>NC_139512.1:32433689-34833689 GCF_947247035.1 Vipera ursinii
AACCCTGAGAAATGTTCAAAAATCAAAGTCAAGCAATAAATAAATAAATTAGTAAATTGTTAAATTGTTAAGAATATGTAATAGATACAAATTCAGGTTGTCTCTAAAATATCTTTGTTGTTCTCAGCACAAGAAGCAGTGTGTAGATTAAAAAAAGGCAATCATGGTTAACATACCATGAGATACTAAAATTCTGTCAAGGGAAATACAAAATGAAACTGAGAACAAATTATGTCAGAGAGACATGGTAGTCAATGGTTTTCTTATTTACACTTAACAGAAAGATTCAAAGTAGACAAAAATATAGTATCAAATATTTTAAGGCTGACTTTGAAATGGAATTGTGTACAAATGATAAACATGTGATTGCTAAAATATAGAAACTATTATTGAAATTTGAAGCAGAAGATGAACAACTGAAAACATGTATGACAAAGTGGACTATAATTTTTGATTATAATGTATAGATGGAACCATGGGGAAAAGAATGGTTGAAAGGACTGAAATTTACACTATGCTATAATCTTAAAGAGAACTTTTAAAAAAATGATACACCATTTGTATATGACTCCAGAAAAAAATATCTAGGATGAATAAAGGTATTTCAGATCTGTGTTGGAAATGCTGGAAGTATCATTTTATTATGCTTGATGGATGTTCAAAAGAATTTGGGGTTTAAATTCATACATTAATTCGGAGCATTTAAAGATTAATATACAACTAAAAGTAGATTTTTTTCTCTTGGGACTGATGGAGCCTTGGTGGAGCAGTGGGCTAATGCCTCCTTAAGTAACACCAGCTACCTGCAATTAGTGCAGGTTCGCATCCCACCAGGCTCAAGGTTGACTCAGCCTTCCATCCTTCCGAGGTAGGTAAAATGAGGACCCAGATTGTTGGGGGCAATAAGCTGACTTTGTAATAATGCCGCTTGGGGTGTGTGTGAAAGCCCTAATAAGCAGGCATATACATAGAATGAAGGCTACTGCTAAGCTTGTAAGCCACCCTGAGTCTTCGGAGAAGGGCGGGATATAAATGTAATAAAAATAAATAAATAAAAATAAATAAATAAATAGTTGGGAAAAAGACATAGAACTTTGTTTTTATATATGATAACCACAGTAAGTTCATTGTGTACAGAGATGGAAAATTTGCAATACCTACAATGGATCAATGATTGGTGAAGATGATGGAACTCACTGAGATGGCCAAATTGGCATGTTTGATTAGAGCAAAGACAATTTCTACATTTATTGCTGACTAGAACCCCCTTATGTACTTTTTGCATGAAAAGAAATAAATCAACTTATAATCTATAGTTTGACAATTAGAACAAATTATAGAAAGTCACTGTGTAACTGTAGAGAAAGAGTAAATCTATCATTGTACTTATAACGGCTGTGAAGATCAGAAGCCACTTCTTTATGCCTTTTTTCTTTATATTCTATTTTTCTTCTATTTTTTCTCCTTTTTTGCACATCAGCTTTCTCTTTTTGTTGTTGTTAGTTGCAAAGTCGTGTCCGACCCATCGCGACCCTATTGACAACGTTCCTCCAGGCCTTCCTGTCCTCTACCATCTTCTGGAGTCCATTTAAGTTCACGCCTACTGCTTCAGTGACTCCATCCAGCACTGACCGGTTTGATCGCCTTGTAGTCCAAGGGACTCGCAGGAGTCTTCTCCAGCACCAGAGTTCAAAGGCCTCAATTTTTGGCGCTCAGCTTTTTTTATGGTCCAACTTTCACTGCCATACATTGCAACTCGGAAGACCATAGCCTTGACTATACTCACTTTTGTTGACAGGGTGATGTCTCTGCTTTTTAGTGTGTTGTCTAGATTTGCCATGGCTTTCCTCCCGAGGAGCAAGCGTCTTTTAATTTCTTGGCTACAGTCCCCATCTGCAGTGATCTTGAAGCCCAGGAAAATAAAATCTGTCACTACCTCCATTTCTTCCCCATCTATTTGCCAGGAATTGAGAGGGCCGGATGCCATGATCTTGGTTTTCTTAATGTTTAGTTTCAACCCAACTTTTGCACTCTCCTTCTTCACTCGAAACAAGAGGCTCTTTAGTTCATCTTCACTTTCTGCCATTAGAGTGGTATCATCTGCATATCTTAGGTTGTTGATATTTCTTCCGGCAATCTTAATTCCAACTTTTGATTCATCTAGCCCTGCCTTTCTCATGATGTGCTCTGCATATAAGTTAAATAGGCAAGGCGACAGTATACAGCCTTGCCGGACTCCGTTCCCAATTTTGAACCAATCAGTGGTTCCGTGTCAGTTCTCACTGTTGCTTCTTGGCCCGCATATAGGTTTCTCAAGAGACAAATAAGATGGTCTGGTACACCCATCTCTTCAAGGACTTGCCACAGTTTGTTATGATCCACACAATCAAAGGCTTTAGCATAGTCAATGAAGCAGAAGTAGATGTTTTTCTGAACTCCTTAGCTTTCTCCATGATCCAGCGTATGTTGGCAATTTGATTTCTCTTCTGCCTCTGTTAGGTCCCTGACATTTTGGTCCTTTATCATGCTCATTTTTGCATGAAACGTTCCCTTCATCTCTCCAATTTTCTTGAAAAGATCTCTGGTCCTCCCTATTCTATTGTTTTCTTCTATTTCTTTGCACTGTTCATTTAAGAAGGCATTCTTATCTCTTCTAGCTATTCTCTGGAATTCTGCATTTAATTGGGCATGTCTTTCTTTTTCTCCCTTGCCTTTCGCTTCCCTCCTTTCCTCAGCTATTTGCAAAGGTTCCTCAGATACCCATTTTGCTTTCTTGCATTTCTGTTTCTTTGGGATGGTTTTGGTTGCTACTTGTTGTACAATGTCGCAAACCTCTGTCCATAGTTCTTCAGACACTCTGTCTATCAGATCTAATTCCTTAAATCTATTTGTCACCTCTACGGTATATTCAACAGGGATATGATTTAATTCATACCTGACTGGCCTAGCGCTTTTCCCTACTTTCTTAAGTTTAAGCCTAAACTTTGCATTGAGAAGCTCATGGTCTGAGCCACAGTCAGCTCCTGGTCTTGTTTTTACTGACTGTATAGAGCTTCTCCATCTTTGGCTGCAGAGCATATAGTCAGTCTGATTTCTGTGTTGACTCTCTGGTGATGTCCATGTGTAGCGCCATCTCTTGGGTTGTTGGAAAAGAGTGTTTGCTATGACCATCGTATTCTCTTGACAAAATTCTATCAGCCTGTGCCCTGCTTCATTTTGTACTCCAAGGCCAAACTTGCCTGTTATTCCGGTTATCTTTTGGCTTCCTACTTTAGCATTCCAATCCCCCATGATGATAAGCACATCATTTTTTTGGTGTTAGTTCTATAAGGTGCTGTAGGGCTTCATAGAACCGGTCAATTTCATCCTCTTCAGCACTGGTGGTTGGGGCATAGACTTGGACTACTGTGATATTGAATGGTTTGCCTTGGATTCGAACTGAGATCATTCTGTCATTTTGAGGATTGTATCCCAGTATTGCTTTTCCTACTCTTTTAATGGAGATGAGCACCGGCCCCTAGAGTCAGAAACGACTAGCACGTATGTGTTGGGGAACCTTTACCTTTACCTTTACCTTTACTCTTTTATTGACTATGAAGGCTACTCCATTTCTTCTGAGGGATTCTTGCCTGCAGTAGTACACCTGATGGTCATCTGAATTAAATTCACCCATTCCTGTCCATTTTAGTTCGCTGATACCTAAGATGTCGATGTTCAGTCTTGTCATCTCTTGTTTGACCACGTCCAGCTTGCCTTGATTCATGGATCTTACATTCCAGGTTCCTATGGAGAAAAAATCTTTACAGCATCGGACTTCCCTTTCACCACCAGACACATCCACAGCTGAGTGTCCTTTTGGCTTTGGCCCAGTCACTTCATTCTTTCTGATGCTAGTAGTACTAGCCCTCTGCTCTTCCCCTGTAGCATATTGGACACCTTCCGACCTGAGGGGCTCATCTTCCAGCATCATATCATTTTGCCTTTTGGTACTGTCCATAGGGTTTTCATGGCAAAGATACTGGAGTGGGTTGCCATTTCCTTCTCCAGTGGATCACGTTTTGTCAGAACTCTCTGCTATGACCTTTCCATCTTGGGTGGCCCTGCACGGCATAGCTCATAGCTTCATTGAATTACGCCAGCCCCTTCACCACGACAAGGCAGTAATCCATGAAGGGGCTTTCTCTTTTATTCCCCCCCTTTTTCCCCCCTTTTATTTAATTTTAGTTTGTATTAATTTTCATGCTTGTTTTTAAAACTTTCAATAAAGCTATATTTTTAAACATACATAAATAAATATGTCAACCTGAGTTTCGCTGAAGGAGGATAGAAGCTTTACGTATTCCTGACCGAGTTGCAGCAATTGAGATTATGACCACAAGTAGCCGAATAATGTGGGTAGTATTGGCTGTCTCCGTGCAGCTCAGCCACATGGCACTTGAGAATTCTGCACCAGACTGAAAGCCAGTTTGGGTCTCTGTGATCCCAATGTATCAGCTATGATCCCATATTGCTTGTGTGGGAAAGCTGAACTGATTTATTTCTGACTCTGTGATTATGTATTTGAAACCACAGTGAAGCTTGTTTGTTTTGAGATGTTACGGCTTCTTTTCCCCATTGAAGCTGGGGACAGCTTCTGAGATTCAGGTCCTATAGGGGCACTGCTGCTTACACAAGTTTGCAGCTCCCATTCAGCAGTCCAGTCAAATGGAGCAGTAATGAAATAGACACATGTTTTCTCAGTCCGCCTGTCCCTTCTCAGTCCTGGGTTTTGGTAGGTAAAGCATTAGAGGTACTTCTTTTTCTTTTTCTTTATTTTCTGTTCTGGGTGAAATGGAGGTGAAGGTATTTTGTAGTTGCCCAGCCTGCAATAGCTCATAGGATTTGGGGTTTTGGTTTTTTGCTCCTAGTTCTCAGCATTTCTAGAGGGCAGAGATGAGTTGGGGGACTAGGTAGAGTGACATTGTGGAAGGGTCCTCAGAAATAATCCTAAGAAGGCAAATGAAAGGAAATAAATCAACCTGGCCTCAGCTATTAAGTCCCAGGCAAATAACAGGGCTTATATGTACAATTCAGTAACAATGCATTTCTAAGTAGCACTGCAAAACAGACAACGTGAGTCAGATAGTAGATGCGTATTTAAATGATACCTATTAATGCGAGTGCATTTGTCTTCTTCTGGTAACACATTCATTTACATCCTGATTTATGTAAAGTGCATCGAGACCAGGCAAAGGGCAAATGCATAATGAGATTAATTAATGTGATCATCATTTCTCAACATTCTAAAATAAACTTCTTGACCTTTTCCTTCCTGCATTCAAAATCTGTCAATATTTCTTTGCCATGTTCTAGCTCAAATTTCTTCAAAAAGCAGAGTAACTTCTGGTGGTATGTATAATTTTGGAGGTAGGCTGGTTGTGAGGCTCTCTAAATTATACACCTTAAAGCCAGCCTATCTTTGCACTTTAAAAACAGCATGATTGGAATAACCCAACATGTTAATCAGGAAGCCCAGTTGCAGTGTATGGCTGTGAAAGTTGGACCATAAGAAAGGCTGAGCACCAAAGAATTGAAGCCTTTGAACTATGGTGCTGGAGAACACTCCTGCGAGTCCCTTGGACTGCAAGGCAATCAAACCAGTCAGTCCTAGAGGAGATCAACCCTGACTGCTCTTTAGAAGGCCAGATCCTGAAGTTGAAACTCAAATACTTTGGCCACCTAATGAGAAGGAAGGACTCACTGGAGAAGAGCCTAATGCTGGGAAAGGTTGACGGCAAGAGAAGAAGGGGACGACAGAGAATGAGGTGGCTGCATGGAAGAAGTAGGTGTGAGCTTAAATGGAGTCCAGAAGATGGTAGAGGACAGGAAGGCCTGGAGGAATGTTGTCCATGGGGTCGCAATGGGTCAGACATGTTTGTGGTGGTGCCATGTTTTTATAGTGGGTGTCAGTTTGCTTATTGTGTGGTTTGGAGGGGTTTAAAGTGGCTAATGTTGCAGCTGTAGTTAGGTTTCTGTTTTGTGGTTGTGTGTCGTTATTGTTGTGGGTTTGGATTTGCTTTTTGAATGGTTGTATGGTGGTGATGTCATGTGATGTTATCATGAGTTTGGGTCTGGTATCATTCTTGGTGGTTGGGACTCGTCTGTGTGTGTATATATACACACACATACATATATGTAAAGGTAAAGGTTCCTCCGCACATGCATGTTAGTCATTTCTAACTCTAGGGGCCGGTGCTCATCTCTGTTTCAAAGCTGAAGAGCCAGTGCTTATCCGAGGATGTCTCCATGGTCATGTGGCCGGCATGACTAGACGCCAAAGGCACACGGAATGCTATTACCTTCCCACCATAGTGGTCCCTATTTTTCTACTTGCATTTTTACGTGCTTTCGAACTGCTAGGTTGACAAAAGCTGCGACAAGTAACAGGCACTCACTCTGTTATGCGGCACTCGGGATTCGACCCGCCAAAGTGCCAACAATCTGATCGACCAGCTCAGCATCCTAACCCACTGAGCCACCTATTGCTGTTGTGTAGTTAGATGAAAGATAGAGATAGATAGATAGATAGATAGATAGATAGATAGATAGATAGATAGATAGATAGATAGATAGATAGATGATAGATAGATAGATAGGTAGGTAGGTAGGTAGGGAGGGAGGGAGGGAGGTAGGGAGGGAGGCAGGCAGGCAGGCAGGCAGGCAGACAGACAGACGATAGATTCTCATTTGAGTTAAGTGATTTCATAAATACCATCCATGTGGCTTTTTGGTTTTCAAGTGTTTCATTTCAAGATGCTATTTTGCCTTCTCATTCTTACCTGAAGCCCTAATATTTTCTGATTGTGTCCCATCCGAGTACAAATCATGTCTGAGTCTGCCAAGCTTTCCAAGATCATCCAGGACTGATTACATATCTCCACCCATTCCCTGCACACACAGCCACATACAGGACCTTCCACATCTCAAATGTCTCTTATGTGGCTGTTATATTATGGTTTTTATTTTGTATAATACCAAGAGCAGAAGTTTTTATACTGAATGATTAAACAAAAAAAATGGAAATTTGCTGATGCAGATGTCTAATCAACAGAAGTGGACAGAATCCCATCTCCAGTTTATTTTCTTTCCCAGCAACTAGATATAAAGGCTGGGTTTGATTCATTGAAATTCTAAGTCAAAGGTGAGTGATCTGTGGACCATAGGATTATATGCAACCCCAATACTTTTTGGGTAATCCTTAGGGACCATTAAGAACATACCATCAAAATCAAAGAGGAATCTTTCTATACCAGTGCAATTTTTTACTTCTTAAAATTAATTAGATGAAACAGGTGTGTTCAGTCTCTGGACTGCTTTACACCACATCATTTTCACTCCCCCAAGTCATATAAAGCAATTGAATGTGACTTATAGTTTTTAGCTTCTACAAGATTTAAAGTGCTGATAACATCCAAAGAATACATGAGCCAATCAGTTCTGCCTCCAACTGATCAATACAGTAGTAGAAATACAGTAAGCATCTTTCAATCAGTGTCCTATCCCTGAAGAAACAAAAATTTCTTTACACAGGCTCACCATACAAAAGGAAATCAAATTAACTGCTAGAGCTTTACTCTCTTGCCTGGTTTCAGTACATACTCTTGTTTGATTATATGGATATTTTAAAAAAGGTACCTTTGTAAAGTGCATATATCACATGCAGGGTTTTTTTTAATTCTAAACAATGACTACAGACAGACACCAGGAACAGGATGTTAAAGTAGTTGTCTTCAGTCCAAGAGTCAAAGTTAGAAAAAATATCCCAGCTGGAATGATAGGCTGCCTACAATCTCTGCAGAACCCCAGCAATCCAAATAGGAAAAACTAGTTTTATTCTGGTTTCAAATAACTGTCCCAGAGGCAGAAATAAGTTGATTTAGCTCTCCAAATAAACCAATGCCATTAAACCAGGAAGGCCTGAAGCTTATGTTGAAAAGATATAAAGCAGAGGTACCTTCTGATATGCTTAACATAGCTATTTTTACTGAATTCTCTCAAGGTCCAGTTCAAAAACACAGATCCCAAATTCCATTTCAACAAAATTTTGTGTGGATTAAAAACTCAGCACAAAACAAAACTGCATACTCAGTGAAGAATCAGGAAAGAATGGATTTCATTGTGAATACTTGCAAAAGTGCCATAAACTGGAATTATACTGTTCCTTCCATCCCTCAATTATTTACATTTTTCCACCACCACTATTTCCCACCCACTCTCAGACAAATAGACAATAATGCTGATTGCATTATTTTAGTCTTATTTCTGCAGATAAAAGCTTTAGGCAGCAACGATTCTGTGCTGGTACCAGACAATTGCCTTGGTACTAGTATCTTTCGGAAATACACATTTAGTGTATTTGGAACTGAACAAAATTAACCCACCATCTGCTTTGTAGCTATGATTAAAATCAAAAGAACTATGAAATTAACTTAGTGTGCATGCCAAGGGAGACTGGGATGCAGCTTCTCTCAACCTATAGCAAACTTTAAATAACATAATAGAGACTAAGGGTCTGCACTTAACAATCACACACACAAACCTCCCCCAAAAATCTGTCTTTTGAATTCTGAAGCCTGCAGGTTTTTTTTTTCACTATATCAAGCTATGCATCTTTACTGTGTTTTTCTTTTTCAATGATTCTTTGGATTTTATAATGGGAGAGTCAGCAGCATTCTCAACCACTGCCCAGTTGCTTGCTTGCTTGCTTGCTTGCTTGCTTGCTTGCTTGCTTGCTTGCTTGCTTGCTTGCTTGCTTGTTGTCATCCTGTGGAATCCTTTTTGGCTTTTTGATTATCCCTTTTGAATGCCATCTCTATCTTTATAGAGATAGACATGCTGTTCAAAAGAAACAATCAAAAAGCCAAAAAGACCAAAACACCTCCTCACCAGCAATCCACACCCAGATGAGCAGAAATTAAAACCAAGATTGTCGCTAGACTAACAATCAAGAACTAAACAATACTCCAATCAAGGAACCACCAGCAAACAGGCTATCAATAAACAACAGCCTAATCAAGGAACCACTAAGACCATTCCCACCAACACTGACAGGGCAAGCCACTAGTATATAAAACTAGAGCAACCCCACTCCCTTCAGGCCTGATGAAGTTACCTAGGTGGGTAATGAAATGTCTGCAAGAAAACAGCCAAGCTCAGAGAGCATGAAGGATCTCACCATTTAACCCCAAGTTACAATTATTCTCTTCTATTGAGATTGTCTTCCATCTCATCTAAATTCCTGCCTGCTTTGGCCCACTCATTCAAATTTCAGATTTAGCTTCCTTCTATTCAGATTTCAAAAAGTTATTATCAGGGCTTTTTTTTGTCATAGAATGCTCAGAATGGAGTTCTGGCACCTTTTTTGGATGGAACCTTGTAGGGTAGGCAAGGCGGGTTGTATGACATGTGTTGAGTTCCGGCACCTTTTTCTTTTACAAAAAAAGCACTGGTTATTATACTGATGAATGGAAAGAGTCCTGACCTTGATGGATTCTTTTCCTCCAAGATTCCATTGGGCTGAAGATTATGTGAAACTGTAGTACCATTCTCACAATGCAAAAAAAAAGTAGCTTTGTTCTGCTGTCCAGCTGTGAGCCATCCATTCTCCACCTCCAGAGGGATGGTAAAACATCTTTCTCACACATATTATGCAACAACACATGGCTAAATGCAATGCAGATAAATGGCCTTTTATCGTATCTCCATCCTTTCAGAGTAGCACGTATCTCCTCCTCACAGTGAAGCAAGTAATTACAAAACAGACAGCATTTCCTGATCTATTTCACTTTTGGCCTCTCTAATTTGCTGTTCATCTTATCCACAGACAATTGCAATTGTTTTCCTGCAAACTTGCTATCAGCTTGCACGCACCGCCTCAGTATTTATACAGTTGTCTCAAACTCTTTTTCAGACATCTAATTAAAAGAGGCTGTTTTGTGATGAAATAAAGGGAAACTTTTCCCCTCTATTGATAGCACCCATTTCCACAAGCAGTGATAAGAAGGTGGTCACTAATTAAAATAGTTAAGCAATCACTTGTTGTGACATGTCTCTCATGGGGTGTTTAACATGTCACTCCAGCACTTGGCTAGACTTCACTTAAAAGAATGGAGGTCAGCTTGAGGTTTCCGGAAGCAAGCTGGAAGAAGAAGCGTCATATTTCCCAAAGCCTTTGAGGGGAGAACAGGTATCTGCATATGACAGGTCGACATAATATTTTTATAATGGTCTGAGTGGTTTATTGGTGTCTTCCTCCTGCAGCTTTTCCTTTTTCTTTAAACAACAGCATGATTCATAATGCTAAAAGCATCACAAAGGCTGCTTTTGGTGCAAAGAAGAATTTATTAGACAGTTTCTCATGGACTGAGAAAGATATTTCTTATCACACTACCTAAGATAACTAGCTCATCTATGCAAGAATGATTGTGTCAGGTCTCCTTTTTTCTTTATGGACACTAGAGGTAACTCTCCTTGTTTCTCCCCTCTCCCTTCATAACTTATTTACTTCCTTCCCTCTGAATAGTACTTATCTGTATATGTAAAGTTATTTCCTTAGAATGCAATGGATGAAATGGACTGTGATCCTCAAAAGCTTAAGTGATAAGAAATTTGTTAAAACTTTCAAGTCCCACAAAACTCTCTTATTTTTACATCTTTGTGTGTCTCCAGTGGCATTCTGAAAACAGATGTCTGTCAGCCAGCTCCTTTTTCTTTTATTTGTATCAAAAAGAAAAAAGAAAAGAAAATGACTTGACACAAAATAACTGCCTTTGCTACTGACCCTCTAGGACAGGGCTGTCAAAGTCAATTCCATTGAGGGCCACATCAGCATTATGGTTGCACTCTGAGGGCTGGGTGGGTGTGGCTAGGGTGGGTGTGGTCTACTGGGTGGGCAGGGCTGGCATGGGCACGGCCTACTGGGTGGGCATAGCCAGCTCGACGTCACTTGTGTCAGGGGCGCCAGTGCGTGCCTGGGCAGGACTGGGGTAGATCTGAGGGTGGGGACCAGGGAGAGTGCTTGGGCATGGTCCACTGGAGGAGCCTCACCATCCCTCTCAGGCCATGCAGTGGGGGGATGGATGGAGGCCCCAGGAAGGGATGAGGGGAAGGGGAGAGGTTGGCAGTGCTTCTCTCAAAGAATAACAGAGTTGGAAGACACCTTTGAGGTCTTCTAGTCCAACCCCCTGCTCAAGCAGGGGACCTATACCATTCTAGACAATGTAATATCCAATCAATTCTTAAAAGCCTCCAGTGATGGAGCATCCACAACTTCTGAAGGCGAGCCTTTTCACTGGTTAGTTGTTTTCACAAGTCATTAGTTCTAGGTGGGTTTTCTTCTTGATTAGTTTCCATCTATTATTGCCTTCTGATGCTTTGGAAAATAAGTTCACCCCTTCTTCTGTGTGGCAGCCCATCAAATATTGGAACGCTGCTAACATGTCACATCCCTAGTCCTTTTCACTAAGCTAGACATACCCAATTCCCACAAAATTTTCTCATATGTTTTAGCCTCCAGCCCCCTAATCATCCATTGAGACCAGTGGCCATGAGCAGAGCATTCTCAGAGACAGCACCCGAATTATAGAACTTTCTCCCAAGGAAAATATGAACAGTGCATCCCTCACCCATTTAGAGGCAACTCCAAACACACCATTCAGCCAGACATATGTAGAACAACAACACATTTTATGGTCAAACAGCACTAAGTAAATTACTACTAATATTTTTCTTTCTTAAAAATACACTTTTAATATTGTTTTAAGCAGTGCTGGTAATGCTTTACAATAGCTGTCTTTCTTGTAAACCACTCTGGATTTCTCCAAAACATTTAATCTCAAATTAGACATTGATTTAATAAATTAGGCAGAAAATAAAAATGTTTAAATACATCTAAATCCCACAGAACTACTGCCTCCTAGGTGCATACTGCAGAGAAAATAAGGCATTCCATTTCTAGCCAGCATAGCCACAGGATGATGGGAACTGTGATCCATGATACCCAGAAGACATTAGTTTGGGTAACGCTGGATTAAATTATAAAAGAGCAGATGAGAGAAAGTAGAAGCAAGAAACACTTTCCACATCTCCGACAAAATAATTGAGGAGGGGCAGTTGACTCAGCCTTTTAATTTCAACTCACACAGCGTGTGTGTGTGTGTGTGTGTGTGTGTGTGTGTGTGTGTGTGTGTGTGTGTGACAGAGAGAGAGAGAGAGAGAGAGAGAGAGAGAGAGAGAGAGAGAGAGAGAGAGAGAGAGAGAGAGAGAGAGAGAGATCCCCTTATCCCCTTTTTGTAAGTTCGCTTACTCTGTTTGCAATGTTCCCCCACACTTTCACTTCCCTGCTGGCTCTCTCTCTCTCTCTCTCTCTCTCTCTCTCTCTCTCTCTCTCTCACACACACACACACACACACACACACACACACACACATACAGAGAGAGAGAGAGAGAGAGAGAGAGAGAGAGAGAGAGAGAAATAACTTCCTGCTTTCTCCTCCTTCTCACCCTTTCTCTCCAGCCACCACAGAGGCTCACATGTTGCTGGCTGCTGGCAGTTCCAGGCTGCAGTTCTACATCCGGCATGAGTGCTGCATTCCCTTCTCCGGCCCTACCACATGGAGGAGAGGGTGGCCAGGAGCTGGCTAAAGCTCAGCTTCTGCCACCACGTACTCCCATCTCCATGCCTTTCATCCCACAGACGAGGTATGCCGCGGGGCACTAGGCTTACAGAACGCCATGGCCCGAGTGAGGAAAGGTGCAGCCTGGCAAAGCACAGCCCATCAAAGTGGGGTGTGGTCGGGTGTGATGGGGTTGGGCTGGGAGGGGCAAGGTGGGATGAGGCAAATGAGCTGCAGCTGTGCACTACCACCCTTGAGCACTCGCCATTTCATGTGTGTGTGCTGGGGAGGCACCCAGCCAAGTTGGGGTGGGGCAGGGCTGGGGCAGTGCGGGCCAGTCCCTTGCTATTTCTGAGAAGCCCGAGGGGCCAAATCTGGGCCCACCGTGGCCCAGATTCAGCCCGCAGGCCTTGTGTTTGACATGTCTGCTTTAAGACTAAAGTATCACCTTTCTTAGCCTTTTCTTGAAGGCTACAGAAATGAAATTAAGGCAAAGGCTACTCAAAATTAGGGAGACAATGCAAAGCCTTGGGCAGTAACTTAATCTCAGACCTTCTAGCAGCCTTTCAGGTATTAAAGAGATTTGCTTTTATATTTTGTTTCCAGTTGGCAACCCAACCCCTTTATAATGACTTCATAAGTGAGGGAGAGTTTTCTTCAATTGTCCCATTTCCTCCTCTCTTCCTCCCCAATATTTTTCACAGCTGGCTTAACATAATAGTTGCACCCATTACATACTCCTTTGTTTTGGTCCATTACTCCAATAAACCATCATTAGCCTGAAAGAAAAAAGATAGAGAAAGTTTGGGCGGAAAATATGCATTTTTCTAGGAAATTTTTATTCAGCATAACCCATCTTTAAGTTCTACAAATAAAAAGCATTTGTTTAATTTGAAAGAGATATTAAGAGAGGCAGTGAGTGTGAAAGAGTTGGTTTAAAGTGCTAAAGGCAAGCAGAACTAAATACTTCCAAAAAGTGTAGGCTGGAAAAACTCTTAACATAATATGAATCATAGACGAGTTGTGATTCAAGCATATTTCAGGCTGTAATCCTGCAGATTTCACACATATAGAATATATAGAAGAATCATCTTCACTTTTTTAAAGTCCTGTTTCTATGGGAATAGCAAGGTTATATGGTTAATCTACAGTGTTTTATATTTGGTTTGTAGTGAAATATATGGTTGGATTCTAATCCATGCTATACTTTTGAGAGAAATGTAATAGTTATCACTTTTTTCTCATGCTCACATTAATGAAAGGTTTATAATTGGCAGTATCATCAAGATTGTTTGGGAACCCATTTCCAAAGTTGTTAATAACTATGTAAGATAAGTTCCAGAAAAAGCATTAATAACACTAACTACTTTATCTGTGTCCTGTTAAGAGCCCTGTTGTGCTTTGGTTAAGACTTTCTATTCAGTGGACATATTATTTAAAACGAGTTGGTTTTCAGGTACCAAAATGGTTGTGTTCTGAATTCATTTTAAATTGTTGGCATGAGAGACTCCCTCTTTCTGGTTGCTTTTGTCTACCCAGTGAGAATAGACAGAGAAGGGGCATTTGGGGTCGTGTTGATTAAGCAATGCTATTTTGTAAGACCTAGGAAGTGGTTCCCATCCTGATGGGAATTCTTCCAAGCTTTGGGGCATGGTAATTCTTGGCCTCATGTTGGATGGGGTATTCTGTATTTAAATGTTTGTTCTCAAGGCATTCAAGAGGTTTTGGTTTTTGTTTTATACTTTTGCTACTATTTTTAATTATACAGTGCACAGAGCCTCTGAGGACCAGGTTGCCTCCAAATTACACTACATACTACATACATCTGTAGTGATCAGTATGTTTCAAGGCTTAGATATCTCAGAGATCACCTATTCCACGAAGATACTGTCTTCAGATGAACAGAGAACAACTGCTAAAGACCCCACCTATCTATCCACAGGAGGGTCCCCAAAGCAACTTGCCCTCTCAAGTAAGGTTGGTTCTCACTTTTGTGACTTGTAAAAATGTCACTGTTTGGGAGTTTTTCGGGACCTCTCTGTTGGGCAGTTCTTTGTGTCAGATGTATAAAATCTGATCCCAGATAAAATCACTTGGGATATCTCAGTGTGACATTTGAAGAAACTACAAATGAAGCTTTTCTGAGGAGATTTTTGTAGTGTGAGCAGATGCTGTCTAGGTTTCTTTCCTGAAATTGTTTTGATTTTGGTTGAGATATTGTTACTCTTTATGAATACCTTATTTATATTACCATGAGATTTTATTGTATGTTTGTTTATTATCCACTGCAAATTCTAGCACATTTTGCCAGGTTACAGGTTAAATGAATAAATGCATGATTGATGAGTAGGTATGCAATTGACATTTACCAAATTTTCCTTATGTATTTTTTTGTTTGTGCTGACTTCCACTGGGTTTGTTGTTGCTTCATATACACAATCTACAATTTTTTTAAAAATCTGTTGGGTTCAAACATTGAATAAGTAAATAATAAATATCTAAACTATTTCCATATATTTTACAAAATTGTATCATCCTTGATAATAGTGGAGACCTAATAGGGATGCGGTGGCTCAGTGGGTTAGGACGCTGAGTTTGTCGATCAGATGATCGGCAGTTTGGCAGGTTGAATCTCGAGTGCCGCGTAACAGAGTGAGCACCTGTTACTTGTCCCAGCTTCTGCCAACCTAGCACGTAAAAATGCAAGTACAAAAATAGGGACCACTATGGAGGGAAGGTAACAGCGTTCCGTGCGCCTTTGGCATCTAGTCATGCCGGCCACATGACCACGGAGACGTCGTCGGACAAGCGCTGGCTCTTTGGCTTTGAAACGGAGATGAGCACTGGCCCCTAGAGTTGGAAACGACTAGCACGCATGTGCGGGGGAACCTTTACCTTTACCTACACACACACACGCACACACACACACAGACACACACACACAGACACACACACACACACACAAAGGTACAAGTATAGATTTGGCAAAAACTGGCTCAAAAACAATAACTGTGAGAGGGACCTTGCAGTTTTAGTGAACGATCACTTAAACATCCAGTTTTGGTCACCACATTACAAAAAAGATATTAAGACTTTGGAAAAAGTGCAAAGAAGAGCAAGTAAGATGATTAAAGGCCTGGAAACAAAAATGCATGAAGAACGGTATGGCTAGTCTAGAGACTAGCAGTATTCCAGTATTTGATTGGCTGTCACAAAGAAGAGGAGGTCAACTTATTTCCCAAAGCACCAGAAGGCAAGATAAGAAAACGTGGGTGGAAACTAATCAAGGAAAAAAGCAACCTGGAATTAAGGAGAAACTTCATAACAGTATTATTAGTGGTACTAATAACAGTGAGAATAATTAACTGGTGGAACAGCTTCCCTTCAGAAGTTGTAGGTGCTTCATCACTGGAGGTTTTTAAGAAAAGAAAGGACAGCCACCTGTCTGAAATGCTATAGTCTCTTGCTTAAACAGAGGGTTGGACTAGTAGACCTCTATTGTCCCTTCCAACTCTATTCTCCTTCTACTTTAAATGTGGACTTAAGAACTAATAATAGTGTATGGTATACCACTGAAAATCAAGAAATTAAGAACAAAAGAAACATTGATATGCCCCGAGAATTCAGTTTAGCTACTTTATAAAAGAAACAAAAATAATTAAGAATTGTGTGGCACTTTAAAGACTGACATACTTCTGTTGTAGAAAATTTCATAGACTGTAGTCTACGTAGCTACCTATCTAGAAATTAAGATACTAAATAAAAGCAGCTCGAAACATTTTAGACTTTAAAAACAATTAAATTCTGCTGTGTCATTAGTTCTTTATCTTATTATTGGTCAAATCCATATACACAATTCCCTCAGTCCTATATATAAGTTTTCTATTGTCCATCAGTACCCTACTCATGCTTTCTCATTCATGTGAAAAATTCAAAGGAGGCTTCAGATCCAATGGAATATTATTGTTGGAACGTATTGATTGATTTAATGTGAGTTTTATCCCACCTTTATCATTGTTTATAAATAACTTAAGGCAGCAAACTTACCTAATACTCCTTCTTCCTCCTATTTTCCCACAACCTTCCTAATAGGAAGGGCAGGTTCTACACGTAACCGAAATAGTAGCATCCAAACATAGCAAACAGATTTTAGCAAATCTTGAGCATCTCTCAGTTCCTCTACCTCCTGTTCAGGGAACTAAAAACTCCAAAACATCTCAGTAATGTGCCATATCAAAAAACTATGGGAGTCAGATCTGGATGGTACTTGGGTAGGAGAGAATTAGGAAATATTAGAGGAATAAGCTAAGCTAGATTTTTTTAAAAAAAAAATCCCAGAACTATTTCCCTATACTTGCCAAGAAAATCCATAAATATATCCATGAAGTTGCAGAAGTTAGGTTCACCTAAAACAATATCTTTGATAGCTTCACAAGAGCTATATTGTTTTCAGAATAACAGAGTTGGAAGGGACCTTGTAGACCTTCTAGTCCAGACATGTCAAACACAAGGCCCGTGGGCTGGATGCGGCCCGCAAAGTGGTTTCATGTGGCCCACGAAGCCATCCTGGAAACAGTAAGGGAATGGCCCCCACTGTCTTGGCCCTGGGCCAGGCTGGCCAGGAGCTAATGTACAATTTCATGGTGGTCATCCATGCTGAAATACATTCAGTCTTAGCTCCACAAGGCCATATGGAAACAGCGAGGGACCAGCCCGCACCATGTCGGCACTGCCCCCTCGGCGCATGCTGGGGAGGTATCACCCTTTGTGAGGAATGAAGAAATGCACCATTGCTTGGAAGTAGCCAGCACATGGCCCTGCCTACTTCAGGAAGGCTAGGGGTTGGGCAGCGTTGTGCTTCTTTTCAGATTCATGCCACCCGGCTCAGCCTCTTGGCACTGTGAGTAGAGCACCCCGCTACCTGCCAAAACCGGGCAGGCTAGGGGCTGGGCAGCACTGCACAGGTAACATCAACTCTCACGCTGCTCATGGCATCCCCTCCCATAGAGCCCACCAAGCCGGATATGTGAAGTAGGCGAGGGCCATGTGCTGGCCATTTCCAGGCAATGGTGCATTTCTTCATTCCTCACGAAGGATGACACTTCCCCAGCTGTGTTTCTTGCCTGTGTTTTTCCCTCCCTCAAATATTTTCCCACCACTCTGTTCTTTGCAAGGAAGGAAGGAGAGGGAAGGTCTGAGGGAAGTCCTACCTTAGTCCTGCTTTGCTGCCCTTTCACCATCCCCTTGCCCCCTCCTCCTGGCCTATGCTGGGGGGTTTCCCTATTGCTAAGGAAGCTTTGGATACAAAGCCAGGTCTCAACACATGGAGAGGGAATGGGCCTCCCTCTTGATTTTGCCCTCGTACCCATCATGAGCAACCTGGCTAAGGAGAACAAGCACAGCAGCAGCAGCCTTGAGGAGGAGGTAAATGCAGCTGGGCACCCCCTTGGGGAAGTGGGGCTGGGCTTAGTGCCGTGGGTGCTTGAGGCCTGGGCTAGGCATCTGATCTCCACGCCACTGTCCAGTCCCCCCCCATGGCCTGAGAGGAACAGTGAGGCTCCTCTGGTGGACCATGCCTTGGCACTTCCCTGGTCCCATCTCCTTCTTCCAGAGACCCTCAGATCTGTCCCACTCCTGCCCAGGCCCCCATAGGCACCCTTGACACAAATGATGTAGAGCTGGCCATGCCCACCCAGTAGGCCATACGCACTCCAGCCATGCCCACCCAGTAGGCCACGCCCACCCTGGACACACCCAGCCGGTCCCCTGAGGGCAACCACAATGCTGATGCGGCCCTCAATGAAATTGAGTTTGACACCCCTGTTCTAGTCCAAACCCCTGTTCAAGCAGGAGATCCTATACCATTTCAGACAAATGGTTGTCCAATCTATTCTTAAAAACCTTCAGTAATGGAACACCCACAACTGCTGAAGGCAAGGTGTTTCACTGATTAATTGTTCTAACTGTCAAGAAATTTCTCCTTACTCCTAGATTGTTTTTCTTCTTAATTAGTTTCCATCCATTACTTTTTGTCTTGCCTTCAGGTGTTTTGGAGAATAGCTTGAACCCCTCTTATTTGTGGCAGCCCCTTAGATATTGCAACACAACTATCATATCATCCCTAGTCCTTTTCATTAAACTAGACATACTCAATTTCTGCAACCTTGTTTCATATGTTTTAGTCTCCAGTCCCTTAATCATCATTGTTGCTCTTCTCTGCACTCTTTCTAGAGCATAGGTGTGAAACTCACTCTGTCACATGATGTGTTGCGACATATCGTGACTTTTTTCACATTGCTGGAGCTGGGGTGGGCACAGCCTCCACATGATGCAACCAGCCCATGGGCCAGCAGTTTGATACCCCTTTTCTAGAGTCTCACCATCTTTTTTATATCATGGCAACCACAACTGAATGCTGAATTCCAAGTGTGCTCTCAGCAAGGCATTATAAAATGATATTAACACCATTTTATACTTGTACCTTCTGGTATTGCAACACAGCCTCACAGACATCAATGGAAGATGAGATAATGTCCCTACAAAACCAAAATGTTAATTTCTGTCAGATTTTCTGCATGGGGATAGGGAAAATTACATTCTTTTGCTTTTCTTACATACTTTCCTTTAATTGTAGCACTAATATGCCCCTGTGAGTCATTTTTAAAAGTCACATCGTCATCATATTTTCCCCCATAATGAAGAAATGTATTTCTATTTAATTCTAAATGTGCATGTATACATAAAAATTACCATAAGAAGATTTTGTTCACATCTGTCTCCTCATTTTTCTACTTTCTCTCTTTCTCATGCTCTCTCCCTTTAAACCCTAGAAGGATCTGTACCAATCTCAGATGAAGAGAAAGCTGCAATCAGTCATGTCTTCAACTTGATCTCCCTTTTGTTGGCACCAAAGACAGATGTTCATCATTTCAAGTACTTCTTGAATGCTCATAATATCCCTATCAGATGATTAGATTGCATTTCATTTTCCCCCTCAGTTTGAAATAGGGCAAGGAAATATATGCCAAGTCATTCAATCAGCCAGACAACTGGCCTGTCCTCTTTTTGTCACTATGAGGCTTATTGGCACCAAACGCATGAATGGGGAGCAAGATCACTTTTCTCCCAAACCCTTCCAACTTTATCTCTAAGTTGGGCAATGCTTTAGCTTAGTCAGAGCTCCTGGACTATTATGCCAGTATAAATTAAGTCGTGTGCTCATGAGTGATGCTGCAGAGCCATCACATGTATGACTTGATAAAGCACTTGTTCATCTTGTCATATCAGTGCTAAAGATCTGAAATTCTCTCCTGCGGAAATCAGTGGGAACTTACAGTGTTTAAAGTCCAACAGATTGTGACCTGGGTTTCTAGTTTCCATGGTTACAAAACAAGGTTAAAGAGGCATAAATAAGAATGGCCATTATTCAAAACCCCATGAGCATTTTCCTGCCATTATATCTCACTTTTCTTCCAAGATGAAATTCAGGTAGGTTAACTGGCCACTGCTGACCCAGCAGAGCTGCCAGTGCCAGAGTCCCCTGAGAAAGGTGCCCTTTAAGGCCATCAATACAATGCTAGCCCTCAGTTTCTCTCCTCCCCAGTTACTCCTCTGGATAAGTTTTATTCCTTGCTTTTCTTCTCCCTCCCCCCTGCGCACATATACTTTCACTACTTTTTCAGTAACATTTATGTCTTTTTTGGCTCTTCTTTATAAGAGCTTAGGTGTCTTCACAGGAAAGCTGCTTCAGGGAAAGAAGTTGGAGAAGGAGCCAAGAAAAAAAAATCTGCTTTATTTTAAAAGGTTACACATTGCCTTCTGGACCAGGTTCAAAATGCTTTATGGTGCATAAAGCCTCCATTGGCTTAGGTCCAAATTAGCTGCTAGACTGCTTACACCCATGAAGCACACCCCACACTTTAGATCATCAAGGGGGTTCATCTGGCAAGTCCTGCCAAGGCTATATTTTACAGCAATATCATTTTTTGTTGTTGTTGTTGTTGTTGTTGTTGTTGTTGTTGTTGCTTTTTTGCAAGAGGCAAGGGGTAGACAATTAAACAAGTTCAGTTTTGTTCCTGTTTGTTACAGTTTAAGAATGACTTAAAAGATTGTCTTTTTACCCAGAACTTGTAGGTTACCTTTTTCATGCCATTAGACTGTCATGAATTTTCATGGTTAAACTAAATTGTAGATCAGTCATATTTGTCAGCCATTCAGAGCCAGAAAAATGGAAATGGATGTATTTTAATTGAAATAATGATATATATGGCATGCTTCTGTTTGGTTCTGTGGGGAGGGGAGGCCTTCATCCTGCTCTCACTAGTTTTGTAATACTACAGCCAAACTCTCACTGATGAGACTGCTTCATCATCTCTCATGGGAAATTCAGCCCTGGAGCCAATTTTTAAAAAGGATAGTTAATTTGATGTTTTTCACAATGAGAAATACTTGAGATTGAAAACTGCTCTTCAGAAAACTGTTCTTCCATATTTGAATTATTTCCAGATTATGCAGATAGAACTCCTCACAGTTCTATATACTGGAAAAAGAAGTGATTGTTTGAAGGACACACTTGCTAATATATTCATTATATATTCATAATGGATTTCAGAAGCTGCAAGCTGATTCTTTCGCAACTGAAGGGCAGAAAATATGTGAATAAACCCGAAGTATCTCATGGTATCACACAGTGTTTTTTTTTAAAGAAAGAATCTGAAAAAAAGAAAGTTATAGTACAACTTCTTGCATATTAGATTTAATCCAAGCAACACAATATTAGATGGATAAAGTAAATGTCATACTTTTCAGATCCAAAGCTTATTTCGGTGGCAACATCAAGTTCAACAATATATACAGAAATTACATTTCTTTGAGAGAAAATGGAGACTCTCAATGTAATTCGATCCTATCTCTCTGTATTTGGGAATTGTAGACTCTGGCTTTCAGAAGGCTTGAAATCAAAATTAACAATCCACCAGAGAAAGCACCCCTGTCAAATCTGCTTTTGAACTGAATATGAGATTAGTATTCAGGTCATCATCCAATTCACAAGTATAGCAGAAATGCTTTCAAATCACAAGTTCCTTTGTTGTGTAACATAAAAGATGTGCAATTCACTGTCTATCTCATTTTTCCCCTCACCATCCATTTACCTCACCCAGTTAAACTGGGATTCATGTCAGCCTCTGCAAAGAATTCATTCAAAGAGTCTGAAAGGGGTTACAGGCAGTTAAAAATTGATGAAATTTTTTTACAACAATGAGAACCAATTGAGAAAAAAGCCATGAAGAATTGACTAATTTCAATCAAGTTGCTCTGGAAATGTGAGTGCCCCAAAAAAAATACCAATTGGATCCCACAACTCATCATATCTGTGGTTTCTTCATTGTTAACATTTATATTAATGCTGAACTCCTCTTTAGGGAAAATAATGCTTAAAATAGAGAAGTTTTTATTCTTTTAAAAACATTATTAAATTTATAGTAATAAAAGAAACAAATACAAATTGAGTTTATGAGAAATTAACAGAGTAACTACTGGAGCAAAATTACAATTTCTTTCTGTACGTCTCCAAGAAATCATGTCAACATTTTCAGAAAATATATTAATAGATTGGGATGATCTTTTCAACAACCTTTTTCCATTTTCCCCCTCCTCCTCCTCCTCCTCGCCCTCCCCCTCCTCATCCATCTTTTCCTCTACCTCCTCCTAGTGTCCACTTGTGTGTTGACTAATTTCATACAACTCTTAGCTTAATTACAGAGGGAGTTGGGAGAAAGAGAAAATGGAAGCAAGGTGATTTGGCTTTAGATCTATTCATCATCAGTGTGTAGTGTAGTTTTTCAAACATAACTGCAAGATTATGCTGTCCTTGATATAACAAAAAATGTCCTACCCTTCTATGAATTAACAAAAAACTTTCTATGACTGGGCATCCTTATGTAAACATGGATGGAGCTATCTATAGACAAAAGGACATTTTTTGTGATCTGTAGAAAACCCAAGACTACAGAGAAAAATAAACCTTTGGGAAAGAGAGGAAAGAGATAAATAATCAGCAGGTCTTGACTATGGTCACCATGGTCATTAAATCAGTCACCAAGTCAATATTTCTGCTATATTGAAGGATTGTTATGAAATATAGTCATGACTCTTTTGGACCTTGGAGGATCTGATTGCTTGCGAAGGTTAATTGTTACATATGAATACAATAAACTGGGGGTTAGGGCATGTAATTTTACCTCTAAAAAGGTCTAGAGCTATTTGGGGCTAAATTAACTTCCCCAGTCAACAATGTCATTTAAATAGAAAAGGTAAAATTGATAGGTTGGTTGCTTCTCTTGTTGCTCTTTGCACAAAGTCTTGGGACTAGGAGAATGAGGACCCAGAAATGTTGCCTGGGGCCCTCCTGCAATGATATGGGGAAATGACTCTGGGAGACAAGGTACAAGCCACAGCCAGGGCAACAATGTGATAAGAGGCAGCTTACCCCATAGCCAGAATGTAGACCCTTCCTAGTTCCTTGGGCTGAAAAGGTGATGGTGGAGAATGTACTTTCAGACTTACAAGATTCTGTTAATGCAACCTTATTATAAAAGTGTTAATTCATCTAGGTGTGCTGCCTGCCTGGGCGGCTTGCAAGACTGATAATTCCAGAGTACTTTAAAGTTGATGGAAATAAAAATGTTGGGCTTTTGAATTGTTTTTTTAACTATGGAAACAAATTAAAATCAAGATATTTAAGGCACCCATTTTATTTATGAGAACTGATGAGAATTCTGGGATTTAAAGTCCACAGTTTTGGAACTTGTGAAGGTTAGGTGAAGGAAAGGCTTAATGTAGAGACATTTGGACCAAAAAAGATCTGCTTCATTTAACTGCTTTAGGAAATCCATTTAACTGAATTTCCAATCCTACAATTTTTTATTCTAAATTTAATTAGTAATGAGTGGGGGGGGGGACCTTGTCACATCAGATCTAGGAAAATGCAGAGTTGCACTAATTTTACAAGCTTGATTAGATGGCTAAGGAGTATCTTCTATCATAAATAAATAAATCTTGGCACACCATCAGCAACTGACTGCAACTGAAGAAAATTATAATTTATATAAATATATACAAACATATAGTTTAGTACAACACAGAGACACATTATCTTTATTGTCAGGAGAATCTACTGTTTGACTGTTCTGTCTGTATTTGTATATGTATGCAGAGAGATAAAGGATCTTAACACTGAACAGTCTCATCAATGCAGATCCACAGCAGACCCATTCTGGCTGGGAAATTCTGGAAGTTGAAATACACACATCTTGAAGTTGCCAAGGTTGAGAAACTGGTCCATACAGTAGGTAGTGTGTAGTTTGGCTCTTTATTATATGTGATAGATTGAAACTCCTGACAAATTGCATAATTCTCAACCTACAGCTCAGCTTAAGAATTCATATTAAGCTAATACATTACTGACTGTCTGAGTTGTTTGTTTGGTTATTCATTTATTTTACAGTACTTATAACCCATCTCAATCCCAAAGGGCTCTGTATAGCATTTTGATAATGATGTTGAAGAATTTACTTTGCACCTGGTAATGACTCACAATGAAACCAGGATGTGGCTATAGGTGCTGTGGGTCTGCTGATGGCTTAGGTTTAAATCTAAGTTTTACTAAACCTTCTTCCTTATCCTTCAAACAAGTTGCTCTTCGGGGCTAATCACTGTACTTTCCAATTCACAGGGTATGATTTTCAGAACAGATAATAAGAAAGTTGGCATGGCGTCATGTGGCAGATGTGTCCAAACTACCACATTTTTCGTTCAATACTTCTGGGTGGCATATAATATTGAACAAAAAAGAAAAAACTGAATACTAAATAGCTAAATCTCAACAATATCAACCCCCCTGACGTAACCACAAAAGGCAAAGATAAAAGCTAAACGTCCACCCCAAGTCAGTTGGGAATTAAAGTACATAGAAATGAAACACTTTTAACCTTCCTAGACTAAAGGCAGCTCTCCCCTAAGGGAGGGAGCTGAATGAACTTTGGGGGGAAAACATTAGTCCATTAGGTGGTATCTCTTACAGAATAAGGTCTGTAAGATGACCCATGTCCTCCAAAATTCCTAAGGATATGAATTTTCAGCTAGTCATATCTCAGACTTGCAGATTCAATTCTGTCAAGCCATTACCTGACTTGTTGGACCATAATCTTCAGCCATTACATTGAAATAACAGCTGCTGCTACCTCAAACCATGCTTCATAAGGTCCAATTATTTTGAATTCTACAAAACTGTAAATAATCCACAATTCATAACTGATTCAGAAGAAGTCATAAAGTTTGATTTCTTGTTTGACTTGCTTCAAGTAAGGTTGCCAACTACTGTTACCCTGAGGTCAAGTGGCCTCAATAAGTAATCATTGAACATCACTGTTTCTAGCAGTCTATAGATTGCCTTTTTAGCATAAAGGAGATTGAGGCCAATCTAGAACATAAAATAATAGTTGGGAGGGACCTCAAACATCTTCTAATCCAACTCCCTGATCAAGCAGGGGAGTCTACTGTATATCATTTCAGACAAATGGTTGTCCAGTCTCTTTTTGAAAGCCTTCAGTGATGGAGCACCCACAACTTCCAAAGGCAAGTTATTCCATTGGTTAATTGCTCTCACTATTAGGAAATTTCTCCTTCATTCTAGATTATTTCTCTCCTTGGTTAGTTTCCAACTATTGTTTCTTGTCTTGCCTATTGGTCCTTTGTAGGAGCCCCTCGAATACTGGAACAGTGCTATCATGTCACCCCTAGTCTTTCTTTTCCTTAGACTAGACCAGGCATGTCAAACTCGCAACATCACATGATGTCGCGCGACGTATCGGAACTTTTTCCCATTGCTGAAAATGGGATGGGCGCGGTTTCTCTGTGACGCTCCAACCCGCGGGCCGGCAGTTTGACACCCCTGGACTAGACATATTGAATTCCTGTAACTATTCTTCATATGTTTTAGCCTCCAGCCCCCGCCCCCCCAAATCATTTTTGTTGCTCTTCACTGCACTCTTTCCAGAGTCTCAGCATTTTTTTTTATATTGTTGGGACCAGAACTGAATGCAGTATTCCAAGTGTGGTCTTACTAAGGCTTTCTAAAGTGATACTAGAACTTCACATGAAGTGATTAGTGAAACTCTTGAAAGCATGTTTGCCCCTAATATATCCTTGCCTTTGATATAGATGATCTGAATGTCATACTGCAGGAGTTGTAATAACATCCTCTGTAGACACATTGATGCTTTCCTAATGATTTTTGCAAAATTTGCTTTCAGCAGATTGTGATCTGATTGGACCCTCACTTGAATGACATATACTCACTATTGGTGGCAAAAAAGCCCACAGTTTCTTTTCAAGTTATACAGTATTTTGTTCAGCTTGAGTCAACCTCTCAATATATATCAGTTGGTCACATTTTTGAAGGAGGCATGCACCTAATCATCACCCTGGATTTTTAGTTATTCTTCTGGGAATGATTGTGATGAGCTTAGCCAGACATTCTGCTGATCCAATTTTCATTGCCAGAATATTTCATTTCTCAACAGTATTGTCAGAGGTGCTGTCAAACTTAATTTGGAATATATTGTGCCAAGAACTGGCTTTTAAGAGTCTCTGAAGGTCTTTCTTTTCTTCCAGAGAGGGCATGCAGTTGATAAGTTTGACTACATTAGCATCTGGCCTGATATAGCAAACTGAAAATATATCCCTCCACTAGGAATTAGGTTTTATCCTTAATGAATTTGTCTCAGACCTTCAGGAAAGTGTACCCTTTCCAAAATGTATTTTTTGAGAATGACATCAAGTTCCTCCAGGATGGTGACTAGAATAATCATCATCTGAACTATTAAGATACCTAGGGTGACAGTCCAAAGTATTTCTTTGTTATTGTTTGAATACTTTGCTGATTTGAGGCTCTTAAGGAAGGCATTTGAAGTGGCATTATCACTATGGAATGGTATAGCTCAGAAGATTCTTTATCTAACTTCACCTGACAATAATCATCCTTTGCACCAAAGATTAGGAACAGTTTTTGCTGCCAAAGCCTTTTTTGACATCCTCCCTCTATATGAAAAACTAAAATTTGTTATAATGACACTTGGGTAAGTCATGACTCTTTGTCTGTGCATGTCTGTTGTATGTTTATGAATATAATACAGTTGCAAGAAAAAGTATGTGAACCCTTTGGGATTACGTGGATTTTTGCATGAATTGGCCATAAAATGCACTCTAAACGTCATGTAAGTCACAACAATAGAAAAACACAGTCTGCTTAAAATAATACTACACAAACATTAGCTGTTGTCATGTTTAAATTGAACATAAGATGGAAACATTCACAGTGCAGAGTGGAAAAAGTATGTGAACCTTTGGACTTAATAACTGGTTGACCCTCCTTTGGCAGCAATAACCTCAACCAAACGTTTCCTGTAGTTGCAGATCAGACCTGCACAACGATTAGCTCTTGGAGAAGTCATTAGGCTAGTGTTTGTGTAGTATTATTTTGTGTAGCTAATGTTTGCGTAGTATTATTTTAAGCAGACTGTGTTTTTCTATTGTTGTGACTTACATGACGTTTAGAGCACATTTTATGGCCAATTCATGCAAAACTCCACGTAATCCCAAAGGGTTCACATACTTTTTCTTGCAACTGTATATCTCACTTGGTCAAAGATTGTAAAGGCATTTTCTGACTTTGGGCAACTGGTGCTTAATGCCTAAAATCGTGAAACAGTTTTTGAAACTGTTTGAAGTTATTCATTATATTCACTGTCAATTCTAAACATGATTACTTTAATTTTTTAGTTTGGTCTTCCTTGTATTTCATTTTATTCATATTTTTGCTCCTTGATTTTCATTATTTGACTTTACCATCCACCATTGGATTTACATCAATAGCATAGCACAGGTCACTGATGTTTTATCCTCCTATTTTAAAATGAAACTCATCTTTTCCAAAGCCATTGTCCCTCTATATATATTTACAGTACATGAGGATAATGAAATATTCTGGAATGTTCTCCCACCCACCACCCACAACCCACCACCCAGACATGCCATAATTTGACATAATTGACACAACCTAAGGCCATTCTATAATCAATGAAGCACATATTGATTTCTTTCTGGTATTGTTTGGCTTCCCTATTTATGCAGCATGCATCGATAATGTCTTGCCTTTCTAAAACTAGTTCAAACATCTGGCATCTTTCTTTTCATGTAAGGTTATAATCTGCAATGGATAATTCTAAGCAGTATTTTATTAGCATGTAAGATTAAAGAAGTTATGAAATCATTTAATGCTGTGTTCAGTCACAAAATCTAATTAATATGATTTAGCTATTGACTACATTGTACCCAAATATTGACTTTGATGTTTCCTTCTAATTATGAAAGTACAAATATTTCTTCATTGTTTTTCATGTCCTGAGTAGCAACAGGTACAATCTCAGATTGAAAAGTGTTCAATTCCTGTCAATTTCAGTTTGGTAATATATAAAATTTCAAATCATTGTCACTTGATTCTTGCATTTCATGATCCAAGTGTAATTCTATCTTTGTAGCATTGGAATTTCTTTTCCTACATAGCAATGTCAGCAACTACATATCTCAAAGGCTTTAATCTAACAGTGTCAGAAACACAATTAGTATTCTGAAATATCCTTAGCTTTTCCTCTTTAGCATTGAGTGCCATCCAACCTGAAAGCCTAACATCCAGTGTTATATCATCAGTCACAAAATGCTCTATCCATGTGGCTTTCTTGGTAAAATAATAGTGTGCCATTCTTTATTTCATGCAGTATGAAAGAAACTTGTGCTATTGTCGCTACAGTAAACATCCACCTATTTCCACTTTCTTATATAATAGCTGCCCAGTATAGATGTCTGCTTGTTTTAAGTTGACCAATTGAGATAAACTTTACATTTGGGTAACCCTACTGAGATTACACACTCTTTTCATATATGCCTAATGTTCTTTCCTCATTCCTTTCAGAAACACCATTTTGAGGCAGTATAGCAGGACTGAGGGGGCAAACTTATCATATTAGTTTTGATTACAGATATATATTGATAACATGTGATAATGTTAATATTGTCTGTAGTACTGTTAATTTATTATGCATATTGTGAACCTCCTAGAATCCAATTGTATTGAAGCAGTGTAAATTATCAACTCAATAAATATTCCAATTCCAGTGTCTTTCAAACACAGGCTTTTTCCTGCACTTACAGAAGTTCTTGAAAGCCACAAAAAGAAAAATGCAAGAACTTTATTTTGGGGGTCTATAGACATATCCTGTTTGCTGTTCTTAATCTCCAAAGCTTTGTCCCCAATGCAGTGATGCATGAGTACAATTGTATAGTCTTCAAATTCTTTCACTGCATTAGAGACTGTGGGGCACTATTTAAAATTCTATTATGGTCTCCTCCAATTTTCCCTCAAATTGCCTGCAAATTGCTTGCCTGTTGGAGGTACAAGATATCCCATAAGTCGTAAGGAACTGAAGTAGGTTACTAGTAGCTAAGATGAGAAGCAGGTCCACTTACAACATCACGAAACATTGTTCCCCCACAGTGAATCTACAGAGAGTAAATTCACATGGATTATATCCCTGGTGGGATCTGTTTTCCTGTTAACAATGACAGAAACCAGTTAGTAAAATGAACAGCCTTCTTTATTAAATTTGAGGAAAATCTTTATACAACATAACATTCATAAATAACAAACCATTTCCTCTGTTTCAGCATACACACAATCCTCTTAAAAGAATAATACACAAATCACACTGATCACATGATTCTAAAATGTAACCTAGTATTTAATAGCAACTTTTAAAATCAGGTAGGAAAGGGGAAGGGGGATGGATTAACTTCAAGACAGACTGGCTAATTGAATGCATCTCAAACAGGACTTGGCTGTCAACATTTTGTTGTACACCCAGGTGTGTTAATATACTTCTATGATCTGTACTAAAATGAAGCTGCTTCACAGCGATCCAGAGGGTTACCCCAGCCAGGGATGTCTGCATGGAAGTAACAAAAAAGCCAAATGGCAGCAACTAACGTACAAAACTTTGCCACCTTTTTATATTTCTTGTGAAATGCATTTTTTTAAAAAGGGGAATACGACTTTCATTGCATAGTCATGACTTCCACTTTTGGTATTGTATCACAAATGTGGAGACACCCTGGCCTTCTCTGCAAAGTTATGATATATCCTGATTAGAGTGACATGAATAAATGGTAAATGAGTTTCTGGATACATCCAAGCAGTCTAATGTTGTGTATGAGAAGGAAATAAAAAACACCTTGAGACTGATTTTTTGGAAGGAGTGACATTTAAAAAAATTATTGTGTATGATTTTTATAGAAAGAATGTTATTAAAATTCAAACTTGGAATTAATTTTAAAAGGAATTTGAAATTCTACCTTCAGGAGGGAAATACCTCAGAAATTTCACAAAGTTAACATTTTCAGAACACCAGTGAATGTTCTTACATCTCTGTATGTTTTAATAAGATTTATTCTATTTCTCCTATCTTTGAAAGAGGCTGATGGCATAATCCTGCACATATAATCAGGAAAAAAATTCTGCTGACATCAATAGTTTAACTTTGGTTTTTTTTTATTTTTCCTAAGCGGATGGGCATCTTTTTGCACTAAGTATGAGACTGAATTTATTTACCATTTTTATATTCAAGTAGAGACCTACATGGGAGCTTAGAAGTGTCATAATTTCTACAGCTGACCCTACAGCTTGGAAAGAAATGGGAATGTCTCAAATGTCCTTATTAGGAACAAGCAGAAGGATATTTCAGGGTCAGTCTTATCTGGAAAAAGGATGGCTAGTCTTTGGTCCTGCATTTTGGGAATGAGGTTCAAATGATCCTCAGAGACCCACATTAATACATTCACTAATAAATGATTGTTGGAGTTGGATTTTATTCAGTTTTGCAGATTCTGTAGATAACACCTTATCTTCTTAACCATAAACCTAACTAATTAATCTTTTTTTCTGGGTTGCGTTGTGGTTTTAGGGGCTTGATAGATATTCATGTAAAGATGAAAAAGAAGTTGAGATTCTACTATACAGTTGAGTGGGAATGGAACTTGATTGACCCCAAGAAAACAGTCTGTAGGCATCACATTGTTACCATGGGCTAAGCAGGCCCAAGGCCTGTTCTAACAGCACCCTGTCCTCTCTCTCTCTCTCTCTCTCTCTCTCTCTCTCTCTCTCTCTCTCTCTCTCTCTCTCTCTCTCTCTCTCTCTCTCTCTCTCTCCTCTCTCTCTCTCTCTCTCTCTCTCTCTCTCTCTGTGTGTGTGTGTGTGTTTGCTTGCATGCATGTACCTGTATGCTTGTGTAGATGTGTGTGTGTGTGTGTACACACACACACACACAGAGAGAGAGATACAGAGACAGACAGACAAAGAAAGAGACAAACAGAGAGACAGAGACAGACAGAGAGATGAGAGATGATAGACAGAAAGATAGATAGAATATTTAGATGCTTTGGCTGCTTTTCCTTTCAGAAATTGTCAAAGTAGCTTACCAATGAACAATTAATGTATCACCACAACAATGTAAGAGCAGCCAGTAGAAATATAATAAAGATGCTTGTTGAAGTCCAGAACAGAAAAAAAAATAAGAAAACATGATAGAATGTGTGCAAGAGACAGCAAGGGGATGGGGAGGGTAGAGTGCATAAATCGGTTAAGGCCTGAGAAATCTCTCCAAGGAAGGAGTTTGTACCATTTGTGTTTTAAATGGATGCTGAAGTGTTCAATCAGACAGTTAAGGACCAAATCCATGCAGACTTCCATCAGAGATAAACAGATGTTGTAATCAATTTAGTTAAAACAAGGAGCCAACGAAGAGACATCTGGATTGTTTAATTTGTTCATTTTGATGGAGGCAGAGATCATTCTTAATGTGACATTGTGAAGCTGAAGGTTCACCGTAATAATGGATGCTGGCAGAACTACAAACAAGGAATTAAACTAATCCAATCGAGTTGTTGCAACATAGGACTTCTGGGGAAGAAACGGTGAACTGAAGACAGTGTAGCCAATAACTACAACAGAATGAAGAGCTGGCAATTAGTCCGTCTCTTTGTACATTCTTCTCTCAACAAGAAGATTACTTGAGATAACCACAAAAGCTCCAGACAGTTGCTTCTCAGGAGGAGACTGCAAGACAGTGTGGACTCTGGTGGGTTATGAGCTCTGGGAAACAAAGGAGTTTCATCTTTGCTCGAACCATAGTAAGCGCCTTTAGGAACATTTGGTTTGCATACTTCATTTTCTATTCACTTTTGGAGATTGCTTGTTTCAACTGTTAGGAACCTTTGGCTCAACAAAATGGGTCCATTTCCCTATATATAGGAACTTCTGTTCCTATCCTTCTTGGCTTCTTGACCACTTTAGCAAGTCTTTTAAGTGGAGAAAATTGACAGCTTAGCACACCCAAAGGAACCACATTTATTTGTCATATGACTATAGAAATGCACAGAATACAAAATGACTGGTTTGGGTCAATCTGCAAGCATTTTGTTTTCTCTTTTCCATGGAGTGGGCATAAGTGGGTATCTGTTATTCTGACCCTGCAGTAGTTTAGAACATTGCAGTGATAAAATTAAATTATTTCATCCTTGTTCTCAACATTTTAAGGTGCCCAGAAATGAAGCCTATAACAAATGGAAAAAAGTGAGTAGTGGGGTGCCCCAGGGCTCTGTTCTGGGCCCAGTGCTCTTTAACATCTTCATCAACAATTTGGACCAGGGGATAGATGGGGAACTCATCAAATTTGCAGACGACACCAAGCTGGCAGGAATAGCCAAAACTCCAGAAGACAGGCTTAAGATACAGGAGCATCTGGACAGACTTGAACACTGGGCTCTATCTAACAAAATGAAATTCAATGGTGAAAAAAGTAAAGTTCTACATTTAGGCAGGAAAAACCAAATGTACAGGTATACTATAGGGGTATATAGTATAGTAGTAACTGTGAGAGGGATCTCAGAGTCCTAGTAGACAATCACTTAAATATGAGCCAGCAGTGTGCTGCAGCTGCCAAAAAAGCCAACACAGTGATAGGCTGCATTAACAGAGGGATAGAATCAAGATCACGTGAAGTGTTAATACCACTTTATAATGCCTTGGTAAGGCCACACTTGAAATAATGCATCCAGTTTTGGTCACCACAATGTAAAAAAGATGTTGAGACTCTAGAAAGAGTACAGAGAAGAAGAACAAAGATGATTAGGGGACTGGAGAGTAAAACATATAGGGAACGGTTGCTGGAATTGGGTATGTGTAGTTTAACGAAGAGAAGGGCGAGGGGGTAACATGATAGCAGTGTTCCAATATCTCAGAGGCTGCCACAAAGAAGAGGAAGTCAAGCTATTCTCCATAGCACCTGAAAGCAGGACAAGAAGCAAAGGATGGGAACTAGTCAAGGAGGAAAAACAAGCTAGAACTAAGGAGAAACTTCCTGACAATGGAACAACCTGCCTCCAGAAGTGGTGAATGCTCCAACACTTGAAGTTTTTAAGAAGAGACTGGACAGCCATTTGTCTGAAATGGTATAGGTTTTCCTGCCTGAACAGGGGGTTGGACTAGATGACCTCCAAGGTCCCTTTCAATTATTATTATTATTATTATTATTATTATTATTATTATTATTATTATTATTATTATTATTATCATCTTTTCAGAGATTGGGGAATGGAAACAATACTAGTAGTCCTCGACTTATGATCACAACTGATCCCAAAATTTCCAATGCTAAAATTTCTTGCCACTATTGTTAAGCAAATCACTGCAGTTGTTAAGTTAGTAGTTAAACAGTAGTTAAATGAATCTGGCTTCCCCATTAACTTTGCTTGACAGAAGGCTGCAAAAGGTGATAACATGACCTCAGGGCACTGCAGCCATCATAAATCCATGGCAATTGCCAAGCATCTGAATTTTGGTTATGTGATCATGGGGATGCTGCAACAGTCATAAGTATGAAAAACGGTCATAAGTCACTTTTTTTAGTGTCATTATAACTTTGGTCACTAAACATATGATTGTAAATTGAGGACTGCTTGCAATGGTGTGAAAGTTGTTAGATTGTTATAGCAACAATAGTCTGTGGCTATGTGCATGGAAAATGCTACAGTAGGAAGTCTGCTTCTGATATACAGACTGACAACATAATGTTCCAACTGGAGTTTTGAATTAGTACCAAGGAGATCCAGTTTCAAATCTCCACTCAGACCTGACACTACTGTATAATGATCTCAGAAGGTTATTATAAAGATAAAGGCAGTGAGTGGGTACTGTCTATGCCAACCTAAGCTCCTGGAGGAAAGATAGCATATCAATGTAGTATATAAATTAATGGAGACTTTGAGTATAGAATTTCCACATAAACATGACAAGGGGTTGGCATACAAATTGCTGTAAATTAAGCAAAGAAAGAATAAATCGTGGCATATGGTCACCAGAAAGCATGTTCTCCATGATCTGAGTAATCTTCTTTGAAAGCTGCCCATAGTGAGCTTAGAATAAATACATTGGTGCATAAATCTCACTTTCTATTTCTGCCCTGGGCCAACAGGACTTTATCATGTTAAAAATAAAATATTCAGAAAAGCACAGCTGGAAAGGTTCCTCCAAAGCTCCAGGGAAGTAGCCAGCTTTTCAGAAAATCATAGGTACAGAGACAGAGAAAGCTTACTCTTTTGAACATCACTCCATGATAAGCAAATAAATTATTATTACTAATATTATTGTTATTGAGATACATAACAAAATCAATTGCTTTGGAGATGAATGGCACAGATCAATTGTTATTACTATTGTTTAATTCATCCTTTCTTCAAAGCCATATGTACTTAATTTAGGATTACATAAAATCAAGCAAAAAAATTCCTTTTAAAGGTACTAACTAAACCTTACTCATACAGAAGGAATACCAAAAAGGCTACACAAAGTAAAAGCGCACTGATCACATGTGAAGAGATGACTATGAGCCTATCGATAACATTCTACCATGGAAACTTGATTTATTTTGCTCAGCTCTCATGAATTACTTTCCTTTATAAGCCCTTTGAAATTTCAAATCTTTTTTTATAATTTTTTTTATTAATTTTCTAGTTTTACAATTGTAAGTACTTAATAAACAACATGTTGCCTGGGTCCATTAGTAATTCAATGGTACATATTAACTTCTTCAGTCTAAGCCCAATATTGGAGTGCCTGAAGAACTATGGACAGAGGTTCGCAACATTGTACAACAGGTAGCAACCAAAACCATCCCAAAGAAAAAGAAATGCAAGAAAGCAAAATGGCTGCCTGAGGAAGCTTTGCAAATAGCTGAGGAAAGGAGGGAAGCGAAAGGCAAGGGAGAACAAGAAAGATATGCCCAATTGAATGCAGAATTCCAGAGAATAGCTAGAAGAGATAAGGATGCCTTCTTAAATGAACAGCGCAAAGAAATAGAAGAAAACAATAGAATAGGGAGGACCAGAGATCTCTTCAAGAAAATTGGAGAGAAGAAGGGAACGTTTCATGCAAAAATGGGCATGATAAAGGACCAAAATGGCAGGGACCTAACAGAGGCAGAAGAGATTAAGAAGAGGTGGCAAAATTACACAGAAGAACTATACAAGAATGAGCTTAACTTCCCTGACAACCACAATGAGGTGGTCACTGACCTCGAGCCAGACATCCTAGAATATGAAGTGAAGTGGGCCTTAGAAAAGCTGAGCAACAACAAAGCTAGTGGAGGTGACAGTATTCCAGCTGAGCTATTCAAAATCTTAAAAGGCGATGCAGTAAAAGTGCTACACTCAGTTTGACAGCAAATTTGGAAAACTCAACAGTGGCCACAGGATTGGAAAAGATCAGTTTACATTCCAATTCCAAAGAAAGGCAGTGCCAAAGAATGTTTAAACTATCGCACCATTGCACTCATTTCACATGCTAGTAAAGTCATGCTTAAAATCCTACAATCTAGACTCCAGCAGTATGTGGATCGAGAACTACCAGAAGTACAGGCAGGATTTCGAAGAGGCAGAGGAACTAGAGATCAAATTGCCAACATACACTGGGTAATGAGGAAAGCTAGGGAGTTCCAGAAAAACATCTACTTCTGCTTCATTGACTGTGCTAAAGCCTTTGATTGTGTGGATCACAACAAACTGTGGCAAGTTCTTAAAGATATGGGAGTACCAGACCATCTTATTTGTCTCTTGAGAACTGGACACGGAACCACTGATTGGTTTAAAATTGGGAAAGGAGTCTGGCAATGCTGTATACTGTCGCCCTGCCTATTTAACTTATATGCAGAGCACATCATGAGAAAGGCAGGGCTAGATGAATCAAAAGTTGGAAATAAGATTGCAGGGAGAAATATCAACAACTAAAGAGCCTCTTGTTGTGGGTGAAGAAGGAGAGCGCAAAAGTTGGGTTATTCAAACCCTCTTTTTCTGAGGAAATGGGATGGAAATTCCCTTTCCCTCTCTCATCAGGGAGGATTCTTTGCTTTGGGTGGTTTTCCCCCAGGAAAAGTTCTTAAAGTAACAAAGAGAGAATAGGGTCTCACCCAGTTCCATCCACATTGCTTGGAAGTTGGTGTTTAATGCTTATTTTCTTCGGTTGTCAGCAACTTCTGATTGGCCACACAAATGTAGCTAGTCTTTCCCCCGCCAGTTTGGAGGGCTTCCTTGGATCAAGTGGAAGGGCTGCCACCCTCCTGTGATCAGTGAGGGTCCTCTCCTACTACATCGCCCCTTCAGAGTGACTTTTGAATCTTTTTAGGGTCCCCAGCAGGGTGAAATTGAACACAGAAGACAGGGCCACATCTTCCTGTGCTCATTATGCCGCGATGTCAAACTGGAAGTCTTAAATTTCAAATCTTGATCTAAACATTACTGATGTATTTTTGAGCCACATAAACTGAGCTAGCATGGAGTTGGTTTCTCACACTCTCAGTTTTATATGCATTGTGTACTTACAATGAATCCAAGCAAACTAACCTATGAGCTTTATTGCCAAATTTAAAACAGAATTTTGCTACAGAATGAAATGACCTTAAATATCAACTTGTGGAAAGAAGGAAACCAGTTGGGGTATGAACAAGCAGGCTTTGCTGTTTTGTTTTTCTTTTGAGGAATATAAGCCAGGAAATAACCTGATTTATATATAATCATTCTGACATAGTTACTGTGATGCTCAAGAACTTACCTCATATCCTCATTCTGCTGCATGTTTAGTAGTAAAAATCCAGGGTTTCATAGATCACATTTCTGATTTAACTGAGATTAAATCTGTCAGTATAAGGCAGAATATAAATTCCCCTTTTTAATAACAACAACAAAAAGAAACTTAGTAGTATTTATAGTATGAAATTTCTCAGAGAGGTTGCATTCATTTCTAAGAACTGTGGAATCTTTGGTGCTCTCTGAGCTTGGTTGTTTTCTTGCAAATGTTTCATTAGCAAACTAGATAAGATTATCAGTAAAATGTCTGCAAGAAAACAACTCTGTTGTTCAACTCTGAGCTACAAATATTCCCTTCTATCAAGGGAATTTCTAAGAACTGTATAAAATACAATCATAATTATCATGTGATTCCTTCAAGTCACTTTTTGGGGATGGAAGTTACCATTTTATCCTGCTAAAACTCCAGTGCAGTAGGAAAATCTTAATCTCTTTCTCTACTTCAAGACTACATATCGAGATCAACCTGGATCTTCTTAGTGCTACACACTAGCCATTGTAGCAAATTGTTGTCCAATGGCACTAATACATCCCCTTCTCCTCTCACTCTCAAGCTACAGAATGCCTTTCAATGGAAGTTGTGCTCTCCATCTTCAGGGAGTAAAAGTCAACACCCCAATATTATTCACCTCATCCAAATAGGGTTTCAGGGGAAGGCTAAATAAATCAATAAATCAATAAATGTGTGTGTGTCTGTGTGTGTGCGTGCGTGTGTGTGTCTGTGTGTGTGTCTGTGTGTAGAAAAAGCATTTCTCAAGAAAATAGTGGAAATTATTTACCTCAGTATTTACATCATGGACAATTAAAGGACCAAGTTTTAGAAATTAGCAGACTCTCAAATCAGAATGTTTTGAAATATTTTTTAGTTCACCAGGAGCTGATCACCACTTTATATCTCAACCTTTGTATATTGCAGTGTAAGGATTTATGCTATTTAACCATATTTTAAGAGCCTCAATCCATTTGCAAGAGAGGGCTGGTCTTCTATTGGGCTAACCAGGAATTCAGGGTCTTCCCATGATGCTATGTTCCAAATTATAATCTTCTGAAAATGGAGTTTTCAACATCTGGAAACCCAAAATAAATCTCTATAAATGGTCAGCCTACTTCTGGCCTCTTCAAAATCTGGTTCAGAAGTATGCAATTAAAGTCCCACTGAATAGACAAGGATTTCTGTCACATAAATGTTAAAGAACAACATTCTTTTAGACATTAGACATAACTGACAATTTGATTGTGAATTCAAGTTAATAGCAATAGCACTTAAACTTACATATTGCTCCATAGTGCTTTACAGCACTCTCTTAAGTGGTTTACTTATTGCCCCCAATATGCTGGCTCTGGGTCAAATGACGGTCCTCATTTTACTAACCTGGGAAGAATGGAAAGCTGAGTCAACCTTGAGCCAGTCAAGATCAAACTCTGGCTATGGACAGAGTAAGCCTGAAATATTGCATTCTAACCACTGTGCCACCACAGCTTAAACATTTATATTCACTAACTGTTATTGTCTTAATACCATGTGTATGCCCTACCCTGTCAGTCACTTTTATCTCATATTTCTGTTTTTTCACAAATCATTTTATATGTATTCTTGCCTTCTCATTCCAAGGGGAGATGACAGGTAGGACTAATGTATTATCTTATGCTAACAAACAGGGCACTAGAATGACAGAAATTAAAAGGTGATCCATAATTTATACCTGGGACCAATTGTATGCCTTTCTGTCACTCACAACTTATAACCACAACTTTCATTGCTAACCAAGGCAGTGAGTCGCACCCAATTTTACAATCTTTTTTTGCCACTGTTACGTAAGTGAATCACGGCAGTCATTAAGCAAATTTGGCTTCCCTCATTGATTCTCCTTATTGGAAGCTGGCTGGGAAGGCTGCAAATGACAATAACATGAACCCAGGACGCTTAAATCATTGTAAGTACTGCCGGTTGCCAAGCAGTACTTTTTTTGTAAAAGAAAAAGGTGCCGGAACTCACACGTCATACAACTTGCCTTGCCTACCCTACAAGGTTCTATCCAAAAAAGGTACCGGAACTCCGTTCTGAGCGTTCTATGAGAAAAAAGCCCTGTTGCCAAGCAACTGAATTTTGATCATGTGACAGTCATTAAGTGCAAAGATCGATCTGTAAGTCACTTTTTTCAGTGCCTTTGTAACTCTGAATAGCAGTAAATAAATGGTCGTAAGTCAAGGACTGCTTGTATTCCTAGATGGCCTGTAAAGAAAAGGGGGGTAAATCTAAATAAAATTTATTAAAAATAAGATATTTGGAGGAAATCTGACATACAATACATATAACACCTGTAACAAAGTTCTCTCTTCTTTTTCCCCACCTTATTAATCTGTAAAGTTAAACTTTCATCTCCTATTTCTCTTCTTATTGTGGCAGAAATGCCTATCAAACTGCAAATAATACCAAATTGGGTAAAGTCACATCATCTTCATAATTTGGTGAACTAGGCACAGATAATAGAAACTTAATAGAGACAAATGCTGATCACTTCACTTAGAATACATACAGGAAGAAACTTGAGATACATGGCTTGGAAAAAGATCTTGCAAATTGATTGCAAACTGAATATGAGCCAATAGTGTGATATAGCTGCAAAGAAGAAAAATGTCATTTCAGGCTCTAGCAGAAATATTATTCAGCAGAATTAGTTTTTCTTCAGGCAGTACATTCTTCTACTTTATTCTGCTTTTGCCAGACCCCTTTTCATGTTCTGGGCATCACATTTTTTAAAAGGATTTAGAGAAATTGGAACTATTTCAAAATAGACCAGCAAAAATTATCCACGTCTTAGAAGCTAAACATGATGAATAAGGACCGAAAACTAGGTACCCCTAGCTTTTAAAAAAGAAAACTAAACAACATTTTGATAGCATTGTTCAGATATCAGAAAGAACGCTGCATAGAAGGTGGTAATGACCTGTTGTCTCATATTCCAAAATAAAGGATATAAGGGATTGTTGTTGTTGTTGTTAGTTGTAAAGTCGTGTCTGACCCATCGCGACCCTATGGACAATGTTCCTCCAGGCCTTCCTGTCCTCTACCATCTTCTGGAGTCCATTTAAGCTCACACCTACTGCTTCAGTGACTCCATCCAGCCACCTCATTCTCTGTCATCCCCTTCTTCTATTGCCCTCAATCTTTCCCAGCATTAGGCTCTTCTCCAGTGAGTCCTTCCTTCTCATTAGGTGGACAAAGTATTTGAGTTTTAGCTTCAGGATCTGGCCTTCTAAAGAGCAGTCAAAGTTGATCTCCTCTAGGACTGACCGGTTTGATCGCCTTGCAGTCCAAGGGATTCGCAGGAGTCTTCTCCAGAACCAGAGTTCAAAGGCTTCAATTCTTTGGTGCTAAGCCTTTCTTATGGTCCAACTTTCACTGCCATACATTGCAACTGGGAAGACCATAGCCTTGACTATACGCACTGTTGTTGATAGGGTGATGTCTCTGCTTTTTAGTGTGCTGTCTAGATTTGCCATGGCTTTTCTCCCCAGGAGCAAGCGTCTTTTAATTTCTTGGCTACAGTCCCCATCTGCAGTGATCTTGGAGCCTAGGGGGAAAAAAATCTGTCATTACCTCCATTTCTTCCCCATCTATTTGCCAGGAATTGAGAGGGCCAGATGCCATGATCTTGGTTTTCTTAATGTTAAGTTTCAACCCAACTTTTGCACTCTCCTTCTTCACTCGCAACAAGAGGCTCTTTAGTTCCTCTTCACTTTCTGCCATTAGAGTGGTATCATCTGCATATCTTAGGTTGTTGATATTTCTTCCAGCAATCTTAATTCGAACTTTTGATTCAACTAGTCCTGCCTTTCCCATGATGTGCTCTGCATATACAGTTAAATAGGCAAGGTGACAGTATACAGCCTTGCCGGACTCCTTTCCCAATTTTGAACCAATCAGTGGTTCCGTGTCCAGTTCTCACTGTTGCTTCTTGGCGCGCATATAGGTTTCTCAAGAGACAAATAAGATGGTCTCGTACACCCATCTCTTTAAGAACTTGCCACAGTTTGTTATGATCCACACAATCAAAGGCTTTAGCATAGTCAATGAAGCAGAAATAGATGTTTTTCTGGAACTCCCTAGCTTTCCCCATGATCCAGCGTATGTTGGCAATTTGATCTCTAGTTCCTCTGCCTCTTCAAAATCCTGCCTGTACTTCTGGTAGTTCTCGATCCACATACTGCTGGAGTCTAGCTTGTAGGATTTTAAGTATGACTTTACTAGCATGTGAAATGAGTGCAATGGTGCAATAGTTTGAACATTCTTTGGCACTGCCTTTCTTTGGAATTGGAATGTAAACTGATCTTTTCCAATCCTGTGGCCACTGTTGAGTTTTCCAAATTTGCTGGCAAATTGAGTGTAGCACTTTTATTGCATCATCTTTTAAGATTTTGAATAGCTCAGCTGGAATACTGTCACCTCCACTAGCTTTGTTGTTGCTCAGCTTTTCTAAGGCCCACTTCACTTCACATTGTAGGATGTCTGGCTCGAGGTCAGTGACCACCTCATTGTGGTTGTCAGGGAAGTAAGCTCATTCTTGTATAGTTCTTCTGTGTAATTTTGCCACCTCTTCTTAATCTCTTCTGCCTCTGTTAGGTCCCTGCCATTTTGGTCCTTTATCATGCCTATTTTTGCATGAAACGTTCCCTTCTTCTCTCCAATTTTCTTGAAGACATCTCTGGTGCTCCCTATTCTATTGTTTTCTTCTATTTCTTTGCACTGTTCATTTAAGAAGGCATTCTTATCTCTTCTAGCTATTCTCTGGAATTCTGCATTTAATTGGGCATGTTTTTCTTTTTCTCCCTTGCCTTTCGCTTCCCTCCTTTCCTCAGCTATTTGCAAAGCTTCCTCAGACAGCCATTTTTTTCTTGCATTTCTTTTTCTTTGGGATGGTTTTAGTTGCTACCTCTTGTACAATGTTGCAAACCTCTGTCCATAGTTCTTCAGGCACTCTGTCTATCAGATCTAATTCATTAAATCTATTTGTCACCTCTACTGTATATTCAACAGGGATATGATTTAATTCATACCTGACTGGCCTAGCGCTTTTCCCTACTTTCTTCAGTTTAAGCCTAAACTTTGCAATGAGAAGCTCATGGTCTGAGCCACAGTCAGCTCCTGGTCTTGTTTTTACTGACCGTATAGAGTTTCTCCATCTTTGGCTGCAGAGCATATAGTCAATCTGATTTCTGTGTTGACCGTCTGGTGATGTCCATGTGTAGAGCTGTCTCTTGGATTGTTGGAAAAGAGTGTTTGCTATGACCATCATATTCTCTTGACAAAATTCTATCAGCCTGTGCCCTGCTTCATTTTGTACTCCAAGGCCAAACTTGCCTGTTATTCTGGTTATCTTTTGGCTTCCTACTTTAGCATTCCAATCCCCCATGATGATAAGCACATCATTTTTTGGTGTTAGTTCTATAGGGTGCTGTAGGGCTTCATAGAACCGGTCAATTTCATCCTCTTCAGCACCGGTGGTTGGGACATAGACTTGGACTACTGTGATATTGAATGGTTTGCCTTGGATTAGAACTGAGATCATTCTGTCATTTTGGGGATTGTATCCCAGTATTGCTTTTCCTACTCTTTTATTGACTGTGAAGGCTACTCCATTTCTTCTGAGGGATTCTTGCCTGCAGTAGTATACCTGATGGTCGTATGAATTAAATTCACCCATTCCTGTCCATTTTAGTTCGCTGATACCTAAGATGTCGGTGTTTAGTCTTGTCATCTCTTGTTTGACCACGTCCAGCTTGCCTTGATTCATGGATCTTACATTCCAGGTTCCTATGGAGAAAAAATCTTTACAGCATCGGACTTTCCTTTCACCACCAGACACATCCACAGCTGAGCGTCCTTTCAGCTTTGGCCCAGTCGCTTCATTCTTTCTGGTGCTACTAGTACTAGCCCTCTGCTCTTCCCCAGTAGCATATTGGACGCCTTCCGACCTGGGGGGCTCATAGGGTTTTCATGGCAAAGATACTGGTGTGGGTTGCCATTTCCTTCTCCAGTGGATCACGTTTTGTCAGAACTCTCTGCTATGACCTGTCCGTCTTGGGTGGCCCTGCATGGCATAGCTCATAGCTTCATTGAATTATGCCAGCCCCTTCTCCACAACAAGGCAGTAATCCATGAAGGGATATAAGGGATAGAAGTTAGATTCTTATTTAATGAACACAAAGTCGTGCTTGGTTGCCATCATTGGATGTGTTTAACTGGGGGCTAATCGGGGGCATTTGTCCAGGACATTTGATTTGGATTTGCACTGAATAGCAGGTTGGATGCAATTCCCTATGTAAATGTCCTTCAAGCTCTATGATTCTCATTTCTCACCTTGCCTTTTTGTATTCAGAAATGTTTAACATAACTTTTAGCTATTGTATTGGCTTGTTATACTTAACTGGTATTGGCTTCTTATACTGAACACACATATCCCAAACAGGATATGTATGCATGAAGGGGTATGTGTGTTCATTATAAGAAGCCAATATCAGAACTTCTGAGAAATAAGCATATATATATATGGAGCTAGAGAACGTGAGGAAGTGGTTGGGTTGGGTGAGAGAAGGAACTTTGTTACTGCTGGAACCAGCATGAAAACTGTGAAATTCTTATTTCCTTTCCTTAAAGTGGATTTTTGAAACTTGTGTTAGCAATAGTAAAGTAAGCCGTTGTCATCTGGAAAGAAGAATTTCACAGTCTTCATGCTGGTTCCAGCAGTAAATAAAGTTCCTTCTCTCACCCAACCCAATCACCTCCTCAAGTTCTTTGATTCCATTGCTCATTCCAGCTCATTGAAGGAAGAAATGCAAAAGGTTTCCCCTTAGCCACTGTGTGTCACCAAGCAGATGGCAACTGCTGGAAGCCAGCAACATGCATGCCGGTCCCTGAAACTACATTGGAAGTTCCCTCCAAGGTAAACAAGCATCTTCAAACAAACTAATTAAAAGGGTGTTTTTCATTAGTTAAGACCATCTGTTGGGCCATGGACCTGGTGGAATTGTAACCCTGGTAGAAATACTAGAGGTAGCTAAATGCAACATGTAGACTCTGAAATTTATTTTGTTTAGTGACAATGCAATGAGATTTTTCAACTGTACGATTCCTGGTTTGTGCACTGCATAATAAAGCACCATTTCTCCTATTCCTCCTTCTCAAACAAGACATTATTAGTTACATAAAAAGTGTGCATGAACATTTTTTCCCAACTGGAATTCCAGTTATTTTTTAACAAGAAGAGTTTTAGTTGCTTTGTTTTTTAAAAAAAACTTTGTTGTGAATAAGAATTTGTCACAGGCCTAAATTTCACTGACTGGGCAATACAGACAGTTGAAGTTCACAAGTCTTAAAGTTGCCAAGGTTTGGAAGCCCCTGCTTTAGAACATTTTAGTTCATATCAGATATTTTAGAAATTATGTGCACCAGAATTTTCTACCTATCAAATATTGCCAAGCAAGACAACTTCCAAAGCATGATGGGACAAAAATGTGGAAGCAATTGAGCCTGGAAGCTAAAACTAGCTTTCCTAAGTATTAGTGGTGAACAGAACTATTTTGTTCAATTCATCACATGTGGACCTTCTAATTAACTGTATTACATGCATTCAAGTGAATAACATATAGTAAAATAAAATAAAATAATAAAATAATAAAATAAAATAAAATAAAATAAAATAAAATTATAAAATAATAAAATAAAATAAAATAAAATAAAATAAAATAAAATAAAATAAAATAAAATAAAATAAAATAAAATAATAATAAAATAATAAAATAATAAAATAAAATAAAATAAAATAAAATAAAATAATAAAATAAAATAAAATAAAATAAAATAAATAATGATAATGATGATAATGATTAATAATAATAATAACAATAATGACAACAACAACAACAACAACAATAATAATAATAATAATAATAATAATAATAATAATAATAATAATAATAATAATAATAATAATAATAATAATAATGTTGGAAGGTACCTTGGAGGTCATCTAGTCCAACCCCCTGCTCAGGCAGGAAAACCTATACCATTTCAGACAAATGGCTGTCCAGTTTCTTTTTAAAAACTTCCAGTGTTGGAGCATTCACTACTTCTGGAGGCAGGTTGTTCCATTGTCAGGATGTTTCTCCTTAGTTCTAGCTTGTTTTTCTCCATGACTAGTTCCCATCCTTTGCTTCTTCTCAGGTGCTTTGGAGAATAGTTTGACTCCCTCTTCTTTGTGGCAGCCTCTGAGATATTGGAACACTGCTATCATGTCACTCCTCGCCCTTCTCTTCATTAAACTACACATACCCAATTCCAGCAACCTTTTCCCTATATGTTTTACTCTCCAATCCCCTAATCATCTTTGTTGCTCTTCTCTGTACCCTTTCTAGAGTCTCAACATCTTTTTTACATTGTGGTGACCAAAACTGGATGCAGTATCTTAGTTGCTCTTCTCTGTATATATAATTTTACTTGATGCAATCAGCACAAAAACACTTCTCAAAAGAATTTTTATACTGTCATACATCATATTTTGGGAAAGAAGCACTTCATATATAGAAATGTGGTTTTTCCAATTTAGGAATATTGTTTCTGTGCAATATTATATTCTGCTTTTGTGCCATGATTCTCAGCATTTAGGTTTGTCAAATACCTCACATCCAATTACTGATAGTAATTCACCAGGTTTCTGGCATATTTATTACCATTATCTAGGATTTGGAAAAGATGAAAAAACTCAGATCACTTTTCTAAACTAATCCATGAGGGTTAGGAAAATGACTTGTTGGAAATAACAGGGTAAACCATTATAATTTGGAAAGAGATCAGTACAGATAAGTAAAAATTGCTGCGCAAATATTTGATCCCAATAAATTGCACTGTTTTATTTGCTCTGTTTCTCTTGGGGTGGCAGATTTGTTTAATACAGTCACAATGAGAGCCAATAGCCTGAAAATAATCTTTAAACACATGAAATAAGACAATATTTTTACCCTTAGACAATTATCTTTTTTTATTATTTGCTGATTTTATAGCTTCAGTAATAATCAGCCATGTGGATGCCAGCATGGCAGCTCTGCTAGCCAAGAGAGCAGCCAAATACTCACCTTCCCAGCCAATATTACTTAGTGAGGCATGAAGAGCCAGCCATCAGCTATGAATGCATGGCAGAGCAGCAGCTGACATCCGTCTCTTGGAAAATTAAGTTTAGGTGCACAAGGATGCTTAAAGTTGGCTTTCATTCATCGCCTTGGAATAACTGAGCCAGATTGCTCTTGTCAATGAAGCAATGATCAGCACCAGCTGAGGAGCTGGCTTGAATTTCCCATTAACTAGACCTTCTCCATTTATGTGCCAGAGGTTAAAAGTAGAAAGATTTAAAGCTCAGCCAACCCAAAGATACATTTGTCCTGTTCCAGATAGCATTTCCAATTAAACCTACCAATTATCCTTTGAGAAATCTAGTTCTAATATTAATACAGTGTAATTTTAAAATGGTAATCCAGTGAATGGAATACCAGAAGTGATTTGAACTTTTTTTTATTGAAAAGTTTTACAGTACATTTTATCTTTAACAATCCCCCTCCCCCCACCCCTACCTAACCCTCCCTGTCCCTCCCCCCCATTTCCCCCTCCCCCCCGACTTCCCAGAGCTAAGTACAAGGTATAATATTACATATAAAAAGAAAAAGAAAAGAAAAAAGAAAGGAAGACTTATTCAAATGCTAAATGAAACTTTTTAGTCCCATATTTGTTCTGGATATAATCAATCCATTTTTTCCACTCCATAATATAACGTTCTTGCGAATGATCTTTCAAGTAAGTCGAGACCTTTGCCATTTCCGTCAGGTCAGACACCTTTAGAGTCCATTCTTCTATAGTCGGCAGTTCCTCCTTCTTCCAATATTGACCTATTAAGAGTCTTGCTGCTGTAATTAAGTTCAACATCAACTTAGTGTCCACAACAGTAGCATCTGTAATTATGCCCAACAAAAACAATTGCGGACAAAACTTTATCCTTTGCTTGAAGATCTTCTGCATATTCCACCAAATTTTTATCCAAAAAGCCTTAACCTTTTTGCAGGTCCACCATATATGAAAATATGTTGCATCTTCGCCACCACACCTCCAACATTTTGGCTGATAGTTCGGATACATACTTGCAAGCTTTTTAGGATCTAAATGCCATCTATAAAACATTTTATAAAAGTTCTCTCTTAGGTTTTGGGCTTGTGTGAATTTTACGTTCCTCACCCAAATCTTTTCCCACGTGTCCATTGTAATAACTTCTTGGATGTTTTGGGCCCATTTTATCATACAATCCTTAACAAGTTCTGTTTCTGAGTCAATCTCTATCAATGCAAGATATATCCATTTAATATGTGCTGGACCCTGATTTCTAATTTGCTTTATCAGATTTTCATCAGTCATTGCAAAACCAGTTTTCTGATCTTCTTTCCACCTGGCCCGTAACTGAGTATATTGAAACCAAGTTTGAACAATCTTCTCATCTCGCAAGAGGTTGTACGGCTTTAAACACAGTGATTTGAACTTTTATGTTTGGTTAGTGCACCAGAATAGGGTAAATGGACAGGATTTTTTTTCCACAAAAAAAATAAGAGCTTATGTTTATCTTGTTGGACTGGGCCAATTCCCATTTAGTTCAACCTTCCATACACAGAATGACCATAGATAGAACTCTGGAAGCCCACAAACAGAGAGAAGACAAACCTCTTTTACTGTTACTACCAGCTGGTATTTAAGGCATGTTACCTATGATTCAGGAGGTAGTAAACAACTATGGAGCCCAATCCTGTATGAATTTATCCAACTCTATTTTTAAAATGGACTAAACTGGTGCTCAACACCACACCTGACTGCAGTTAATTCCACTGTTTAACTAATTCTTCTTTGAGAGAAAAGCCGTTGTCAAAATTGATAAATGAATAATAGCAGGGAATCTTCCAACCAAAACTGATTATCAGGAAATGTACAGGTAAAACGAAAACCATTGTATAACAAGATCGTAAGGCTCTTGGTATTGTGGAATGTGTGAGAGCTAAGTGGAAGATTCAGGAGACAGAAAAGAAGTAAAGAGAAACTTAGGGAAGGAAGGTAGCATCTGTTATTCCCAAATATCCATAAAATCAGAAATTATATCATCAGTGCTAATCTTCATTGTTTGCACAATGAAGTCTTTAAGGAAATCATGTGTATCATCACAAATTATATAAAATTAACATAAATCTAACATATTTTAAATGTAGTTGACATGGACAATTTCATGGGGATGCTAGAATGTAAAACTGTCCCATTGCGTAACTAAATAGTAAATGTAAAGGTTCCCCTGCACATGCGTGCTAGTCGTTTCCGACTATAGGGGCCGGTGCTCATCTCCGTTTCAAAGCCAAAGAGCCAGTGCTTGTCCGAGGACGTCTCCGTGGTCATGTGGACAGCATGACTAGATGCCAAAGGCACATGGAAAGTTTCACCTATTTATTTACACCAAGCTTATTTAATAAGATTGTGCATACTTCCAAGATTATTTGGAAGAACTAACTTCACCCAAACACAGCTCCTCCCTGCTAAATATTAACCCTGAAAACAATGGGCCCTGCTTTAAGGAACTCTCTCACTAAAGGCAATTCTTAATTCCTTCAGCCTTAGAGATTTATTGATGACAGTTTGTTAGATCCCTAGATGAAGGAGTGATCAGATCTAGCAACTCTGTTCTGATATCCTTATATTAGATTAACTAACTAGTGAAATCCAACTGTTTGCATACATATAATTTTTGAACATTCTCTCTTATAGAATTTCATATATATTTGAAGGAATTGCCCACAATGCCATTTTATAAATACAGTGCTATGCAATCCTTTTGAAGAAAATATCAGGAAAGGAAAAGTTTATCTTAAACTATTAACATGGATGTGATTTGATTATTATATACAAGCTGCAGAAGATTTATAGTCATTGACTTACAATCTATTTCAAACATGTTCATGGTCAGAAGATCATGGTCACAGTTTAGACACAACTAAATACAACCCAACACAAGTGGGTTGTGTTGACATTTCCCTCTGATGACGACAGCAGGGGACCGACGAAAGCTTAGCAGTAACAGTTGTTTTTATACCTGTCCCGGAGTTCGGCAATTTTGACACTTTTGATATGAATATACCTGGGATTCACATTTTAAAAGTAATTAAAGATACACACACACACACACACACACACACACAGAGAGAGAGAGAGAGAGAGAGAGAGAGTATATATTTAGGAATGTTGGATTGTACCCAGGTTCTAAGATGCATAATTTAAACGATGTATGGTTCCAAATACAATATCAATATTTTGTTTGCTATGGGTAACAGTAGTATTTTAATGTTCAGCAGTAGGAAACTATCCATAGTGAAAAGAAAGCTAAATCTGTTATTATGTCAATAAATAAAATCTAAAGCACAGGTGTCAAACTCAATCACATCATGTGCATACTGTGACCTATTGTGATGTATTGCAACATTTTTTGCCTTTGCGGAACCAGGGTGGGCATGGCCTGTGCAGGACACATCCAGCCCATGGGCTACCAGTTTGACACACCTAATCTAAAGGAATATCACAATCATTCTTGTTATACTATGAGGTTATTGATAGCAATTGAGAGGATCATGAAGGAATTCAAAGGAAGAACTGATTTGCAAAAGTTCTAAAAACATTAGTAGAAAAACACTGCAAAAAATTTATTTAACCACAATAATACATTATTCTTACTATATAATCTATACTATATAGCTATAATCTTTTAAAAAGCTTTACTAAAATTATGCCAAGCTAAAAAAAAATTAATGAAGCTTTACTATTACACTCATCTCTAGAATAAAAAACATAATCCCGTACCTTTCCCTTTATGTTTGGTTATTACAGTATTTAAATACCCTTATTTAATCTAACATGAAAATGTCCTTTCCAAGAGAAACAGGGGAAAAAACCATATTGAGCAAAGCTGCTGATCTTTCAAAGTCTTTGATCACTACTTAAGGTTCTTGAAGCCATTTTGCTCACTTTTAGAATAAATTGTGAGGGTTTATAAAGAAAATCAAATGGGGACACAGCACAGATTTGCCACTGACCCTTTAATTAGAACAGCAGGGGTGGAAGTAAATAAACCTTGGCATCTTCTTTTATGACCTTCGATTTCTGACAGGGACAAGCTGTACTAGAGAAACATTTTAATAATCATGTTCCTTGCCAGGAGAGGAAAAATAAATGTTTGATCTTTCCTCCACAAGACCATAGTGTTGAGGCCAGGTGCTGCTGACAAAGCAAAACAACAACCCATAATGTTAAAGAAAAACATTTATTTCTATCTACATCTTTCAGATTAGCTACAAAGGCCTTGATGGAGACAGTATCCTTTAAGGCAGGGGTGTCAAACTGCTGACCCATGGGCCGGATGCATCATGGCGAAACCACGTCCACCCCATTGCCGGCAATGGAAAAAAAGTCGTGATACATTGCGACACATCACGTGACATTGGGAGTTTGACACCCCTGTTTTAAAGAGTAAGTCTATTTATTATTTAGTTATTTTATTTTATTTATTAAATTTTTATACCGCCCTTCTCCCGAAGAACTCAGGGCGGTGTACAGGGCAATAAATATCAAAACATAAATACCAAAGTTAAAAGAAGTTAAAAGAATTAAATAATCATGCCCAATATAATACAATGCTTAAAAACTATGTTAAAATTAGATCCAACCCTAAACCCATCAAACCAGGCCAGATTGTTCAAATAAATAAGTTTTTAAATCGTGCCGGAAGGAGCGAAGGTCGGGGGCCATCCGGAGCTCAACCGGCAAGCGGTTCCATAGGTCTGGCGCACCCACAGAGAACGCCCTCCCCCTGGGGGCCACCAATCGACATTCTCTGATCGGAGGCACCCTGAGGAGGCCCACTCTGTGGGAGCGCACTGGACGGAGGGAAGTTGATGCCGGCAGCAGGTGCTGCCGTAGGTAATCCGGACCCATGCCATGTATTTATTTAGCTGTCTATCTACTCACCATGGAGACATCAAGAGTTGAGATTACCTTTTATGATTTAGTGTTACTTATACAAGCTCAAATGGACCAGGAGTTTTCTACACAATTAAAGAATTCATTCACAATAGGTTAACAGAAAACAGTGAAAATATTGTTAACCATTTTTATCCATGACTTTAGCTCAATGCCATCCAGGAAGATTTATGTAGAAATACCAGGCAAAGCAGCCTTTTCCAACCTGAGTCTCCTCCAGATATGTACGGCAAATCCCACGATTCTGAGCCACTATAACCATGCTGAGAATTCTGAAAATTAAAATTTATAACCCAGAGGCAACTCAAACTGGGCAAGTCTGAAAAGGAGAGTGTCTTGTAAAGTGGACAGTTGAAAGAGCTGGATAGGGTGAGCTTGGAGAAGAGACAACCAATTGTCTCTTTATTGAAAATTGAAGAGAAGTCCTATTCCACTTATTTTCAGTCGTTCCAAATAATTCCATAAACAACCATTTTAAAGGTGTGTAATATGCTGGTTCTTCAAACTGAGTCTTTAAAAATTCTGTGGATATCTTTGTACAAACTATAACGCTGACTTCATTCCTATTCCTTCAGAGGCCAGCACTAGAGTCTTAGAATCCCAAATATAGCTGGCTATTTTCATTATATCCAGTAAAAATGGCAAAAACAACAACTGAGGTTCAAGATAAAGAAACGGAAAATTAATAATTCTCTAATAGACACAAATCAAACTTAAAAAGGAAGGTACCTTACAGCTATAAGAGCTCTCTTAGATAGTTGGCATACTTCCAAATATGCTTGCATATACAGTGCCAGCACAGCCTATATGTTCAGACCTGTCAGATCTAGTCCTGTTTTACTCTAACATCATTCTAGTTTTATGCTTTCTCTTGTATCTAAGGACTAGATAGGTGAAATTTCATTGCCATTTATTTGCTGTTACCCCTGACCTTTGTGAACAGAAGTCTGCTGTTAGAACACAGAAGAGTTGTACAGCTCATAAATCCAGTGGGTCTGAAGGAATCCTTGTCAAGGTTAATGACCTGTTTCAAAGGAAAGGGCCACAAAGCTTTCAAACCCTCCTCATGGGACACATAATCTGAGTTATCCCTGATTATTTCTGCATTATAATTTCAGACAGAATTGACTCCCCTAACTTAATAATAGTAGTCTCAAATTGGGTTTCTTTTCCTTGCTAATATCATTAGACAACCAATGATCTATTCATTGACTGATAATTGAAGGGAAGCCCTATTCCACTTATTTCCAGCCCTCCATAAATAACCTTGTTTAAGATGTGGTGATATGCTGGTTATCTAAATTGGCTCTCTTATGGTGGGAAGTTTTGTTAAAGGGGATTTCAAACCTCAAAGATAAAGTACAATCTATGCGTTCAGAAAATCGCAAGTCTACCCCACAGCACTTTCAGATTAGGAGAGATTTTTTTCTGAAGCTTTAGAAAACTTCTGCCAGTCAGTGCAAATTAAACTGGGCCAGATGAACTGATACTCTGACTTTAAAGATTTTCCAGAATATATTCAAGCAACGTGAGGGAAGTTCAGAGTTGAAAGAAAATAGGGGAAGTGTGAATATCTTATATATGTGGATGCAGGTGATATTAGCTGGTGAAAACCTATATCTTTCTTTTTTGATTCATCTGAGTTCATTAATAATAGTATGTAGATAACTGGATTGTTTTATTGGCAGTCTCCATATTTTTATTAACTTATCTTGCCAAAACTCCATCATAAACCTGAATCCTTTCACATATTTCTGTTCACAGATTCAACAGTCTTTTGGCAAATTCTTTGGAAAACAGAAATTTAAAGATGCAGTTAACATTTAGATTTGGAAAGTCTTTAATTTATGGCTTGAGAAGTTTTGCAGCCTCACCAATTAAGATTCAGTAATACTTTTGCTTGTAAAAGAGACACCTCATAAGGAAAGGACTGCTTCAATTTAATATGCGTGCAGTAATTACCTATTTTGGGGGGTGACATTTAATAGACTGAAGTTCATTGTGGATCGTTTCATTCTTTTGTGAGTTTCCTGCTGGGAAAGGACATGCATTTAACATTTAGGAACCTGACAAAAAAGGAGAAAATTATACCTCTTGGCTATTCCTTTTTGATCTTGCCTGTTCTGCCAAGGTGAAAACTAAGGTGTGACTCATACCAAAGACTGTACCACATTTGCAATTTTTGTTTCATTGGATTTCATTGGATTTGGCTGATCCAATATGTTTTGTAGAGATCAGGTTTGTCTTTCTAAAGCAGAGGTCTCCAACCTTTTGGGCACAAGGGACCGGTTCCGTGGAGAGAGGTTTTTCCGTGGACAGGAGGGTGCGTGGTTTTGTGTGCTGCCTGCATCCTACGGATGGGGCTTTGCTTGTTTGTGAGGACCAGTTGCTGGCATGCCGTGGCCCAATACTGGTCCATGGATTGGGGGTTGGGGACCCCTGTTCTTTTTTTTATAAGACAGGTTTTATTAATTTTCTAATTTTACATCCAAATATTTATGAAGCAGTGTGGTGGTTGGATGATCAAAAGTTAACGATAACAAATAACAAAACCTTTTGTGATCAGCTCAGGTTACATCAACAACAGTTCCCTCTCCAGGTCCCTTAATTACAATAACATAATCAAGTCAATATGTTTCTAATTGTGACACAATCAATTAAAACAATTTTCAATATATTTTCACTTATACATATCCAAGTCCTGTTGTTAAATATTACCCAATTGCAATACAGTGTTCCAACAGGGGACCCCTATTCTAAAGCTCTAATCAAAGTAACTTATTTCATGTTTCATTTTTAGCATTTGATGTATTTTTACCCAAATGTTTGTTCTAGATAGCTAGAATAACCCCCAAAATTCACAAATGCTCTACGAAAGAAAGAAAGAAAGAAAGAAAGAAAGAAAGAAAGAAAGAAAGAAAGAAAGAAAGAAAGAAAGAAAGAAAGAAAGAAAGAAAACCTCTCAGACAATTAATGTTATAGATCACTGCACCTTGGTCTGCAAATGGGTGGTCCATCCTCTTCCCTCCCCACAAAAAGCACTTGTTTTGTATATGTATTTGTATATGTATAAAGGTAAAGGTAAAGGTTCCCCTGCACATGCATGCTAGTCGTTTCCGACTCTAGGGGCTGGTGCTCATCTCCGTTTCAAAGCCGAAGATCCAGCGCTTGTCCGAGGATGTCTCCGTGGTCATGTGGCCGGCATGACTAGACGCCAAAGGTGCACGGAACGCTGTTACCTTCCCACCGGAGTGGTCCCTATTTTTCTACTTGCATTTTTATGTGCTTTCGAACTGCTAGGTTGGCAGAAGCTGGGACGAGTAACAGACGCTCACTCTGTTACGAGGCACTCGGGATTCGACCCGCCAAACTGCCGACCTTCTGATCAACAAGCTCAGCGTCCTAACCCACTGAGCCACACACAAACAAACACATTTTTAAAATCAGGGTGGCTATATTAGTGGACAGAGCGCACATCTGCCTGAAGACTATCTGGCTGGAGAAGGCTCCTTCCTTCCTTCCTTCCTTCCTTCCTTCCTTCCTTCCTTCCTTCCTTCCTTCCTTCCTTCCACCAGTTTTACAGTTCTGACAAAATTCTTTATATCCGTCAGTATTCTATGACTGGCATTTCTTTCTCAAAAGATGAAATAACTAGACAACATCTTTAATGCAAAAGTAACTGAAACAAGGGAAGAGCAAGAAAGGGAGAAGCAGATCAGTAATAACCAGCAAACCATTACCAGGCTTTTATTATAAATGTTAGATTGAGTTCCTTTGCTCACCGAGGGAAGGCTTTGCTGAAGATAAACCCTGCCTAAAATTAGTGGAAAAAGAAAGTAGTAAGCTGTTCAAGACAGATTCTTCTTTTGGAAGAAAAATGGCTACATTAAGGTCATATCATTTCAACCAGTCAAAACATGTTAAATTAGCATTTTTATCATCAGGCAGATGCTGACTCACGAAGTACAGTAATATATACAATTCCTAACCAAAGTTCTAATAAATCCCATTTGGTTCTGCTATGAAGTCAGCAATTTCCTTGATGTGAAATATCTAAAGGTTATTGCTCTTCTTGCTCTTCGTAATATTATTCTCCAAAGCTTTCACTTTTCTGCTCAGCAGCAATTTTATTTAACAAGGGTCTCGCTGCTTCCCCCCTTTCTGTGTGAACTGTCCCTTTGCAAATAGCTCTTCACTGCAGAGGAGAGTGTATAAAGAACTGCAGGGGACACAAATTTGCCAGCTCGTGCGATCATAAAGTTTCAGTTTCTGAGAATTCTTCATAGCTTTAAGGGGCAAATTACAGAATATCCTAAGGAAATGTTGTCGACCTTCTCTAGCCTCCATTCCCACATCATTTCTGCAGCAGAAATTCTAGAAAGATCTGGCACCAGTGGCCTTCTGAATGTCTCTACCAAATTTCTCCAAATGACATCATGAGAAAGACAAAAAATAATAATAATTCTGGAAGGCAATAATCCCTTTACTGTGGATTCTGGCAGCGTCACTGAAAAAGCTCAGTGGGACTAGCTCCCTCCTTCACGCATCCCTAGCCAACTCATAATTAAATACAGGCTTGAATACCACACCATAAGAACTTCTCTTAAATTTTTTTCTTGTTGGAATTTTTAGAGCAAGTGATGTCTTATCAGATACAGAAAGGATTTTTTTTTCCTACCCAAAACTAGATATATAGATAGTCCTTGTTTAGCAACCATAATTGGGATTGGAAATTCAGTCATTAAGTGGAATGCCACGAATGCCTTGGTGGAGCAGTGGGCTAATGCCTCCTTAAGTAACACCAGCTGCCTGCAATTAGTGCAGGTTCGCATCCCACCAGGCTCAGGGTTGACTCAGCCTTCCATCCTTCCGAGGTAGGTAAAATGAGGACCCAGATTGTTGGGGGCAATTAAGCTGACTTTGTAATAATGCCGCTTGGGGTGTGTGTGAAAGCCCTAATAAGAAGGCATACACATAGAATGAAGGCTATTGCTAAGCACATTGTTTTGTACTTTAAATTGTAAGCCGCCCTGAGTCTTCGGAGAAGGGCGGGATATAAATGGGATTAAAAAAAAAAGTGAAGCTGACTGTGCTTATGATCTTACTGCAGCTTTCCTTTGCTTTGCTTATGACTTTCAAAGGTCATAAATGTGAGAACTGGTCATGAAGTTCCATCACTGTCACAACTGTAAGTGATTTCTAAACAACGAAGTTGCTAAATGAGGACTACTTGTATGTGGAGAGTTATGGACAAGCAAGACCCATGCTTACCAGGAATGGGTCTAAGAAATGGTTACCTATGTTCTATGAGCCCAGTTCATATGATCTTCTTCCTCATCCTCAATATTCAGCTATATATGGCTTAAAGTGTATGTAAGTTTGTCTATCCTTGTTAGGGAAGATAGGTCAATATTCACACATGAATGAGTAGTTCTTCCAGTGCAGGTATATGTAATTTTGGGTAGCCAATAATATCACTTCAAACTCACCAGCAATCACATTCCTGAAAGTAGTCAAGATCTAATCAAAATATAAATTAACTTTAATTTAATATGTATTTTCATTTAAGTTAAATTAAAACAATTAAATTCTATTTATAAGACTACTCTTCATACACAATTTCCCCTTTTTGTCACATTTTATATCATTTGGGAAGACTGAATGCTGTCCTAAGGCTATATCCTCCTGTTTTAGTATCACAATTTAAGTTAAGAGACATTTGGAAAAAGGAACAGTGGCTTATTATTATTCTTTACTATTATGGTTTGTCATATAGTCAGCCAGATGTTCAGACTGGATTTGGCATTTTTGTCTCTCTATTGAGTCCTTTCCAAGGACCTGGGATAGGCAGATGTGGATGTTTGATGATGCTACATATATTGTTGCAGGCTTATTTATTTGTTATTATTATAGTTTGTCATACCGCCAGATATTTAGACTGGATTTGGCATTTTTATCCACCTGTTGAGTCCTCCCAAGGATCCAGAATAGGCAGATATTGTTGTTTCATGGTGTTAAAGGTATTGTCACAAAATGTAAGCTGTTCCACTTTTTGTAGTTGACTGGTTGTAATTTTATCAATGCCAATGGTATTCAAATGACGTTCCAGATGTTTTGGGATTGCACCCAACACACCTATTACTTATTTTTCTTTTGCCATAATCATTCTACTTCTATTTGCAGGTTTTTGTGTTTTGTGAATTTCTCCAGTTCTCTCTTCTGCTCTCTCTCCAGGAATTCCCATGTCCACTATTATATTTTTGTGTATGTGTTTCTTATCAACAGTTGTTAGGTCTAGGGAAATATGTGGCAGGTGCCTGTCCGAATTCTAAAATCCCAGAGCACTTTAGCTTCTTTATTTTCTATTATTTTGTCTATTCTGTATTCTGACCACTTTTTGCTTGCAGGAAAATAGAATTTATTGCAGATATTCCAATGGCGCCATTGTTGCCATTGTGGCATGTTTGTCATGCCATTGTTTGTAGTGAGTTTGTATATTCTTACAGCAGCTAACTAGGTGGTTCACTGTTTCTTCAGCTTCTTTGCAGAGGTGGCATTTGCTGTTGGTTGCAATATTCTCAATTCTGACTTTGTACGTATTTGTTCTTAAGACTTAATATAGCGCAACCAAAATTTACCCCTTTGTCTCTTTCTATTAGTCATTGTCAGGTCTTGTCATTATTGGCTTTGCCTGCTAATTTTTTAATGTACTGGCCATGTAATACTTTGCCTTGCCTCTTCTATACTTAATTTATTCTTTATTGTTATTACTATTAAATGATCACTCAGCTTCCAAAATGCAGCATTCTCTCTTCCATTAATCTAATAAATGAATATTGTCACACTGCATGCAAAGCCCCATTTCAGAACTTCATAAATTGCCATGTAAATAAATCAGTTTTCTTACTAGTATCTAGGTGAGCTTGAATTCTCCATAGTTAAGACTCCAGAGACAATACGTCTAGTTGGGGCTTTGATGGGCAGTGCAAAAGAAGAGAAAGAGCTTTGCTAATCACAACTTGTCAGTCTGAAAACATGATAATGCTATTCTAGTCATGAAAAACCTTACACCACCATCCCAAAAATAAAAACCTTATGTATTTGAGTACAGTGAATACCCATCAACACATGAAAATATAAAAATCCACACATTCTGATTTATTCCTGTTACCAACTTGCACTTTAAGCTTTATGAAATGACACCAATTCCACACATACACTAAATGGCATTTGCACCTGAACTTTAGAACGGAATTATGCTGCCTCCTTCTCCAGCTGCCACAAGCATCTAGTCCAAAGAAGGTGTGAAGTTCACAATACACCCTCCTTCCCATCTGCTCTAGGTCACAAGAACTTTGGAAAACAGCCATTTACAAGCTCAGACCCTAATAGAAAAACTATGAACTTTGACAAAATTGCTTAGACAAAGGCATATTATAAAAACTATGGAACAGTTGCTAACTTACCTGATTTTTACTTTCTTGCAAAGATCAGAGCTTAAATGTTTACAAGAGAGATGGGAAAGCAGCCTGGAGAAAATCAATCTATTTCTCCCTTCTGCCCTTATAATCTGCAGACAATGTATGGTTTTGCAATAGAAAAGTTGTGTGTGCACCAGCATTCCAATGAAAGAGGTGAATTTCAGAACTTTAACATCATGGCTGAAGAAAGACATTGAACACTTCAAGTTGGAAGATTTCCTACACAGGTAGTTCTTGCTTAATGAGTGGTCACTTAGCAACCATTCAAAGTTATGACAGACCTTCCTGGAGTTACAACCCAGTCCTGGAGTTCTCACAGCCACACAACCCCCCACAGTCATATGATTATGTTGATTGCTTGGCAATCGACTTGCATTCACAGCTGTTTGCAATATCCCAAAGACATATAACCACAATTTTGGTGGTTGTTTTTTTTGGGGGGGGGCTGGTTTCAAGCATTTCTAGTTTATTGAAGAAATGGGTTCAATTAACGACTGCTGCAAAAAAAAGTCATAACAATGGGCACAGTCACATGGTGACCTGCTCAATGACTGCCATGATATACAACTGTGGATCTAGGTACAATTACAGTCATAAGTTGAGAACCTCCTGTACATATGCAAGATATTCCTTCATGCTAACTATGTGGTCATAGAGCCCATGCAGCTATTTTGGGCTTTTGGGCTTTAGATGCTTTAGAGCAGGCATGTCAAACTGCCGGCTCGTGGGCCAGATGCATCACGACGAAACTGCACCCTCCCCATTCCCAGCAATGGGGGGAAAGTCGCAATACGTCGCGCGATGTGACGTGACGTTGCGAGTTTGACATGCCTGCTTTAGAGCAGTGGTTCTCAACTTCCACAACTTTATAACGTTCTGGGAGTTTAAATCCCAGAACAGTGCTTAAATGATGGCTGGGGAACACATAGGTTAAAGTTGGCAAGGTTGAGAAGCAGTGCTTTAGAGGAGTTATTTAAAAGGGTAGTGGAAGGGTGAAGAGTTATTCTGAAGTAACACAGCTGTTCTGATTCAGCACAGTAAACTTTCCTTTCTAGATTCAGAAGAAGAAAAAAGTGATTATTCTCATCTGGGCAAAGAAAGGATTTTCTTCTTTCAAACCAGAGCTTCTAACTTCTCCATCTTCTGGGCAATGCAAACTTGTTAGAAAGTAGATAGTGTGTAGCTTAGGAAAGGAAAAGTCTTCACTTCCTAAAAGCCCATCTGCAAAATTGACTAGCTTGCCAGAATGAAAAGAGGACAGACCAGGTTTTTCAGATTAGCCATTTCCCACAAAGTCCTTGGATGAAATTCATTGAGGAGGAGGAGGTCAAATTATTCTCCAAAGCACCAGAGTGCAGGACAAGAAACAATGGGTAGAAACTAATCAAGGAGAGAAGCAACCTGGAATTAAGAAGAAACTTCCTAACAGTGAGGACAATTAACCAGTGGAAGAGCTTGCCTTCAGAGGTTGTAGGTGCTTCATCACTGGAGGTTTTTAAGAAGAGACTGGATAGCCACTTGTCTGAAATGGTATACTGTAGGCAGGATCTCCTGCTTGAGCAGGAGGCTGGACTAGAAGACCTCCAAGATCATTTCCAGCTCTATTCTGATTGAATTTTTATACTGTCTTTCTTTCAGGAGCTCATGACAATGTAATCCAATACCCCATGACTGTGAAACCGGTTGGGCCAAGAGATAATAACGAGCCCAAAGTCACCCCCTGAAATTCTTTGATTTTGGACAGACCTGGCCATGAGCATGCACTGCTTTCTCCAGCATTATTTCAATACATTATGCATTGCACTACACTGCAGTACTTCCCTTGAGGCAACATTGCTAGTTTATTCCTGCTCAAATCCGGGACATTGAAATCTAAACACCATCTCATCATGCTGAACCCTAAGAATGATTTTAGGTCACTCCTTTTGTGTTCAGAAATCTGCCTCCATTTCCTAAGCTGTGTCCCCACTTATATCTAACAATCACACAGTGTCCTGCCAACATTCATTTACTGCCTTTTCTCTATGATATTGCTGTAGTCTCATCCCCAACTCATGAATGAGGTAGCCTTTAGCCCTAATTAGCCTAAAATGGATATTGAAGTAGCATTTATTTCCTTTTAACTCCAGGAAAGCTTCAAGTTGGGTAAAACCTGTTAGGCTTTGTCACCCATTACCTTGGAGGGTTGTCAAGTACTGGCAGTAACAGAGAACAGAGGCCATAGAGGCAGTATAAAGATTAGCAATGGAGGCAGCAGATTTCATGTTGGAAGTGTGTTCTGCCAATTCAAGAACAAGTAGATAATATTTTACAAGGGAGTGGGAAAGACCCTCAGTCAATTTATATATGCTCCTCAAGTCAGATCTCTTGCCCTTTGAGCTGCAACTTTGTTTTTATTATGAAAATCTAAACTGATTAGCAGATGGCTGCTCATTTGTTTCCCCTCTGTCAACTTTAATGCAACGCAAAATGGAAATTATTTAAATGAATGCTCAGAGAACTCTTGGGAAAGCAAAGCTCCTGGACATTAAATGCTTAGCTATTTTGGCACGTTCCATCAGCATTCCCCACTTCTTTCCTTTTCCAAACAAAGAACATTCCTCTTTTTTAAAAAAATAGACCCTGTTTCTTTTTTGTCTTTTGAACATTTGGTAGCTTACAGTGTCATGAAAATGTTTTGATCTAATGGATTAAAATAGATAGGACCAAACATTAACTCTGAGATTAGTGCATTGACAATTCTCCAGATAGACTTCATCACCTCTGGGCATTTGTTTCTGGTAAAGCCAGTCTCCTAGAAGATTAGCCTGAATATTTAAAATAAACAGAAATGGGTAGAAATGTCATTTTGATAGTTTTCATTAATATATATTCCCAACCACTCTGTTCCTAAAATATAGGTTTTGACAAAATATCTCACGCTGTTTCCTGAGAATTTCTACCCATTTTGGCTAGTTTAACACAATACATTGAACCACAAAGTAGCCAACCACATTTTAGCCCAGCTTTAATGTCCTACTCAAGGTGTTCCATAAACCCATAAATCTGGCTTGATTGAATCAACCATGATCAAATTAATCATGTATTGGTAATAATGTGCAAATAAAATGAGTGCGGAATGATTTAATTTATTTTATTAATTTCAAATATTTTTACTAGTTTCTAAGTGATGGTGCATTTATCTAAATAGAGGTGGTTCTCTATTAATTTGATTACTTTTACCAAAGCTGATCTTGAGATCTTAAATATATTCATCTCCAACACTCCCACTTCTGTCTGCCAGTCTACAGCAGACATGTCAAACACAAGGCCCGGGGGCCAGATCCGGCCCGCGAAGTGGTTTCATGCGGACCACGAAGCCATCCTGGAAACAGTGAGGGAACGGCCCCCACTGCCTTGGCCCTGGCCCAGAGACCCTCCTCCTGCCAGAGACCCTCAGATCTGTCCCACTCCTGCCCAGGCCCCCATAGGCACCCTTGATGCGAATGATGTAGAGCTGGCCACGCCCACCCAGTAGGCCATACGCATTCTAGCCACGCCCACCCAGTAGGCCACGCCCACCCGGTCCCCTGAGGGCAACCGCAATGCTGATGCAGCCCTCAATGAAATTGACTTTGACATCCCTGGTCTACAGGTTTTCTGACTAAAAAGAATTTATTCTCATATCCAGGCTAATAAGAGATCTCTAGATCAATTGATTCAGAATATCTTTTTTAAAAAATTCCTACTTCCAAGTAGGTTGTTACTCATGTTAAGATGAGCGCATAATCTCTCCCTCAAGAGTCTCATCCTTAACTTCAAAAAAATTCCAAGAATAAAGAAGCTGGAAATACTGGAAACTCCTGAAGAGTTAATCTCTCATATTTTACTCTTATTTGAACTGGCTAATCCTTTTCTACACCTCAATTTGATAATGCTACTGAAATCATTCTGGATGTGTTTTGAGACAACAGTAATACAACAACCCCTGACATAATGTTAATTTTCCATTTTTATTTTTTATTTTTGAAGGACAGGGGTGGTTTAAGGGAGCAAATGGAACAACTGTCCAGAACACCTTCACTTAAAGGAGACCCAGTTTTGCAATAATATTACTTAGTTTACAGTGAAAATTGTGTAGCCTCATCTTAGCTAGGCAGCCACCTGCATCAGTATATTTGTATCAGCTTTGACACAGCCTATTATTAATAATGGAGTGCCTTTTTTCCTGAACACCCATATGGTTTTGTGTTATTAATCTTCCATGGAGGCCTCCAATGACTCATTTGCCTAGGGCCAAAGGCCACCACTGTGGAAAGATAATCCCCCTGGATTATCAGATTTGGCAATCAGATTTGCTGTTATAATGATAGCACTGAGATCAATAGCAGGTATTTGAAAGACAACATTTTTCTATACAAATTCTGCATTAGAAAAAATTCTAACAGAATTTAGAACTGACAGAAACAGTCAGAACTGTTTATTGAAAATTATATATAATCCTGGTTCACTGATTATGTTCACATAATCAGTGAACATGATGCTTTACCAAGAATGATAATAGTAGAAAATGATTCTATCAACACAGAAAAGTACAGAGGGTGGATAAAGGCACTATTAGCAAAGATCGCAAAATAATATTTCAATACATACCATAAAATGGAATTTAAATATTCCTTTAAGTCACTCATACAACAGGCTACATTAAGGGAAAGTTCATATCTCTGGAAAAACATTTGCTTTGCCTGCAAAAGATCCCAGGTTCATACCTTGACAGTACTAGGTAATTTCAGCCTATTAGGCAGAATGAACACTCTAGTTTTGATTTTTTTTAAAAAAAGGATGGGTAATGAACTGAGGTAAAGTTTCCCCACTGTCCTCCTAAAACCACAGTTTCATTGTATCTAAGCTCCAAAACAACTGCCCTATAGGAAACATTCAAAAGCAGTCAGCCATCTTACAATAATTCATGTAACAAATGCAAACAGAATTTGTTCCCTCTCTCATTCCACTTACATTTCTGGTTTCTACTTTAAAAGAAAGAAAGAAATTGTTTTATGGGACACATTGTCACACCATTTTGAAACTAACTCTTTCATCTGCAACTCAATTACTTCTACTAATATGAAAAATGTGCCAGTCCTAAAACATAACTAGATGTTTAGCTATCACTAAATTCCCCAAATAAGGGTTTTCAATTGTTTGGAAAGATACAAACATGTAACCTGTCATGACTAATGCAACCTTCATCTTTTTCTTTTTTAAAAAAACTGCCTTCAGATCCTCTTCTTCCTATAGGCTTCTGCACTGGGTAGACAGATCGCATGCTGCATTGTTTTCCTCGCTGCATTCTTCAGTGATCTAGTATCACTCTGGATAGTCAGCTTTAACAACCTCCCTCCCCCCACATGCTTAATGCCATCTTTGATTACTAGTCATTCCCATATTCTCCTATTCTAAGTTCAGTTCCAACTCTACTAACTTTCTTTTAGCTTTTCAATTGTCCATCTCTATGACAGATTCTCTCTGTGTGAAAACCATTATTTAATCTTTCTAGCTCCTTCCCAGCTTTCACCTGCACAGTTTGTCTATTTGGAAAACCATGTGACTGGATGGCACAGGGTGCTTATCTTCTCCATTCTATTAAGACCCCTATAAGCTGGCCCAATGGCCAAAGAATGAAGGGTAGAGTTGCTGCCGTCAGAAAAGGATTAGGCAAGTGGGAACATATGGAACAGAAAAACAGTAGAGCTCTTCCGATATGAATGAACTATTCTTACTAGATGGATCAATGTCTGTTTTCTTAGCAAATATAATCATTAATGAGATTTGTCATAATTATGACAGACATACAAAGAAACATATTTCATATTTCTCATGTCTGGCAAATTGAGACATGAGCTCCAGATAAATCTGGGAAAGAATGGCTAACATATAAAAATTTAATAAATATAAAAATATAAAATATATATCTTGTTTATGTCCAACCAGTGTGAAAAGATTTATGCAACAGACCAATTCCATATAAAGTCTAGAAAATCCAGCCAAAATATCCTTTATAGAATGCTAAGAGCTATTGTTCAGCAATGCTTGGAAGACCATAGATTCTCATTCCTGGACTAAAGAGCAAGCATACTGCTTCATCTAAAAGGCTGTGTTCTTTTTGCTTCGTTTTCTAGCATAATTGTACTTCAACAGCCATCTTTGATTGAGCCTCAGTACTCTATTTAAATGCCAGAAGGCATCTTAGTTATGAAGTATAACCAAGTTTAGCTCTATATCTGCCTCCTGCAGCCTATTTCTTATCTGTGATTTTCTAGTCCTTCTGACTGTGACTCACCTATAGCAGATCTTACAACTAAACTTGATAAAACGACTTAATCCCTAATGCATGCCAGGAACTTTAAATGTAACCTTTTCTCTAAATGACTATTCTAGAAAGCACAGTTTGCAAAATTATCTTCCTTAGGCTGCAGTTTTGAGGCAATAATTTAGATTGCATAGACCAGGTTCATGCCAAGTAGCAAAATAGTAAGCAAAGATACTGGAATAATTTACAAGCTAAGAAAGAAACAATCACCATTTTATTTACACTATTTAATTAATTCCTCTCTGGCCTAGACTTAGGGGTTTTTAATTGGGTTTTAAAGTTTTAACTTTTTGGCTTAAATCTAATTAATTGTTTTAAATTTATTTTAACTTTTGTATCATATGGTTTTAATTGCCCTGTAAAACGCCCTGAGTCCTATGGGAATAGGTTGGTATATAAGTCAAAATAATGAATACATAAATAAATAAATTCCAAATCTGTAGATTTATGCCAGCTGCCCCACACTATGTTGAAATAATCATCTGACCGGAATTTATTTGTTGTCATTGAGTTACAACATATAAAACTATATAGAATGGATATCAAAATTCCATGAATAGAAAGCCAAACTAGCTGGGTTTTCTTGTCATGTTAAGCCATGGTTTGGCTAAATCTTATCTATTTAACCACAACTGGCTGAATTGGCACAATATGTTAAACCAGGAGTGGGTAACGTTTGGTCTTATATTTGGGGTCATATGGCTCTAAAGAGATTTCTCCAACCATCTTTGCTAAGGCTCAGTGGTTCATTTTCTTTCCATTTTGAGAAAGGAAGCAAAAAAATTACAGTGTGAACACAAGATTAACATTGTTATAAAAAGAAATATAGTCCTAACTTTGTCCTAAGCACAGAAAACAAATTTAAAATCTAGCCTTACCTAGATGATTCATCCACAATTCTCCTCTTCCACTCTGTCAGAATTGTTAAGTAAAGTTCCCAAACAGTTTTTTTTAAAAAAAGAACCATCATTATGTTAAACCATAAATCACTGCTGGGCAAATTTCCAGGACATGGCGCTCGTTTCTTTTTTTTCACCCTCACAAGGCCACAGAGGATATTGTTGCAACATAGTATTGCTACCGAGGTGTCATGTCTAAAGTGATCGTGCTATAAATCATGGTTTACATGTTGTCATAACTAAATTATCATAGAAGGTGCCATGGGAAAATAGACAGTTTCCATAGCTTATTGAAAGTGAATCTTGAAATTCATCATTCTAGAGTAAATTACAAAAGCCAGCTTGGTATAGTGGTTAAGGCATCAAGCTAGAAACCTGGACCCCTTGAGTTCTAGTCCTACTTTAGGCTTGAAGCTTGAAGCCAGCTGGATGACTGGGTCAGTCCTTCTCTCTCAGCCTTAGGAAGGAGGCTGAAATCTAAAATCTTACTAAGAAAACAGCAGTGACTAATCCAGGCAGTCATCAGAAGTCAAGGCTGATTTGAAGGTAACATGCACACAGATAGAGACACAAAATCACAAAGAGTGGTTTATAACAACTAACAAAAATGTCACTAAACTGAAAAAGACAGGACTGCAGGGATAAAAGATACATTGAAAGTTAAAATCTGAGAAAATGAAACAATATTTGCCTGATACCCAAGGTAGGGTATCAGGTACCAGATAACAACTTAGCGGGCCTTGTATGATCTCAACAAATTAAGCAGAACTGGACCACAGTTAACATTTGGATGGAGCAAGTCTTATTGCCTATACTGATAAATTGAACAAAAACCTCTTGGGAAATTGCAAACCATTTCTGCATAGTTCCCAAGAAAACTAAATGGATGTGGCTACAAAGCCACCAGGAAAGAAGTTCAACTTGAAAGAGACTTTATCTCTTTTAACTGTCTGTAGCCATTTTAGGAGCAAAAGTGCAGTTGAAAGGCTCGGTTCCCTATATGTGTATTTTCAAAGGACATCCTGAAGAAAATAATGAAGGGCTCAACAATATCAGCAATATATTGTTATAGGCTTTCAGTGCCATTATCTGTTGGACAGTGCTGAGCTTCAGAATTTAGTGACCAGAGTCTAAAATCTAAAATGTCAGATTTCCTGTCATTTTGCTAGCAACTGTAGTGAAACTTAAGGAAAATATGATGCTTAGACCACAGACCCTAAAGCCCAACACTTTCCAATATCAGAAATGCTGGGCTAGAAGAACTAGTGGTCTGAAATGTAAACAGCTTTCTTTGTATAGTATTCTTATCCTAATTTAGAAGTAGATTGATGTGGATGAAGTTATCCCTCAGTTGTCCAGATTCTTTCCATTCTCCTCAAGGGCTTATGTTTTGCAGACAGAAGACCAGATATTTCTCTCTTAATCCCATATTAAGATATAATTGTTCATCATTTGGACAGGATCATGGGGAAGCTGAGCTCCACCACGTGTTTATTGGACCTGTGCCCCTCCTGGCTGGTTTATGCAGCCCGGGAGGGGACACGAGGCTGGCTCCAGGCAGTGATAACTGCTTCCTTGAGTGAGGGTAGCTTTCCCGCCGCCTTGAAGGAGGCGGTGGTGAGACCCCTCCTCAAGAAGCCTGCCCTGGACCCAGCTGTATTAAATAACTTTTGTCCAGTCTCCAACCTTTGCTTTCTCGCGAAGGTTGTTGAGAGCATGGTGGCACATCAGCTCCCTTTGTTCTTGGAGGAAGCTGATTATCTGGACCCGTACCAATCGGGTTTCAGGCCCGGGTACAGCACGGAGACGGCATTGGTCGCGCTGGTGAATGATCTCTGGTGGGCTCAGGACAGGGGTTGTTCCTCTGTCCTAGTCCTGTTAGACCTCTCAGTGGCTTTTGATACCATCGACCTTCTGATCGACAAGCTCAGCATCCTAACCCACTGAGCCACCACGTCCCTTTGATTCGGTTAAGAAGACCTTATACCTCTGTGTTGTTGGTCCACTTGTCTTAGTTCTTACATCATTCTTCTTAATTTTAATTCTAAGATAAAATAAGATAAGATATAAGATAAGATGGGATGGGATGGGATGGGATGGGATGAGATGAGATGATAAGATAACCTTTATTGTCATTTTTTTTTTACTGTGGGCACAACAACACACATCAAAAATGAAATTTAGTTGCCCACTCTCAAAGTGGAACACATACATGACACACACCTAACCATACTATATACACATATGTATAGACCCACACCACTACATATACATATCAAATAAATATTAAATACTGTCCATCTTGAATATATAACAGAAGGACGAAGCTTGAGAGTTCACAAGGTTAATGCTGTATGGAATGAAACTATGGCTGAATCTGGATGTTCTGCTGCAGATATCACGAAGCCTCCTCCCAGAAGGTAACAAGGAAAACAGGTCGTGAAGAGGATGTGTAGTGTCCCAGATAATCTTATGGACCCTGCTCAAGCAACACTTCTGTGCTATGTCCTGGATGGAGGGGAGGGAACTGCCAATGATCTTTTTGGCCAGCCTCACCACTCTCTGCACTGCCTTCCTGTCTGAAGCAGTGGTGCTTCCAAACCAGACTGTGATGCTGTATGACAAGATGCTCTCAATCGTTCCCCTGTAGAAAGTGGTCAGGACAGGGGAAGGAAGATGTGCTTTTCTCATGCAATGCAGAAAATGCAGGCGCTGCTGTGCCCACTTCACCAGTGTCTCACTTTTGAGTGACCAAGCCAGCCTATTCGTTAGCTGCACACCCAGGAATTTGATGCTGGTACCATCTCCACAGGTGAACCATCAATGCACAGAGAAGTGTGGCTGTGCCTGCCTTTTCTGAAATTGACAATGTTCTCTTTGGTTTTTCCAGTATTTAAAACTAGGCTGTTTTCCTTACACCAGTTCACCAACCCCTCAACCTCCTTGCAGTAAGCTTTCACCTTGTCATCATGAATAAGGCCCACTACTGTTGTGTCATCTGCGAACTTCACAATATGGTTGGTGGCAAACCTAGCACAACAGTTATGGGTCAACAGGGTGAACAGCAGCGGATGTAGGATGCAGCCCTGAGGAGAACTTGTGCTCAAGAAAATGGTATTAGAGGTATTTGTTCCAACTTGCACATATTGGGGCCTGTTGGTAAGAAAATCAAGAATCCAGTTGCACAAAGGAGTGTTTAAGCCTAAAAGGCCCAGTTTGTCTACTAGATGCTGGGAATGATTGTGTTAAATGCCGAACTGAAGTCAGCAAACAAAAAAAGCACATGAGTGTTTCTTTCCTCTAAGTGTTTCAAGCTCAGATGGAGAACAGAAGAAATAGCATCTTCCGTAGAGCAATTTGGTCGGTAGGCAAACTGAAGCGGGTCAAATGCTGGTGGGAGGCTGGATATGATAATGACTTTTATCAGCTTCTCAAAACATTTCATAATGGTGGATGTCAGTGCAACTGGATGATAATATTTATCTTTTTATCATTTGTAAGCTGCTCAGAATTGCCTTATATAGGCAGCATATTAAATAAATAAATACATAAATAAACAAACAAACTCTCCTGGGGTGGGATGAAGTGACAGTTGGGAACTTGTCCAGACCTTGTATAGATTTGGGTATATGTCCAAACCTTTGAGCTGCAACACTGCCATCATCCAGTGGACATGAGTGCAGAATTTGTTAGCAATCACATCCTATAAAATTTTTCTTTGCATGTAAATCTCAGCAAGCTTACATTCTCCCCGTAGTATTTCAAGTGGCTTAATGTCTCCCCACCACACATTATTTGTTCTGCCTTTCATTTCCATTGTATGCTTTGCAAACCATGCTAAGGCACTTCAAACAAATAGCAACTTGTTAGTTCCAATAATAACAGTCATCTACCTAATCGTTGTCAATTCAGCTGCTGGTTGCTTTTGGGCATCTCTCTTCCACTCACCCACCCCTTTCTCTTTTTAAACTTTAATTTCAGGACTCAGTAGGCAAGATCACAGCAGTTAGTTAACAAAAGTATGCTCATAAAAACCACCCCTCAGATAGACTCACAAAGGCAGCTCGCTTTTTGGTTTTATTGCACTTGTGATCTGAAAACAGAGATTTTAAAGAGAAGCTTAGCAGATTTGCTACTTCTCTGATGTGACTGGAAGAATTTGTCAGGCTAACCATTTTGTTTAGTTCATGAATATTCCATCTAAGAATGTCATTCCTCTCAACAGTAATAAAAGTGTTTGAGATGGAGAACAAAGACCTTAATATCAGTAAAAATCAGCCCCATACTCCTAAGGCAAGTGGGGGTTTTGTGCCATCATTATCCTTCATTTACAAAATGCTACGAGGGATTCCAATGTCAGCCATTTCTATATTTCTGAGTTCTCTGGTGATTCTCCTATTTTCTAACAACAGAAACAAGAACCCATTAAGAAAAAAAGAAAGACTAGTTGCAAAATGTTGTTTAACTGGCAGCCCTAGTTGCCTTCTATTTGGGAACCCCCTCTGAGAAGGATAAGCAGCACAAATAAACATTAAATTGGCAGATGTTCTAAAATAGCCTCTCAAATTCTCATCCCACTTTGCAGGCAGACAAACTGTGAAGATTCTTTCACCAAATTTGTTCAGAAGGAGGGCAAAATCTCCCACGGTTATTTAAAGTCTAGAGTTCACCACAGGTGGTGCCAAGCTTTTCTAAGGAGTTCTATTTTGGCTTTGGTTCTTTTTCAGTGGCATCAATGACAGCAGACATCTCGATGACACAAACACCATTTTTCATGTGCCAAATGCCTAGATATAATGTCATCTGAGCCATTGTGGGGAATATGTCTTATTAAGTGCAACAACTATGCTTGTTTGTCAAATTTCTAAGGCCCTGACTCCATAATGACTTCGGGATGGGTATAATGTTAAAAAGAGTTTGCAACAGTATAATAAAAAAGGGACAATAAAACACACAATCTGAATACAATGCATTCCCCTAAGAGGCCTGCAACATATGCTAGCCTAAGGCCACGAGGAAGAGCCGGTCTCTGTGGCCCATTTAAATAAGATCTGGGAGAATTCTCTTACGGAAGAGAAGCACTGCAACAAAGGAGGCCCACCTCCTGGTTCCCATCTGATGATATGATTTAATCAACAGGATCTGAAACATTCCAACTCTCTCTAATCATACAGGGCAGGCAGAAAGTACAGGAGACAGTCTCTCAACTACCACAAAAATGGCTGAATGATTTGAAAGTGGCTCTTTTCTTGGAGGGAAGATCAATGACATTCAGAAAAAAAGGCATCCCAGAAATTTCCATTTAGTTTTCAACTAAAGTCTCCTTTTGTGGTCCCTAAGCTTAGCTATAACTCTGTGGATAAGTCACTGGCCTTAGCCAGGGAGGACCCCCTAATCCTTCTCACATTTTGTCTGTTTCTGGCTGGTCCCCCTGTAGCTGCCTCCGCCCACATGTCTCTTCTGATCTCTCCTAGGGAGACGTTCTGTGTACTTTGCCTCTTTAAACCTCAGCCTTACTACCTTCTTCCAATTTAACAATTATGTATAAAATCAGATCACAGAAACATCCATGGGATCCCCAATCAAGGTATGTACCAGAAGTAGTCACGTAACAGCTAAAAAGCATTGATATTCCCAAAATCAAACCCCAAGCAAAGATGAGATACGACAATGACACATTTGTCATCCTAAAAGAAAATCAGATTAAAAGTATGCTTCAACACTTAATGCCACAAACCCAGAGATTAAGTTCACCAGAGAGATGGAGAAAAAAGAAATCACTTGCTCACCTCATCACCAAGCCAAATGAAGGCATGCTACCTCCCAAGTTCACAGAAAACTGAACACACTACCATATTTTAAATTCATAATGCAACTTTCATCAACAAAGCAAAAAGATGCTGAGGGTAGTGCATCCATTGTGGTCCACTTTAATATCTCAATGGCTTTCAATAACACCAGTCATGGTATCCTTCTGGGCCAGCTCAGGGAAATAGGAGTAGGCACTACATTATAGTAGTTCTCCTATCTCAGGGTTTGTTCCATTCAGTTTTGATAGGGAGTTTACAGGTTGAGTCAGAGGGCCTTTCTTGGTGGAGTGCCTTAGGACTCTATTCTCTCTCCCTTCAATTTAACATCTGCATGAAACTTCTAGGGCTTCTGAATCATCATATGCTAATACACCCAGCTGCGCATCTAGACCCTCAACCACCAAGCAATGCCAGCAAAATCCTTTCCTGATGCCTGGAAACTCAGGGGACATGAATAGGGAAAACAGGCTTCAGTTCAATCCTGGCAAGACTGAGCGACTGTAGGTTTTAAACCCATCCAAATTCAGAGAGCTTCCATCTTTAACTCTGCCCTTGGGTGAATTTCTCCAGTCAGAGCTAATATTCGGTTTCATGGCCCTTGTGGTCTTATAGTTCCTGCTCAAAGAACAAGCTGCAGTTATGGCTAGGGAGGCCTTTACACAAGTTTGTCTTCTGCATCAATTATGCCCATTGCTGGACCAGGAAGCATTGCTCTTAGTGACCCATGTCTTAGTCACTTCCTGCCAGAATTTCTATTTGGGCTGCCCTTGAAGAGCATTCAGAACCTGCAGTTGATCTAAAATGCAGTAGACACAATTTTTGGCATCTCTTAATAAGCTCATATAACACTGCAGCACCACTAGCTGCACCTGCTTCTGGTAAACTTCTGGGTGCAATTGAAGGTTCTTGGGATCACCTATGAAGGCTTACGTCTATTTGCAGGACTGCCCATCCCCCATGATTTTAATAATTTCAATCTTTGTACACCATCCAGAGTCATTTAAAATCATTTAAATAAACACGTGGTTGTTTGCTATTTTTTCATAGCTTCCTTTACAAAATTGTGGATGTTTGTTTAATGCCACATATTTCCAAACATTTCTGTATCCAATTGTGTGGAAGAGAATCAGACTCATTTTTATAATCAGTACAAGCTATTTATAAGTTGCTTTTCTTCACTTGAGATTTTAGGGTCATTTTATCAATCAGCAATTGATCCTTTGTGCCTCTTGAATTTCAACAGTTATTCTTTTCTCCAGGTGGATACAATGAATTTTTGATTAAACAGGTCAGTACTGCAGTTGCAAATGTATAAGTTAACAGATTGAATATTGTTGGCAAGCAAATAATTGGACTGTAGTTGTTTACAACTACAGCCTTGTTCCTTGTTCCTATCTCTTATTATTATACCGGTAAATGTTCTACCATTTGTCGTCCATTTTTCAACTTTTCCAGTATCCAGTTATATTTCATCAAATAGCCCAGCTTTCATGGAGAATTATCAGACACCAAAACTGATGCATTTCTTCTTTCCTGGTGCAGTCTAATTCTTAAGTTTCTTTGTTTACTTTTTAATCATTTCACGATGATGATAAAGATTTTTAATCAGATGGTAATGATGATGATATGATGGTGATGGTGATGATGATTCCACATCCAAACATTCACTAGAACTTAAAGGGGGACCTCTTCCTGTCCATCAGATTCATCATAGGCATTTTTGCTATCTGATATCCTATTGGTACTATGAACTCGAATAAACTCATAACCTCTGAAATAGATCCAAAAATTCTATAAAGTTTTGTTTACCCAGAGCAGACCAGATAACTCTAAGCCTTTCTGTTCCTATTTCTAATCTCTCTGAAGCTCAGGTCCTTATCTGCTTCTTTGGAATCCTGGCAAGCTTCAAAAGTTTAAAAGATGGTGCTGAGGCAGTAACTGCCACAAAAAGAGGAGACATTTCATTAAAAAAAACCACTGAGGTGACTGGGAAAAAGAAAAATTGGACAAATCTGCCCTCATATCAAAGTAATCCCTGCACTCCAATCAACAGTGGTCTCCCCAATTATAGTCCTGCAAGAGAAAAAGAGAAGTTGAGAGAAAATGCTACCATTCATTATATTTCATTGCTTCTCAGTATTTCATTCCCAACATCCACATTTAGCAAAGTTTTATGAACTGTCTTAGCTAGTTGAATGCCTTAATTACAGTTTTTATGTAGAAAAACGTTTTTATATAAAAGTTAATCTCTTATACTTTTCTGCATCCTCAACCTCAATAATCAACTTCAACATATTCTTTATCCTCCCCATTACCCAAAAAACCCCTCCGCTCAATCTGTTTTAAGCTAATGACTAATAATCTTCATTGTAAGAATATTTCTTTCATTTGAAATTTCATTACATTCTTCTTAAAACAAAAGCCACTGGAACTTTAAAAAAAACTCAGAATTTTAAAAGTGTTTCTTAAAAATCCCTTCATACAGTTCTAAGTACTCTACACATGATATCCTGTCCTGATCAAAAATGGCTTATAGACCTGTAGGCATTGATTTGTTCTGTTTTTATGCTAAATGGTAGGAGGGAAGATCTCTGTTTTTCCAAATTCCAGTTCAGGGATTAAAGGGGATTACACTATCCTAGCAATGATAAAGAATGTAGTTAGTCATTTCTGGAGTTCATATCCAGCCCTCAGAGCAGATCAAATAGTCTCTTGATGACTGCATTCATGACAGCTTCCTCTGCTGGCTGGGGAATTATGGGAATTGAAGTCAACATATGGAAATTTCTGGGAGTTGAAATCCACAAATTGACAAAATTGAGAAACTCTGGTTTAGGTCATCTTTCTCTCCACATTCTGCTGATGTAAAAGATTTTTCATAAACAAGATTATGATTCTGTGACTCTTTACTATCAGAAAGTATTAACCTTTCTCACAGTGACACTTTTTAATACTGCTTTGTGATGCCCCCAGATTAGTATCTATAATTCACTAGTTCTTTGAAGCAACACTGAAAATTTGGCACCAATAAATAATTTGGATGCAGTTCTAAGCTATTATTCATCTCACAACTGAAAGGAAGAGCACTCTGGAAAGGATGTCAAATCAAGAATTTTATCAAAACTTTATGAAAAAAGTGGCATTTTAGATATTTGGGTGCCAAACAAATAGCATATATGTCATTTGGGATTATTAAAAGCCAACTCTTCTATTCACAATATCCCTCCATATGCCTTGTTCGTAGCCTCCTCCCTTGTCAAGATCCTCTCACTAGAGAGTGTACAGGTAGTCCTTGAGTTATGAATGTAATGGAGCCTGCCCATTCCATTCTCATACCTTGAACAAGATCACTTCCTGCTTGTTAAAATGCACATGGCTTGTTAAGTGAACATGAGGTATCTCAGGGTGGGGAGGGCCATGGAGGGCTTAGTGATGAAACAGGCCCCCAAGGCCTTCCCGATCCACTAAGATACCTCATGCTTCCCCATCCCTCCCTGCCATGCCAGACTCACGTTGAAAAGATCTGTCTCTGCTGTGGTTCCTGCTGCCGCCTGGATCTGAGGCCAGGAGATGCTTCTGCCACCCAATCTGGGCATCGGAGGCCTTTTTCAGGCTTCTGCCACTTGGAAATGGGCCTCCAGAGGGCCAGGGAAGTGTCCCACCCTTCCGACCTCAGATCCAGGCAGCAGCAGCCTGGAAAAGGCCACTGGTGCCCGGATCCAGCCTTCGGAGGCATGTGGAAGTGTTCTCCAGCTTTGGTTCTGTTCTCTGTTGCAGAGAACAGAGGCCTAAAGTACCATAATATCACACAAGATCAGTAGAATGAGCTCTCACACCACTGATCTCATGTGATCTTGCATTACTTTAGGCCGCCATTCTCTGCGAATGCACTGAAGGCCTGGAGCAGCCAAGAAAGCAAAGGATCTCAATCTTCACATGGTGAGTATTGAAGGCCTGGTGCCTAGGGAGACCCGGGGCGGGGGGCGGGGAGGGAAGGAATAACCAGGGTGAATGTTGCAGTGCCACTGCAGTCACTCATAAGGACTGCCATGGTACTGCAATATTCATAATTTTGGGATTTGCTCGTAAGCACTTGTGGGTGCTTTTCAAGTAACTTTGAACGTTTGCTAAGGGAACGCTCGCAGCTTGGGGATTACCTGTAGTCTGTCCCTCTATTCCTTTCTCAAGAATTGTTACAAGCTATAGGGAACGGTGGGTTGCCTTATCAAAACATGAGTACAGAGGATAGTAGTAGTGGCAGGTATTTCAGTACTTTTCCTATAAGATGTATGTTTTCTTGCATTACTATGGGGTATTTGGGATAATAACTATGGCATCTGATTAATTTTCAACTAGTAAAGAGGATCCAGAGCAGTAATAGTTCTGGAAGAAGACTCTCAATGGCTATTTGTATATTTTTAAGAGCCTCAGAGACACAGATGACATAATGCTCATTTGAGCCCCCCCATCCTCAGTATTTACATCTAGTAACTTTTTTGTTCACTAAAGTCAATGGCCCAATAAATAGAGGTGTGGAGAAATCTAAGTACTGAAATAACTCTTGGAAATATGATATTTTGCATACTGATCCATATTTTGGATTCTCCTTCATGTAAGAGCTATGGAACAAATGCTCCATTTCTCTTCCTTAAAGTAAAATTAAAGAACTTGTTCTACATCTGCCTTTTTGGGAATGTGGTGGAAGACACCAAAGAAGAGGCAGACCTATACAATCAAGTGACATAGATGCAGCTCAATCAATTTTCTTCAAAAGGCCTGGAAATTGTCAAGCTCATTGTGGGCTACCATTCTTGGATTAAGCTCAATAAATGAGAGGTTGTGTAGCTAGACAAAGAAAAACATTCAGATAATGAAGGGAGGGAATGAATGAATGAATGAATGAATGAATGAATGAATGAATGAATGAATGAATGAATGGTTATGTTTTTGAGCATGTGATCATTCTGGGTAACCAGGTCCTAGAAATATCTTTCTTGATCTCAGCTTTTAACACTACAATACATGAAAGAGATGAAAAATTATTCCTACGAAAAATAGGTATATAAATGGTAAGGGGATAGAAAAGTTACATGGAGATTTATACTTCCTTTTATTCACAAGGTCCAAGCCATATAAATAATGCACTCAGCAGGCCTACAATAACCTTTCCTTTGACAGCTCATGTTTAAAAATATACCGATCCTCCCCTTCTAATGTCTCTTTAAAAAGCTCTTCTGAGAATCTAGCACTTTTTGTCATCCCTGGTGCAAATTCCTTGAAGAAAGAATGGCATTTATCACAGATAATGCTGCCTTCAGTATGTAAGCAGCAATTGCAAGAACAAGCCAACACAGAGGAGATTGAGAGCTTGTATATGCAATCTCATTTTTAAACTACTACTTACTGCATTTGACCATCACATTTTTATAAACTACTACTTTATAAGATTTATAAACTACTACTAACTGCATTTGACCATCACATTTTGTTTATTTGCTTGTCAGGAGTTCAAGGTGGCAACTGCTCAAATATAATCAGTAGCTGAGCTTCAACATTTTCTACATTCATGGCAAACATATTCAAGTTTCTTCAGCGCAGCCACTCTTTTGCTTATTCCTTCTTTGCCTTCATTGTCCTTAACACCATCTGTAATCACTGCTGTGCTGGGCTATGATGGCCAACAGGTTTTTCACAAGGATGGCTTGTCTTTTTGCCTTGCACAATGATACCATCACTTCTAGTGATGAAAATTTCATGAATCAGGAGAGAAGAGATAATCAGGACTACAGCCCTTTGAAAAAGTTATGGAAAGCAACAGAAAAAAAAAGCAAGATCTTTCAACAAGGCAAGTATTTTCTCAGGCATTTTTGGTTCAGAATCTGAGAAGCATCTAAAGATCAGGAAATAATTGGTGTTGATTCATCCAGTAGATAAATCAAGATTTTACATCAGCCCTATTAATAGTATTGTATCATTTTAAATTATTTATTTATTTGCAGAAAGAGAAAGTGGGTGAGGTAGCAAAAGAGACAGACATTTGGCTAACAATTACAACACGTAAATGGATCTGGTTACTTCAATAGGATGTTCACTTAAGATATGAAAATGTAGAAAGGGGAAGGGAATTATGTTGCCTGTTGTGAAGAATGTTGGTCAAAATATGCCAGAATAGCTGTTTATAAGAACACTGCTGCTTATTTTGTGATAGGAAAGTGTCAATTGCTTATGTTAGGAATCCATGAAGAATGGAGCACTTAAAAAGTGTGGTGCTAAAACAAAAATAGATTCTGAATGAATATGGATTGAATACTAAAGTGAGTGAGTAATAGAAAGTAGTACATTGAAATGGTTTTGTTGTATTGAGAGAATGAACGAATACTGAATTGCAAAACAATAAATGTAGTCAGAATGAATGACTCAGAGGTAGGAAAAGACCAAGAAAGTAATGCTTGAAAAGAAAAGAAAATGAGAGAGAGAAATACACGCACGCACACACACAAACACACACACAGAGAGGTGTAAATGTAATATGAAGTAGTGTTCAGACTTGATGGAAACAGGAATCTTTTCCAAGATGAATGGAATATTTTTTTATTTTTATTTATCAAATTTGTATGCCACTCATCTCATGGTGCAAGGTGACACTAAGAGGCTGAGTATGCAGTATAGAGTGCTGCATAACATTGGTTACCTCCCAAAGTGAATATTGTCACAGATATGCATGTATGTATGTAATTAATCACCAACTGATCACAGTTTCTATGGAGATGCTCAGTCATCCAGGTCATGGTTGTCCCAAAGGTGATTTTTCAAAAGGCAATTGGACTTTCTTGATTTTTCCTTGAAGATGTTTCACTTCTTATCCAAGAAGCTTCTTCACTGAAGAATTTAAAAAAAACTAACAAAGCTTCTTGGATGAGAAGCGAAATGTCTTTGAGGGGAAAAGCAAGAAAGTCCAGTTGCCTTTTGAAAAGCATCTTTTGGACAACTGATCACAGTGCTGGTAGATTTTCTAAAAAAATGGTACTCCTTGCCTTACTTCCACTGAGGTTGTCATATTTTTCACCTCACAATTCCTTAGATTAGGGTTGCTATATCTGAGCTGCAAAACACAATATGATGAGAGATGGCAGCCCTACTCTAGAATGAAACTCTCCTGGTATAGCATTATTCATACAGAAATATTACAGATTACTAGAAAGTGTAATGAGCTTTGCTGCTGCAAATGATAAACTGAAGATAGAACATGCCAGGGAAGAAAATGTTTCCATGTTACACATTAAGCTTTGTCACCCACAAATAAATAACAACCTACTCCTGAGACACAAAAATTCTGGCCCAAGAAACTCTGAAGGGATTTGCAATAGTGTGATTCTCATCTCATTTCATTTAAGCACCAGCACGAATATTATTAACACTAGTTCATAGCTGTGCTTGTATGTTATGCTTATACAAATTGCTGAATGAACCCATTTTCTTGGTTTCCATAATACTTTGAACCATGAGCACTTTGAACCATGAGCACTTTGAACCATGAGCAAGCACAGTTTGCATAATACAATCAGCCAAGACACATCAACACAACTCCCCAACCAAAATCAAATTTTAAGTTTTTTCTCAGTCCTCATCAATCCTGGTTAAGATAAAACACAGTTCAATCCAGTCTGTCCATAGACAGCAACCACTTTAGAATTTCAGAATTCCCCAAAACAGAAAAGAGGGATTTAAATGTCTTTAATAAATAAAAAGAGCCATCCACAAGTGTTCGGGAGAAGATCAGGAACCAAGGACAACAACAAAAAATCCTCTCCTTTTGTGTTATTTTATTTCCACTATTCTTCAGTCACTCCTCATGACTTAAATGTCTTTAAATCCCAAGGGATAATCTTATCGAAATTGTGTCTGCCTCTCATTCTCTCCCAGCCTCCCAATTCTAGTTTTAAATCAATATTTCTTCCCTATCTCATGCCATTCTTGTCCTAAAGATTGAACAACACATGCCAAGGGCCTCAACATAGATACTGATTGCATATTTATGTTGTTGTTGTTGTTTACAATAATCAAGGGAATTGGTCAGTCATTGGGATGACTTCATGGGATGACTTTCAAGTATCTGTGATTGCCTCATCTTATTCTGGCCTGCAGAATTTGGGAAATAATTACAAATTAACTTCAGAGCCCGGTATTCCATCTGGAATAAACCTGACTTACATGATTTTCCCCAGAGAAGTAACTGATGGTTCTCCGCTTTCATGAGAGGCTTTTCAGTGGCAGCACTGGCCTTTTAGAGCAACTTCCTGGTTAAAATTAGATTGGCCCCCTCCCTAAGTGCAGTTTAAAAACAACTCTTTCATCAAGCATTTTGGAATTGGTGCTGTTTCTTCTTTTCTATTGTCCTTTTTCAACTGCTAGTTTTTGAACTATGCTTTATTTGGAGATTTTTACAGTGGATATTTTAATTGCGTATGCTTATATCTATGAACTATGCTTATATCTATGAACTTGTAATTGAATTACAGTGGGATGTAAGTTTAAATAAGTAAAAAAATAGTTCAAAAGCCAGGGAATTAAGCACCAGAGGAAATGTATGCTTAAAAAATCAGTGTGGTTCATTCAGTTCAGGCTGATCCAATTCACTTGTCTCTCCAAGTCCTCAAAGATCATTTTATTTAAGCCCTCTGTCTTACAGACTTTTTGACTCAAAGCAGCAGATACTGAACCAGAAACTCATGATTGCAATTTAATCTCTCGTATAAACTTTTCCAACCTTCATTATCGTAAGTCTTCCCAAGACAAAAATTGAATATGAACTTTCTGGAGAGAGAGAAATTCCCTGAGGATGGGCTCCAGGATGAGTCCAAAAGCTTGGAAAACTAAACTTATAGTCCTGGTGATTGACTCAGATTAGATCCTGCAAAAATTGAATAAGTTGAACTATGTTTTGTTTGTTGCAGAGATAGCAAATACAGAGCCAAATCTAATCCTATGAAACATTTGCTGAAATTTTAGGAAATAAACTTAGAGGAGATTTTGTAGTTGTTTCAGATTACTAGATGCAGGAAATCTAACCTCAAGCCTTTGCTTGAAGAATTCCAGCCAGGAAGATCCATCAACTTGTGAAATAAAATCATTGTCAAACAGTTTCTATTATCAAGATTGTTCATCTAATATTTAAGTGAAATCTATCTCCTATAACATGTTTCTTAGAGCTAGATAATTTTTATGCTAACAATTTATAGCATCATCCAGCCATTGCAACAGTAATATACAGTAATGTGTTTAGCCTTTATATGGCACATTATATTGGTTAAATAATGCTATGAATCAATAGCACAGAAGTTCTTATCATCCTGCTGTCAGAGCCATCAAAAATCAATTACTTTGTCCTTGCATTTTCATAGACCTTTGTCATCTCCCCTGCCCCTCTAGTTCTCTGTTTCAGATTAGACATGTCCAATTCCTTCAACTGTTTATCACAAAATATGTTTTTCATTCTGTTGATTGACCTCATTGCTACCTTCTATCATTTTTGTTGTTATAGAGATTAAATTCCTCTGCAGCCTCTTGTGGTATCCACGCTTAACAAATATACTAACTATATTAGCTAGAGGAGGTTTAAAGGTCTAATAGAGTAGGGGTCTCTAGCCTGAGGACTGGTACCAGTCAGCGGCCCATTGGGAACTGCTTTATCTTCAGCAAGGAACACGCGAGACAGCTGGCTCAAGTAACAACCTTTTAATGGTGGCATGGAACCGGGCGCTGACAGTCTTTCTGCGCCGACATTTATACTCCAGCTGGCACGCTGGTAACCAATCAGGAACTTGCCGGTTTCCCGTGGTTGGTGAGGTCCAATCCGCGGTGGCTGGCTTTGACAGCCAGCGCTGTTACATTAGCCGCGCCTGCGCTGTCTCCGTGGTTTGACAGCTGAGAGCTGTCAAACTGCTGCGGCTGCGCATAAGCTTCCGGCAGCTTTTGACAGCTGTCAAAAGCTGCCGTGTGTTCCGGCTGGTTTTACCTCATAAACCTTGTTGTAAAGTACATAACCATAACACATTAATACATAGCAGGAACTGGGTCACACAAGCCACAGGCAAGTGTGCAATGCTCCATTGGTGCAAGTGTCAGGTGCATGTGTGGAAGCATCCCCTTCCTCCACCCCCTCCACCACCACTGTCAGTCACAGAGCCAGAAATGTTGGAGACCTTTCCTTTAACAGAAAATAAAATAGAAGTAGTTGAATTTTGTAAATGATGTTTCTATTATTGCATCTAGCACCTAGTTGATTCTGGATGAAAACTAACCATGGTGAGATTTGGCTAGTAATTAGATGAGATAACTAGGAAAGCCTGGGCCATAACCTAGAACAAGAAGCTTAAAAATTAGCATGAAGAAGATAACATTCAATCACTCCTGTACTACTGCTGCCACATGTGCCTATCTAGGTAGTTCATCAGCTCCAGTTGAAAGATGTTTTCTTAAAAAAAAAACTTTTGTAGATATTTCAACAGCCAATAGATCTTATGTTGATGAGATGATATATGTACCATAATAATATCCTGCCAATTTTTTCTGGGGAAATGTGGCAGAACTCTGACCCACCATGTTATCCATCAGTGGCTTCTACTGAGCCTGCTTTAGCTCTGAGTTATCCAAGTCTGATATTCCTTTGGTCTATGAAATACTCTGCCTTATAACTAAATAAAAATACTCCTGAATAGAATCAATTTGAACTTTCAAAGCAATAGCATCTAATGAAACACCTGGCCACATCTCAGACATTAGCAAACAGGCTGCAATAACATTTAGTGTCTTATTGTCTCCTTTAGATCCTGTAGCATCAAAGGAAGGCATTATTTTCCCCACATTCTTTGTTTCCAACCCCCTCACCTGGAGTGGGATTTACTCTGACTGTGGAAAAAGCCAAATTCAGTATATATGTAACAGATACATACAGCAGTCCTCCTATTTCCTAGAACTATAAGTCACATCTAAAAATGTACAGTATATGGAATGCAGTGCAGGGGCACATTTCTTACCAAGAGCTCTAGTTAAATACATAAGCCTAGGGACTCCTATGTTTCAGGTGGGGAGGTTGAAGGTACAAATGTCACATGGAAACAGATGTGATTGAATGACTCGCTAAAGGGTTCAACACAGGGAGCCTTAGTCAGAAAAAAGTAATTCATATGCATCAGACAGCTCTGCCAGGTGTATCATAATTTTATTTTGTTCTCATCGCCATTATTCTAGATAGCCATATGTGCAAGACCAGGTGGCAGTGAAAGCCAGCCAGCCAGGAAAATAATGTTAAGGGTGGTGAGTAAAACCAGTACGAATCACCTGGCTCCCATTTCTATACCTTTCTTGGTGGTCCCATGGTGCCAAAAATTGACACAAGTTAATAACCAAGCCCTTTCATGGATTACTGCCTTGTTGTGGCGAAGGGGCTTGCGTAATTCAATGAAGCTATGAGCTATGCCATGCAGGCCCACCCAAGACGGACAGGTCATAGCAGAGAGTTCTGACAAAACGTGATCCACTGGAGAAGGAAATGGCAACCCACTCCAGTATCTTTGCCATGAAAACCCTATGGACAGTACCAAAAGGCAAAATGATATGATCCTGGAAGATGAGCCCCTCATGTCAGAAGGTGTCCAATATGCTACTGGGGAAGAGCAGAGGGCTAGTACTACTAGCGCCAGAAAGCATGAAGCGACTGGGCCAAGGCCGAAAGGACGCTCAGCTGTGGAACTGTCTGGTGGTGAAAGGAAAGTCCGATGCTGTAAAGATTTTTTCTCCATAGGAACCTGGAATGTAAGATCCATGAATCAAGGAAAGCTGGACGTGGTCAAACAAGAGATGACAAGACTGAACATTGACATCTTAGGTATCAGCGAACTAAAATGGACAGGAATGGGTGAATTTAATTCAGATGACCATCAGGTATACTACTGCTGGCAAGAATCCCTCAGAAGAAATGGAGTAGCCTTCATAATCAATAAAAGAGTAGGAAAAGCAGTACAATCCCCAAAATGACAGAATGATCTTAGTTCGAATCAAGGCAAACCATTCAATATCACAGTAGTCCAAATTGCCAACATACGCTGGATCATGGAGAAAGCTAGGGAGTTCCAGAAAAACATCTACTTCTGCTTCATTGACTATGCTAAAGCCTTTGATTGTGTGGATCACAACAAACTGTGGCAAGTTCTTAAAGAGATGGGAGAACCAGACCATCTTATTTGTCTCTTGAGAAACCTATATGTGGGTCAAGAAGCAACAGTGAGAACTGGACACGGAACCACTGATTGGTTCAAAATTGAGAAAGGAGTTCGGCAAGGCTGTATACTGTCGCCCTGCCTATTTAACTTATATGCAGAGCACATCATGAGAAAGGCAGGGCTAGATGAATCAAAAGTTGGAATTAAGATTGCCGGGAGAAATAGTAACAACCTAAGATATGCAGATGATACCATTCTATTTGCAGAAAGTGAAGAAGAACTAAAGAGCCTCTTGTTGCAGGTGAAGGAGAGTTCAAAAGTTGGGTTGAAACTTAACATTAAGAAAACCAAGATCATGGCATCTGGCCCTCTCAATTCCTGGCAAATAGATGGGGAAGAAATGGAGGTAGTGACAGATTTTATTTTCCTGGGCTCCAAGATCACTGCAGATGGGGACTGTAGCCAAGAAATTAAAAGACGCTTGCTCTTGGGGAGGAAAGCCATGGCAAATCTAGACAGCACACTAAAAAGCAGAGATATCACCCTGTCAACAAAAGTGCGTATAGTCAAGGCTATGGTATTCCCAGTTGCAATGTATGGCACTGAAAGTTGGACCATAAGAAAGGCTGAGTGCCAAAGAATTGAGGCCTTTGAACTCAGGTGCTGGAGAAGACTCCTGCGAGTCCCTTGGACTGCAAGTTGATCAAACCGGTCAGTCCTAGAGGAGATCAACCCTGGCTGCTCTTTAGAAGGCCAGATCCTGAAGTTGAAACTCAAATACTTTGGCCACCTAATGAGAAGGAAGGACTCACTGGAGAAGAGCCTAATGCTGGGAAAGATTGAGGGCAATAGAAGAAGGGGACAACAGAGAATGAGGTGGCTTGATGGAGTCACTGAAGCAGTAGGCGTGAGCTTAAATGGACTCCAGAAGATGGTAGAGGACAGGAAGGCCTGGAGGAACATTGTCCATGGGGTTGCGATGGGTCGGACACGACTTCACAGCTAACAACAACAATAACCAAGTAGCATAATTTATTTATAAGTTCTGCTCTTGAATTAAAATTTCAAGAGTCTTCAGAAGCTTTATTTTTATATGGTGCTTACATACACCAGAGCTACAATTCCTTTATGAAGGGGGAAAGAAGTATCTCTTTCTCAATGCAGAGAAACATTTGGAGAAGAAAACTGATGTCCACCTGAGCTTTGGTCAGCTGGCTAGAACAGCCCCCAAGCAATATGTGACAGAAATGGACAAAAGCTCCCTATTCCTATGAGTGATTAGGAAGTATTTGTTCAAAAAGATAAACCCAAAGAAAAAAAGATGGCTGGAACATAACCAACCAGAATCATCATACCAGAATGGTTACTTGTGCAAATATAAGTAGTGGTCTAAAATGGGGGGGGGGGAAACAGAACTAACAACCCATTTTACAACTTGGCTAAAAAATGCCCTGAGATACACAGGAAGCCTAAATTGCTTGAATGGCTGTTTGGAGCAATAAACCTAAGTGCAACTTTTCTTTGCTTTTTCTCTACAAAGGTGATTATAGATCAAAAGTTCAAAGCTCTGCCCTCAAGGTTATTAAGCCAGTATTGAAGTAGGGTGGAAGGCCTTTATTATAGGCATCAACTGCCTGCCAGAGACTTCCCATGTCAGAAATTATGTTTCTTTGCAGCAAGGAGCTCAGAAGCAGCTAACCAGCAGGCAGCACCAAAATGCCAGCTTTAATTAGGACCCCAATTTTCCAACACATGTCATAATTTATTCAGAATAAGAAATGTTCTTTACCATTTAGAGAGGGAGAAAGAAAGAGAGAGGAGGCACACTCTTGGCAGACTGCTGAGCTGAGCAAAATAAACTTTTACTCTATTCCCAAGAGGCTTGGAAATACTGGCGACTTTAAAAGAAACTATCTGTGGGTGGCAGGTCTGAGATTCATGCCTTAATGGAAGAGGCAAGGCCGAGGCAGCTGGCCCTGGGTTTCATTAAGGAGATTCCACACACACATACAAACACAGAGAAGAGAAAGCGAATTCCAGATTCTCTCAGATTGTTCTTATACTTTGTTAAATCTGCCACTGAAGATATGCCTATTTCATTGTTTTACAAGCTTTTTTCAGACAATTGTTCAAAATAAATAAACTTTTTTATGGTTGTGTATTTCTTGATGTTTTTAACTTGTAAGCTGCCCAGCTTGGTTAGTGGGCAGTGATAATAAATAATTGGACTACTATGTCTCAAGACTGTCTTGGTTCTGAGCAAAATTTAAACCAAATCCCGTTTAAATTATATTTTTTGTTTAAGATTGAAGAACTTTAGCAATTTCTATCTTGAAGAGTTTATTGAAGACTCTTTAATATCTCTAATAAATTAATGTGAATTAGTTGTTAATTAACCATACATTATTTTATGAATTGTTGACAAATGATAGGCAGGACACAGGTTCAAAATCCCCCTTAGTCCTGAAACTAAATGGGTGTTTTGTATCAATCTGTATACTGGAAATATAGATATACACTGTACATTACATATACAATCATTTAAATATTTTTCATATTAATAAAGAATAGCCATGCAAAGTTACATCATAAAGTTGCATGCATTTGTGCTTTGAGAAGATTTCTTCCCCAAACATCCTTCATAAAAATGCTTGAGCTCAAATAAGAAGAGTTTTGACCAGCTAGAGACAATGATGGTCCTGCCAACCCAGCAAGTCAGCAAGAGTTTACCTCAGGATATTTCTTCAAGGCTATCCAGTGCCTTGCTACAGCCTGCATAATTTGCTTGCTTCATATTTTCCCCTTTATTAACCAAGCTCCCTCCACATATTTTGTATTATGTTGTTGCTGATGCCACTTGTTTGATCTATTACTGAATGATATTACTTTATTTTTTCTCCAATTAAGAAACACCACTGGGTTGATTATCTTTTCCTCTTGGTCTTCTACATATAATTTCCAACTTACCTATTAAGTTTCTATGGCAGTTTTAAAACCCATGAAAAATAGGAGACTCTAATGTTCCAATGATAGTGATGAAATAATGGTTTGAGTGCAAAAGAGAAAGAGGTCATTCTGGCAAATGTTAAATTTTCTGGCCCTGTCAAGTTTAGTGGCAATGTGGAAGACCATTGTTATGTCGAAGAGTTTAGAGATATTTTGATTTTTCCTTCATATTAAGAAAAGTCTAGAAGTGTAGAACTGATTCTGAGCTAACTTGTTTGGGGTTTTTTTTACTCTTATTTAGTCACTAAAGGAGGAGGGATTGTCATATAGATGTAAACAGTCTCAAACTTTAAATTTCCTTCCTGGGTCATGTACCACCCAGACAAGGTCAGGTCTTGCAGTCTCACAATCCTGTAAGGCCATGAAGTCATGGTGCCAGGTTTTGATAAAAACCTTGGCATTGCTGTTGTAGATATCTGAGGGGAAGGGAGAAACTATCAGATATCCAATGGAGAAATGCAGTAAACAGGAAAACCAGATACCGGAAAACATTTTACTCTGATCTGGGTTTCACAGTTTCCCAATCAAATGATTCATTTTGCAGGAAAAGTAGAAGACACATCGTTGTTACTCATTCTTATCAGGAGAGATTGGTAGCCTGCATCCATGTGGCTGGAATTTTCATGCTAGCTTCTCATAAAAATGAAATAAATAATGCTTGCCAGGTTGTACTTGCATGCCCAAACAATACCATTAGATAATAGCAAACAAACATAAATATAACCACTAAAATAGCCTATAGTATTTTTTTGTTAAAACAGAAGCAACTTTCTTAAAAGTGGCATGTGTAAATTTAATTTAATTTAATTTAATAACATTTATATACCGCCCTTCTCCCTGAGGACTCAGGGCGGTTCACAGGGCAGAATAAAATACCAAATACAAACATTAAAAAGAGATTAAACAATTGCCCTAGTTAAAAACAATAAGAGTGCAATTCTAAAAAACCCCAAGATAAAATTAAGAGACCAAAGATAAAACAACCCCACCGATCCCCATCAGGCTAGGCCAGCTTGTGCAAACAAAAACGTCTTGAGGTCGCGACGAAAGGAGCGAAGATCGGGCGCCATCCGGAGCTCTACCGGCAGCTGATTCCACAGCTCCGGAGCGCCCACAGAGAAGGATCTCCCCCTGGGGGCCACCAGTCGACATTCTCTGATCGGTGGCACCCTGAGGAGGCCCTCTCTGTGGGAACGCACAGGGCGCAGGGAGCTTGATGCCGGCAGCAGATGTTCCCTAAGGTACTCCGGCCCCATGCCATGGAGGGCTTTAAACACCGTTACCAGTACCTTGAATCTCACCCGGAAGACAACCGGCAACCAATGCAGCTCACGGAGCAGAGGTGTAACGTGGGAGTATCGGGAGACTCCCAACACAACTCTCGCGGCTGCATTCTGTACCAGTTGGAGCTTCCGGGTGGTCCTCAAGGGCAGCCCCATGTAGAGAGCGTTGCAGTAGTCCAGACGAGAGGACACGAGCGCATGAGTGACCGTGCACAAATCATCCCGGCTAAGATAGGGCCGCAACTGGCGCACCAGGCGAACCTGGGCGAAGGCCCCCCTAGTCACAGCTCCTATATGGTCTTCCAAGGTGAGCCGTGAATCTAGGAGGACTCCCAAGTTGCGAGCCCTATCTACGGGGGGTAATAGTTCACCCCCCATAGCCAGAGGTGGAATGTCCGAATAGACCCGGGATGAAGGTATGCAAAGCCACTCAGTCTTGTCGGGGTTGAGCTGAAGTCTGTTCCTCCCCATCCAGACCCGAACCGCCTCCAGGCAACGGGACATCACGACGAGGGCATCACTGGGGTGGTTTGGGGTCGAAAAGAAAAGTTGGGTATCATCAGCGTACTGATGATACCCAACTCCAAAACCACGAATGATCTCACCCAGCGGTTTCATGTAGATGTTGAACAGGAGAGGCGAGAGGACCGACCCCTGAGGAACTCCACAAATGAGAGACCTCGCGGTCGACCTCTGCCCCCCTGCCAACACCGACTGCAAACGTCCCCGGAGATAGGAGGAGAACCACTGTAAAACTGTGCCTCCCACTCCCAGTCCCCTGAGACGCCGCAGCAAGATACCATGGTCGATGGTATTGAAAGCCGCCGAGAGGTCTAATAGGACTAGAACAGAGGAATGCCCCCTGTCCCGAGCCCTCCAGAGATCATTCACCAGCGCGACCAATGCCGTCTCCGTGCTGTGCCCGGGCCTGAAACCCGATTGGTACGGGTCTAGATAATCCGCTTCATCCAGGACCAGGGGGAGCTGATGCGCCACCACACTCTCAACAACCTTCGCAAGAAAGCGAAGGTTGGAGACAGGACGAAAGTTGTTCAATACAGCTGGGTCCAAGGCAGGCTTCTTGAGGAGAGGCCTCACCACCGCCTCCTTCAAGACCGCGGGTAAGATACGCTCACTCAAAGAAGCCGATATAACTGCCTGGAACCAGCTGCGTGTCCTCTCCCGGGCTGCATAGACCAGCCAGGAAGGGCACGGGTCCAATAAACATGTGGTGGTGCTCAGCCTCCCCATGATCCTGTCCACTTCCTCCGGAGTCACAGAATCAAACTCCTCCCAGATGATATCGACAAGACCGCCCGTGTCCTGGTCGTCAGACTCTGCCCAGTCAGAGTCCAGACCGGTCCGAATCCGAGCGATTTTGTCCGACAGATGTTGGTTAAACTCCTCGGCACGACCCTGCAAGGGATCCTCCCTCCCCTCCTGATTTAGGAGGGAGCGTGTCACCCTAAACAGGGCGGCCGGGCGATTATCTGCGGACGCGATAAGGGTGGCGAAGTGGTTAGACCTCGCCTCCCTTATCGCAGCGAGATAAGACCTAATGTAGGCTCTTAGTCGCAATCGGTCGGATTCGGTTCGGCTGGACCTCCAACCGCTCTCTAGGCCCCGTCTCCGACGCTTCATCTCCCGGAGCTCCGCAGAGAACCATGGAGCTCGACGGGATCTGCACCGGGTCAGGGGCCGCAGGGGTACAACTCGGTCAAGAGCCTCAGTGGCCGTCCTTTCCCAGGCTTCCACTAAGGCATCTGCCGAGCTGTGAGCAAGGAAGGCAGGTGGGGACCCCAGCGCCGCCAGGAACCTCTGGGGATCCATTAAGCGCCTGGGGCGGTACCATTTAATTGGTTCCAAACACCCACGGCGGGGGTGTGGCAAAACGGAAGACCAGCCGCAGGAGATGATGATCGGTCCATGACAGGGGCATAATAATTGGAGAGCCCCCACCAAGATCATCTAACCACCGTCCAGACAAGAAAACTAGGTCAAGGGTGTGGCCTCCTTCATGAGTCGGTCCCGAAATTACTTGCGTCAGGTCCATGGCCGTCATGGAAGCCATGAACTCCCAAGCCAACTCAGATGATCCTCCCAGCGATGGTAGGTTGAAGTCCCCCAAAACTATAAGTTTCGGGAACTCAACCACCAGCCCAGAGAGGACATCGAGCAGCTCAGGCAGGGCTGCTGCTGCGTGACTAGGCGAAAGGTACACCAGCAGCAAGCCCAACTGCGCACCAGGGCCGCATCTCAAAAAGAGAGACTCACACCCGACTATCTGGGGAACGGTGGCCTCCCGTGGACACAAGGTCTCCCTCATAACAACAGCCACTCCCCCACCCCTACCCTGAGCCCGAGGCCGGTGCAGCACCCGGAAACCTGGCGGGCAAAGATCAACCAGAGGAATGCCGCCCTCTGGGCCCAACCAAGTTTCCGTGATGCAAGCCAGGTCCGCCTGCTCACCCTCGACCAAGTCACGGACGAGAGGAGCCTTGTTAACGACCGACCTGACATTCAAGTACACCAGCCGGAGCTCAGGAGGCTGCACGTCCTCACTCCCGGGACCTCGGGGCGGAACCAGAGGGTCGGAGTGCCTCACCGCTTGTAAGCAGTGGAGAGGCCTTCCCTGAGATCGATACGGCCCTCTGTTCCTACACCTGCTGCCATTCCCTATCGTCGTGGGGATGGGTAGTCCCACGACTGGCCCTGGAGCCCCAGAAGCAGCCGACCCCCGCTCCTCCCCCCGCGATCCGCCTCAGCACTAGCCTGAACAGAGGTGGTTGGACTGCCCCCCTCGTCCAAACAACCAAAAAAAGAACCCTCCCTCCTCCCTAACCCCCAAAAAATTTTTGACAAAAAGCAAACCAAGGACCTCTTATTAGGTTTACGTCGGAGGCCCATAACCGTGCCCAGCCATCTCTCAGGATCCCAATAAATGGGCCCCTCCTCGAGATTGTACTCGGCTGGAAAGGCGGGCCGCCTCCAGGAAGGGGGAGCACCCCTGAGGGCGAGCAAGTCCGTAGAGGAGTACCTAAGACAAGGCATAAAAGCAGTCCAGATATAGGCAGTCCGTAGTCAATTAATTTAAGGAGGGACCAAACAGAGAGCAAATAGTTGTCCCGAGCTACCACCCAGCCACTGCCACTCAGCTGGGTGCCACCCCAGGACAGGCCAACCACCGTCCTCTCACGACAGTTGGAGAGCCTATTCCTGGGGGAATAGTCCGAAACATCCATCCTGGGTACAGCATGTCCCCTAGAGCTCTCACCTCTAGGGGCAGCAGATGTAAGTTCAAGCCACCCTCTCACGGTGGCTAGTACCCAGGGAACTCTGAATCCTTTGGGGACGATATGTGAGTGGCAATAAACAACAGTCCGAAGGCAGGGATGTGATAATATTACACCATCAAAGTCTGCACTACTAAATAGTAAACTCTCTATGCTTTAAAGAAAGGAAAGGTTTTTGAAGAAAAAAAAGGACTTTCATGAAATACAATTTATGGATCTCCATAGCTAATACAATATATTTTCTTTTATTCACACTATTATGTTGTTGTTAAAAGTTCCAAGCGTGCTTTTCAAAAAGCAACTAGACTTTCTTAGTTTTTTTCTTGAAAACATTTAGATTTTCATCCAAGAAGCTTTGGCACAACCATGACCTGGTTGTGCCAAATCAAGAATTTGGCACAAGAAATAATAATAATAATCAAGAAAACAATCACAATTCACTTTCATTTTGAACATAGCAAGTCATAAAGCCTTGGGAAAAGAAGACAGTTGTCCACAACATATCATCCCTCCCTCATTTAACAATGCCTAGTGAATTATTTTTGGTTTCAATATTTCATTATAAGCATTCTTCATAATGGATTTGAAAAGTGAAGTATAAAGTGATGAGCAAATGAACTGATTAATCTTTCTTTCCAAGTCGAAACTGGAAACTTATTTATAATATATTATCTGGGAACATGCAGTAATTTTAAAAACTATTTTGTTCTTCAGTTGAAATCTTAATGATATTTATAAAGGGAAAATAGATGGCATTGTCAAGATAAGAGTGTACTTACTTCAACAATCAAATTATGTGCAGGCTGGACATACAGAAACTGTAATTAATCTCTTATCAAGATATATTTGCTGGAGTTAGAATTTGGATCACTAAATACAAAATGAACCTTATTTTGTTCATTGAGAGAGAAATGGAGGATTCAATAGTCCCACTTAAATATGATGTGATTGCTGTAAAGATGATTGGAAGTCACTTCTCCAATTATTCTTTTTTTCCTTTTCTTTCTTTTCCCCCTTCTTCCTTTTTTCTTTCTACTTTACTTGTCTTTTAAATTATAGTTTGTATATCTTTTACTATTATTAAAATCTTTAATGAAATACTTAATATTTTAAAGTATTTAATAAAGAGTATTGGGAAAAAAGTATCCAAGACAATTAGGGGACTTTGTTTTTCTGCTAAAAAAACAAGGGATATGTAAATAAACAATGTATGCCCTTTCTGCTACCAAATTAGGCTACCAATTAAGCCTATTGCAGAAAGAGTCAAATTAGTTTGATTAGACTTAGCTATTTAAATTCTGAAACAGATGCCTTTTTGTGAGTTTTGTACAGATTAAAAACAGAGTTCACATACAAAGATGGGATTACACATATTTAAGACAATACCTAGCAGTTTGGTTCTAACAGATGGCCTTCACAATTAGTGGGATAAGGCTTTGCCTTTCTTTCTTTTTTCCCCCTTAGATACTATTTAAATTCTCCCTGGGTTTTAGGTTTTAGATTCAATTGCACAAACTTGTAATGGGCATTCCCAACCATATAACACTTAGCCACCCTAGGATACAACCAGTGCCTCTAGCTAGTGAAATATATACAACTCCCAGTTATCTAGTAGTGACTGAGATCGGTTTAGCGTGCATTGTATCAAGTGAAAGATGAACCAAGGCTCCACCAGAAAGCACCACTTTTCTGTGCTGTGAGATCTAATGAATCTAATATGGGTATGGAGACTCCACCAACTTCTCTCAGTTGCAGACAATTGAAAGTCCAATGCCAGAAGCAGAGAACCATAGAAGTGTTTGGAGCGGGGGGGGGGAAGTTCCTTGAAGTTAATATAAGAATCAAATTATGATTTATTGTTCAGCAACAATTCAAAGTTGTAACGATGCTGAACAATGGGGACTTACGATGGGTCCTCAGAGTTCTAGCTGTTACAGCATCCCTGCAATCACAAGGCTGAATGGGAGACAAACTCAAGTGTGAGTTACAGTGAATGGGTGCAAAAGCTCCCCTAACCTAAGTTGCCACCTGCCCTTTTAGCAGGACCCAAGACTCCAGGATGACAGCCAAATTACACAGTAACTGTCTCTGGAGTAATGCACCCCCATGCAGAGTTAAAGGTGGGAACACCCTAGATCTGGGAGGCCTTAAAACTCACAATGCTCCATGATCCCTAGAGATGTTCCAGAAAGAAACCAAAATGGAGGTAGAGCAGAGGCAGATATTATAAAGCCACATCATTTTATTTATCTACCTAGACTCTGGGAAGACCTACTTGCCAGTCAAGTGGCCAGATTAAACAAACAAACAAATAAATAAAAAATAGGTGCTTTCCAAGATGTTCAAATAAGTATCTTATGTTTTTCCAAGAGCACAAAATTAACTCCATCTGAGTTGCTGATTCAGAGTGTTTTTTTCTGTGGTTTTACCACAGAAGGAATATTGATGAAGCAGCCAAGCTTATTCTTGAACTAAGAAGCCAAGAAAATGGGCTTCTATAATCAAATTTAAGTGGCTTTCCTCCTACCCCGCTTCTATTTGCATGAAATGAAGGGAATTAGCCTAGTGTTCTGGCATTTCCTAAATATCTAATGCATCTGTTTTGAATGTTTTTCTGAACATAACTTTAGCAAGCTTCCAGTTTGTAATTTAACATGTGGAAGGATTAAACAAAAACTTCATTTGTTAATATTAAAAGGTAGAATGAAATCGATCACTGAGGCAAATTGCAGAACAATAAATTATCTTCAGGAGGACAAGAGAAAAAGTCAGGCATGTAAGAAGGACTGCCAAATGTGGATACTTCATTTGAAAGCAGCATTTCAATATAATGAAATTGCTAAAACAAAAAAATAAAAGCAAACCACAGAATGATTGCATTTTTTCCTGTTTATTCCACATAGAAGAGCAAGCCTAGCAAGACTTTAAAGGTGATCACTAGCCCCTCGAACTGAACAAAACTAAAATCAGAAACAAAACTAGCAACAATGCAACCTTTGTAGCATTAGCGTCAAATGACAATGCCAGGTAATGACTTCACAGCCACTACTATATCATTAATATAGAAATTAAATAAAAAGGGAGCAAATAAACAGCATTGTTTAACTTCTCTCTCCAATAAGATAGGATGTCATAAGGACCCATGTGAGCTCATTCCTACTCTAGCTGCAATGTTAGTATAAAATTCAATAATTAGTTAAGAAGAATTTATCAATATCTGTCCTAGCTAGTTTCTCCCATAGATGAGACCTGTCAATAGAATCAAAGGCAGAGGTAACGTCAATTAAAGTGACATAGAGTTGTTTTGTATGCCCACTGGTGTATTTCTGAGTAACAGCCTTCACTCAATTTCATTGTTAATATGTACCAATGACATGGCTCTTATTTCCTATACTAATCTTCTACTGGCCATAGAAGATTAAGACTAGCCCCTTTACTATGAAATGGAAAAACTGAAAATAAATTATAATAAAACAAGGATGGTTGTTTGGGGGAAAGTAGTACTAAATACAAATGGAGAGTTAACATCCAACAAATATAGCAATGTCCCTCTGTGGAATATCTGGACATCAGCTTTCATAAGTCCCTTTTATGGAAAGCCCACTTATCTACTAACTTGGCAACTGCCCAGCATACGGTGAGTGCTATTCTGATATACTTTTTTATTCTAAAGGAAGGCAATTGGTAGCCCTTAAAATATTACAAGGCAAGTTGATAGCACAGATGCTGTGTGGTGTTGAGATTGGAGATGAGATGAGAAGGTCATTGCCCAATTGGAAGTAGTCCAGAGCAACATCATACGGAAAATCTTGGGCCTCCCCCAGGACACCGCTGCTGTTTATTTAAAGATGGGGGTAGGACTATCACTGTTAGAATATGCCTTGCATTTCTGGGGCACTGTAAGAAAAGAAAAACTCTTCAAGAGTCCCGTCTTGCCAATCTTTCTCCATTACATAACTGGGAATCAATGGACCAAACATCTGTCACCTATTCTTCAAATGTATTCCCTATCACATCTTTGGGAAAATTTAAATCTAGAATAGAGAAAATATTTTTTGAAAAGGATGCCAATAAAGATGCAACTGTACTGTAGTATAGTCATCTAAATTTTCATCTCGGTGTCTTCATTACAAGAAACATAGAAGCTTCTCCCAGTATTTGTTTAATATAAACAGTGCTCCACTGAGCTTGGCTTTAACATCCCTTCACTTGCAGAGGGATGCCCTCCATATATCTTGAAGGGAGATTTTGTAAACTGCCCCCCAGTTGAACAATGCCTCTGTCCTTTTGGTGTTGGTCAAATGGAGGATGTTATCTATTATGTCCTCCACTGTACTATTTATAAGGAGATCAGGGCCAAGTTATTAATGGTACATAAATTTGAGGACTCTGATCTTGAAAAAATGAACTATCTTCTTGCACATGTATTTCCAACTGCAACAACCAAGTTGCTATTTTTGCACTGCTGTCATTTAAACTTAGAAAAATAAACTTAAATGCTTAGATGTAGCTTTGCCTTTACTTTGTTGTAACATTTTAATAATTTTATTATGCTATCTTATATTACTGTTTTATTGTTATTTTATTTTGTGGTATACTTATGTTAAGATCTGTGGTTACAGTAATACATTTATTAACTTAAATATAATACCACATTGCTGCTATGTGATCTCATCTTTGAAATTCAACTGCCACAACCCTGTTAGCCTTCAGGAAGCATTGAAGACCTGGCTGTTCCCTTGGGACCAGTATGTTGGATGAGCTCATCCTGAAGGGTGTAGGATATTCTACTGTATTCCAACTGTGGAAGCTAGCAGTTTGTGGGGAATCAACCCACTAACCAAGGGTTTTCTCTTTGCCATACAGACAGGTTCAGAACCACTGAAACTTGGTAGCACTTAAAAGAACTAGACAGGTTCTCAAGTAAGCTAGAAGTTCAGAAATACAAAGAACATTTCCTTATACTAGTGTATCAATAGTACTAATCCAGTACTGCCAACAGCTATAGTTTTCTATAATTTTAATTAGAAACTTTTCCAGTTCTGCCTGAGGAACCTGGGATTTTTGGTATGTGATTTGCCAAGTTTCCACAGGCTCTTGGAAGGAGATAACAACATGGATTCTTGTTCTAGCTGAACCATGCAATAAAGTCTTCCTGAGCTCTGGCATGGTACTATTTCCCTGTTGTTCTTCAGTTGTCATATCTCAGTTGCTTTCAAATCAATATCCTGATGTACTATATCCTTTAGCCCTGAATTTCAGTCTGGATTTTTACTTCCACTCATCTTCCTGATTTGTTGTTTTGATTTTACTTTCCTAGCTATCCTTAGACTGCACATGACCACCTCTAAGTGATCTCAATGGTATTATAGAGGAAAGGATTATGACTAAAGACAATCCTGTAAACCAGGGCTTTTCAATGGGTGGTATGCATATCACCAGTGGTACTTTAGCACCTGGCAGGTGGTACGTGACCTCTAGCCAAGTGTAACAGGGGAGGGAACCAGCTAAAGCAGCGCCACACAGACCTGAAGGAGATCAGCTGAAGCTGCAGAGATTGGCAGAAGCCCCAGGATTGGTGCACATGAAGACATGGTAACTAGAGCTTCCAGTGCACCCAAATTGGAAAGAAGTATAAAAGGGACAGGTTTTGGTGGGAGAGGGAGAGCAAGAGCAAGAAGAGAAGATGCTTTTCTTACTAAAGCAGTGAGGAGAGACAGAGTGAGCAGCCTGTTTTCGGGGGAAGGACGTGTGAGCAAGTAGCCTGTTTAGCAAGCAGCGTGTTTTGGGGGGAAGGGCACATGAGCAAGCAGCCTATTTTAGTGAGCAGCATGTTTTTTAGTTTAGTTTTAGTTTAGTTTACGGTAGTTTAGTTTTATTGTATTTGTATACCGCCCTTCTCCCGAAGGACTCAGGGCGGTGAACAGGGCATACATAAAAAATACAGGATACAAAAATTAAAAAGAATTAAATAGTAACCCAGCTAAAACAGTCGATAACAATCTAAAAATCCCCATTAAAACCCCAACATATCCCCATCAGGCCAGGCCGGCTTGTTCAAATAGATGGGTCTTCAGACCGCGTCGGAAGGAGCGAAGGTCAGGTGCCATCCGGAGCTCGACCAGCAGCTGATTCCATAAAGCTGGAGCGCCCACAGAGAAGGCCCTCCACCTGGGGGCCACCAGCCGACATTCTCTGACCGGAGGCACCCTGAGGAGGCCCTCTCTGTGGGAACACACAGGGCGGAGGGAAGTTGACACCAGCAGCAGGTGGTCCCCGAGGTACTCTGGACCCATGCCATGTAGGGCCTTAAAAACCATTACCAAAACCTTGGGAGGAAGGGCACTTGAGTCAGCAGCCTGTTTAGTGAGTGGTATGTTTTTAGGGGAAGGGTGCGTGAGTGAGCAGCCTGTTTAGTGAGGGCATGTTTTCGGGAGAAGGGCACATGAGCGAGTGGCCTCTTTAGCAAGCAGCATGTTTTGGGCAGAAGGGCAAGCGAGCAAGCTGGGCAGGAACCCTAGGATTGGCATGTGCTTCTGTAAGGCTATGGGGCCTCGGCAAAAGCCCCAGGATCAGCACGGGCAGCTACAGCTGATTTATTTATTTATTTATTTATTATATTTTTATACCGCCCTTCTCCCGAAGGACTCAGGGCGGTGTACAGGGCAATAAATATTAAAAAGCGGAATACAAAAGTTTAAAAAACGATTAAATATTTAGCCCAGTTTAAAACAGTATTAAAACATATTAAAACCCCTACCCTAACCCATCAGACCAGGTCAGACTGCTCGAATAGATATGTTTTTAAGTCGCGCCGGAAGGAGCTAAGGTTGGGGGCCGTCTGGAGCTCAACCGGCAAGCGGTTCCATAGGTCTGGCACGCCCACAGAGAACGCTCTCCCCCTGGGGGCCACCAATTGGCATTCTTTGATCGGAGGCACCCTGAGGAGGCCCTCTCTGTGGGAGTGCACTGCACGGAGGGAAGTTGACGCCGGCCGCAGGTGTTGCCGTAGGTAATCCGGACCCATGCCATGTAGGGCTTTGTAACTCATTACTAACACCTTGAGTCTCACCTGGAGGGCAACCGGCAGCCAATGCAGCTTGCGGAGCAAAGGTGTAGCATGGGAGTATCGGGAAACCCCCAGCACAACTCGTGCGGCTGCATTTTGCACCAGTTGGAGCCTCTGAGTGGACTTCAAGGGCAGCCCCATGTAGAGAGCATTACAGTAGTCTAGACGAGAAGTCACGAGCGCATGAGTGACTGTACGCAAGACATCCCGGTCTAGATAGGGTCGCAACTGGCGCACCAGGCGAACCTGGGCAAAGGCCCCCCTAGTCACAGCTCCGATATGCTCTTCTAAAGAGAGCTGTGAATCTAGAAGGACCCCCAAGTTGCGCGCCCTATCTACAGGGGGTAATAGCTCACCCCCCATGGCCAAAGATGGAATAATCAGAATTTCCCGGGATGCCGGCACGAACAGCCACTCAGTCTTGTCAGGGTTGAGTCGAAGCCTGTTCCTCCCCATCCAGACTCGGACCGCCTCCAGGCAGCGGGACATCATGTCGAGGGCATCACTGGGGTGGTTTGGGGTCGAAATAAAAAGCTGGGTATCATCAGCATATTGATGATACCCAACTCCAAAACCACGAATGATCTCACCCAGCGGCTTCATATAGATGTTGAACAGGAGAGGCGAGAGAACCGATCCCTGAGGAACTCCACAAATGAGACGTCTCAAGGTCGATCTCTGCCCCCCTGCCAACGCCAACTGCAAGCGTCCCAGAAGGTAGGAGGAGAACCACTGGAGAACTGTGCCTCCCACTCCTAACCCCCTGAGACGTCGCAGCAGGATACCATGGTTGATGGTATCAAAAGCCGCTGAGAGATCTAAAAGGACTAGGACAGAGGAGTAGCCCCTGTCCCGAGCCCGCCAGAGATCATTCACCAGCGTGACCAATGCCGTCTCCGTGCTGTACCCGGGCCTGAAACCCGATTGGTACGGGTCTAGATAATCAGCTTCATCCAAGAACAAAGGGAGCTGTTGCGCCACCATGCTCTCAACAACCTTCGCCAGAAAGCAAAGGTTGGAGACCGGACGAAAGTTGTTCAATATTGCTGGGTCCAAGGCAGGCTTCTTGAGGAGGGGTCTCACCACCGCCTCCTTCAAGGCGGCGGGAAAGCTACCCTCACTCAAAGAGGCAGTAATCACTGCCTGGAGCCAGCCTCGTGTCCCATCCCGGGCCGCATAAGTCAGCCAGGAGGGACACGGGTCCAACAAACACGTGGTGGAGCTCAGCTTCCCCATGATCTTGTCCACTTCTTCAGGAGTCACAGGGTCGAACTCTTCCCAGATTACATCGACAAGGCTGCCCGTATCCTCATCATCAGACTCTGCCCAGTCGGAGTCCAGACCGGTCCGGATCCGAGCGATTTTGTCCGACAGAAATCGACTAAACTCCTCGGCTCGACCCTGCAAGGGTTCCTCTCTCACCTCCTGATTCAGGAGAGAGCGAGTTACTCTAAACAGGGCGGCTGGGCGATTATCTGCGGACGCGATGAGGGTGGCAAAGTGGTTAGACCTTGCCGCCCTCATCGCTGCGAGATAAGTTCTCGTAAACGACCTTAGTCGTAACTGGTCGGATTCGGATCGGCTGGATCTCCAACAGCTCTCTAGACCCCGTCTCCGACGCTTCATCTCCCGGAGCTCCATGGAGAACCATGGAGCCCATTGGAATCTGCGCCGGGTCAAGGGCCGCATGGGTACAACTTGGTCGAGTGCCTCTGTGGCTGCCCTTTCCCAGGATTCCACTAGGGCATCGACCGAGCTGTGAGCAAAGGAGGCAGGTGGGGGCCCAAGCGCTGTCTGGAACCGCTCAGGGTCCATCAGGCGCCTAGGACGGAACCATCTTGTTGGCTCAGCACCCCCACGGCGGGGAGTGGCAAAACGGAAGACCAACCGCAGGAGATGATGATCGGTCCATGACAGGGGTATAATAGTTGGGGAACACACACACCCAAGATCATCTAACCACCGTCCAGATAGAAAAACCATATCGAGCGTGTGACCCGCCCCATGAGTTGGGCCCTGAATAACCTGCATCAGGTCCATGGCCGTCATGGAAGCCATGAACTCCCGAGCTAACTCAGATGATCCCCCCAGGGATGGTAGGTTGAAGTCACCCAAAACCATAAGTTTGGGGAACTCAACCACCAACCCTGAGAGGATATCGAGAAGCTCAGGCAGGGCTACTGCTACGCGACTAGGCGAAACGTACACCAGCAGCAAGCCCAACTGAGCTCTAGGGCCACATCTCAGGAGGAGGGACTCACACCCGAGTATCTGGACCATGGTGGCCTCCTGCGGACATAAGGTCTCCCTCGCAACTACTGCCACTCCACCACCCCTACCCTGGGCCCGAGGCTCGTGCAGCACCCGGAAGCCTGATGGGCAAAGATCAACCAGGGAGACACCACCCTCTGGGCCCAACCAGGTCTCCGTAATGCAAGCCAGGTCCGCATGCTCCTCCTTAATCAGCTCCCGAATGAGAGGTGCTTTATTCATTACGGACCTGGCATTGAAATACATGAGCCTGAGCTCAGGTGGCTGCTCATCCTCACTCCCGGTACCACGGGCTGAAATCAGAGGATCGGAGCACATCACCGCTTGGAGACAGTGGGGACGCACTCCCGGATATTGATACGGCCCTCTGTTCATACACCTGTGGCCATTCCCTACCGCCGTGGGAATAGGCAATCCCACACCCCGCTCTGGGGCCCCGTAGGCCCCCAGCCCAACCCCCACCATGACGCGATCGATCCCCGACCTGGTCTGAGAAACGGTAGGTGGAACCCCCCTAGTTTCCAACTGAACCTGTAAACCCACTCCCTCCCTAACCCCACAAAATATTTCGCTAAAAAACACACCAGGGGCCTCTTGTTAAATTTGGAAAAGAGGCTCCTGTCCCTGCCCAGCCATCTCTCAGGGTCCCAATAATTGGGCCCGTCATCAAGAGGCACGATGGAAAGGAAGGCGGGTCGCACCCAGGAGAGGGGGGCACCCCTGAGCGCCAATAAGGCTGTGCTGGAGTAAGATAAAACCATTAGTCCGGGGGAGTCCAGTCAGGCAGTCCATCAGTCAAAAGTTGAAAAGCTGGAAGGTCAAGAGTGTCCAATTCACCAGCTCCCTGCCACTGAGCTGGGTACCAATCAGATGACTTCCGAAATAGAACAGGCACCTCACTCTCACGAAGGGCCCAGATCTACCATGGGATGGACAAATACCAACTCAGGATTGGTGCTTCTGCTGAGCCCAGCACTGATCCTGGCGCTTCTGCTGAGTCCCAAAGAAGCGCCGATCAACTGGAGCCCGGCACTGATCCTGGAACTTCCACTGAGCCCCAAGGAAGCGCTGATCAGCTGGAGCCCAGCACTGATACTGGCATTTCCACTGAGCCCCAAAGAAGCACCGATCAGCTGGAGCCCGGCACTGATCCTGGCTCTTCCGTTGCTCCCCCAGAAGCACTGATCAGCTGGAGCCCAGCACTGATCCTGGTGCTTCCACTGAGCCCTGACAGCTCTGCAGAACTGCAGATCAGCTGTCAGGGCTCAGCAGAAGTGCCAGGATCAGCGAAGGAAGGAAGGAAGGAAGGAAGGAAGGAAGGAAGGAAGGAAGGAAGGAAGGAAGGAAGGAAGGAAGGAAGGAGATGGGAATGAGAAAGGGAGGCAGGGTGAGAGGGGAAAAGGAAGGAAGGGAAAAAACCCACATGGTAACCACAATGCTATTGCGGCCCTCAATTAAATTGAATTTGACACCCCTGATATAAAAGGTTGTTAAATGAATCTGGTTTCCCCATTGACTTTGCTTGTCAAAAGGTTGCAAAAGGGGATCAACTGACCTTGAGACACTGTAGCCATCATAAATATGAATCCGTTGCCAAGCATCTGAATGTAAATCACAGGATTCTGGGAATGCTGAAACAGTCACAAGTTTGAAAAATGGTCCTAAGTCACTTTTTTTCAGTGCCATTGTAACTTCAAACACTCACTAAGTGAACTGTTGTAAGTCAAGGACTACCTGTACTTTATCACCTTTTTCCTTTTTTTTTTTTTTGGTCATCACATTTTTGACACCTTAGGGCGACTGGTGGTACTCGGATATTGCCATATCCTAAAAGTGGTACAATGAGCGAAAAGGTTGAAAAGCCCTGCTGTAAACAACAGACCTAACAGACCTATCAAGAGTTGTATTCTGCAGATCTCCTGCCTGTCCTTTCTGTTACGTGTTGATTGACATAGAGAAAAGTACATTAGGACTGGCAAAGTACTTGCAGAAAAACAAGGCAGCTTGAAAACGTCAAACAAAGCTGTGATTCCTTTAGCAACGATGGACAGTGGAAAGATTATGCCTATCCTATATAACAGAAACTGATAGGTTCAAAACCACATGCTACTATATTTTTAAATATTTTTTTAATTCCATTTATATTTATTTATTTATTTATTTATTTTAATTCCATTTATATCCCGCCCTTCTCCGAAGACTCAGGGCGGCTTTACAAGCTTAGCAGTAGCCTTCATTCTATGTATATGCCTGCTTGTTAGGGCTTTCACACCTCCCCCAAGCGGCATTATTACAAAGTCAGCTTAATTGCCCCCAACAATCTGGGTCCTCATTTTACCTACCTGCCTCGGAAGGATGGAAGGCTGAGTCAACCTTGAGCCTGGTGGGATGCGAACCTGCACTAATTGCAGACAGCTGGTGTTACTTAAGGAGGCATTAGCCCACTGCTCCACCAAGGCTCCCACCCTTCTCCGAAGACTCAGGGCGGCTTACAAGCTTAGCAGTAGCCTTCATTCTATGTATATGCCTGCTTATTAGGGCTTTCATACACCCCCCAAGCGGCATTATTACAAAGTCAGCTTGTGTTGTATGTATATGGATAAGTATTTTTGTGGATTCTTTTCTTTTGATCAAGCCATGTTTTACCTACCATAACATCTACAGAAATTCTATTTTTCCCCTTTGTTTTTTTTGGCCATATGTATATCATGTTTATACTGCATAGTGCTTTGGTTTCCACAGTTACTTGTCCTTTCTGATTTGGAGTTATTTAGCACTTTCTTAGGAAGAGTCATTGGTAATTGATTCTGGCTACCCAATCCACAGTGCCGTAACTCTGGTGCAAATTTAATAAGAAAATAAAGTAGCTCCACATATCAATGAATTGTGGATCAGGGTACTTTATTCAATACGAGCTTAAGATGTCAAGTAAAAGTTCCATTTATTTGATATTACATCATCCAATAACTTTTTTCCTTAGCCATTAAACAACAACTAAGCTAGTCATTTGTGTATTTACTCAGAAGTAACTCCCAGAGGAATGCAGAAAATTGCAGCCCAAGAATTGCAATTCTGCAATTTCAAAATACTGATCAATATATCAGAACCAGAAAAATGGACACAATAGTTAATGTTCTGCAGGGAAAACACTTCTCTGGAGATATATTTCTTTTTAGAAAGTGCCATAAATCTGAACAAAAAATAGCATACTGCCTCAGAGTATTTTTAAAAGTTAAGCTTTTTATTACAACATGTTACTTGGTAACTTCTTTTAAAGTGTTAATGAGTGAAATGTAGAAATTAATAATGAAAAAAGTAACAAAATGACTATTAGGGCTGTGCAGATCCTTTGGAAAAAGATGCTTCAGAATACATGGGAGGTGTGAAGCTTCTTTCTGAGGCCATTAAAACAGACATTTCTTTTTCCATGTTTACCCTGTGGCTGCTTTGGAAGCTGCTCCCAACCTTAGCAACCTTCATATGCATGTGCATTTTGTTTTGGTCTGTGGGAATGACTTTGGGGGAAGAGGGGGAAGAGCTGCAGTCTAAACATCATCGTGCAAAAGATATCTCAACTCCCAACAGCAGCCCAGCATTTCAGAAGAGACTTTCCCTAGTTTAAGGTAAAGGTAAAGGTTCCCCCACACATGTGTGCTAGTCGTTTCCAACTCTAGGGGCCGGTGCTCATCTCCATTTCAAAGCCGAAGAGCCAGCGCTTGTCCGAGGACGTCTCCGTGGTCATGTGGCCGGCATGACTAGATGCCAAAGGCGCACGGAACGCTGTTACTTTCCCACCGTAGTGGTCCCTATTTTTCTACTTGCATTTTTACATGCTTTCGAACTGCTAGGTTGGCAGAAGTTGGGACAGGTAACAGGCGCTCACTCTGTTACGCGGCACTCAGGATTCAACCCACCAAACTGCTGACCTTCTGATCAACAAGCTCAGCGTCCTAACCCACTGAGCCACCACGTCCCTTTTTCCCTAGTTTGGGGGAGAGTAAATTTAAAGGAGGGGAGAAGTGCTTTCCAAATTGTAACCAATATCATCCTTTTGTGGTAGTCCAGGAAGAAGCACAAACCACGAGCAGTGGGCTAATGCCTCCTTAAGTAACACCAGCTGCCTGCAATTAGTGCAGGTTCGCATCCCACCAGGCTCAAGGTTGACTCAGCCTTCCATCCTTCTGAGGCAGGTAAAATGAAGACCCAGATTGTTGGGGGCAATTAAGCTGACTTTGTAATAATGCCGCTTGGGGGGTGTATGAAAGCCCTAATAAGCAGGCATATACATAGAATGAAGGCTACTGCTAAGCTTGTAAGCCGCCCTGAGAAGGGCAGGATATAAATGGAATTAAAATAAAATAAATAAAATAAAATAAAATACTATAAATACAGTAAATGAAGTCTCAAAGCACTTCTCCCCTCTTTTACTTTTGCATTCTCTTTTCCTTCTGTGGGCTGAGATACATTTTGCATGATGGTTGTTTTGGCTTTGGCTCTTCCTCTTATTTCCCCAGCTTATTTCCTTAGAGATGATTAGACTTCCCTAGCAAAGCAAAGTAACAGGCAGGCAGGAAACATCACCTAAAGCAGCCATGTGTGTCTGGTTGAAGATATTATAATGATTTGAAAAAAGAAGCTTTGTGTCCCACATCCAGGCAGTTGAAAGTACATATTTCTGATGACTATCAAAGAGCTCTGAAAAAGTTGTATGCTATGGATCAAGATCATGTGGGAGTCTTTTCTCTGACTGACAGATGAGAGTAAAATCCATTAGGAAAAGGAACTCCCATTGCATAAAGAGAGGTTCATTTACATGATACTGGATCTCAGCCAGAATGTCTTTATTAAAGCTAAGCACGATTTTCTTCTTTGCTTCAAGTGACAGCATTGGAAGCAGGGCTTTTTTTCTCATAGAATGCCCAGAACGGAGTTCCGGCACCTTTTTTGGATGGAACCTTGTACATACAAGGTGGGTTGTATGACATGTGTGAGTTCCGGCACCTTTTTCTTTTACAAAAAAGCACTGATTGGAAGTATTTCAGAAATGTAATATTTTGGCAGCATAACTATATAGTCACGAATACTAGGCATAGACTAAGTAGAATACGGTTCAAATCCCTACTCAGCCAGTTCATTGGGTGAGTTGGGGCTAGTTATAAATCTCTCAGTCCAGCTGACTTCCCAGGTTTGATGTCAGAGGAATAAAATTAGAAGAAACCTCATAAACACTTCATTGAACTCCCATAAAAATATTGAAAATTAATGCAATAAAAAGATAAAATAAAAGAATATGTTATACAAGGCAAGAATGGCAGGAAAAGGGAAACAATTAGGTGATTTTTCTATTTCTTGGGCTCAGTAGCTACCTGTCCATTTAGTTCACTAGTAAATCCAACTGGACATATTAGCACTGTAAACTTTCTTCTCCCAACATACAATAACCCATAAAAATAACATAACATAGTGTAAAGAGGATATGGGGTAAAATCTTATAAATACACAAGCTATCTATCTATTTATTTATTTATTTTGGGGACTTATATGCCGCCCTATCTCCCGAAGGACTCAGGGCAGCTAACAACAATAAAAATACAATAATACAAAAGTTAAAAAAAGAATTAAACTAGCAGCCCCAATAATAAGTTAAAAACATTTTAAAAATCCTTGTCAGTCCAGGTCAGCCTGATGGAAAAGAAATGTTTTAAGGCCGTGGCGAAAGGACCGGAGATCCAGGGCCATCCGGAGCTCATGGGGGAGCTGGTTCCACAGGGCTGGTGCTCCCACAGAGAAGGCCCTCTCCCTGGGGGTCGCCAGCCGACATTGTCTAGCCAACGGCACCCTGAGGAGGCCCTCCCTGTGTGAGCACACTGGGCGATGGGAAGTTGTTCCCGGCAGTAGATGGTCCTGCAAATATCCTGGGCCTAGGCCATGTAGGGCTTTAAAGGTAAGTACCAACACCTTAAATCTATCATGGACTTTTGCACATTCATTTATAGATTCTTGCCTAAAGAAATTTTGTTTATCTGTCTTTCATAAGAAAATGGATCTTTGTTTCATTTGCTCCTCCCTAATTTCTTGATTTCCTGTCCACCTTGCCCAGTGCTTCTTTATTTTGAAGGGCAAACCCTCAGCATCCCAGGATAAATTTGTACTATTGTAGTACAAGCTTCCCTTCCCTTCCCTTCTTTTTTCCTTTCCTTTCCTTTCCTTTCCTTTCCTTTCCTTTCCTTTCCTTTCCTTTCCTTTCCTTTCCTTTCCTTTCCTTTCCTTTCCTTTCCTTCTTTCCTTTCCTGCTTTACTGTTATTTTTCCCCCCAAGCACCAAGTCTGCTATGCATGCCCAAAGTGGAATCCTGTGCATCTTCCCTTGAATGAATCCACCAGCCTGCAATGAGAAAAAGTTCTTTTTGGCTTAATGCTATGAACAGTGGTCATTGGACTACACAATCCAAAGGTCAGCAATTACATTTTCCCTTCCTAAAGGCTTGACATGTGATACAGACAAGCTAGAGATTAGATCTGAGGCTTTTCTTTTCTGCATCTATAATAAAACATACAGTAACCCATATCTATCCCTCCAAGCAACGATTTTTAAAGCAGATAACAAAAGCTTGCAATCAAAACAAAAACAGCCCAACAATAAAAATACAAAAATGCAACACAAATTATTTTTAGAAAGAAAGAAAGAATATAATAGGAGAAAAAGCAGCAGCAATAACAATAACCAACTCCTAAGAGCTATAAAATCAAAAGCCAGTCTGAAAGAAAAATCTTCAATTTACTCTTACAGAAAATGCCCTCATGGATTTTGAATATATTGAGGAACACAGGAGATGCAATCTTAACAAACACTATGCACGGAATTGAAAATGAAAGTCAATATAGTAATGTTCCTGCATAAATCCATGATAAGGCTGCAAGGTATGCTCTATTCTAGTTACTATAACTAAAAAAGGCTACTGTAAAAGTGAGAGGGGAGACACTTAAAATGATTAGGTGGTCACAGCAACATATCTGACAAGTGCAAATAACCAGGAGCATTGATAATGCTTAAAGCACAGAAGTATTTATTGTTGCTACCTCTAATACAAGAATCTAGTCAACTAATAGTCAAAGCTAAATTGGTGCTGGATAAGGGTCAACAGAATTCATGGGAGGCTGGACTTAGGTCACTTGTGGTAACCCAATGACTCTAAACTGTTAACATATTTAACCCTACCTTCTACATCAGCTTGCTTTTCTCCTACAATTTCTGTGAGGAAACACTACAGCTTGGAGTAAAGCTGGATAAGAGAAGAGAATATCAAATACATACAATTTTGCATGAGAAAATGAAAATGAAAAGCATTTACTTCTCCCCATCAACTATACTGGAACTTAACATTGAAATTAAATGAAGGGAAATTCAGACCTCTTCTTCTCTATACAATTGATAGATAAATAGTAGAGTTTGCTGCTTTAATGACAGTCACTAGTTTAAGTTGGTGCTAGTGTTGACCCATAAAACCCTACATGGCTTGATTCTGGGATACCTTAGGGACTACCAGTTCCATGTGGAATCTGCCCAACCTGCATGACCTTGAGAGGATGCTCAAGGTCTTCTCCATTTTTCAGTTCAAGAGGGAGGTGCCCATATATATAGCCACTGTCATCTTAAATGATAATGCAAAAAGACTATGGAACTTCTGAACATGGTGTTAAGGTTTCCTAATATACCTGCTTGGGCCCTGGATCCCATGCTGGATTGGACGGGCTCTTAATCTCATCCAGCAGGACCCTTTATAGATTTCTAAATGTTTAAATCCCATTAGATTGAGGATAAATATCAAAGCTTTGTTCACACAACATACTTAAACTTACTTTGCTTAATCATGATTAATTGAATAAATCAAAATCAGATGGGTACAAAAGTATATGAACTCATAAAGCGGAGTTTAAAAAAAACATGTGAGTTCTCAGAGTATGCTAAGCCACATACAAGCAAATTATGATTCAGCATAATTCAGTTCAGTTTAACAGAATAAAAAACAGGAATTTTCAGGCAGATTTTTGTATCAGTGGAAAGATTCTCTTCTTCTCTCTGCCTTGATGCTTGCTATACATCTTCAGAATGGAGCAAACTAAGTTCATATATAAACAATAGACTTTTTCCAAGTGTGCAATTGAAGACTTTCTATCATTCAAATTTGATACATCCTGATTTCACCTCTTGGGCACATAATTCCAATTTCAACTCCATAAATAAATCTTGATTCACATCTTAAGAATAAGCATATATAAGAGGGGTGTCAAACTTGCCACGACACGAGATGTGTCACGATGTATCGCGACTTTTTTCCCTTGCCAGAGCTAGGGTGGGTGCGGCTTCCACGTGACGCATCCTGCCCGTGGGTTGGCAGTTTGACACCCTGATATATAACAAACATATATTACAAGGAAGCCATGTAATAAATAAGGTTGTCTTGAAGAACAAACCCAGTGGATAATTTACAGCTCATTGCTGGAGTTCAACAAACAGTAGGTTTTGTATTAAAAGAACCATGCTCATTTACTCTCAGTCTCATCTTATATGGTATATTTGTAATACAGCAGCCTTGGCTAAATGGATCAATTAAAAGCAAGTGATAGATTGTGATAAACAAGACAGTGCCATGTGAATTAGAACATCATGATGAGGAGGAGGAGGATGTTGATGATGATGATGGTGCCAGCAACTCATGGAAAATGCACCTACACTCATCAGAGACTAATAAAATGGTTCACAAGTAGAAACCATCTCCATCGCTCTTGAAAGTATGAGGAACAAAGAAAGAAGTTGGTAATATAGTTAATGATGGAGAAAAAAGTTGTAGATGATTTCTATGGAAGAAGAAATGCAATATCTACCAAAATGGATTCTGTCCTTGAACAGAATCTGCTCCAAAAACCCATTGGTGAGAGATAAGCCAAGAAAAGAATGTATCACATGTACATATGATATAAAGCTATTCCATCAGAAAGAATTTATGTAAGATGCACTTAAAGGATTGCAGTGGATTAAAAAGAGAGAGAGAAAGAGAGAGAGAGAGAGACATATACAGGTAGTCCTCGACTTACGACCACAATTGAGCCCATTTTTATTGCTAAGTGAGACATTTGCGAAGTGAGTTTTGCCCCATTTTATGAACTTTCTTGCCACCATTGTTAAGTGAATCACTACGGTTGTTAAGTAACACGGTTGTTAAATGAATTTGCTTTCCCATTGACTTTGCTTGTCAGAAGGTTGCAAAAAATAATCACATGACCCTGAGACACTGCAACTGTCATAAATATGAACCAGTTGCCAAGAATCTGGATGCTGCAATGGTTGTATGAAAAATGATCATAAGTCATTTTTTTCAGTGACATAACTTTGAACAGTCACTAACTGAACTGCTGTAAGTTGAGGACTACTGTACTATGACAATATGAAAATAAAAGGTAAAGGTAAAGATTCCCCCGCACGTGTGTGCTAGTCATTTCCAACTCTAAAGGCCAGTGCTCATCTCCGTTTCAAAGCCGAAGATCCAGCGCTTGTCCGAGGACATCTCCGTGGTCATGTGGCTGGCATGACTAGACGCCAAAGGGGTACGGAACGCTGTTACCTTCCCACCGGAGTGGTCCCTATTTTTCTACTTGCATTTTTACGTGCTTTCGAACTGCTAGGTTGGCAGAAGCTGGGACGAGTAACAGGCGCTCACTCTGTTACGCGGCACTTGGGATTCGACCCGCCAAACTGCCTAACCCACTGAGCCACCGTGTCCCTTTTTAAAATTATTATTATTATTAATAATAATAATAATAATAATAATAATAATAATAATAATAATAATAATAATAATAATAATAATAATAATAATAATTTTATTTATATACCGCCCTTCTCCCGAAGGACTCAGGGCGGTGAACAGGGCAAACGTATAAAAATACAAAAATACAAAAGTTAAAAAGAATTAAACATAATGCCCAAGCTAAAAACAGTAAATACATATATTAAGAACAACAATAAAAACCCCAACCCATCCCCCATCAGGCCAAGCCGGCTTGTTCGAATGAAAATAGGTGCAGTTAAAAATATGAACGATATGTACTAATACATTAGGGGAAATTATTTTCAAAATTCCAGTATGACAGTCAAAATGGAAATAAATATTTTTAAAAAATCCATTAACCTCCCCATTCTATTTCCATCCATATTACTGATTATAATAATAATTGAGAGGTGGCTGTGGAGATCTTCTGCTCAGTAGTTTCCAGGAAGTAGTACTAGAAGTTCACTGACTTCCACATTAGTTAATATCAGTATTTGTAATGGAAAGACTTCACGAACTTCCATTTGCTCTATTTGTATAAGAGATCCAGAAGTTCTGTTTGGAAAATGATAATTGGTGGGGACTAAAATACAAAATAGGATAGGGATCTTTAGAAAGCACCAATATGGCCTTCCCCCATCTGAGTTTTTCATCCAGAACTGTGGAATTCATCTCCCAGCATTCTAAGCAATGGCTATGTTAGTCAGATGAGATGAATCCCACACATCCAGAGAACACTAGTTACCACAGAGGTGATCGATCTGCAATCAGCTCAGTCAGTCTGATGGAAATCATTTCCCTTCCTTGATTTCCTGCCTGAAACTTCAATGTGACTTAAAGGCCAAAAGACGATATGTAGAATTCCAATTTCCTGCCCAGCTTCTATATTGAATTTCTTTGACTGATCTGTGTGCAGGAATGAGTGAATGTGGTGAAACTACGCTTTCCCTAATTCTTTTTTAAATCATTTTTAAAAATCATTCACATATATACTGTGTAACCACATTTTTCAATCATTGGCATCAATTTATTTGGTGGATTTTAAGATTTTAAAGACAACAGCTGCATAGCTCCAGTCTCTTTGCAGGTGATTTGTGCCTGAAAAATTCTTTAAAAGAAGGGAAATAGATGGAAAGAGTATGGTATTGTTGTGTGTCACCCAAAGCTGCCTTCAGTGAGATGAGAGGCTATATAAATATGATTAATAAATGCTTCCCAATCCATTCATCATAGACCACCATTCATCTGCAACTAAAGATATTACTACAATATAAATTGAACATACCATTCCTAGGTTGCCCTTTGCAAGTCCTGAACAAAATTTCATTTCTACTATCCAGTGACAGAATCCTGCTTTCATCCCATGAAATTCTTGGATTGCATTACATTTTCCCTTCTGCTTGAGATCAGCCAATTGATCTACTTGTCTCAATTGTAGTCTTTTTTGCAACAAGAATTGATCCCTTTTAACTGATAGCTTGGTGCTTAATGATTTTGTAATTGAGGCTGTTTACCTTCTGAGTAATTGTTATTTCTTCAAATAAGTGTATGAATACGAAAGGAAAACAATTAGGATTTATAATTATAGATTGAGCTTTCTGCTAACTCCACAGAAAAGTACTGAAAATTTATACACATTTCATGCTGCAGCTGCTGTTGTTATTCTAAACTTTAGTTGATCAATTCATCTTTTCTTATATTCAAGTGCCTCATCCTTGGCATTTTACAGCACATGAATGCATTCTATTATTAAAATGTCTCTATCCTTTTGTTTTATAGGATGGAATGGATGCTAACCAATTCATGCTACAGGTAGTCCTCAACTTATGACACAAATGAGCCCCAAATTTCCATTACTAGGCAAGGCAGTTAAGTGATTTTTGTTCCATGTTACGATCTTTCTTGCCACAGTTAAGTAAATCACTGGAGGTGTTAAGTTAATAACACTATTAAGTGAATCTGGCTTCCCCATTGACTTTGCTTGTCAGGTCACAAAGGGTGATCACATGACCCTAGGACACTGCAACCATCATATACATGCCTATTACCAAGTGTCTAAATTTTTATCATTTGAGCATGGGAATGCTGCAATGGTAATCACTTTTTATGCTGTTATAACTTTGAACTGTCACTAAACAAATGGTTGTATTATTTATTTATTTATTTATTTATTTATTTATTTATTTATTTATTGATGGGATTTATATCCCGCCCTATCTCCTGAAGGACTCAGGGCGGCTCACAATAAAACATATAATAAGTACATAAATCAAGATAAAATGAAATTGAGAACATCAGTGCAATAAAAAATTAGAGAATTTAAAAATGAATTAAAAATACTAAATATAAATTAATTAAAATGCCTGTCAGTCTAGGTCAGCTTGGTGGAACAGGTGTGTTTTGAGGCCGCGGCGAAAGGATTGGAGGTTTTGGGCTATCTGAAGCTCAGGGGAGAGCTGATTCCATAGGGTTGGTGCTCCCACAGAGAAGGCCCTCCCCCTGGGGGTCGCCAGCCGACATTGCCTAGCTGACGGCACCCTGAGGAGGCCTTCTCTGTGTGAGCGTACTGGACGATGGGAATTTGTTCCCGGCAGCAGATGGTCCTGCAAGTATCCCGGACCTAAGCCATGTAGGGCTTTAAAGGTAAGTACCAGCACCTTAAATCTCACCCGGAGGGCAACTGGTAGCCAATGCAGCTCACGCAGGAGGGGTGTAATATGGGAGTATCGGGAAGCTCCCATCACAACCCGTGCAGCTGCATTCTGCACCAGCTGAAGCCTCCGAGTGGTCTTCAAGGGCAGCCCCATGTAGAGAGCATTACAGTAATCAATACGGGAGGTAACGAGTGCGTGGGTGACTGTACTGTCGGTCCAAAAAGGGGCCTGAATTCATGTTCCCTGAATTTCTATTCTTTACGGAAGAAATATGCCAACAATGGTCCGCAATGGTTCCCACATGCTCTTTTACTGCTGCTCCTTCCGATATTCCAACTTCTGATAGGTTTGGATCCAATTATGAAGGATGGATATTACTAGATTCTATCCTAGCATCCAAAAACTAACATCTGGCATTTTTAAAAAATTATACTATACATCCTCAACCACTACCACCAAAGGTTCCCCATCCTATCTTTGGACCTTATGGGTTCAAAAATCCCTGATCATTTTTGAATTCAATAGTTGAGAGGAATTTCTAAGTTCATAGTTTTCTAGTAATGTACACACACACACACACACACACATGCATTCTGCTTGAGAGACGTTCCCCGAGGATAAGCTCCAGCACAAGTCTGAAAGCATGGAAGACTAAACCTCTGGTCCTGGTGACCAACCTAGATTGCATCAATATACATACTGTATTACTTAATATAAATCACAGAGATCCTAGCTACTATGTATGTATTTTAATTAATATACAGTGAACTTTTTATTTTTACTTATTTGTACTTTGCCTTTATTATTTTTACAAATAACTCTAGGCAGCGAAGATATCCAGCATATCTTCCTCCCTCTATTTTCCCTACAACAGCAGCCTTGTGGGGTGAATTGGGCTGAGGGAGAGTGACTGACCCAAGGTCACCCAGATGGCTTTCATAGCTAAGGGGGCACTAGAACTCCCACTTTCTACCCTGGTGCTTTACACTGGTTCTTTTAAGGATGACAACTACAAGTGTCCTATTCCCTACTGCTATAGAAGAAAAGGGTACCCATTAAAATTAAGAAAACAGCAATAGACAAATCTTTTTATTCACATGGAAAAGCTGAAGCAAGCCATTGTTGTATACATTTATACAAAGGATCTGGAGGGGAAACGCAACCCCGTACATAGTAGGATGACAGAAAATATGCAGTCATTACATACGCTATCAAACTTTTTGAAAAGTTATTTTGTTTGGCAACAATTTATCAACAGTCTCCACTTGAAAGTGGTTTATTTAAAAAGAATAGAAAGAAAGGGAGAAAGAGCACAAAATTCATGCAGCATGTCTAGAAACAATCCTGAGAGTTTGCCTTCCTTAGAAAAACTGTAAAAAGATATATTTGTCTTTCAAAGTTCATAAAATGCAAATGCTATATTTATTGTTAAAACTATACAAAAATATGGACTAACTTAATAATTACCCCCCTCCCCCAAGAAAACATTATACCCCACTTCTGTGCGATTTTGGCTGTAAACAGAGGATTAGATCCAGTCTGGTCATAGGATAAGTAGATCCACTGAAATAAAAGGAAATGAATTTATTTCAGCAGATCTGCTCTTGTGACTAAGTCTGGAACAAACTCTTTTTTTCCTGCACTCAGAAGAGAGAAAAGCCACAGTGTAGTTAACAGACTTCATCAAGTTAGATTAAGGCAGGGGCTGGCAATTTTATACCCTACCATTCCTCCCCAATTCAACACGTCATTAGTCCAAGATTGAACAATGACCAGGCACCCCGGGCATGTTCAGTGGGACAGTAATTATGGCGGGAGGAGCTTTTCCAATGATAAAAAACAAGATAGATATATTGGGGTAAGAGGTTCCATGATGCCAACCCCTGGTTAAGGAATTCTAGGAAAGGGGGATAGTAATGAATGCAGTTAATCATCAGAGTTAGGGCAAAACTATATATTATACATACACATGTATAAAAGCTCTCATAGCTCTTTTCATCTAGTCAAAGAGATTAGAGGCCATTTCCAAAAGCAAAACCATGATGTGGTGCTTGACCCATATCCTACTTGGTAATTTCCTAGCTCAACACTCTTTCTAACAGCTCTACAACAATGGAGTAAAGTGTCACTGTTGAAAAATTTTCTCTCCCAAATTGGATTTGACTAGAAGTAGAAACCACTGGGTCTTTTATGGAACCATGTTTGTGCAATAACATATAGGTTGTCCTTTATTACCAAGGCTTTCATTGCCTATCTCTTATGGCAGACCTACCAACAAGTAATCTCAAGCCACTCTGGGCTTTGTAGTTTAGGAATGTTACCCATGAAATTACTTAACTGGTTAACCTATTTATTACAACTGCTGTCTGATAAAAGAAATGTTGGCCAATCAACTATTTCAGTTTTGGCTTTTTACTAATCAATTAATTCACTAATCATTTAAATGCACATAAATGAAAACAAAAAGTCTGAAGAGGAAAAAGTAATGTATCTTGTTTTTAAAAAAAACCCATGCACAGGTATTTTGCAATAAGCACCACCTAGAAACAGACATTTCTGTGTATGTAGCAGAGAGAACTGGAAATGCCACATGCCATCCTCAGCTTTTCCTTGTATTAAAAATAGGTTTAAACAAAAGTTTTAAAATCTGCTGCTCAGTTAATCAGGAGGCACCTTTTTAATCAAACTTACGGTGTTTTCATTGGCAAATGTAACCAATCAATCTATCAAACATTTCAGCCCTAATATTTGTATAGAAAAAACATGGAAAAAGTGTGTTCTGAAAAAGAGTATCAAAACTGAATACAAAGCAAGTGCTCCAAAATGTCATTATATACCTTTCCAATAGATAATGTTCATAAAAATATATCAAATCCTAAACCATGAAAAAGCAATTACAATATAATTTTTTGTTGTTGTTCTGCTACATAAACCAGCTTTTCCATGAAACAAGGAGGCAAATTCAGGTGTGAAAACATAATTATTGCTTTTGCTACAATTTTTGTTTTGTTTTTACATATAGTCATAAATTACACTATACAGTAGAAAATATTTCATAGGAATACATTTTATGATTTGTTTTGATTTGCTGGTTTCAATTATAGCAACAAATAAAAAATTAAGGAAACAAGTCACAAATGAATGGTAAAGGCACTTCACTTTTTAAACAGTTCTCAGCATATTCTTCTCCGCTTTTCTCTTTTAGAAATTATGGTAAGCTTTGTACAATTCATAGATAGTTGAGGCACCATAAAGGTTTAGAACATTCCAATTCCTTGACAGTTTCTGGTTTCCACAACATTCTTTGTCACAATAAATTCTCACGCCTCCACCTTCACTTTCCAATGCACCTATTTTTTTCTTCCTTACTTGAAGGTTTGGTTCCACTGCCTTAAATCCCTTTATAAAAGTTTTCAAATTTCCACTTCTTGTGCTCCATCCTGGATGTCATTGATTACTCCAATATCAAAGCAGGTGACTATCATGACATGCGACTTGCACAGATTCACACATTGCTCTAGTTCACTTGTCACTTGTTCTAATGCCTCCAGATAATCTTGCGATTCCTTATCAAGATCAGGATCAACCTCAACTAGTAGCATAAAAAACAAACAAAGAAGATGTTTAATATCCAAGCAAGTATCTGAAATAATAACAATCTTAAACCAACAGAATGCATTAAGAATTTCTAAGAAAGTAAAGTGGGCTCAGAATTTTCAAGAAGTCATTACAATGGATACCTGGGAAAAGATTTGGGTGAGAAATGTAAAATTTACGCAAGCTCAAAACTTAAGAGAGAACTTTTACAAAATGTTTTATAGATGGCATTTAGATCCTAAAAAATTAGCAAGTATGTATCCGAACTGCCAGCCCAAATGTTGGAGGTGTGGTAGTGAGGATGCAACGTATTTTCATATATGGTGGACCTGTAAAAAGGTTAAAGCATTTTGGATTAAAATTTGGTGGAATATGCAGAAGGTATTTAAGAAAAGGATAAAGTTTTGTCCGCAATTGTTTTTACTGGGCATTACTACTGACACTAATGTTGTGGACATTAAGTTGATGTTGAACTTAACTACGGCAGCAAGACTTTTAGTAGGGCAATATTGGAAGAAGGAAGAACTGCCGACTATAGAAGAATGGACTTTAAAAGTTTCCAACCTGGCAGAAATGGCAAAGATTTCAGCATATTTGAAAGAACAATCGCAACAGAGATATATTGTGGAGTGGAGAAGATGGATTGATTATATCCAGAATAAATATGGGACTAAAAAGTTTCACCTAGCATTTGAATAAGTATTGATGTGATATTTATCTTGCTTGTAGTTATTTTATAAGAGTTAAAGTGCGATAGATTTAATAGTTTATTGTTGTTTGCATAAGGTAGACTATGATTGTTTGTATTTTTATACCCTGTATTGAGCTCTGGGAAGTCGGGGAGGGGGGAGGGGGAAGGGAGGGGTTTTGCTTTGTTAAAAAATGTATTGTAAAACTTTTCAATAAAAAAAAGAATTTCTAAGAAAGGGGGTTCCGACAGGAGGGATCTCTTTGATCAGTTTATCCCAGGCACCTAATGAACCTAGTGGGATTCCAAAGGAACTTAGAGTTCCTGAATCTGTTGCACAGTTCAGTAAAGGTCTTAGCTACTGCTTGAAATAAGCAAGCAATGGCAGGCTTAGAACAAACTGAACTCTGTGTTATGGATCCCAGAGGGTCCCTTGATTTTTGGAACAGCTCCAGGAGAGGGCCTAGGTCCCCCCACCCCCCACCCCAAGGAAAATGAAGCAATCAAGCACAGGTAAGAGCCTGTGTTAAAATCTATACGGTGGTGATAAGGTGGCACAACATAGATGAATCTGCTCCCAATTAAAACTCTGGCTGTGTTGGTCCTATGGAAATGACTGTGCATCAGCCTTGCTGAGTTCTGCCATCTGTTAGTTAGATCCATGTCTTTCCTGCTGATTCAAGGTCCTCAAGGAGGTGATATGTACTTGGGTCCAGAAAGTGGTAAATTATTCTTTACAGCAGCAGTCCCCAACCTTTCCACCTCCACTAGGTGGTAGTGGGGGAAGGGGATGGTTTCACGTATATGCCTGCCACTTGTACAAATGGAGCTTCGCATGCTCAGCTGCTGCTTGCCCAGCCCAGTTCCCAATGGTATTGGTCCATGGACCAGTCTTCAAGCTTCCTTTTGTGGAAAGGTTGCTGAGAATGTGGAAGGCCCATATATTCAAAGGTCTGTGGAAGCAGCAGATTCTCTGGACCCATTATAGCAGAGATACTGATGGCCTTGACCCTGTTGATCCTTCAGAAAACCACTGAAGGCCTGGCATGGATCTGGGGTATTAATGGAGCCAGCATGGTATAATTGAAGGATGCAAGTCTTATTTAAGGCTCAATGTTATTTCAAATGCTTTTTTATATTGTGGTTTTAATTTTTGTTCACTATCCAGAGTTCTTTACATACATACATACATATCTTCCCTTAGTCTTGAATGAGTTGATCACTAGTCTCCCTTTTCCACAAACCTGACTGAACTGCAGCATAAAATTGAGATGTGATTTTTATCCATAGTGGCCCTGCCCACAATGTTAACAATTTAATTTTACTACTCAAGTAATGAAAAGAGGAAATAATCAGAGGGCTTGATGGTACACTAAATATAAACTTGTCAATAAAAGATGTTTTACCTGAATCAAAAGTGATATTTTTGTTAACCTCTTTAACTTTTTGGATTTTATCTTTTAAATTTTCTTGAATTCAAATCTAAAATAAATACATTAATAAATGTAATTCATTTAAATGTTTTAATTTAGTTTTTGTTAACTTTGCTCTGCCACCATATTTTAAAAGAGCTCTATATTTTAAAAGTGAATTAACATAAAGCTAGGACAGAAAGAATACAAGGATGAATTATGAAAAGGGATCAAGGCAGTTAATATCTATCCCTACAGCTCTTCAACAATTCTGGATCAAAACACTGCATTAAAATATTTAGGTTGTACCACCATTCTTCATAATTTTGTGTCAAATCAAACATTTTAGCTATTAGCACTAAATAAATACTTACATTCTCCTTTCCACTTGCTTGGATCCAACATCAGCCTGCATTTTGTTTCTTCCAACTCCTCTTTCAATAACTCATGCTTTGCTTTCATTTCCCTAATCCGTTGGTGGCGTCTCTCTAGGATTTTCAGTTTTGTATTAAAATATATCAAGCCCTTTAGGGGACAAAAATTACTCATCTGTAACTCTTTGTTGGTCATCTGCTTGCTTTTCCCAATTTCCCAGAAGCCCACAGTCCACACCATTCAATTTCAACTATTGCTTGTTGCAGCCTCAACAAGCAATATTAAACATTAGCTGAGTTTTCTCCCATCCTATCTTGGCTGAAAGTGAACTTTCATGGATGCTAATCTAATAAAGGCAACCTTCTACAAGCACTTAGGGCATTTATTGCCATTCTGAGTTAATGTGCTCCTTTACAATACTCTTAAATTACAACCATATGTACAGAAATTATTTTTTTCCCCTGTGAAATGAGGAAATATAATTCCATTAGAAAAAAATAAAATCTCAAAATCTCAACCCTATATGCAGATGGGATGCTTAATCATTCCCCATCTGGTTTACTCCATAACCCATGCTCCAGTTGTCTTACTTCATTTTCATCATAGTTTGAAAGTGGATTGGTAAAGGGCTTGCAGAGTAAAAGTAGAGGAGAGAAAACAAAGTCTCCACTTCCATTTTATTTGTCTGATGTTTAAGCTCTCAGGACAACAAAAATAAACTATATGTAAAGCTAAAATAATGGTGCTAATAAAATTCAAATATATTCAAAATTTTAAAAAGCAGCAAAACACAATTTACAATAATGGATACTAAAACAATAGAAACAATGTATAATAAAAGATTTTAAGATTAATTGTGGAGTTATCAATTAACATAAAATGTATTCATGTAGCCTTTGGGTGAGAAGTTATTTTACAAACTCCCCAACTCACTTAGGATCCCCTCCATTGGCCTGAGGGTTCTGCATTGAAACCATCCCCAATTGTGTGCACAATACAACTAATTGAAAATTTTATGTTTGCCACAGAATAACTAGCTCTGAAGAGATAAGTAAGATGGAAATACATGACTTACCTTTTCAACATCCTGGAAAGGCTGTTGTAAATGAAATAAAAGAAGCAGTTATTTTAAACAGGTAGCAGACTAATGATTGTAATTCCTGTTACCTATCAGAATTAACTGGATTGTTTTGCCAATTACAAATAAATTAAACTCACAGCATCTTGAACTTAACAGAATACTAAATGATATGTTGTGCCATTTACATAAAGAGTTAATGACCCTTTAGTGAAAGGAGACCCATAAAGTTTCATCAGGAAGGCAATTATTATAAAGCCTACTCATAATGTATTAATTGATATTCTCCACTCATTCCATCAACAACATTAAACACAATTAATGGTAGACCAAATTATTTTCGATGGGCAAGATACCCCAATGTATGAACTATTTAAAAATGGCTTACGATGTTGATTTAATTACTAACTGTTCTTCCACTTGTGTACTAGATTTTAAGCAATAATTGTGAAATTTATACTGTCCACTTTGCTGTAAAATGTATCCTGACCTCACTTTCCTCTTGTCGATGTCGCTGTAATCGTTCCACATCATCAATCTCATAAACTTTTATTTCAAACGGCTCTTTCAAAGTCCCCGGTAAAGGGGGAAGATCAACCCACTGGCCAGCAACATTCTGTTTTCTGCTCAGAGATGTAGAATCAGGCAGAGGAGCTGGGATCAGTCGACGGCGCTGGAAGCCTTAAAAAAAAAAAGGTGTCTTCATACCTTTGTCTCCTAAAAAATCCATGAACATTCTAAGCCAGACAATACGTATAATATAGGTAGCCATAGACATTTTGCTACAATAATAATTACATTTTGTGTCTAGTGAAATTCTGTCACAGGGCAGTGTAACCAAGAAGCATAATTGTAGCTGAGGCTAAACAGTTCTCACTGGAATTTTATGCCTACGAATATCAGTTGATCCAAACACCTTTCTTTTCTCTCCTTAATTTTGTGATGCCTTAACATACAAAGTTCTAGGAGTTTCCATATCAAAATGATTGACAATCTAAGTAAACCAATAGGATTGTGACATCATAATAAGCTAAATGATGTGGTTGTAAAGCAAAAAAAAGTCAGCCATAAAGTGAAAAATCATGTGACCAAACTGACTTACAACTGCAGTCCTGATTACCATTATTAAAGGACTATTCAGGTTGTTAAGCAAAGATCTCACTCAACCATGATTTCCAACATCCAACTGGTTTCCCCATTGAATTTGCTTGTGGGAAGCTGGCAGGGAAGGTAAGCAATCACGATCACATGACTGCAGGGAAACTGCAATAGACAGAACTTTGAGGCCCTATCCTAAGACCACTTCATTCAACCTTTGAACTGAACAAACGGTCATAAATCAAGGTCTATCTATAGTCCATATGGCTCACAAAAAAACAAATCCAAACACTAATATTCAACTGTATTAGGTTCTGGCCTCGCTCCACTCCAGCACTTTTTGGAAGTTAGATTTTCAAGGCCTTTGAAACAGCTAACAGAATGAGGCCTTGCCATATCTCAATGGGAAGAGTTCCACAGGGTCAGAGCTGCTACAGAAAAGATGTGCTTTCTAGGTGCTATTTAAGGCAAGAGAACTAGAGCAGGGCTTTTCAACCAGTGGTACGGGTACCACCTGTGGTACATTGGCACCTGGCAGGTGGTACGTGACCATCCTAGGAAAGTAGTAGCGGGGAAGGTGAATGAGCTGAACCGGTGGCAGCACCGCACAAACCTGAGTGAGAGATGGCTGGAGCTGCAGGTCTGTCAGGGCTCAGTGGAAGTGCCAGGATCAGCGCTTCTTTGGGGCTGTCAGGGCTCAGTGGAAGCACCAGGATCAGTGCCAGGCCCCAGCTGGAGCTTGGCGTTGATTCCAGTGATTCTGCTGAGCCCAGAAAAAGCACCGATCAGCTGGAATATTGCAGCATCTCCAGGGTCTTGTGATTTACATTCAGATGCTTGGCAACTGATACATATTTATGATGGTCACAGTGTCCCAGGGTCATGTGAAGTGATCAAAAGCTGCTGCAACCACCCAGCAGAGGGGGGGAATAAAAACCAAACACCCCCCACCCCACCTCTGCTGCCAATCCTCAACAGAAATGTTCACAACAGTGAAAACCTCAGACAGGAGGAAGAGCGCTGCCGGGTGGACAGGCAGGTGTCTTGCTCGGCTGTGGCTTGGGGGGGGGCACTTTTTTCAGTGCCATTGTAACTTCAAACAGTCACTAAGCGAACTGTTGTAAGTCGAGAACTACCTGTATATCACTTTTTTCTCTCTTTTTTCTGGTCATCAAGATTTGACACCTTGCTAGGCGACTGGTGGTACTCGGATATTGCCATATCCTAAAAGTGGTACAATGGGTGAAAAGGTTGAAAAGCCCTGACCTAGAGCATATATACACACCCTATTAAAACTGGTGAAAGTGACAGACATACTCCAGAAGAGGCAGTGCCACAAATAACCTGGCTTAATGCCATCCAGGGTTTTAAATGTGATAACAAGCATCTTGAATTGCAGAAAAAAACTGAAAGCCATTAAAAATCACACGGCTGTGATAAAATATGGGCAAACCATAGAATGCCCACAATTGCATGTAGTGCTATATTCTGGGCCTCTTAAAATTTCTGGATGGTCCCCAAGAGCAGGCCAATATAGAGGACATTGCAGTAATCCAACTGGGAAGTATCAGAGCATGAGTGACTGAGCAAGGCCTCCTGGTCCAGGAATGAGCACACAAGACAAATATGCATGAAGGCCTCCATGGCCATGGCTGTTACTTGCTCCTTCAGCAGGAACTGTGAGCTTAAGGAGAACCCAAAGTTCCATGTAAGCTCCATTTGGGAGAGTGCCTCCCTGGCCAGGGTCAAAGATGACATCTCACCAAAACCAGGACACTAAAAATTCAGAGCCACTCCATCTTACTACGGTTGAGTCAGAGTTATCACCTCCCCATCTGAATCCTTGCAACCTCCAGGCCAACACCAGGACAGCACTGCTTGGTTGGCCAGAGGTAGAGATGTCTAGATAGATATGCTGATAATGCCACTAGATGACCTTTGCCAGAGGTTTCATGTAGATATAGCAAAAGAGGGCAAGAGATTGAAAACCTGAGACTCCCCATATTGCAGGGTGCTAGAACTCAATCTCTCCCTGCCACCAACACCAACTAAAAGTAGTCACAGAGGAAGGGGGATGTCCACTATAAACAGCCCACTTCCAGAGCTGGTCCAGAAGACATCCAGAAGGCTAGTGTGTTGAACAGATCTAGTAGGGCTAGGATAGATGCATCACACACACCCATCCCAAGGCCTTATCCATAAGCATGACCAATGCTGTCTCAAAGCTAAGCCTTGAGTTAAAACGAGCCAAATGCATTTAATTAAGGGCCATCTGAAGCTGAGCACCTCCCCTAAAAGGGGAAAGTTAGAGACTGTGCAGTTAGGTCCAAAGATGACTCTTAAGAAGGGGACATACCGTTGCATCCCTCAAGGCAGTTGGCACCACTCCACCCACAATGAGTTATTAATCACCACTGAGCCAACCACATGCCACGTCTGACATGGCTTATCCAACTTGGAGGGACACAGATCCAGAACACATCTGCCAGAATTTAAAGCCCTGTCCACTTTCTTGGGAGTGATCAGCTTAAACTCATCTGAACAACAAGCTAAGCTTCTTGGGCACATTGAGAAAATGGATGAATTCAGTAATCAAGTTAAGTTCATTGCATAAACACAATTTTGAGTCTTTATAACACTCTTTAGTACTCTTTAGTGATCACTCATTGGTGACGGTTCAAAGCTTTGACTTCTCTGAACAAGGAGATATACAGCCAGTTTTCAAAACTGCAACCATTCCAGCATCCCCATGGTCACATGATTGCAATTCAGGCATTACTTGGCATCAGCATGCAATTATGGCTGTCACAGGGTCCTATGGTCACGTGATTGCCATTTGCAACCTTTACTGTTGGCTCCTGAGAAGCAAAGCAACTGAGAAGTCAGCAGGAAGTCACAAGATGCAGTCACATGACAACATGCTTAACAACTGTTCACAGGTCACTGAACAATTGCAGCCGGAACTGCTGTCATAAATCAGCAGAGTCATGATTTTTTGCTTTATGACCATTTATGCAATGATTTATCCTAAGGCTATGCTAACTTCAAATAAATATGCATATTTATATACAATTGTACTAATTTACCTGGAATTAGGCCCAACTGAATTCAGACATACTTCTCAATAGGCATATACAATTAGTTTTCTTTCTTCCAAAATCTAGAACATTTGACTAAATTAGGAGTGGCAAAGCACTAAACACTCCTCAAAAGATAAACTGTAATTTATCAGCAGAGGACTATTCCAATTGAGAAAATAACTGTTTGTCATTTTAAAAAGAAATGTCTTATAAAGCATTTCCTGGGGCAACACCAAATACAAATCCATCAGCCATAATACCTTCTCAATATGTGGGCAACTTTACACAGCTGTTAATATTGATTTGCAGGGGAGACTTGGGAATCTGATGTGCTATGAAAAGAGAACAGCAGCTGCAAAGGCTGAAATGGACCTATTTAAAGCAATAGGTCACACAGTAAAATAAACTGGTTACAACTAGGAAGTACAACATAATCACATATTTGTATGTGCATGCATCCTAGATCTGCGAGGAAATGGTACCCAAATATCATCTATGGCTTTTAAATTGGGACTGTATCCTTAATAGATAAGTAGTCACAGCAATGCATTTTAACATTCTCCTACCATGAATGGTAGATTTCAAACTTACATTTAAAAAGTGGTATTTTCCCTCTGACATTTGTGACAATAGTTTAACAATATTCACAGGGTTCTTTGTTTGATATAGTCCCAGTTTTGTTTATTTCTCCCAGGATTAATGCAACATCCATTAGGGTAAAAAGATGTCACATTGGCAAATGGATATTCCATGCCATCTTGATGGAGAATTCTATGCAGTGCTAAGACTGAGACTTCAGTAGGTTGGGAAAATTTTAAAAGGTCTAGCTGCTGAAGAAAAGTCTTGCTGCTGAACAAATCTGGGAAATCCACTCTTACTTAGGTCTTGCCTAAAGAAGGGAAGCTATGCTACTATGGACTCTTCTTTTTCCTAAAGTTTAGGAAACTAAACTAAATTATTCCCAGTAGCTAATACTGCCAGTTGTTTCACTCCTTTCCTCCTAGCACTTTCTTTTCTCAAGTGGTTTTTTTTTTCCTCCAGTGTGGGATAAGCACCATCAAACTAGAGAAATCCATTTTTCTAAAGTTGAAAAACATAATAGTAAAGTCTTCAGTGAAAAGACGTTTTTCTGGAACTCTTATGCTGGTGAATCTCCAATTTATTTCTAATCTTTAGGTTTGATCCTTAGTAGATTATTAGTTCCATTAATCCAGGAGTGTCAAACTGCCAGCCCATGGGCTGGTTTTAGCATATCGAAGCCACACCCACCCCATTGCTGGCAATGCAAAAAGAGTTGTGATATGTCGTGACATATCACGTGACGTGGCAAGTTTGACACCTGTGCATTAATCAGACATTTTAGTGCACTATTTCCAAATTCCTATATTTTCATTTAGGAACCTACCAATCAAAGATTTGTATGAATATCTGCTAGAATTATACAACGCCACTTTCAAGTAACATCTTTTCAAAACCTGGGTGAGACTCTTTTTCCTTTCTGTGGGTCAAATTATTTATGGTGATAATCTGGTAAGCCATGATAGCAGTAGGCTCAGTTGAGCTAAATATAGATTAGAAACAAAGCCACCCATGCCACACTCAACACATCCATTCACAATCCTTTTTATTTCCATACATCAACATGCCCTTATTCATATCCATCACCGCCCAGGCATTGTGTCTGTGTGTGTATAAACACATACAAAGACACACACATCTGTCCATCCTGCTTCATACTCTGTTCATTTGCAGCTATTCAGATGGATCTAACATCAGATAATAGATGGGAGCTGTTATAACATTAGACAATATCTATTTTAAAGTAACTGCCTGCTCTTTTTCATGGATGTTTCCCCAAAAGTGTTAGAATAAAGAATTACATGGGATAGGTTGAGAAATTGGATTCTTTTTATCTTTTCTTCAAGGAAACATAAGCTGCCCTTGAAAACTTCAACTTTTCCCATGTAATTTGTATGAAACAGAATAAAATCTGCTAGCATCCCCATGGAGCAGCAGTCACACCTGTCCCTTAATAAAACAACTGGTTCCAAATAGCCATTACTAGTTAACATGTATTTAGGGAGTTCAGTGCCAGAATTTATTAATCAAAAATGTAGCATTGAGGATCTGCCTCTTTCATTAAGCCATGAAGATTGATCATTTGCCTCTTAGGCTGAAGCTCAGGTGCTACTTACAAATTAAAAATCTGTCAGGTCTGAACATGCTTACAGTTTCAAGGACTACTACGATGGCGTTTACTCAGATACCTCACTTGCTAATCGGTAGGCTTAAGGCTTTGACAGACCTGCTACAGACACAAATCAATAGAAATTCTTATACCAGGTTTTTTGCAGTTATTGTGTTTTTACCTGCTGATCTTTTCTTTGGGGATTTCAAACTTCTCATGCGACTTGGTGAAGACATCCCACTTTCGCTCATAGAATCATGTGCTGAAGAAGCACTGCCAGTGGCTTCGCTGTCACGGATCATGCTTTCATAGCCACTGCTGCCACCACTATGATAAAAAAGAGCTGTCCTGCCCATTGCAGGTGGTAGTTCCCCACTCAAGACACTGCTGTTATCACTCCCATGTCCACTGCTGTAGCGCTGAGGTCTTCTTGGCGCAGTTATCTTACTGTATGGAGATGGAAGCACCTGGATCTGTGACTTTTCATCACTTAAATTAATTCCACTGTCATTGCCACTATCAGAGTCTGTAGAACCCCGGAAATGGCTTGTCTTGCCTGAGCTTCCTGACACTAGCTCATTAACACGGCTATTGGCTGCCCTAATGGCCTGCTTAGTTCCCATAATTGTTCCTCGACCAGGTTTATTGTTTGTACCTTGTGAGGACTTTGTAGTTGGTTTCCCACTCAAAGGAATGCTAGAGTTCTTCCCAGAGGACTGAGCTAATGACTTCACAGAGTTGCTCAAAGATTTAGATCCACTGGCTGAAAGGCTACGACTCTTATTCCCACTAACCACAGTTTTCTGGCTGGTAGCACTTTTCATCTGACTATTTTTGCAAGATACAGACATGGCACACAATGGAGGAGAGGTCAGGCCAGAGGTATCAGGAGGAACTCCCAGTCTTGGGACTAGCCGGCCATTTCTGCCATTGCTAAGGTTGCCACCACCATTTTCCTTATTCAGACTAGCTTTTGCTCCCACGGATATCAAGCTATCACATCTTTCAAGGGATGTGTGGCTCCCATAACGATGGACAGCTTCACTTTTTGATGCCTTGGCCTTTAAACTTGAAGTTGCTTTTGGCAAAGAATGCTCTCCTCTGAGGCTATATTTGCTACTGGCACTTTCAGTAGTACATAACCCAGTTCTTAGTCGTGAATCAATCTCATCCTCATGTTTTACTGCAGCAGCCCTATTAGCTTCTAATCCTACAGCTTTGGCCCCTCCATTTTTTTGCTCAAGGCTGGACTTACGAACAGGAGGTGCTGGAGGTATTATGCCATTTGGCCTAGGTAACATACTCATCTTTTGCTGCATATTCTTCTTTTTCAGGCTCCCAATGGCAAAAGCAGCTTCAGAATTCCCTCTGTGCATACTTTCTGTAAAAGCACCACTGCTATGTGACACTGGAACTACTCCCAATGTGGTGGCACCTCTTTTAAGCTGTGGAATTTTAGGGAAAGCTTCAGATTTTTTAGCAACTCCACTAGAAGACTTGCAGCTCATTTCACAACCATCTACCACCCTTTGTGAACAGGCAAGTAATGTCTGGGATTTCAAAGCTTTAGTTGTGTTACTAAATTGTTGGGTAGATCTTGGTGACTGTTTATGGATACTAAATGCCTGAGAATTTGAAGGTAACAGATCTGTGGTATTGGCTTCCAGATGATCTTCTGTGCGAATCAACCAGGGATCTTCAAACATCACATGTGGCTTTTGCAATTCTTTATCACAGTGAGTATTATTATGAGTCAGAGATGAGGTAGCTTTTGTTCTTCGGGGAAGACTGGAGTGTATAGTTTCAATCACTGGAGTGTTTTGAGAATTAGAAAGCTTAACTTTTGTGGTCTGATCCGTGATGCAAAGAGAACTTCCAATCTGACACACTTTGGTTAAGTCATAGTTTTGAAGGCTTCTGTTGACTCCTGAGGCTGTTTTGCTTGAATTCATGCTCTCACTCTCCATTTCTGAAAAGTAAAAGCCACTATCATTCAAGGTAGTTTTCAAGGGAACAGAGACATTAGGAGAACCCAAACTTAAAGGTTCCTTAGACTTGTTACAGCCATAAGAGGGTTGCATAAGAAAACCATCACTGGAATGGGCTCCATCACTTCCAATTGTACAGATACTGACTTCACTTAGCCATGAGCTGATCGAGGAACATCTGCTGCTACTGGTGAAGGGTTCTTCAGAAAAGGGTACAACAATATCAATGTTGACACCTGTTGTACTCGCCTGAGAGGTATAAGCATCAAACTCATCATTTATACTGCTGATGATACTAACTGGCCTAGAACCAGAGGCAAGAGCCTGAAGAGAACAGTCACTATTAAAGCTGATGATGCTAGAGGGTCTTCCATTGTCCATAATACCACTGATAGATAACTCCTCAACCACTGTAAAGACAAGTTCATCTTCACCATTGAGTTCCACAGGCTTCTGCAAAGTCACTGTTGTTGTCAATATATCCCTGTCAAAGCACGCGCCTCGGAAAGATGATCGAAATCTATGTACTTCGATACCATCTGCCTGCTGTTCCGTGTCGTTAGTTAGGGTGTTATGTTCAGTTTCACTAGCCACTTGTTTACTCATTCCTACAGGTGGGGTCCTGATGGAATTGTTGTGATCCACATTTAGATATGCTTGTTTGCTTGTCACTAGACATTCCTGCTGCTGAGGTGGAGGAGGAGCAGGGCTGGGCAATGGTCTCCTCATATATGAAGCTTTTTCTTTCACAACCATTTCATCATCAGCTTGACTTGATTCATGAGTCTTAAGAGAATTACTTGCTGATAATTGACAGGAATCAGCCACTACTTCATTATCCCCATTGAAATCTACTCTCTTGCTTTCAGGTTTTGTCTGCAATTTGGCATGTTCTGTTTTTAAAGGAGATACCTTCTTTTCAGGGCAAGTGATGTTGTGCTGGAAATAAATGTTATGTCCCCTTTTTGGAGTTCCTGTTTCTTGTGAAAATGTTTTTTTTAAGCCTCCAAGAGGAGAAGATGGTTTGGATTTAGACTGCCCATTTTCTGTAGGCATGGGTACTGTACTATTGGAAGCTATAGCAGTAATCTCTCCACCAGGAAACTTGACAGGTTCCTCACTTCCATCGATACACTCCAATCTTTCCTGCAATTCTGCAAAGGTGTTACACTTAAAGTGATCTTTGTCAGAGCTTTTCGGAAGACCACAATTGTCCTTGCTTCTTTTTTTGTTCAAAGAAGGGATTATGGGAACAAACTCCGGAGGGCCTTCATTATCTGTCAGCTCTCTGTCTGACAAAGCAGTACCATTGGAACCTACATAGATAACAGTGTCACAGGACTGCTCACTGCTTGAGGAATAATCATGTTCACTAGAAAGATTCAATACAGGAATATCAGGATCAAGAGCTATAGTCCTTGGATGAAATGGTCTCAGATGAGGAGGTCTTCGCACGTGGCCTTCTTCACATGAACTTTCTCCTCCAGATGAGCTGGATGCATACTGCTGATTATAAAAACATAAATAACACAGAAGGATTTTTAATATTAAATGTGTTCAAATTAGGAGTCACTTTTTTCATGTCCTACAGAATAATTTTTGGTATCTATTGGAATCATTCCAATGAAAGGCACTTATGAGACATTTTTAATGATAACCTGCAGTTTTCAAAAGGCAAAAAAGAATGATGTGGCAATTAAGCATCACAATCACCATGAAGAACATTGATTGAATGGCCAAGTATACAATATTTTGCATTGGGTGAAAGGTTTTCATATAGCACGTTTGCTTTAATGCTTACTGAATCTTGGTTTCAGCCCACATTTCACAATATGACTATGTTGTCATATGAGCAGTAATATCTGAAGCCTAACTACCTCTGGTCGATATGCAATTCATTCCAGCAGTGAAAGACTATGAATAGGTTCAGACTACAGGAAGGCCTCATTTACCAATCACAACTGGAAACAGGATCGCTAAGCAATGCAGTCATAAAGTGAAATGTCATTTGACTTATAACATCAGTTCTGATTGCCATTAAATGAACAACTTCTTGCTGGCTTTCCCATTGAATTTGTTGGAAGCCAGACATGAATGTCACAAATGGGGGTCATATGACCACGGGATGCTGTGACTGTTGTAAATACTATTGGTTGCTAAGCGATCAAATCACAATCACATCACTGCAGGGACACTGTGACAGCCACAACATTGAGGGCAGGTTGCAAGTCTCCTTTTTCAATGCTTTCGTAGCATAGAATGGTCCCTGAGCAAGAAGTTGATAAGCAAGGAAAACCTGTTTGTGCAAACCAAGCCATTAATATTGGATTTCAGAAATCATATATATTTGAATATTTATTAATACCTTAAATTACAATTTGAGCTGCATCATAATGATGATAATGACTTTGGTAATACTTCAGGCAAATATTATCTCTAATACATCCCAAGGTCAAAAGCTAGCAAGACAAATTAACAGTAAAGGAATACTACAATATTGTGATGAAAATTAACAAAATTCTTTCCAGATTGTAAAATATTTATTTGCTGTGCACACCAACCTTGGATTTCTTCTTCCTCATCCTGTGGATACGAGAGGCAAGTTGAAGTGTCATGAGACTTTCTGCATAACTTCCCGGGGAATCTGATATGTGGGCTAGCATGGTTGTTCTGCAGTTGATATTCCCAAGTGATTCTCTTAGCAGCATTGTCAGTTTGTTATCCCTATGAAGCATGCAGAGGTATAAACAATGGTTTGAAATATTTCCATTTCTTGCTATTATTTCTCAGTGATCACAACAAATTAATGATATATATATATATATATATATATATATATATATATATATATATATATATATATATATATATATATATATATATATATATATATATATATTTGTTTTCTGAGGTTTTCGCGGGTGCCTGTATGTGGATCCTTGGTTTTTCGGGTTTTTCCCCGCGTAGAACTAAAGGTGTAGGCGCAATGTTTCGACAAAATCCCATCCGTCATCATCAGGCTAGTGGTTTCTGCTTCCTTCTTCTGGGAGAAGTATGTGGCTGTTTGTTTTTCTTTTTTAAACTGCCAGAGGGGGTGTGTTCCGTGAGTGGAAGTGTGCTGATTGGGTGGGGATTATGTGTGTTCTGATTGGGTGGGAGTGTGTTTTGAATGGTGGGGGTGTTCTGATTGGGTGGGGGTGTGTTTTGAATCAGAACACCCCCACCATTCAAAACACACTCCCACCCAATCAGAACACACATAATCCCCACCCAATCAGCACACTTCCACTCACGGAACACACCCCCTCTGGCAGTTTAAAAAAGAAAAACAAACAGCCACATACTTCTCCCAGAAGAAGGAAGCAGAAACCACTAGCCTGATGATGACGGATGGGATTTCGTCTTCCAGCTAATATAAGAGAGAAGGAACCCGTGGCTCAGGAGGTTAAAACACTGCCTGATATATATAATCAGCCCGGGTTCGAATCTCAGATAAAGGGTATGACTAACTGATGAGAACATAAATAGTTCGAAATGATCATCTTAGCCTCCCCAATTCTTTATTAGCAATTTGAATAATTTGCATATATATATATATATATATATATATATATATATATATATATATATATATATATATATATATATATATATATATATCAGGTTCAAATGAAATTTTGTGATTAAAAAAAAAAGGATCAGGCAATCCAATCAGCTTGAGCTTTATTTTAGACTATTATCATTGCCCTAAGAAAAAAGGAGAATTCTGCGCATTAGCCTTCTGATTTTTTTCAAAGTAATCAATTTTTTTCCTAATCATCTGATGAAAACAGTTACATGTCTCTTACTCAGACAGAGCTGAATCATTCTGGGGTGTTCACAGGAGAAAAAGGAAGTAAAAATTGTAATGCATCATTTCCCAGTCATTATATGACATAGCTACAAGTTAAATGCTAAGACTCTGAAAGACATGACTCTGTTACACACAGCAATTCACTTACTTGTATGGCACATGTTTGGCACCATTAATTAAGGCCAGAATGACACTGCCCAATGCAGACAGAGAGAGGGAGAAGGAACTTCCTCCATCTCGACTTTTGCTTAGCACTTTTTCACAGCTTCCCAGGTCAATGAGATGTAAACGACTGCGTCCACCTGACACTGAAAAGCCATAGGAACACAGATATATACTAATTCAAGTCTGTTAGGATAATCAAAAATAAAATGGAAGGAAATAAAATTCTGATGGAAATAGAAGATAAGCACTATTGCCTCTTAAATGACTGCATGATGGACAAAATCAAGCAAACCAATAATAATGTTCAACAATTTACTAAGAATCCTTTGAAACTCTTATTAATTTGTGAACTAATAGTTGCTTAGTTCTGGCCATGTTTTAGAATCAAAAAGATGTGAACAAAATATTATGTGTATGTCTATATTTAAACAAGTTAACATATATACTGTATGGTTGACAGTAGGAGTTTTAAAACCAAACTAATGAAATCAATACATTGGGAAAGCATTTCTTGAATTCAAATGTTATTTTTAACTGTGCAGACCTCATCACTGAACTTAATATTTTAACATTTCCATTTATAGGCAAGAAGCAATAATCAACTTGAGATGACATAGCAACAACAAACCTTGCAATGGACATTGATAAAACTGGGTAACATTTCCTAAAAATTCAGGTCTGGGAGAAGTAACTACAGGAAATCTTTGACTTACAACTATCTGTTTAGTTACCATTCCAAGTTATGTGATCAAGTGATCAAAATTCGGGTACTTGGCAATTGGCATCTATTTCTGACAGCTTCACTGTCCTGGGGTCATGTAACCATCATTTGTAACTTTCCCAGCTGGCTTCCGAGAAGCAAAGTCAATGGGAGAAGCTGGATTCACTTAACCACTGTGTGATTCACTTAACTGCAGTGACTCACTTAACAACTGTGGCAAAAAGGTCATCAAATAGGGCAAAAGTCATTAACAACTGCCTTGCTTAGCAACAGAAATGTTGGACTCAATTGCAATCGTAAGACAAGGACTACCTGTATCCGTTAGCTTCCCACAGCTATCAACATCTAGCAAACATCTTGTGCAGAAATATCTCTCCACTTGTGTAAGAGGCACACATTTCTAGTTATATTTTAAATCCCAATGGGTTAGCAGCTGGACTTTTTAATAGACATGCATATTCCAATTCACACAGCTTTCTATCTAGTTGCCCACTGACATGGCACAGTAGCTACGATGGTAGTTAAAATGGTAGCAAAAGAACCAGAAAGATCCTGATTTCAACTTCGTACTCAGACATGAAGCTCCTTAAGGAAATGTACACTATTTATTAGCTTTATTTTATTACACCATTTATTAGACTATTTATCAGCCTAACCTACTGCAAGAATTTTTTTTGAAAACAGGATTGGGAGAGGGAGCCTATATGTGGACCTGAACTTTTGGAGCGAAAGGTAAAATATTGGATACTAGGTTTTCAAATTAGATATTCCAAAAAGCAGTCCAATTGAAAGCTTTCTTGGCTAATACAATCAGCTTCAGTGCTGACTTTAGTTTTTGATAAAAAATCAATTGCACTTCTTTTGAAAAATCAATGCAAGAAGAAAGAGATTTTGAGCCAAATCGACATACTTCCTCCTTTGCCACTCTTCTCCATACGGTATTGATATATGTGAAGTGTAAAAAACATGTGTGAATTTCTCCGATCTTCTTCATCACATTCTGGTTTGCTAGTACTCCTGGCAGCCAGCGCTGCATCGAGGAAAAAAGCTGCTTTCTCTGCTGTTGGGGCCCTCAATTCACTTTGATTCTGAAGCTGGAATATAAACAAGAAAACAACTAATTAAGAGGGAGAGAATGATCCCTGCTTCCTGAACAGGGGAAGACTCAAGGGTGCTAAAAGAAACAAATATGTACGCTGTGGGATTAAAAATGAAAAAGACAATTAAAATATATATTTTAAAACTGATTGGAATTGTTGACAGATGAAAGCATTTCAGGAAAAAAAGAAAGAAAAGAAATGTCAGGAAAAAAAAGAAAAAGCCACACTTCCCATCTGTCCTGAGATTTTATACCTGTGTTCCACATATCGGATCCTCACGTAGGTAGACCCCTGGGGACTGTCCATCTTGAAGACTGCCAGTGGCTACTTCAGCTAACAAATCCTTAAGGTTTTCATCTTTGCCGCTGATCTCCACAGCAGATACTCGTATTGAGAAACGAGTCCCAGTCTTCTCTTTGCGCTCATTGATTAACTTGAAGAGCCATGAGATAGCACAAGGTACGATGCCAAGGCTCTGTGTGGAGTTATCTTTCCCAAACATTGTGTAGGATTTGCCTAAAAGGGAAAGCAAATGGAAATGTAATTGGCTCACTAAGTACATTACTTTAGTTGCAGTGTCAGCTTGTCCTTTTACATAGGAAGTGAGAGAATTATCAGAGTTTTTTTATTCGGTAGAAGGAAGATTCTCCTGTTCTCTTATTCTGGCAAGAATCCGTTTTGCTATTTATGTTTCACGTGCACCAAGTTCAACAAGTGGATGATTTATGTGTAATTAATAAACAGGTGAACTTCTGGAACAGCTGACTTGCTGGTGAAAGGAGGAGAAAGGAAGAAGCAATGGTGTTTGTGAAAGATTCACCCCCACTGTGAATCTTCCCAATGCAGAGAATGGGTCTTGTCTTTCCTTGGACTACAAAAAGAAATGGGGGAAAGAAAAAAGCTGCCTCATCTGCTCTCATTTGCCAACAGGAGGAGGAGGTCAATTGTTCATGAGGTCAATTGTCTGGCTGTCCTTAATGCAGCCACCTTCCTCCTAAATATTCTGCTAAAGCAAGGAAAAGCAAATTAATTCTTCACTCACAAATCTTGCAGGGAGGGGGTATTATATTTTTTAAGAGGTCCTAGTTACTGGCAATAGTTATCATCTTAGGCTGATGAAAGCAAAGGATCTAAATCTGGGGTCTTTTAGTGAATCCAAAGCTCTCTGCCCTTCATTTGGGACCTATAATCAGTGAGAATAATTAGGAGTAACTCTCATAGAATCATAGAATGTAAGGACTGGAAAACAACTGGAGATCGTCTAATACAAGGCCCTGACCAGTTCAGGAATCCACTAGTATAGTATCTCCAACCAGTCTTCTCTTATCTAGATTAAATATATTTAAATCCTCAAATAATTCCTGGTTAATTTTTCTTCATCTCTTCCCATTGGTTGCTCTCCTCTGGACACGAGTTTGTCAAGGTCTTACCTAAAATCTGACATCCAGAACTGATGGACATTTAGAATATTCATGTGATTAACCAATGTAAAATAAATACGACTTATCTTGATCCTTGAATTGCACTTCTAAGAATGCAGCATTGCATTTAAATGGCATTTGATTTCTGCCACTCAAGTGCTTTGAATTTATATTGGAGCCTCATGATGGATATTCCTCCCCACATTAGCAGAGTAATTTTTTACCACTTCTTCCCTATTCTAGTTCACCTCCTGCAGTCATCCAAAAAAGCTAGGATTTTCTATCTTAAAACATGTGTAATTTCTTAAATTCTGAAGTTGAATTTTCTGTATATGGAAATTCTAGCAATCTCGATGGTGATTTTCTAACTGAGGGATAAAAAGGGCTATAAAGTAGATAACATCTGGTTTACAGAAACAGAATACTCTCTTCATACAAGTCTTCAGATTATAACCAATGACACACACCTTAATTGACAATGGGAGAGAACAGGTGCAAAAAGTAGCTTTTACATATTTCATTATTAATCCATTGCTACTTAATTAATTTTTCCATTCTTTGTAACTTTGTAACCAATTAATTTCTGCAAGTTCTTTGTTCTGTTTGAATTGTGTTACACCTATCCCTGAAAAAATCTGTTTCTAAAGAACCTGATAGATGCACATAAGCTACTTTTTACCTTTTATTCAATTGGGTTTTTTTAAAAAAAAAGAAGAAGAAGAAGAAAGAAAGAAAGAAAGAAAAGAAAGATTGCACAGAATTTAAAGTCCCAGTATAGAAATAAAGCAGGAGAAGTTTGCATAACTAATTAAAAAGAAATTCTAATGTATTCATGTAGTCCAGGTTTATTGTTCCAAGAGCTGACAGCATGTAATTACCAGGTTAACATAGTAATTAACTATAATGAATTTGGGAGCTCACCAAGCTTGACATGGCCAAAGCAAAAGATGCAACCATCTGCACCATTCACGACAGACTGGATTACTTCTGCTACTGTTCCAGAGCACACCTCAGCCTAGTGAAGAAGTTGGAAGTCAGTTAATAAGCATGGACATGCATTGTGTTGTTATTTTTACATGACAATGGTTCCTAAAACAATATAGTTGCACATTTCACAGCACTAGTCACAGTATTCTAGTGTCTATATTCCACTTTTTTCCAGTTAAACCTATTACCTAAGCCACGAATGATTTCCTATTCCCCTAAAGAGGGTACCATGGTATATCAATTCCATAAATTCAATGGCAAAGGAAATGCTAACCAACATAGAATTAATGTAATGTCTCATCATCCATCTTTTTTTTTAATACTAGCAGACATTGCACTGCCAAGGAAGCTTAGGAGGAGCAATGAAATTCAAGCACCCCAAATGAAAATTTTTGGAAGTTTTGTCTTTTAATCTTAATGATAACAAGCACATCTCCTGGCACACACACACAGACACATGCTTTTAAGTCTCATCCCTGTTCTGGGGAAAGGAAGAGGAATGTTATTCAATGGGGAGAAAACAGATTTCCTTTTTTCAAATGTAATGGAAGCACAGGAAATAGAAGTCTAAATTATGCACACATGTTCTGTTACTACTTTTGAGTTTCAGATGCATGTGCTATCTTCTGACAGCTTTATGGTTTTTTTACCGGCCAGAGAACCATTCAGGACAACAACCTCCTGCTATACCATATGTATTTGGCCTGGTTCTCTTGAGACAAACAGCAGCTCCTGAGTTAAATCTATGCTTCGTTGCCATTTTTCACCTGACAACCATAATTACAGCCAAGGGTTATATTTATAATATACTGTAAATTTAAATCTAACCAAGTTGTCAAATAAACTAACTTAAGATCCTGATCTCAGATAAATATTGTGATAAATATTAATTATCTGAACTCATAAAAACAATGTGCAAATCAACGGTAAGCCCACATTTCGAATTTTGATCCAATAGAAAACACAGATTTGTTAATTTTATACTATGTACAAACCATAAAGGTAAAGGTTCCCCCGCACATGCGTGCTAGTCGTTTCCAACTCTAGGGGCCAGTGCTCATCTCCGTTTCAAAGCCGAAGAGCCAGTGCTTGTCCGAGGACGTTTCCGTGGTCATGTGGCCAGCATGACTAGACGCCAAAGGCGCACGGAACGCTGTTACCTTCCCACTGTAGTGGTTCCTATTTTTCTACTTGCATTTTTACGTGCTTTCGAACTGCTAGGTTGGCAAAAGCTGGGACAAGTAACAGGCGCTCACTCTGTTACGCGACACTCGGGATTCGACCTGCCAAACTGCCAACCTTCTGATCGACAAGCTCAGCATCCTAACCCACTGAGCCACTGCATCCCTTGTACAAACCATAAGCAGCTCTAATTCTTAACCAAAATCAAGGCTACTTAAAAAAATAGATGGGAAATTCATGCCAGAACAGAAAGGAAAGGGAGCCATAAAACCCACGGACCTGACCCTATGTCTCCATCTTAGCAATATAACATGCTAGTGGAATATTTCATCTAAGCAGATACACTGACAAGATACATTTACATACCAGACTTAATTGTATTACTGAACTAACTTATTTTCTGAGTTTCCACAATATACTGTATTATATTCTAAACAAGCGGTCTAGGGTCAGGCAAAATGTCTTCTCCCATTATTTCTCCTTATCCCACCAGATCTAAGAAGGTGTGCTCCAGGTCCCTTTCATTGACAATGCTATCAGAATCCAGGGTGAGGGGGAGAGGGGGGAAGAAGGAGTTGGGGAATCCAATGTCCATTCACATGTAGATGAATACCAGACAGCATTTTCATGATATATTGGGCACATATATATGTGGAAATAAAGCATAGCTGATGTCTTTGTAATGTTTTAGTACATTTTCTCTTTATATTCATGCCATCTGAATGTGAAAGGAAGAAGGGATGGCAAGAATTATGGAGAATGGTGAGTTATTTCTTAGTCAGAGAGAAGAAAAAGGAGAAAGGAGGAATGGCAAGGGTGCTCCTTGGTGGTTGAAGGAGAGCACTCTTCCTAATTCTGTTCCTTCTTTGAATTGGACTATGTTGATACAGAAAGCAACAAAACTGGTGAAACACTCACTGTCACTTGTACTTTCAAAAACAGGTTATTTCAATCTTCCAATTGTCTCCAATGGGACACTAACTTGTGTATTGTGAAAATCCTACAAAGTCCATTAGAAAATCCTTCTAATGAAGAGTCCCAAGGCATCCTGTAAGACATGTGCTAAGGCTACTACTTAGGCCTTTTTTTGTACGGATATGCAGTGCAATTCTTCCAATGCACATGTATAAGACTGCAGGCCAAGAGTCTGTTTTAAGTATGGGTCATTGTTCTACAGTCATGCCTCATCGTTTGGCAATGATGGGCAGCCATTTTTAGGGGGGGGACAGTCGGCACCACATATTTTCTCAAAGAGGCCTGTCTATGTTTTCTTGAAAAGAATATGAAAACCATTGTAGCATTCCAGATTTTCTCAGTTCCTATGGGCTAGGTAGGGATTATGGGAGCTGAAGTCAATATACTTTGAAAAAACTAGACTATCCAACCAAAAATAGACTTCCACAATCAACAAAATATTTGATGATCTCTCATAATGGTACAGATCAGCCAAAACCTATAAATACTATGCTACAACTAAGACTAAAAAGGGATACTATGGAAGTCACAAATTGTTGCTTATATGTTGCTTTAAACCACACAAGAAAGATAGTAGGAATATAATCACTGAACAGAATTACCTCTACAGATATTGCTTCTTAATTTCACATCTGGGCTAAATTAAAACAGCGTGAGGCCTTGCAAACTGACTATTAATTAGCATGCCTTCCCAGTAATTAAACCAACTAATTCAAAGGAAAAAAATACTGTAAAAGAACTCTCTTGCCAGAATTAAATGTCATGGCAGCAACTCAAATTATGAGCTTTATATATTCAGCTTTGGTACCTGGGAAGCATCCTGGGGGAACACTGCATCAAAAGCAAACATCTTTGGGACGGCCACAGCTCCTCTTCGGTGACTTGCATTAGAGCCACTTGTAGATGGGTCATAAAGTGTGATCTGCTTTTTTCGTGAATCTACCTTCAGAAATGACATAGATTCTGATGTGTTGTGTGTTCCTTGTGACGGGCAAATTCTCACCATCACCTTCACCTAAAAATCATTTAAAATATAGATTTTAGTGCAGTACAAGTAAATAATAACACTGTATCTCAAACCCTTGGTTTACAGTGCCTATACAGCTCTGAATGATACCATGAGTCCATCTAGCTATCTAGTATACTGTATGTAGTAGCTGAGCAAGGATTTAATACAAGAATCTTTCTGAGTTCTTTTTGATTTTGACCTTTCATATGCACAGCACGTCTTCCTCTACTGAGTTACAGCCTATGTTTTAAGCTCGAATTAATTAGCCTGCCAAAAATATATTATTGGTCATATAATTTCAAGCACAAGGTTTTCCCACAAAATCTTTGCATATTCTATCATTTGCATCAGCGTAGGTATTTACTACTCAGTAAGCTTCTACACATCATGTTCAGAATATTATACAATAATGTACAAAGGAGAAATAAAAAAGGCAAAAGTTGGTAGCCTTGTGCATTCATGTTTTACTCAGTCTAAAACATATGGAGGAATTTGCTATTACAAATATATAATGACAGCTGCTGTCTTCAATGGATGTAAAGAGGGAAAAGGCAAATTCATGAAAGATAGTTCTACCAATGGTAATGAATCACAAGAGCTAAAAGCGACCTCCATGTTCAAGGCAGTATATCAATAAATATTAATTTCACTGCAGTGCCAGCATTATGTAATGTTTAACTCACAGGATTTGGGTGAGAAAAACTCAGATTCAAACTCTACTCAATTACAGAGCTGGAGAGATTTTCTCTCAGTCAGAGACAGAACCCCTCTCCCTGTTCCAATTTACTTTTTGGACTCTTCAGATAAAAAGAATATATATGCACAAATACTGCATACCTATATTTTCTAGCCAAAAAATATGCTGAATTAACTGAAACATGTTGAAGATAGAAATAGATTTCTCAAAAAGAGCACCAGTTCAGAGTGCTTTGCCATCTCTAAATATATTATATATTTATCTGTCCTATGAAATATTTCCCAAAGTACAGATTTGAATATTATTTTTATAGAAAACATCAAGGTTAATTATGTTCTGAAATCTGCTTGGATAAAAACACTTACTACCACAAATACAATATTCGTCAAGCATGTTAGCTTTGGGAAGTCACTATCTTTTTCTTTAGCATTTAGGTTTCTTCCCTGTTCCATCTCCCCCACCATCTAAATGTGATATGAATATGACACGACAGTCCTAGAAAATAACTGAACCTTAAAATAAAATAAGCAATTGCTTCAAAGTGAAAGTAAGTATTGTAGGTGACACATTCAAGACTAGTTTCCAATAAAAGCTGCATGAAGCTACTACCAGTGTATGTTAGAGATGTTCCTTCGACCTTGAGAATGTTGCCAAGGGGCTAAGTAAGTATCATTTTCTGTAAATAAATATACAAAGAGGATATCAATTCAAAAAATGCACTGATGTATAAGGAACTATAACTATGAATATTCTGTTTATATTTGATAGGTGGCATTTATCAATGCTACACCAATGCTCATTTCAGTCATCATGATTTTACCCTGACTGACCTTAGGAGAATGTTAGATAAAAACAGCAGAACAAACTGATCTTCTAATACAGGGGTGTCAAACTCAATTTCATTGAGGGCCGCATCAGCATTGCAGTTGCCCTCAGGGGGCCGGGTGCATATGGCCAGGGTGGGCGTGGCCTACTGGGTGGGCGTGGCTAGAGTGCATATGGCCTACTGGGTGGGCGTGGCCAGCTCTACATTGTTCTCATCAAGGGTGCCTATGGGGGCCTGGGCAGGAGTGGGACAGATCTGAGGGTCTCTGGCAGAAGGAGGATCTCTGCGCCAGGGCCAAGGCAGTGGGGGACGTTCCCTCACTGTTTCCAGGATGGCTTTGCGGGCCACATGAAACCACTTCACGGGCCGGATCCGGCCCCCGGGCCTTGTGTTTAACATGTCTGTTCTAATACAACTAAGTTTATAAAATACAGTGAACCAAAACTGATTTTCTCAACAACTAGAAGCTAACAAATTGTCTCAATCAGGCATGGTCTTCAGTTACGCTACGTGAAGAATGTCAGACTCATAGCATTTATATTCCTTGGTTTATCTAGGAAACAAGAAAAGACTATTCCAACCCAATTAAATGTTTCTGAGACATATTGGCAGGGTTGAAAAATACAATATCCAAAAGAGCAAAATGGAGAAATGGAAAGAAAACAAGAACCATATCCTCACTGCAAAATTTGAATCAGGACCTGACAGGAATTGGCCACAGAAATAAGTAGGATATGCCAATCCCTCTGATTATACAGCGAGAAAAAAAACATTTCTTTATCACAATTCTAACTGTTCATATCTAAGAACTGGAATTTGAAAGGACAATTTGCAAGCCTCCCCACCCCCTTTTTTAAAGAAACTGATCGGTACTTTCCACCCTGCTGCTCTCAAACTTGGATGCAAATAGAAATAATAGTAAATCTCTTCCATTCAAACTTTATGGGCTGGGGAACATATACTTTTGCATAAATATATAATATCGAGTATAATTCCCAATTTTTTGTATGCCTGTGTATGTACACCTAAGGGAGAGAGTGATTGAGTGTTTGAGTCTGATGTTCAATACAGCAAACAGATTAACAGTATATATTGTAAAACATTCTAGCCCTGCTTTAGATATAAGAACAATTTCTCCTGTATTTATGTGATCAGTTAGCCACCTACATATTACAACCCAAAGATTAAGACATATTCTTCTCTCCAAATCCTATCAATTCTCTGTTGTATCTCAAACAAGAACCAGAAAGAAGAAAGGAAATGCCACCCCCCAAATAGCATGTTCCATGTGATTGTGGATCAAATACATGGCATCTTTCTTTCCTTTAATTACCTATCCCACATCTGGAGGGTGATGTGAGGCCGTCATCAGATGGGGTGTTTAAACTAGGTAACCCTGAAAGGAGGAGGAGGAGGCAGGAGATCAAGGGAGATCTCAAAAAAATATTTCTTTAAACCCCACAGGCCAATAACTAGATACTGATGAAAATCCTGCAATCACTATTCATTGCTTTAGGGATGAGAGTGCTTCCCTGAAGGTCACAATCTACCCAATCAACAACAGCAAGAGAAAAAAAACTCAGGCTGGAGTACATAAGGTTATTGCCATGCACTTATGTGAAGCAAAGAAAATAAAAGCTATAGATGCAAAAGCAATGCCACAAAACTAGCAATTTCAAGGAAGAAAAAGGAAGATGCGTAAGACATTAATTTACATAATTTACTGCAAGCCAATATTTCTCCCACAGATATGCAATCTCATTTGTGCACTGAAAGTTACACAAATTTCAAAATATGAATACACTAGACCTAAGATGAGTTCATTTTTTGTTCATTTAATTATTTATAATTAATAAATCTTAATTATAGTAAGATTATTTTTGTATTTCTCCATTTAGTGGCAATGAATGACCTCATTTTAAGAGAAAAGCACTGCAGATTCTGTACAAAAATGCTCAGGTATGTCTTAAGAAGCTTAGAATTTGTACATCTCTTGCACAAAGTTGATCTAGTCATGCAAATAAAGATACAAAGTTCCTGCTATGCATCATTTCACACCAGATGTATGAGCACACATGATTTGAATATTTAAAAAAATCTTCTATTTAACTAGGAATTAGCAATATCTTCTTTGAACTTACCTCTGCCACTATAACATCTGACCAAGCTTAGGAGATTTCAAGAAAAAAAATATACAGGTGTAAATATCTATTTTCTCATCCATCTTTTGTTCCATAGTGGTTAAACAGCATTTAAGTGAAAGGATCACAAAGGAGGAGCTGTTGTTGAGAGCCTGCTTCTTTAAAATTATTGTTTTAGAAGATGAGAAGCTATGTTTCAAATACACTATAGATTCATTTGTCCTAGCAAATGAATCCACTGCAATATAGGCAACCCCTATTCCCAATGAGGAATATCACAGTGAAACTGGATGACTATGCAATGACAACAGAGATGGATCTGACTATGAACAAATTCACCATACTCCCACCACCTCTCTGACTGAGGAATAACAATAGCAATAGCATTTGGACTTACACTATACTGCTCCATAGCACTTTACAGCACTCTCTAGGCCACGGGTGTCAAACCCGCCATGTCATGTGACATGTTGCGATGTATTGCAACTCTTTTTGCATTGCCAGCAATGGGGTGGGTGCAGCTTCGGTATGATGAAACCGGCCCATGAGCCAGGAGTTTGACACCCCTGCCTAGGCAGTTTACTATGTATTTGCATAATGCCCCCAATAATCTGGGTCCTCAATTTACTGACCTCGGAAGGATGGAAGGCTGAGTCAATCTTGAGCCAGTCAGGATCAAACTCCTGGCTGTGGGCAAAGTTTGCCTGCAATATTATACTTTTAACCACTGTGCCACCAAGGCTCTGAGAAAGATTAAGGGAACCCCTCAGCTTCAGAAAATGAATTGATAAAACAGACAGATTTGATTCGTGAAAGCAAAATTCATGATGTCCTACTATAAGTTCCCTATCGTCTTGTACACCTTCCTGAAATTTGGCAGAAGCATAAGACTCTGAACACTGCTGACTAATTGGCTCCCAGGGCCCCTGGAAATATTAAAGTCATCCCTTGAAACTTTACCAGATAGTCAGAACAAGCTTGTGGATACCCCCTTTAAACAATACTTGGGAAAAATGGAGATTATTTTCCTACAGGAGATATGGTATCAGAATATTTCCCCCTCTCTTTTTTTTAGGTTTTTCCTCCACCAATGAAATTGGATTTGCATGAAAGAGCAAGTGAATGATATCAACTTTTATTTCGGGTGACTTTAAGGGAACTATGCAAAAGAGGGATTGATCTGATAACAATCACATCCAGATAATCCAGTTAGATAAATAAATCCTTTGGGCCAACTCTTTGTATTTATATTTATTTCTCTGTTGGCAAGTTTAAATATGCAGTTTAAGATTTGGTCCTCTCTACAAATTGTTTTGAAAAGAGCTGACAATTGCTGACAAATGCAGATATTTTACTGACTGGAGATTTTAACACCAGAATTAATAAAGATATTAAGAATTACATCAGGAAGACATAGGACAGCCCAGAAGATGAGCATTATCTGCCTAGGGTCTCCATGGACAAAGTGCTAAACCAGGGGTAGTCAACTTTGGCTCTTTTATGACTCGTGGACTTCAACTCCCAGAATTTGGGAGTTGAAATCCATGAGTCATAAAAGAGCCAAGGTTGCCTACCCCTGTGCTAAACAAACAAGAGGTTGCTTTATTCAACTGTTTTTTTTTTTAAAAAAAATTGGGTTCTATAATCCTCATGGTACCAAATGAGCAATATTCAATAAAGGAGAGTATTTGTCACTCATAGCAGACAAAAAGCCCTAATGAAGGTCTTACAAAAATGTGCTGAACTTATCGTGATGACAGAGAAGGACTGGTCTACCTCCCAAATATATGCTGAGAACAGCATCAGCATCAGCATATACAATGAGGACCATCAAGATATTTGAATATAAGTTTCATTTTCATGAAAGATCAAACTCTGATAAACTGAGCTTGAGTTCTCAAGGAAACAAACATAGACGTGTTTGTAGATGTTGGAGGTCTTCTCAAAATAGATCCCCATCACTTGGTAAAACCTCAAGGTGAAAGTTGAGGATGGGGGAGTGTAGGGTTTACCTCCACCTAATCTGGTAAATTCTATGTCTTTTTAAATCACTTTAATATAGTTTCCTTGTGTTTTGTTATAGGGTAGAGAACAATATGACAGTCATATATTTCAAGTTGTTGGTTATTTTAACTGCATGATCATAATCAGCATGTTTAGAAATCAAGCTGTAAGGGTTCTTCTACAAACCAATTATAATTCCTGCAAATTATCCTAAAACAAATGCATGCATGGCAGCCCCTCTAAGCATCCTCATAAGAATGGATGCTTGTCTTTATTCATGAGGCTGTCTGTATTATGCAAATCACACAACTATCTTGCTAATTAACTGCTTCAGTAATTCATGTGGGTTTAAACATGGTAGGTTAACATTAAACTGCTGAACTTCTCGGATTTATACATTTCAGTATGAGTCCAAGAGAAAAGTGCTGGTGGGTGTGGTGTTCAGCAGGATTAGTGAAAGAAATCCTACCACAGTGCAAAACTGCCCTTTTAAAAATAAATAAAAATAACTGGGAGACAGAAGGTTACAGAAGCAACATACACATTTTGAAATGCTTCTATTCCTGTCATTTTAAGGGCATGTTAAGCTGATGCTGAAATGAAAACAAATCAGACGAATATTCTCTTAAACATTCACATACACATATGCAACAAAACATGTAAAGCAGAGCACCCCCAAAACAAATTTAAATTTCATTTTCATTTTTGGAACAATTAAGACTGATAGAAACACATATATGGAAAATATTATATCGAACACAAAAGCCAGATGGAATGCAGGAAGTTACTATTTTTACACTACTGTCTTCTCTACACTGATTGCAAATGAATGTCCAGGTTTTCCAGCAATTTTTACACTTCCCCTTTTAGCTTTCTTCCTTGGTTTCCTGCTCTATAGGTGCTGCAGCCTGAAGAAGTATTTTGTAGGTGCTCAAGATGCTAACCCACAAGGCCAGGGTGCTATGTGCAATGTAGAAACACAGGCTGGGCACAGGAAAAAAAATACAAGGGGGACGTCATTAGTGAAACACCATAACTCAGCTATGCAACTGGCACGTCAATGCTTCTCATGCTAAATAGTGCCACCCTCCTGGAACTTCTATTCACCTTAGAATTTACTGGGGATACTCACAAAGATAATAAAGGGTCTGAAGGTTAAATCGTATGACGAACACTTGCAGGACCTAGGTATGTCTAGCCTATTGAAGAAAAGGATCGGGGCGGGACCATGATAACTGTCTTCCAGTACTTGAAGGACTGCCACAAAGAAGAGAGGATTGACTTATTCTCTACAGCATCAGAGGGCAGGACAAGAAATAATGGGTTGAAGTTTGTCAAACAGAGACACAACCTAGAAGTAAGGAGAAATTTTCTGACAGAGCAATTAATCAATGGAATAGCCTGGGGTTGTAGGTGCTCCATCACTGGAGGTTTTCAAAAATAGATTGGACAATCACTTAACTGGGATGGTTATAAGACTCCTGCCTTCACATTCTAGGATTTCTGGCTCGAGGTCAGTGACCACCTCATTGTGGTTATCAGGGACGTTAAGCTCATTCTTGTATAATTCTTCTGTGTAATTTTGCCACCTCTTCTTAATCTCTTCTGCCTCTGTTAGGTCCCTGCCATTTTGGTCCTTTATCATGCCCATTTTTGCATTAAACGTTCCCTTCATCTCTCCAATTTTCTTGAACAGATCTTTGGTCCACCCTATTCTATTGTTTTCTTCTATTTCTTTGCACTGTTCATTTAAGAAGGCATTCTTGTCTCTTCTAGCTGTTCTCTGGAATTCTGCATTCAATTGGGTGTATCTTTCTTTTTCTCCCTTGCCTTTCACTTCCCTCCTTTATTCAGCTATTTGCAAAGCTTCCTCAGACAGCCATTTTGCTTTCTTGCATTTCTTTTTCTTTGGGATGGTTTTAGTTGCTACCTCTTATACAATGTTGCAAACCAATGTTGCAAAAGTGTTCTTCAGGCACTCTATTTGTCACCTCTACTGTATATTCAACAGGGATATGATTTAATTCATACCTGAGTGGCCTAGTGCTCTTCCCTACTTTCTTCAGTTTAAGCCTAAACTTTGCAACAAGAAGCTCATGGTCTGAGCTACAGTCAGCTCCTGGTCTTGTTTTTACTCACTGTATAGAGCTTCTCCATCTTTGGCTGCAGAGCACATAGTCAATCTGATTTCTGTGTTGACCGTCTGGTGATATCCATGTGTAGAGCCGTCTCTTGGGTTGTTGAAAAAGAGTGCTTGCTATGACCATCGTATTCTCTTGACAAAATTCTATCAGCCTGTGCCCTGCTTCATTTTCTACTCCAAGGCCAAAATTGCCTGTTATTCCGGTTATCTTTTGGCTTCCTACTTTAGCATTCCAATCCCCCATGATGATAAGGACATCATTTTTGGTGTTAGTTCTATAAGGTGCTGTAGGGCTTCATAGAACAGGTCAATTTCATCCTCTACAGCACCAGTGCTGGGGCATTAACTTGGACTACTGTGATATTGAATGGTTTGCCTTGATTCAAAATAAGATCATTCTGTCATTTTGGGGATTGTATCCCAGTACTGCTTTTCCTACTCTTTTATTGACCATGAAGGCTACTCCATTTCTTCTGAGGGATTCTTGCCCGCAGTAGTATACCTGATGGTCATCTGAATTAAATTCACCCATTCCTGTCCATTTTAGTTTGCTGATTCCTAAGATGTCGATGTTCAGTCTTGTCATCTCTTGTTTGACCACGTCCAGCTTTCCTTGATTCATGGATCTTACATTCCAGGATCCTATGGAGAAAAAATCTTTACAGCATCGGACTTTCCTTTCACCACCAGACATATCCACAGCTGAGCGTCCTTTTGGCTTTGGCCCAGTCGCTTCATTCTTTCTGGTGCTACTAGTACTAGCCCTCTGCTCTTCCCCAGTAGCATATTGGACGCCTTCCGACCTGAGGGGCTCATCTTCCAGCGTCATATCGTTTTGCCTTTTGGTACTGTCCATAGGGTTTTCATGGCAAAGATCCTGGAGTGGGTTGCCATTTCCTTCTCCAGTGGATCATGTTTTGTCAGAACTCTCTGCTATGACCTGTCCGTCTTGGGTGGCCCTGCACGGCATAGCTCATAGCTTCATTGAATTACACAAGCCCCTTCACCACGACAAGGCAGTAATCCATGAAGGGGTGCAGGGATCTAGTTAGAGCCAAATATGATTCTAGTATTTTGGAAGTGATTTGAGTTTTAATTTGCACTGAATTTGAGACTGATTTTATTTATCATATTATCATACATGATAATATGGGTAACCTCTTTAAATAGTGCTGACCCATCAGTAAGCAAACAAATAAATGTGGGCCATAATCTCCTAGGCTGAAATCAGATATTGTATCATTTCTCTGAAGCAAGGAAGGGCAAATGGCAGTAGTACTATTAGTTCTTTGGTTGATTTATAGTAGATTTGCAAAGGTTTCCAAATATTAATGACTGAATAGTAACAAGAGCAAAACCAAATGTTTTCCTTCTCAGATTATATTCCTGATATCAAGATATTGGGTTTGGTGGTTGAGTTTCCCAAACTTATAGTTTTGGGAGACTTCAATCTACCATCCCTGGGAGGTTCATCTGAGCTAGCTCGGGAGTTCATGGCTTCCATGACGGCCATGGACCTGACGCAAGTAATTTCAGAACCAACTCATGAGGGAGGCCACACCCTTGACCTGATTTTTTTATCTAGACGGTGGTTGGATGATCTTGGTGGGGGCTCTCCATTTATTATGCCCCTGTCATGGACCGATCATCATCTCCTGCGGCTGGTCTTCCGTTTTGCCACCCCCCGCCATGGGGGCACGGAGCCAATTAGATGGTACCACCCCAGACGCTTAATGGATCCTGATAGATTCCAAGCGGCGCTGGGGTCCCCACCTGCCTCCATTGCTCACAACTCGGCGGATGCCTTAGTGGAAGCCTGGGAAAGGGCAGCCACTGAGGCACTTGACCGGGTTGTACCCTTGCGGCCCCTGACCCGGCGCAGATCCCAGCGAGCTCCATGGTTCTCCGCGGAGCTCCAGGAGATGAAGCGTCGGAAACGGGGCCTAGAGAGCTGTTGGAGGTCTAGCCGATCCGAACCCGACCGGTTGCGGTTAAGAACCTATATTAGGTCTTATCTCGCAGCGATGAGGGTGGCGAGGTGTAATTACTTCTCCACCCTCATCGCGTCTGCAGATAATCGCCCGGCCGCCCTGTTTAGGGTGACTCGCTCACTTCTTAATCAGGAGGTGAGGGAGGATCCCTTGCAGGGTCGTGCCGAGGAATTTAGTCAACATCTGTCGGATAAAATCGCTCGGATTCGGACCGGTTTGGACTCCAACTGGGCAGAGTCAGGCGATCAGGACACAGGCGGTCTTGTCAACGTTACCTGGAAAGAGTTTGATTCTGTGACCCCTGATGAAGTGGACAGGATTATGGGGAGGCTGAGCTCCTCCACATGTTTGTTGGACCCGTGCCCTTCCTGGCTGGTTTATGCAGCTAGGGAGAGGACACGAGGCTGGCTCCAGGCGGTTATATCAGCTTCCTTGAGTGAGGGCTATTTCCCCACCGTCTTGAAGGAGGCGGTGGTGAGACCTCTCCTCAAGAAGCCTGCCTTGGACCCGGCTGTATTGAACAACTTTCGTCCAGTCTCCAACCTTCGCTTTCTTGCGAAGGTTGTCGAGAGTGTGGTGGCGCATCAGCTCCCTCTGGTCCTGGATGAAGCGGATTATCTGGACCCTTACCAATCGGGTTTCAGGCCCGGGTACAGCACGGAGATGGCATTGGTCGCTCTAGTGAATGATCTCTGGAGGGCTCGGGACAGGGGATATTCCTCTGTCCTAGTCCTATTAGACCTCTCGGCGGCTTTCGATACCATCGACCATGGTATCTTGCTGCGGCGTCTCAGGGGATTGGGAGTGGGAGGCACAGTTCTTCAGTGGTTCTCCTCCTATCTCCTGGGACGCTCGCAGTCGGTGTTGGCAGGGGGGCAGAGATCGGCCCCTAGGTCTCTCGTTTGTGGAGTTCCTCAGGGGTCGGTTCTCTCGCCTCTCCTGTTCAACATCTACATGAAACCGCTGGGTGAGATCATTCGTGGTTTTGGAGTTGGGTATCATCAATATGCCGATGATACCCAACTTTTCTTTACGACCCCAAACCACCCCAGTGATGCCCTCGCTGTGATGTCCCGTTGCCTGGAGGCGGTTCGGGTCTGGATGGGGAGGAACAGACTTCAACTCAACCCTGACAAGACTGAGTGGCTGTACATTCCGGCATCCCGGGACATTCAAAATGTTCCATCTCTTTCTATGGGGGGTGAGCTCTTACCCCCCGTGGATAGGGCTCGCAACTTGGGAGTCCTCCTAGATTCACGGCTTACCCTGGAAGATAATATAGTGGCCGTGACTAGGGGGGCTTTCGCCCAGGTTCGCCTGGTGCGCCAGTTGCGGCCCTATCTGGACTGGGATGCCCTGTGTACGGTCACTCATGCGCTCGTGACCTCTCGCCTTGACTACTGTAATGCTCTCTACATGGGGCTTCCCTTGAAGACCACTCGGAGGCTCCAACTGGTACAGAATGCGGCCGCGAGAGTTGTCTTGGGAGTTTCCCGGTACTCCCATGTTACACCTTTGCTCCGCGAGCTGCATTGGTTACCAGTTGTCTTCCGGGTGAGGTTCAAGGTCTTGGTTATGATCTTTAAGTCCTTACATGGCATGGGTCCGGGTTACCTCGGGGACCACCTGCTGCCGGCGTCAACTCCCCTCCGCCCTGTGCGTTCCCACAGAGAGGGCCTCCTCAGGGTGCCCCCAGTCAGGGAATGCCGTCTGGTGGCCCCCAGGGGGAGAGCCTTCTCTGTGGGCGCTCCGGCATTATGGAACCAACTGCCGGTGGAGCTCCGGATGGCATCAGACCTCCGAACTTTCCGTCGTGGCCTGAAGACCCACTTATTTGAATTAGCTGGTCTGGCCTGACGGGGGATTATGGGTTTTAAATTGTTGTTTTAGAATTGTATTATTGTTTTTAATTGGGCATTGGTTTAATCTTTTTTAACTTTTGTATTGTTATTTATATATGCCCTGTGAACCGCCCTGAGTCCCTAGGGAGAAGGGCGGTATACAAATTAAATAAAACCTAAAACCTAAACCTAAACATATGGTCAGAAACCAAATTTCTGCAAGCAAACAAGCAAACAATGAAGTTCAGAGAGGACTCTATAATTTAACTCTGATTTGATCCAGTTGTTTTTCTTCCCTTATTTTCTCTTATATGAAAATTTTAAGAGACCTGAAAAGGATATAACAACCCCATTCTGCTTCTGCTTCTGCACTTTAAGGTGTTCCCATCTGAAATCACCCACAGTCTTACCATTGACTGAGAAGTATACAACTTGTAGATTTGGTCCCTAGATATCCTTCATATACTGCACTGCTTCTACTTATGGCACTTTTATATGCAATAATTGTTATATACTAAGAGAACAACTATTATACTCTCGGGAGAACCTAAAGGAAGTACTGTCATGTTACTATTTTCATACTATAAAAGGTAAAGGTAAAGGTTCCCCCGCACATGCGTGCTAGTCGTTTCCAACTCTAGGGGCCGGTGCTCATCTCTGTTTCATAGCCGAAGAGCTAGCGCTTGTCCGAGGACGTCTCCGTGGTCATGTGGCCGGCATGACTAGACGCCAAAGGGGCACAGAACGCTGTTACCTTCCCACCGGAGTGGTCCCTATTTTTCTACTTGCATTTTTACGTGCTTTCAAACTGCTAGGTGGGCAGAAGCTGGGACGAGTAACAGGCGCTCACTCTGCTACGCGGCACTCGGGATTCGACCCGCCAAACTGCCGACCTTCCGATCGACAAGTTCAGCGTCCTAACCCACTGAGCCACTGCATCCCTTCATACTACATACTTCATACTTCATACATACTTCATACTTCATACATACTTCATACTTTTCATACTATAGCCTATACTAAATGAAAATTGATTCTCTTTTCCCCAGTGGCTGGCATAAAACCACTTTTTAAAAAGTAGATACAGAATGAAATACAGTATGTATTCCTTGCAACTTTCCATCTTTTGATTCATTCATTAAAAGCATTCACTAGAGAGATTATGTGTTTTCTGTGCATTAATCATTGATACAAGGCAATAAACAAAAATCAGGTTGGTTTGTTATTTTATTATTACTTTATATAATCATGGTAAACTTCATTTCATCTGACTTCAATCCTATAATGGAAATTACTATTATTCTAGTTTTACAAAATGCCTTAAGGCTTTAAAGTGGAGGGGAGGAGGGTGGTGACCAAATCAGATCCAGACATGATCTGAAATGATTTATACTGAAAATTACACTGAAGTTATTAGGAAACAAGTAACAATAAAGATGACAAAGTTAAATAGCTATTTGTTATCCATCCAACAACTGTCATAAGAAGAACTGATGAGGACATACAATCAGTTGAAGAAAGTCTATGTAGGGTTAGTAAATTGTATTCAGTTATGGCTGACAAGAAGAGAATAAAAAATCAAATATTTTAAAAAATGAAAGAACTAAACATATGATTTCTCGATATATTAAGTGATGGATTTTTTTCTTGGTTCCTATGCGCACATAGACACAGACACACACACACACACAAACACACACAGCTTTTTATTGCTTAACACAAAAAAAATAAATTCCTTTAAAGCACTTGAAGATAGGACAAGAAGCAATGAATGGAAACTAATCAAGGAGAGAAGCAACCTAGAACTAAGGAGAAACTTCCTGACAGTTAGAACAATTAACCAGTGGAACAACCTGCCTCCAGAAGCTGTGAATGCTCCAACACTGGAAGTTTTTAAGAAGAGACCGGACAGCCGTTTGTCTGAAATGGTATAGGCTTTCCTGCTTGAGCAGGGGAATGGACCAGATGATCTGTGAGGTCCCATCCAAGTGTGTTATTTTGTTATTCTTTTATTCTGTTGTTTTAAAAATTGAAAGGATTTTTGGAATAAATCTAACACCTCCTGTTAGTCTAGTAAATGACACTAAATTACAAAGCATATACTGAATATAGTTCAAAGAAAAATAATGTTTTGCATTTAAAAAAGTAATCTACAATTCCAGAAAGAGGGAAAAGAAAGTCAAATTAGAATGCAGAGCACCACTTATTGTAAAAAGGATGTCTTTTTTTAAAATACCGCAATCTGATGAATTATCTTAAGTAGCACATTAATATCAGAAGCTGAGCATAATCTAACTTCTTTTGGTCACAGTATTAAATGGTTTTCAAACATCTTCCTTACTAGTTTGACATTAAATTTAATAGTGCTCAATGAGACTGCACAAAGAAATCATTCCATTTTTTTTATTCTACTAAATAACAAAATGACAGAGTTGGAAGGGATCTTGGAGGTTTTGTAGCCCAAACCCTTGTCCAAGCAGAAGACCTACCATTTCAGATGAATGGCTATCCAATCTTTTTAAAAACCTCCACTGTTGGAGTACCCACAACTTCTGAAGGCAAGCCGTTCCACTGATGGATTGTTCTAACTCTCAGAAAATTTCTCCTTATTTCTAGGTTGGTTCTCTCCTTGATTCATTTCCATCCATTGCTTCTTGTTCTGTCTTCAGGTGCTTTGGAAAACAGTTTGACTCACTCTTCTTTGTGGCAGTCCCTCAAATATTGGAACATTGGTATCATGTCACCCCAGTCCTTCTTTTCATTAATTCAGACATACCCACTTGCTGCAACCTTCCTGCCTCCAGTCCCCTAATCAACTTTGTTGCTCTTCTCTGCACTTTTTATAGAGTCTCAACATCTGGATGCAATATTCCAAGTTTGGTTTTACCAAGGCATGGTAAAGCAGTACTAACATTTCTGGATTCTATCCATCTGTTAAAACAGCCTAGGACTGTTGACTTTTTTGGCAGCCGGCAGCACATTGCTGGCTCATATTTAATTTGTTGTCCACTAAGATCCCTCTCACAATTACTGCTATTGAGCCAGGTATCACATATTCTACACCTGTGCATTTGGTTTTTCTTTTGTTGTTGTTGTTAGTTGCAAAGTCGTGTCCAACCCATCGCGACCCCATGGACAACGTTCCTCCAGGCCTTCCTGTCCTCTACCATCTTCTGGAGTCCATTTAAGCTCATGCCTACTGCTTCAGTGACTCCATCCAGACACCTCATTCTCTCGTCCCCTTCTTCTATTGCTCTCAATCTTTCCCAGCATTAGGCTCTTCTCCAGTGAGTCCTTCCTTCTCATTAGGTGGCCAAAGTATTTGAGTTTCAACTTCAGGATCTGGCCTTCTAAAGAGCAGTCAGGGTTGTTCTCCTCTAGGACTGACTGGTTTGAATGCCTTGCAGTCCAACGCAGGAGTCTGCCTCGCAGGAGTCTTCTCCAGCACCATAGTTCAAAGGCCTCACTACTTTGGTGCTCAGCCTTTTTTATGGTCCAACTTTCACTGCCATACATTGCAAGTGGGAAAACCATGGCCTTGACTATTCACACATTTGTTGGCAGGGTGATGTCTCTGCTTTTTAGTGTGCTGTCTAGATTTGCCATAGCTTTCCTCCCCAGGAGCAAGTATCTTTTAATTTCTTGGCTGTAGTCCCCATCTGCGGTGATCTTGGAGTCCAGGAAAATAAAATATGTCACTACCTCCATATCTTCCCCATCTATTTGCCAGGAATTGAGAGGGCCAGACGCCATGATCTTGGTTTTCTTAATGTTGAGTTTCAATGGTTTTTCTTTCCTAACTGTAAAACCTTACTTTTCTCAACACTGAATTTTATTTAGTTAGCTATGCCCAGTATTTAAATCTGTCAAGATCCTTCTGCATCTTGAGCCTATCTTTTGGAGTGTTGGCTGTTCCTGCCAGCTTATTATCATCAGCAAATTTGACAAGTTGCCCTTCTATGCCCTCATCTAAATCTTTTATGAAGATATTGAAGAGTACGGGGCCTAAGGCAGAACCTTGGGGTACCCCACTGCATACCTCTCTCCATATAAATGCAGTTCATTAAGGACTACACATTGAATGCAGTTGGCCAGCCAGTTATGAATCCATTTGGCCAGAGAATTCTGAGAGCTGAATCCATCTTCAATTTGCTGAGGTTGAGAAACATGGGTTTAGACAAATTATAGAATACCATTCTCCATCAATTTTAATAAAATCTATCAGGGAAATCAAAGGGATACTTCATACTGACATCTTTATAGTACATTGTGTCATGCAGGGACATCCACCAGGAGAGTCAAAAAAATCAAGATGGTAGCTGCAACGATATGATTAGAGCTGTTGTGTTGTGTTGTTGTTTTTTCATGCACGCATGCATGCAAGCATGCATTAAGTGTGTAATATTTTAAAAAGGGACAGGGTTTCAATTGTGTGGTCATCGCTGCCATCCTGATTTTTTAAAACACATACACCCAAATCCCTGTGGTGTCATGTAATAATTTATTGAGAATCTTCAACCTATTTTAAGCGGAAATAATTCTTGCCTTGCATATTTTTAAAATTTGTCAGCTCTCTAAAGAGGCCTAAAATGACCTCAAACTAATGAGAGGGAACTGGAAAGTGTAAAAACTGGTGACAAATCTAGCTGTTGTTAATGACACCCTTTCCAGTTCTATAATTCTGAGAATAAATTCTACCATAACTGAATTTAAATGTTAATGCAACTTATTTTTGAGGTCTCCCAAAACGCTCACATTTTTGAAGTTTAAAGCACTAACCTTTTCTCTTGCTCAATCACGGAGCAAACCTTTATCTGACAAGGTAATTTAGAAATATGTACACTCTGTGTGTGTGTGTGTGTGTGTGTGTGTTTCTTTAGTTCTTGTGCTTTTTATTAGGTTTTTCAAAGCTGCTTATTTCTCAAGAGAAAAACTCCAAAGAATAACAATAGTCAGGTCTGTGTGTGCTAATTTGCTACATGAAAACATATCTTTCCATTCCACACCCAAGTCAAGGTATGTCCACAGATCACCTTTTCTACATGTGTGCTTAAGTACTCAAAAATAATCGGTTGTCAGAATTTTTATGGCAGCAAAGAAGGGTTGCAGTTTTGTAAGTACAGTACATGGTAGAAGTCATGTACTTAGTAGTCTGGATTTGCAGGCTTTGTTGACTCAAGGTATTGATCAGGTTTGCTGCAGAGTTTCATCCCACACCCAGATAACTTAGTGCAAGAGTTAAGAAATGCACAGAGGAAAACTCACTGGGAATTGTGGAAAAGCATCTACAGCAAACCTGATTAATATCTTACTAATGACCTTCCAAAATCCTGAACCCAGCCACTAAATAGGTATAGCAAACTTTGGCTATCTCTGATCCAAACAATTTTTGTCAACAAATTGTACAAACCTATATCCAACAGAGGCCCTGGATTGCCATTGCCTGATGAAGATCTGACTTTTACTCTCACATTTGGGATTTAGTGACCACAAACTGACCAGGCCCTTTGTCCTTGAACAGCATCTTCATTAATATTATTTGTTACAGTATGTCTTATATATTTTTAACAAATCAATCTTCCTTCCTTCCTTCCTTCCTTCCTTCCTTCCTTCCTTCCTTCCTTCCTTCCTTCCTCCCTCCCTCCCTCCCTTTTTCCCTTTCTTCCTTCCCTGCCTGTCACTGTCATTATCCTACTTAGTTACTTCCCTGCCCCTCCTTACTTCCACATTCCCCCTCCTTCCTTCCCTCCCTCCTTCCCTTTCTCCCTTTTTCTACCCTGCCTCCCTTCCTTTTTTCTTCTGTTCCTTTTATCTACCCTTCTTCCCTCCCTTCCTTCCTCCCTCTTTCCCTTGTTCCTCCCTTCCTATCCTTCCTCTCTTCTTCATTATCTTAGCCATTCAGAGTTGCCTTGAACTATGATATAGATAGATGATAGATAAATAGATAGATATAGATAGATAAATAGATAGATAGATATACGTAGATACTGTAGTTAGATAGATATGAAAAACATCTTCCTTCCTCCCTCCTTTTTGCAAAGTTTAACAATCTGCATTAAATATTCCAGAATTTCAGCTGCAAAACAGAAACCTTAATATTTTACTTTATGAGACTATTCTCACATCAAACTCTTATGTTGTGTAGATATATCTAGAACTAATAGAAAATAATATAAGTAGCTCAGAATTGAACAATGCACTCTTTAGAGCTCTCTAAGTTTGGTTGTTTTCCTACAGACATTTTGCTACAAAACAAGGTAATATCCATATTTTGGTTGTATGATTCTAAGTGGCATATGTATGGGACTGTTATAGTTTTTGGACACTGTATTACAGCATTCCATGCATACAGTGGTGGGATTCAGCCGGTTTGTACCAGTTCGGCAGAACCAGTAGCTAATTTTTTTGTTGCCCATGCCCACAATGGACTTCCAGAAGCAGCATCCACACAGAGAACCAGTTGTTCACATATTTCAATCCCACCACTGATCCCATACATGCAACCAAAAGTATGGATCCAGTATGTAGAAGAGACGTCTGTCATAATAAAAAAGGAACAACTAGAGAAGATACGAAAGTATCAACTTCTTCAAAAGGATAAAATTCACAAGGGAAGAAAACAACAATAACATACAAGATATTTTCATCAGCAGAGGAAATGGTAGCAAATTAGAAACAAGTCTATTGTAAGACTACCCATGCAAACCAAATGCTCCATTACCAAAGTAACAACTCAACTTCCCACAAGAGGAGCTATACAAGAACCCCAGGAAAAGGAAACAGATCACCTATACAACATCTTCCAGCAAAATGAATATTATTAAAACTTGCCTGACCATACAACACACTACAGTACAAGCAATGCAAACTATGAAAAAGATAACAACTCAGAACCAACCAACTAAAGCCCTCCAAACCATCTTAAGTGAATCAAAGATCCAGTAGCCCAAGAAATAAAAACAGGAGTCATTTACAACATACAGTGTAAGGACTGTAACAGCCGCTATGTAGGGCAAACAGGCATATGACTAGCAGACAGAAGACACAATGAAAACTTCTTAATTTATCATTAATTTGCTTTCTTTGGGGTGGCCTTGGAGGCAACTCGGGAGTTCAGGACCAAGGCAACCATGGGCCTATCCTAGGTCATTCATGACACATTGACCACAAACCAGAGCAATGGCAATGTGATCTGAGAGGGGAGCCACCTGTGCCTTTTGTCACAGTTAGATCACATCCTGGTGACTTTGAGGTTCTTATCCCCCTCTGAAGGGAGGTAGCATCTATTGAACTGATCTGCCTCCAGCAACTGATGGATTTGGTCAGATTCCAAAGGGAACTGAGGGTTATACCTGAAACTCTCCTCATGGTCCTACTGAGGCTCTGGCCCAGGTCTAGATCTGAGAGGTGTCCAATGCCTTCAGTAGAATCATACCTGTAATCTCTCTTGGTCCATTCCTCCCACCACTCCCCATTGTTTATAGAAGAACGTAGGGAGCTGAAAAGGGTCAAGAGACATCTAGGGTGCCGCTAAAGGCAGATGAGGGATGAATCTGAATAAACATGAGTTAAAGCCGCTACTAAGGCCTACCTTGGTACAGCAGCAAAACTTCCAATATATCTCTGCTCATATGGTATCCAGAGAGTGACACTACATAAGGGACCCATGGGTAAGGAGGAGGGGTGAGAAGTTAATCTTCAGGCTGTGCAGAAAAATTCTGCACAGATAATTTTACCCAATAACTTCCACATAATCTTAGACATAAATATGAAAAAGGGAACGCCCATATTTGAAAAAGGGTTTCCCAGAGTTTCAGCGTAGTCCTAACAGACCTACTATTATCAATGTTCCAGCACTTCTCCAAAAGCTCTTCTTTGGGACTGCTTACTTTGCAGCAGCTTCCAGATGCAGCTTAGCAAAAAGGTGCCAATTGAAATTAAAATTTATTTCCATCCACTATCGTGATCTGCTTCTGAAATACCAGGAATCTGTAACCATGGATTACATTCTTGTCAACAAGAACAAACAGTTTATCTATATTAAATCAGATTCATTCCAGTCGGAATACATTTGGCTATCCAGTTCTTCATTATTATTGAAGAAACAACTAGAGAATTAACAGAGATTTAAATACCTTTCCAATTCCTGGGTTGTCTTTGACTTTTGATACAGCTCTTAAAAGGCATGGTGGTGCTGGAGGAGGATACATCTGTAGGATGCCACTAAAATTAGTGGCATAGAGAGAGACATCATGGGAATGCAGCAAAGGTGCATGATGCTTCTTTTTCTTTGAGGACAGGTTAAGTTTCTGGGCAGCTCTGAACAAAACAAGGCCAAGAAAAAAGTTAACATTATTATATACAAAGAGAATTAATATTGGCATAAAACAGATATTCAGCACCATGACCATTTGTTTAACAAATCAAGAAATTTTACTCTATAATTAGATTTTATAAGAATTTAAATGTCAGCAATAATAGAAATAGATTAAAAATGAAATGGCAAGATATTTGTGTATTTTTTATCTCTAAAAGAGTTTCAGTTAGATTCTAACTTTAAAAAAAACTTTGGCAGAAGCCTAGAAGAATCAAATTAAAGTCTGCCAGAACCTCAAGTCATAAAATGCTGAAAGAATCCAGTTATCATTTGCAGGGGCCAGATGGGCTTTTGCTGCTACTAACATTTATACAAAAGTTACATTAATTCGTACCCTAACAAGTTAAAAGACAAAGCAAAAACTTTTGGCAAAAGCACATTAGTTGAACTGAAGCTTGCAAACCTCCATCCCCACTAAACTATGTGTAAAAATCAAAAGAAGAATGGAAAGTTTTGGGAGCAGAGGTGGTCTAAAATCAAATCCAAGGCTGCCACAGCAACCAATTGGAATTTTAGCAGCATGGTTATGTGTAGGGTTATAAAATTTGTTCTTAATTTCCTTATCTTATATTAAAAAAATGCATTGAAGAGCACTTTTTAATGTTCCAAACAGTAGCACATTAGTTTGGAAAAAAATGATTTCCATGCACAAGCAATGGAGAAATCCATCTAATTCCAGATCAAGTCATTTTTCTATGTGTTCATTCCATTCCAACTCACATAAAGCTCATATTAATCCATACAAAACAGGGATTTAAATTTAAATATGCCATAGCCTTGCCTTCTTTCAAAGTTAGCATTCTAGAAGTCAGTTATATTAAAGCATTATTTTGGTATATTTTGTAAAGATGAAATAATAATAATAATAATAAACCTTTATTGTCAAAGTACATGGAAACTGAATGGCAAAATCTGAGAAGTGAAAAATCTGAAGGATAACCACCTCACAGCCCATGCATCAACAGCCATGCCCTCTTGAATCCCTCAATGGCCAAAGAGAGAAGACACAATGTGGTCCCTGGCCAAAATTGCCTATCCTTTCTTTAGGCTTAATCTCCATCAAGAATTGTGTTCTGCAACTCTTGATTATTCCCTATTTCCCACCCCACCCTCCACCCATAGGAATACAAATATTGCATTCAGATTATGTTTGTTTTGATGCATAAGCAACAATGATCATTCCTTAGCATGCAATTATGTATGAACAGAACAATACACTCATTTTCCTCTTCCGTGATCTTTTAACTTATAACCATGAAGTACATACCATTATTTTAAATTGTAAACTACCTTGGATACATTTAGCAAAATGATGAAAGTCTATTTAATGGAGTAACTAACAAAATAAAAGACTATAGTATGCATTACTAGGACAGTCAAGGCTGACTCTCAGTTCATTCTACAAACATAATATAACATCTCCCCACAAGAGAATTTGCAAGATGTATTCTATTTTAGAATGTAGCAAGGATCTCTCTTGAGCACAAAATATGAGCATATAACAGCACCAAAATAAAACTGAAATGCAGCATGAACCAAAGGCCACAGCAAATTGCTTTGGTTTGATAGCCCAATTTAATTTGCATGATGTTTATATAAACTGATTGACAGCTAGTACAAGAGTGTCTTGCAATTCTGAGATACTATTGATGTATTTCTGATACTCAGGGTTAAGATTGTTCTCTGTGACCAAACAGCCTTGAAATATTCACTGCTTTATAAAAAGACATCTCCATATTTTTGATGAATAGGAAATATTATCCATATTTTAGCTACCGTAATATGTTGTAACATGGAAGTAACAAATAGGAAAAAAATAGCTCTAGAGAACCTTTTCAATGCTCCATGATGGGATACATGAAATCCTGATAGATTAATGATTGCTTCAGTACAGTCTGCAGCTAGAGTCCCCTTGAGAAAAATATATAAAAGAGAAAAAAATGCCTAGATTGAATTACGCATCCAATGTTTATTCAGACACCCAGGCTGAGTGTTAATAGCCAGATACATTTAGTGCTCACAAGGGAATCCACAAATGAAAGATGTAGGTCAGGTATACAATAAAGGTGTTAGATTTGCAATAAAATCCAAGGCTACAATCTAATACTAGATTAAATTCAAACCAAAATAATTGTCAAAGGGAGAGCCAAAATTAGTTGGCATCTGGTTTGAATTGACTTTCTTAAAAATTGAAATTTAGATTAAACTGTGTTTCATTTCAATTCTGAAATAATATTATAGAAACTATTTTGAAGTCCTTTACAAGTATACTTATGGGCCACACTTAAACAAGAAATTGCCAAATTGCCAAAACTGATTTTGGCAATATATCATCCTTGTATGACCCAAACCTATTTTATGCAACTTTAAATATGTACCTAAATATGGAATCATCAAAATTGTAAAAAAAAATAATCATCATCAGCATCTTTACTTAAATCAGCAACATTATACCAAAAGAAACTGAAACAAAAAAGTATAAAAAACCTCAAACTGGAACAAGTTTCCTTTAGTATTGTATTTCACTGTTCTACATGTGAAAATAAAATATAGGTGGTCCTCAACATACAGCCATTTGTTTATGTTCAAAATTATAACAGTGATGAAAAAATGTGACTTATAACTAACGTATAACTAACTCATACTTACAAACATTGTAGCATCCCCTGTGGTCACATGATCGAAATTCAGCTGCTTGGCAACCAGCATGTATTTCACAAGGGCTGCAGCATGGGGGGGGGCAGGTGATTGACCACTGGCAACCTTCCCAGCTGGCTTCTGACAAGCAAAGTCAGTTGGTGCAGCCAGATTCACTTAACAATCACATGAATTACTTAACAACTGCAGTATTTTGCTTAACAACCATGGCAAAAATGACTGTAAATTTGGGCAATCACCTTGCTTAGCAATTCTGGTCCCAACAGTGGTCATAAATGGAGGACTACATGTAAATAATGTGCCCATGTTGACAGGACTGCAGTTACCTTTTTTGAATGAACTTATATTACATTTCAGGATAAACAACATTATGCAGGTCACATCAAAAAAAAATCAAGAAGCACTAGTAGCTGTAAGAGGAAAAAAAATCAATTTCTACCTTCCCCTTCCTTTCAGCTCATTCACTTTTCAATGTTTTGCAATGTGGCTTTCATTCATTTTTTTCCATACAGCTAAATCACCTCAATAGCCTTACTTCACATTGATCATTCACTTCTGTATTCAATCCACATTCATTCATGATCTATTTATTCTTAACTGTATATCTTTTTGATTTATAACAACTCCTACTGAGTGCAATTTGTTCTTGTTTGTGTTTTTCCTGACATACAGTACCTAATTTCCACTTCCATACAGTATAACAAAAAGCTCAGAAGCACACTCTTACAAATGTTTGACTTCTTTCAGCAAGTAGTCTTCACAACAGACCTCACAAAATTCACTACCTTTCTACCAGAGTTTGTATATTTTTAAATTTCTCAATTTTCACATCTTCACTAAACATTCTACCAAAATAGACAAATTCATCTACTTGAAAGTATTCACTCTATTTTGTCTGTTAAATTGCCCTTATCTGATTCATTATTTTGATACATACTTTTCATTGCAACATGTAATCTATCTAATATTCATTGCAAATCATTTGAGTTCTCACCCAACAATATGCCATTATCTGCATACCAAAGTACACACATGTTTATGTCTTCAACTAATACAACTCCAATGACACCACAAGCATCCTTATACATAATATATTTTAAAAACCAGATCATCAAACATCCTATCCTTACTTCCTGCTCAACAGGAATCATTCACTGAACATTTAATTTATTCTCCAAAATGACATAAATTTGCATAAATCATTGCATAATTCAGGCCTATTCATTTTATCATATGTGTTCTCTTAAATCAATGAATATTTTTTGTTTTATTTAAAATGTGTTTTATATACTTTTATGTACCAACATATGGAGAAAATGGATTGAGAAATATCCCGTTTTGAGCCCATTGATTAGGCAGTTGTATTGATAAATTTTCCTTTAAATTTCTCATTGGCTAAAGTATTTCCTTCATAGAGAAAGGAAGCTTCTAATCACATTTCTTTTTGTCCACTTATCATTAGACATAATTCTGAATGGAAAAATATGGAAACGTTGTTGGGAGGGCAGTTCAGAAACATATTGTACTTGTTCGTTGCATAATACTTAGAATCCACAAGAATCTTTTTGAGGATAACCTGTCAACTTTTATTTTGAAATCAGTGAGAAGGGTGAGGCAGAGATGTATAAAGCTAATATTAAATCATTGGAAGATAGTTAAATAGAAGCCACGCGTAAATATTCAACCTCCATAAATATAGTTCAAGCGAGGCAGAGATACAACTGCATGGTCCCAGTAATATTGCAATTCTGGCTTAATAATTTTTTTCACATCACAAATAAAGGTGTATAAGACTCTAAAGTCATATAAATTCTCCACAGCTCACAACTCTTGATAATGCAGAGCTCCCAGTTATGGGGAGGTTTAGCTGAATATATTGATATCTATCCAACAGAGCTTAGCAGCCCACAAAAACAGGCTTTCTCCGTTCTTTTTTTCCATTTTCTTCATATGTATTTCTCTGTAGAATAAGGCAATGAGGATGTTCTAATTTTCCATTATCAGCTAATTTCACTAAGGGAATTCTATGCTTAATACATCTGAACCACTTAATACTTAGGAGAGAGAGTTCAGTGCAATTCATGACTTCTCTCTTTCTCCCAGATAGATTCTATGAATGATGATGATGATGATGGTGATGATGATGATGATGATGATGATGATGATGATGATAATGATGATGATGATGATGATGATGGAAGGGACCTTGGAGGTCACCTAGTCCAATCCCCTGCTCAGGCAGGAAACCCTATACCATTTTGGACAAATAGCTGTCCAGTCTCTTCTTAAAAATGTCCAGTGTTGGAGTATTCACAGCTTCTGGAGGCAGGTTGTTTCACTGTTTAATTGTTCTAATGGTCAGGAAGTTTCTCCTTAGTTCTAGGTTGCTTCTCTCCTTGATTAGTTTCCATCCGTTGCTTCTTGTCCTGCCTTCAGGTGCTTGGGAGAATAGCTTGACTCCCTCTTCTTTGTGGCAGCCCAACAAGGTATAAAGGCTGCCATAAATAAAACTGCTGAATTTGACCAAAAAGTTTCAGTTTCTAATTCCTGATGGAAGATGACCTGATACCTTTTTTTTGCCCTGTTGCTCTTGTCAAATGGCATGTTGTCCCATACTATTGGTAGATATATTGGTAGAGCCATGGATATATCCATCAGCATTACTTTGTTCAGACCCTTTCAAAAATCACTGTAGTCTGGAGGTAATCTTGCAACATCGATCTCAAAATTTATTATATATAATATGAAAAAAGATTTCATTTTGTCGGACCTAAATCAGGGTTACTCCAGGGTTTAACTTTACTGGGAAAAGACCAAATCTCTTATCTCCATTTTCTACATAGTATTGCAGATTATGATAAACTGTTATACTGCCTTTGATCAACTTTTTCTAGTATTAAATAATCACGCACCCATACACATACATAAATATTGTTGCTTCTTCTCAGAGAAAAAAAATGAAAGCAGCTGTTATAGAGAGCAGTTAACAGTGAGCACAATACACAATCTTAATTTTACTTCAGCTGCATAATAAATGTCTCTGGAGCTTCCCAAAACATTTATGTATATATGAAAACATTCAGTCAAGCATCACCAACTGCCATGCTGGCTGGGTTGAGTGGAATTATAGTCCAACACATCTGGAGGGCAACAGCTTGGCAAGGTTTATATAGAGGGCACTAAAGTTCCTTCTGTAGGGGCAATTTCAGAAGCATCACCAGAAATCAGGAGCAAAAACAAAAATTCAGGAACTTATATGAAATTGCAACATAAGGCTCAAAATTCAAAGATTGCCAAATAACCACTAGATTCTGAACAACCTTCACACTTGTTTGTACAACAAAGTAACTTGCCACTCCCCGCCCCCCACCGCCCCTTGGAGTTTTCTGAACAACTGAATTATACTGCACCCACTGCTTTTTACGGCAGAAGAAGCAACTGTCATCATAGTGATTTTCCTTAAAGGAATTTATTAAAACTATAGGATAATGAAAACAAGCATGGCACTATGCCTGGAACAGCAGCAAAGGACAAGCAACGTTAGTTCCCAAAGAGCTTGCCAATTTTATAACATTGTCTGTGCACCAGCACTTGGCAAATATAGGCCAATAAATGCAGCCCCTGAGGGAAATAACAATATAGTTTTTAAGACAAAATACTATTGAAATGTCTTGTATGTTGCCTGGGCCAATTTTAAATTCTATACCAATGAAGAAAACTTATTGAAAATTTATTTCAGACTATTTTAAAATAGGCGGGATTTCTTTGGCCATATACAAAAATATTTCAATCAATAGAATAGAGCTGGAAGGGACCTTGAAGGTCTTCTAGTCCAACCCCCTGGTCAAGCAGGAGACCCTATACGATTTCAGTCTGTCCAGTCTCTTCTTAAAAGCCTCCAGTGATGGAGCACCCACAACTTCTGAAAGCAAGCCGTTCTACTGGTGAATTGTTCTCACTGTTAAGAAGTTTTTCCTTAACAAATCTTAATAAATTTCTGAAGAAATCTTCATAGAAAAAGTTACCAGAAAGTTACTTTGTATCTTGAACTAGATATAAATTGTTTTGCAAAGATGGCAGTCAATGGGGAAACTGCTTATTAAAATCCTGAAATGAATCTTGTGCATCTCAGCCAGCTAATGTAGCTTATTCATATGGCCAATGTGGATTTGATGCACTGTTTCTGCACTTCTAGTTATGTAACTAAAATATATGGTGACTGAATGTGCAGAATCAGGTCATGTGGGCAGCTTGATGAGATATCAAGGGGAAAAAAGGATATGAGAATCAGTGTTCAATCAGTCATGCAACCATCAGGTCCAGCAACCCTGCCTCCTAAAACATTCAACCAAAAATGGCAGAGGGAGGGAGATGGAGATGTCTTACCTCCCACTACTATCATTCTGTAAATGTTTAAACTTCTTATACTTATGGTGGCTAGTTCCTGCTAAAAAAAATCTTCCAGAATTTGCCATTAATAATCTCAGCCACAATTCTTCACTATGGAGTTAAAACAAAATTATCACAACAGTCTCCTTAGAAAGAAGTAGTAAATATATCAGTTTTAAAGCACATGCTTTATAGGAAAATACTGTTAAATATTTTCCCCACTAACTCCAATATATATATGGAAAATGTATCTACAATCACAGAGATCTGCTACAATGTTGGGCTGACAACCTCAACTACAAATGACAATGATATTATTTCTACATAAAGTGTTACAATATGGATATATTGCAAAGCATGGGGGTCCAATGCTAATCTCTTTCTCAGTAAATTATTATAAATTGGGTTTTCCAGTGCCTTCAGTAATCTTCACATACAATTAGGAAGTCTTCACCTGAATCCATGAAGGGTAATGGACATTAAGAGTAATAACAACCACACATGTCTGATTTAAGCAAAACCCTTACAGTCTGAGAAAGCTGGAGATACGTGTACTATCTTTTTCCTTGAGTTTGACTAATCTTCTGCAAAAGACGTAATGAAAAGGAACTGAAACACTCATTCCACCACCTTCTGATTCCCTCCCTAATTAATGCTTTTGAAATGTCACTATATATTATTTTCTCCTGTGACTGTGAGATCTACTGCCTGCATTTTGCTTAACTCTTTTTGTCTTTAATAGAAGTCTTTTAAGATGCTCCAGAGAGTTCTTCCCTCATAGTAAGGTGTCAGGGCAGAAAATAAAAACTAATATACAGCACATTGAGGAGCACTCAAATATCAAATGGCAAGGGATAGGCCTCTAGCTTGCTCTTTTCTCTGTGCAATTTACAGATTGCTAAATTGTATAGCTGAATAAAGAAAAGCCAAGAAACAGAAATGCAGGAAAACCAATTCATTAATGGTATTCATCCAGGGAACCAAAATTGAAAATAAATCATTATAGTATGCCTGGATAATTAAAGAAAGGTCTTAAATTCTCAATTCTAGAGTCTAAAATAGGACATTCCAAATTAGTGGAATCTGATAGATCTTTCACTATACTCTGCCTCCGTAAGAGTAGCAAAGAGTCTTGTGGTATAAAGATGAGGCCATTTATGCCTTAAGCTTATTTGTTATGGCAATGTTAATAATGATTACTGGAATAGGGAATTTAAGCAAAAGAATATATAACAAGCTTGATAATGTCAATCTTTCTTCAGATTCACTTCCAATGCTGGAAGCAAATCTAAATTTTAAAACCAAAATCTGAAAAAAGTCTGATGTTATTATTCAATACATGCATATTTTCCTCCAGAAAGAGGCTCTGAAAAATACCTACAGTTTTGCAAGTCAAAAGGGAAGCACAATTATAGATAGCACGATTTAGTTATTTGTGAATCACTGAAACATACAGCCATACCAAAGCTAGAGTGGTTCTACAACTAATTTTAAAACACCTTAAATTTGTTTGTGTGTGTTTGTGTATAAATGGCCTAACATGTCAAAAATATGAGGGTCAGGAGAGGGGCTTGCATCCATACATTGGTTATTTTAACTTATGAATGGCAGGTCTGTTGTTACCTCAGCTGCTGTTTTGTGTGCATTTTTCTCTTTTTTTATGCTTTTGTATTCTTTTAACACTACAATTTTTGGTGTTTAATAAATGTGAGTGTTTAGTAAACACAATAAATTTTAACATTAATTATTTATATTATTTATATCTTAACTGCCAGAGGTTTCTTTTAATGTTTTACTCATACCAATTGTTACAAAACGGTTCTTACAGAGTTTGGCAAAGAAACTGTACAATGGCACACTAAGAACAGTAGGTCAGCCAAGAGTAGATCCAGGAAACTGACTAATAAGTTGGAGCTGGTTGCTTCAATGACTGACCAGCAGGGGTGTCAAACTGCCAGCCTGCAGGCCGGTTGCATCATATGGAGGCCATGCCCACCCCAGCTCTGGCAATGCAAAAAAGGTCACAATATCATGACACATCATGTGACGTGGCAAGTTTGACTTCCATGAGCTAGAGAGATGCTGTTGAATGAACTAAAATCTGTTCATCATTTCTGATCTTTTTCAGATTTCACTGATTTGTATATATCTGCATATAAGGCAAAAGAAAGAAATGGCAACAGTTACACTAGCAGTCCTTCTTTAATATAATTAACTCTGCAGTAAAATTTACAGGAAGTTCAATTGTTTTTCTTAGAAAGTCATTCGCTTATGTTAAATGACTCAAAAAAAGTCATTTAACCAGCATAACAAAATGACATTTTGATTGATACCTTCTGTTGTCTGAAAGCCATTTCTCACACTGAATTTCAAAGACACAGGCCTCACCCCCTTTCTGATGAAAAAAAAAATATGCAAACTATTTTGAGTAATTCATTCAATTGGCTCCAAGCCAAACCAATGAACTTCAAAATACTAGTAAAAATTTGACACTTCGTGGACCTGGCTCTAAGCCAGAAATGCAGATTACCCCCATTCTAAAAAGTCATTTCCATGTCTCTTGAAATCAGGAATTTTTATCCTGTATATTTAATTTTTTTTCAAGAATTACCTTCCCATTCTTCCATTTTCTATGAAAAAAAATTCTGGATTAGATATTTAATAACGATAAATTTATTATCTAGACCATATTTACAAACTAGGATTGTGATCTTCCAGTGAACACCATACTATATTCATTTCAAAATATGCTCAATAATGTTGCTTTATAATAAATATAATAATTATTAAAATACATATTATTAGGCTTATCAACAGAAACAAATGGAATTGCTGTTCACCACTTTGAAACAAAATCCTGCATTGCTAAATCAAACCAAGGACTATCAAGTTTTCAAAAGTAGGGCCCAGATGCATGGATTAATTCATAGCAGGATAGAAAATCAAATTGGATGTCCACTTTCTTAAACATCCAAATTAATTATCATATAAAGCAAAGTAGCGGGAAATACTAGGTGATTGTTTAAAATCATACAAGATCACATAACCAATGAAGAAAAAGATACCTAAACTGTATGTATTCAGTAAAAGAAGCAAAGAACAATTGCAATGTTTTTTGCAGGGTGAGTGTTAAAAAAAAGCAAAATCTGTATCTTTTGGAAATAGCTGCCTTAAGGATAGAACTATTCCAACTACGTTTAAAACACAATAAATCAGCAAATAACTTTGTTTGGAAAAACTTATCCTAAGTTTTAAAACTACTTAAAATGTTGCTTACAATAACATCTGCCATTTTCAAATGCTGAGCAGGACTCATTGACAAGTTAAATTTCTTCAACTTTTTAAAATCTGAACAGTATCATTCTTTCAGTCCCAAAAACTTTTGGACTTGACATGAATATAAGAGTCCATGCTAGGCAAATCTATAAAGAAAAAAATTCCTTACAATGTAAAAAATATTCACAACAGATTTATATTTCTGATTATTAAATGTTAACATTCCCATAGCAGACAATGAAGAAAAATAAATTGAAATACAGTAGCTATATTAATAAAGTAAATGAAAGGTATCCACATTTTGAAAAAAAATTGTTTGAATCATCCAATGCATGGCTGCATGTCCCCATCACCATTTACAGGTAGTCCTCAACTTATGACCACAATTTAGCCAAAATTTATGTTGCTAAGTGAGAAATTTATTAAGTGAGTTTTGCTCCATTTTGTGACTTTTCTCGCCAGATTTGTTAAGTGAATCACTGCAGTTCTTGTATTAGTCACATGGTAGTTAAGTGAATCTGGCTTCCCCATTGCTTGTCAAAAGGTTGCAAAAGGGGATCACATGACTCTGGGACACTGCAACCGTCATAAATGTGAGTCAGTTGTCAAGCATCCGAATGTAAATCATGTAACCATGGAGATTCTGTAATGGTCATGAGTGTGAAAAATGGTCATTAGTCATTTTTTTAGTGCCATTGTAACTTCAGACAGTCACTAAATGAAGTGTTATAAGTTGATGACTACCTGCATACCATGTGTATAGACCAAAGCTGTTTCCAGTAGTCAAGGTTGTTTTTTTCTTTTCAAATAACTCATATGTCCATGACCTATTGTACTACATGGAGAAGGTATCCATGCATAGAGGTTTTTGGTGATAACTGAGTTAACCTGATTTTCTATGAAAGCAATCTGTTTCAAACAGTAGGACCGAAAAATATCATGAAATAGAGTTGTATAAAAGTCACACAAGTACACACGTGTTTGCACAAAATATCATTGCACAACTCTTTATTGAGCTTGGCCTGGGAGTCTTTAATCATAATATTGGCCTTTTATGGACTAACAGCCAAAACAGTTTATTAGAGAGAACTTATTTTCAGATTTACAGTCTTTAATAGATACTAACAAAAATAAACCATGCATTAGAAATCATAGCTGTACATAATGTAGCTGTTCTCTTTCTGAATACATATCGGACATTTTTGGTGAGCTTTTTTCTTCAAATACAATAGGAAGAATAATGTTAGTTTCCAGGGACTATATCTCACTGAAATCAGCTGGGCTTTCACAATTGCCACTGATTGTTGTGAGATTTATTTGTGACAAAGAAAAAAGAAAAAGAAACACCAATGCTATTAAAATGATAAAAAATAAAATGAAGTTTTCTTTGAAAGCATACTCTTAACAAAATTAGTGTGCCATGAAATTTGCATACACATTCCTTGGTGGTTTAAATGTTTTTCAGGGCAAAAGAGACTCACTGAGAGTCTAGAGGACATAAGGCTCTTCTAAGAGGCAAATGATACATTAAAATGGGATACGGGATTGGTCTGGTCTCAGGACCCAGAACACATAGCCTACTCACATGCCCCACTCCTTCACAGCTCACATCCCCATTGCAGAGGCACAGAATAACAGTACAGAAGAAGACACCCCTGCTCTACTCAGGGAACTGCTACCTCAAGACATTCTCAGCACTTTGAAGTAGAAGGTTTCTGGTGAAAGGCAAGGAAAACCCGGAGGAACCATCACCTCAAGCCATGTCCCAATGAAACCAACCTCTCTTTGTTCCCAGAGAGAAACTCAGCAGAAACCTTATTGGATAAACTTGAACCATAACCCAGAGGATCCTAATTCTTCCAGTATAAAGTAAACATAGTTTTCCTCTTGAAATGCTAATGAAGTGGCCGAGATTATTTATAAAACCAAACAACACGCAGATGAAGATTGCTTAGTTCTTTCATCACTGCCAATTATCTGCAGCCATAGGGCCACATCTCAGATTAATTATATACAGTCCTTAGTCTCACTTCAAAAGTCCATTCAGATCTTCTGTAATAATACCTCTCTTTTCCTGGAAGCTAGGAACTCAATTGAGAGGAGGAACTGAATTTTGATTACTCAATTTTGTCACCATTTCAAAAGCAAAAGTGAAACCAGGTGGAAGAAAAGAGACCAGAATGGCAAGGGAACAGTAGCCTTTGCACAGAAACAATTGTCAGGCAGAAGCATGTAGCAAATATTTACTAGGATGGTATTTAGTTTACCTCTCAGTGAAATTAATATGGTCAGAGTTTCTCCAGATTAATAGTAGCTCTAGGTTGTAGAAGACCCTTATAAAAGATACTATAGTGAGAAATGGGAACTTGGGATCTTCAGAGACTGCTGAATTATAACTCCCAGTATCTCTCACTAGTAATTCTGACAACTCCTGTGAATTTACATTTAGCAACATCTAGGACCATGGGTATGTCATCCTTGCTCTTGTGGAACCTCTTACTGAGCTAGTCTAGGTTCTGTTAGGTACTATCCATCCTACTTATTGATTTGCCCAATATACAGTTACGAAGTAGGAAGGTTTATGGTAGTGAATGGGTTCCCCCCCACTGGGGTTCCTGTTTGCATGCTTAAAGAGCTAAAAATAAACTAGTATGCACAAAGAGATTATTGCCATTCCTTGAAAACTGTATAAATCAAGCCATAAAATCTAAAGTGCAAGTATATTTACATGGTGAAAATGATAAAGAATAATACTGAAAGATGCACAGCAGGCACAAACCCATATGGATACTGAGTAAGATGAAACCAGTGTATAACTGCATTGAAGCCAAGTTGTCTTTTAATCCTCCCTGTGTTATGAACGGTTAATGTAGAATGTATATTAATGTAGGATGTACACGAAGCATATTATTGCTGTATTACATTTGGAATAAAAATGAAGGTTTATCCATCAAACACAATTTAACAGCAAACAAACCAAATCTGAGTCACAGAAAAGGCAACTTGACCTGTAGGCTTCAGAAGTGCATATTATGAATACCCCCCAAAATGCTTTCTACTTACCAATAATAAGACAAAATTATACATACAAGCATACAGACAGATCTTTGTCCCTCAGTCTGTCAAGGCTGTCAACTCCGGAGAAGCATTACAGTAGTTAAATATATAACGGTACCAAACAGTTGGAATGTCACCAATAAAAAAAAGAGACAAAAACAGGTGCACACTGTCAAATTACCGCATGCTTGGCAAGTCATGATTATCACTGTAACTATGGAATGCTACAAACCCCAGGAAAGCGAAGCTACTGAGCATGACAGCTGCTGCTCTCAACCTGTAGAGGGGGAGGGGGGGGTTAAATAAGAGATATCCAGATAAAGACAACTTAACTGAAATAAAAGTCAGAAGTTATTTTTTTTTATTGAAAAGTTTTAAGATACAATTTTCCTTTAAAAAAAACCCCTCCCCCCCTCCCTCCTCCCCCCCTCCCTCCCCCCCTCCCCCCCTCCCCCCCCGACTTCCCAGAGCTAAATACAAGGTATATATATAAAAAAAAGCAAACATAAACAACCATATACTAACAACTATAAATTCTAAAATCCATCACTCTCTAGCTTATATAGGATAAAACAAACCTTAGCAATATTAAATATATATAAAAAACTAAAATAAAAAAAGAAACACTCTCTAGCTTATATAGGATAAAACAAACCTTAATAGTATTAAATATATATTAAAAACAAAAAAAAGGGAAAAAAAACCCAAGATAGAAAGAGAAAAAGAAAAAGAAAAAAAAGGAAAAAAGAGTTATTCAAATACTACATAATACTTCCCAACCCTATACTTATCCTAAATAGACTCCATCCATTTTGTCCATTCCATGATATAACGTTCTTACAGATAATCTTTCAAATTAACCAAAATCTTCACCACCTCAACCAAATCAGAAAACTTTAAAGTCAACTCTTCTATAATCGGCCGTTCCTCTTCCAGTGCCACATCTATAATTATTCCAAGCAAAAAAAAAAAAAATTGCGAACAAAACTTTAACCTCCATTTGAGAATCTTCTGTATATTCCACCAAACTTTAATCCAAAAAACCTCACCCTTTCCACAAAACCACCACATATAAAAATATATTGCGTCTACACCCAAACCTTTTCCCACCTCCCATACTTGACTATAAATACGTCATAGAAATTCCATAGACTTCTGCAAATTCTGCTATTTTCTCTTCTTAGATCGTTTTGCAGCAGCACGCGTCACCCTCTGTTCTATAGGATCATCCAACGAGGTTATATCTTGATCTCCTCCAACACCGTTGTCTTCTATCTGACCATCTTCAGCCTCTTGATGCACTCCTTCTCCAGATCCCTTTTCAGCTTCCAGAAGTGTTAATGGCGTTGCATTTAAAACATTATTGTAGAAATCACGCGCTTGCATCACAGTAACCAGACGGTACCTTTTACCTTCGTGCGTCACCATCAACCCAACTGGGATCTCCCATCTGAACCTTATATCTCGTTGCTTGAGCTCTTGCACAAGAAATGTAAAATCCTTCCTTCTCCTTAAAATCTTTGGAGGAATTTCTTTTAAGACCAAAACTTCTTGATTAGCAATCACAACTTTAGTATCATAAGCAGCTCGTATAACTTCATCTCTAGTTTCCCTTTTTGCAAAATATACCACCACATCTCTAGGCAACTTTCTCTGTCCAGCAATCCATGAATTCACACGAAACACTTTATCCATGCCTCCTTTTATTTCAGATGCTGGCTGTTTCAATACTACTTCAAAAGCCTCAGAAACCAGCTGCTTTAGATCTTCCTTAATATTCTCCTTTAAGCCTCTAATTCTAATGGCAAACTGCATCTGGTAATATTGAGCAAGACTCAGTTCCTTTTCCATTTTATCTTCATTCTCCAATACTTTTGCTTCTAATATAGCATTCTTTTGAGTCAAATCTTCTAGCTTTTCCTCCAATTCTTCCACACAACGAGCCACTTTACACACTGAAGACAAGATGTCTACCTTCATCACTCTAAACTTCTGTTCCATCCTCTCCTCCATTCTCTCCTCCAATTTCTCCAATTTCTCCTCCATCTGTGCAAATCTATCATTAATTGATTCCAAAATTACCTGGGTGTGTTTTTCAAGAGCATCTTGTAAGTCCTTTGATGTCAATACATCAGGAGGATGCAGCGCCTGCAGTAATGATTGTTGCACCGGCGAAGTTCCAGCACTCCGAAGAGTTTTAGGGGGTGGTTTAGCCGCCATCTTTTACCAATTGTGACGCACTTTCACTTCAGATTTATAATCCAAAAAAGTCCATCAAGCTGGAGAGTAAAATATAATAATCCTCTTCACCTTTTCCTCTTGTATCGCTCTGCCTACTCCTTTAATCCATAGTCATTCCTTCAGGCAGGGGTGGTCGCAGACGCCTGGCTCTGCTCCAAGAAATCAGGAGCAGAGGCGCTGGCCAGCTGGGAGCAGCCCAGGCTACGGGGGAGTTCAATCCTTCAGCCGCCCAAGCCATAAGCTCAGGCGGCCCTGGAGAACTCTACCCCTACCTGGGAGTTCACCCCCTCCTCTTCTCCCGAGGAGGGGGCTTCAAATTCACCCGAACAGCTGATCGGCGCTGTTTCGGGCGAAAATAACTCAGCTGAGCCGCGGGCAGCCCGGAGAGGCTGTCTTCGGCGCCGCACCGCCACCGGAAGACAGCAAAAGTCAGAAGTTATTAAGGGAGAAGAAGGCAATCGAGCTAAAGGAACAGACCATTTGGAGATTAGACACACAAAAGGTAGTGGAGGAAAAACAAACAAAATCTTGCAGTCTGAAGATTGCTTTTGAGATTAGGAAAACGTGGACAGGAAAGGAGATTGGGATAAGAAATATGTACAACAAATGGATAGTTTAGAACAATGGCTTATTTGTTAAGGAAGTTAAAAAATGAACAAAAAGGTAACAATAGGCAACTTCTCTGTGTAATTTTTTTACTTTTGTTTGATGAAATAAATCTACAACTCTTTTATTTGCAGAAATATAACGGACAGCATGCCATATAACAGTATTCTACCAACAGCTCATCAAATAGTAGTGCTTTCAAACAGATCAGGCAATCCATATTAACGGATTAGCTGTGGCAGCAGCTAAAAAAGCTAATACAATACTTGGTTGTATAAACAGAGGCATAGAATCAAAATCACGTGAAGTATTAGTACCACTTTACAAATCCTTAGTAAGGTCACACCTGGAATAGCGCATCCAGTTTTGGTCACCCCATTACGAAAAAGATGTTGAGATTTTGGGAAAATGTCCAAAGAAGAGCAACTAAGATGATTAAGGGCTTGGAGACAAAAATATATGAAGAACGGTTGCAGGAATTGGATATGGCCAGTCTATAGAAAAGAAGAACTAGGGGTGACATGATAGCAGTATTCCAGTATTTGAGGAGCTGCCATAAAGAAGAGGGGGTCAACTTATTTTCCAAAGCACCAGAAAGCAAGACAAGAAACAATGGATGGAAACTAATCAAAGAGAGAAGCAACTTGGAATTAAGGAGAAACTTCCTAACAGCGAGGACAATTAACCAGTGGAACAGCTTGCCTTCGGAAGTTGTAGGTGCTTCATCGCTGGAGGTTTTTAAGAAAAGACTGGATAACCACCTATCTGAAATAGTATAGGGTCTCCTGCTTGAGCAGGGGATTGGACTAGAAGACCTCTAATGTTCCTTCCAGCTCTATTCTGATTGATTGTTTTGGAAGGACTGTGTTTAACCCCTGGTCGGAACTATTATATATATATAATGAATGCTTGCTGCAAATTAGACATATTCACTAACCCACTGTAGTGCAACCACTTAAAAGCAGAGTTCCTTCAGCTGAATGTCACTACTGGTAAAGGAGGAGGAGGAAGAGGAGGAGGAGGAGGAGGAGGAGAAGAGGAAGAAGAAGAAGAAGAAGAAGAAGAAGAAGAAGAAGAAGAAGAAGAAGAAGAAGAAGAAGAAGAAGAAGAAGAAGAAGAAATTGCCTACAGCTGTAGAATTACCTAGCAATCCTCCATGCAAGTCTGGTGAAGTTGATATAAGCAATATACCTACTTACCCAATAGGAAATGATGCTCTTACTGTAATTAGAATGATGGGAGTACAGTACAGTACAGCCCAATACATTTGAAGGGCTACATAGTTAGAACTTTTAGTTTGTACTCTCTCTCTCTTTTAGTTGGTTTCTACCCCACTGGCATTTAATAGAAACTCAGTAGTATTTCACTTGCAACAAGCTTCAATGCCTAAGGGCTCATGCAAATTGAGACTGTCACCTTTTGTTTAAGGAAAAAAAGAACAGCTTTGCCCTTAAGAGAAGATTAGTACTATGACAGATTTATGAAGTTCTAAATTGCAAAGCTGATCTCTCCATCCTATTCTCTGTAGTGCGTGAATGGGAAAGGCTGCCTGTACTTAGTAGATGCAAAGTCCAAATATAGCAATACAATTACATTTACTTTGTGAATCCATAAAAGCAGGGGGGGAAGTGATTGGTTGTTTGCAATACAGTAACAGTACCTTAAAACTGATTAAAGAAACAAGACTGCATAAGGCCATATAAGGCTGTTTAATAATACTGTCGTTCAATTACCTAATTCCATAAGTTAGTTTTGTTAATACCCATCAAAAGAAAGACAGCTTTTCAGGGCCATTTTTTAAAAACAGTATTCAACACCTAGCTATTGTCTATTGGGCAATCGTTTCTCATTATCCTTTAGTTATGTTATATGTGTGGCTCATTATGGGGAATGTCCATATACTAGTGTCTTAACCAAAGTCTTTTGAATGGATAATATAAAAATTAGTCTAAATAAAAAGCAATGTATTTCACTGATTTTCATCAACTTGCTCCCCTACAAGGCATATACCGTATATACTTGAGTATAAGCCGAATTTTTCAGCCCACTTTTCGGGCTGAAAAACCCCACTTCGGCTTATACTCCAGTCAACAAAAAAAAAAGAACTGTCCCTTCGTTCGGAACAGGCTGCTGAGAGAAGGGAGCGGCAGAGCCTTGCAGAGCTGGCGGCAGTCCAGCGTTGTTTCTCCCCCTCGTGCGTGCGTGTGTGTGTCAGACCCATGGGAATGGCTGGTAGGGAAGCGGCATTCCGGCATTCCCCCCCCTTCCTGTGTGTCGAGCCCACAGGGCTTGACACACAGAGAAACGCAAATGCCGGACTGCCACCACCTTTACTAGCCATTCCTGCGGGTCTGACACACACACACACACACACACACACACACACACACGCACGAGGGGGACACGAGGGGGAGAAACAATGCTGGACTGCCGCCACCTCTGCCAGCCCTGCAAGCCTCTGCCACCCCGGCGTTGGTGGTCGAGCTCTTCGGAGCCGGCAGAGAATCTCCCGCAGGAGGAGGTCGCGGCTTTCTCTCTTGCTTCGGACTGCAAGGATTTAAACTCCAGGAACAAATCCCGATGGAAGTTTTTTTTAAAAAAATACTCCTCCGGGTCGGACAGGGGACTGAGGCTGAGGTCTAGGGGTAGTGGGGGGGGCTCACAGACATAGATGGGCTCAAGTGGAAGCCAAGCAGCCCTCCCGAATCTGGGCTTCTGGACGGAGCAGCCGGTGGTGCGTTTCAAAAAGCAGAAAAGTTGGATTTTGAACATTTCAGAGGCCGTGGGTCAAGCAGGCTACGCTTCCCCGGGCGCTGCAACGGCACCCGTTTTCCCCAGCGAGTTTTCCCTACCTGGCCCCTGCAGAATCGCGGCGGCGCCCCTGGAGAAGCCTACCCCGAGGCTGCAGCCAATTTTTCCTTCTCCAGGCCTCTGCCGCCCGTTTCTGTCTGACACACACACACGCACGCATGAGGGGGAGAAACAACGTTCTGGGCGGCAGTGGCCTGGAGAAGGAAAAATCAGATTACCCCTTCCACACGTAAAACTTCCAGTTTAATTACAAAGGAAGAAGAGAGAAACTTAGATCAACAGCTCACCTTCATTTCCTCTAGGTTGCAAGGGGAAAAATAAAAATCAAAGATCCTTGGAAGTAATGGTTGGAAAAGTTTGCAAGTCTTTGGGAAAGTTCAAGAAGTGAAAGGAATACCCTCCTCTTGAAAGACCAGATAAGGCAGGCAGGGAGATGAAGAGTTCAACCGAGTTTCCTCTTTTGTTCAGGCATCTGCACCCGCTGCTTTTAAACTCGCCGGGCGCTGCAATGGCACCCGTTTTCCCCGGCGAGTTTTCCCTACCTGGCCCCTGCAGAATCGCGGCGGCGCCCCCGGAGAAGCCTACCCCGAGGCTGCGGCCGATTTTTCCTTCTCCAGGACTCTGCCGCCCAGAGCGTTGTTTCTCCCCCTCGTGCGTGCGTGGGATGAGGCGAGAAACCAACAGCCTGCGTCCGTCTCTCTTTATGTATATTTCTGTATATATCTTATCTCGGGATCTAGACCTTTCGAAGGAGAAGGGGCGGCTGGAGTTCGTGAGTTGCTGTGGGACCCAAGGGTTGGGGGAAGAGAGATGGGAGGGAAAAGGGGAGAAACCTGCCGCTGGCTAGTTCTTTGTCTGATCGGGGAGCCTGAACAAAAGAGGAAACTCGGTTGAACTCTTCATCTCCCTGTCTGCCTTATCTGGCTTTTTGAAACGCACCACCGGCTGCTCCGTCCAGAAGCCCAGATTCGGGAGGGCTGCTTGGCTTCCACTTGAGCCCATCTATGTCCGCGAGCCCCCCCCCCACTACCCCTAGACCTCCGCCACCGGCGGAGGCTGGATCCGCGCTCTGCAGCGGCAGGGCGCGGATCCAGCCGGCGGCAGAGGCTTGTGGAGCACGGATCCAGCCTCCGCCGGCATGCAGGCAAATCCTGCTAAAGGGCTTTCCCCCCCCACTGGATCTGCGCTCCGCAAGCCTCTGCCGGTGGCAGGGCGCGGATCCAGCCAGCGGCAGAGGCTTGCGGAGCGTGGATCCAGCCGCCGGCGACAGAGGCCTGCCTGCTTCTTTCCGCTGCGGAACGAAGCAGCCTGCCTGCTTCTTTCCGCTGCGGAACGAAGCAGCCTGCCTGCTTCTTTCCGCTGCGGAACGAAGCAGCCTGCCTGCTTCTTTCCGCTGCGGAACGAAGCAGCCTGCCTGCGGAAAGAAGCAGGCAGGCAGGGCGCGGAGGTCCGGAGACCTGCCGACGTTTGGGGAGGTTTGGGGAGGTGCGCGCGCACCTCCCCAAACCTCCCCAAACTTCGGCAGGTCTCCGGACGGCGACGGCTTGGGAGAGGTGCGCGCGATCCTGGAAGCACTGAAGCCTCGGCCGCGCGCAAGTCCTCGGTAATCTCCGGGCGGTCACTTGCTTCGCGTCTCCTGAGGGAAGGGGGGGCGACTGGAGCGGGCGTGTTTCCTCGCCTGCTGGGCCCCGAATGGCAGCATGGAGTGAGGAAGTGGACAGCCAGGGCTTCCCCGAGAGCCGCGGCCACACAGGGTATTCCTGTGTATTCAGGCTTGCAAAATGGCGGATCGAGCCTCTGCTGGCGGCAGAGGCTTGCAGAGCGCGGATCCAGCCTCCGCCGGCGGCGGAGGCTTGCAGAGCGTGGATCCAGCCTCCACCGGCGGCGGAGGCTTGCAGAACGGCGGATCGGCTTATACTCGAGTCAACAACTTTTCCCAGTTTTGGGGGGTGAAATTGGGGGTCTCGGCTTATACTCGAGTCGGCTTATACTCAAGTATATACGGTATATTAACTGCCATTTTTTGGGATTTAAAAATAATGCAGTAGAATAATAGGAGATATTAAATCCTCCAACTGTCCCCCATATCTTTTGCATTCCCAAAGTTATATTATTTGCTAAGGAGAAACATAGTTGGAAACCTGAATTGTATTCCTTTGAGTTGTTTCTTCCAACATTATCTGCAGCTTAATAAAGAGATAGTTATTAGCAACACAATAATGGGATGAATGGGAAAATAATCCAATCATATCACTCTTGAAATCAGTTACTTTTTAAAAAAACTTGCTCTATAAGCTAGGCAGAACCTAACAAATTATTATAATAATAAACAGTATTTATGCAGATTTTCAGCCATACAAGAAAATTGCAAAAATTACATTTTAAAACTCCCATCATAATACTTTTCAATCATTTCTTCCTTCCATTTGTTATTGGCTCTATCCAACATACTAAGGTTTTTTATTTTCTTTATTTCTTTTCTTCATGCAGATTTTCCAGTGTGCACAGGTCACAGTTGATGAAGTGCGCAATTTTATCTCTCTGTCACCCACAAGCCCTAATAGTTCATTTTTTTGCTCTTTCAATTCTAGACATAATTTCTACCTATCCAACCTGCATAGACACTAATCTTCCTGCCTTCAGACTGATTTCATTCCTTATTCTTCCTTCTGGTCACATTAGTCCCGCATACCCTCCTTTGTTAACCGACATCTTCAGTTTTGAACTGAGTCTCCCACTCAGCATTATTGTTGTTTCCTGCGTTGATCACAAATTGCTCCTGTCTAAAATTGCCTGTTTCTCATCTCCCTCCCTCCAATCTGATCACTCAATCCTCCTCCAATATTCTGTCTATTAACCTCCCTGGCTTCTCCATTACAGTCAGCCTTTACTATCCTTCCCACCTAAGACTGTCACCTGCAAAGATATTCAACTCATACACACATATCCCACCTCCTACATATTGCAGGTTCTTATCTAAATCTCCCTTTCCTCATACATTAGAACCCTGACTTTGCCAGGCACATTTCCTTTGCCTCCCCTCAAAATGTGAACTCTTCATGACAATAAGATTTCTCTCCTCTGTGTTCATAAAGCCCTGAGAAAAATGTACAAAACTATATTGGAGCTATGGCTTTCTGAGAGTCATTTTTGATTATTTGTAATAAGCATGTCCTTGCAGCTACCCATAATTCTCCCCTCCCTTCAAATGTCAACACAGAATACAATATGAGCTAAGCAATGCTACTTTGCTTGTTGTTCATGAGAGAAAGAGAAGGCCACTTAGAGTGGTGAAGGAAACAAAATAATATAATATGCAATAATGCTACCAAGCCTAAGCTGACATTGCAGTCTGCTACTGAAATATTCCCACTGGCTATGTATGCAGTCCAAACAGCTGACCAGAGAAACCAATAAAATAACATTCAAGCAATGCACTTCATCTAATATTGTATGAGAACCGGGGCACCATCCTGTGTACAGTTCAAGAAACTAAGATGTGGAAGATAATGATGTACAAATCTTATGCCCAAATTGGATTCTTGATAAATTCTGAGTTATTAAACAGCTGACATACAGTATCAAATAAATAAAATAAATAAATAAACCTTTATTGTCAAAGTACAACATGTATACATTGAGATTAGCTGAGCCTCCCCCCATGCTCTCTCCCCCCAACACACAGTGACAACAAACCCTCCATCCTACCACACCATGCGAACCAACTACACCACACACCGGCCTCCCAAGTCAATTCTGCATAAGTTCACAGAGATTATGTCCCATTTAAAAGCCTAACAGCCCACGGATAAAAGCTATTTTTCAGCCTGTTGGTACGGCTGGCTATATTTCTATATCTCCTACCAGATGGTAGGAGAGTAAAGAGATACCGTCCAGGGTGTGAGTCATCCCTGAGAATCTTCCTCACTCTTCCAAGGCAACGAGCCCTGGCGATGTCATCCAGTGGTGTCAGAACAGCCCACAATGTCTTGTGCTGTGCTCACTACCCTCTGTAATACTTTTCTGTCCGCGGCTGTCAGACCAGCATACCAAACCACAATACCATACGAGAGGACGCTCTCTATAGTAGACCGGTAAAAGAGGGTCATTAGCCATTGTTCTACCCTGTTCTTCTGCAAGACCCTAAGAAAGTGAAGCCTCTGTTGGGCCTTTCTAGCCACCTGGGTTGTGTTAACTTTCCAGGTCAGATCTTCACAGAGGTAGACTCCCAGAAATTTAAAGGAGGAAACTCTCTCAACACAGTCCTCCCCGATGTAAAGTGGGGCAGGTTCCTCCTTTTTTCTCTCGAAGTCTAAAACCATCTCTTTCGTCTTGCCAATGTTTAGGTGCAAGTTGTTGTTACTACACCATATGGATAGTTTTTGTACCTCTGCCCTATATGCTGTCTCATCCCCACCTGTAATAAGACCCCCCACAGTTGTATCATCTGCGAACTTGATTATCGCAGTGGATGGGTCAGATGATACACAATCATAAGTGTATAAAGAGTACAGGTAGGGGCTAAGCACACAGCCCTGTGGCATGCTGGTGCAAAGCTTCAGGGGGTTGGACAAAGCAGACCCGACCCTCACTGTTTGTAACCGATCCCTAAGAAAGTCTTGAATCCAATCGCAGATGGCGGGGGAGAATTTCAAGTCAGTCAGCTTCTCGATGAGAATGCTCGACAAAATGGTGTTGAAAGCCGAGCTGTACTCAACAAAAAGTATCCTGACATCCCAGCCTTTGATCTGGAAAGCATAGGCATGGAACATGAAAAAATTATTTACTCTTCTGAAGAATACTATCCCTCATCAAGTAACAAAACTATTGGAGGCTTGTAGTTGTCATTTCCTTCAAAACTGGCATGTAATGTCCTGTGGAGCTTGTAGTCAGTCACCCATTCCAGCATATACTAGAAGGACCTCGACTTATTTGTCAAAATGAAATTGGTAGAACCCTTTGATCATCTGAAGGTGACAAAGGTCAGCAGCATGGAAGGGTCTAACAAACATGAATTATTCACTCAATAATCCACACAGGATGCTAAAGCAATATCCCAAATGGCTAATTGTTTCTCAAATACCAAGGATAATTTTCTCTTCCAGAATCAACAAATACTGGTCTGTAAAGGCCAGAAAAATCTATGCATGAGTAGTCATGCAGTGCATAATTTGAAATTAATGAATAAAAAACATTTTTGTTATACATTGATATCTTGAACTGCCTCTGAGGATACCAAAATATTGTTTCAGCATCACAGCAACTCTTTGAAATAGGTGATTTGTTCAAGGTTAGTCAAACAGGTTTATAGAAGTAGGGGATTTGAAACATGTTTTTTTCCCTCACATCATACAGTGAATTAAATAATAAACAGGTTGGGTCCAACTCATTTATTAATAACATTTTCTCTATTCTAAAATGTAACTAAATTTTCAAATGAATGAACAGATATAAGAGACAAAGAATTTGAGATTCCATGAAGAATTTGTGATATATACTAAGCGAGCTGCATTGGCTTCCGGTTACCCTCTGAGTGCGATTCAAGGTGCTGGTAATAACCTTTAAAGCCCTACATGGCTTAGGCCCGGGGTACTTTCGAGACCACCTGCTGCCATTGTCAACCTCCCATCGCCCGGTTTGCTCCCACAGAGTCAGCCTCCTCAGGGTGCCGTCAGCCAGGCAATGCCAGCTGGCAACCCCCAGGGGGAGAGCCTTCTCTGTGGGCGCGCCAACCCTCTGGAATGAGTTGCCTCTGGAGCTGCGGATGGCCCCTGACCTTTGGTCCTTCCGCCGTGACCTGAAGACCGGGTTGTTCCAACAAGTGGGCCTGGACTGACTACTGTTTTTAATTAGGCTTTTTGATGGGTTAAATTGTCTTGTAATTTTGCATTTATTGTTTAATTCTCTTTTAAATTTTTTACTCTATGTTTTTTTAATTTTTATTGTTGTGAGCCACCCTGAGTCCTCAGGGAGAAGGGCAGCATATAAATTTAATCAAATCAAATCAAGGTGTTGGGCTTGCATAAGAAAGAAAACTCAAAAGCAGATCAGTGTTATCCTCTCCCATTTCTAAATGATCAAATGAAAGCTTGAAGAATACAGTCTTATCTTACTACAGCCAGCGTAAATTTACAATTCATCATCTTCACAAGTATTTAAGAAATTATGAGAAGTTCATAATCTGCTTGGTTATTTAACATAATCAAACTTTACGCTAGTCCAAACCAGTATTAGTTTTTATTTTCATGGAGCAAAGCATTTTCCTACAATCCACTTCCACACAAAAGAAAAGCAAATTTGTCTAATCTTACTATAGTGCATCTCATGATAAATTGAAAGCCCTATTTCCTGGACACATCATTGAAAATAAATGCTCATTACAGAAGCAGCTTTATCATATGATAAATCTGTTCTTTATTTAATATCACACTTTATTCAAAGAGATTTCTCCATTACCACCACAGTACCTCAAAAATGACCATATAAATTTATCTTAAAAAATCTTGACTTCTCTCTATAGCCTCCAGTAATTTTATATGTAAATTGTTAAGGAAATAACTTGGTATCTGATGAGTCACAGAAACCATTAGCTCAGGGGTCCCCAACCTGCGGTCTGTGGCCCACTACCAGGCCATGGCCTACTGGCCACCGGGCCATGGAACACCCCCACTTGTGCTAGCACCACCACCGCCATACAAACAGGACACTGTGCGGTAAAAATAGGCCACTGCTGCTATGCAAATGGTGGCGCATGGCATGAAAACTGGGCAGCGCATGGCACAAAAATAGGGGAAAACCAGGCATCGGGCAGTGCAAAAACCGCCCCCCCAATGTAAAATGGGAGAAAACCAGGTGGCACGAGGCGCAAAAATGGTAGAAAACTGGGTGATGCACAGTGCAAAAACAGGGGCAAACCAGATGGCATGCAGTGAGAAAACTGGGCGGCACACAGCGTGAAAACCAGGTGGTGCATGGCACAAAAATGGGGTGATGTTAGCTCCCACAGGGCAAAACCAGTGCTGTGCTAGCAAGTGTCACGTGGACGCTAGCACTGCCCTGTTTGCATCGCGCGTGCTCATAGCCCCGTTTGTGTTTGTGCACGCACCTGTAAAATGCTTCTCTCCCCCTTTCTCTCCAGTCCGCCAATGAGGAAAGATTGGAGACCTCTGCATTAGCTTGTACTGACCTACATTACTACAGACTCAGTTATGCATTCTCCATCTGCCTAAATGTCTTTGCATCATGCCAGCTCTACACTGAGCTGAAGTGCCAGTTATTCCTAGGATGATCAGGATGTGTAAACATTTCTAGCCATTAAATACAGAAATTTTGAGGAATATATAAGCAACTCAACAAGGAAATAATGCTTGTTTTAAGAGCTAAAGCAAGACTTGAGATGACACTTTTCCAAGATTTGTCTACAAATATTTTTTAAAAAGCTATTATTAAAATGTACGATATGTTTCTGTCTTCCTCTACTTTGATGAACATTCTGAAAGTGATGATCATCCAGAATAATCAGGTTTAACAGGTTAGACATAATATATGCTTTTATTATTGTTAATGTATCATGATCTCCTTTCACCGAATTGTCATTCCAAACTACTGTTTCTTTTTTGGGGTTTTTTTTTACGCTGATGCTTTTAACATGTTTCTATGGTTACTAACCAAGGTCACATCACAAAAGCAAGCAGTTCAGAAAGACAAAAGGCAGTTCACATTGTTCGCTGTATTAAATAATGTATGAATGTTAAGATGAGGAAGGGGCAAAAATGAAAACTGTGGAGTCCTTAAAGGAGATCTCAGCTATGAAAGACAGTAGAGAAAGTATGCTAATGGTTACAAGGGCTTTGACTAATCTTTGTATACCATGAATGTTTGTTAATATGTACGTGCCTATACACAAATATAAATAGCATAACATGCACATTATTGCTAAATACAAAGATATCACATAGTAGGACTATGCTAAACTCTAGATTCATCTATCTGAAGTCTTGAAAGACCAATAATAGATTTAATGTTAGGCTATCTTGGCTGGTATATAAAGTTCATGCACCTTACAAATGGTTTCCATTAATATTCCATAAGGTATCTATCTATATTTTCCGAAGAAAGAACAATAATTTTGAGGAAATCACTTTATGGTTGATTGACTGATTGAGACTGACTTTGAATCAGTATTAACTCCTGGTGACTGCCTGAACAAGTCCCTACAGTTTTCTTGGCAGCGTTTTCAAAAATGGCTAGCCATTGCTTTCTTCCTAAGGATGAGAGAAAGTGACTGGTCCAAAAGTCATCCGGCTGGCTTTGTGCCTGAAGAAGGATTAGAATTCACAGCCTGCAGGTTTCTATCCTAGTGCCTTAACTACCACACTAAATTGGCTCCCATTATGATAATATAATCATATTTATTCATATAAAGAGTGTGGAAATTACAATTATCAGCAGTTCACCTCATACATCCAATGGTAAAAAAAAAAAAGCAGAAACGGTAATTCAGAAGCTCCTGGAACTCATTCCTACTTATCCTTTATAGTATGCATATCTAACGCATACTGTAAGTCTATATAACAGTTTTCAACAACAGTCATTAAGTGCAAAATTAAGAATACAGGCACAAAACAGGGTTCTCCAAGAATAATCATGTGTGATCCAAACATCAACGGAAGATTCAAGAGGAGATATTTATTGTGCAATTGCCACGTCAAGCACAAAACTTTAATGTTCCATATTTGTAATACTTATCTTTTTTTTCCTACTCCTGAAAACCTATTAAGGAAAGGAAAGGAAAAAGGGAGCAACTGCATAATACCTTTCGGTTAGTGCTACTAGAAGTTACTCATCTGGAAGAACACAAGGAAGGGAAACAGTCCTTCCTGCTGCTACTATCCCATCATTATCCCTAAATGGCATACAAAACAATTCAAAGCTTCCTACACAGTACTAACCACAGTTCACAATGAATAGCCAAGTGAACAATTTATTAGAACTAATTGAAGCACCTGAGCCTTGGAAGTAAAGCACATTAGTCATTTAGCAGTTGTACTAATGTTGCAATGCTTTCCTTGCCATTTCATTACTGCTCCGATGGCCTAATCATATGCTCAGTCACTGTTCAATCAGTACCCTGAGTCCTGACAAGCTGTCTTGTCAGGTTTAAAATTGGTAAGATCTCTGCTCTCTCAGTCACCTCAATTATTGACTGTATTTTATGGTCAATCTAAGGGCCAAATGGTTATCAGCAAACCATCAGGTGCCTGTAATAGGAGAGTGACCCTCAGTTTATATATATCATTAATGTTCATTAGCAAATAATTAGATTCTTTAATCTGAAAACTCAGAAGCATACAAATATGATTCAACATCTGATTCTAGAAATAAGTGTACTAAAAGGTTTTCTTTAAAGATAAAGCATCAAAGTGCAGCTCTGGGCATTTGAGTTATAGAATTGAACTTGGAAGAGGTTATTTTTTTTCCCCACATCCAATGTAATTCAATGCAGGAATCCAAATTAAAACATCCCTGACAGATGGTTGCCTAGCGTTCATTTCTACCCTCCCTCTTGTGAATGGGAGCCCATCACCTCTCTGGATAATTGGATTCCTTGTAGATGTTTTCCTAATATTCAGTTAGGAAACTGAAGGAACAGAATATACAAATTACTGAACAGACTTATCTTCAACACTATAAAAGAATGTTCATATATAAGCAGAACACAAAAAAGACAAGATTATGTGAGTAAGGCTGCAGTGTTATAAACATTTCATTTCCTTCACCCAAATTCCATCATATTCCATCATAGCTTTCCCCAATCTAGTGCACAATATCTAGACATAGTAAATTTCAGCACCCTTCCCCCGCCATCCCCCCAACCCTCAACTGATATGTTCAAACAAAAGATATAGAAGAATTCAGGAATTTACTTTCTATTTAAAATATTATTTTGGTGCCAGTTAATCTAAAGTGTTACTGTGCAAAAAAAAAGAGAGAAGGGAGGGGAGGGGGAAGCAAGAAAAAAGAGAAATAAAAACTATTCCTTTCGAGGCAAATGAATAAAACTATCGAATATAATACCAGTACAAAATTCAGTCTGTTGAAGTTAAGCAACCATTTTTAAATGACAATTTTTCACTCAAAATGGATACATATTCTACATTTCTGGAAAGTAACAAAGTAACCTCTTTCCAAATTATGTAGATAACTTGGATATTATCTATAAAAAGACAGATGGGATCAGTATGAGATAAAAATAATGGTTTTCAAATGTACAGTACAGAATATTATTCAAGCATTCTTTCTCTTTTGCAGTTTAGCAGGAAGAAGAATCATGCCAAAGGGCACCATCTAGATTTTGCATAGCCTGACTAGTTGCTCTTCCTAGTACTTGACATACACCAAGAGCCTTGGTGGAGCAGTGGGCTGATGCCTCCTTAAGTAACACCAGCTGCCTGCAATTAGTGCAGGTTCGCATCCCACCAGGCTCAAGGTTGACTCAGCCTTCCATCCTTCCGAGGTAGGTAAAATGAGGACCCAGATTGTTGGGGGCAATTAAGCTGACTTTGTAATAATGCCGCTAGGGTGTGTGTGAAAGCCCTAATAAGCAGGCATATACATAGAATGAAGGCTACTGCTAAGCTTGTAAGCCGCCCTGAGTCTTCGGAGAAGGGCGGGATATAAATGGAATTAAAATAAATAAAAAATAAAATAAATAAATATCCACAGACCAAAACATGGTGGGGGGGATTTATTATTTTATTTAATGCCATGCAAGAAACAAAATAATTGCTTATGTATCACTCTGTGTGAAGGTTGCCTAAACCAGCTTTTTGTATCCAGGACTAGTTTCGTGGAAGACCATTTTTCCCATGGACCCCGGGGGTTGGCGGGGGGGAGATGGTTTCACACACAACCTGGATCCCATATGTGCACAAATGAAGCTTCACTCACTCCTCACCACTTGTACAGCCCAATTCCTTACAGGCCAAGGACAAGTACCTCTCCTGGGACTGGGGACTAGGGACCCCAGTCTAAACAGATGTGAAGAAATTGTTTAAAAAGACTGAAAGATTGACTTTAGGCCATATAACTCTACTAGGGGGAGGGAGGCACTTCCAGTTATTCTAGACTATTTCTCATAGTTTTCTTGGCAAGATTTTCAGAAATGGTTTCATTTTTCCTAAGGGTATATAGAGAAAGCAACTTACTTGAATTCACCCAGCTGGTTTTTAGACCTAAAGTCACACTAAAAACTTATGGTCTCCTGGTTTGTACTCTATTAACCCTGGAATGCTTTTTATTCCAAATTTTAGACAGTAGTCTTTTCTAATTTCTCCTGGACTTCCTGAATGCACAGGCTCCTGGCAGTCTTTTCCAAAGCTTCTGAATGAGAAAATCTCAGAAGAGGCTCCTACTTCATCATAAGTAAAGTCCAGAAGCAAACTTATCTACTGTAGATGAGCAATTCCTTTTTTACTGCCTATTGTTGTTAATTATTACAGCTTCCCATAAACTGAATGCCAGGACCTATCTTGTGATACAATTGCTAAGAACTCTTATTAAGAAAATCACAAAATCGCAAAATTTCCCAAGACCATTTGTAAACTCTACAAATAAGATGCGGTGGGGAGGGGAACCAATGCTGGCAACAGAATTATGCACTTTTATAACACAGGCAGGTTTTCTTTTTTTTGGCAAAGCAGGGCTAAAAAGGCAGGATTTCTAGCAGATGCACAGTGGGTGGAAAGAGGAAGTTAATTTTGCCATCAGTTTCTCCCCACAATTTCCTGTAGCTACTTTCCCCCCTCACTAGGGGTTTCAGACTTGTGCTGCCATGTATAATAATTAGATTATCCAAACAGCCTCACTGCATTCAATTACCTGAGCAGTCACTGAAAGGAAGGAAGTTTAAGAACATTTGGTTTCCCGCCATTTAATATTCAATGCAGCAGTATTACCTTATGAAGAAAGAAGCTGCTGCTGAAGTACCTGTGGAGACGCCAGCAGGAGCAACCAAACTCTGGGAACCGCCAGTCCCCATCTGGTCACAGTTGTTTTGTCCTGAGGTAACTTGAAAATTAGAACCTTCTTTTCCACACTCTCCTGTTGTTGCCTCCTATGAAAAATTAAATTAATTTAACTTTAAAACAGAGTAATTTAAAATATTTATTAAGATGAAGCATTTATTAGTCTGGTTTTCGAATAATATAAAACTAGAAGGAAGTCCAAATGCTACAGAGGGCATAATTAAAAACATCACTATGAGAAACTATAGCCAGACTAAGAAGCTTATTACAGAATTGCAGTTCCCAGCATACCTCATAATTTGCCCCTCTAGGTAGGACTGAAGGGAGCCATTTTACATGCAATAGTTGTCACTTGTTTAAGATGATATTGAATATTTAAGTATCACACAAGAGCAGTTACACAAAAATGGTATTAATTCTATTAAATAAATACATTCAAATTTACTTCATGATTTAAGATAAATAAAAGGCTTTCTGAATTAATCATTGATAAAGACAAAATTTATTTTATGCCTACTTGTATCACTTATTACTATTACCACAGAATTTTGAGATCTCCAATTTCAATACTTCTGGAAGGTGTAGATTGGGGGAAAATTGGACTGAACTTTTACATAATAAAGTACTAGTTAAGTGAATAAATTAATTGTGGTAATAGTAGTAAGGAATACTTATCTTACATCATGATATTTGGGATATATCCTGGGACAGATATAAGGCAGTTCCAACCAATGTACTTACAAGCTTTGTTAGGCCAATAGAATGGGGGTGAAGGTAGAATGCCAGAAAATAGAACTAATGAATGGGGACAGTGGCATCAAATAGCAACTGCAAAAACACTTTAATGAAAAGAAAACAATTAAGATATCTTGATGAAAATCAAAAGATCCCTTTGAGGCTTTGAAAGATCCACACCATGCTGTTGCACTGCTTCAAACTAAGTTCCATACCTCTGTTTTCCTACTATCATCTATGTTCAGCAGTTGAGCTGATTTATATCTGTCTCAACAATGGTGAGCCCAAAATTATTTATTTATGACTGCGTGGATGAGAGAAAAAGCAAGTATTAGACATAAAGACTGTAATCATTCCATCTGCTGTGTTGAATGTTCTATCAAATTTATGGACCTCTTTTTCTATTGGTGAAAACGTTCATTACATCCTGTTCTGAGCTGTGGCAGATACAATATTCTGTTTACAGGACCTCAAAAAGAAAGGGACTTGACAGAAATTCACCCTAGACTGCTGATTTTACTTTAAAACATATCTGCAATTATCTGGATTTTTACCTCTGCAAATCATTGCAAGTATTCCTCTATGCCTTGAAACCTAGGCAAAGGAAGTAGGATGAGAATTGACAAAAATGCTCTTTTCCCTTCCATGGGCAGGCCACTTTACTGCTAGAAGTGTTTCTTTCCCTGAATCTCTTATAGTCTGGAGTTACCAGTAATTCATTTTCTGTCCTCACCTAAGTGGTAGGTGAGGAGATTTTTATTCTTCCAGGACAATCTTCCTGGCCACACGCTGTCTTCAACTATGTTTTTGGAATCTGTATGCAGTTATTATTTAGAATACTTCCCCCCCCACACACACATACAATCACTCCAGACACTGCAACACCATGCAACCATGCTACAACTACTGAGAAAAGCACCAGGTTCCAAAATTGATAGCAAGTTATCCTTTCATCATCACAGCAAGCTGCTACTTAAAAAAATTAATAGACTATATATTTTACATCTTATTAGTCAGCTAGAGGAGAGTGACTTAAAAAGTGTATGGGATTAGCAAAGACAACAAGTTGCCTTTGAACTTGGTTACTGAGGGAGTCAGAAACAGGAATCAGGGTGTGTGGAAGTGTCCTGTTTCTAAAAGACAGTGAGATAATAGTATTTCCAGTTCTAAGTAAGAGACAAGAGAAGGGGAATTACTTAGGGTGAAACTTAAAATGCCTGTATAGCTCTGGCCACTGACAAATGATGGCAACAGATCCTGGAGGAGATATTACTGGAGAATCAAAAAATGCAGATGGAACAGAAGGACAGTTACAAGACAATTTACAAATTGTCGTCTGCAAAATTTGGAAGCTGTCATGCTTTGGATTACATCAATTGAACAGATTGTTTAATCCAGGCTTTCTGAACCTGGTGCTCTCCAGATATGTTGAGCTATAATTCTCATCATCTGTAGCCATTCTGATCCAGGTCTGATGGGAGCTGCCCTCCAACATTTCTGGGAGAGTGCCTAATTGCAGAAGGCTGATCTAAGCCTATTGTGCTGTCATATGTTTGCAAACCCTTCATGTCTATCTGACAAGCTATTTTATTCATATTTCCTGTATTCTGTACAGCCCATAATAAGTAATAAAAAGAAGTCATGTGCAACACTAGGCAAGATTCAAAGCATGAACCAGAGAAACATAACACAAATAATGCAGAAAACCTCTGTTACAGGTAATGTTCTGTTAAACCATCTGACAAGCATGAAAACACAGAAAACCATAAGCAGAATGGTTTTGTTTTTCAGAATTATTGGTGCCTGGTAGAATTGTTTATCTGCCTGAGTTACAACTGTCAGGAATTATTTCTCAGTCTCACATCTCTTCAAACATCTTCTGTTTTAAGAGGAACTTACCAAAAGTCATGTGGGAAGAATCCAGAGAAAGAAATATTTTGGAAATATTAAAAAGGTAGAATATATTTCTCCAAAGGAATAATGGAGAAGATCTTTAAAAGGCAGAAACTTATCCCTCCCCCCAAGCCAGAAAATTCAGCAGAAAGCAGCTTTTAGGAATGTAGATGTAATAATCCATTCAGTAAGGTTGGGGCCAGGAAGCTAGAAACTATGAGATTAAGAAGACCTCTAAAATCTACATACCCCACCCAAACTCTAAAAGACATGACCTTTGGGAACATAATAGGATTAACCCTCCAATACCAAAAGGGCACACTCAGACTCAGGTCAAAATATATGACACAGGAAATACAAAGCCTCAAACAGGAACAGGAAACAACCTCAAGAGTCCCAGAAGGTATAAAAACCCACCACTCCCAGCAACATGTGGTCAGCTTTCCCAGAGCCACCTTACTGTCTGGCTCTGCTCTTCAATAAACTACAACCTTCTTTCTAAAGCAGTCTCCATTTTTTTTATTCCCGGCTTGGACTGTACCCTGATGAATATTTTTCATTTCAACAGTCACATTGGTAGCATGTAACGGTCACATGAGCAGCCAAAAAACCAAGCCCAGCCCCCCAAAAAACTTAGTTTCTTTTTTAAGTATGAGGCAAAAATGCAGACAAAAAGTGTATACATGCTCACACTCACATACACACAAAGAAAAGCACACAGAATACTTTTATTTAACTCAGGGGTCGGCAACCTTAAACATTCAAAGAGCCACTTGGACCCTTTTCCCAGAGGAAAAAAAACACTGGGAGCCACAAAACACACACGCGCAGACGTGCGAACGCAAGGGGGGGAGCTTGATTGAAGAGTTTAATTAAAAAGAAATAGAGGCTGCTGTGCATGAGTTCTCTCTCTCTCTCTCTCTCTCCCTCCCTCCCTCCTCCCCCCTCTCTCTCCGATCTTCTGCTCACCTGGCAAGCTGGTTTCACGCTGTTCTCAGACAAGCTGACACACATTCTTATTGGGCTGGTTCTCCTGCTGCTGCTGCTGCTTTTTGCTGCTGCCTGCTTCCTGTGGAGATGCAGCAAAGGCAGGAGCCCCACCCAATAAGCTTGTCAGCTTCTCAGAGAACAGCGTGAGGCCACTCTCTTTTACACAGAGAGAGAGAGAGAGAGAGAGAAAGAGAGAGAGAGAGAGAGAGAGAGAGAGAGAGAAGGGAAGCGCAACTGCCTCTCTCTGTCTCTCTCTCTCTGTGCAAATGGTGGAGGATGACTGGGAGCCGCAGAAGGCTGAAAGAGCCGCATGCGGCTCCAGAGCCGCGGGTTGCTGACCCATGATTTAACTCATTGTTCTAGAACAGAGTTTTTCAGCTTCGGCAGCTTTAAGATATGTGAAGTTCAACTTCCTCATGTTGGCTGGGGAATTCTGAGAGTTGACGTCCATATATTTTAAGGTTGCTGGGGCTGAGAAACAATGTTCTGGAATATTCTTTCTGTCTTATCTTTATCCATACAAACTCTACATTTATAGCCAATCCACTCATAAGTGACACGTGCAATCCATTAAGTGAAAGGAGCCATACATTTAAATTTTCAAACATTTATATAGTCATCCAACTTATATCAAACTCTCAGATTTATGGAATATCTTCATAAAAATGGCAAGCAACAGATCAGCACTAAACATATTGCCAATGCTGCTAACATCGAATGTTATTGCTTGACAAGAGATGAAGAAGTAGCCATTTCATATGTTAAACTTGTGTATTGTGTTTTAATATATTGTGCAAGGGGTGGAGATTTCAAATTCCAGCTTCCTTCGAGCAAGCATTTGCCGGTGTATTAGGCTAATAAAGGACTTTTAAGGTAAACAATGCCTCAGAGTCACTTGAAAAGCCCATGCGTCGGAAACTTGACACATATTAGCCATCAAATCTGGAGACCAACACAATGGCTGACAAAGTGGAAGAGGACAATTTAAATACCAAGAAGATTACTTTAACAGAATGTGCAAACTACTGTACAGTATTTTTTATTTCACATGCTAGCAAAATAATGCTTAGGATAATCCAATACAGATTGGACTCCTACCTGGAAAGAGAAATGTTTAACACCTGGAATCCTGGAAACCTACCAAAAGCCAGAGCAGTTCACATAACAGCAATATTATACAAGCATATTGTGATGTACCCAAAACTTCAAATGCTATTGAATTCTGGATCAGATGAAGTTTCCTAATGCTTTTCAAGGGTATCCCCATGTACAAAATGATGCAGCAGTTCAACTGTGAGGTGACTAAGGTGTAAGTGACCACGAACAGCACCTCCCAATCCAGGCATGGTCACAACTGGGTGATTTAGACCAGTGCCTCTCTTTTTACTGCAACCTATCTCTTAAGGTGGATTGAGAAGATAAAAGAGGATAAAGAAAAAAGAAGTGGGTTAAGAGATTGAAGTATCTTGCTTGGAGGTCTTTGGAGGAAAAGTGGGATAAAAATGTTCATCCTCATTCTCTTCTGTGATACCTACCTATTATGGGTTTTTAAGGATCATCTATATACTATCCTTCAGATAGTATTTCAAGCTAGACTGATTTATAATTATTATACCTTCTTTTGATCCATCTAAAAAGCCACTATGTGTGTACCCATATGAGAGATACAGTTCCATTCAAGTATTTTCTCAGAAATGTTTACTAGAATAATGAAATCTTTTAAAAATGCTTAATCAGATCAGATGCCACAATACATATTTTTCACTAGGGTTATCCACTATATGAATAATGTGCACTTCTGCATCTGAAATACTACTCTGACATTTCAAACTAATTAGTTAAAATAAATTTAGCCAAAAAGAGACAGTGTTGTAATGAAACACAAATGCAATTAAACACTCTCCAGGATGTCACAAAACTTTAAATTCTTTGCTGCCATAGATCATGTTTTATAACCTTCTCCTATGGTAACATGTTAGAGCCTTGTCATAGTATGCCACAGGCATTGCTCTGCATTTATTACAGAGAAGTAAGCAGAGACCTTCATGTCTTATTTGCATTTAGGAAGGCACCATTTGAAATTTGAATATCTAGTGGCAGAACCATAATAGTCATTCAGGGTTAAAGAAAGAACTACCATGAAACTGCCACCAGATGTCCATACATTAGAATGCCCATCTGTAGTGGAAAAGCCTATGTGCAAACAACTCTGCAGACACAAGTAAAACACTAATGAAATCAAACATCTTGAGTACAGGTAGTTCATGGGTTATGAGAGCAATGGGGACCCTAATCTCCATTGCTGATGCCATCGTAAGGTACAATGTCACGTGACTGCATCACTTAGTGGCAATTCCAGCAGTTCCAGTTGCCATCATAACCTGAGGATGGCACAGGTCATTAAACAAGGATCTCATGTAATAATTTCCCCATTGAGTTTGCTTGTGGGATGCCACCAGAGAACGTTGGAAATTATGATCATATGACCATTAGGATGCTGTAACAGCCAGAACTCTGAGAATGTAAGTACCATTCATTCAGTGCTACCAAAGTCTGAATGGTTGCTGAACAAATGTCATAACCCCAGGATTACCTATATAAAGAAATCTATAAACAAGGAACTGATCGCCCTTAGTAGACTTCTTCATTGCAGTTACCCACACAATAGTCTGGATCAGTAAAATAAAGCCATTCCCCAGTTAACTATTTAATATATGTAATGCATGAATGCATGTATATGTATGGTATATGTATGTTGTATACTCTCAATTAGTCAAAGGACTAATTTATGCAATATATATACAGTAAGGGCAAAAGTAGACAACAATTTCAAAAAGAAACACTACACTGATGGGGAGGGTTGTTTTATAGTAATTTCTGATCAACTTGTTTACACAAACCAAGAAAACTGTTTTGAGCAGTGATGCTCTAGGACAGTTATATCTCCCATATACTGTATAATCTGTTTGGACTTCATAGCTAGCTTGTTCTCACAGGAAGAGGGTAAGCCAAATGTAGCTCTGAAAGTTTCTGAATCCACAGAGAATCTCCAGTATAGAATTGGGGGGGGGATTCACCACCCCAGCACCTGCTTCTTCAGATACCAGCCCAAGTTCAATGGTACTTCTGAGCCAAGAGGAGCACCAGGAACACAGAGTTTAATATCAACTTATGACCACAACTGGAACCAGAATTTCTTTTGTTAATTAAGCAAGACAATTGTTACCTTAAGTGAGTCATATCCAAATTTATAACCTTTTTTGCCACAGTTGTTAAGCAATCTTTCCAGATGTTAAATGAATTGTGCAGTTGTGAATCCAGCTTCCTCCATTTACTTTGTTTGTCAGAAGCTGGCTGGGAAAATAGAAACTGGAAATCACATGACACCCCCCCCCCCAAGATACTGCAAAACCATCATAAATACATGCTGGTTGCTAAGTATCTGAATTGTGCGGTTTCTGCAATGGCCCAAATGCAAGGACCAGTCATTACTCATTGTTTTCAGTGCCATTGTAACTTCAAACAATTGCTAACTGAATGGTTGCAAGTTAAGGGCTACCTGTACTTATGAATAGTCAGGCAGTCTAAACAAGACAAATGCAGACCAATAAGGGCAAGAGTGCAGGCTTGAGAACTTCATTTTTTTATTAAGTTCAGTGCTGCAAATAACAACAGTTGCAGCCTTTCTTGTGTTTCCAAGACTTTGCTCTAATTTGTTCACACAAACATCAGAACTCCTCTTCACTATTTTATATCAGTTCCTGGGTCTCTAATACTGTACTATCAACTGAATTCATACTATGGTGCTTTATAATATCGCATGTGTAGCTTCCCACACTACATCCTTAGCCTTGGATAGATCATTATTTACAATGCTCTTTGAAAGAGGACATAGTTTCCAACCAATAGGGACTGACATCCTCAAAAAGTATTCTGAGGACTAGTGGCTTTATTTGATGCAACCTTCATCTCATGTATCTAAAAACTTGGAAGTTACTGCAAATCAAAGCAGGCAATACCTAAGCACAATTAATTCACTGTATAAAGAAGCTTCATAGTTTATTCTCCTGTTCAGTAAGGGGAGACCGTTTATGTTTTTCTAACAAAACTAATTGCCCATGTCTGAGAAACCTCTATTGTTTTTTAAAAAAATGAAATGCCAGTAACATAACAATGTCATAGTAATCACTGAAAGCAGAATCTTGCTCACCTTTCATGCCTTATGTCAATGGAATGGAAATGTCACAAGCCCATACACCAAGTGTCAAATGAAGGAATGAAGTCAACTTGCTAGGATAAATTAATTAGGAAAACGTTTTTATAGATCAGGGGTGTCAAACTGATGGCCCGAGGGCCTGATGCGTCATGCACAGGCCATGCCCACCCTGGTTCCGCAAAGGCAAAAAATGTCACAATACATCATGATATGTCACGTGATGCGATCACGTTTGACACCCATGCTATAGATGATCGATATCACACTAGTAAATCTTTAATTATTCAATTAACACATTTAAAGTTAGCAGTTAAACAAGTTTTGCTATGCTGACAGAGCAGAAAACTTTAAGAAAATCCTGTCTCTTATTGACACATTTTTCTAGGACTTTGAGTGATGAACTGACTGATGCCATAGGTTTAAGTTTAGTATCTCTGTGTTTTCTTGAATATGATGATAAACTAAATTGGCTGTAGAGAAAAGAACAACACATATTCAGGATCAACAATAAAGTGAGAATAGCACTTCCTGTCTTGATGATCCTCAGATATATTAGATTTACAAAAATTTCCAGTCAACAAAAACTTGTGTAGGTTGGGAAGCATGGTAATTCCAATGCCAAAAGATTTGGAGATTGTTGAGAAAGACCTGAGGAAGACTGAATTACTCTATAACCATTACTCACCTCCCCCTCATTGTACAATTAGGCTACTGCAATGCATTCTCTATGCCTTTGGAGGTTATTTGGTCTGCACAATTACACCAAATTACTGTAGAACAGCTGCTAACAAGGATGAGAATATTTAACAATACAATATTGTTGCTTCCATCACTGGAATAATTGCTTAAATATGCAATCTAAGCTCCCAGTTTTAAGACATTAAAAAGTTTGGTTTTCATGTACATCCAGGACAGTCTGTTCCAACTATAGGTGGTTCATGTATGTATTCCAAGAGGAGATGCTGAATGTCCCCACCTTCCATGAGCTAAATGTCCCTCACCTTCCATGAGGACCAAGAAGGGCTCCTTCTCTGTGGCAGTCTCCATACTATGGAAGAAACCTCTCCCTAGAGTTCATCAAAACACTTTCCTGCTTGCTTCTTCTTTCTGAGATGGGCAGCCAGTGTGCAGTGCACCATACAAGGTTTTTTTTAAAAAAAAGATATTATATCAGTGATTGGGTTGATTCCCATATGAACACTTAACCACCAACAGAAACTATATCCATGATCCACCAGGCCCTTGCATAATTTTTGTTATGTAATTTTAGTTAAAAAGATTGAATATTAAAAAGACTGTTTATAGGGGCAAAGTTAGCAAGTAGAATTCTGCACACAGGTGCCTTGTATGCCTGAAGCAGCCCTGACTGAGTCTATCCACCATGCTACTGCTCATGTTCTTCTCTTTCCATCTACCTTTACTAGCACTATATATTTCTCTAGAGAGCCATATTTTGCATAATCTATCCAATTTGGCTCAGACATTTGTGCCACAAGTGAGAATTCTGAATTGATATTTTCTATGATTTATTTGTTGAGATTTTGGGGGCTGGCCATGAGATTTTCAAGAATTTTCTTCCATAGCAAATTTCAAAAGTATCAATACTTTTTCTATACTGGATTGGATTGTCACAGGGAAAAAAAATTCCTGCATAATTCTGAATTTGCTGATAGACACAGTCCAGTATCAAAATGGCTTTTCCAAGGCTTGCATTGCTACTCTACCAAGTGCTAGCCCATATCGTATTTTTTGATTGCAAAGCTTACATCAGGTTCATGAATACAGCTTTATAACCAAGCATTTTTTGTTGTAGGTTTCAACTATGAAGCTTTGTCTTTACTACACAAAGATTATGGCGAGGTTTAAGAACTCTGCTCTCTGAATGAGACACAGAAAAAGGTCCAAGGACGTCTCCGTGGTCATGTGGCCAGCCTGACTAGACGCCAAAGGCGCACAGAATGCTGTGAAAGTGTAAGTGGAAGTACCTTGAGAACACCAGGTCCAAAGGGGGACAGGGATTCTTTGGTTGAGTGTCTGAACCTTTATAATAATTTATAATATTTAGGTATAGAGTTAAGAGAGGTCCAATCCTATGTCAGTGACAAATATTTGTTGGATGATGGTTGTGGGGGCAGGGAGGGAGGAATACTGCAGGAAATGTTATGAGTCCAACAGACAAGTTATCAGTGATTAGCAAAGGAAGATATGACATGAGATTTGAGGGTGACGGGGTAATATCTTTCAAGATTACCTTGGATATTTTTTAATCTTATGGACAGGTCCCTGGCAATACAAGCTCTGGCATATATGAGTTGGATCTGTTCATTATAAGGTTCCTCTAAGCAACTAATGAAATATGCAGATTTAAAGTGATAGGAAATGCTTCTTTGAGGGAAGGGATTATACCTTTTACCTTTAAGAAGGTGCTTGTGCATCCCCTAAAGAAACCAACTCTTGATCTAACCATATTGAATAACCATTTGAGAAAGGTATTGGAGAAGGTTTATAATGCCTTGGTAAGGCCACGCTTTGAATACAGCATCCTGTTTTGGCTACCACAATGTAAAAAAGATGTTGAGATCTAGAAAGAGTGCAGAAAAGAACAACAAAGATGATTAGGGGATTGGAGGCTAAAACAGATAAAGAACGGTTGCTGGAATTGGGTATGTCTAGTTTAATGAAGAGAAGGTCTAGGGGTGATATGATAGTTCCAATATTTCAGGGGTTACCATAAAGAAGAGGGAGTCAAGCTATTCTCCAAAGCATCTGAGGGCAGGACAAGAAGAAATGGATGGAAACTAATCAATGAGAGAAGCATTCTAGAACTAAGGAGAAATTTCCTGACAGAACAATTAATCTGTGGAACAACTTGCCTCCAAGGTCCCTTCCAATGTTGTTGTTGTTGTTGTTGTTGTTGTTGTTGTTGTTGTTGTTGTTGTTGTTGAAATGCCAATATAAAGACCCTGGGTGAGTGGATTAATTATTAAGCTAGACTCCTTTTAGATAGATTTCAGATTGAGGTGTGGAACTGAAACTGCATCAGCTCCTCTTGTGAATGTCAATCAGAATGAATGGCCTTCTCTTCTGTGTCTAATGTACAACACTGAAAAAGGCTCACAGGTGGGAAAAGCACTGTAGCTTGAGCTGATACAAGCTAGAATGTTACAACCTGAAACTACTCAGCCTTTCCCAATATAGTGTTCTTCAGCTGGAGTCAAACTAGAATGCTTTGCTGGCAAGAAATGGAAAATTTGCGAACTATATTTCAAATTTACCTGGAACACACATGGCGAGGGAAAACTAGGGCATGAAATGGCTCTTAGATCATCCAGGGTTCTACTGGCCAGCACTAATCTCACTGCTGCCCTAGATGACTAAGAATCTACACAAAAACTCTCCTAGAACTAAGCACTACAGGAAAAGATTGTTGTAGTTGGCTATCTTTCACAAAGTTTCAGCTATCATGACTCATTTCATCATTCAGGAACCTAGGAATATTGAGAAGGGATCTAAGAACAGTGATTTATACCAGTAAGCCTTTCCTTTAAAAAGAGCTATATGAAATTCTTCCTAGGTTTTGATCTGGTTCTGACTGGTGCATTGACATACAAATGTGAAAGAGGTTAAGGAGTTTTATTACTTAGTTTAAAACATCTCACAGTGGTCATAGCTATTAGAATGGAAATGTAACAAGTTTCCAAAAACAGAAATGTGCTTGCTCATGAAATAATAATAGTCTCAATTTAAAATGCTTTAGCTTAAAATTCTATGATCCATAACTGTTGACTAGAATAAATATTATAAAAAATTTTACTTTCCCTGTGGAATTTCAAAGGCCGTAAAACCTTCCTAGAAGCATAAAGGACGCATACACATATTTGGTCAACGTGTCAATAAAATTATACACTACAATTGCCACTAAAAGTACAGAAATGCGGTTTATGCTTTTTTCTAGAAAAATATTTCTCAGCATCAACTTTTTACTGCTCTTTGCCAATGATTCCAGTGGGGCTCATTAAAAAATAGCATAAGAGGAATTTTATGACTAAACTTCATTTCTATAGAGGTTTTTAATACCCGCAGCTGCTGCACAGTAGCAAGAAAACTCTCTCTGCTGTCTGTGTCTAAACATGCACCTCAGAGTTTTACATATGCAATAGGTAAGCTATCCCATAAAACATCGAGGTAAGAATTTTGTACCTATATTATTTCAACACTGCACTGTTGGTAACATTGTAGTGTGTGTGCGTGTGTGTGTGTATGTGTATGTATATATACATACATATATATACATATATATATACACACATATACATGTGTGTGTGTGTGTGTGTGTGTATGTAGAGACTCTACATAGACTCTAGAAAGGGTACAGAGAAGAGCAACAAAGATGATTGGGGGACTGGAGGCTAAAACATATAGGGAACGGTTGCTGGAATTGGGTATGTATAGTTTAACGAAGAGAAGGGTGAGGGTGACATGATAGCAGTGTTCCAATATCTCAGGGGCTGCCACAAAGAAGAGGGAGTCAAGCTATTCTCCAAAGCACCTGAAATCAGGACAAGAAGCAATGGATGGAAACTAGTCAAGGAGAGAAGCAACCTAGAACTAAGGAGAAACTTCCTGACAGTTAGAACAATTAACCAGTGGAACAACCTGCCTCCAGAAGTGGTGAATGTTCCAACACTGGAAATTTTTAAGAAGAGAATGGACAGCCATTTGCCTGAAATGGTATAGGGCTTCCTGCCTGAGCAGGGGGTTGGACTAGATGACCTCCAAGGTCCCTTCCAACATATATATATATATATATATATATATATATATATATATATATATATATATATATATATATATATATATATATATATATATATATATATATATATACACACACATATATCCATTCAATTGTATTCAATTTTCAGAAACTGCCTGAACAAGTTCCTGCAATCCTCTTGGCAAGGGTTTTCAGAAATGGTTTACCACTGCCTCCTTCCTAGGGCTGAAGGAGACTAGCTCAGCTGGCTTCATGTCTAAGGCAGGACTACAACTCACAGTCTCTTGGTTTCTAGCCTGATACCTTAATCACTACACCAAACTGGTCCTCATTGTACTATATATTATATATAATTTTCAAATATATTTTTCCCATGTTATTTGGATCATAGAATCCAAGGGACATTTTGGCTATTAATGGCCATGTGTCAGACCATTGTGGCAAGCAAGGATGATTTTCTAAACTGCTAATGAGAAGCCAAAGTGAAATGGATTCTTCAAAGTAGTTTCCAAGCCTGTGGAAATATTGGTCATGCTGGGCTGAGAATCTGAGAACTGAGCAGAAGTATAATTTTGAATGTAAAGTCTCCTTGGGAGAAACGTTCAGGAACTGCCTTGTTTTTGAACTGAGCAAGTTGGATTCAGATAGAGGCTTGCATCCTAGATCAGAAAGTTTACCACTTGGAATAATCTAATGATGAAAACAACATCCACAATTAGTGTATTTGTAACCAGTTCTATCCTGAACTTCTAAACTACTTTTGTGTATTATGACATTGTATACCTAACTTTGTTTTATCTTAATTTTCTGGATCTTGTTTGGCTTAACTAAAATACTGGGATTCCCTTAAATCTATTTGTTGATTGATTAATTACTTGCTTGCCTCTTGTATTTTAGAGCAGTTATCTCTGATTGTGGGACAGCACAGTAAATGATGGGACAGGACAGTCATCTTTTTTTCTCATCTAATTATCATGGAAGCTGTTGTTAATTTTTCTTTTTTGGAATAAAAAGGATCTACAGTGTAGGTCACCCCATTAGTCTGAAAACCAAAGATTCAATCATATTAAAATAATTATCACAGTGTAAATCATAACTGCTGTTCAGAAAACCTCAACAAGCATATTTGCCTGCACCCAGACTCCTCACCCAACTATCCTATATCCTAAAAGCAATTACAGTATTTAGTAAAGATGGCTGTGGAGAAGATAGAATCAATGTACAATGTGCTCATGATTTGTTACCAGAATAAATTCACATGGAATAATGGCAGAATCTCAAGATACTCATGGAAGCAATGTATATATTAAATTCCATCAGAAAATGGAATTATGAACTCACAGAGGCAATTACCCAAGATCCCAAATACACAAATAAGCCAGGCACACTGAATTCTACATTTTGCCATAAGTTATTGTCCCACACAAACAGATCTGCTTAGAAACTATATCACAGTATAGGAAATCCAAGATGGCAGATAAAGACTCTGTTATTCTTACCTCAGTGGAGAAGTAGGATTTAGAAAAGTTGGCAAAGCTTTATCTCAGTTGAAAATTACAAGTTGTAGAAACCTATAAAGCAATTTGTTTGCTGATCTTTGGAGCTGTCCAAGGTCTGGACAATCTTGAATATTGCCAAAAGCATGTCCTGATAATTCAATCCCTTCCGCCTGCAAAAGGCGTTTGGGGGAGGGGGGGAACTTTTCCAATTCTCAATCATCAGAATGTAGAAAAAATAAAATAATAATAAAATAAAATATCTATAAATGTGTGCACTTCAAAACATGATGCTATTTGATTTCTTTTCTCTTCATGAACCAACTCTATTAGTTCCATCTCCCATTCAATGTCCTCACACATCTGGTTATGCAATATAGTGGTTAGGTTTCTGATGAGGAACAGAAAAGCTGTAGTTCACATCTATGTTCACCCTAACCTAAAGCACAGAATTGTTATGAGGCAGAATGGGAGACCTATGCACGCTGTGTCAGACTCCATGGATGAAAGGTGAGCAACCAGCAACATGTAATATAAATTCAAGCCTTGGTCCCTGTAGTTAGCATTCACTGAACCTAACTGGATTAAGTTAACTCTTTTCACAAATTGTTGACTTCAGTAACTTTCCCAAAAATTCTTTTTTTTTTAAATTAAAGCAAGCTTGTGGTTCTGTCAAGAGATTTCTCAGAATGCAATTCAGGAACTTTTAAATTTGTCTGCTTATGGTAAGTAGACACAGAATTCAACGCAAGAGTCAATACATATGAACTTACTCTTCTAGTTATTTTTATTATTATTTCAAAGTAGGTAACCAGCCTTATTTACTCCTTTAAAACTCCTTTAATTGTATGCAAGTGCAATTTAAAAAATCCTTGACAAAACCTCAATAATTGTTCCTCAGTAGCAGCAGAAAATTACCTCCTCTTAGTTTCAAAAGTTCTATTTATATGCCTAATAATCCCACCATTGATTACTGTGACTATATTCTAATTATAAATCCATTACTGCCTGAAAGTGAAATAAAATCAGTAGCCCACATAAAGAGGAAAAGGGGAGAACTAAAACTTCACTGTGCTATTATATACAGATTCTGTCATGAAACAATTCCATGTTATTATCAGGAGTATAATAAATCTTTTTCAATTAGTATAACCAAATTGTTCTTGAGATGTACAAAAAAACCCTCAAATTCTAAAAAGATAAAATGCTGGTAAAGTCAATAAAACCTGTCAGTTATGAAGTTATAGAAAATAGAATCTGAAAACTAGTGTAACAGTTGAACACATACACAAACACACACACACACACACACACAACCCCATTCATAGAACAGTATCCAAAAAAATTGATATGTATTCTAACTGATGAAGGCAAAGAATAATATTGAATAATGAAAGGTCCCAGGATAATGTTGCAGGACCCAATCTGGGTCGGGAACCGGGATCAGAATTCTGGTGAGAGAGACGTTCCCTGAGGATGGGCTCCAGCGTGAATCCAAAAGCTCGGAAGACTAAATCTCTGTTTCCAGTGACCGACCCAGATTGGATCCTGCATAATGTATTCTACCGAACATGAAAATGGTCTTTACTGAAATGTGAAATACCATAGTAAAATCCAGCAATATTGTATATTGTATTTAAAAAGTAATATAAATAAAAATAAAATCATCATTCAAGTAAAAGTTACAATACAGATGTACAGTTCTAGTCCAACTTTCTATTCTTCAGCAGCTTACATGTGCTACAAAAGAGCTAATGGCTTCATTAAGAAAGATTATTTATCTTGATCACAATGGCAATCACTTTCTTTCAAAATCCCTAGGAAAACATTAATTAATTAGTTTCAGAGCAATAGTTTTTACTGGTTTGCCTACTTTGAAACCCCTGCATCTTCTAGAAATTTCCATCTATTCTAGCACAGGTATAGTAACAAGCCAGTGGAATCCAGAGCTAGTTCAAAATAATCACTATATCTTCGGGGTAAATTTACACATATAATGTCTATGCAACTGAGAGACACTTGGAAAAAGATATGTAATCAGATGTTTAGTGTTGGGGTTGCCTAAAGTATTTAGACAATCTATGAATTTCTAACCTACCCCTAATGTTAAAGTTGGTTTTCAATAAGAACAGGTGAAATCTAGGCCTGCCATTGTGGTCAGGGCTGCTGGCTCAAGTTGGCTTCTATAGCTAGTTTGGGCAGGTCCTTTTATGAGATACTATATTAATAACCGCTTGGCCTGCAAGTAAGAAAAGATCGAACAGGGGTTGCTTGGGTGATTTTTCTCAGGCAGGATGCTTGGGTTAAGAGAGGTTTTAGGACTTTAGTCTTTCTTTTTATACTGAGAAAGAGAATGGACTGAGAGTCCAGCACCCAGTTTATGTGGTTTCAGAATGCATTTTTTTTGTTCAAACTTCCATGGTATATAGAACATGGATGTTTATACTTCTTCTGAACTTAGAGCCATTCTTACTCTCTGAACTTTGCCTTTGTCTCATTCACAAAAGTGGGATGAGACTAGACAGTGGACAGAAATCAGACCAAAAAAATCCACTTAAATCAAATACAGTCAATTATTCTAAGTTAAATAAATGTCTCTTCCAGTACTATTAAAATTACAATTCAGCAGCAGTTTGGCTCCTGGAGCTGCACTTCGGATGCAGAGCTACACGCAATGGGGGGAAAAATCATGCATTTTTATCTACCACTGACTGTGCCAGATTGAAATCTGTAAGTTGACCATTAATAATAATAAACACATGGGGACATTTTTTTTCAACCAGTGTTCTGTGAGTTGCTAAGTCACTGAAAATTATCTTCAAGCATATTCATAAACACCAAATTCTGAATCGAGTAAAAACAAATCAATTATTTGTCTTAATTTTTAATTGGGGTATGATAGAAAAGGCAGTTCAAGCTCTCATATAAAATCCAACTTAATGATATAATTAATATTCAGCAATGATAACACTGGCTTATACATACCGTAGGTATAAAAAAGTAAAGTTTCTTTTTAGTTGAACTCAACTCCTGGAAACTTTCATAACTCTTTCCTTGGTAATATCAGAGAAGTGATTTACCTTTGAAACATGAGAGTCTTGCACTGATTTTGGCAGAACCAGAAATAGAAGAAATGCAAAAATAGCCGTCTTATCTCACAAAATGTCTGTATTCACTGAAACTGAAAATGATATGGCTAGTTTGCCATATCAAATATTCTATTTGATATGGCAAGCAATTTAGAATATTTATTTTATGTATCAGATTTATTTGTTGCCCATCTGGCAATTCAGATGTCTGAATGGCAACATTAACAATTATAATTAAACAGTTATAATTCCTATGTGGCAATGAAGTTTTATTTTTTTCATCCCTCCAAAGACTTTACAGTGTCTTAACAGTTTATTAGCTTGCAGATAACATAAACATTATTAAAATAAAGAATTCTTACCCACTTCAGTGGTCTGGGGGGGTTTGGGGAGGGGAGTTGGGGGATTGATAAATTGTTTCTGTTTTATTATATCTGAATCCAATTTTGGTATCAAGGTTCTACAACTTTTTATTTAAAGAAAATTCTTTATTTTAAAGAAAACCTTTCTTTATTTCAACATGATTATTGTTTTAGCTAACTGACTGTAGACACAGAGTGATTGTGGTCTGATTTAGAGTTTATCTTTCATGTTTGTGATTTTGATTTTGTCATTGTTCTGATTTATTTATTCTAGGGGGAATATTTTTGTTGATATGGCACACTGTCCAATCCTTTGGGACTAGGCCAGAACATAAATAAATAAACAAAGTATGATTAGTATTGGCTCCACCCCATCATGCTTAATTCTGTTCCATTTTTCTCCAACTATCATATGACTGACCTGCTCAAAAACTCTGCACTGGTAACCATCCCATGAACTGTTATCCAGTGACTGTGCTTCAAAAAAGTGCATCCTCTTATACCAAATACTGATAAAAGAAAGAACTGAACAGATCTCTGTGGGCCAATGACGCACACACTTGCTCATTCTTAAAAATCAAGAAGGGATGGAGAAAAATTGTGGCTACTCACCTAGAGAGCATTCAAAATCAGAAGTTTGGGGATGCTCAGAGTTTCATGTGAAACTTTAATGTTTATAAGGAAAGCTGCACAAGTGTAGGAATAATACTTAAGTTTTTATATTTACCGCATAAACAATAATTAGAAGCCACCTTGTTTATTTGGAAATTTTTACTGCTCAAGAAAACCACATATTATCCTTTTTTTCCTTGTGTTTGATATATTAATACATTATGAGGAAACACAGCAAATAACTTATGTTCACAGTTCATGTGTTGGCCTATTACCAGTAAATTCACAGGTTCATATCAATATCTATTAGAATCTTAACTGAAACCCAACTCAAATATATTTTTACATCCCTGAACTTTTTACTTCAGGAGAGTTTACTGAAACCATTCAGATCTGACCAGCTGCCATACTTCATCCAGGGATTATCTCTAAACCATACAGAATTTGTATTCCAGTTTGTTAACTCGGAGGTGAATAAAAAGCTATTATGAAAATGTAGCATCCATAATTACACTCTTCAACAGTCAAAGAAAATTCAGCCATTCTACACGGAAATTATTTACACAGGCATCACAAAAGATTATAAGGCTATCTTTATGACAAGTTTAACACTGAAGCACATAAAGTGGAACTGTTACAATGAGCTATTTTGCTCTGTGACTATTGCTGTAAAATTGAACGAGACAGCTTAGCTCTCCAGCCTTGTCCATCTCAAATGATACATTCAAATACCAACCATGGCCACTACTTTAAATGTAAGACCAAAAAAACCCCCCTATAATTTGTTGCCTATAATTTCTTCCCAGTCCTAAACAATTAGGGCTCAGTTTCTTGGATGTATTAACATATATGCAATAGTTTTACTTGCTAACATGTACATCAATTTTGTATTATTTTAATTGCTTTTATGATGTACACCAATATACAATGACCATATTGCTTTTAACCTACTGGTTGGCATTCTCCCACATTTTAATATTTTATATTTTATGAATTGTTTTCTCTATTTGAACCTGGTTTTAGAGCTTTCTGTTGTCATTATTTTGACTATTTATTTATATGGACTTGTTTTCTTTTTTAATTTAAATTTTGAGAGGCACCCAGCTCACATACTATATCAATTGAACACTGTAAATACATTTATTTCCCCTTTAGAATCACAATGTTGTACCACAAGCTCTTCCCCTTTGGGGCATCCATGCAACATGGCAGTCCTTATAGAAAAGGGGAGGTGCTTGTGTAGAAAAGCCACTTTCGTCAGTCTTACTTCCATTTCCCCTGAAACAAGGCTGCCACTTACAGTGGAATGAAAGTACTTCATATGTTGGATGAAAGCTTTCAAGAAAAGAGGCAACAAAACCCGTAACTATATGGAATATCAGAAACAGTAGGCAATTACTTACTAGACAAGCTTGAGGAAGAAAACTGTTTACTCGGGAGATACTCCACATCCCTTCAAGGTACTGCTGAGCCTGGATCGTTACTGAGCTCAATGCCCCACTAAGGCCACTGGGAGCCACTGTAACTTGAACGCTGGAGTTTGGGAAGCCACCTGAACCTTGTGGCCACCCTGGTCCCTTCTTCCTCTCCGTCCCAGAGAAAAAGCTTGCAGTTTTGCCAGGCTGTCTACCCCCCTGTCCAGCCATGAGGGACACGTCCCTCTGAGAAGAGACACTGACCATGTTTTGGGAGTTCAATCTTGGTATCACCGCAGCCATTGCCACAGCATTTGTGGGGGGTCCTGTTGCCTCTTGACAGCTGGCTTGGTCAAGGTTGTGGATGACCTGGATTGCTTCTTGCTTCAGCTGATTCAGGTGGGCAGCACAAACATCACACCTGCTTTCCCCTTCACTCCTAGGTTTCTGTAAACATTCAGGCACTTGAAGCTTGTCAAAAATTAAAGCTGATAATTGTGGGTCCTGGAAAAAAAACAAGAACAGAAGCACAATGAGTTAACTACCAAGAAAAATATTTTAAAAATCAAATATTGTGGTACAAACTATATTAACTATTTTCTCTCACAGCAGGTTCTTCCAAGCCTGAGGCAAACCTCTCTCAACTCTCTCTTTAATATGATCCTTGATCTAAATGGGATATCTATTGCAAAGTCTTCATTCTGGCACGAAGGCACAATCTTTCTCCAAAAGCACAGATAAAAGATTGGGCCATCTACTGTAGTACAATATTTCTATTTCAACATGCAGTAGACTTAATAGTCTCCAGTGGAAATCTTTCTTACTATGGGTCACATGAAAATATTCTAAACTTGAGAAAGTAAGTGAAGAAATCTTGGATATAAAGGGAAAATTTGAAGCTCAAAATCAAATGATAATTAAAAATCAACAGAAAGTACACAAAATTGAAGAAAAAACAGATGAGAACGATAAAAATATAGAAATGTTATTACAAGAAAATGAAAAATTAGATAACGCAATTAAGATTTTAGGGATGGAAAAAGCTGAACATTGTTTAAGATTTCAAAATATTCCTGAGGATAGAGAAGAAAACATAGCAGAGGTGATTATTAACATCCTGGAGGAGGCTTTAAAGGCAGACTGAGGAGAAATCCAGCTAGAGGTCGATGAAATATTTTGTATTAATTCAAGCTATGCAAGAAGATATAAATTGCCAAGAGAAGTACATGTACGGTTTACAAAGAAGACAACAAGAGATGAAGTACTACGGAAAGTTAGAGATGAGCCAATACAATACAAAAATAAATAAATTGTGGTTTTAAAGCAGATACCTAAGAGAGTAAGAGATACCCGAAGACATTACCACTTTCTGACTACGAAGCTGATGGCCAATGGTATAAACTTGAGATGGCTGATGCTGGAAGGCATCTTAATAAACTGGAATAATACAAGATATCGATTGGACTCAATCTGGAAGGCGGAAGACATTGAAGTAAGGAATAGGGCAATTTTAGATGAAGGAGTAAAACAAAGACAAGGGGAGAGTAAGGAGCAGAAGCAAACAGAAGAAAGGACTCAAGGAGCAACCACACAAACAGGAGAACAGAAAGAGAAAGACAACCAAATGGGCGAGAATGAAGGACCTGCCAGAGAACAAAGGACTACTAGATCTACAATATATAACAAACAAACAGCCAAAGTGATTGTGAATGGAGATTGTACTGAGAGCTTTGAGATAAGAAAAGGCACAAGGCAAGGATACCCATTATCTCCTCTGTTATTCATTTTCACTTTGGAAGTCTTAAATCGAAATATCAGACAAGATACAGAAATTAAAGTGTTGGGGATAAAGGGTGAAACATATAAATTACAAGCAATTGCTGATGATTTAGTATTTATTTTGGAAGAACCCCTAGAGATGATTCCCAAATTGTTGGGAAAGATAGAGCAGTATGGAAAAATAGCGGGATTAAAAATAAATAAAGAAAAAACTAAGATAATAGTTAAGAATCTCACGGATAAGCAAAAAAGTCGATTGTCAGAATCAACAGAGGTACAGATAGTGAAAAAGGTTAAATATTTGGGTATATATTTATCAGCCAAATGCTCAACAATAAAAGAAGACAATTACAAGAGCCTTGGTGGAGCAGTGGGCTAATGCCTCCTTAAGTAACACCAGCTGCCTGCAATTAGTGCAGGTTCGAGTCCCACCAGGCTCAAGGTTGACTCAGCCTTCCATCCTTCCAAGGTAGGTAAAATGAGGACCCAGATTGTTGGGGGCAATAAGCTGACTTTGTAAAAATGCCACTTGGGGGGGGGGGCAAAAGCCCTAATAAGCAGGCATATACATAGAATGAAGGCTATTGCTAAGCACATTGATTTGTGCTTCTTAGATTGTAAGCCACCCTGAGTCTTCGGAGAAGGGCGGGATATAAATGGGATTTTAAAAAAAAATATATAAGGCTATTGAAACAAATAAAGCTAGATTTTGAAAAGTGGAAGAACTTACAATTGTCACTATTAGGAAGAATTGCTACAGTTAAAATGAATATATTGCCTAAGATCTTATTTTCATTTCAAACATGGAGGTTTTGAACTACCCGAGTGGGTTTTGTATTATCAAGCATCTGTATTAACATGGGTGAAAGAATGGATAACTTCTTAGGAATAAAAGGTTGTTATATTTGGAGGGACATGACTTACAATTGGGGTGGCACACTTTTTTGTGGTACGGGAAAAACAAAATTCATAAGTATTTTCAAAATCACTATATTAGAAATGCTTTGATAACAGTATGGGGAAAAAATCAAAACTAAAATATATGTAAAAATTCCATGGTGGTTATCAATGATGGAAGCTTTCTCACATCCAAATTTGGTAGATTTTGAAAAAATTTGGGCATATAGATATATTTTAAATACTGATGGGACATTAAAATCGAAACAAGAGCTGGGAAATCAGGGCATCAACATGTCATGGTGAGTACAGCTACAAATACAAAATAGATACAAAAAAGATGTGAAACTGTGTTTGTTTTATAAAGAACAAACTGTATTTGATAAGATATTGTTAACCTTGATGAGAAACTAAGAAAATGTATAACTTTTTGTTAATTTTAGAGATGGAAAGTGAACAAACTAAAGAGACAATGACAAGGTGGGCAAAAAACTTTAGTTACAATATAGAATTAGAAAAATGGCAAAAATTATGGGACAGAAATTATAAACTGACAATGTCAACTGCGTATAAAGAAAATTTATATAAAATGTTCTACAGATGGCACCTGCCACCAGCAAGATTAGCAAAAATGTTTAAAAATATGTCAGATAAATTTTGGAATTGTAAATATAATTCAGGCACATACTATCATATCTGGTGGACATGTGATAAAGCAAAGGCTTATTGGAAAAAAATACATGCTTGGTTAGAAAAAATATTAGGAGAACATGTAGTATTTAATCCGGAATTTTTTCTATTAGGTATAACACCAGAAAAGATTAATATACAAAGTTTATATTTGGTTCTACATATTACAACAGCAGCAGGAATAATCTTCGCGCAATACTGGAAAAATGAAGGAATACCACCAGAGGAAGAAGTAATTAAAAAAATAATAGAATGCACTGAGATAGACAGACTAACTATGAGATTGAAAGATAAAGAAGAAATGGAATACTACCGAAGCTGGAAATTATTCTACAAATGGCTAGAGGAGAGAACCAAAGAGTAGGATTTGATTATGTATTAGCACCTTTGAACCCAGACCGCACGCTGGTTGTAAAATTAACATATGTATGTAAAGAAAAAAAGAATTAATAAAAAGTTTATATACGAAAATATTCTAATTGTATACGCCCAGAAGTGAGTTTAATTTATTTTCTATTCAAGCATACCATCCTCAAATATGTATCTAAACATTCTCTAGAGACAAAAATGGCCCCCAAAGGGATGCATTTCGGTTGGATGAGTTCTGTTCAATTCTGAGCTCATAACTCTAAAATTCTAAGTGTATGATTTTTGCATAAGTCTCCAGAGATTTGCAAAATTTGTTAATGGAGGAATAGAATGTTTCACAGAACTTCCAATTCTAATTCCATTTTCCCCCTGGACTTTGCCAAATGTATCCCGGAACATGCACTTACAAGGTTGGATAGTTTACAGGAGTGAATCCTTCAAAACTCATTTTGGGGAATTTACTTCCCAAAATCTCTGAACCATCCCTGGAATACCATGGTTGGGTGGGAGAGGTTCAATATGATTTAGAGCAGGGCTTTTCAACCAGTGGTACGGGTACCACCTGTGGTACATTAGCACCTAGCAGGTGGTATGCAACCATCATAGAAAAGTGTTAGAGAGGGAGGGAAATGAGCTGAACTGGTGGCAGCACCACACAAACCTGAGTGAGAGATCGCTGGACCTGCAGGGCTGTCAGAGCTCAGCAGAAGCGCCAGGATAAGCACCAGGCTCCAGCTGGAGCTCGGCGCACCTGCTGAGCCCAGAAGAAGCGCTGATCAGCTGGAATGTTGCAGCATCTCCAGGCTCATGTGATTTATATTCAGATGCTTGGCAACTGATTATATTTATGATGGTCACAGTGTCCCAGGGTTATGTGAAGTGACCAAAACCACTGCAACCACCCAGCAGAGGGGGGGAGAATAAAAACCAAACACCACCAACCCTGCTGCCAATCAACAACAGAATGAAAACCTCGGACAGGAGGAAGAAAGGCAGGTGTCTTGCTCGGCTGTGGCTTGGGGGGCACTTTTTTCAGTGCCATTGTGACTTTGAACAGTTACTAAGCGAACTGTTGTAAGTCGAGGACTACCTGTACTTCATCAACTTTTTCCTTTTTTTCGGTCATCAAGTGTTGACACCTTGCTAGGCGACTGGTGGTACTCGGATGTTGCCATATCTTAAAAGTGGTACAATGGGTGAAAAGGTTGAAAAGCCCTGATTTAGAGCATGGGTCTTCAAACGTGGCCCTTTCATAACTTGTGAACTTCAACTCCCAGAATTCCTCAGCCAGCATGTCTGGATGAGGAATTCTGGGAATTGAAGTCCACAAGTCATAAAAGGGCCAAGTTTGAAGACCCCTGATTTAGAGGGAAACAGAAAATTCCAGAGTTCTTGGGAATATTCCATTCCCAGATCAAGGAATTTATTTATTTATTTATTTATTTATTTATTTATTTATTTATTTATTTATTTATTTATTTGATTGATTGATTGATTGATTGATTGATTGATTGATTGATTGATTGATTGATTGATTGATTTATATAACCTGGCTCTTGTTCATTAGTTTATTAGACCTTCTGAGTTCCAATTTTTAAAAAAGTAGATCTTGCCAACCTAAAATTTCCCTGTACTATAATTTAAACAAAAACACTTAAAAAGAAATCTTTTAGGGTTCACGTATGAACTGTAACTTAGCTGTTAGATATGAAAGAAATACCATTCTATACAATCTCCTCGTCTGTGATTACATATGAATGTATTAGGCTATCACACACTTAAGCATCATCTGAGTCCTTGGCAGACCCTTCATACTTGATTAATAAGCCATAATAAGCACCATCACTCTATAATACCCAGCATGAAAATGATTATCAGGCACTAACAATAGAGCTTGCGGTGCACTTGATAACTGCTCATGTACTTGCCTTTTAATTAGCTTTCCATTTAAAAAACAATGATAACTAGGGATGGACAAATCCAGCCTGTTCAATATCACTTCACATCTCATTTTTCACACCAGTTTTTCATTCTTTTTCTGTATCAAGCCATGTTTAAAAAACAAACAGTCTGCCAGAGAATGTACACTTTTATACATTTCTAACATACTGTAAGTATTTGGAGACATACGGTACTGTCCTAATGCAATATTTGGGAAAGGAAACAATTTCCTTCAAAATTTTATACTTTCTTCTTAAGGATGTGTCAAATATATAGATTTTACTTCATTTTTTTTTGTTTTTTGTAAGATAATGCCTCCAAATATAAAGGAAGCAACAAAAGCTATATCCTGGAATGCATTAAACAGTAATCTAAACACATTTTCCCTCATTCCTAATGAAGTCTTAAGTTTATCATGCTGAGAAACAAGCTTACTATTTGCAGATATTTTTATTAAAACCACTACATTTCAACATCTTACAATGAAGGAAAGATGCATACTGGTGCCTAAACATTAAAAAGGAATTCTACCATATCCTCTTAGTCTATCTATTGTTATTTCTGTCTCTAATAATAATTAGAAAAATTGTACTACAGACCATGCAACCAAGCAGAAGAATCATAGAGGTTGGAAGGCATCTTGGAAGTCTTCTAATCCAACCAGCTGCCTTACATCATGTCAGATACCAGGCTCAGTAGTAGCACTACCTCCAAGAAGGATATGTCCTGATAATTCACAAATTAAGCATGAGCAAGCAACATTTATTCATATTTATTTATTAAGTGTATGTGCCGCCCATCTCACCATCACAGCTACCAAAGGAGATGATGTAGTTTTGGGCTCCATCAACAGAAATTCAATGACAAGATGATGCAAAGTTGCCATACTGCCTTTATCCTGCACTAGTCAAATCAAACCTGGAACACTGGCTCCAGTTTGCCATAAAACAAGGATGCTGAGTAACTAAAAAAATTACAGAAAAGAACCAGGAGGGACTGAAGAGGCTAAATTTATGAAAAAAAGGTTTTAAAAATGGGTATTCTAGAGAAAAATAAGGGATGACATAACAGCAGTTTTCCTTTATGTGACGATGTCTCCATAGTACTCCTCTGTAAAACAAGAGCCAATGATTTGAAATCATTGATTTCGAACCTGAAAGACAAAGCAATTTCCTGACTGTGGGAACTATTAAGTAGTGGAACAACTTGTCTCCTGAGGTCATAGGTGTTCTTTCTCTGGAATTTAAAAAAAAAGATTTGCCCAGGATGGGTATGAGAATGAGAAACAGAGGTGAATATACTCTTCAGAAAATCAAAGGTGGTATAAATGAAGCTTTGCTTCTCATAGTGCAATCAGTTATCTTAATTTCCCCTTGGTTAGAAAATTTGTCAGGCTTTTCAATTTCATTAAAAGCCTATTCAACTATTTTGGCATGAAGTGACAATGGAACAGATCATGAATTTAAATCATGGAAAAGTAGGGCTACTTTCGATTCTCTACAAAAAATATTGCTTGTCTTCAGTCCAACTTTCTCATCATTTGCAAAACCTAGATATGCATTCAACTAGGACATCATGATAATACATTTTGTTTGATGAGAAATTCAAGAAATCTGTGGTTTCTTCCATGGCGATATGCACACCAAAAAGCTGACTTAAAAACATCACATACTTTTCTTCCACTGGGTGAGTTTACCTCACACTTTATTTCAGAGTCAGGGTGAACAAGGGGCTCGGCAAGTATAACAGTGAAAGGTACCTCCTTGGGCTTGCTTCCCCAGCCAATGCTTATTGTGAAGATTAGAAACAAAGATTAAATGCAATTTGGGTATACACCTATATTTAATACTAACGTCCTCCAAAAGACCTCCAACAACAAGGATTCACTTTGAGCTCTTTATGTAGTTAAGGTCTTACACAGAAAATCACAGGATTTTGTATTTTAAATTCCAAATTGTAGGATGGGAGAGGCTTTAATATGATGTAATGAAAGCAGACAAGCAAATCACCTCTCTTAACTAAAGCTTCCAAATTAGCAACCTATATCCTTCCAAATTAGCAAATCTTTCCAAAACTCACATACTTGCAAATAAACATAGAATTACAGGACTGAAATGGACCTTGGAGGCAGTCCAACCCTCTGACCAGGGCAGAAGACTTTATATCATCCCAGACAAATGACTTTCCAATATTTTCTAGAAAACCTCCACTGTTGGAGCACCAAGACACTATTCCATTGGTTAACTGTTCTCACTATCAGGAAGTTTTTCCTTAGTTCCAGGTTGGGTCTCTCTTTAACATGCTTCCACCCATTACTTCTTGTCCTACCCTCACTTCTTTGTGGCAGCCCCTCATGTAACAGAAGACATCTATCATGTCACTTGTAAAAAACTCTCTCATAAACTGAAAGACAAAAAGGACAAGTATAAAAAATGGAAAGAGGGGCACATAACTAAGGCAGAATATCAGCAAATAGCCCAAACCTGCAAAGATGAAGTGAGGAAAGCTAAGGCTCAAAATGAATTAAGGCTTGTGGCAAAAGTAAAAAATAACAAAAAAAGCTTCTTTCAACATGTAAAAAACAAGAAAAACATTAAGGAAATGATTGGTCCAGTAGTGGGAGAAAGTGGGGAAGAACGTGACAAGCAACAGGGAGAACTCGTTTTTTGCATCCATCTTTACACAAAGGGGAAAAACAGTCCAACCTATCAAAAACAGTACCATAAAAAACAGATTAGAAACACAAGTTAAGATAGGAAAGAAAATGCTAAGTGAGCACCTGTCCAGCCTAGACGAGTTCAAATCACAAGGTCCAGATGGACTACACCCCAAGGTTCTGAAGGTTTTGAGATGTGATCTCAGAACTACTGAACTATATCTTTCAAAGATCCTGGAGCACTGGGGAACTACCAGAGGACTGGAAAAGAGATGATGTAGTTCCCATCTTCAAAAAAGGGGGAAAATGGATCCAGGAAACTATCAGCCTGACCTCAATATCAGGGAATTCAGAAAAGATAATCAACCAACAAATCAGCGGACACCTAGGGGCAAACAAAGTCACTACCAAAAGCCAACATGGCTTTGTCAAAAACAGATCATGCCAGACAAATCTTATTGCATTCTTTGACCAGGTGACAAAATTAGTGGACCAGAGAAATGCTGTGGATATAATTTACTTGGACTTCAGTAAGACATTTGATAAAGTAGACCACAACCTACTACTTGATAAGATAGAAAAATGTGGGCTAGACAGCAACACCACCAGATGGATTCGTAGCTGGCTGACCGGCCATACTCAGCATGTTGTCCTCAATGGAACTGCATCTACTTGGAGGGAAGTGAGTAGTGGGGTGCCCCAGGGCTCTGTTCTGGGCCCAGTGCTCTTCAACATCTTCATCAATTATTTAGAAGGGATACAGTAGATGGGGAACTCATCAAATTTGCAGACAACAATAAGCTGGCAGGAATAGCCAACAATCCAGAAAATAGGCTTAAGATACAGGAGGATCTTGACAGACTTGAACATTGGGCGCTATCTAACAAAATGAAATTCAATGGTGAAAAAAGTAAGGTTCTACACTTTGGCAAGAAAAACCAAATGTACAGGTATAGTATAGATCAGTGGTGGTGAACCTGTGGCATGCATTTTAGAGGGGGCACTCAGAGCCCTCTCTGTGGGCACGTGAGCCATCACCCCAGCCCCTCCTCCCCCTGCAGCCCCTTCCTCACCAGCAGCCCCCTGGAAGAGTGTCACCCCTGGGGACGGCCCACACAGAGCACCACAGCCAAGGACATGGCAGCCAGGTAGCGGGGAAAAGGCTCCACCCTTGCACTCCATCATGCGCAGATGATGCTGCGGGGCACAGACACAGGGGTGGACACCATGGTGCTGCTAGGCCGCCTGGGTGATCTGCGACAGGCCATGGAAGTGGTGGGTGGCCCTGCAGGCGTGTTGGGTGGGAGTGAGTGGGGTGGGCATGGCCAGTTTTGGTTTTTGGGCACTCAGTCTCTAAAAGGTTTGCCATCACTGGTATAGGTGGTACCTTGCTCAAAAGTAGTAACTGTGAGAGGGATCTCAGAGTCCTAGTTGACTATTACTTAAATATGAGCCAGCAGTGTGCTGCAGCTGCCAAAAAAGCCAACATAGTGCTAGGCTGCATTAACAGAGGGATAGAATCAAGATCACGTGAAGTGTTAGTACCGCTTTACAATGCCTTGGTAAAGCCACACTTGGAATACTGCATCCAGTTTTGATCACCACAATGTAAAAAAGATGTTGAGATTCTAGAAAGAGTGCAGAGAAGAGCAACAAAGATGATTAGGGAACTGGAGGCTAAAACATATAGGGAATGGCTGCTGGAATTGGATATGTCTAGTTTAATGAAGAGAAAGATGAGGGGTGACATGATAGCAGTGTTCCAATATCTCAGGGGCTGCCACAAAGAAGAGTCAAGCTATTCTCCAAAGCGCCTGAAAGCAGGACAAGTGTTGTGATTCAGGGTCAGCCTGTGGGTCCGGCAGCCGGGTCGGATGACTCGGATGACTCAGACGAGGGGGAGGAGGAGGGTGTTGAAGACGAACTTGCTGATGATGGCTTGGAGGCTTCGCAGAGCCCCCAGCCAGGCCCCTCTTACTTGGTGGAGACTCAGCTGCGCGAGGCCGACAGTGCAGATGATGATGACCCACAGCTGGCCCTGTTCAAGGACGCCCGACGCAGGAGGCAGTCAAGCAGGAGCAAGCAGAGAAAGGCTGTGGGACTTCTCGGGAGGAGGCACAGGGAGGCCACGCCCTGAACTCTAATAAAGGGAGTGTTTGGGGATGGGCTGGTTGCTGAAAGCAACCGCTTTGTTTGAGGATCAAAGTTCCGGTATCTTGTTTCTTGTTCTGTTGTTTGTTTGTGTATTAAACTTGGCAGACGTTTTCCAGCCTCAGACGCTTTCCAGCCTCTGCCGTTTGTACAGGGGTTGCCTTTCTGCAAGGCCGGTAGCAGGCTGGTACAGAACAGTTTGCTTTCAGCCCCCCACCCCTTACAACTAATTATGGAGCAGCTACGTGCCGAGAATGCTCAGCTCACTCAGCAACTCACTTTGCTGGCAGCTCAGGTGGCTCAACTGCAAGCACAGATTCATGCTGCACCCCCACCCAGGAGAAAATGCCAAGTTGCAATGCCGGACAAATTTACAGGTATTCCTGAACTGTTTCCTGCTTTCCTGGGACAATGCCAGCTCTTTATCAGCGTGAGAGCAGCTGATTTCCCCACTGACCGGGATAAGGTGGGGTTTGTGTTAAGCCTTCTTTCGGGGGATGCAGCTCGTTGGGGCACGCCTCTGCTGGCACAACCTAGCCCATTGTTGGACAACTTTGTGGGGTTTTGTGACCATATGCGTCTAATGTACAAGGACCCAATTAAGACGCAGACTGCCACCCGACGCCTGAAAGCTCTGAGGCAGGGTCAACGCCCCCTACAGGGCTATATCAGCGATTTCCGGCTGCTTAGCCAGGATTCCGCCTGGAATGAGGCTGCGCTCGTGGATGCCTTCCAGGATGGATTGTCGGAGGAGATGTTGGATGAGCTGGCCCGTGTGGACATTCCCTCAGACCTGAATGGGCTGATTCATCTTTGCCTGCGGATCGATGCCCGGTTGCAGCAGCGAAAGAGTCACCGTGCCACCCCACAGACCCCTGCTGCCCCTGTTGTGCGTGAGCCCCCAGTCCAAAGGGAGGAGCCAATGGAGCTGGGTGCCGCCAGGTCTCGTCTATCGGTGACGGAAATGAACAGACGACGATCGGGGGGGTTGTGTTTTTACTGTGGGGACCCTGGACATTTGGCTGCTTCTTGCCCAAAGAAGCGTCAGCGGGCATCAGTGACCAAGCCTGCCCCGAGAAAGTCCCCTACTTTGCTGTCGGGAAACGCCCCGAGCCTGATCTAGATGGTGTGATAGATCGGGCGTCCCACAACAACAACACCGAGCGACGCCGTTCCGATGGTGCCTGTGAACCTCCACGGCATTTGATTTTGGAGGCACGTCTGATCCTTCCTGGCAAGCCAGAGGGGATTCCAGTCCATGCCTTAATTGACTCTGGGGCCACCACAAACTTTATGGACTCAGCCTTTGTGGCCAAATGGGCTGTTCCCCAGTGTCCGGTGGATCCGCCCATGTTAGTGGAGACTATCGATGGTCGAGTGCTCCTGTCCGGGCCTATTACGGCCGCCACGCAACCAGTATGTATGGCCATCAGTTCCCATGTGGAGGCCATCCAGTTCTACATCACTTCAGATCTGCACTTCCCCGTGGTCTTGGGACTGGCGTGGCTCCGGGCGCATGACCCACAGATCTATTGGTCACAGAACTTGGTCACCTTCCCAAGCTTGCAGTGCGTGGACCACTCCCGCCATATCTGTGCCGGCCAGGTGGAGGGTTCCTTGTTTCTTGTTCTGTTGTTTGTTTGTGTATTAAACTTGGCAGACGTTTTCCAGCCTCAGACGCTTTCCAGCCTCTGCCGTTTGTACAGGGGTTGCCTTTCTGCAAGGCCGGTAGCAGGCTGGTACAGAACAGTTTGCTTTCAGCCCCCCACCCCTTACAACTAATTATGGAGCAGCTACGTGCCGAGAATGCTCAGCTCACTCAGCAACTCACTTTGCTGGCAGCTCAGGTGGCTCAACTGCAAGCACAGATTCATGCTGCACCCCCACCCAGGAGAAAATGCCAAGTTGCAATGCCGGACAAATTTACAGGTATTCCTGAACTGTTTCCTGCTTTCCTGGGACAATGCCAGCTCTTTATCAGCGTGAGAGCAGCTGATTTCCCCACTGACCGGGATAAGGTGGGGTTTGTGTTAAGCCTTCTTTCGGGGGATGCAGCTCGTTGGGGCACGCCTCTGCTGGCACAACCTAGCCCATTGTTGGACAACTTTGTGGGGTTTTGTGACCATATGCGTCTAATGTACAAGGACCCAATTAAGACGCAGACTGCCACCCGACGCCTGAAAGCTCTGAGGCAGGGTCAACGCCCCCTACAGGGCTATATCAGCGATTTCCGGCTGCTTAGCCAGGATTCCGCCTGGAATGAGGCTGCGCTCGTGGATGCCTTCCAGGATGGATTGTCGGAGGAGATGTTGGATGAGCTGGCCCGTGTGGACATTCCCTCAGACCTGAATGGGCTGATTCATCTTTGCCTGCGGATCGATGCCCGGTTGCAGCAGCGAAAGAGTCACCGTGCCACCCCACAGACCCCTGCTGCCCCTGTTGTGCGTGAGCCCCCAGTCCAAAGGGAGGAGCCAATGGAGCTGGGTGCCGCCAGGTCTCGTCTATCGGTGACGGAAATGAACAGACGACGATCGGGGGGGTTGTGTTTTTACTGTGGGGACCCTGGACATTTGGCTGCTTCTTGCCCAAAGAAGCGTCAGCGGGCATCAGTGACCAAGCCTGCCCCGAGAAAGTCCCCTACTTTGCTGTCGGGAAACGCCCCGAGCCTGATCTAGATGGTGTGATAGATCGGGCGTCCCACAACAACAACACCGAGCGACGCCGTTCCGATGGTGCCTGTGAACCTCCACGGCATTTGATTTTGGAGGCACGTCTGATCCTTCCTGGCAAGCCAGAGGGGATTCCAGTCCATGCCTTAATTGACTCTGGGGCCACCACAAACTTTATGGACTCAGCCTTTGTGGCCAAATGGGCTGTTCCCCAGTGTCCGGTGGATCCGCCCATGTTAGTGGAGACTATCGATGGTCGAGTGCTCCTGTCCGGGCCTATTACGGCCGCCACGCAACCAGTATGTATGGCCATCAGTTCCCATGTGGAGGCCATCCAGTTCTACATCACTTCAGATCTGCACTTCCCCGTGGTCTTGGGACTGGCGTGGCTCCGGGCGCATGACCCACAGATCTATTGGTCACAGAACTTGGTCACCTTCCCAAGCTTGCAGTGCGTGGACCACTCCCGCCATATCTGTGCCGGCCAGGTGGAGGGTTCCTTGTTTCTTGTTCTGTTGTTTGTTTGTGTATTAAACTTGGCAGACGTTTTCCAGCCTCAGACGCTTTCCAGCCTCTGCCGTTTGTACAGGGGTTGCCTTTCTGCAAGGCCGGTAGCAGGCTGGTACAGAACAACAAGAAGCAATGGATGGAAACTAATCAAAGAGAGAAGCAACCTAGAACTAAGAAGAAATTTCCTGACAGTTAGAACAACTAACCAGTGGAACAACCTGCCTCCAGAAATGGTGAATGCTCCAACACTGGAAGTTTTTAAGAAGAGACTGGACAGCCATTTGTCTGAAATTGTATAGGGTTTCCTGCCTGAGCAGGGGGTTGGACTAGATGACTTTCAAAGCCCCTTCCAACTTTATTACTACATCCCTCTCACAGTTACTGCTGTTGAACCAGGTACTGCCCATTCTATGTATGTATGTCACCCGTTTAAAAAAAGCAGATATGAGAAAGATTCAATCCCTTTTCTCTAAAATTCAAAAGATATTCTATTTCATGTACATGAACAACATGTGCAGAATGGGTGTACCAATAGAAAAGAATATTTGTAGCTCAGGGTTGTGGTATAATGGGTATGTTGCCTAACACTCACATGTCTTCATTGTTTTCAAGATGCTCTGGTTACCAGTCTGCTTCCAGCTGCAATACAAGATGATAATGATCAAGCCCTTGGTGACAGCCCTGGCTACTTGAGTGACCTCTGGTCTCCAAATGTTTCTGCCTAGGCAGTGAGGTCAGGCAGAATGGGCATGCTGCAGGTCCTGTCAATTAAGCGGTGTCACCTTGCAGATCCCAAGAAGTCTGCCTTCTTAGTTGCAATCCCTGCCTTCTGGAATGACATCCCCCAGAGACTCACATTGCTCTTCCTTTATGGTAGTCAGAAAATCATTAAAAATTTGGTTGTTCTCTGAGGCCTTGGGATAGGGTGACTGCAGATCCCCAGTGGATTTTGCTCTCTCTTAGTGTCTTTCAATCAGTTGTGATTTTTTTTCCATACATGCCGTTTTTCCCTATTAATTGTAAGCTACCCAGAGTCATTATCAAGTCAGGCAGCCTCAAAATGTAACTAAATAAATAGGACATATAGCACATATGTGATTGATAAGCTCCCTTAATGTAGGCCAGCCCCCTCTGGTTACCATTCTGGTTCTCTGCAGAGTACTTAACTCCTTTTTTTTGTTTCATTACTATATACTGGCTAATTAGCAATTTTAAAAACAATAGAAAAATATACCAGTGAGCAAACTGACCAAATATTAGTTCTGGTATCACAAAGGATATTTTCCAAATTGTGTGTCTAAATCCAAGCAATCATAGTAACTACATCTAACATTAACATATTCTGCTGCCAAAGTTAGATGTATCTATTAGCAGTGAACGAAAGTCTTAACTATTTACCACCCCATTATTCTCTTTCCCTACAGACATATGCAAACTGTTTACCATATTAGTAAACTGATTTATGAGTTCTGCTGAAAGGTATTTTAATTATAGCTTTTCACTCCCTTTGGAACTGGAGACCTTAGGGGGAAAAGGGCTTTGAAGTTTTAAAGGAAGTTGCTGATATTCGGAGCAAAGGAAGGCCCCTCTCAAGCCACCTGCTGAGAGATGTTTTACACCTACGGAGAAAACTAAACCTAAACTGGTCATAGCTACTAGCCATTAAAAAAAGGAAAAATTCTATTCCTGTGCAAAAACTGAATCTCAAAAGTCAGACTGAAAAGGCTGTAGCATTCTTCTGTAACATCACACAATATAACTTTGCAATAGTATAGTACATATTGTAACTGGAGAGGCAGATCTGAATTAGGCTGGGAAAATGTGACTGCTCTTCCCCCACTGATATATAAAACCCTTCTTGTTATCTCAAATGACTTGGGAGATCCAGTCAAAAATCTCCCATGTTCATGTATAAACTATGCTAATATGCATTCTATCCTAAAATACATTTGTAACAAGAAAACAACAGCTCGTCCTCAATTTACAACCACAATTGAGCCCAAATTTCTGTTGCTCAGTGACAGTTGTTAGGTGAGGGTTACCTCATTTTACGACCTTTCTTGCCTCAGTTGTTAAGTCAATCACTGCAGTTCTTAAGCTAGTAACACAGTTGTTAAGTGAGTCTGCAATGGTCACAAGTATGAAAAACGGTCATGAGTCACTTTTTTCCTATGCCATTGTAACTTCAAATGGTCACTAAACAAATTGTTGTAAGTTAAGGACTACCTGTACCATTAGACTGTTATCCCTATAAGACTGTTTCTGTTGCCCCTCTCTCTCTCTCTCTCTCTCTCTCTCTCTCTCTCTCTCTCTCTCTCTCTCTCTCTCTCTCTCTCTCCTGAATGCATATTTATCAGGACAAGTTAAAAGTGAGTGGTTTCTAATTTTCCAGACATGCATCCACTAAAGAGGTGTCTTTATTCAACTTTGTGGCATTCTGACCCAGTAAAAGAGCTCTTCTGCACATAGAAGACATGGAGGTCCATTACCATATTCCTTCAGCAAAAGAAAATCTTCCTAACTAACCATTCATAAAGCACTGGACATGGGGGTGGGGACATGTCAGTCTATGATTAAGCCAAAGGCAGATGGCAAGCACATACTAGAGTTGCACTTGCTCTTATTTGATACTTGGAATGCTTTGGCCCTTACTTCTACAGTATTTTTGGGAGCACACCAAGAAGCAACTAGTATAGTGTCTAATAAGTGTCACTCAACATGTTATGGAAAATAGCCAGCATGCATATTACTATAGTGAAGAAGTGCAAGAGTTGTTAACCCTTTCCACAAACAAAATAGTAGCCAGTAAACCCAGGGAAAATCAGATGCAGCAAGGCTCAGATTAATATCCTTTCTGCCTTGCCCACAAGCTGCTCCCAAAATACTGAGTCTTCCTAAAACCACAGGGTCTCAACACAAGGGAAGAAGGGGGTAAAGACTTAAAAGGATCAATGTATCATAATGTCTAACTCCCCACCAAATTATCAGGTAGCAGCAAGGATGAATCTTGGTGCCAGATTTGTTAAAATATTCATAGTTCACCCTCTAACAGTGAATCTCAGAGCACACTAAAAATCAGTAAAACAATAAAAACACAACAGTAACAATAAAACCAACTACTTTCATATTAACTGCCTTGCTGGTGTGTTCTTTTTCATTTTAAGTGTTATACAACTAAATTCCCCACTTTATACTGTTTTAGTGCATTGCTTTGGGCTCCCTTGGGAAGAAAAGCAGGACACAAATAGAATTATTGAAATAAACAAATGTTAAAATGCTTAAAGCTAAGGCTATTAAAGTAATTACCTCATGATTCAATACATACATACATACACACACAGAAATATATATATATATATATATATATATATATATATATATATATATATATATATATAGAGAGAGAGAGAGAGAGAGAGAGAGAGAGAGAGAGAGAGAGGGGGGGGGTGAGCTATGGCCACTAAAACATATGCACAAACTCAACTTTGAGTAAATCACTCCATCCTCCCTTTGAGATAGAGTAAAACCATCAGTCTTAGTCTAGCCTTAGGAAATCATGCATTTCATAGTCCAAGAATCCTAATTAAAGCAGTTCCCTCCTTCCCTCCCTCTCCTCCTCCTCCTCTTCTTCTTCCTCTTCCTCTTCTTCTCAGTCTCTGTTCTCAAATAATTTATTTTTCCAGAAGTGCGGTGTACAAAAGAGCCCTCTCAGCAGATTTTAATATTAAAACAGGAATATATTGAGAAACATCCTCTCACAAATGAGATCCTAATGCATTTAGGAGAAAGCAAAATTCAGGGCTGCAATGGTTTTTAAAATCACAGGAGAATTCTTTAGAAAAATTATTTCTCATCCTTCAAGACTTTCCCATCTGCATACATTGTTTACCTTGTTTTAAAAAATAATGTCTGCACTGATACTATACACTTCAGAGAGATCATCCAACTAAAGCAAACCCAGTCTTACTTACTGTAAGATTATCTTAAAGTTGGCAGACATATCCATGGAATTTGCCCTTTTTCCATTCTGTGAAACTGTAAAGTTGAAAAAGAATAGAGATTATCTAGCTGAGTCCTCCTAATAGCTAAGGATTATTGTGATCTATGCTATTCCCCTGCAAAATGCAGCTGGGAACTTCCTCTAATTCTAACTCCTTAAACTGGGGGATCCAGTTGAACGGAAAGCCAGTGGGCAAATGGGAAGAATCTACAGGCTTGGGAGAGACTTGAGGCTATATTGATTGGCAGGGAGACAGACCTGGAGACAAAGCAGTGGCTGGAATCCAGAAGCACTTTCTGCTGCATCAATTACACAATGTAATCCTATCCATAACATTTTTAAAAAATCTACCAAGAAGATTAAATGTCTGAGAGACAAATTCTCGTCTTCTTTCTGGCATGCTAGTTTTTAATATGCAAAAAATGTCTTTTGTCTGGAGGAGGTTTTGGTTAAATAGGCTCCTGGGGTGTTGTACTTACTCTGGGAGAACTAAACCTTAGTTTATAGGGCTGATTATAAAAAGAAGCTAAAATATGCAACATCAGTATAACTCCTGGCGTTCTCCATGGGGAGCATCCCCCTTTCCCAAAGCAGCCAAGCAGATGCCTCTGGAACATAAAGATAGCATGTGAGGATATGCAGAATGATCCCTATTTTCCATGAAGTATTACTTCCTCAATAAGTTGTAAAATCCCTTTAAAATAATCACCTTTTGTTTTTGTTCTGTAATAATAAAATAACGAGAGGCAAGGGCCCTTTCCCCAGCTATTCCAACCCTCTATTCTGCACCTTGGCTCCAAAGGAGGCCCCAGCTGGATGGGGTGATTACTTTTATTTTCCCACTTGGTGCAACAAAAACACCTGGATAATGGATGGGCGTAAAGGAAACACAAGGTACTGTTAGAAACATCAAATGTGACTTTAAACATTCAGCCAGCCCTGTTAAAGACATTTTATTGCCTTGTGACAATCCTTGCCCCATCTTCCCACCACCACCAGGAATTCTTCACCTTAATAGCCTGAGCTCCATATAAAACCTTATATGGAAGTGACACCCTCCAGTTTTACACAAGGAAGACATTACAATCCACAACAAATGCTGCCGAAGGTGCTATAAGAAAGAGGACCCGGCTGGGGAAAGGGGGAAGCCAATATAGAAGAAGAAGGAAAAAAAAGTAAGAAGGGAAACCTAAACATATTGCTGGGGATCAATTCTTTGCCTAACAACTGTGCTAAAAGCTTTGCTGAAACTATGGAAGGACTTCTGTCTTATGCACTTATTGAAAGTACATCCCACAGAATGCAGTGAATTTTCACCTGTCCTCATATCTGGAGCTCATCAATGATGTTCACTTGAAGTTGTAAATAAATATTATAGACAGATAGAGGATAGAAATGACCAGTGGTGGGATTCAAATATGTGAACAACCGGTTCTCTGTATGGATGCTGCTTCCAGAAGTGCATTCTGGGCTTGGGCAACAAAAAATTAGCTACCGGTTCTGCTGAATCCCACCACTGGATATGACCCTCTGGTAGGTCTACAGATCTACCACTGGGCTACATTCCTTCCTGTTTATATCAGTAAGCAGAAATCTGTATGACTGATATGTGAGGATTGCTACATCTCTATAGAAGGACTGTTTCAGTCAGATTTAATTAAGTGAGGACAAGGATAGTTTATCTGTGGCTCTGGCCACAGAATCTAATAATAAGTGCAAGAGCAAGAGATTGGTTATAATGACTTGCCTCCACAAGTGGTGTGTGCTCTAACACTGGAGGTTTTTAAGAAGAGATCGGACAACCATTTGTGTGCAATAGGGTATAGGGTTTCTTGCCTGAGTGGGGGCTGGATTAGAAGACCTCCAAGGTCCCTTCCAACTCTCTTATTCTGTTATTGCATTATTCTATAGAACACAATTAGACTTTCTGCTTTCATTTTCCCCTGCTGCATTTTTCCTTATTACCTGACTCATGAGAAAAGAAGCAAACATCTGCCCAACCATTAGGTAACAGTGAGTTTTTTCTTATAAGTAAATGAAGTCTGGTAGCACATACACACACACACACACCCCTAGTAAAAAAAACCAGTGTTATCACTTGTGATCATTACTGGTCAGTTACAAGATGATGGTCACTTTACATTGCCAGTAACCCTCCAAAAATCCCATCATGGGAAATTATGAATGATAGTTGACTCTATAAGTACTCACTCTAGCTAAAAAAAAAATATCTGACACATGGGTAGGCACTTCCCATTCATAATAGCTTCATTAGGTTCCTGGCTGTTGCCTGAGCATATCTGATGCCATTGACTGCAAGAGATCAAATCATAAACTACCCCATCTTAAGACATCTGCATGTGTCACTCAAATTTCCTTTGAGAAGTTAGAAATACTAATTTGAAAACTGTCACTCTTTTTAATCTGTGAAAAATTCAAACCACTGTATGACTTTGGAGAAAGCATGAAAAATAATATACAATATATTGTATATTAATAATATACAATATATTTATTCATTCAAAGTTCTCTGAGCAGCATACATAGATTAAAAACATACCTTACAAAACAAAAATTAAAAATAAACATAAGAGAGTAAAAATAATTTAAACTAGCAAGCCCAAAAGAAACCCAAAGTAAACAACTAATTCAAAAACAAGCATTTCAAATTGCTGGAAAAATGTTGTCCAGATATGAACAGAGAAAGTTAAAGATATGCTTAAGTATTTTCCACTGAACTATGTTAAACTTTGAAAGGATCAACTTTTGGCTATTTGCTCCTTTTAGTATGGCCAGTTTAATTTAGCTGCTTAACTCAATTTGGAAACTGTAGAAACAAATAAGCAGCTTTTAGCTTAATATGAATTGACATAAAAATGCACTTACCATTCACCAGTATAACTCTTAAATGTTTGTAGTATTTAGTAAAGCCTGGAAAGAGTTCTTCATTCATGAGAGTGTGTACATACCAACTTTGAAGGGTAAACCAAGAAAAGTAGCAAATGGACAGATCCTAAAAACATTGGAATAGTCCCATCCAATCCGAACTGTTTCAAAGTGTAAAATTTCACATTTTTAAATACCTACCATCTCACACTGACATGTCATCCTGATAGTTCTTTCTCCATCAGTGAAAGAAGAAAGAAAAGTTGTGATCAATCTTACATAGTTATTTTGCTTTTAATTCATCTTATTCTTTCAATTAAGCTCTTTACATGCTAAAGTTGCCAACAAAATGATCAGCTTAGTATAAGTGTAAATTAGTTTTGTGCATAAGTCCTTAAAAAGATTTCATCAATGTTACCAATGTTGGATGGAATGAGTGAGATTGTTTTCAAAGCAGAATCAAACAATTTGTAGACTATTAAACCAAATACACACTTCCTGCAACCTATGGCAGCTAACTAGAGAGTCTGCAAACATTCAAATTTTGCTAGCTTCCTGTTATTCCTAAATCAAAGAGACTATCAATAATTTGGAGGATGACAATATATGGAAAGTGAACTGCACTTGTCTCAATGGACACAAGTTGTGTAGCTACTTCAATCATTTTTTAAATGAAAACAAGAGAAAGAAAGAAAGAAAGAAAGAAAGAAAGAAAGAAAGAAAGAAAGAAAGAAAGAAAGAAAGAAAGAAAGAAAGAAAGAAAATAAAGAGAATGTCATTCATGCTCAGAGAGTGCTATAAAGTACTATGGAGCGCTATATAAATCTAAGTGCTATTGCTATTGCTATGCCTAACCCAATAGGGTTGTTCTGTGAATGATAATAGCTAAAGCAGAGTATTTCTGCTATGCAATTTTGCACACAGCATGAATACACAGAAATATACACTATATAAAATCAGTAGATAAAACAAAATAAAGCACAACTCTATACATATATGTTTACTCAACCACCTCTAGAGCCACAATTTCCATAGGAACACATACATTTTTAAGAGACTTTAAATTCTTAGTAGAAATCTACTGTTTAAGTGAAAAAATAAGAAGCAGAGGCAAAAAGTGTTCTTTATCCTGCCTAAATAATGGAAATCCTTTTTTAAGCCCAAGAAATAAGTATTGTTGAGCATTACTAATTTAGATTGATTTCTATGGATTTAAATAGCAACTTTCTTTGAATTATAACGTGTATATTATAAACCTAGTGCTAATCTATTTTATATTTTGAAATTGGATCATGTTAAAACTGATATTAATAAAATCTTATAATCACTGTAAATTATTTTCCAAAGTTTTATCTAAGAAATAGTAATGTCTGTATATATGTATATAAATGTGTTTGATATGAGTATGTGTACACATGCTGTTTTCTTAATGCATACACACACTTACCAGGAAAAAAAATCAATGTTAATGACCTTCTAACTTAATTGTCTTCCCTATTTTATGCTGTCCTGCTTACAAATTAGTTTTTACCTAACATGACATGCTGCAATATCCATTATTATCCTCTCTATTGATAAAAAAAATTACAGGGAGAAGTCTGCTTCCTGCTATCTATTCCTTGACAGAAAACAGAACAGTGATCAGAAAAACAGAGGCAATTCAGGGCAATCAGGAAATGGGGAAGATTAATGGTTTGCTTTTTAAGAAGATTTACCAAATGTATCAAACAAGTGGTATCAAAAGGCATTTACTAATTTTCCCAAGAGAGCAAGAACATCAGTTTTTTATCTAAGGGTATAAGATAGTATAATTTATGCCACTCAATACTTTAGAAAGCTCTAGTAAAAGCATAACATTTAAAAAGTCCACCACATAAAATAAAGCAAAAGAATACTTTAAAAAAATATTTGTTCCTCTCTTTAGATGCCAGTTCAAACATGCTGGCTTTTATCATTGAAAATGTTGATTTCTCAGCTATGGAAACTTTATCTATGTACTTGAGTGATAATCCGTTCAGGTCCAGATAACATGTCTCAGCTTCGTCATTGTTCCACAACAGTTTCACCGCTACCTTCCTGCTGCTACCTAAAAGTGTTCTAAAGTTGTGCATTGCAAAGAACAGTTATGAATGGGGAAACTACTTGTCTATTATAGTATTGGCTTGTTCAGAAGTTTTCACTGGGCCCCACAACTGTCTGGAATGAAGCTTGAAAGCATTTGTTTCCCTGAAAAGAGAAAACTGCTAACTACTTTTTTAATACAATGTCCATGCCTGAATTCTACAGTAGGGACTGATTTTTTTAAAAAATACAGTGTTGTTAGGAAGACACTTCAGAATTTTCGTAAATAAAAATGAGCTACAACAGGCACGCTGGCTGAGGAATTCTGGGAGTTGGTCCACAAGTCATAAAAGAGCCAAGTTTGAAGACCCCTCAGCTACAAGATGGAAATCAATGAACCATGTATCAAAAACTACTTTGGAACACTTTAGTATATGTATCACTATCAACACCCTAGGCTGAAAACTAAACTGAGCAGAGTTATCAATAGCAGTGACTGCCGGCAAATTCCCAACAACTTTAATTAGCAAACTTTATTTGCTTGTTCTTTTCATTTCATCTCACCAGGCAACATTTAGCAATATAAACTATCGGACATTAGTTGTCAATAGAAATTTTATATATTCCACAAACAGGAAAGGAGGAATAAGAAATGGAACAGACAGGAGGCAGCAAACTCTTTATACAATGATGTGACTTTACATCCAAATAATGAGAAGGTCCAATATATTACTGCTTTGGACAGGAGTTACATGGCTTGTCATCATTCTCATTATGGTGCTAAGTAGCAAAGCTGCAAACTACTTTGCTAATCTGGCTTTCTTAAGATGTGTCAAGATGGCAACACCCATGGTTTCCTGTTAAACTAATTTAAGAAATTCTGGGAACTACAGTCCCCACACATCTGGAGGACATCAAGCATGGGCAAAATCATTCCAAAGCAATGTTACTCACTCAAATATTTAATACTTTAATACAGTGCAAAAGTTTGAGTCATTGTTCTATCAGTCCACAAATGAAGGTTTGGTAGCAATCAGGACTTCCTCTTCAGAAACCAATGGGATGTCTTATTTAAGGTAAATATAAATGGGTTTTTTAAAGATAGTATCTTTAAATGCTTGTAACAATTAAATCAGAGAGACTCCAACTCCCAGAATTCCCTAACCAACATGGGAATCGAAGCCCACATATTTTAACATTTGCCAAGCTTGAAAAACCCTGTACAGAATAAAAGCACAACATAACAAAAGGACACTTGAGAGAAAAGGTAGAAAACAGAAAAAGTATGTTGCTTTATTTTTATTTATTAAATTTGTCTGCCACCCATTTTGCTGAAAAGGTAACTTTTTAAAGCTACATAAAGAGCTTTATTATAACTTTGATAAGTTTATACTTCTATTTTACAATTGTTATAATTAGAAGCAGGTTAGAAATTAGGTGAGTGAAAATAGAACAAAATATAGGGAAATTCAATTTTTTTTTCATTTATAAACTCAATTCAATAATTTCAAAGCTTACAACAGCTCCATCATGAAATAAAGCATTCAAGAGGAGAACATTTTAATGGTAATAATACAATCTGGTGGATTATTTTACAGATTGGTAATGTTGCATGGAGTGATAAAGTTAATTCATATGTTTGGGGTCTGTCCTATCATCGCCATATTGAGCCAAAATTATTATTTTTATATCAATCACTGTGTATCAAGAATGATAAGATAAGGGCTTCCGGGTGGCAAGGCTTCGTCGATGGTGGTCATTTCGACCGTCAGCCCCGTTGTTTTCCGTTGAATCGCGAAAACAGTGATGATCAGCTGTTTCACGGTTCGGGAACCCTCCCCTCAGGAGAGGAGAGGAGGGTGAGCATTCAGGTAGAGGTAGAGCTCCCCTAGACCCCCAGAATCATTATTCTGGGGGTTGAAGGGTGAGAGCTCCCTCGGAGCCTGACTCAACTCCAGACTCGGGGACTCCTCTGTTCTAAGGCTTTGGAACAGAGCAGGATGCTGCAACCATCCCTGCAATCAATATTGTACCTTGGATACTTGGATGCAGGCAGAGCTGTGCAGGAGAATATTGAAATAGCAAGTATATGATCTTTAACTCCGATGTATTTTAAAAGAAAGGAAGAAAGATGGCGCGGGAGTGAATTGTCAGAGAGAACGGTAAAGATCAAAAGGACAAGGGAAATAAAACAAAATAAAAGATTGAGTGGAAAGAAGAAATTGGGTTATAAAGTGACTTTGTGCAAAATATTTGAAATTGGTTTAAAAGTGACTTGAAAGATTTGGATATTTGACTGGGAAGTAATAAAGTTGCAATTTGGGTGGAAAAGTGAAAGTGAGAAACGAAAGTTAATTGGGTGTTAAAATGGCTTCTAAACCACCCAGAGTTTCTACTATGAGAAGTGCAGACGCATCACCAACTCAGCAACAATCTGTACTACAGACTTTGATGCCACCCCCCGCAGTACCTACACCTGCATTGACATTAAAAGATTTACAAGATGCTTTAAAAAGTCAATCTCAGCAAATATCTAAGCAAATGGCAGAGCTTATTGATGAGAAAAATAAGGAAATATAAGACATTTTATTGGCATTTCAGGGGCTGGCAGCTTGTATTGAGCGTTTGGATGAATGTGTGAAAGAAGTAAATCAAAATAATTTGAGATTGGAGGCTAAAATGTCTGAAACTGAGAATAAAATGGATAAGATTGACGATGACGTGGTAATGATACAATACAGAGACATGGAGTTTGCCCTGAGGATAAGAGGTTTGAAAGAAGATTCAAAGGAAAATTTGAAGGAGATTTTAGCAGAAGCTTTGGAACCGATTTTGGGGTGTCAAGCTGAAGATATTATGGTGGATATAGATAAAATATTTCGTGTCAACTCCTGGATTGCCAGGCAAAGAAAATTACCAAGAGATGTGGTAGTTTATTTCACAAAGAGATCAATTAGAAATGTGATTGTTCAAGCTTTTTACAATAACAGATTTAAAGTGGCTGATCAAGAGGTTTTGATTTTGAAAGAAATTCCTCCAAGAATTTTAAGGAAAAGGAAAGAGTTTGCTTTTTTGACAGATGAATTAAAGAAAATCCAGCTCCAGTTTAGATGGGAGATACCAACTGGATTGGTGGTGAACTATATAGGTACAAGATATCATCTTAATACAGTTTTGAAGGCACGAGATTTTTATTGCAGAAACAAACAGCCCAAATAATAATTAATGGTAGTTTAACAGAAGCTTGTAAAATTGAAAAGGGTACAAGACAGGGATGTCCGTTGTCACCTTTGTTGTTTTAACATTGGAAATATTATTGATCAAGATACGTGATTCAAATAAGATAAAGGGAATTAAAATGAAAGATCAAGATTATAGATTAAGGGCGTTTGTGGATGACTTGGTTATTACATTAAGTCAACTGACTTTGTCGGTTGTAGATTTGATGGAGATAATTTTGCAATATGGAAAATTTTTCTGGATTCAAGATAAATAGGCAAAAAACTAAAATACTGTCTAAAAATATGACTATAGAACAAAAGGAAGCCCTAGGAAAATTAACAGGATTTGAAATTGTTAAAAAGATTAAATATTTATGGGTATATATTTCAGTTTCAAATGTGAAATTATATAAAAATAATTATGAATTGTTATGGTTAAAAGTACAAAAAGAGTTAGATAGTTGGAGAAAATTACAATTGTCTTTATTGGGAAGAATTGCAGCAGCAAAAATGAATATCTTACCAAAATTTTTATTCTTGTTTCAAATGATACCTATACTTAAAAAAGACTCAAATTTGGAAGAATGGCAGAAAGGTATTAATAAATTTGTTTGGACAGGGAAAAGACCGAGAGTAAAACTTAAGATAATGCAAGATATACGTGAAAGAGATGGTCTTAAAATGCCCAATTTTAAATTATATTATGAGGCTGCGGTTTTATCATCAATTAGTGATTGGTTTAACTTAACACAAGGAAGATTGTTAAATATTGAGGGATGTGATTTATTATATGGTTGGCATGCATATTTGTTGTATGATAAGAAGGTGGATAATATCTTTAAGACTCATATATTAAGATATGCTCTGTTGCGAGTTTGGAAAAAATATCGATATAAGTTAAATTATAAAATACCAATTTGGGCAATACCTAAACATGCAATAGAAAATATAAGTGTGGGATTTAAACATGATGTGACTACATATAAAGAAATTCTTAGAATGGAAAGGAATGTATGGCATTTAATGTCGTTTAATATTTTAAAAGAAGAAAAAATAGTTCAGACCTGGTTTCAGTATGGGCAGTTACAAGCTAGATGGGAAGAAGACCAGAAAATTGGTATTTTGACAACTGATGAAAATTTGGTAAAACAAATTAGAGATCAAAGTCTCTAAGCATATAAGAAGGATATGTAAACAAATTAGAGATCAAAGTCTCAAAGCATATAAGGAGGATATATAATGCATTGATAGAAATAGATTCAGAAACGGAACTTGTTAAAGATTGTATGATAAAATGGGCCCAGAATTTTCAGGAGCCAATAACGATGGATATTTGGGGGGAAAATTGGGTCAGAAATGTAAAATTCACACAGGCACAAAATTTAAGAGAGAATTTTTATAAAATGTTTTATAGATGGCATTTAAATCCTAAAAAATTAGCATGTATGTATCCAAATTATCAGCCTAAATGTTGGAGTGTGGCTGTGATGATGCAACATATTATCATATATGGTGGACTTGCAAAAAAGTTAAAGTTTTTTGGATTAAAATTTGGTGGAATACGCAGAAAATATTTAAGAAAAAGATAAGGTTTTCTCCACAGTTATTTCTGTTGGGTATTATTACAGATTGTACTGTTATAGAAACCAAAATGATGTTGAATTTAATAACGGCAGCAAGACTTTTGGTATCTCAATATTGGAAGAAGGAGGACCTGCCTACGATAGAAGAGTGGACTTTAAAAGTTTCAAACCTGGCAGAAATGGCAAAAATCTCAGCATATTTGAAAGAACAATCGCAACAGAGATATATTTTGGAATGGAGAAGATGGATCGATTATATTCAGAATAAATATGGGACTAAAAAGTTTCATTTAGCATATGAATGAGCATTGGTATTATAAGATGTATTATTATTTAGTTATTATTATCTAGTTATTTAGTTATGTTTAAGGGGAGTTAAAGTGCGATAGAATTTAAAGTGTTTTTTTTGTAGTTAGTTAGCATCTTTTAGCTTAAGTTTGTAAAAGTTAATACCCTGTATTCAGCTCTGGGAAGTCGGGGGGGGGGGAGGGAGGTGAAGGGGGGAGGGGGAGGGAAGGAGTTTATGTTTTTAAAATGTATTTTAAAACTTTTCAATAAAAAAAGAATAATAAGATAAGATAATCTTTATTGACATTTTTTACTGTGGGCACAATGGCGCACATCAAAAATGAAATTTAGTTACCGACTCTCAAAGTGAGACACATACATGACACAACCCCAAAACATGCTACATACAACATATGTATAGACTCACACTCCTACATATACATAACAATAAAATATTAAATACTGTCCAACTTGAATGTATAATGGAAGGAGGAAGCCTAAGAGTTCACAAGGTTAATGCTGTATGAAATGAAACTGTGGTTGAATCTGGATGTTCTGCTACAGATACCACGAAGCCTCCTCCCAGAAGGTAACAAGGAAAACAGGTCGTGAAGAGGATGAGTAGTGTCCCAGATAATCTTACGGACCCTGTTCAAACAATGCTTCTGTGCTATGTCCTGGATGGGAGGGAAGGAACTGCCAATGATTTTTTTTGGCCATCCTCATGTTCTGCACTGCCTTCCTGTCTGAAGCAGTGATGCTTCCAAACCAGACTATGATGCTGTATGACAGGATGCTCTCAATCGTTCCCCTGCAGAAAGTGGTCAGAACAGGGGAAGGAAGATGAGCTTTTCTCATGTGCTGTTTCTCACTGTTGAGCGACCAAGCCAGCCTACTTGTTAGCTGCACACCCAGGAATAATTACGTTTACTCATTTTTTTCAATTAATGTCCTTTTTCTCTGGAACTCAAGGTAGCTTACATGAAGATTCCTCTTCATTTTATATCCACAACCATAACTTTTTAAGCAGACAAAGACAACCCCAAAGTTACTCAGTCACAGCCTAGGCTACATTTGTACCTGATCTCTTTAGACAAAGTCTAACAATTTCACCCTGATACTACAACTATTCCCAGTACTCAGAATCAAAATTCAAATAATAGGGCCAGGGATGGCCAAAAGAAAAGCCAGATTCACACCCAATTCACAGCTTTGGATTCCTGATATGTGTTGTTCATCACCGGATGATTAGTTTTGTTTTCACAAAGGAACAAGAAAGTGAGCTTCTGAGCAGTTTGATCAAAAACTATGGATTTGTTTTATTCCATGATACAAAATGTCCAGAAATTTTCTCATCCAAAATTTAAGCATATATTACATCATCACTTCTATGTATATTTCTGCGTATATGCATATGCATGCATGTGAATGTGTGGTGAATTGCACACATATACACAATAAAATGCCTATTAAAAAACAAAATGATTATGTGGGTAAACCGCTCTTCACTTGCAAGCAATCTTGTTCAACCTATGACTTGAGAGTTCCTGTTCCTGTGACTGGTAACAGATACTGGGAGTGTCTCCCCTCACTTCCACACTTCAAAACAAGTTCATTTTGTTTTCTTTTTGCAGAAAACGATCCCATTGAATTTCATTCTCCCTCAACTCTGCTCTGAGAAGTGTCATGTTTTGTTTTTATTTTATTTTTTTAAGTATCCATCTAGCAACTTGTTGCTGTTATAGTGTCTTTAAGTTACTCAAAAGCTTTCCAAATGCTTTCATATACTTTGGTGGTCTCCCCTAAAGTTCTGAAGTTATACATCTCAACTGTTTAACAAATAAAACCAGCCCTGCCACTGGAATGTGAACTGTGCTGGAAGCAGCAAATGAAAGCAGTCTGGTATCTTTACATCTGGGAGGCCTGTCGGTAACTTGATTGCTGTAACATCCTCTCCTCTTATCTTGCAGTCGGACTCCCCAACCCCTTTTGGATGACTTCATCTCTAACCTCAAGCCATGTGTGTGGAGGGGGGGGTGAATAGAGGAGCCGATCTTTTGGAGTTGTCCCTGAACAGGAAGAATTTCAACAAGTCACTGTAAAGTTTATTTAGGGGAAGGAAAACAAAATAAAGGCAGTAGCTGTGGTTTTAAAGTAATTAAAAAGACACAAAACCCCAAACTCCAAAGAGATCAGTTATCATGTTGAAATGTGAAGCAAAACACAAAAACCAGACTATACACATATACACCCTAAAAAAAAAACAGTACCGTAATTACCATCTACAAAATATTACTTTTAATCTCCTTTCTTTACTACTTAATTAAACAGATATTTTACTTTGGATTTACAAAATGTTTCCTTCTTAATTTCATTCAGTTCTAGCATTCCATGTATTCTATAAACTACATACACGAACTAGTTGGTAATTTTATGACTTTTAATTTGTACATTTATTGTTGGTTTTAAATAATTTTTGCATTATTTTCCTCTTTCCTGATTCTTATTAACTTACTGTAACTTTTATGGACAGAGGGATATATCCCTCCCCAAGCTTTGTAGAAACACGTGGCTTTTTTTGTCACCATTGTTGCTACTGCCTGTTATTGTTGACATTTATATCACTTGATCTATATCCCAGTACTATCATTTATAGTGTAGTTTACACAGCTGGAAAAACAATTATAAATCCATTAGCATATTTATAAGGCTAATCTGCTTTTACTAAAATACTTACAAACTCATCATAGCTCTGCTGGATCAGGCCAATGTCTATCTTAATCCAGCACTTTGTTTCTCCCAGCAACCAACCAGACACCTTGGGGCACCTGTAAGCAGGAGGGGAAAACATTCCTACTTTGGTTTGGTTTTTTTGCAACTGGTATTTGGAGACATGTTACTCCCCACTTGAGAGCCAGTTTAGTGTAATGGTTAAGACACTGGGCTAGAAACCAGGAAATCAGAAGTTATAGTCCCACCTTAAGATACAAAACTAACACAGTGAATTTGGGCTCTAGGAAGAAGTCAATGGCAAATACTTCAGAATATCTTCCCAAGAAATTTGAGAGAACTTGTGGTCTGCTAACTTTTAAGGACATGTCCTCGCAACAAAGTCTCCTTCTTGGTACTAGCCTGCTAATCTTATAGGCTGAAGCCTGACCAAAGAGATCCAGCAGTAAAGTGCTATTTGCCACCAGAAAAAGCAATGCAACTTCCTACATGAACATATTTATTTTCATGGAGAATGATCTGGAGAGCGGTTGAGGATTCCTCAACTGCAGGATCTTCCAATTGCACTATTACCTCCTCACATTATCCATTAGGTTCTCCAGAATACAGCCTCCCCAACAACCAAATATTTCTTATGCAGTTCAGGCAGGAACAGCAACCTTGAGAAAGTTCTTCTACTATGTAATCTCTGTTGCTACCTCCCACCAGACAGCTGCTTTTCCCTTGATTTCCCTTGATTTTGTTCCTAGACTTCCTGAAGATGACAAAAGGCTGGGGAGACAGGAATTCTTTACCTTCCTGCTACACTCCACACACCCTCATGGCACCCCTTGATATCCATAGCCCCACTGTACTGTAAGGGCAGCAGCCTTATTGGCCTCATTTTGGAGTCACAGCAAGAAACCACTGTGGAGGCAGTGTTTATTCAAGCAGCTTTTCAGAATCACTGCTGTATATAGTTGATTCTCAATAAATTCAAAGCTGCTATGATAACAGTTCCATACATTAACCCTGCATTATAGGAAGAAGTCCTTTCTTCTATCTGATCTAAAATCCTTCCATCTGCTTTATTGATTGACTTTTGATTTTAGTGGGACAGAGAGATGGAATCATCTGAAAAGACAGGGTTTTTATCAGTTTAAATCTCCAAGGTTTTCTATTAAAATTTTTCCAGAGGTTGAGAAGGAAACTTACTATAAAATGATAACTAAGGCCATAAATATTACACCAGATGGACCGGAAAAGAGCTGATGTTGTTCCCATCTTCAAAAAAGGGGGAAAATGGATCCAGGAAACTACAGACCTATGAGCCTGACCTCAATACCTGGGAAGATTCTGGAAAAGATAATCAAGCAATGAATTAGTGAACACCTAGAGCAGGGGTGTCAAACTGCTGGCCCGTGGGCCGGACACGTCACGATGAAACTGCGCCCACCCCATTGCTGGCAATGGGGAAAAAGCTCCAATACGTTGTGCGATGTCACATGACATCGCAAGTTTGAGATGCCTGACCTAGAGGCAAACAAAGTCGTTAACAAAAGCCAACATGGCTTTGTCAAAAACAGACCATGCCAGACAAATCTTATTGCATTCTTTGACCAGGTGACAAAATTAGTGAACCAGAGGAATGCTGTGGATATAATTTACTTGGACTTCAGTAAGGCATTTGATAAAGTAGACCACAACCTACTACTTGATAAGATAGAAAAATGTGGGTTAGGCAGCATCACCACCAGATGGATTTGTAGCTGGCTGACTAGCCGTACTGCATGTAGGTGCAGGGAAGTTTGTAATGGGGGTGCCCCAGGGCTCTGTTCTAGGCCCAGTGCTCTTCAACATCTTCATCAATGATTTAGATGAGGGGATAGATGGGTAACTCATTAAATTTGCAGATGACACTAAGCTGGCAGGAATAGCCAACAGTCCAGAAGATAGGCTTAAGATACAGAAAGATCTCGAAAGACTTGAACACTGGGTGCTATTTAACAAAATGAAATTCAATGGTTAAAAAAGTAAGGTTCTACATTTAGGCAAGAAAAACCAAATGCACAGCTGCAGTGCTTTTTTTGGGGGAAAAAAACCAAGCAAAAAACCAGTGCCAGAACTCACACACGTCATACAACCTGGCTTGCCTACCCTAAAAGGTTCCATCCAAAAATGGTGCCAGAACTCCATTCTGGGCGTTCTATGACAAAAAAAGCCCTATGCACAGGTATAGTATAGGAGGTACCTTGCTCAATAGTAGCAACTGTGAAAGGGATCTTGGAGTCCTAGTGGACAATCTCTTAAATATAAGCCAGCAGTATGCTGCAGCTGCCAAAAAAGCCAACAGGTGGATAGAAATCAAGATCACGTGAAGTATTAATACCACTTTACAATGCCTTGGTAAGGCCACACTAATAATACTCCATCCAGTTTTGGTCACCATGATGTAAAAAAGATGTTGAGACTCTAGAAACAGTACAGAGAAGAGCAACAAAGATGATTAGAGGACTGGAGGCTAAAACATATAAGGAACGGTTGCTGGAATTGGATATGTCTAGTCTAATGAACCCCTTCATGGATTACTGCCTTGTCATGGCGAAGGCGCTTGCATAATTCAATGAAGCTATGAGCTATGCCGTGCAGAGTCACCCAAGACAGACAGGTCATAGCAGAGAGTTCTGACAAAACGTGATCCACTGGAGAAGGAAATGGCTACCCACTCCAGTATCTTTGCCATGAAAACCCTATGGACAGTACCAAAAGGAAAAACGATATGATGCTGGAAGATGAGCCCCTCAGGTCGGAAAGTGTCCAATATGTTACTAGGGAAGAGCAGAGGGCTAGTACTAGTAGCATCAGAAAGAATGAAGCGACTGGGCCAAAGCTGAAAGAACGCTCAGCTGTGGATATGTCTGGTGGTGAAAGGGAAGTCCGATGCTGTAAAGATTTTTTCTCCATAGGAACCTGGAATGTAAGATCCATGAATCAAGGAAAGCTGGACGTGGTCAAACAAGAGATGACAAGACTGAACATCGACATCTTAGGAATCAGCGAACTAAAATGGACAGGAATGGGTGAATTTAATTCAGATGACCATCAGGTATACTACTGCGGGCAGGTATCCCTCAGAAGAAATGGAGTAGCCTTCATAGTCAATAAAAGAGTAGGAAAAGCAATACTGGGATACAATCCCCAAAGTGACAGAATGATCTCAGTTCGAATCCAAGGCAAACCATTCAATATCACAGTAGTCCAAGTCTATGCCCCAACCACCGGTGCTGAAGAGGATGAAATTGACCGGTTCTATGAAGCCCTACAGCACCTTATAGAACTAACACCAAAAAATGATGTGCTGATCATCATGGGGGATTGGAATGCTAAAGTAGGAAGCCAAAAGATAACCAGAATAACAGGCAAATTTGGCCTTGGAGTACAAAATGAAGCAGGGCACAGACTGATAGAATTTTGTCAAGAGAATACGATAGTCATAGCAAACACTCTTTTCCAACAACCCAAGAGACGGCTCTACACATGGACATCACCAGACGGTCAACACAGAAATCAGATTGACTATGTGCTCTGCAGCCAAAGATGGAGAAGCTCTATACAGTCAGTAAAAACAAGACCAGGAGCTGACTGTGGCTCAGACCATGAGCTTCTTGTTGTAAAGTTTAGGCTTAAACTGAAGAAAGTAGGGAAGAGCGCTAGGCCAGTCAGGTATGAATTAAATCATATCCCTGTTGAATATACAGTACAGGTGAGAAATAGATTTAAGAAATTAGATCTGATAGACAGAGCACCTGAAAAACTATGGACAGAGGTTCGCAACATTGTATAAAAGGTAACAACTAAAACCATCCCAAAGAAAAAGAAATGCAAGAAAGCAAAATGGCTGTCTGAAGAAGCTTTGAAAATAGCTGAGGAAAGGAGAGAAGCGAAAGGCAATGGAGAAAAGGAAAGATATGCCCAATTGAATGCAGAATTCCAGAGAATAGCTAGAAGAGATAAGAATGCCTTCTTAAATGAACAGTGCAAAGAAATAGAAGAAAACAGTAGAATAGGGTGGACTAGAGGTCTGTTCAAGAAAATTGGAGAGATGAAGCGAACGTTTCATGCAAAAATGGGCATGATAAAGGACCAAAATGGCAGGGACCTAACAGAGGTAGAAGAGATTAAGAAGAGGTGGCAAAATTACACAGAAGAACTATACAAGAATGAGCTTAGTGTCCCTGATAATCTCAATGAGGTGGTCACTGACTTCAAGCCAGACATCCTAGAATGTGAACTGAAGTGGGCCTTAGAAAAACTGAGCAACAACAAAGCTAGTGGAGGTGACAGTATTCCAGCTGAGCTATTCAAAATCTTAAAAGACGATGCAGTAAAAGTGCCACACTCAATTTGCCAGCAAATTTGGAAAACTCAACAGTGGCCACAGGATTGGAAAAGATCAGTTTACATTCCAATTCCAAAGAAAGGCAGTGCCAAAGAATGTTCAAACTATCGCACCATTGCACTCATTTCACATGCTAGAAAAGTTATGGTTAAAATCCTACAAGCTAGACTTCAGCAGTATGTGGATCGAGAACTACCAGAAGTACAGGCAAGATTTTGAAGAGGCAGAGGAACTAGAGATTAAATTGCCAACATATGCTGGATCATGGAGAAAGTGAGGGAGTTCCAGAAAAACATCTACTTCTGCTTCAATGACTATGGTAAAGCCTTTGATTGTGTGGATCACAACAAACTGTGGCAAGTTCTTAAAGAGATGGGAGTACCAGACCATCTTATTTGTCTCTTGAGAAACCTATATGCGGGTCAAGAAGCAACAGTGAGAACTGGACACGGAACCACTGACTGTTTAAAAATTGGGAAAGGAGTCCAGCAAGGCTGTATACTGTCACCCTGCCTATTTAACCTATATGCAGAGCACATCATGAGAAAGGCAGGGCTAGATGAATCAAAAGTTGGAATTAAGTTTGCCGGGAGAAATATCAACAACCTAAGATATGCAGATGATACCACTCTAATGGCAGAAAGTGAAGAAGAATTAAAGAGCCTCTTGTTGCGGGTGAAGAAGAAGAGTACAAAAGTTGGTTTGAAACTAAACATTAAGAAAACCAAGATCATGGCATCTGGCCCTCTCAATTCCTGGCAAATAGATGGGGAAGAAATGGAGGTAGTGACAGATTTTATTTTCCTGGGCTCCAAGATCACTGCAGATGGGGACTGCAGCCAAGAAATTAAAAGATCCTTGCTCCTGGGGAGGAAAGCAATGGCAAATCTAGACAGCACACTAAAAAGCAGAGACATCACCCTGTCAACAAAGGTGCATATAGTCAAGGCTATGGTCTTCCCAGTTGCAATGTATGGCACTGAAAGGTGGACCATAAAAAAGGCTGAGCGCCAAAGAATTGAGGCCTTTGAGCTATGGTGCTGGACTGCAAGGTGATCAAACCGGTCAGTCCTAGAGGAGATCAACCCTGACTGCTTTTTAGAAGGCCAGATCCTGAAGTTGAAACTCAAATACTTTGGCCACCTAATGAGAAGGAAGGACTCACTGGAGAAGAGCCTAATGCTAGGAAAGATTGAGGGCAAGAGAAGAAGGGGACGACAGAGAATAAGGTAGCTGGATGGAGTCACTGAAGCAGTAGGCGTGAGCTTAAATGGACCTCAGAAGATGGTAGAGGACAGGAAGGCCTGGAAGAACATTGTCCATGGGGTCACAATGGGTCAGACACGACTTCGAAGCTAACAACAGCAAGTCTAATGAAGAGAAGGACGAGGGGTGACATGATAGCAGTGTTCCAATATCTCAGGAGCTGCCACAAAGAAGAGGGAGTCAAGCTATTCTCTAAGCACCTGAAGGCAGGACAAAAAGCAATGGATGGAAACTGACTACAGAGAGAAGCAACCTAGAACTAAGGAGACATTTTCTGACAGTTAGAACAATTAATCAGTGGAACAACCTGCCTCCACTGGAAGTTTTTAAGAAGAGACTGGACAAACCATTTGTCTGAAATTGTTTCCTGCCTGAGCAGGAGGTTGGACTAGATGACCTCCAAGGTCCCTTCCAACTTTGTGTTGTTGTTGTTGTTCTTCTTCTTATTATTATTATTGAAGTTGAAGACCAGCTTACTTTCTGGTGACACTCATGGAAGTCTACCTCTAAAATCTCTACAAAACATGCATCTTTTCAAGTAACAATAGCAATACAGAGCTTGTGTGCCACAAACATTATCCCATATGGATACACTATATCACATAAACAAATGATGTATCTACACAAAGATATGCAAAAATTTTCTATACAAATAGTCCTCAACTTACAATAGCAATTGAAACTGGAATTTCTGTCACTAAGCAATGTGGTCGTAAAGTGTGACCACATCACTTAGCAAAGGCAATCCCTGCAGTTCTGGTTGCAAGTGTTAATCCCACATTCATTAGGTAAAACAGCTTCCTGGCTGCTTTCCACAACCAAGCCAATGGGGAAGCCAGAAGGTAGTTGCAATTCCCAGCCAGTCTCAAGCAAGCTGCCAAATAAGTAAGTAGCTGCTGCTGAGTGGGGAAAGATGTGAGGCAGGCACAAGGATGCGAGGGAGGCAAAGGAAGGCTTGGGGAGGGTGCATGGGAATACAAGGAAGTACAAAAGGGAGGTGAAGCAAGCATTGGATAGGATGCAAAGGGGACACAACGAAGTTCAGGAATTTTGTGCAGGAGGGGAGAGACTTACCCCAGTGACTTGTGACCTTCCCTGTCATCTTCCCCACTGACTTTCTGGGGAAATCAGCAGGAAAAGTTGCAATTTTTTTTAAAAAATCCCATTTATATCCCGCCCTTCTCCAAAGACTCAGGGCGGCTTACAATCTAAAGCACAATGTGCTTAGCAATAGCCTTCATTCTATGTATATACCTGCTTATTAGGGCTTTCGCCCCCCCCCCAGCAGCATTTTTACAAAGTCAGCTTATTGCCCCCAACAATCTGGGTCCTCATTTTACCTACCTCGGAAGGATGGAAGGCTGAGTCAACCTTGAGCCTGGTGGGATGCGAACCTGCACTAATTGCAGGCAGCTTTTGTTACTTAAGGAGGCATTAGCCCACTGCTCCACCAAGGCAAATGAGAATCATATGATCATGGGACACATAAGTATGAGCCCGTTGCCATCTGCCAATATCACAATCACCTGACTGCAGGGATTCTTGGGTGGCCAGAGTTCCATAGACTGGTAGTAATCACCATTCATTCAATGCCACCATTACTTGGAATAGTCATTGACCAAGGTAAATTGAGGACCACCTATATTATGAAAAAATGGTGAGCCAAGATAAAAGTTTAATTAACGTTTCTCTAAAATGAAGTAATATATTTCATATTATTCACAGCCTGGCACAAGTTTCAAAAACCAAGAAACACATGTTGTGATATTTGGTCTGACATGAACTATATGAACTGAATTGTCTCTTGCTACTCTGGAATGCACTTCCTCCTTCTTGGGAATCCAAACTACATTCCATCACATCCTGTAATATAAAAAAATACAGTTTGTGGGGGAGATCTAGAGGACTCCCGGAACCATACTCCAGGATTACAGGGCTCACATGTTGCCTCAATTTACACATGTCTACCATGAGCCTTAAACACTTAAGACACTTAACATAAAGGTCCCCTCTTTTAGAGAACTTATATTGCAAGAATGGCATGGCAAAATTTTAAAGATGAGTACATAACCATCCCCTCTCAATATTATCCAAACAAAAGCTATATGTTCCAATTGCTCTAAAAATAACTGGGTTTCTAGTCCAGAAGTATGGAATCTTCTTTTAAAGATATACTTTAGATTGTACTATCTCCTGTCACCAAATGCCACTCATTAAATTTTATGGCTAAGGATACATCTGAATATTGGTGCCTCTCCACTTGCCTTTCTTTTATCATTAGTTTGTCCCAACCATATCATTATATCTAGGCAATTAACTAGATGCTGTATGAACCAGGCACTTAAAAAGAAACACTGCATTCAGAGAAGAGGGCCTATAACACAATGGCAGGACATATATTCTTAATGTAAAAAGTCAGAGCCAAAAAAGATTCTAATCTGATATCCTGCAGAAATCTCCTAACAATGGTCTCTATGGATAGAACAATGATCTGACTTGGGAAAAGGAATCTTTCCATTCCCAGATCAAGGCAGTCCCAATTTCTTAGCATTTGCCTGCCTCACAGCTGATATCAGCTTTGTACCTAAGTTTATTCTTTTTTATGTCCAGTACTCTGAGGAGTACCCGGCTGCTGAATAAGGAAGATATTTTGGATTCCCACAATGCCTTTGATGTACACTCTTTTGGAATTCTGTAGGAAATTAGTCACCCAAAGTTATTGCTAATTGCCTAGTGGGTGATTCATTGACTGGCTATTGCTGACTAAGAACGTAAGATAACCAGATTCCTTAGACGAAGCTCCCTGACCAAGCAAACAGGGAGTATGGGCTTGTCAGTAGAGTTCAACAAAAAGAGAAGGTTTCTTCCCTATGGTTCCTTGTACACAGAATACTTTTTCCAAGCCAGTACATTTGAAGCTCACTCTCCCAGTACTCATAAAAATGGCAGGAACCCTTCTCTTCCACAAGCTTTTAATTCTTAACTTTGTTATAGAATTTAATTGTTTTATGTTTTATATTTTGTTTGTTGTTTTATATTTTAATTGTTGTAAGCCAACTTACATGCTAGTGTGGAGAAGATAAATAAAAAAATAATCCCCTATACGAATTTAAGCTAAAGAAGGCAAATACCAACTGAATGTCTGAAGAAACTTCCTAACAATAAGAAAAAAAATGATAGTGGAACAAGTTACGTAACAAAATGGTAGACTAGGAATAGCAATAGACGTCTATACCGCCCTATCATGCTTTACAGCACTCTCTGGGAGGTTTCCAATGTCAGCATATTGCCCCTAATAATTTGGGTCCTCATACAAATTCAGAAGGATGGAAGGCTGAGTCAACCTTGAGCCCATCAGGAACGAACTCCAGGTGTGGGCAGAGTTTCTCTGCCATACTGCCTTCTAAACACTGCACCGCCAGGGCTCCTCTTGATTCCATGTGAATTGGCAAGAGAAATTGTTCCTGCTTTCTGGCTCATTTATCACTGAGAATAATATCACTAATTTATCCTGGTACTTTTTAAGGGGTTATAGACACAAATTTCATTACTGAACCAATGTTCTTATGTATGGAGATTTGGTTATTTACTTCATAAACAATTAATTTTATTTCATTTATGCAATTCTGTATGCCAATTCATCCTTAAATCATATCTGATTTCAAATTTCTGTAAGTAATAAATAAAAAATGGAACAAAAAAATCTTTGGATGGCAGAGAGCTGCACTTAATATTTAGCCAACAGGAATTAGGTAATTTTTCAACACAACTTTGCGGTGGGGGAGCACCACATGTTTAATTCTCACTTGTTGTACAACTGTTCAAGACATAGGCACTTTTAATAGAGTACACAATGCAAACATAGAAGTTTTTCTACAACAGCTGTTACACTAGAAGAGAAGCCTCACTTAAAATGGAAGGGTATTATATAGCCTGCAGACAAACGTTGTCCTTGAATTCAGTGTAGCTATTGACTAGTCTTCTCTTCATGTGTTCCAAATAATATTTATGAAAATTAGTAGATCCATATCAAAAGTATACTAGGAGAATAAGGAAATTACCTATGGTAACTGCATAACTACAAGTTCATCCAAATGCACGGATTCAAATAAATCACAAGCAATACTTTCTGAAGATAAGCAAGGTTATTCAATTTTCACAGTTCATGTTTTCATTATATCCATATCACCCCATACCCACGTGCACATATATACATATTAAAACCAAACATGGATGTGCACAAGTCCAACCCAGATTCAGCCTTCATGTAATCATTATCTTACTTCATATTTTCCATAGTTTATATGCTGTGTTGAGTGATTTCAGCTATGAAAAGTACATCACAAACACATTTATTCTCTCTTTTTTAATACTTCCATGGGAAAAGCAAGAGTGAATAAATTAAGAGGTTCCTTTTATTTAAATGCACCACTATCTCCATTTTGTAAAGAATATAGTTGTCCCAAATCTCAGTCAGCTTTGGTTAAAATGATGGACTCTTCTGAGCAAAGAGGATGCTAGGGAGGGGGTGAAAGAGAGTGTTGGATGGCGTTGTTGGGTTTGTGAAACTAATCAGCTGCATTAAGGACAGATTGTTTGGTTAACTGGGTGAGGCTCTCTGCCTTTTATCTGCTTGAACTGAATATTTATTGCTTGTTGAACATACAATTTGAATGGGAGGGGCTTAAATCTGCAGCTGAATACTAATCAAGTAATTAGCTACTGAATGAAGTCATATTCTCATGCAACAACTCAGTCCCAAGCTAGGACTCTTTTAGCAAGAGGAAAGATACTTAAGAGTTCAAATCCATGGCAAGGAAACAGGAAAGGAAATAGCAACAAGGATAATCTGCTATCAAGTTGAGCAGAAAGGACCACACTAATCTTCCACTTCCAGAAAATAGACTTCAGGGTTGAGTTTAGTGACTGTAAGAAAGTCAAGGCCCCAAACTAGGCAAACATGTAACACAGGATCTAACTTCTAAGTTGAAGAGTTCCTAAAGAAGAAAAATATCAACATATAAAAATGTAAGTCTTAATAGGAACCATGCAAAATTTCCTAATCAGCATCTAAAAAAATAATAGTTAATGCCTGCACCAGGAAAACTGTAGAAATTGTGTTTGTTTTAAATGAGCATATATTATCAATAATGTCAACAGACCCAATTGAGGGAGATAATCTTGTTTACTGAAGGACTACCTATTTCTATACAATAGTATCTGCCTGACCATTTAGATCTTGCAAGATTGGCATGTTCTGGGTTCTTTCAACTAAACAATGCCATCTATTGAGACAGCAATGAGGAATGAGGCTTCTGCCAAGATCCAAATGGCTCCTACTGTGATGTTGTTCAGAAGAGCAGTGAAGACCTAGCTCTTCATCCAGGTCTTTAGCAAGGGATAATGAGACCTCTTGCTTCATTCTAAACTTGCCATCTTTTATTGATTTTATTGTAACTTTTTTGATTGTTGTGAACCACCCAGAGATGTTGGGTGTTGGGAGTCAGATACCACCCAAGCTTACTATTGTTGTTGTTAATGCAAAAAATTTTTGAGTAAGTTTAATGGGCTTGGGATAAGAAGATGTGCCCTTTTATGTATTGCTAATTGATTAAACAATAGAAAGCAAAGTCAGGAATAAATAAGCAATATTCTCAGTGAAAACAAGTCTAGAGCTTCTCAACAATCTGAGCTAGGAACAGTGTTTTTTAACTTGTTCATAAATTAGGGGGTAAAGAGAGAGCTGGCCAAGTTAGTGGATGATACCAAATTATTTAGTGTGGGGAAATCCAAGAGACTGGGAAGAGCTCCTTGAACCCAATCCCAGGCTACTGAATTCTCATTAAAATATATGGTCAATCTAATTGGCAAACATAATTCAACTCCAGGAAGTATAAACTAATGTATTTTGGAACAACATGCACACCCCACCTTAAATTTACTCAGATGTTGATGAGTTTGAGCTCTCTGTAACTAACTAGGAAAATACATTGGCTCCAGTGGTAATTCAGTGAAGATGCTTAAGCAATGTGTGGCAGCTGTGAAGAAGACAAATTTCACATCAGGAATTATTAGGAAAAAGATTGAAAATAAAACTGCCAACACTGTAATATCTGGAGTACTATGTACAGTTCTGGTAACCACATTTTAAAAAAGGATATTTAAAAATTGGGAAAAGTGCAGAAAATCTGCAGCCAAAACTGAAATACTATCCTTACAAGAAAAAGGAGAATCTTTTTAGGTTAGAAAAAAAAGCAACTAGGAGGGAAAGATTATCAAAGGATATAAAAGCATACAATGCATAGATAGGGAGGAAAAGTTATCCTTCTCTGCAAATACTTAAGTTTAATGGACATCCACTGAAGCTTATTCAAAAAAGTTTTATAAAACAGAAAATACCTCATACTTAATCTGTGGAATTCATTACAAGACAATAATGATCCCTATACTGGATGGCTTCAAAAGGAGATTATTATAAAATTCATAGAAGATAGGTTTGTTGAAGGCTACTGATCTTAAAGGCTCAGCATCCGCTTTAGGTGGATGACAGCCTGACTCCAAATGCTAAATGCAGGGGGAACAATGGCAGGTAAGGAATATCCTTTCAATCCTCTACTTAGGAGCACCTCTGATATTCTGGCTGGCCTCAGTGAGGAACAAAACGCTGGACTGAGGTAGGCTTTGTCCTCCAGCAAGGCTGTTCTTATGCTTCATGCTTTGATGTTCCATTGGGGGCGGGGTTAAACAACAACAAAAAAAGGTTCAAGTATCTTTGCAACCAATCTGGCTGTTGAGTTTCCAAAACAATGGAAAGTCAGTTACTAAAATGTACCATTCCTAATGATGCCATAGAATGAGGAAAATGAATCTGTTGGCTCTCCTCCCAGAACTGGATTTTCTGGCATCTCCATGAAGAATTTGTCGAGAAAACAAACTGCTAGGCTGATCCAGAAATATTTCAATGAAGGCTCATAAGGGGAGTAGATACGTTTCCAAAAAAAAACACATTTTCCATCTCTCTCTCTCTGTCTCTCTTGCGCACACACACAAATGTATGCACAAGTGTGTGTGCTCACACCCCAACAGCAGATGGACAGAGGGATCAAAGCAGTTAAAAAAAACAGTTAAAAAAAATGCCCACTATTGAAGAAGTTTATTCAAATGCTAACATACATGCTGTGATTCTTTCATGAGGAGCATCTAATCATATGAAGGACTACTAACACCTAAATTAAAATATGCATAAAATTTCGGATGAAACGGTGTGTCTACATCTATGGTTGAGAGCATGGTGACCTTATGAATTGGGGCACAGTGATCCTACATCGCCTCTTAAATATGGTGAAGACACCATATTTGAAGACATGTTTCCAAGATAACAATAGTAAGGAAACTATTTCATTCTCAGTTGCAATTACTTCTTCTTTCGCAAATTTCCATGGAGAACAGTGGTATACGAAGATATAAAATCAGTTTAGCGGCATGATGGGTCAGTAAATAAAGATGCTGAGTATGTCAGCTAGAAAGCTGACAGCCCAGATTTGAGACCCGAGAGCCACATGATAAGGTGAGCTCCCACTACTAACCCCAGCTCCTACCTACCTAACAGTTCAAAGCAGGCAAATGCAAGTAAATACCACTTTGGTGGGAAGTTAACAGCTGTGCGTCTTGGCGTATACTGTAGTCATGCTAACCACATGACTACGGAAATGTCTTCATACAACTCTGGTTCCCTTGGTTAAGAAATGGGCATGAGCACTGCCTCCTAGAGGTTTGACTGGAGAGGGGAAATCTTTACCTTTAAGATCACTTTGAAGAGAAATTTGTAGGCAGAGGACTAATCACTATGATTATCCAACGTATTTATTCATGAATTAAATTCATGTGGCTGCCTATATCAAGTGACTCTTAGTGATCATTAGTACTGCCAATAAGCAATGCTGCCACAACTGAAGAAATAGCATGATCAAAATGACCTAGTAAGAACTGTTGAACACTAGCCCCAAACACAGTACCTCAGTGTTCAATATGCAAAAGATTTAATCCTAATTAACTTGGAATGAATTTCAGTCCAATTGTGCCACTGCAACATTTTTTTTCAAATCACTCCTAAAGACCGTTTAGAAAAAGAAATTCTTAGAAAAAAAATTATCTTTTAACATTTCACAAATGGGTTTTTGCAGCACTAAATTATGCTTTCTCAGCTCTACAATAAATCAGTCTTTAAGGTCTACTTCTTACAGTATCTTCCCACTCTCAAAGCAAAATTTCATTTTTATTTTAAAGGAGACCATCATCCACATTTAATGTAGCTCACTAAGCCAGAGTTGATTTAATCTGACATTCAATTTGAATCACTTCAATTGTATCTAGAAATTCAAAACTATTGACTCTCTGAGAACATAAACCAATCATATATTACATTTAAAATTAGCCATTCTCATTGCTCATGTTCTTCTGGGCAATATGGAAGAATAGTCCAGTAACATAAGCATGCAAAAGTTATATGTTTAAAACTGGTAATCATTAAGCCTACATCAAATTTGAATATTTTTATTACACCATTCTTTGAATAACAACATTGCCTGATGAGTGCCACAACAAATGCAGTCAAAATGGAGCTACTACCAAACAAGAGAATGGTCAAGGTCTCTCAAAGTTAGCAGAATTTCCAAACTATATTTTATATTTTAAAAAAATCTAAAGTTGAATTAGGGCTTTTACATGCTTTATCCTTGCAATTAAAGAAAAGCATAATGAAGAGCAGAGGAGAAATAGGAAGTCCTATTTAGAAAGAAGTAGCGGGAACACTGTTCAGAACTTCCTTTAGAATGAAAGACTTATTGGCAACATTTTGTGATGGATTCTGCCACATTAGCATGCAAAATGTGTCTGTAAACATTTTGTCATAATCATATTAAAAATAAAAAAATGAAACATAATGGTGTAATGCCAGTAAGTGGGTGGATGGGCCCTATGGTTTGTCAACAAAGCAACTCGCATATTCTCTATGTTCTATTTTTATTTTTTTTAATTTCATTTCTATAGCTGACCAGCTCAACAAGTTATTCTAAGTACATACATCATAAAACATAAAAACAATTAACAATTAAGACAGTACAAAATACTATTTACATTACAGATTAATCCACCCAGAGTCAGCTGGAGTTGGGCAGCATCAAAGATGAATAATCAGATGAAGAAACTTTGATCTTATGATAAAATAGGAGGCCACGATATTGATTTGCCTTTATGAATGAATACTTGAGGAAGAGGAATAGTGATGATAATAATTCTTTTCTAATTAAAAACTCAAATCTACAGGTTCTACTGTACATTTCGCAGAATATATTTATATTATAGTTGAATGTTTTTGTTTTCTTCACTTTTTGCATTTTTAAAAGTATTTTATTATTAGTTTTAATCATTTTGATTGTAAACCACTTCAAGATACAACTGTATGAAAATGGCAGAGAAACATAATAAATAAACAAATAACCACAAAAATAGGCTTGGTATATAAATGTGGTTCTCATGCAAATGCCATTTTTCATTGTTCTTCATGGCATTTACTGCTACACAATCATCTTTTAAATTTTAAATGCATCTCGTCATGTAGAATGGGGAATTTTCTACCATCACAAGGCTTAAATAAATAAACAGGTTTGCAGGAAATTTTCCAGTCTGCACAGAGGGCAGGAAAATGCTAACATTTCCCCGCATAGTTTGTTTGCCTAATACGTCAATTTAAAATATTTCCTTGACCCGTCAAGGCAATTATTGTACTATTTGCAAATATGCATGTTAATAATCAGAAAGCTTCATTCTTGAATGAGAATATGGATGGGCTGCAAATTTAGAAACAAAGAAGCATTTCTGCAGTCACAGTTCCTCTCTATTTGCTACAGAGATGATTATTAGCTGCTTGGGTGATGACAGCTCCCATAAACAACATGTTATTGGTGGAGCAGAAGAACAACTCTAGAAAACTCTTTTGAATAAGGACAAAAGAGTAAAAGAGAGTCATTCAACTGACTTCTCTCTTGTTGGGTGTCAAGCTTAAGTCCTATTATTCGTAGCATTCCTGGAAATACAAATGGCTACCATAAATGTCTACTTAGACATGGACTTGGGTTGATGAAATGAATAAAACATGAAAACCTGTGGAATGACAACATCCAAAATGGACCAAAAAAAGAAAGTTTAAAGAGCAGAATATAGATTCTTAATTTTAAGAAAAATCCATAACCTTATACCTGAGTTTGCTTATTCATGAATGCATTATCAGAATAAGAAAGCCACCATGATTTCCCAAGATGACTCTGTCTGCCCTAGTGTAAAGGGTTTATGGGGATGACCTTGAGAGACTTGGCAAAGAGACACTGCTAAAAGAACACTCAGATAATAGACAACATTGACACAGGTTCTTGTCAGTATAGTCAAGTCAGTGGACTCCAAAACACAAGAGAACCAACACAATGACACATGTCCCTAGGCAACACACAGGTCTTCACAGGTTAGTACTCACTGCTCACCATTACTCCATTCTTTTCCACTACTACTACATCTCTTACTACTGTTTCCCCAACTGCTAATCCTTATTAGTCCTACTACAGGAGAAAAGTATCTTTGCTTTAGGATGCTTTATTTTCCCCACACACAAACCACCTCCTTCCTTCTCTCCCACATGCCTCCAGATGTCCTGCAGTATATCTCTTATAGTCAACATGGCAGTGCTGGCTTAAAGATGCTGGGCAAGAACGGGCACGGGTACTGGCCATTTTCTATGCAGCATACTTTGTCACAGGCATAGTTGGCAGTGGGACAGGGGGTGGGACAAGAGTTTCAGAAGAGACCTTCCTTAGTGTCTTGGGCTGTAAAAGAGGCAGGGAGAGAAATGCACTTTCAGACTTGCAAGATTGATCTCAGGACAAACCAAACAGTACATTTCTGCTATTACTTCTGTACAGTGTGAGAAATTAAGGAAAGTCTCTTCTGAGCCTCTTGCCACAGCTACTAATTAGCTGCGGGCAATGCTGTCTTTTCTGACCGTTTCCTTGGCAGTGTCTCTTTGCCAAGTCTTGCCACATACCATTATACCTAGGGAGGAAGATATTCGTGCCTGGAAAGCAGCACATAAGTGAATTCCAAAGTTATTTTTAACTGAGCACATATCTTTAAGAGAAACAATATGGAAAACACTCTTTTTTTATTACATTTATATCCCGCCCTTCTCCGAAGACTCAGGGCGGCTTACAAGCTTTTAGCAGTAGCCTTCATTCTATGTATATGCCTGCTTGTTAGGGCTTTCACACACCCCCAAGCGGCATTATTACAAAGTCAGCTTATTGCCCCCAACAATCTGGGTCCTCATTTTACCTACCTCGGAAGGATGGAAGGCTGAGTCACAGAAAAGTATCCACAGAAAGTGTGAAGATTTCACATGTAAGACAATATGTCCTGAGTGCAGTTAAAATAGATAAAACTTCACTGATTCAAGTTGTTTGCCAAGAAATCAATGCTGAAAAGGAAATTGCTAGCAGAAGAATGGAGCACAGGTAAGAATCACAGAAACATACAACATATATATCTGTGAACAAGCCAATTCTTGAATTTTTAACCAAAATACCATGAAAAGCATGCCCCACACAAACAAACCCACCCACATGTTTCATGGTTGGGTTAGTTATATGGAAGTAATATATACATGGGATATATGGGTACTTTTAAAAAGTATTACCTTTTACACTTGTGAATAAGCTCATCTATGAATAAGCTGGTACCAGTTTTGGCAGTATTTCAGTACTTACAATTCTTGGCTTATCTGTGAGTATATATGATAGATATGGAAAACGCCAAGTAAATTATAAAGTTCAATGTCTGCTCAGTGCAGGAATTCAAATTAAACAATTTCCAACATATGCTGCTTGAAGACATCCAATAAAAGGGACCCCACCACTAACTCTCTGGCGTACTCTCTCTCACGAATTTTTTAGCAATTCAATCACAATCTATTTTCTTGTACCTTACATCCTTTATTCTGTCCTACACTTTGAATAACATAGAATAGGTCCCCTTTCAGATCCTTGCTCTGTGCTTCCTCTTCCCTGCATTCCTTTCTCCAAACTCTGATTTCCTTCCTAACTATAGCCAAGCTGAATTTTGGAAAACTTTTGGATAATTTAATGGCAAGCAAAGGTTTGCCAAAACTCAGAACCATGATAATTTGGAGTGAAAGGAGAGGGGAACTAAGAGAAAAACAGCTTCAGGTGTTCACTGAAAGAGGACATCTCTTCCTTCCTATCTCTTTTTTAGATCTTCTATTAAAGAATGCTGTCCTGTAAATCTAAAATGCAATCGCAACTGCTTGGATTAAAAATATGATAAATTAAAGGGAGAGAGAATGGGAGGAAACAAAATAGGGGAAAGAGGAAAGCTGCCTAGAATGAAAAAGTAGGAGAGCCATTTAACTACCAACTTGCCTGAAGGCATCTCCAGAGCCATCAAAAGAACTGATTCTGCCAACAAGCCAGATGCTGCTACCACTGCTGTTAAAACATTTGCGCTAACATAAGCCAGGAGATGTAAAATGCTTAACCATAAGCATGCATCAGTCATGGTTATTACTGTGAGGCTATGAGAACATCGCCATTTCCACTACAATTGTAGGAAGATTCTCAGCAGAAACTTTTCTTTCTTCTCTCCCATTGCTTTGGCACTATTTTCAAATATGATTTTCCTCCTAATTTAAACACACGTGGTATAATGGGTGTAACTGGAAGCGACGTGATGCTTTTTCCTGTGTTAACAACAGAACCAGGAAAGAGCATCGTTGGCTAAACAGGCAGCTACAAGTGTTGCCAGAAAAAGTCCGGCTAACTTATTATCCAGCAAAGGAAATTCTGATCCCATTTACCAATTAATAACTCAGAATTGACTGATGTGTGCTTGTATTTTTTTTTCTCATAATCCCAAATTTGATTTTCAGAACAAACTTTCCCCAAGACCTCCCACTATTCCATTAACCAGCAGGTGGGAATACAGATATACTCTATAAACCAAAAGGGAACATTTATAAAAACACACACATGCACACACACCCAGCTACACCACCCTAGTCACATATTTTTACTATCCAGCAGGAGATGCACTTTAGAGAGTTATTTCCTCTCCACCCCTTCTTTCCATCATTTTGCAATGAACAGGCTAGACACTTAATCAAATCCTCAAAAACAACAGGAACTAGTGGCTACTAGTTACAATGGGGTCAAATACTCCAGCCAATTCACTGTCCTTGAAGGCACTGCTTTAGTCCCCTTATTTCTTCCGGCAGCAAAAGCTATAAATGAAAGTGACTCTTCTTCACTCTGAAGCATCCAGTATTAAAAAGGCACTGTTTTTCATCATCACCTCAATCAGTGCCAAACACTCACGGATTGTTGAACAATAGTACAGCTGAACCACATTTCCTTTTGCATGTCCATGCCTCATTTGAGGTTGTACTTCATCCCTACTAGAGCAATGTTTCTCAACCTTGGCAACTTTTAAGAGCTTGTGGATTTCATGCTGGCTGGGAAATTCTGGCAATTAAAAATCCACACATCTTAAAGTTGTCGAGGTTGAGAATCACTGTACTAGAGTAAAGGACCTGAAATCTTAAAAATAATAAAATATATTAAAATGTAGATAATCATCCTTTTAAATAAAACCACTCACACAGCAGGTTTGTGGTAGGTTCTGGAATGGCTGATGGAACATTTGAAAAGTGCTGGTTAAAACCCTCAATATGATAACTGAATTTCATTAATCAACCTACAACCCAATCACTGACATACAGTACTGTTGCATTCTAGCACCAGTGGTTTGGTTTTACTGAAACCTGCCATTTTAAAAGTAAACCATAATGTTAAAAAAACTAGAGACTGTCCTGACATTTGCTTTAGTTTTACATGTTCTGGAACAACAAGAAAGATAAGCGTGGAATGATCCTGAGAAAAATGGCAACTTGGTAGATTGTTTCTCCCACATAAACCCCCAAACTCAGTTTTAGAAAAACAAATTCAAAATATATTATGCATTATATTCCAGGTGCAAAAAATCTACTTTTACTTTATAATGAGCCATTATGCGTTCAAATAGCATTCATGCCCCAGCTGAAGATGGATTTTTATTTTCAACTAAGGATCATGAAATAAAATGAAAAGCAAATTCAGAATCTGAACTATCACAGTTGCACTGACATATTTTGAGGCATATGGCAACTTTATAATGGCCATTGGAAATGAAGAGCTCTGACTGTACAGCAGTCACTGGATTTAAGATGTTTCACATAAAGCAGGTTCTCTTTGAGGGGAAAAAACAAGGAGGGAAAAATTAACCCTGTAATTGCAATGTACCTGCCATCTGAGCTCTTGCTCACCAAGAGTAGCAATAACATGTTTTGAAAATCTTGGCATCCTTCAGTTATCACACTGAGCCCCAAAGTAACGTGTCCAGATTCACATTCAACTATTGGGTCTCTAAAATATAATTAATGGCTTTGAGTATGTTATTCAAATTCAGAAAATGACCGGTTCTCATACAAGATCAACAAAATCTAACAGAAGATCATCAAAGTTTCACTTTTACATAAGGATTTATTTTATATATTTTAGCAAACAAATGAATGATGGCCTTGGAAAAGGTACTTTATGGCTTGTAAAGCACTTTCACTCATTGCAAAACATCTCACGACCAATCCCTTGTGGTCACATGACCACCATCTGGGTGTTTGATAAACTGTCTTATTTATGACCAGTTGCCAAGAGTCCTACGATCATGTCATCATCTTTCCCAACCATTTCTACTATAATGAAAGTCAATGGGAAGCTAGCAGGGAAGGTTGCAAGCTGCTGCCCCCTGCCTTGTCTCTGGGTGCTCACTGAAAGAGCTCCCTGCCAAAGGATTTCAGCTCTGTGCCTGCTTGGATTTCAGGTAAGGAACCCTTTCAGCTCTGAAGGCTGGCTGAAAGAGCTCCTTGCCAAAAGCCAACCAGGAATGGAGCAGAAATCCTTAGATAGGGAACTCTTTCAGCCAGTCTCCAGAGATGAGATTAAAAATCCAAGCAGGATTTTCAGTCCCTGCACAGAGAGGCAATGTGGTAAGGTAAGGAGTGTGGAGTGGTGGGGGAGGCCCAGTGCAGGCCACATTCAAGTATCTCCCTGCTCAGGGGCTGAAAATCCTACTTGGGTTTTGGCTAGGGAGGACTTTCAGCTCCTGGGCAAAGAGACACTCAACACACAGCCTGCACCATAAACATATCTACTCCACCCTCCCGATGCATCCCACACTCCTTATTTCCATTCACTCAGTAGCCTTCAAGAACACTTAACAACCACAACCAGAAGCGCCTGGTTTGCAGCAGTTTGATTTAGCAGTCACGTGACTGCTCACTTACCTACCACTTCACTCAACTATCAAGATTCCAATTCCAGCTGTGGTCATCAGTCAAGGACTACCTGCAACCAGTTGCAAGCTATCACACGTTTAACAATTAAGCTAACCTGGATTATAAAAACCAGCAACGGAAGAGATAGTTGCTTTCATATCTAACTTACAGATTTCCACAGGATCCACTCTAATTATTTCAAATGAAACAAGCACCTTTGACAACATATTTTCGATGCTCTGAAAGAGGAGCAAATTATTAGATAAGATATTTAATTATTTTCCTGCAAGGGATGAAGAGACACATTGTGGGAAAGAACTGATAATAAAAATATCATGACCTAAATTCATATTGGGTAGTTTTCCGGTTACAGCAAAACACAAAGAATTGATACTACAATTTTCCACTGATTTAATCTTTATATGTTTTAAATTTACTGTTAACACTGATATCCCTTTTTAAAAAAAACAGAAAAAGAAAAAAGAAAATGGCAACCCTGGTCACTTCTGTGATGTGGTTTCATTTAGTTCTGGGAAACGAGCATTTTTTTTTACATTTCTCAAGGCTGAACCACAAAAAAAAGACTTTGATTCTATCTGACATAACAATTGGAGATAAAGACTCACTTAAGTAAAACTTGAGTCCTGATGACTCAATGGACCTGCTCATGTTGCTTTCTTGGCAACCAGGTTACACAGCCTTAAACATCTTCTTCCAAATATGCAACTGCAGATAAGTTGAACCACCATTCAACTGAAGGTGATGAAAGGTACCCTCAGCACTCAAAATAATGCCAAGTGGGGGAGAACTGTGATGGAACACTGATCTCCCACTCTGAATAAGACATGCTAGGTACAAGCAAAGCAGGAAAGCTGAAATCATCTGCATAACCTTTTTCCAGGCTAAGTAGAAACTCTGTTAAATTAAAATCCAAAACCTTTGAGGACAATAGGATGGGATGAGATGGGATGGGATGGGATGGGATGGTATTGCATTCAGAATGTTGGTTATTTAATCCCTACAAATATAATCAGAAATACCAATATAAAAATCTTTGTGGTTGGCTTTGGAACCAACAGACTAGGGTTTTATGATTTCTTCTAACAGCCAGCTCACCTGGTAAATGCCAGTAGGACTCCAGCAGAAACAGGATCACTGAGAAATGAGTAAGAGACAGCTGTGTACACTGGCAACTTCAAGGCTCAGAGAAATACAAGAAAACCTCTTGTAACACCCTAGTCCTTATGATCACATTATGCTGGTAGGTGAGTGTATAATTTTTCATGGTTTTCATGATAGGGTATGCAGTATTGTTCAATAAACTTCAAATAACCTTACAGAAGTCTTAAATTCATTGTAATAAGCAATCAAAATCAATTGTTTCACGATAATAAACATTCTTGCCAGTCTAAAAAAGAAATGAGCTGTTCATTTATACTAGCTATCTAACAGAAATGCATCTGCCTGCCTCTTCTCTGTGTTATGGAATGGCATTGTAGCTCCACAGTAAAAGTGCATCCATTATCTCCAAAATGTCCCCTATTTGCTCCCCAATTACAGCAAGAACCCCCACCCTTGGGGTCCCACACTATTCTGTCCAATTCCACTTAACATTGCTCTTTTTCTAAGTAGATTATATTTGCCAAGAAAGCTAATGTGGCCTCAAGGCTTTCTTGGCAATAAAGCTAATACTAGAGACTAGAGGTATCCTGCGTAGCAGCATGGCAGCATCTACACTCCTTTGGGTCAAAAGGGGAGGTTGATAAAAAGTCAAGGAGGCAGGGACTTTGTGGACATAAACTGAGGCGTGCACAGGTACATTGATGCCCATGGGCACCATGTTGCAGAATCCTTCCATGGTTACAAGACTTCAGCTCCAGACCCAGAAGAGCTCTTGTCAGAAAAAATAGCCTTTACTCCTGGTGTCTAACCACATCTGACCACAATGATGAAGCCACTCATTTCACTTGATACTGCTCATGTTCTATTAATAAGAGTTTCTTTCCCTCTCGCCGCTCAACAGAACAGAAAGCTGAAATTCAGTTGTCTTGTATAAATATAATGTTCATGCCTTGGGCTACTTTCCAAAGCATCTATATTATATTTACACAAAACAATAAACAACAAAAATGGTCAATATCAAATTATAAATATGATCTTACTTCAGTCTAAGCAAACAACAATGGAGATATTGTTTCCTCCTTTACTGCTAAGAATAAAATTCCTGCTATGCTAGCTGACAATTGTTTTGTCTGGAGAATTCCTTCTGATGTACTTACTGCCTTTTCACCAGAACAGGATGCTCAGTAAGAGACTTTCAGACTGCAAGGAGATACCATATAAATAATAGGCCTTTCATTGCATATGCTATGAAGTGTCATAGTCCAATATAATTGGCACAGTCAAAAAAGCAGGTCAGCCTCAATGGAAACAGGAATTGATGCAGTAAGGAAACTCCATTTCTCTAAGAGTGTGCATTATTGTTTTTTTTCCAATGCATTATTGTTCATATTGTTAAAATGTTTATATTAAGTCTTGAAAAAGAAACGTTTTTGGTTTCTACTGCTCAGAACAAAATTGAAAGTTGCAACTTGTGGAGCAAATGCAGAGTTTTTTCCAACTCTGCTATATGGCATCCAGAATCCCCCTATGGTTTTGATACATCTATCTAACATTTTACAAAGATTCATAATGCTTTGGAATTGTTAAGTTGCAAAGTAAGGAATATGAGGGGAGGTTTTATTTTATTTTATTAAATGTATTCGATCTAGCTCCAAGCACTTTGGAACAGTGGAGTCTCCAAAACTCTATTCATATATTAATTGCAGCTTTTGCATCAAAAGAGGTTGCCTGTTTTATTAGGTTATTGAAGCTGCCACAAAAATTGGCAGCCATGAGTCACAGTATTCCGTAGAAGAGAGTACTGTTTCATTGAACATGGCAATTATCAAGCTTTCATATTTTCCTACATACACAAGTATACTCCCTACCAGCAGCAGCCAATCTGGGGGAAATAGCAGATGAAATTCTGAACCCCATTCCCCATGGTATCAGGATGTATATGTTTTTTTTATATTGGGAAAGATAAAGGTATGTGTGAGGTTACTGCTTTGGGGGACAGAGGAACCAAATGTTTATTATAAAGCCTAAGCTGATCTTAGACCTCCAGATTCAAACACTGCCCAGATTTCGCTGAATATTGCTTAAAAAGGAACACATAAGACATATAGCAGTTCAACAGGACCCATCTCTATTTGGGCACAAAGTAGAAGCTACAAAGCTTTACCAATGCACACCAAGCAGTAAGAACCATGGGGTGGAATAGCCTTGAAGAATGAGGACTTTGATTTCTGCATACATGTATTTCAGATGAATCTAAAAACTCATTCTTCCATATATGCCTATCATGCCTTCCTCCTTCCAGGTTGAATGAGGGAAACAAACCAGTCAGATAGGAAATAACCACTTGCTTCCCTAAAGTAGCTTTCAAATCTGCTTGGCTGCGGGGAATCTTTCTCAGACAGAAAACACTTTGCATTCACTTTTTAAAAGTTGGGTCTATTGAGAACCAAATGATGTGGGTAAGGGATAATTTGGTCAAAGAACAGAGCCATGTAGTGCAGCAGTTAACATGTATGTTTATAAACAATAGGAATGAAAAACTATAACTTTACCTTAAACTGGAATGCTTTAGTTTCAGAAATCAAGAAGGCCAAAGCTAAAGTTCTAAACTCCAATGATTATCTTCTATTAAAATTAAAGCAATTATCATCACAGTTCTGTTTCCAATACTGATTCAAGCTTGTTGCAACTATTTCAAAATTGCACAAGCTTTTCTAAATCTGCTTACAAGTCCTGATTTAAGAATTATGTGTTATCATGAAAATGTCAGTTTTGAGATATCTGAAAGCTTCCTGCCAATCAAATTATCTTTTCAGGTTACTTCCAATACCATCAGAAAAGAACAGTCTAACTTTATTATCGCAATAAAGCTCCAAATTAATATGTGTACCCTTGTTTCATAAAATGCTACTTCTGTAGAGATACATTTAGTGAAACTAGGAAAGGATTGTGACCACAGATAGTACAGGTTCTTTTCCTTGTTTGGCATACTGCAAGCAAGAGGAATTTTAGTATTCACTGCAAAATCTCAGCGCAGTCAGCTATCACAATATAAGTGATCACATTCAACAGGCATAACAAATAAGCAAAAAGCATGATGCACCATCATCAATAAATGTTATGCATGAGCAAACTCTTCAATCACCAATTTAAATCATTTTGCTTTAAGTCCCTCCACTCAACATTACAACATGTCACTGTTTACTAGTTGCATATTGTTAGTTGTAATTACCATGATCTTTATCCAATGGGGAAAAAAATAGTATGAAAATTATGTTGGAACAGTCAGCCGGAATAAGGCATATGGCTGGCACAAAAACACAAGGGCCGACCACCATGGAATGCAGACAATCTGCGAGTTTGGCTTCTTCTTGCCAATTTCAGTGGTAGAAAATCAAAAGGAATTCAAGAAAAATCCAAATTATTTTCTACTTTACTGCTGCTAGCAGAAACCCAAGTTAATTTCTCTATCCCTTACAATCAAAGGAACCTTTAATCATGGTAGGCAGCCTATTATAGTTATTGCCACTCTGCTACTAATTCAGCCTTCTAATTTCCGTAATGTCCAACAAAATATGCCTTTTGTTTCAGGAAAAGATAAATGGGCAGGAGTCTCACACCATGTAGATCATGAAGGTGATACGCCAGGCTGTTCGCTATTACTCTACCTAGGGTTCAGGAAATTAATGTCCTCTTCTATAACTGAGTTAAGAAAAACTGCCACCTGCAAATGGAAAGGCCTAAAAATTTGGAACATAAACAAATGTCACTATCCTAGTTTAAATTGTCAGAGCTTAACCTTAGCAAGACATATGTTACATTTTTATCTGAAATTACTAGGTTAAGAAACTTAGGAAGTTCAGAAACATAGGAAAGTCCCTTATACTAACTTGACCCATTTAATCTGGTCTGTTAACTCTGATGGCAGCAGATCTGAAAATGCCAGGAAGACAACTGTTATGTACTGGGCTCTTAAAGTATACCACGTGGGTTGCTGGAGCAGCTAACGGCTCTCCAGCAACCCAGACTACAAGTCTCCTGTGCTGCAATTGGCTATCTCCAGGCGGCAATGGTTGATTCAAACCTATTGGCTGCTGCCTAGGGGCTAGACTATATATTGCGGCTAGTTGCAGCCTTTTCCCCAGCACAGTTTCTTGACCTTGTACTCAGCTTCGCGTCTTCATTCCTGCGCCAAAGAACCCGCTATTTAACAGTGGCAATGAGGGGTGGGATCCTGCTTCACTGATTAAGAGTTGAAGTCTACAAGGGAAAAGCAGCACACGCCAGAAGGAAAAGGCATTTTTTCCCCCTCTCTCAAGGTCAGCTAGCAAGCTACACTAGTGACCTCATGCTCAGTGGACTCATTCCCTGAGCCTGGAAGCAGGATCCAGAAGAACGCAGGAACCAGCAAAAGAATGCTGAAGGTCGAAACTGAGAGAATTTGACGTGAAACACCCAGAGGAATGGCCATCATATCTATCACAAGTAGAAAACTACCTCAGGGCCAATCAGATCACGGAAGAAGGACTGAAGGCCACAACGCTACTCTGCGTGTGCGGCCCAGCAACCTTTGATTCGGCTGAGAACCTTTTCGTGCCGACACTGATCGAAGCAGTCTCCTACACAGACCTCAAAAAGAAGCTAACCGGGCACTTCCAGCCCAAGATGTCTGAAATCGCTTGGCGGTTCAGGTTTGACCAAAGAGTGCAGCAACCAGGTGAATCAGCTTCCGAGTTCATAGCAGGCCTGAGGCAGGCTGCACACCATTGCAAATTTTCAAATTTAGAAGAGTGACTACGAGACCGGCTCGTCTGCGGCCTATGGGACAGAACGCTTCAGCAGAGACTCTTTGCTAGGCCAAATTTAATGTTTTCTAAAGCACAAGACGAGGTGATGGTCGACGAAGCTGCTGGGGGTGCCATTCAAACAGTGCAGCCCACCAAATCAACAAAGTTTGAAGAAACAGTCCACCATGAGGACACCAAACGCACCGAAGAATTCTCCAAGGAAGAAGAACCTGAAATCAATCGACTCCAAAAGCAGCCCAAAACGCAATACCGAAACAGCCAGCAGTGAGAGGACAATTACAAGACAGTTCTCTTACCGAGATGTAAGGGGTGTGGTGGCAACCATTTCCAAATGAACTGCAGATTTAGATCAGCCACGTGCAGGGCTTGTGGAAGGACAGGCCACATTGCAGTGGTTTGCAGAGCCCGACACAGAGACCGGCCACCCAAACACCAGTCGGAAGAACCAACTAGGAGAGGTACTGGGGCCCAGGGTCCAGTTAGTGTGGGTTTCTTCAGAAGCCGTAGAAGCGTATGCCACACTTGGGCTCGACGCCCCCTCAAACCCAAACTTAAGCTCATGATAGAGCTACAAGGAGTTCCATGTAAGATGGAATTGGACTCTGGCTCTGCAGTTTCAATTATTTCTCAAGACACTTTTAACTTCGTGTGTAGGTGCAGTAACAATTGGGCCAAACTAAGACCCTCAAATACAATCCTAACGGATTTTCAAAATGCTCACGTTAAAGTTATGGGAGAAGCCACTTTGTTGGTAAAGTTAAAAGGATTTTGGGGGCACCTGGATGTAATAGTAGCAGGGGGCCAGAGAACAAGTCTCTTTGGACTTGATTGGTTTGATGCCTTAGGTATTCAGATTACTGGCATAAATCGGACACAAACTGCAGACCTCGCATCAGTATGCGAGGAATATGCCGATGTTTTCAATTCAACCCTTGGCACATACACAGGACCGCCCATCTCATTTAAGTTAGATCCCAATGTAGTTCCAATCAGGGTTAAGCCTCGTAGGGTCCCTTTTGCCTTAAAACATAAAATTGATTCTGAAATCGATAAGCTCATAGAACAGGGCGTGTTACAGCCTGTTGATGGTGGGGAGTGGGAAACTCCTATAGTCACCCCACTTAAAGCCAATGGGGAAGTTCGCATTTGTGTTGACTATGTTGTTGTTAGTTGCGAAGTCGTGTCCGACCCATCGCGACCCTATGGACAATGTTCCTCCAGGCTTTCCTGTCCTCTACCATCTTCTGGAGTTCATTTAAGCTCACGCCTACTGCTTCAGTGACTCCATCCAGCCACCTCATTCTCTGTCGTCCCCTTCTTCTATTGCCCTCAATCTTTCCCAGCATTAGGCTCTTCTCCAGTGAGTTGACTATAAATGCACTCTAAATAAAGCCCTCAAGCAACACGCTTACCGAGTCCCAGTGGTCAATCATATTTAAGCCTCCTTGCAAGGGGGTACTATTTTTGCTAAACTTGATTTAGCACAGGCCTATTAGCAATTGCCGGTTGATGAGGCCACAGCTGCGGCTCAAACGATCGTGACTCATAGGGGTGCTTTCAAAGTTAAATGCTTACAGTTTGGAGTCAGTGTTGCACCAGGTATTTTTCAGGGAATCATGAAGCGTACACTCAAGGGTATTCAGGGCGTCTGCCTTTATTTTGATGACGTTGTTATTGCAGGGGAATCCCCAGAAGTGTTGGCCAGTAGGCTCAGGGTTGTTCTTGCAGAGGCTTCGTGAAGCAGGCCTCAAATTAAAAAAGAACAAGTGTAGTATTGGGATTTCTTCAACAGAATTCCTGGGTTTCTGAATTGATGCTAACGGCATTCACCCCGCTGATTCTAAATTGAAGGCCATTAAAATGGCTCCTAGGCCCAAATCAAAAGGAGAGCTACAAGCATTCTTGGGCCTCCTAAACTTCTATCACACATTTCTACCTCATAAGGCAGCAATAGCAGAGCCCCTCCACAGGCTTCTAGATAAGAAAGCTCCATGGAAATGGACTAACTTACATGAAAAAAGTTTCTAGGACTTAAAAGCACTATTGTCAGAAAAGTCCACTGTAACTCACTACAAAGAGTCTAAACCTGTATGTCTTGCATGTGATGCGTCTCCCTATGGGGTGGGGGCAGTTTTAAGTCACATAGAAAAAAATGGGAAACAGGTTCCTATAGCATTTTACTCAAGGACATTGTCCTCTGCTGAGCACAACTATGCTCAGATTGACAATTAGGCCCTGGCTATCATTGCTGGAATAAAAAAATTCCATGACTATTTATATGGCAGGGATTTCACAGTATACACTGACCACAAACCTCTGTTGGGACTTTTCACAACAGACAAACAAACCCCCCACATACTATCTCCAAGAATGCTGAGATGGTCTATTTTCCTATCTGCATACAATTTTAAATTAATTCACAAACCAGGCAAGGAAACGGGCCGTGCTGATGGCCTCAGCAGACTACCACTGCCACTAATGGATCCAGATCCAGCTGCTAGAATATTGTCCATTCAGGACATACCTGAATTTCCCCTCCATGCACGGGACATTGCTGCTGAAACTGCCACAGATAAAATACTTAGTAGAGTGTTGTCATGGGTATACACGGGCTGGTTAGGGAGCGGGGTGGGGGATAGCGGTGGTTTGGCTATGGGGGGTGGCCGATCTACCATGGTTCAGACCAGCCTTGGGTCTGATAGCACGGGGGGAGAACGGGGTGGCGTCGCCGGGGCTCATGAGCGGGTCGTGGGATTATCAATTCCCACGACGGGGAATGGCAGCAGGCGGATAGACAGGGGGCCGTATCGCTACCGGGAGGGCCGTCCCCGCTATTTGCAAGCGGTGAGGCGCTCCGACCCTCTGCGTCTTCCCCGAGATCCCGGGAGCGAGGATGTGCAGCCTCCTGAGCTCCGGCTGGTGTACCTGAATGCCAGGTCCGTGGTTAATAAAGCTCCCCTCGTTAGGGATTTAGTTGAGGGTGAGCAGGCGGACCTGGCTTGCATCACGGAGACTTGGTTGGGCCCAGAGGGTGGGGTCCCTTTGGTTGACCTCTGCCCACCAGGCTTCCGGGTGCTACACCGGCCACGAGCTCATGGTAGGGGTGGGGGAGTGGCGGTTACCATTAGGGAGACCTTATGTCCGCGGGAGACCACCGTTTCTCAGATAGTCAGGTGTGAGTCTCTCTTTATGAGATTTGGTCCTGGGGCGCAGTTGGGCTTGCTGCTGGTGTACATTTCGCCTAGTCGCACAGCGGCAGCCCTGCCCGAGCTGCTCGATATCCTCTCGGGCTTGGTGGTTGAGTTTCCCGAACTTATAGTTTTGGGAGACTTCAATCTACCATCCCTGGGAGGTTCATCTGAGCTAGCTCGGGAGTTCATGGCTTCCATGGCGGCCATGGACCTGACGCAAGTAATTTCAGAGCCAACTCATGAGGGAGGCCACACCCTTGACCTGATTTTTTTATCTAGACGGTGGTTGGATGATCTTGGTGGGGGCTCTCCATTTATTATGCCCCTGTCATGGACCGATCATCATCTCCTGCGGCTGGTCTTCCGTTTTGCCACCCCCCGCCGTGGGGACACGGAGCCAATTAGATGGTACCGCCCCAGACGCTTAATGGATCCTGATAGATTCCAAGCGGCGCTGGGGTCCCCACCTGCCCCCATTGCTCACAGCTCGGCGGATGCCTTAGTGGAAGCCTGGGAAAGGGCAGCCACTGAGGCTCTTGACCGGGTTGTACCCTTGCGGCCCCTGACCCGGCACAGATCCCAGCGAGCTCCATGGTTTTCCGCGGAGCTCCGGGAGATGAAGCGTCAGAAATGGGGCCTAGAGAGCTGCTGGAGGTCTAGCCGATCCGAACCCGACCGGTTGCGGTTAAGAACCTATATTAGGTCTTATCTCGCAGCGATGAGGGTGGCGAGGTGCAATTACTTCTCCACCCTCATCGCGTCCGCAGATAACCGCCCGGCCGCCTTGTTTAGGGTGACTCGCTCGCTTCTTAATCAGGAGGTGAGGGAGGATCCCTTGCAGGGTCGTGCCGAGGAATTTAGTCAACATCTGACGGATAAAATCGCTCGGATTCGGACCAGTTTGGACTCCAGCTGGGCAGAGTCTGGCGATCAGGACACGGGCGGTCTTGTCAATGTTACCTGGGAGGAGTTTGATTCTGTGACCCCCTGATGAAGTGGACAGGATTATGGGGAAGCTGAGTTCCACCACATGTTTATTGGATCCGTGCCCTTCTTGGCTGGTTTATGCAGCTAGGGAGAGGACACGAGGCTGGCTCCAGGCGGTTATATCTGCTTCTTTGAGTGAGGGTTATTTCCCCACCGTCTTGAAGGAGGCGGTGGTGAGACCTCTCCTCAAGAAGCCTGCCCTGGACCCAGCTGTATTGAACAACTTTCGTCCAGTCTCCAACCTTCGCTTTCTTGCGAAGGTTGTTGAGAGTGTGGTGGCGCATCAGCTCCCTTTGGTCCTGGATGAAGCGGATTATCTGGACCCTTACCAATCGGGTTTCAGGCCCGGGCACAGCACGGAGACGGCATTGGTCGCTCTGGTGAATGATCTCTGGAGGGCTCGGGATAGGGGATATTCCTCTGTCCTAGTCCTATTAGACCTCTCGGCGGCTTTCGATACCATCGACCATGGTATCTTGCTGCGGCGTCTCAGGGGATTGGGAGTGGGAGGCACTGTTTTTCAGTGGTTCTCCTCCTTTCTCCTGGGACGCTCGCAGTCGGTGTTGGCAGGGGGGCAGAGGTCGACCCCTAGGACTCTCGCTTGTGGAGTTCCTCAGGGGTCGGTCCTCTCGCCCCTCCTGTTCAACATCTATATGAAACCGCTGGGTGAGATCATTCGTGGTTTTGGAGTTGGAGATCATCAATATGCCGATGATACCCAACTTTTTATTTCAACCCCAAACCACCCCAGTGATGCCCTCGCTGTGATGTCCCGTTGCCTGGAGGCGGTTCGGGTCTGGATGGGGAGGAACAGACTTCAACTCAACCCTGACAAGACTGAGTGGCTGTACATTCCGGCATCCCGGGACATTCAAAATGTTCCATCTCTTTCTATGGGGGGTGAGCTCTTACCCCCCGTGGATAGGGCTCGCAACTTGGGAGTCCTCCTAGATTCACGGCTCACCCTGGAAGATCATATAGTGGCCGTGACTAGGGGGGCTTTCGCCCAGGTTCGCCTGGTGCGCCAGTTGCGACCCTATCTGAACCGGGATGCCCTGTGTACGGTCACTCATGCGCTCTTGACCTCTCGCCTTGACTACTGTAATGCTCTCTACATGGGGCTTCCCTTGAAGACCACTCGGAGGCTCCAACTGGTACAGAATGCAGCCGCGAGAGTTGTCTTGGGAGTTTCCCGGTACTCCCATGTTACACCTTTGCTCCGCGAGCTGCATTGGTTACCAGTTGTCTTTCGGGTGAGGTTCAAGGTTTTGGTTACGATCTTTAAGTCCTTACATGGCATGGGGCCGGGATAGCTCAGGGACCACCTGCTGCCGGCATCAACTCCCCTCCGCCCTGTGCGTTCCCACAGAGAGGGCCTCCTCAGGGTGCCGCCAGTCAAGGAATGCCGACTGGTGGCCCCCAGGGGGAGGGCCTTCTCTGTGGGCGCTCTGGCATTATGGAACCAACTGCCGGTGGAGCTCCGGACAGCATCAGACCTCCGAACTTTCCGTCGAGGCCTGAAGACCCACCTATTTGAAATGGCTGGTCTGGCCTGACAGGGGATTATGGGTTTTAATTTGTTGTTTTAGATTTGTATTACTGTTTTTAACTGGGCATGGGTTTAATCTTTTTTAATTTTTGTATTGTCTTTTTTATATATGCCCTGTGAACCGCCCTGAGTCCCTACCAAGGAGAAGGGCGGTATATAAATTAAATAAAACTTGAAACTTGAAACTTGGTTGGATAAAAGTCCAGGCTCAGAATTTCAGAGCTATTTTGTCAGGAGGCATGAGTTATCTGCCCATAAAGGGTGCATTTTATGGGGAAACAGAGTCATAATTCCCACTTCCCTAAGAGACAGGGTTTTACAATCATAACATGAAGGCCATCCAGGCATTGTCAGAATGAAGGCTTTAGCTAGAACCTACCTCTGGTGGCCTGGCCTTGCTAAGGCCATTGAGGCTCAAGTCCATGGTTGTTATACATGCCAGCAATCTAGGCCTGAAATGCCACAGGCTCCAGTTCACAGGTGGGAGGAAAAGCACACTCCCTGGTCTAGGGTTCACATAGACTACACTATGCCCTTTCAGGGACATCTCTTCCTTATAGTAGTGGATAGCCACTCAAAATGGCTGGAAGTAATTCCAGTTCTTAACATGACTACTGCTAGGACCATCCAGGTGCTGAGAAAACTCTTTGCCACACATGGGTTGCCAGATGTCTTAGTTTCATACAATTTAATTTAATTTAATTAGATTTATATACCGCCCTTTCCTGAAGGACTCAGGGCAGTTTACAGGGCATTTTAAAATCACACCAATACAAAATACAAAAGTTAAAAAACAATTAAAAAGATTAAATTATCCCTGAAAATAAAAACCCCAGTTAAAAATTCTCAGCCTGGGCTGGAGAGCTCAAAGAGCCAAGTCTTCAGGTCCCGGCGGAATGAACGCAGGTCAGGGGCAGTCCTGAGCTCCACAGGCAGCTGGTTCCAGAGGGCAGGCGCACCCACAGAGAAGGCCCTCCCCCTGGGTGTTATCCGCCGGCCATCTTTTACCGGCGGCACCCTGAGAAGACCCTCCCTGTGTGAGCGCACTGGACGAAGGGAACTTGATGCTGGCAGCAGGTGTTCCCTCAAATATCCCGGACCCAAGCCATTCACAGCTTTATAGGTCATCACCAGCACCTTGAATCTCACCCAGAAGGCAACCGGAAGCCAATGCAGCTCGCGGAGTAGAGGTGTTACATGGGAGTATCGGGAAACCCCCATCACAACTCACGCAGCCGCATTCTGCACCAGTTGAAGCCTCTGAGTGTTCCTCAAGGGCAGCCCCATGTAGAGAGCGTTGCAGTAGTCTAAACGGGAGGTCACGAGCGCATGAATGACTGTGCGTAGGGCATCTCGGTCCAGGTAGGGTCGCAACTGGCGCACCAGGCAAACCTGGGCAAAAGCCCCCTGGTCACGGCTTCTATATGATCTTCAAAATTGAGCCGTGAGTCCAGGAGGACGCCCAAGTTGCGAGCCCTATCAACGGGGGGTAACACCTCACCCCCCATCGTTAAAGGTGGAATAGTTTGGTTAGCCCAAGATGCCGATACGCACAGCCACTCAGTCTTGGCAGGATTGAGACAAAGCCTGTTTCTTCCCATCCAGACCTGGACCGCCCCCAGGCAACGGGACATCACGGCGAGGGCATCGCTGGGTTGGTTCGGGGTGGAGAAAAAGAGTTGGGTATCATCAGCGTACTGATGATACCCCACCCCGAAACCACGAATAACCTCGCCCAGCGGCTTCATATAGATGTTGAACAGGGGGGGCGAGAGAACTGACCCCTGAGGAACTCCACAAATGAGAAGCCTCGGGGTGGATCTCTGCCCTCCAGTCAACACCGACTGCGAGCGGCCCAGGAGATAGGAGAACCACCGTAAAACGGTGCCTCCCACTCCCAGACCCCTGAGACGCCGCAGTAGGATACCATGGTCAATGGTATTGAAAGCCGCTGAGAGAACTAATAGGACTAGGACAGAGGAGCAACCCCTGTCCCAAGCCCGCCAGAGATCATTCACCAGTGCGACCAATGCCGTCTCCGTGCTGTGTCCGGGCCTGAAACCCAATTTGTATGGGTCCAGATAATCAGTTTCCTCCAGGAACAGAGGAAGCTGATGCGCCACCACGCTCTCAACAACCTTCACCAGAAAGCGAAGGTTGGAGACTGGACGATAGTTATTTAAAACAGCTGGGTCCAGGGCAGGCTTTTTGAGGAGGGGTCTCACCACCGCCTCCTTCAAGGCGGCGGGGAAGACACCCTCCTTCAAAGAAGCAGTTATTACTGCCTGGAACCAGCCTCGTGTCCCCTCCTGAGCCGCATAAACCAGCCAGGAGGGGCACGGATCCAACAAACAAGTGGTGGAGCTCAGACTCCCCATGATCCTGTCCACATCATCAGGGGAAACAGGATCGAACTCAGTCCAGATAACATGCTCAAGACCGTCCGATTCCTCTACGTCAGACTCCGCCCAGTCAGAGTCCAAACCGGCCCGGATCTGAGCGATTTCATCCATCAGATGATGACTAAACTCCTCAGCCCGTCCCTGCAAGGGATCCTCCCTCACCTCCTGGTTAAGAAGGGAGTGAGTCACCCTAAACAGGGCGGCCGGGCAATTATCTGCGGACACAATGAGGGCGGCGAAGTAATTAGCCCTCGCCATCTTCATCGCAGCAAGATAAGACAATGGGGCCCAATTCACTGCTGCTGAATTTCAGGCCTTCCTTAGAACTAATCTCATCAGACATGCAACATCTGCTCCTTTTCATCCATCTTCTAATGGTCAAGCTGAACGCATGGTGAGGACAATGAAGGAAGCACTCAAGCACATTGTCACAGGTGACTGGCATCACAGATTGGCAGATTTTTTACTCTGCCAGCATTCTACGCCCTATACTACTACAGGCAAAAGTCCTGCAGAACTATGTTGGGGAGGCGTTTGATTACTAAACTGAACAGGTTGCATCCAGACAGAGTGGCAGAAGAAGCCTCTCAACCAAAACCCCCGAGGGGGCTGCACATGGGTGATTGGGTTTGGGCCAGGAACTATGGTCATGGGAATCTGTAGGTTCCTGGTCAAATTACCAAGGCATCCGGACCCCTATCTTATGAAGTGGGGTTGGAGGGAGGGCGAGTTGTCAGACGACACATTGATCAGCTCAGAAACGGTTTCCAGAATGGCCACTAAGTGAGGACTGCATCATAGGTCCCTCCCAAGGTCCTCAAACTTGTGGCCAAGCCAGTCCTCACATGAACTATCAGGACTTTTCCTTCTTAACTGAGGCAGAACTGGAACGAGAACTGGGGAGCCATGGAGTGCAACATGGGTCCCCTGAAGGAGCAAGCCAACCAAACTTCAGCAACCACTGTGCCTACTCTGCCAAACAGTCTGACTCTGGGGTGGGCCAACCTGGAGAGGCCAGCCAGAGTGCATCGAATCCCCTTGACTCAGGAGCACAAAGGGACACAAGTCTACCCAGCCCACTGGGTAAGCTGGTAGACCACAAAGTGATGGGAACTCTGAGACGTTCCTCTAGGGCACAGAAGCCTCCTTCATATCTTGCAGATTATGTTGTAAAATAAAGAGCTATATATTGTTGTAATTCCTGTTGCCACTACACTACAGAAACTAGTGCTATGATGTAACTGTCTAAAAGTGCCATTTTTGAAGCATATTCATTGAGACGTTGTTTAATAACATTGTAACCTACATTGGTTTTTTTACTTTTATTATTATTATCACTTTTATTTTAGTGTGTTTGGATAATGAGTCTTGACAATTGTTGAGACTAATTGCTGTTATTATAGTCTGGTCTAAGAGGGGAGGGGTGTTATGTACTGGGCTCTTAAAGTATACCATCTGGGTTGCTGGAGAAGCTAACGGCTCTCCAGCAATCCAGACTACAAGTCTCCTGTGCTGCAATTGGCTATCTCCAGGCGGCAATGGTTGATTCAACCCTACTGGCTGCCGCCTAGGGGCTAGACTATATATTGCGGCTAGTTGCAGCCTTTTCCCCAGTACAGTTTCTGCATGAAGTAAACTATGAGTTACTTCAGCTTCGCGTCTTCATTCCTGCGCCAAAGAACCCGCTATTTAACAACAACCATGAAGGGACGTGGTGGCTCAGTGGGTTAGGACGCTGAGCTTGTTGATCAGATGGTCGGCAGTTTGGCGGGTCGAATCCCGAGTGCTGCGTAACAGAGTGAGCACCTGTTACTCGTCCAAGCTTCTGCCAACCTAGCAGTTCGAAAGCACGTAAAAATGCAAGTAGAAAAATAAGGACCACTACAGTGGGAAGGTAACAGCGTTCTGTGTGCCTTTGGTATCTAGTCGTGCCGGCCACGGAGACATCCTCGGACAAGCGCTGGCTCTTCGGCTTTGAAACGGAGATGAGCACCGGCCCCTAGAGTTGGAAACGACTAGCACGCATGTGCGGGGGAACCTTTACCTTTACCTTTACCTATGAAATATGACTTCCCAACAACCTGACAAACATCCTAAATATATAGTCCCAAGGAAGAAGAAAGCAAAAGGTATCTTCAAATCCTATTTAGATTACAAATCACAATTTGTTGACTGTGATTGTTCATGTGATCCTCCACAGGCATTCTAAGAAATGAAAACAGGAGGTGCTATCTTTGGTAGTGAAGCAAGATTACCAATGTTTTTAACTGAGGTGAGAAGAGGATCCTGGAAAGACTGGAAGGTTAATGATGTGGTTACCTCAATTTGTTTTATGATAACATGGTATTTTGTGACTGGCCAGCAACCATTTTATGGGAATGCTGTCAAAATTCAAAATGCTCCCACTGATCTAACTAAATGGCTTGGAAATTCACAAGCTGCAAAGAGTTCAATTGAGGAAATCTATTGTGTGAGAGACGGGGGGGGGGAAGAGGGGGGGACACTGGCATAGAAAACAATATTTAAAGTCTGCAGTTCATAAATTATCTCACCTGTCTTGAACTGAACCTAGAATATAAGGCTTAAGCGAAGATGGTGACCCAAGCTGCATCGTTACAGCAGGTCATGATAAATATTTCAGAGCAAGAAAAAACATATACCAGTCTAATTCACAAACATAAAAGGCCTAACTATATTTCAGAGAATAAGAGCAATGTTTCCCCAGTGCAAAATACTAACTATTAAAATAAAATTAAAAGCTATATATCCATCATATTAAAATTATGCAAAATTCATACATTAACCCATACACATATATTCTATTCTCTCTACCCCCTACTCCCTACCATTCATTTCTTTTTCCTGGCTCCTTCAAAGCTGCAGATAAAAAATTAACAACACTGGAAGAAATATCTGCAAAATGCAGAACATGGGTATCAATAATGCATGGTTTTTACTTTATCTCGTAGGTAAATTGCTAGAGGAAATGACTGTGAGATTCTGGATGTGTTATAAATTGCTTCTTCTTAGAAAAATCTACAAAAGAACAGATTCCACTGCCATCCGTCATACAAAAACCATATCCCCAACCCTATTGAAAAAATATTAGGCAAATAATTTGTTCTTTTAAATCAGAATTCAAGATTGTGGTGGGACATGATTTCTATGCAACTGATCACTTTGTGCCTCATGCCTCATCACCAAGATCCAGCTCAAAGGAGAATGAAAGTGTCTATGGAGACTGGCAGTCATCCAGGTCATGGTTGTCCCAAAGGTGTTTTTTCAAAAGGCAACTGGACTTTCTTTGTTTTTCCTTGAAAATGTTTTGCTTCTCATCCACGAAGCTTCTTCAGTTCTTCAGAACTGAAATGAAGAAGCTTCTTGGATGAGAAGTGAAACATCTTCAAGAAAAGCAAAGTCCAGTTGCCTTTTGAAAAAGCACCTTTGGGAGAATAATGAAAGACAATCAGCTAAATTAGTGTAGGAGCTAAAGGATTTATTTGCAACAATTTGCCATATAAACTATTGTAATGTATTCTATATTAAGTTAGCCCAGAAGTTCATCAGAAAGCTTCTACTGGAAAAAAAATGTAGCACCTGGGAGACATGAGTTATAAGAATTAAAATCCAAAACAACTGGAGACCAAAGTAGGCTGAAATTCATGCAGCCCAATTTAATAACCGAAGTAAGAATTAAAGAGACACCTTTCCTGAAGTAGGCAGTAATCAATATATAAAATTTCAACCATTCACAGAGATCTTCAATCACATTAATAGGAGTATACAAATCCTAATAAACTGAGTACTACATAAAACAGGGAATTAACAAACTAATGTTTCAACATTCACACACAGACTTTGCGTTCAGGACTTACCCTTAAGGTTTTACTAAATTCCAAAAGTGGTGATAGAAAATCTGATATTTAAGAACCATTCCTCTCCTAACTGGCCAACATTCAAAAAAGAAAAACTTTCCCCCCCCCAAAAAAAAACCCTTTTAAAACAATGTTTTAAGAAGAAAATGGGTTGGAAAACAGTAAGCTAAAAACAGTATAAATAAATAAATAAATTAAATAAATACATACTGTACATACATAAATGACAGACTACAAACCTGAAGCAAAAATTAGCCTTCCTTCATATTCCATCTAATTCTATAGCAGGAATATCCAAAAGCAAGCATCCAAAACCAAATACTTTTTAATTGCAATTTCCTGACTTTTTCAACATCCATTTCTAATATTGTTGGAAATATATATTGTGCTTTAGGCTGGGGCCAGCTTTGCAGCATGCTATCATTCCTTTCATTAATAAAATAATATTAAAATAAGTATAATTCTGGAAGGCAGTTTAATAGATATAAGAAAACATCTGCAAACACCCTATCAACTCTGGATCCTGCACCAAGGATCAAGACACTCTGTCTACAAGTACTGACCAATTATGACTTTTTGATCCTGAGACACGAGCTCTATTACTATATTTAGGCTCAGATCAATTTAACTGATCCCACCAATTGTTTCCTCAGGGTTCCTGCCTTTGTTTGTAGTTCCTGGAGGACGAGAAGCATCAGGTCCACCTGCTGCCAGTCTGGCCTTCTCTGCAAGCAGCAGCTGCAGAACCCAAACATATCCACTTATACATAATATGGAACAGAGCAGGCCTGCAGCTGTGAAGTTCCATCCATGGAAAGAACAGGCAAGCAGACTAGTCAGTGAGAAGGCCCAGGACCGCACAGATGGAAAAGCAGTATAAATAAGCTATAATGACAGAGCAAGATTGCACTGTAAAAAAAGGTCATCAGAAGGTGCAGTTTTGGATTCCACTGTGATGTATACCATCTCAATCAGGCACTGGTCAAGAGAAAAAGCTAGAAGCCTTAAGAGAATGGAAAGAACATGCCAGGAATATGCCTCCCATAAATAAATTCTTCTAGCATTCCAAGTGTAACAGGTGGGAAAGATGTGTGTCAGGGAGTAATCCAACAGCATGTTGCATGGAGATCAAACATAAGCAAAGTGATATCCCAGCAAAAGTCTTGAACTCCAGCATCTACAGTATACATTCCACACAATCTAGCCAATAGCTAAGATTATGGGAATTTTAATCCAAACTATTTGGAGAAAAACAGATTGACCATTATTCCTATTGCAAACAATTAGTTTCTTCAGATTTTTTTTAAAGCACACTATTGTTAACTCCCAACTCATCTATCATATTCTCACCTGGAAGATATAGAACTCTGTTTGAAAAGATTAAGGATCTCCAATCTTTTGTCCTATCAGTCCAATACTCTTATCCCTGAATAATACTATTTTCTGATGTAAAGGTTCAAGAAAGAAGAAGAACTCCAGGTTGCATGCATCTCATACCCATTGTTTGCTGTCTTCATTGGCTCCCAAACCATTTGAAGACTCAATCCAATTTGAAATTTTGCTGAGGCCATATCATGAATGACCTTCTCCTCCTGTGTATACTGTGCATGCAATGGGCCCATTAGCAGAGATCCTCCACCAACTATTCCTCTAAGCAAGATAGCATACTTAGGAAGACAGTAAATGGTCCCTTAGCACTTTTTAATGGGATACTCTGCTCAAAGTGTCTTTTCTGACACCTACTTTAAAGTCTTTCTAGTAAGAGCAAAGATCTTTCCACCTGGTTTCTGTGTTTGACACAGCTGTTTTACATGGTGATTTATTGTGGTCTGTGTTATCTGTTACTTGAGATGATATACAGTTTTCTTTGATTGTTTTGGTACTGCTTTACTGACATGTACCCAGAGGCAATCATAGGGAAGATTTTAAAAAGTCAAGATGTCACACTTTTGTAAAAAGTGCAACAAATGGAAAAAAGAAGCAAAGCTTCTCCCATTCAATTATGGCTATCACCTTGATTTTTTAACACACACAAGCCATTGATGTTCTTGATTGTGCTCCCATTGATTTTGTAATTTTTAAATGGTGGAGCAGTGGAGCAGTGGGCTGATGCCTCCTTAAGTAACACCAGCTGCCTGCAATTAGTGCAGGTTCGCATCCCACCAGGCTCAAGTTCGACTCAGCCTTCCATCCTTCCGAGGTAGGTAAAATGAGGACCCAGATTGTTGGGGGCAATAAGCTGACTTTGTAATAATGCCGCTTGGGGTGTGTTGTGAAAGCCCTAATAAGCAGGCATATACATAGAATGAAGGCTACTGCTAAGCTTGTAAGCCGCCCTGAGTCTTCGGAGAAGGGCGGGATATAAATGGAATTAAAATAAAATAAAAATAAAAATAAATAAATAAAAATAAATAAACAATATTTCATTTTAAACTTAATAAAGAAAGATACATCCTGCTAGATCAGACCAGAAGCTAATTCTAAATCCAGCATCCTACTTCTCCGCAAAAATATTTATTCCCAGAAACACTAGAGGCAGAACATCTAACAACAGCATGCTTATCCCCTGAAACTGGTATTTGTGTGTGGGTGTGGGTGGGTGTTTCTAGCTGAAAACAGTACCTCCCTAGAACCAGAGCATCATTCTTGGTATCTCCTGATAAACCCTTTCCTCCACAAATCTATCTAATTCAAATATACGGCACAAGAAGAACCACATGACAGTGAAAGAAAAGCAATGCATGGACAAGCCCAGTAATGAAGGAGAAATTATTCTAGCCCACCTTTTCCATGAGAAGGGGGAGCGCCAAGCCCGTGTGGAGAATCATCTGAAGTCACACAGGGTGAGTATTCCCTCCTGCAGCTGTGCTATTAACATGTCTGAGAAGCCTGAATCGCCATAGCTGAACACTTGGCAGGAACAATAAAGCTGCTACCGCCTATTTCAACAGGTTCAAAGTAACCTCAGATGTCAGGAGCAGATGCTCTTGCACGCTCCCCTTCCCTCTCCATCCCTCAGGACTTTTGAACTGGTTTGTGTGTTTTCTTCCCTCCTCTCTAATAAGCCAGGGTGCTGGAGAAATTAGTTGGGCAAAGGAAAAGAACGATGGTAATTACCCTCCGCCGCCAGCCTGGGAGGCCTAGATAAATTGCAGTCTTCTCTTTCCTCCAGTCTAGATCCCTGATTGGGGGGTGGGGGGGTGAAGTACTATATGTTGGGGGTGGGGGGGTGAAGTACTATATGTTGGCCCCAGGGGTTAGTGCTGCATAATGATACTACTTCACCTGTCTGTATGAAACCCTTCCCCCCCACACACACACACACACCCAAACCCTCAACGTAAAGCCCATTCATCCAAAACAGCTTCTTTAGGGAAAGCACCAATGCCATTTATAATGCTTCTGACAATACCAAATTCTCCTTAGACTTCCCTACAACAGAAGCACTAAAAACTGTGAAATATGTCTTTTTGGTTGTTGGCTTATTTCTTTTGGATCTTTTGAAAAAAAAACATCCATTTATATCAATCCAAACTCTTCAGAAACAATTTTAATTGTGTCCTGCTAGATCCAAGGACTTGCTTAATTTGTGTATAATTATATGGATTGTACGCATATGTTTACTTCTCTTCTGTCATGCTCTCATCATACGCTACATAAATAACAATAGGTTGATAAACATTTGCACGTACTGTAGGTGCTTACATTGTTCCATGTTGTTTATGAATGTCATCAGCAATGTTAAAGGTGTTGTATGCCAATGAAATCTTGCTTCAGAAAACCCATCTCTATCCTGCCACTGCCCTCCCAACATCCATCCTCAAGTACTGTTCCATTAAGTAACTGTGGTTCAGCATCTTGTGGGAACCCAACCAACATCATAGCATATTGGGTAAACCAGTCATATGATTTACACATTAGGACACAGCAGTATGTGAGCACAGGAAGTGTTCTTTGTTAACCCAGTTTAGAGTTTAAAATGTGCATCAGTCCAACCATGGTCTATCTAATTCAATATTGCCTGATTCACTGCAGCAACACAAGATTTTCCAGTTGTACCTACAATTGCCAAAGATTAAATCTGGGAATTCCTGAATGCAAAACGTATGTTGTGGGTTCCTGGATATAATCCCATTCCAATTATTCATGGAAGCTGGCAGGAGGTGAAATCAAAATGCCAAGTTCCATTATGACTTAATGAGATAAGTACTGCAACCCATAGTCTGGACTTGGGCACCAAAAACGAGCTCCTGGATGTGGTCTATGATCTGGTTAATGCGTGTGAAATTTTACTCATGACTGCCTGCATATCTCTGTATAAATATTCTAACTATATGCAGACAGCAGGGTGTGAGATAGAATTGGGCCAGTCTTCCCCATACATTTCCCATTTGCATTTCTAAAAACTGCTCAGTAGCTAAATTACTTAAAAGTGATCCTATTAATATTTAATTAAATGCTCATTCCTTATCTATTTTTAAAATATCTTTATGTGGCCCTGCCCACTTTTGTAATACATCCCCCCCCAATATATTGCATTCAAAGGACAGTGTGGGTTTCAATCTAAAAGACATTGTGTGCCTAGGATGTAGAGAGGTATTACACAAAGTCTTGCTTGTATAATTTCAATCCTTATCATGCCAGAGTAGGAAAAATTAAGAGGACAGATGAGAAAAGATTCGTGAATGTTCAATTATGTGTTTGAAAATTATAGAAGTTAAAATAACTGCAGTTTTCACAAAGACTTGTGTTTTTGCTGAGCCTAATGAAACATCTGTTTTACAAAATGATTTCAAACCAGTGAACTGAATTCTATGTTCATACCATTCTAAGCTTGAATACAGAGTCATCATTTTTGACTCTAGGAAGACAATTTCCTTCATTCATCAGCAATAAGTAAAGCTTCTGGCATTCACCCTTTCCATCACCCAAGCACCTTACATCCATCAGGACCAGGTGGAAAGACCTTGATGAAGCTGTAATGAAAGGACTTAAGACTTCTGAATTACATAAAGTAACCTCACTATGTTTTCCAGAGAGCTAGAGCAGGGCCCAAAGGACCATCCTGTTTTTGTATGCTGACAGTTTTTCTCAAGTTAGTATGAGAGGTTATTTCTAATTCCTCTTTTCTTCTTGCCTGCCTGCCAGCCTCCCCTTCCCCATCTTTGAAATCAACTGAAGAGGAAGGGAAATTCCAATCTCAGGCACAGGGAACCTGCAGCCCGTATGTAGACACCATCTCATTCCTTGAATAATGGTAGGGCAAAATGGTCACCCCAGTCTTTCACCTGGTTCCCAATTTTTTATTTTATGTTTTTTAGAATGTGTATATGGATACTGATATCATATAATGATTCCACGTGGTTCACAGCGACTATTAAAACAGAAGTACCCTTCCCCCCACCAGACATCAGATCAAACAGCTTCTGAACTCAACTCCCATCCTAGCCCAATGCTTGGGGAAAGAGCCTTCTAGCTCTAGAAGGTTAAAACATCCTCCAAATCTCAATGGAAGGTTGTTCAAAGGGGCTGGGGTGACCACTTGAAAGATATGTCCCATCCAATGGCAACATTTAAGAGAGAGACCTGGAGTACACCCACCCTATCTAACCTAGTAGGATGGGCAGATACTTTCAGGGAGAGAGAGGCAATCCCAGAAATAACCTGCCTCTTGTGTCCTGGAGGACCTTCAACAAGTACCTTATATTGTATTTAAAAAGCAGTTAAGCCAATTCAGCTCACACAGCAGTGATGTTACTAAGGTGAATTAGGGGTAGCTGAAACTGCACATCCCCCTGCATTCTGGACCAAACACAAGTTTCAGACAGTCTTTAAGGATAGCCCCAATAGGCTGCATAGCAATAATCTAAACAGGAGGAGATTGACGAATGAGTGATGTGAGCAAGGCTTCCCAGTTCAGAATGGGCACAATTGGCACACACAATGGATTTGTGCAAAGCTTCCCCCTCCCCACCCCCAGCTACAGCTGCCATCTGCTCTTCCAGCAGGAGATGCAAGTCCAGGTACCAAATTGCACATCATATCTATCTGGGGGAGTTACCTCATCCATAGCCCACATGCTAGCCTTGCTCACTCTGATGGTCCTGTGATGTCACCAGACATGCCCTCCAGCCCCCAGGGCTGAATAATGCAAAAACAACATCAGAAATTACTCACTTCTGCTATATGGGTTAACTTGAGAAGACATCCTGCTGCGCCTACTGTTTGGAGCTTTTTTCAGCAGACATGCAGACAATTGCTGTAATTCTAAACACACTAACTAGAAAACAAATCCCACTGATCTCAGCTGGACTTGGAATTGAGGAAGAATGGCAAGAACTATTCTGCCAAGTTACATAAGAAATACTTATTTCCTGCCTCTGTGGAAAATCAACACATTGACCCATACAGTATTCTGAATATTCAGATGTTAACACTTTCCACTCTAACATCACCACAATGACCATTTTCCAATACAAAAAAAGACTACACACTTGGAACACAGCCCAGATGTCTGCATATTAAACTGCTTTAAGGAGCAAAAGAAACAGTACTGGCAATCTTGATGCTTCTTAGCATTATGGTACATTTAGAAAACTGGAACAGAACAAGCCCACTTTGCAGGCTATTGTGAAACAGTGGAAAATGTATGTATTTAATAACTGATTTCTTTCCATTCGCCATTTCCATCCACTATCACTGTGCTATATTTTACTACCTCCTTCCCCAGTATGTTTTCTTTAATATTACCAGTGATCCATTTGTTTCATTCAATCATATTTTGGTCAATATAAATTGCAGATGCAAGGAGATCAATCTGTATCAGGAACACAGTAAGGAATAACTTATTGTTTAAAAATTTCCAAATGATGCGTCTGTAAATTAGTGTAAAATAAAAGAAACAATAGTCAATACTTCTATATATTAAGCAGAGATGGACAATTTCTGGGTTTAGGTTGTGCTTTATCCAGCCCTTGAGGAACACAATTGCTGACAGCACAGTACCCTCTGAGTTGGCAAGGCTTACACATTGTGGCCTACAGATGCTCCTGCAATGTTCTCTTAACCATAACCACTGAAAATTGAAAAGGACAATTTCCTGACCTTTTGAGGTAGAAAATACCTACTGAAAATATGTATAAAGTTGTTTGGGGTGGGAGGAAGACAAATGGGTGTGCACCAAAATCTGATTCTGACTACATATCCCATCAATTGCCCACCAGCATTTTAACACAATGACCCTAAGGTTGTCCTGAACCTACCCAATATTTAAAGATTTATATAGCTGAACAATACAGTATTGTAATAACAACCTTGGTCAGCCCACAAAAGACTAAAACAACAAACTTCCAAACCAAAATCAATATCAGCAAAAACTATACAACCCCAAAGCGCTCCTTTTATGTGCAGTGACTCTTCAACAAAGTACAGCCCAGCTGCCTTTCTGGACTCTGGGAATAGCAATAGCACTTAAACTTATATATCGCTTCACAGTGCTTTACAGCCCTCTCTAAGCGGTTTACAGACTCAGCATATTGCCCCAACAACCTGGGTCCTCATTTTACTGACCTTGGAAGGATGGCAGGCTGGGTCAACTTTGAGCCGGTCAAGATCAAACTCCTGGCTGTGGGCAGAATTAGCCTGTAATACTGTATTTTAACCACTGCACCACCACAGCTCTTAATAACCAAGGCAAAGATTGTCAAGCCTCTGGTAAGCCTCTCTAAGAAACAGGATGCTGAGTAAAGTAGGACTCTGGCCTGATCTAAACAGAGCCCCTTTTGTGTTTCTGGGAATATTTTGGGAGCACTGAGAGGTAAACCCATCCAAGGCTGCCCTGGCAGCAGTTAAGTTATTACTTTCTTTCGCATACCCTTAAAAGAAGGAAAGCAGGGCGGATAGGTCTAATTTCTCCCTCCTCAAGAATTTATCAGAGGGGGTTCCTCAGAAATTGGTACTCTGCAAGTGAACAATGGGAAATTAACTTTCCATTCACTACTAACTAGACAACCGGAAGTCAAACAATTCTGCAGTTGATTTTTTTTTTCCATTTCACATTAAGGGAACAAAAAAAAGACTGATCTAAACAACCAGTAGAAAAAAGACTTCCCATCTTCCTGCTCCACTTCCCCACTATCAAGAAGGCTTTGCATCAAACTCTGAAACGTGACAGCTTGATCTCTACAACCTGACATCGTTTTAGCAAAACCACTCCTCAAGGCAACTTATATTTAGATTCTATGGGAATTTCAGTTGTTCATAAAGGAACTCTTGAAGGACAATGGAAGAGTGACTTCCTCCGCAGGACCTCCGTTCTCTCCTCTCTTATTACTGCAAGTCACCAGAGAAGCATTGTTTGGGAAACAATACGTTATTTCCAACCTGATAATTAAAAATTATTGCTATTAAGACAAAAAAGCTCCCAAATTTCTCATACATTTTATAAATGGCTTGTAAATAATGGGATACAAATTCTCATTCTCTTTCTTCCTAATATAAAGAAAAATCACATATAATTCAGTTACTACCTGGTTCATGCCCCAATGTGTACTTAGGTCTGGTATAATGCATACTTACAAAATGCAATGCACAATATTGCAATGAATGTGACATAAGTCCACTTTTTCCAATCAGATGCCTTCCAAAAGCACTGGGAAAGCCCCAAATCTCCAGACAGTACAATTGAGGGCCTAGCAAATCTGAAAGGTGCTAAGCTGGAAAAGAACAACCTAAGTCAAACTCAGAAAGCACTGAGGATTTTAATGGCAATCACAACATCTGTTCCACACCACCCTTGATGTCAAAATGGCAATACATGCATCATATCATTTTATACAAGGTGTACTTTAGAACTTGCACTGCTGCATCTGGTGCAAATATACGTGATGTCATCTGCATCACAACATACATGCCATAATTTGGTCCAGCCTCTTGGACATCCGTGAATAACAGAAGGATTTGATAACTGTAATGATATGTATGTTCAGATACTCCAGTACATTGCTACACATATCAGCAAAAATATAACTCTCTGTTAAAATCTTTTGAATGAGACCCATACAGAAATTGATTTAGTTAAGAAAAAACAACAGGTTATTTGGCATTATGTGTATCATAGTCAATATTATTAATATTAATTTTGGATCAATACCTATCAATTAGAGAGCACAAGAGATGTTCTGGTTATCTAGAGAGGGATTGTGTTGCAGATGACACACTGCACGTGCATATTTCCTAGAGCACAGCTAGCCTAGAGATGTAACATTGGACCAGGGGCACAACTTCCTTCTGCTTTATCACATAAGTGTTACAGCTAAACATGCAGAGCTCCAGACAACCTGTTTGCCAAATGATAAAATGCATACCACAAAAAGTTACAATTTGGTAGATATTTGTTTACACAATCCACCTTCCTTTGAAAGATTTGGTCATTTCCCCTACCCTGTTCAACATCTACATGAAACCATTGGGAAAGGTCATCCACCACTTCCTGGAAAAGTATGCAGAAAATACTCAGCGATACATCTTTACTTCAGGCCCAGTGGTGGTGGAGATAGAAATCATGATCCAGCATCTGGAGGCTATGAGGATCTTGATAGGAAAAAGTAGGTTCAGGCTCAACCAAACAAAGCAAAGTCATTGTTGATTCAGAGGCTAAGTGATGATTATTATTATCATTATCATTATTATTATTATTATTATTATTATTATTATTATTATTATTGGATTATTATTATTATTATTATTGGATTATTATTATTATTATTATTGGATTATTATTATTATTATTATTATTGGATTATTATTATTATTATTATTATTATTATTATTATTATTATTATTATTATTATTATTATTATTATTATTATTTATTGGATTTATATACCACCCCTCTCCCGAAGGACTCGGGGCGGTGTACAGGGCAATTAAAACACAATATACAGCACATAATATACAAAAATTAAAATAAATTAAACCAAGTAGCCCTAAGCAATAAAACACATTCTAAAATTTAAAATTTGGAATTTAAAATCTAAAACCCCAATCCCTCAGTCCAGGCTGGCAAGTTCAAATAACCAAGTCTTCAGGTCGTGGCGAAAAGAGCGAAGGTTGGGAGCCAGGACTATGATATCTGCTGCTCTTGGCAGGATTGTGTTCCCTCAGAAAGAGCAGTATAATGATCTGGGAATCCTCCAAAACTCACAGCTCCTTCCCAAATGTCCAGAAGGGATTTTGCAGAGCTTCAACTGGTATAACTAGCTGCAGCACTATCTGGGACAGGATGCATTGTCATTCATGACCCTGTCATCTCTCAGTTAGATTAATTCCTTCTACACAGGATTGCCTTGGAAGACCACTGGAAAAATTCAGCTAGCCCAGAACACAGCAGCAGGAGTCCTTAGCATTCAGCAACAGTACTAACACGTTACACCCGTGCTGCATGAACTGAACTGGTGACCAGTAGGTTCCCAAGTGCAATTCAAGGTGCTTCTTGCTACATGCAAAGCCCTTTAAGTCTCAAGGCTTTCCCAAGTAGTATCCACCCGTCCTATAGGGAATGCTGCTCAAAGATCTTCATCTAAGGGAGCCCAATGGCAAGTGTTCTACATAACAACTCCCTCCTCTAGAAAAGTTTGCCTCTTGAAGCACAGATGGCCCCCATCCCATGCCCTTCCATGAAGACATGGCTTTTCCAGAGGCTCTTTGGGGATTAACTAAACCCATGGTGCCATATTCCATAAATTTCATCATTAACCTTTTGTATTAATTTATCCAAGCCATGAACTGGAACTGCTATTTCAATTCTTAATCTGATTTTGTATTATGTTTTTATTAGGCAAGCTCTGTAAGCCACCTAGAGTTTGGTTGGTTTCAGGCAACAGGGGGAAAAAAGTCACAAAGAAATAATAAAAGACAGAAGGCATCCTAATTATCTCAAAGATTTTTACTTCGCATATAAAACTTCTAAAAGTGGGGACCAGTTAATGAGACTTCGTTGTATGTAGAACTGATATAATTGTCAGATTGGTCTCGATAAGAAACAACACTTTTTCTGAGGTGGCAATGGAACTCGGAAGGAGTTGGAAAGACAGATATTTCATTATAGAGGAATTCCCATCAAACGTCTGGACTTTTAGTAAATATGGAAGAAGTGGGATCGTTACTGCTTTACAAACCTATTATCTGGTTGCACCTTCCAGTTGGCTGCATGTTTGACACTAGCGAGAAACAGGCTGCATATCAGTGCCTTTAACAATGAGAAGGAGAATTTAGAAATAGATAGATGATATCACTTTAGAATATAGATGAAGAACATTCTCTGGAATGATCCCCTGATTATTTTCCAGGGAGGGTCATCAAAAGCAGTACCTTATTGTTTTAATTTAAAGTAAAAAACATTCAATGGACCATTCAGTCTCATTCTAGTCCAATCTAAAGCTGGTTGAACATTAGCCCTCTGGCATAGAAAGAATTGTAGCGTCTTACCATGCAGTTGGCAGTGAAAGCTGGACCATAAGAAAGGCTGAGCGCCAAAGAATTGAAGCCTTTGAACTATGGTGCTGGAGAAGACTCCTGCGAGTCCCTTGGATTGCAAGGCGATCAAACCGGTCGGTCCTAGAGGAGATCAACCCTGACTGCTCTTTAGAAGGCCAGATTCTGAAGCTAAAACTTAAATACTTTGGCCACCTAATGAGAAGGAAGGACTCACTGGAGAAGAGCCTAATGCTGGGAAAGATCGAGGGCAATAGAAGAAGCGGACGACAGAGAATGAGGTGGCTGGATGGAGTCACTGAAGCAGTAGGCGTGAGCTTAAATGGACTCCAGAAGATGGTAGAGGACAGGAAGGCCTGGAGGAACATTGTCCATAGGGTCGCGATGGGTTGGACACGACTTCGCAACTAACAACAACAACAACACCATGCAGTTAAGACAATATTCAAAGGAATATCGGCATAGGTACCCGGATCAGCCACAATGACATCACATGACCATACTTGCCTGCACTTTACATGAATACTCCTGATATCAAGATGCTATTTCAATTCCCAAAGTCACATGATGGATGTTTAAGGATGAAGAGAACTGTACTCCAAAACTGGATTATCTCAGCTTCTCTATCCTTGTGGTCTCCTGAATGAATTGTCAATGTGGACACTTTTTCATACTTGTATGTCTGGAAGAAGTAATACTGGCAAATAAACAGACATATCAGTCTTCTCCACATGACCTCCACTTTTTCGCAAGCCCACCAGCACCACTAGGAGTAAAAGCAACTTCCATTCTGTGCCATGTTTACCCAGGGCATTTACGTTCCCAAGGACAACTCCACATTTCTGTGAGGCCAGTAATGTTGGGACCTGTCACTGATCTAAATCCAGCTTCACCTGGCAAACTCAACCAGCATCTCTGCTATTCTAATTAACACTTTCACATCTTATGCCAGTTGCTTCTTGAGAGAAAAGCCCTCTCATTCTTAACAAAATTTACTTCCAATTCAATCTACACAGAATCAAGTGATCAATGCACTTCAATTCCATATAGCCAGAAGCCTGAATGTCTTCACGTTACTTTCCTAAGCTTTAATTCTTTTACTAGCAATCACTAGACAGAGAAATATGTGCATAGATACACAAACACCCACACAATTGGTTACCAGCTGCTTTCTGAAATTTAGGCTTACATTCCCAAGTTCAAATTATCAGATAGCCTTAGCCCCTAACTAAATGTAACATACCAGTAAAAAAGAATATTTGTAGTTCAAAGTTGAACTGTTACTCCTAAATGGAACATCTACATCTGAAAAACATTAATCCAGTTTTTCAACTTCCAATGCTACTAACGTATTTTAGTGTAGCCAAAAGCCGGAGAGTGAAGGATTTGGCAAATAAGACCAAATCTGATTTTCAAGTGCAGAGTCATGGCGAGTGTAACACCAGCCTCAGTAGTCCATGCCAAAGATCTCCTCACAAGTCATATCTATATGGCTGAGTCCATGCAACAGAAGCTAAAGTAAAAGTTGGTTCATTCACTATCTCCAAATCTGGTGCAAAGCAGATCATTCCATTAAATCATATTATATTCTTGGATGAAGTGAGCTATGTGAATGCAGAAATTCTATCACATTGAGATTCTAGGTCAACATTCTTCAAACTTGGCAACTTTAAGACATGGACTTCAGCTCACAGAATTCCTCAGCCAGCATAGCCAGCATACAAGTCTTAAAGTTGTCAAGTTTTGAGACCCCTGATCTAGGTTTAGGGTTGTATTGTTCAGTTCAGCCAATAATTAAACATTGATTAGTAATTCCTAGGTCAATCTAAGCATTAAATTTGAGGAGTAAATACACAGGGCAAAATCCCCAGAGAGAGATCTTTGTTAAAGCTAAGTCCTAGGAGAGTAGTAAATAGGTATACTAAATCAAACATCAATTCATTGAAGTTTTTAACAGCAGCTTCTTGTTCCTTATGTTGCAGGCCCACCAGAAATTATTTGATTTCCTTAAGACAGAAAATGAATTATGTGCAGAAATGTTTGGTTCTGAAAAGATCTATCAATCATCTTTATCTGAGCTGTATATGGGCCTAGAACATGATGGGTGAGGTGCTGGACTAGAAACCATGAGGCTATGAATTCTAGTCCTTCCTTGGGCATGGGAGTTGGTTAAGTGACTTTGAGCCAATCACTCCCTCAGCCCAACCCACTTCATAGGGTCATTGTTGTGGGAAAGAACAGGGGGAAGGAACTTTTTGTATGTCACCTTAAGTTGTAGAAATAACAGCAGGATACAAATCAAGTAAAGAAAGGCTTAATGAATAGGTACAAAAATCATACATCAAAGGCAAAACTGATATGCAGTCTTTCCAAGCATGATTAAACGATCAGTATTTTTCTATTTCAGAGAAATAAGTTATCTTCTAAGGATTAGAATTTACAGCATGCAGACAGGATGTGCATCAACTGCAGTGCACAACTGACATACCTACAGTTGGACAATGCCTTCCCACAGCCTGGGAGAACAGATTCCATTGTCAGCTCCTAGCAAAGCGTAACTAACACTGCATCAAGGACAAGGATATATTCATGGCTATTCCTAGCATGATTATATGATGCAGTCAGTTCCCCAGCAGTACCAAAAATCTAAAAAGCAACAATGGCAATATTCAGAGTTATACACAGCAAAAGCACAAAACTGCACTGACAATGTTCTGAAGATACTGTGCATACAAAAATAATTAGCTTCCCATTCAGAGAGAAAAAACAGTTTCTAGGGATCTACATAACTTTGTGACTAAGTAATATGAGAATCTTGAAGACCCATGCAAAAAATATCCACTATGAAATAATAGACATCAGCTCTGACCTAGCCACGTCTGCAGATATTGACAGGGGCCAGATACTGCTTGGGGCAAGTGGCTGAGACAACACTCTGCCCTGGACACAAATGTACTCAGGAATATAGGAACACAGAGATGTAAAAGCAGAGCAGGGGTTCTCAAATCGTTCGTCAGAATGGAGATCCCAAAGTGAGCCACAGAATGCACATTTCCCTCAGATGCACACGCTTACACGTCGTTCAGCTAACAAGGCAAACTACTGTGCAATCCCCTATTGTACTTGCCAGGGCAATCAGCAGCGCAGTGCCCCAAGCGCAACTCGGAGAGAAAACCACGCAGTACGTGTGCAGGAATGCACACAGCGGACGGAGCAGACTGGTAGCATTTTACTGGGGAAAAGAGGGCTCTGCCTTGTAGCCCGACCGAGGCTTCCAATGCGAAGCAGTGTTAAAGGACAGATAGATGACTTGGTGAGCATACCGGTAGGTACATTTGTGACATAAAGCTACACGGAGTTCCTAAGATATACACCCCACTTTTTCCCTGCAGCGCTCTAGGTGCCAAAAAGTCACGACGCGCGCTCGCATTGGGCTTTGAATGTAAAAGCGCCGGGGAACACACACACACCGTCACTCCGGGACCCCCGCCACATGCACCGCAGGCGAAGCGCAAACCTACCGGCGGGGCCGGGAAGTTGTAGCCTGAGGCGAGCTTCAGCGCCTGCCTCTTGAGTTCGGCCAGCTTGGCTTGGCAGCTTCTGCACCATTCCCCTTTGGCGGCTCCCTCGAAGTGGCCCAGCTCGCCCGCCGAAGCGGCTCCGGCTCCCTCCGGAGCTGGGCGACTGCCGCATCGGTCTTCGGGGGCCGCTGGCTGGAGGGGCCTCTTGCGCTGAGGGAACTCGAGGGAGAGCGGCGTGATTTCGCGCCGAGAGCCGCCTTCGGTTACCTGGAAGAGAGACAAACGGAGCAGCAAAGATTAGGAGTGAGCTTTGGGACAACCGGGGGAAGGCGAGCGAGAAAAGTCCCCGCTCGGGGCAGCGCCCAGCGCGGCGAGGTGAAGGAAGCCTCCGGCAGCTCCAGCCCCTTCCCACTCACCCCCAGCACCGGCGGCATGTCAAATCCCGGCCCGGGCTCCAGCAAGGGACAGCGGTCCACCGGACTCCAGCCAAGCAGATCCGGAGCTGGCAGTAACTATAATAGCGCCAGCCAGGGGAAGCCTCCCGGCTTGGATCTATCCAGCAAGCCCATCGCGAACCGGAAAGCTCCCGGGACGCAGGAAACCTCCGGGCCAGCACCCTTGCTGCGTCTGCACGGGGAAAAGTCGTGGCGAAACTCGGTCCGCTCTGGCTCCGGCTCCTCCTCCTCCTCCTCCTCTGCTGCTGCTACATGATGCTGCCTCCCATGTTGCAGAGCAGGAAAAGTGTAGACTGCAAAGTTAAAAAGAGAGAAGTCCCGGGCAGAGCCGAAGGGGGAGGAGAGGGCGGGAGGGGAGGAGAAAGTTGCTCGCCGTTCTCCGCCCACCCCAGCGCGGAAAGGAGGCTGAGCGAGAGCACGTGGAACTGCGGGGAGGGGAAGGGGAGGGAAGGGAGAGGGGAGGAAGCCCCGTTGGCAGCTGCAGTGTTTTCCCTCCGGGATTCTAAACGCGAGGGGGTCTCGGCTGAGGGACGTGCAGAGCTGGCTGTTGAAGTTGCAATTTTTTGGCCTAGGTCTGTTTTCATAATCAAAATGGGAAAAAAAGGAGAAAGGGAGGGAATGTATAGGCATGTTATGAATTATGCTGCTTTTTGAAACAGTTCTGGGAATCTTTGCATCATTTAAAGTTATCACAGGATGACTCCCACTGATCCTAACCCTAACCCACTGGCCAAAATTGTGTTGTTTTTTTCGTTTTGGCTTAGATTTGAAACAAATTCCTCTCTTCCTCCCAAATCTGTCTGCCTTCCTGATTTCCAAGTAATTATCCTAACCAAAGGTACTTATCACATGATTTGTTGGCCTTGTCATCACCTGAATTACTTTTTAATCCAATCTACTGAAGTGTATATTGGCTGTGAAGCACTGCCTTTGAATACCCAAATACAAAAGTGAGATTCAAACCTCTCTCACACCCAGACAGACAGACAGACAGACACACACACACAATTTGAATTAGTTATGTGGGTCTCTGATTCAGAGACTTAATCTAGCCCATGAGTGTTACCAAAGTCTGTCTTACAAAAGATTCCAAGTGATACTGCATCTTCCATCAAAGCCAGTCTTCAATAATTCCATGGTTCTGGAAAAGGACTTTAAAAATATTGGAAACTTTTGCTTTAGACAATGGAAAAGGATTGGGGCGGGGCAGTCCTCAGTAAATGCATAGGGAACCACAGAGCGACCTGGAAGGTAAAGGCTCCTAATCACTCCTTGATCCTAAGATATGGGACCCCTTTGTCACCAATTACTTCAGATTCAGCTATACTATCACTTTTCTAAGTCATTCAGCTCCACAAACAAACAAAATCCGGTCATGGACAGATTCCCAACCTGGATATAAAGTGGGATATCTATATTACCTAAAAACTAAAGGGAAATGTCAGTGAACAAAGATGCTTTATTAATATTTAATCAATTTATTAGCCACATCAGTTGCCAAAACAGCTTTAGGCAGTATACAAAGATAAAATAATTATTTAAACAAGGTGACAGAGACGAAAATGGCAAGAATTCCAAAGAGGCAGTTGGAGAGATGGGGTCCGACCGGTATCCAGAGGATAAACCTTGATGGGTTTTAGGTAACTGAATGAAACTAGGTTAGAACAAGTGCTGTAGAAAAATGAAGGACTCAACTTTAAGTTCCTCTTTGTATTGTGTTGATCATGGTTACTAGGTTGGAACAACTTTGAAAATTGTGCAAGATGTAGAGGTTATTTCTTTCAATGCCAGCATTCAGAGACAGCTAGTGAAATTAATTGGCAATGGATGCAAAAGAGACAAGAAAAAGTACTTTTTCACACTTGGTTCCTAAATGGAATTTGCTACCAGAAAATGTGATAACTACCAGCTTAGTTGATTTCAAGGGGGATTTAAAAGTAGGATTAGACAAATTCATGGAAGTCAGGCCTATCAACACCTATTATCCCAGGGAGAACTAAAAGGAATGTACACATTCCGAAGCTGAATAGGCTAGTAGGAAAACACAGATACTGCTTTTGTGGGCTCCTTAAAATCATCTGGCTGATACTCTTAGTAACAGGATAGTGGATTATGTGGAGCCTTGTTCAAATGATGCAGGATTTTTGTGTCTACAGAGCCAGGCTAGTGACACAAAATTATATGCTCTTTTACTCCAATTTAATTCATCCAGAATAACAACCACACCCTGCTTGTACTCTAAATTAACAGGTCTCTTTACCAAACACTACCTATTCTAACTTAAGGAATCTGTAATTGCTTCATATTTGCATAGTAGTATTAAATGAGAACCTGTTTGGTGTAATTGTTAGAGACACTAAGCTAGAAGCTGGGAGACTATGAAAACCATTTGGATGACCTTGGGCCAGGGATTCTCTCTCAGCCCTAGGAAGAAGGAGGCAACAGCAAACCACTTCTGAACTTCATGCCAAGAAACCTGCACGGACTTCTCCAGGTGCTCACCAGGAGGTAAGAGTGACTCAAAGGCATACACATAAAAAGTATTATATACTACATATACATAACATAGGTTGGTGTTTAAGCAACATACATTGTTCTTCAAGCAACATTTATGACTGGAAAGTGAGCATGGCCCTCTTATCAGAGAGCTGTAACTTGTTACAGTTGTCACCTCATGCATATTCTCTATCTACAGCCTTGGGATCCCACCTTAACCCCATCTAATCCCAAACAGCCTACTAGAGGAAACACTTCAGTCTTGCAATCCCAAGCTAAACAGCAAAAATAGGGGAAAAATCATGATTCCTTTTAGGCTAATGGGCTGAGCTACATTTTTGGCGGGAACACAAATTAATTTTAATGGCCTTTCTGTTGCACTGTTTTTTAGACTCAGTGCAGTACATTAATAAGTAGCTTTGGAAAGAATACATGAAAGTATCATGTACCTAACAATCAGTATCCTGGTCTAAGGGACCCAACTGTTAAAATGACTAAGAAAAAAAAGAGAAAATAGTCCCGGCTCTTTTTTTAGCCTCTTTTGCCATTATAGGCACCACATCAAGCTCCTGAAGGAGAACATCCCACATGGGGGGCTCCAGCAGAAGCCACCTTTTTATAGCTACCTGCTCACCCCACAGACAAGCACTTACAGAAAGAGATATCGCTTGAGACAACCTGGCCCCAAATCTGCTGCAGCAGCATTCTGAAATGGGTCTCAGAATTTGCATTGGCTGCACTGGCAGCCCGATGCAGCTTTCGAACTGCCATCATAGTCAATCAATAATGTATAGTAGATCCTCCCTTGCCAAATCTTGAATCTACCGGAGCACTGTTTCTCAACCTTAGCAACTTGAAGCCCACACTTGAAGTTGCCAAGGCTGAGAAACACTTGTAAGGAGGCACTCAGAGTTGTTTAAGGCAAGCAGGTTAAACAGCAAGAAGTTCCTCTGAAGTTTGTTAAAGGGAAGTAAACCTACCTTTCCTCCTATCCCAAGTCTGCAGTCTTATGCACACACTTATCTAGGCAGTGGGTGAGAATCTGAAGTAAACACAAGGAGGATTGGATTGTATGGCCAGTTTACACCTTTCTCTTTGTTAAGATAGGGAATGTGTGCGGGTCAACCTTTTAAAGTGCTGGTCTTAACCCTTAAAGTTCTGAAGTGTTTGTGGCTTGGGGCTAGTCATCTAAAGCAGAGCCTTGCAACTTGCAGGATCAACTTTGATTTTATCACAAATTTAAAAACCAATGGAAGCGCAATCGTAATAGTGGACTGGGTTTTGAAGGGGAAAGGTTTTTAGTCACTGCCATTCGTTTAGATAACTGGAGTCAAAAGCTCTTCTTTTTTATTGTAAATGACATCATCTAATATGTTTTAATCTATCTTCTGTTGATCCTAAATGTCTTCACTCACAGCATATTTTCTACCTTAATGTTGCTGGAGGCATTATTTGTGTAACTCCTAGTAAAAATCTAATTAGATTTTCTTAATGGTGGTCCCTAGGTTTTAGAGCTTTCTTTATAAATCCTGCAGTTTAGTTGTTTAAATGGGACTGAGAAGCCATTTATTTAATGCTGCTTTCTTCTAAGAAATATGTGTGTAGCTGTGAAGTATTTTTCAATATGTATCTACTGTCTGTGTATGCTTAGTTGTGTTGAAATCTGAAGCTATGCCCAGTGGCTCTGGAAGAAAATTATTCAAAGTGAATAATATGAATAATAAGACAAATCTCTGGAAGCACATATTCTCTAAGTATTCTTTTCCTCAAAGAGCTGGGATTCACTTCAACTCCCTCCTAGCTTTACTTATGATACCAAATTGGGTTTACTGCCTTGTCATCATGATCTTAATTCTAGATATAGGTCTGTAATTACTCAGTGACAGAAATGCAGCAATAAAAAGGTGCCCTTATTAACATTGCAATGTTGAGGCAAAGGCATCTGGAATCACCCCTATAATGCCTGTCCTTTTTTCATGTATAGTAGCTATGTAAATTAATGATTGGGAATAGTCGCTCAATAAAAATGCACTCTTCACAATTTATAAAAAGTCCTTTCCTTTATTAAGACAACATTTTTTAGAATCTGAACTTAAGATTTGAATCAGAAATCACGGCCAGGCTCTTGGTTTGAACTGAACTTTGTCATTTTTCCCCACTGTATTATAATACATAGGAGCACCATGCTTAAATGTTAAGGGCCTAAGTCACACAACGAGCTCTATGGGTTTCCTGCCCATTCAGGAACAGGCAGAAGCTAGGGTTGGATCTTGGGTGCATTGCCAATAATATTCTCCCACATCAGAGAACATAACAGATATTAAAAAGTGAAATCCCCCCCTCTTTCAATTTATATTTTTAAATAACCAGAAATTAACATAGAAAGACTCTACGGTCCATTCAGTTTGGGTGCTTGGTACCATTTCCCAAATTCATGCTGTTCTGGGAAAATTACAATAGCAATAGCAATAGCACTTAGACTTCCATACCATTTCATATTGCTTTACAGCCCTCTCAAAGCAGTTTACATTTTGTCCCCAACAATCTGGGTCCTCATTTTACTGACCTCGGAAGGATAGAAGGCTGAGTCAACCTTGAGCTGCTCGGGATCAAACTCCTGGCAGTGAGCAGTGAGTTGGCCTGCAGTACTATGTTCTAGCCACTGTGCCACCCCGGCTCTTATGATACAGTACCATAGACTTGAAGTCTGCTTATTTTCTGTTACACCAGACTGACTCTTTAAAGCATTTTTTTTTCTTTTCCATTTTTTAAAAATGTACCTTCTCCTTTAGAATACAACAGTGGTTTCCAAAGACTGGGATTCCTCGGTGAAAAGACAGAAATAATGGCCAAGCCTGTCAGAATGTCTTCTTTATTTATTAGTTGGCTTGTATAACTGACACATCTTTCCAGGTTTGAACTTACAGACCTCTAGGTGACAACAAGGTAACACAGAGTGTTACAGGGAACCCTAAAGCCTGGATTTTTGTAGCCTAGATCTGGTAGCCTTATCCAAGGTCTCAATGAGAGGTTTTTTCTATTATTTGCTAGGTAAGCCCTCTGGTTGGTGATAAAGAGTACATTGATCACTTCTTAATGTAGAGCTGTAACTTGAAAGACTTAGGCTGCCCATTTTGCTCTTAAACTCCCCACCCATATTCTTGGGAACACACCCTTAGTGGGCTATGATATAGTTGGTTTCTCTACTCCTGATGCAAAGCATGAGCTGAATGAGCTGCATTTCTTCCTGTTACAGGCGAGATGGGTATAGAGCAGACATGTCAAACACAAGGCCCAGGGGCCAGATCCGGCCCATGAAGGGCTTTCATGTGACCCGCGAAGCCATCCTGGAAACAGTGAGGGAATGGCCCCTGCTGCCTTGGCCCTCGCCCAGAGACCCTCCTTCTGCCAGAGACCCTCAGATCTGTCCCACTCCTGCCCAGGCCCCCATAGGTACCCTTGATGCCAATGATGTAGAGCTGGCCACGCCCACCCAGTAGGCCATATGCACTCTACCCATGCCCACCCAGTAGGCCACGCCCACCCTGGCCATACCCACCCGGCCCCCTGAGGGCAACCGCAATGCTGATGCGGCCCTCAATGAAATTGAGTTTGACACCCCTGGTATAGAGTGTACCGTATCCTGTGTATTGTCACTTCCCACAAGGAAAGTTGAACACTAGCCAGAATAGCCTATGTCTCCTTTGAGCCCTCTGAATCGGGCACCAGTTTGGTGGGATCTACCTGGTGCTTGTGAAACCTGGAAAGGAATCCCAGAACTCAAAGGTGAATTCCCAGACATTCTCTTCAAGCAGAGGCCCATTCCACAAATACAACGAGTCCATTTCAGATTAAAAGGCACGTTCTCTCTGTTTTCTTCCATGCTGGAGCTGCCCTCCACAAATTTCAAGCAAAGATGTATTTAAACAGGCCAGTTGCCAGGCACAAGGCCCAGTCCTTCAAAGGAGGAGTCTCTTGAAATAAGAGAAGGCACGGGGATTTTTCACTGTTGCTTTTTTTCCCCTTTGCATCTCTATTGTCACACTGTCTCTGTGAGAGCTGCCTCCTTCTCTCATCCCCTAAGAGATGAATTGATGGAGATGATTTCTACAGAGGAACCCTGACCCGGCAGCTGGAGAAATTAGCATAAGGAACTAATTGCCTAGTCAGCTGCTATTTGCTATAGAATACAATTACTGTGTTGTTTTAAATCCATCCTTGAGAGACAGAAAAAAAAACTGGTCATTTTTCTCTGTAAAGCATCAAGCCTCCAGCAATGTGCTGAGCCAAGCTCTGTGATGTTTCCACAAAGGTTCTTTGCACAGCATGGGTCCACAGCCTTGTGACTTCCTTGGGCTACTTCAGAGATGAGGCACCAGAGTTCCATGCAGCCCCCAAGAATTTTGAATGTACCTCAGTATGATGGAAAGAATTGTTAAATGCAAGACTGGAGAGCAATCCAGCTTTGAATATTAAATATTAATTGTCTTTATAAATGGAATAACATTAAATGTAGCTTTTAACATTGAACGTTGGGTGCTATCTAACAAAATGAAATTCAGTGGTGAAACAGTAGGGTTCTACATTTAGACAAGAAAAACCAAATGCACCAGCATAGGTAGTACCTGGCTCAACAGTAGTAACTATGAGAGTCCTAGTGGACAGTCACTTAAATATGAGCCAGCAGTGTGCTGTAGCTGCCAAAAAAGCCAATGCAGTCCTAGGCTTCATTAACAGGGATAGAATTAAGATCTCATGAAGGGTTAATACCACTTTATAATGCCTTGTAAGACCACGCTTGAAATACTGCATCCACCTTTGCTCGCCAAAATATAAAAAAAATGTTGAGACTCTGTAAAGAGTACAGAGAAGAGCAACAAAGATGATTAGGGGACTGGAGGCTAAAACATATAAAGAATGGTTGCTGGAATTGGGTATGTCTTGTTTAATGAAAAGAAGGACAAGGGTTGACATGATAGCCGTGTTCCAATATCTCAGGGGTCACCATGAAGAAGAGGGAGTCGAGCTATTCTCCAAAGCAACTGAAGGCAGAACAAGAAGCAATGGATGCAAACTAATAAAGCAAGCAAGAACTAAAGAGAAAATTCCTGACAGTTAGAACAATTAATCAGTGGAACAACCTGCCTCCAGAAGTTGTGAATGCTCCAACACTGGCAGCTTTTAAGAAATTGGACAGGCATTTGTCTGAAATAGTATAGGATTTCCTGCCTGAGCAGGGGGTTGGACTAGAAGGCCTCCAAGGTCCCTTCCAACTCTATTATTCTGTACTGTTATTGTGGTATCAGAAAATTCACTATTTCAAGCAGCACTAATATGCAGTTGGAAGGCTAAGTGGGGCTCCTGGTTTGGAAAAAGTTCTATACACATGAAGTCTTTTTTTCCCTTCTACTCTGGGTGAGACCATCCAAAGAGAACATCACATTTCCAGAAGGATGTGGACAGGTCAAAATAGGTGTTGAGATGGGCAATAAAGATGACACAGGGACTTGAGGACATGTTCTGAAAGAACAAACAACAGGAACACAGGATGCTCAGTCTAGAGCAGGGGTGTCAAATTGGTGGCCCACAGGCTGGATGCATCACTCACAGGCTGCGCCCACCCCAGTTCCACAAAGGCAAAAAACATTGTGAAATGTCACAATATGTCAGGTGATGCAATCAAGTTTGACGCCCGTGATCCAGACAAAAGAAAACTGGGGGTGGGGCGGAGGGCATAGGATATCAGTTTTTAGATATATCAAATGTACCATAAGAGGATGAGAAGCAAAAAGCTTTTTCTAGGAAATAATGAATAAATATCTTTAAGAAAGGGAGAAACAGCCATCTATTGAGGATGGTTTAACTGATTTTTCTGCAGAGGATTGAACTAGAACACCCTTATAGTGCCTTTCAATTTTACAATTCTGCAATTCCATATATAATACTTTTAAAGAGCTTATATTTGGCAAGCACGTCACTTGTTTTCATCCATCCATCAATTGATGCCCAAGTTATAAACGTAAATTGCAGGATGCCAAACGCCCCCCCCCGCCCTTTTCCTGGTTTTGACCATTTTTAAACATTCCTTCTTTTGATTCACGGCGAGAATGGTTGCTCGTGGCTGCTTGAAATCACTTTCCTTGGTTGAGGGCAATACAGGGGAGGAAGGCTTATAATCCGCTAAAGAGATGCAACCGCCCAGCTAAGCGAAAAGGCGCATTAGAGAAGTCAGTCAGCCTAATGCCGGCGACTCTCCGGTCCCTGTAGCTACAACGCCATCTGCCGGTCATTTGTCGCTCTGCAACCGGTCGTCAAAAGAAAATTAAGCCATCTGCGCTGGCAAAGAAGCGCGCGAAATCCACGTTCTCCGAGCGCTTTTAATTCCCACGCTCCTCCTGCCAAGCAACCTACGGGGATGACCACGCCTTCCTCTTTTCTTGCCCCTCAGTCATAAATGTGTAACCAGAAACTTTGCAGATAGTCCATAAACTAGAATACATATGTACAGTTTGGCTCTTTCTATACACCCATTCCTAGATCTTCTCTTTATTGTTCTCAGATGCATACGCCGGCAAGTGAAACCCGCCGAGCCTCATTGGGCTAGCCGCCACCGCCCTTCCCAACGCTAAGCCTATTTCATCAATCGCCCCCATCGCTTTTCTGCACCCATACCCGCACTTGGATGAGGAGCTTTCCCTTCCCGGTGCAAATGGCGAATTGTAAATGAAAGGGGGTGGCAGCTTCTGGGTTGACATCTAAGTTTAATCCGTCAAGTGGAGAGAGGAGAGGGGGAGACGCCCGAGGCTGCCATGGGGGTCGGCCTCCTCCGAGTTCGCTCACAGCCGCGGGGCCAGCACAAGCAGCCATCCACCTACGCTCCCTCCCGCCTACCCTTTCCAAGGTTTCGGATGTTTTCAAGCGCGATCGCCGCTTCCTTTCGCTCTACTTCCTCCGGCGTGCCACAGCCGCTCGCCCTCGCGCAGCCCCCAGGCAAGTCCCTGAAGGCAAAGTGAGGAACTCCGAAGGGAATGCACAGTTCGTGCCTCTTCGTCTCCTCCCCGTCCCTCTTTCTTCCCTGCCTCCAACCGACAGCTTTCTAGCCTCATCTCATCAGCCCACCCCTGAAGAAGCGACTGTCTCCCCCACCCCGCTGCGCGCCACCGCTGCTTTAGCCAAACGTGGCGCTTCGCATCCAATTTGCGAGCACAGCAGGCGAGGTTCGCGAGAGGCGCCAAGCCACGCTGTTGGCCTGAGGGAGGGGATACGGAGAAGAAGGAGGGGTGGAATCTGAAGGTACAACTCAGGATAGTCTCTCCTTTCAAATGCCTGGATTCTGGGTGAAAAGTCCTAAAGACAGAGCAACCTTGGAACATGTACAGAGTGCCTTTCCTCTCATCGGAACTGTTACCTACTAGGCTAATTAAAACTTGGGGGGGGGTTGTATATTTTAAACCTATAGCATTTCAGAAAATAATAACGCAGTAGGAGGGAGCGAGAGTCTTCCATACGCTGCTCTATAAATTACTTCGTGTAAAGCAATGGCAAACGCGTGGCTTTATATTGACCAGAGACGCGACGCACGGCTCCCCGGGTGCTAAATGAAACTTTCTATAGGGAACAGAGGGAGCGGGGGGGGGGGAAATGATGGAGGAGCCACGGAAGCGGTCCATTGTAGCATCCCGCGCCGTGAACAGCGGGGGGGGGGGAAGATTCATTAGCATTGCTTTCGCTCAGCCGTTCCTTCCCTCCCGCATCGCAATTAACCTGGGAGGTGGACAAGGAAGACGCGCCTTGCACTCGCGCATAACAATAAAGTGCCTGACTCCTGCTTCGGCAGCTCGGCAGACCTTAGCTAAACTTGCTTAAATATTTCATGTGTGTGAAACCTCCTTGGACTCCAAGAAGTGGAGTGAGGAGAATAAGAATTGGGAGGGGAGGGGAGGGGCGCTAGGGAAAGTCGTAGAGTCGCGCTTTGTTTTGCTGGGCGCAGTCCAGGAGCTTTGGAAAAAGAAGGCAAAGTCCGCGTTGGAAGATCAACGTTAATAAAAACTCATGGCGCTATCCGCGGTGCTGAAAGGAACCTCCGCCGGTTCTAATCAAAAGTCCAGCGCGACGCTTCAACTTTTTCTTTCTAACTCTCCTTCCTTCGCTTATTTACTGCCATGGCTCTAAGTTTTTGCTCCATGTGTGGGCCGTCTAAATGGGGGAAGTCCAAAGCAGCGCGGCCGCTATTCCCTCCCGCCTGTTGGAAGCTCCCCAGCCACACCTTCTCTTACCTTGCTTTTCCTCTTGAGAAGGTGGCTGGTAAACCCGAAGATGATCTCGGAATCCAAGCAGAGCGCTCCGATCTCCAACAAACTGGGAGGTTTCCTCGTAGTGCTGGAAGGCTCTGTGGTTTTTTGAAAAGCCATAGTTTTACGCTTGGGGGAAGAGAAGAAGTGAAGGGAGATAATTGAACTCCTTGGCTTTCTGAGCAATAACCAAAGGGTAGCGGGGGAGGGTCACTCCCTGGTGGGTTTTTTGTTGAGATGCCCTCCGCTGTGTATGAGGATCCCAAGCCAATCCACCGATCTCTCTCTGCCTTTGATGAAAACCTCCTGCGGGAAGGGTAGGAGCAGCAGCAGTAGTAGTAGCTCCTCTCACCGTCCCGTCCAGACTCTTGCCTCTTCCAGGTCGAATCCACCAGGCAAGGAAAAGCTCCCTCTGCCATCAGCTAGCCGGGGCTGAGAAAGTGCGCTCCAAAGGCGCAGGATGGGAGCAAATCGCCCCGTTGCCTACCTTGCCTTCCTCACACTCCGGCAGGTTGGGACCGGTGGTGGTAACTCAGAAGCTTGATTGAGATTGGCAGATGAAGGTGTGTTCCGAATGGAAGAGCTCGAGGAAACAAAGAAAGCACTTTCCAAACCTGGGGAGAGCGCAGAACAGGGAAACGAGTGGTTGCCTTAGGTGAGCTCTCGCTCTCCAGAGCAAGCGCGCCGCCCATCCATCCAGGCTAGCTGGCTTTGGCCGCCACCGCTGGCCCTCCTTCTTTCCCTTAGAGTCGCTGTCCAGCATCTGATCAGCCTCGCTGAGCGCACCCTGGAGGCTGGCGCAGGGAGGAGGCAAGAGCAGCCGCGGCAGCAGCAGCAACAGCCACCCAAGCCATGCTTACTCAGAGCCACGGAGCAGCAAAGTTGCTTGCCTGGCTGGCCAGACTTGGGCATCGGCTGGTGGCACTTCTCCTGGCGCTGTCCGTATGACCCAGAGGAAAGATACGTCACTGCCAGAGCCAGCCTGGCTCTGAGACACTGTGGTCAAGAGCCTCGTCCCTGCCAGCAGATGCCTCAGGGCTAGAAAGAGGAGTCAGCAGTTCCCTCCTTTCCTCAAGCCAATACTGCTGCACCCCCCCCCCGCATGCTCCAAGCGCAGCTGTCTATGGTGACATCAGCTCACAGTGACAGACAAGCAGTGCTTACGATGCACCGAAGGGGAAGAGCAGGATCAATAGCTTCCAAGGATAGGAAGAGAAGGGAATGGGAAGCTGAGAAAGAAATGGGCACAATGAACCCCCTCTTCAATACCTCCTCCCCCTCATCCTAATCCCCCTTCCCCATTTCAGGTTGCACTGTGAAAGTGAGTGGAATAAGTTACTCCTGGAAGAATGAGAGGGGAACTGAGCAAGGATTCGCCCTGTTAATCCTCTTAAATTGGCAGTTTATTCCTTACACTTCAAGGAGAGGGGAAAAGCGGTCCTTTCTTTACCTTTCTCAGACTCAGAGCCTTAGACTCAACTCCCACCACACCCAAGTATTTGAATAAAGCATTTTTAGACAGAGAAGGTACCACCATTCCTTGGTATTGTACATCGACTTTCTGTGCAAGTTCACATACGGATGTTTCTTCATTAATTACCATCAAAGGAGAATTTCAAAGTATGAAGGAAATTTTATAAGAGCAAATACCGCAAGGAAGAATCCTACTATTTGTCAAACACCAAGATTTTCAATACAGATATCCTTTGTGGAAAAATGGTATTATATACATGCATATATGAACTAGGCTGTTTTTCTAGGGAAAGTATAAGGAAATGTTTAGTTGTGAAGGGGCATGTTCAATATTTTTGTGGGAATTAAAAAACACAAGGTGTGGGAGTGTGCATCACATATTTGAGTACAGCTGAGTTTGGGTATGAATTATAGCATTCCCTTTGTTTCTGAACAGTGATATGCCTGTATCTAACATTATATTCAACACTGTAAAACCTGGGTCCTCTCTTCACTGCATGTACAAAAACCACACCTTGCAGCAATATAATTTTGCTCCTACTTCCTGCCCTCTACTATTCCTGCCCTCTATTTCCTGCCCACTTGACATTTGAGGCAACCACATCATTTTGCCTACTGATGGACTACATGTGTTCACACCTGCATCTGGAAATCTTTGGGGATCTCTCTCTACCCATACATCTTCACAAGTGGAAATGACAGGTTGTAACGGCACTAGCAACAAAATCCATAATAGTGCACATTAGAGTCAAAGCCATAAACTAACCATAGTTCAACTGCTGTCTTTGCAAGACTTGATTCACACAACATTAGACTAGGCTAAAACGGGACAGGAGAGATTTATGGCACAGCATTTTGAAGGAACCCAGCTTCTGTCTTAGCATACAGTATAACGGGAGTCAAACCATTGCATGAAGCCAATTTTGCACATGGTGTGTTATCTGAACACAAGAATTATATTTAATTAATTTGGTTTAAGATTTAGTGTACTGTGCAAACTCAGCACCTAAATGTCCCAAAGATGGTATTCAAAAGGCAACTGGACTTTTTTGTTTTTTTCTTTGAAAATGTTTTTCTTCTCACTCAAGACGCTTCTTCAATTCTGGCTGAATAGTGAGGAATGGAACAATTTATATTCTTTGCAGACAGCTGGTCATTAGCACTGTGAAGGTTGGTCATTAGCTCTCTGATGACCAGCTCTCTAATGACCAGATGACTGCAAAAAAATATAAATCCTTCCATTCCCCACCATTCAGTCAGAACTGAAGAAGCTTGGATGAGAAGCAAAATGTTTTCAAGGAAAAAACCAAGAAAGTCCAGCTGCCTTTTAAACAGTACCTGGATGATTAAGAATCTCCTTAGACATCAGCACCTAAATGTCTTTCAAAGTTTGCAGGGATCCCATCAATGGTCCTGAGGCATATCTTGTGGATACATTACTCCCAATTTTGACTTGTCCTCAATGCATTTTCAGTCCTTTAGTTCTTAAGGACATGCAGTGTTAGTGCAGGGCTTTTCAACCGGTGGTATGCGTACCACCTGTGGTACATTAGCATGTGCCTAGCCAAGTGTAGTGGAGAAGGGAACGAGCCAACACAGGCAAGGACATTGTGAGAGAGACCTCCAGAGTTGCAGAGTGGCTGGGGTGAGGCAAAGGCCTCAGGCTCACTTCTGGCTCACCCCCGGAAGAGAAAGGGGGGAAGAGACAGGAAAGGCTATAAAAGGAGGCAGTTTGGGCAGGAGAGGGAGAGAGAGAAAAAGAGGCAGCCTTGGGAGGAGGTGGAGTCAGCTCTAGCTGCACCGAAGGGAAGGAAGGAGGAGGGTGGGGGGGAGAGGAGAGGAGATCAAGCAGGCCGGCCATGAGCTGATCTACAACTGCTGTGGCAGCCACCTGTGCTGGCAGCAGCAAACAGGTAAGAAATGCAGCGGGGGAGGGGTTGCCCTCCATGAGGAATGAAGAAAGGCAGCAATGAAGAAAGGCAGCATTGGCTGGAGGTGAGGCACAAAGGACGGAGGGAGGGAAAAGGAGAGTGGAAGGATTCTTATGTGCTTTTGTGACTTGAAGTTCTGGGATTTGTGCAATGTGGGCTTTGTGTTCTTAAGGAGTGTTTTGCAATTTCTATTTGGCTGATGGCTGATGTCTTGTGTTAGCTTCTATTGTTCTGGTATTGTTAGCTGTAAGTTTTGCTGCAAGAGATTTTGAAGTATTTTTCTCCTGAATGAATTTTGCCTTTACTTATGAATGGAGCCATTTTGGAAGGCTGCCTTAGCCATCAGCCAGTACTTGGCAGCCAGTACTTATTTACATTTTTTTTCTTCCTTAAGTGCCAGCTGCACTCCTTAACTTTCCTTTCTAGCCAGTAGCTAATTCTTAAAGGAGAATGCACCTTTTTAAGCTAGTTCCCTCAATGGGTTGTCTTTTCTGTCTCTGGAGGCTTTTATTTATTTATTTATTTATTGATGGGATTTATATCACGCCCTATCTCCTGAAGGACTCAGGGCGGCTCACAATAAAACATATAATAAGTACATAAATCAAGATAAAATGAAATTGAGAACATCAGTGCAATAAAAAATTAGAGAATTTAAAAATGAATTAAAAATACTAAATATAAATTAATTAAAATGCCTGTCAGTCTAGGTCAGCTTGGTGGAACAGGTGTGTTTTGAGGCTGCGGCGAAAGGATTGGAGGTTTTGGGCTATCCGAAGCTCAGGGGGGAGCTGATTCCATAGGGTTGGTGCTCCCACAGAGAAGGCCCTCCCCCTGGGGGTCGCCAGCCGACATTGCCTAGCTGACGGTACCCTGAGGAGGCCTTCTCTGTGTGAGCGTACTGGACGATGGGAATTTGTTCCCGGCAGCAGATGGTCCTGCAAGTATCCCGGACCTAAGCCATGTAGGGCTTTAAAGGTAAGTACCAGCACCTTAAATCTCACCCGGAGGGCAACTGGTAGCCAATGCAGCTCACGCAGGAGGGGTGTAATATGGGAGTATCGGGGAGCTCCCATCACAACCCGTGCAGCTGCATTCTGCACCAGCTGAAGCCTCCGGGTGGTCTTCAAGGGCAGCCCCATGTAGAGAGCATTACAGTAATCAATACGGGAGGTAACGAGTGCGTGGGTGACTGTACGTAGGGCATCTCGGTCCAAAAAGGGGCGCAATTGATATATAAGACGAATCTGTGCAAATGCCCCCCTAGCCACGGTTCCAATGTGATCTTCAAAACTGAGTCGTGAATCTAGGAGGACGCCCAAATTGCGTGCTTTATCAATGGGAGGTAACATCTCTCCTCCTATAGTCAGAGATGGAACCTCTTGGACTAAACGAGATGACGGTATGTACAGCCACTCAGTCTTGGCCGGGTTGAGTCGAAGCCTGTTTTCTCCCATCCAAATCTGTACCGCTTCCAGACAACGGGACATCACATCAAGGGCATCACTGGGTTGGTTCGGGGTGGAGATGAATAGCTGGGTATCATCAGCATATTGATGATATTTCACCCCGAAGCTACGGATGATCTCTCCCAGCGGCTTCATATAGATGTTGAACAGGAGGGGCGAGAGCACCGAACCCTGAGGCACTCCACAATTAAGAGGCCTAGGGCTTGACCTCTGCCCTCCTGCCAACACCGTCTGCGAACGGTCCGAGAGGTAGGAGGAGAACCAACGCAGAACGGTGCCTCCCACTCCCAGCCCCTCAAGACGACGCAGTAAGATACCATGGTCGATGGTATCAAAAGCCGCTGATAGATCTAATAGGACCAGGACAGAAGAATAACCTCTATCTCGGGCCCGCCAGAGATCATTCACCAGCGCGACCAATGCCGTCTCCGTGCTGTGCCCTGGTCTGAAACCCGATTGGTACGGATCTAGATATTCAGCTTCCTCCAGGTTCAAAGGGAACTGTCGTGCCACCACGCTCTCAACGACCTTCGCAAGGAAGCGAAGGTTGGAGACAGGACGGAAGTTGTTTAAAACAGCTGGGTCCAGTGCCGGTTTCTTGAGGAGGGGCCTTACCACCGCCTCTTTCAAGGCAGCAGGGAAGTACCCTTCACTCAGTGAGGCATTGATAACTGCTAGGAGCCAGCCTCGTGTAACCTCCCGAGAAGCATAGACTAGCCAGGAGGGACACGGGTCCAACAAACATGTGGCGGCACTTAGTTTCCCCATGATCTTGTCCACTTCATCCGGAGTCACAGGATCGAACTCTTCCCAAATGTACTTGGCCAACTTCATCATTTTCCTCTCGTTAGATACTGCCCAGTCAGAGTCCAGACCAGCCCGAATCTGAGCAATTTTGTCCACCAGATATTTACTAAATTCCTCAGCCCGCCCATGTAGGGGGTCCTCTCCCGTCTCTTGACTTAAAAGGGAGCGGACCACTCTAAATAGGGCGGCCGGGCGATTATCTGCGGACGCAATGAGGGTGGTGAAGTAGGCGCGCTTTGCCACCCTCATTGCCACAAGATAGGATCTAGAAAAGGATCTTAACTGTGTTCGGTCAGACTCAGACCGACTGGCTCTCCAAATGCTCTCTAGGCCCCTTCTCTGGCGCTTCATCTCCCGCAGGTCCTTGGAGAACCAAGGAGCGAGTCGGGACTTGCGCCGGGTCAGAGGCCGCAAAGGGACAACGCGGTCAAGCGCCTCCGAAGCAGCCTGTTGCCAGGCATTAACTAAGGACTCGACCGGGTTGTGGGAGAGGGAGGTGGGAATCGGTCCAAGCGCCATCTGGAATTTATCTGGGTCCATCAGGCGCCTGGGGCGGAACCACCTGGTCGGTTCCGCCTCCTGACATCGGGGGGTGACGTGACGGAGGCCCAACCGCAGGAGGTAGTGGTCTGTCCATGAAAGGGGTTGTGATGTTGGAGTAACCCCACCCAGCCCATTTAGCCACTGCCCAGAGACAAAAATTAGATCCGGCATGTTTCCTCCCTCGTGAGTTGGGTCCTGAGTAATTTGAGTAAGGTCCATGGCCGTCATGGAGGCCATGAACTCTCGGGCCACTTCTGATGCACTGCCCAGGGAAGGTAGATTAAAGTCTCCCAGTACCATAAGCTTTGGAAATTCGACCGCCAATCCTGAGATGGCTTCAGGTAGCTTGGGTAGAACCGTTGCTGTGCAGCTTGGAGAGAGGTATACCAGAAGTAGGCCCAACTGACCACCAGGACCCCACCTTAAGAGGAGGGATTCACATCCGTCTATCTGAGGGGCAGTGGCCTCCCGTGGATGGAGGGTCTCTCTGATAACGATCGCCACGCCACCTCCCCTACCCTGAGCTCGAGGTTGATGTAGCACACGGAAACCTGGAGGGGATAAATCAGTCAGAGGGACCCCTCCCTCTGGGCCCAGCCAGGTTTCCGTGATGCATGCCAGGTCTGCGTCTTCCTCCTCGATCAAGTCATGGATGAGGGGAGCTTTATTCACAACAGACCTGGCATTAAAATAGATCAGCCTGAGCTCAGGAGTCAGACCTCCCTCTTCCCCAGGGCAGCAAGCGGGAGCCAGAGGGTCAGAGCGCGCCACAGCAAGAAGATAGCGTGGGCGTGATCTCAGAATACGATATGACCCTCTGCTCCTCCATCTGCTGCCATTCCCAATTACTGTGGGGATCGGTATCCCTGTCCCATCCCCCTGGTTTACAAGACTCTCCTCGGCCCTCATATTGCCGCGACCATTGGCCAACTTAGGCTGAGACAGGTCCGGTGGGATCTTCCCCTCGATTTGCTGGGCCTGACCCTCCCCCCTCCCTAACCCTTCAAAAAATTTTAAAAGAAAACCCAAGAGCCTCTTCTTGGCGCCATGCCACCTCTCGGGGTCCCAGGACCCGTCATTAAGGAAACGGCGGCGTAGGTCTGATGGCCATCTCTGAGAGAGTGGGGAAGCTCTCAGGGCAAGTAGCTCACTTCTGGTGTAAGCCATCAGAGGTGGAAATAGGAGTAAAGGACGAGCTGGTTGGAACAACTGCATATCAAGACCACAGAGCTGAAGTAGTGGCTCCTGAGAACATGGTCACCCTCTCACAGTGATCAGGATCTCAGGGGGTCACCATCCAGCTCCGGGTAGGTCGCAGGAGGAGAGAGAGTCCGGTGAATGCTAGCATAGTCTGTTGGTGGATAACTTCGTAGCTCCGGTGATGAGCGGTGGTAGTTCATCTATCTCCATGCCTAAGATGTCATCGCGACCGAGGGGCTGTAGTCAGTCTCCGGTGAAAAAATGAAGGAGGGATTATCTGGACTTAAAGTATGATCCCGAGAGGATAACTGCTATCTCGGGGGCCTTTCGGCACATCCCACCTCCAAATAAAGCTTCAGGTGGTCCCTGGTGAATTCCGCCCTCCAGACCAGATATAGGAGGGTTTTAAATGGTGCTCTAGCCTACAGACGGTGGCCATCATCCCACAGACCTCTGTCGTGGGGGGGGAGCTCGATGATCTTATAGATGGGCAGATGGGGGGCAGCAGCCACCAATTCTGGAGCCTCGCCGTCCGGGCTACCTTTGTAGGCAGCCCCAGGTCGTTACAGCTCCTCCGCAGGTGGCTGCAGGGCCGGACCGTTTGTCTGTCGAAGGGAGATCGATCAGGTCGTTGTATGTCCGTTGCAGGCTTCCACATGCCGCGCATCCAAACAGGCCGCTTAACAGCTGATTTGGAGGCCGCCGCAAGATCCCACCGGCAGCTGTCGGCTAGTATATGCTCTCTGCCGGTCTGAACGAGCCAGAAAAGGCTGCAAACTGCGTGTTGCAGCCCGCCCATCATCGGCCGCTTTACAGGCTGCCGCGGGGTGCCACCGGTTACTCGCATCCAAGCAGGCCGCTTAACAGCTGATTTGGGGGCCGCCGCAAGATCCCATCGGCAGCTGCCGGCTAGTATATGCTCTTTGCTGGTTTGAGCGAGCCAGAAAAGGCTGCAAACTGCACGTTGCAGCCCGACCATCCTCGGCCGCTTTACAGGTTGCCGTAGGGTGCCGCCGGTTGCTTTCGGCCGTTGTAATTCGACCGTCAGCCTGATCGAGCCGTTCCGCTTGGCCCCTTCGAGTCCGGGAGCCTTGCCTCCTTGCCGCTTCGCCATCCCTTTCCAATACCGCCCCGTTGTTATTGCTGGCGCTCATTACGGGCTCCACCAAAGCCTCGGAGGGTCCTGTCACCCATCCGGGCTAGGGAACAGCAGCCCCCTGCAGGGCTCCATGCCAAACTCTTCCTTCAGAAGGAGATGGGAATGAGAAAGAGTGAGACAGGGACGGGGGAGGGAAGGAAGTCCCGCCTTAGCACTTGGCCACCAGCAGCCCTGCCACTGACTTTGCTTGTCAAAAGGTTGCAAAAGGGGATCATATGACCCTGGGACACTGTGACCATCAAAAATATAAATCAGTTGCCAAGCATCCAAATATAAATTACATGACCCTGGGCATGCTGCAATGGTAAAAAGTGTGAAAAATGGTCATAAGTCATTTCAGGGCAATTGCAACTTTGAACAGGATTTTGGTTTTTTTGGTTTTTTTGGTCATCAAATTTTTGACACCTTGCTAGGTGGTACTTGAATATTGCCATATCCTAAAAGTGGTACAGTCAGGGAAAAGGTTGAAAAGCCCTGTGATAGTGAGTGTGAGGAATAAATTTTTTGGTATAATGATTGTTATTTATTTATTTATTTATTTATTTATTTATTATCTATCTATCTATCTATCTATCTATCTATCTATCTATCTATCTATCTATCTATCTATCTATCTATCTATCTATCTAACAAATTTATCTGGCTGCCCGACTCACAAATAGCGACTTTGGATGCTTACAACATTAAAAATCCATAGCATAAAACCCATACCCTCTCCCTACTCATCACTGGAGGACATAATATATGTACACAAGGTCCCAGGTTTGATACTGTACCTGAATAAGAATTCAGAGGAAAATTCTGGAAAATCAGTGGGTTATCTTGCTGCACTAGTGGTATGATTTTTCTTTAGACTATATTTTTCCCATGAAGTAGCTCACTTATGATGTAAATAGAATGTAGCCTTAAAACCTGGGTTCAAATTATATTGGAACCATTATTGGTTATTCCCTAGTTCCCATCCCTTTATTCATTGTAGCCACCAAGTAACATTAACTTCCTTTTCTGATTAAACATAAACTAAAACTTTCCATATTAAAAGACATATCAGCAATATAAGTTCTAAAATGGAAGCAAATGGAAACTTCAGATCTTACCCTCATGGCCATAATGGAGGACAATAAGGAAAGATGCCATGCAAACCCTAGGCATTTGTAGCTCATTTTTATAACATTTAGTATAGGTTTGAATAATTCATTTAAGTTGGGCCGCTAAGCTTGTTTGGCCTGAAGAGATTGGAATCCACATTTCCTGTTCTTGTGAAAAGCCCAAGAATAGCCATCCTGCAATAACTGGTCTCATGTCAGGAAGGAGAAAATTCATATTCTAATTTAAAAAAATCAAAATCATATTTAAATGATAAAGTGTTGAGCATTTAGTCATGCTGCAGAGTAGAGTAGGCCAATCTTTATTTATTTTTTTATTTTTTTTATTGAAAAGTTTTAACATACAATTTTTCTTTAAGAATCCCCCCTCCCCCTCCCTCCTCCCTCCCCCCCTCCCTCTCCCCCCTCAAGAGTAGGCCAATCTTAAACATAATTATGAATTACAAATATTCTATTTTTTTGCAAAAAATACCCATTTGATAATGTGTACAGTTGCTCTTATATCCATTTCCTTTCACTCAAGGGTCGCACAAAATGTATTTAAAGGGAATTGAATAATGTGTTGAATAAGGTTATGAGTGACTGCTGGTTATGCCAATTCATACTACTGAAAGCAATATTCATGTCAGTGCCAATTTTGAATATAACAATTTGTGAAAGACAATGGAATTTAAATTCTGTTAGAACTATGTGGCCATTGAAAGAACAGGATACATTAATCTATCACACATCCTGACTCACTACTTCTCAGTATAACCCACCTCCCAGTGCTGGTATTGGGGGAAAAATAGGAGGATGAAAAAATACAATATACATTCACTGCCTTGAGTTTCTTATAAAGTAATAAGGCAGGATACAAATCTAATAAATAAAAAGGTAAAGGTAAAGGTTCCCCCGCACATGCGTGCTAGTCGTTTCCAACTCTAGGGGCCGGTGCTCATCTCCGTTTCAAAGCCGAAGAGCCAGCGCTTGTCCGAGGACATCTCCGTGGTCATGTGGCTGGCATCACTAGACACCAAAGGCGCACGGAACGCTGTTACCTTCCCACCATAGTGGTCCCTATTTTTCTACTTGCATTTTTACGTGCTTTCGAACTGCTAGGTTGGCAGAAGCTGGGACGAGTAACAGGCACTCACTCTGTTACGCGGCACTCGGGATTCAACCCGCCAAACTGCCGACCTTCTGATCGACAAGCTCAGCGTCCTAACCCACTGAGCCACCACGTCCCTATCTAATAAATAAATAAAGCTAAATAAAACAATCCCTTGGAAAAGTTATTAGATCTTACCCTCTCACAGAAAATCCCTATGCTTATAATCTGCATTGCATTAATGAACAATGGGAGTATAAAATATGGATAACTATCACAAGGCTAATCCCGTCCAAACAGCTCTGCAACTGGTATGTCAGTTCCAGTTGGAAAAGCTTTAGCATTCTCTTCCCTTTTTGCTTCTTTACTCCCCATTGAGTCTCCTATTGAAGCTTTTCATATAAACCACATACAGTAGATATACAGAAACATACATGCATCAGAAACAATTATATGCAACGTCTATGTCTCATCAATCCAAATTAATATTCTTTCATTTGTATATGTGCCAGATGAACATCAAGAACATCGTGTTGGCAGACTTCGCTTTTGGTTGCCAACATAGCCTGCCAGTGGCTCAGTCCTGCCAACCAGAAGACCCCTTTTCTACTGATAAAACAAGGATGATGGATTTTGTCTCTTTGTGAACTTCCTGTTTGTTCTTATCAGCTAGTGTCATGAATGGTGGAAGCAATTGTCTGGGGCTAGTCAGAGAGTGGTCATACAAACAAACACACCAGATAGGAATAAGAACATTCAGAGAAGGCAAAAGGATTAAGGATCCCAAAGATACATCAGCTCCATCCATCTATGTAGCCATCCATCTTGTATTACTAAAGATGGGGAGCTTGTAGCTCACCATATATTGCTGAATTACAATTCCTAGCATCCTTTCTCACTGATTGGCAAGAGAGAGAGAGAAAAAAATTGGTTCTCACGGTTTGGCTATATTCATTTGCTACAAATAATTGGATAATGATCTAAGCCTGGATTTGTTTTGGTTTACCCAATTGCCTACCTCATGTGAGCAATGTAACCCAAACAAAAAATGGAATAGTGCTTCCACTGACATGTTTGTCTCCTGTCCACTATTGACCATTTTGGAATAGAAGGTGAGTAGGGATCAATGAATCAGATGTTGCATGGTGGGGACTGGAGCATGCTGGAAAAAAGGGTAAATTTAGGCTAATCACACACAAAAATCTCAAGAGTGATTAAGAAACAGAACTCAGAAATAGGTTGGTGATGCAAAGCAGTTAGCTCAGTTCACAGGATCATGCTGCAATAATAGTAAGGAATGTAACTCTTAGTGAAAAGTATAATGGTATACTTAGCAGCCATGGGACTCTAATTTATAATATGTTCCTGTTTCAGTTACAATCTTGGACCATTTCTATTATAAACTGAATCCTGAAATCATCATTTACAACCAGAATACGAATCTGACAAAGCATATGAATCCAAGTTTTGCCCTACACTGTGGAAGTAAGAAAGGCAAAAGGTTTCTCCTCCCTTATTCCATCCGCAGGCTGACAGATGGATTACCTTTTGGGGAGTAGCCTACTCTCTGTTGAGGAGAAACAAACAGCTAGATCTCCCTCCTTGTCCCCTTATCATTTTGCTTAGTACTTTGCCAATTAAAAAAAAATCTTGATTCTTAATGGATAGAGTTCAGTGTAGTGTCTGGATTAGCAATTATTATATTATCTGAGACTTTTCTGGCCTTTGCACTCTGATGAAATGGATAGAGTACTCTCTAGTATGACCTCCGTCACCTGTAATCTGGACCCATGACCTTTCTAGCTCTTGCTGATGAAAGAAAGGAGCATGTTTAGCTGAAAATGGGAGGCTGTCAACACAGAGTGAGGTGGGGAGATGCTTGCAGTCTTGAAAGAGGCTGTAGTGTGACCTCTCCTTAATACACTATCTCTGGATCTGATCATAATTCATAACTGTAGCCATCCTCCAACCTCCAATTCTTGGGGAAGAATCTTGACAGAATCCTGAGAATACAGAGTATTTTAGGAGAAAAATTCAAAGTGTTGATTTTGAGCTTTAAAGTTCCATATAGCTCAGAACCCTCAGAATCAATTCATTTTTTGGAAGAAGCAGTTAATTATATCCAGTGGTTTTTTTTTTTTTTTTGTAAAAGAAAAAGGTGCCGGAACTCACACATGTTATACAACCCGCCTTGCTTACCCTACAAGGTTCCATCCAAAAAAGGTGCCGGAACTCCATTCTGAGCATTCTATGAGAAAAAAAGCCCTGATTATCTCCCATTTCCATTGGGGGGGGGGGAGGCCAAGAAACATTTTTGTTATTGCCTCCAACTTAGTAAAGTTCTCTCAGAAGTCAGACTGCTCTCTTCTTTAATAGCTTTCCAAACAGTGGTACAAATATTATTATTATTTAAAAAATAATGGTTCAATTATTATTTAGTATGCTGCTGTAATTGAATGACGTAAATTAAAATCATTATTCAGCATTACCATGAAAATAATAATATATTTCCTGATTATTTATTTATTTATTTATTTTATTACATTTATATACCGCCCTTTCCCTGAGGACTCAGCGCGGTTTACAGGGAATTAAAAACCAAAAATACAAAAGTTAAAACCAGTTTTAAAAAGATTAAATTTAACCCTGTGCAAATAAAACTCCCATTAAAATAAATTAATCCTCAGCCTGGGCCAGAGAGCTCGAAGGGCCAGGTCTTCAGGCCCCGGCGGAATGAACGGAGGTCAGGGGCAGTCCTCAGCTCCACTGGCAGCTGGTTCCAGAGGGCAGGCACCCCCACTGAGAAGGCCCTATCCCAGGGTGTTACCCGCCGGCAATCTCTTACCGGTGGGACCCTGAGCAGACCCTCCCTGTGGGAGCGCACTGGACTTCCTAACACAATCATATAATCAATACAAAACATTTCTTAATACTAGTACTATCATAATATAATATATAAACATAATAATAATAATGTTAATAATAATATCCTATGAAAAGAAGCATTTAAGAGCCTTTTTAAAATGAAAGAAATTGGACTCCAAAGGCAATTGAAGGGGAAGTCATTTCCAGAATGTAGGACTTAAATAGGAAAAAATATTAAACCATGAGGTAGCCAATTATCGTGAAAAATTAATCAACTTTAACTGCATGATCCAGACAAATGTACACAATGTGAATTGTAATAAATTTATTCAAATAACTGGGTGTTCCTCTGTGCATGGCCCAAAAAGTCAACACCAGCAGTTTATACTGATAGCACTTCCAAAGTTCCAGTCAATGTAGGGAATGATGAAAAGAGGATAGATGTGTGTTGGAAAGATCCAGGATCATATGTCATATTAGTGCTGAGGTGAACCAATAGGTGGAGAACAGAATCAGAAAGACTTATACTAATTCAAGTACCACCAAAGCATGAATTTATCCCATTGCCATTACTGAAGGATGAATAAATTCTCTGAATATATTCATATGGATCAATTCTATGGGTATTCAAGAGTAAAATGTTACAAATTCTTGTAGTTTTATCACTGAAGGATTTACAGTAAGTTTCTCATTGATAAGAATTCGTAATCAAGGTGTCACATAAGACATCTGCAAATAATCATGCTGAAAACCAAAAGAAACAATGAAAGGTGAAAGAGAAGGATTATCAGGATGAAAAACAAAAACTCAGTCTTCCCAGATTTAATTTCTGGTAGTGAGAATTCATCCAATTGTTCTTGGATGAATTAGAGTATTGGTATATCAATACTGATTAGAATACTCTATTGGTATATCCAATTGTTCTTCTGGAGAAGATATTGGAATAATCACTTATTGCCAGTGCTGGTAGTTCTGGTTATTATTACTATTTAATCATTATTAATTGGGTTAGAGATGAAGGACTCATCAGTTTAAAATTTAATCCAATTTAATAATATTATCAGGACAGTGATTCAATATGTTAATTTCTTTGAAATTTTTATGATAGATGTTTTATGGATGAAATATTAACATGGATGTTTGTTTTAATAGTTATGGAATAGTCATCACCAGGAGTTCTTGTGAAATTTAGCAGTACAAGGGCAATAAATAAATAATAAAATGATAAAAGAAGGAGGCTGATTAACCAGGAGGAATGGAGAGAAGAACAAATAAGGATTATAAAGGTCTCAGAGGCTAAATCCTATGAAGAATGATTAAAAGAACTGCGTGTGGTTAGCTTAAAGAAGAGAAAATTAAGGGGACTAGATCTGCCAACAGATCTCCAATGCCTAAAAAGTTGTCACAGAGAAGAGGGTGTGGATTTATTCTCTGTAAGACTTGTAGACTAGAACTCCCCAGCCAGCCAGTTGAAGTCTACAGGTGTTAAAAGTTGCCAAATTGGATAGCCCTGTTTTACAGAGAAATATCCAAACTTGAAATGAGAAATTTCCTGACCTTGGACTTTAGTAAGCTGTATAGTAGTCTCCCTCCTGGAGTTGTTTGGACTAGAAAACTTCCAAGGACTGTCCCAGTTCTGTAATCATTGTATGGCACTTAAACAATGATCTGAAGGGCTCATCTGCTGCTATAAACAAATTCTCATATGGCCAAAGAAACTAGTTTAATTTTTCTCTTCCTTCTTATTGATAACGTTTTAATTCTTTAATTGTATACTTCATATGTATGACTAGAGGTGTTTGTGCTTTTTCTTCTCTTTTTGCATATTCAGTAAAAGCTTAAAAATTAAATCTAGTGGACATTTAAGTAATATAACATCAAAGAATCTTTGTAACAAGTTCCTTGTTATAAACAGTGGTTGATAGATTGGGGATTTTTAATGTGATCATATCTATTTTTTTATACCAGGGAATAATTAGTAAGCCCTTTTTATGGAGTAGCAGCTGGAGAATTGGATTGTGCAGTTCTAAGACTTTTTTTTCTGGCATTCAGAAATTCTCATTCACAAGCATGTTTTCCATTGCAAACCTTCCTTCTACAAATTATTCCAATGGAATCTATATGGAAGTCAGTATTTGAGGTTCCCTAGTGGAACAGAGCTTCCCAAACCTTAAGCATGCACCCACCCCACCCCAAGTTTCCCTTAAATAAGCTCTGACAAAGTGAAAAATCCCCCAGGTGTCCTGCTGATAACAGGGAAGTTATTAGTTTTCATTCATGATGTCCAAACTAAAGTAAAACATCCACACAGACGATCATACATAATAATGGACTAGATAAAGTCCATTTTTCTTGGGCCTTCTGAAAGCAATCCTTGGGTGTTAAAGCAGGTCTCTTAATAAACATCTTATCTCCTCCCCACAGAGGCCCGGCTGCAGATAAACAGACATCCATTACTGTATCTTTAATAATAACTCGAATTTCCATCAGGGCCCTTCAAAAAAGCTCCCCCTTTTAGAGGCCTCTTTGAGTGGAAGGCACTGAATCTTGGGAATGGAGAAAAATATGAAGACACAAATTATGGTGTTTCTTCCCCCTGCCCCCAACTCCAAAGAGGGGTGAGGGGTGAGGGGTGACATGATAGCAGTGTTCCAATATCTCAGGGGCTGCCACAAAGAAGAGGGAGTCAAGCTATTCTCCAAAGCGCCCGAAGGCAAGACAAGAAGCAACGGATGAAAACTAATCAAGAAGAGAAGTAACCTGGAACTAAGGAGAAACTTCCTGACAGTTAGAACAATTAACCAGTGGAACAACCTGCCTCCAGAAGTGGTGAATGCTCCAACACTGGAAGTTTTTAAGAAGAGACTGGACAGCCATTTGTCTGAAATGGTATAGGGTTTCCTGCCTTAGCAGGGGGTTGGACTAGATGACCTCCAAGGTCCCTTCCAACTTATTATTATTATTATTATTATTATTATTATTATTATTATTATTATTATTATTATTATTATTATTATTATTATTATCTCTAGGTCTGTTGAATTCACTTCTCCTTGCCTTTCATTACTATCCACAACTGTCAATATATGTACTTTCTTCTGCTTTCTACAAAAGCTTCAAAATTATCCAAGATTGTTTCTTCTAATATTATTCTGTAGAACATGATAAAAATTCCTACTCTGAACGGGAAACTTAGAAGAAAAGAATACTTTTAGGAAGCAGTTACCATTGTACTTCTCCTGCTATACAGTTTTGGAAACCAGCAAAACAGTAGTCCAAAGGTATGGATGATGGAGTTTTCACAAGAATCCCCACATCCCATAAAAAGACTGTATTGCAAATGAAAGTCTTCGCTTCCAAAGCTTTAGAAGATAATTTTACCTGTGTGTACATAATTTAGAAGCTCTCACAAGATTCCCTTCTTGTCCCCAGGTTTCTCAACTCTAGACAAGTTGTTGTTGGCTGCTTTTGTTCTCAGCTTTTGCATACTTTTCAGTTTGCCTTAGACAACTTCAGTGAAGATTCAATAATTGTTACATTTCCTTCTTCATTTGTTTTACTTGCAGTCAAAACTAGATTTACTAAACTCCCTTTCATGTGTTTTCAAAATGCAGTGTTGCCCAGGAACATAACAATATCATTTGAGCACAAAATATGATCATGAGGTGCACAATACAGACCTCTAGGAGAAACAGAAAAAGTGGAAAATGCCATCTAGTTTTGACAGCAAAAAGCACTTGTATACACCATAGCTGCTGTCATACTGTTTCTTCAGTATAAAATGCAGTGGTTCCAGCCATGTTCGTCTCTTCCTGAATATCGTATTTATTGTTTAAGGAAGAAAATCTTGTTCGATTGTCAGTTCCATGCATTCTGATCTGCACATTAGAGTTGTTTGTATTTTTCCCATGCATGGTAATAAGATAAGCAAACATTTGTTTTAATCAATCTGAGTTTGATCCAGATAATTAGCCAGCCTAGGAAATCTATGGGATATCTACAGCAGGGCAAACTTTTAGTGGCCAAAGGGCACACTTAGCATTATTGAGGGGATTGAGTGTGATGTATGATATCATACCTTCCTTATGAATAGGGCTGATGGGGGGGGGACAATTTTTGAGTGCGTTCCACCTCAAAATGACAGAAAAATATGCTGTTATGTTTTTCAGCACGGATAGATGGATGGATTCCAAGGGCCATAAAAAGGGAATCAGTACTATCTTTACCTACTTTACCTACTTCTATCTAGAATGAAGGAAGCCATTCCAGAAATTCGATCGCTAATCCCCAAACTGACTCTTACAATTGGTAATCACTATGATTATATTGACTGAGTTTCAGAGACATATGTGATATGAAGCACATCTGAATGCATTTGTTGTATCTGACAGCACCTCCTCAAAGCAAATGTATCTAGTTCTGGGATCACATGACATCATCACATGAGCTCAAGGAGTTGTTGACTAATACAGCCTGTATGCCTACTGTCAATGCTGCAATGAACCTGGCTGAAGCCATCTTGCTTGTTTTCAGTTGCCACAAGAATGGGAGGAGGGTGATGGAAAAAATGTCTAAACAATTTGGTGCCCATGGGAACTAAGGTTCATTAGACTGAGGGCTGAGCATTATGTTAGAAAGCCTGCCAAATTATTCTATTGGGGAAAGTAGTTTTTTTTTGCATAATACTGGGGTGGGAAGTTTAACTTTGTAATATTGTAGGTTTTTGGAGGACACTTTTGTCTTGGTTTCACTTTTGACCATGCTGATACTTTGTAGCCAATAAACATGCTCTCAGAGGAAAACTCAAGCCTCGGAGTTCTGTTTTAGTTGGCCTCATCTATTGGAACCACGACACCTATGTACATTGCAAATTACCTTTTCCCTATTAAATCCAGATTTAAATACAATACGAACTCCAAATCAATCAAGATGAACAGGATTACTTATGATGCCATGTGACCAATCAGTTTAGGACATGCGATATATAAAAAGACAGTTAAAGTCAAATGAAAAATTGTTGCCATAAATAAAAATTTGTCATAATAGAAATAATTGAGACAACTGTATTATTCTACACCACTAAACAGATTTGTATTTGTTATAATAGAATTGGGGGAAAATTGAGAAAGAGAAAAAAATGTAAAACTATGCAAGGAAACATAAGCATTGTTAAAATAAAACAATCAAATGTGAGATTTACTTATAATGTTACTACAGAATTTCCTGAAAGGAGAAAATAGTTACAGCCTCATGCTGTAAAATATACAGTATATATTATTTGATTTAATGGATGTATTTATTGCTGTTTCTTGCAGCTAAATTGAATTTATTAAATATATTGCTGTGATTATATTTTTTTTACCATTTAATTTACTAAGAATGTAAAGGTTTGGTCTAGAGGACCCAAGGGAAATCTAGGAAACACTGAGCAAAATCCATGAAATTCAATGTAGCACACTAATCATGGTGGCATTATAGTATTAATTGCTATAATGTTATACTTCTAATCCTATCTTATACATTATAGCACATAATTTCATTGTGAGAGAGAGGGGGAAGGGGTGGGAAAAGGAATTAAATTTGGCTCTGTCGTGTAACTTAATAGAGTAGTTTGACTGTACATTCTGAGGACTTTGAGGTTAATGTCACACAATGCAATCCACAAAGGGATACCATGAGGACAAACAACTTCTGACACCCATGTAGAAACAGGGACATTAGCTTCTTTGCTTTTTTAAGAGGTACCCGGGCCACGTAAATGATAATTAAAATTCATTGTAAAGATGATTTATCAAGTCCATCATTGTGTTTGAAAAGGCGAGGTCACCCATGAATAGCTGATGAAATTTCCCAAGATTCCATCCCTAAGGATTTTCTACATCTGCTGCCCTCTGAGATTGGGGAAAATAGCCCCAGGCAAGCCTCTTGTTAATGTCACACAGAAAAAAGGTACCGTAAGCAGTTTGTCCAAGATAACGTGTTTCTTCCATTGTCTACCTGACACAATCAGACCTTAAAATAACATGGTAATAGGAAACATATTAAAGTCCCTGTGGAATTTTTTGGTTGATAGTCCCAAAAGCAACAAGCATTCCCTAAAATGGAGCAATAATCTATGAGGGGTTGCTGAGAAAAATATGAGAAGAGGCATCCCCTCCGCTTGCTAAATCATTTCACCAGTATGTTATATACAATTCATTCTCAATCAAAGTGAAACTCCTCCTCCTCCTCCTCCTCCTAATGTGACACATTGATGCTTGCAGAAGTCTTTAAGGACCATAGAAAGAAGAGTTGCATTAATATGGTGATGCATACAGTATATACATGCTATTAGATTCCTACTCAGGGGTCTGTGGTATTTTTTGCTGTTAAGGACAATCGTCCCTTGAAGATTGAGTGTGTAAGTGACGCATGAGTGAGCAGACAGAGCCAGTCTTTGCACATCTTTTATCCTCTAGGATAGAATCTTCTTGCAGAAGTCCTAATTATTTGGAGATACTTTTAAAATTAGGCCAAGGGCCAATGGTTGCCCAGCAATGACCTACAAAATGGTAGTTCAATTTGACATAGCCTCAAGCAGCTTATTAGGTCCGTCTTTGGACTGTATTTTGAAGTTACTAATTACAGACATCGTTTTTTCTTCCTCTAACATCTAGGTCACATTTTTGAACTATTGCAACATCATTAAATTTTTGGTCCCCCTAGCCTCTTATCTGGAAGAAAATCTCATTGAAATCAATAGAAATAATTTATGAAAGGTATGTATAGATTTTTTCACTACAACAGTCTTAAGGCTTGATTTTCACTTCCACTAAAAGTTCACTGAGATGCCTTTGGCAAGACATCATCCTGTGCCTCAGACATCCGTTTGCACATGGATGATAGTGGTCATGAGAGCCTCTATGTGTATGTCTGTGTGTCTGTGTCGTGTTTCTGGGTTTATGTGTTTCTGTCTATCTGTGTGTGCAAGTCCCAGAAGTTTTCTTGGCATCATTCTGAGAAGTGGTTTGCTATTGCCTTCTTCTTTCTAGGGCTGAGAGAGGGTGACTAATCCAGAGTCACCCAACTGCCTTTGTCCTGAAGGTAGGACTAGAACTCAGAGTCTCCTAGTTGACTTAATCACTACACAACTTGAAAGCCTCTTCACAGAATTGTTGTAAGGATTACTAAGCTAAGGCTTAGTATGCATTTGCATATTGTTCTATAAATGCTGCTTATTATTATTACTATTGACATTATAGTACAACTGAACGTTAATTCATAGTTATCTGAGAATAAATTCCACTTAATTCAATCTGACATAATTGATTAGACATGCATAGGATTGCACAGTAAACTAATTTCTGTTTAATGAAGTATGGAAAATATAAAGTAATACTAACTTATTTTCATAGGCAAAATGCAAGGGTACATAAATCTTAGGGATAGAAAGAAACCTGTTATAAATGTGGTCACTTCAGGCAGAAATGAACAATCATGCAATCTTTAATATACATTGATCGACATAGGTTTGCTGCATTTGGGGTCAGCATGAGTAATTTCAGGTTGTTCAATATGTGTTTAATGTGCAAAATGGTATTTAATTATCTGAGATGAGTAAAATGCTTGCATTTGTAATCAACTGAACATAGTAAAATGCTTGCATTTGTAATCAATTGAATTCTTGGTGAAGAATTCCACATCATGGAAATGTATTGTATTATCTTACCTATTTGATAGTCCAGTTATTAACTGGACATTCAAGAAACTCTTAAAAATATTAAATGTTACTTTTGCTCATATAACAAGAATGAGGCTAGAGCAAACTGGAGAAAATGATAATCTAAGAGTCCAAACAAGCTTAATCACTGTGAAAAGGGAGGCTGTTAAAAGGAAGCACAGGTTGCAATAGAGAAGCAACGAGCATCTTTTAAAAAAATACAATATAAAAAAGAGGTTTTTATTATTTGACTTAAGCTACAACAACAAAAACAACAACAACAATAATAATAATAGTTGGAAGGTATCTTGGAGGTCATATAGTCCAACCCCTTGCTGAGGCAAGAAACCCTATACCACTTCAAACAAATGGCTGTCCAGTCTCTTCTTAAAAATTTCCAATGTTGGAGCATTCACAGCTTCTGGAGGCAGGTTGTTCCACTGGTTAATTGTTCTAACTGTCAGGAAGTTTCTCTTTAGTTCTAGGTTGCTTCTCTCCTTGATTAGTTTCCATCCACTGCTTCTTGTCCCGCCTTCAGGTCAGGGGTGGGATTCAAATATGTGAACAACCAGTTCTCTGTGTGGATGCTGCTTCACGAAGTCCATTCTGGGCCTGGGCAACAAAAAATTAGCTACCGGTTCTGCCGATCTGGTGCAAACTGGCTGAATCCCACCACTGCTGCTGGCTCATTTTTAAGTAATTGTCCACTAGGACTCCAAGATCCCTCTCACAGTTACTACTATTGAGCAAGGTACCATCTATACTGTACCTGTGCATTTTGGTTTTTCTTCCCTAAATATAGAACATTACTTTTTTTAACCATTGAATTTCATTTTGTTAGATAGCGCCCAATGTTCAAGTCTGTCTAGATCCTTCTTTATCTTAAGCCTATCTTCTGGAGTGCTGGTTATTCCTGCCAGCTTGGTATCAACTGCAAATTTGATTAGTTCCCCATCTATCCCCTCATCCAAATCATTGATGAAGAAGTTGAAAAGCATTGGGCCCAGAACAGAGCCCTGGGGCACCCCACTGCACACTTCCCTCCACTGGATTTATCAATGAACCGTACACTACAAGGTGGATGTAGAAAAAAGAGGGAACCATTCAAATCAGTGCTTCAACAGGTGTGTCATACAATGTATCAATTTGGATATGAATGGAGCTATAATATTAAATGTATTCTAGTGGAAACTTAATATTCATGTAATCTTCTAAGAGTTGGTAAGGCGGAAGGTAGATTGGAACTTGCTGATAAATTAATGTTCTTATTGGACATTCAGAGGCCTCAGTGCAGATCACCCTTAATTTACCAACAGATTTCAATCTACCTTCCTCTTCTAAAGAAGAGAGGAGATAACATCTGATGTCAACCACAATCCTTCTCTATCAAACTGCCTCCTTCTAAACTAGGCTATTAAAAGTCCTAGTGATAATAATGTATATACAAAATTAGAGGGGTATACAGTATATGGATTCTAGAGCATTCAATGGTGCCTAACTTCAATTCTGCAGCTGAGCATACCCATCCAAGATTCTATTGGGCTTTGATTCCCATTATGAGGCTTAAAATTCAAAGAAGAGCCACACTTAAACGGCAGAAGCTAAGAATCCATTTTTCTTAGCACTTGCAGCAAGAAGGACAAACTGGGCATATGAGCCCTGTAATCACATTGCCTAGAAATTAGCTCAAGTTAAAGAAGTTTATGTCGGCTTCTTGAGCTAATTTCTAGGCAATGTGATTACAGGGCTCATATGCCCAGAGCCTTGGTGGAGCAGTGGGCTAATGCCTCCTTAAGTAACACCAGCTGCCTGCAATTAGTTCAGGTTCGCATCCCACCAGGCTCAAGGTTGACTCAGCCTTCCATCCTTCCGAGGTAGGTAAAATGAGGACCCAGATTGTTGGGGGCAATAAGCTGACTTTGTAATAATGCCGCTTGAGGGGTGTGTGAAAGCCCTAATAAGCAGGCATATACATAGAATGAAGGCTACTGCTAAGCTTGTAAGCCGCCCTGAGTCTTCGGAGAAGGGCGGGATATAAATGGAATTAAAATAAATAAAATAAATAAATAAAGATCCTGGATGCCAAGTGCAAGCACACTGTGTGAAAGTGATGCACTTTTACAGTTGTTTTGTGACCCTTTAAACTTTATAGGTTCCTATCAATAGTGACACGGTGGCTCAGTGGGTTAGGACGCTGAGTTTGTCGATCAGAAGGTCGGCAGTTTGGTGGGTCAAATCCCAAGTGCCGCGTAGCAGAGTGAGTGCCTGTTACTCATCCCAGCTTCTGCCAATCTAGCAGTTCAAAAGCATGTAAAAATGCAAGTAGAAAAATAGGGACCACTACGGTGGGAAGGTAACAGCGTTCCGTGCGCCTTTGGTGTCTAGTCATGCCGGCCACATGACCATGGAGACGTCCTCGGACAAGCGTCCTCTTTGGCTTTGAAACAGAGATGAGCACCGGCCCCTAGAGTTGGAAACAACTAGCACACATGTGCGGGGGAACCTTTACCTTTACCTATCAATAGTGAAATAATTAAATCTTGAAAAACAGTTGGAAATAAAAAAACAAGTAAAGTTCCTTCTGAAAGTAAGTTTTAAATGTGCATTTAATAACAATAATAATAAAGTTGGAACGGACCTTGGAGGTCATCTAGTCCAACCCCCTGCTCAGGCAGGAAATTATATATCCACAGTGATGTTAGTTTTACCCAGAAAGCATGCTAGCTGGAAATTCTAGGAGTTGAAGTCCACGCATTGTTGTCAAGATTGAGAAACCTTGGAAGGCTAAGGAATAATAGAGGAAGTCCAGATGGGAGGAATAATCCATAGGCTTCGTGCTTTAATTGCATTTTGTTGCACAGGGAGAAATTCCTCAAAAAAGACAAGTTCCTGTTGGGTAATGGAAAAGACAAAGACCATTCATGCTAGGGATATCAGAGCACAGGGGAGAAAAACAACAGATTAGCTCAGATTAGTATCTGAGATATTCATCAAAATCAGCAGAAAGGCTAATCCTCAATTCCAACTCAGTTCCCCAAAGATGTAGATTATTTCTGACAATTATAAGCCAATGCCTATCGGCAGTAAGTAAGACTTTGATTTTGGTCCAGGCACATCGAAATGTGAATTTGAGTGGATTCACCCAGCTCTGATGTCTTGGACAACTAATTGAAAAATCCTTACTGCGGACAGTTGTTGAAGGTCGGGGGCGGAAAAGCACCTGACATGTTCCTAATGAAAGACAGTTGCTGGCAATCATTTGCTCAGTTGTCCATAGCTGGGAGGCGTAGAGTTCCCTGCACAGAAGCTTTTCTAATTTCCATTCTAATTTGCAAGTCATAAAAAGAGAAGCCATTTGTGATCCCGGAGCTTCCATTTAATTTCTTGTCACCCTAATCATGCCAGTTTAACCCTCACTTGTTTGCTTGATTGCTTTGCATGCTCAGTTGATCCACTGCCTTCTCCTGAAAATGTAGCACCTTCTCAATTGGTGCATTAGATATTATTACGTTCTCTTTGCAGTCTAAGAAAAAGAAAACAAAAATGCTGCAGCCTCAATTATTTCTGAACAACTTGGCTGTGAGTTGCAGTCTAGAACCAGTATGCAAGAAAAACAAAATGTCTAATTATTCATATTCAGACACTTGAAATTGCTTTATCCACAACTATGGCAATAATGTAAAAATTGATTTGATACTAACCACATTTGGACACATAGCATCTAGGCAATGTTAAGCTAGCAAAATATTAAAAGCTTTGAAGGATATTCTGCCAGACAAATTTTACCATTTCATTTTCTGATATAACTTACACATCAGTTGCATGTAAACTGATTTGGTACAATTCATTTATTTGATATTGGGTTGGGCTGAGAGAGAGTGACAGGCCCAAAGTCACTCAGCTGATTTTTGTGCACCAGGTGAGACTAGAATTCACTGTCTCCTAGTTTCTTACAAATATGATTTTTTAAAAACATAGTTATTTAGTCTGAAACTATGCACATCCATACCTGTAAATATGGGCGTAGGAAGGCTCTTGCTGTATAACCAGACCATGTTAATGAAGAAAATTATCTATATGTTGTAAGCATGTGCAGAGGAATCTGTGATGGGATGATAGGATAATTAACTTTTCTTAAGCAAGTTATGGGAGTGTAGTTTTTTATGTATGTATATAAAATAAAGCAATTATCACTAAGAAATGAAGAAGGAAGTTACAAGCATATTGAAGAGCTGCCCCCTACTGTCTGCTATTGGCAGATAGAGTCAAGTGTCCTAATTAAGGTGTTGAAGAATTTTTAGGACTTTGGAGAGCTCCATGAGTTTCTGTGTATCTTTGGACCTACTGCCCTTGACAAAATTGATTAGGTTGCATTATCAGCTGAACAATTAATGATATTCATAGTCTCCAACTCCATAACCCAGAGAGACCAGAATTACTACAGCCAATTAAACCTTCACATCCTGTGCAGAGTTGATTATTTACAAAACCTGCAGACAGAGAAGGTGGACAACAGCAACAGTGATGGATATTTTCCCAATAACTCTTTACATTCCACAGTACATGTTATGAGAGACATTTTTTGGTTTGTTTGCTCATTCGTTTATTCATTAAAAACATTTGCATGGCCTCCAATCTTAAAACCAAACTCTGGGAAGCTCACAACAAAAGAATAAAACAATGCACCGTATACAAGCAATAAAGGTAGAGAACAACCAAACCATCCATTATGCGCACTATGTGATACTTGGAACTTTGCAAACTGAAAATAGAACTGGACAGAATCCTAATGGATTTTAAGTTATAGAAAAGCAAATTCTTATTTAATATGGGGGGGAGGCTGAGTGATAAGAGCTGTCAGGCAATAGAATCAATTCCCCCAAGAATGATGGGCTATCCCTACTGGATGTGCTTAAGCAGAGACTAGGCAGAGCCATCTGTCGGGGATAGTTTAATTTGGATTCTTGCACTGAGCAAGGGGATGAGTTCAAAGTGTAATGGAATTCTCAGAGCCTATGAAACAGGATGTCCATTTGCATTATTACAGGGACAAAACATCTGCACATTCCTCTCATACCAGGGAACTGAGTAGCAACCTCCCCACTGGATCAAAAGCAGTCAGCAGGAAAATCAAAGACCCTCCAACCTTAATTTACAGATAAATGGAGCACTAAAGTAAATATATCCAGTTTCCAAGGCATAATAACATTGGCAGTTTCTCTGCACCAAGTCCCTATCGGTCTTTTATTTAATTTAATTTAATTTAATTTAATAATATTTCTATACCGCCCTTCTCCCTGAGGACTCAGGGCGGTTCACAGGGCAAGAGGACCAGTCCTATCAGATTAAGGACCAGTCCTATCAGATTAAGCAGAATGAGGCATTCAGCTCAGATGGGAGGTATTGAATGGTAACAGAAGAAAAGACAGCAGCTCTGTGGATGATTTTCTCTCTTGAAACCTTGCCTGCATCTCCTTACATAGCCTGCTATTCCTTAAATTGTCTTATCATAAGGCAAAAATGAACATGTAATTGCCAGCTATTTTTATTTATATATTTTTTTGACAGAAAGGGAAAGGAAAGCAGAAATTGCATAAGAATACAAATTCCCATATACTAATCAAAACCAATGATATGCCTATGAGTGTGAATTTGTGTGTGTGTCATATTATTGTAATTGCAGGATTAACATCTAAGTTAATCAACTCTGTACTGAAGACTGAACATACTCAGTGCCCTCCACAAGCAGACTCATTTCATCTTTCTGTAGTTATGCTTCTTCCTCAAAATAACCTAGGCGTTCCTAACCTGAGGCTATCAAGAACTCTTTTTCACAGAATCAGTCAACACGTCTGTAGATTGTGAGTCCTGGGGGTTGTAGTCTGGACATATCTAAAAAATTCCTGAATGAAAAACGCTAACACTTCCAAAAATAGCAACTCCAAAAATTCTCTTTTGGAAAGAGGAGGAGGAAAAATAAGATGTGGTGATAGTGGAAATAGTGAAAAATTAGCTGGAAAGACGTCTTCCGAGACAAGATGCACTAGAAAAGCAAAAGCACACATCAGCGCAATCAGTCTTCCAGCTGCTTCTTTCAAAGTTTTATTACAGAGTATCTCTCATATAGCAGCAGGTGGCACTATACAGCCATGCTGGAGCATGACATGCACTGTAGAAAAATGGGCTTAAAAGTCGGAAAAGATTTTGTGTAAAGAAAAAATGTCTGAGAATATCCTAGTGTATAAATAAGCGACTGCAAGATAGATCACAAAGCAGTAGGATGCAGCTGCAGAAAGAAAGTGAGGGAAATTAACAGAACCTAAATTTCCAAGCCACAAAGACATAAAAATGATATTGTGAGAAATAGGAAGAAGTTTAGAGGCAAGCAGGAAATACAATCGCTTATGAAATGCTTAAAGAAACTGCATGTGTGTGGAAATGAGAAGACTGGATATGAAAACACTGCTCATTTGAAGGACTTTCATGTTAAATACAATGTCTCCCATGATTTAAGGTTGATTCCAATGACAGATGGACATGACCTAGTAGTTTTCTTGCAGCAGTATGGAAGCTGGTTGTCATTTCCTTCTTCTGGGAATGCTAGTTATAACAGAATAACAGAGTTGGAAGGGACCTTGGAAATCTTCTAATCCAACCCCCTGCTCATACAAACGGCTGTCCGGTCTCTTCTTAAAAACTTCCAGTGTTGGAGCATTCACAGCTTCTGGAGGCAGGTTGTTCCACTGGTTAGTTGTTCTAACTGTCAGGAAGTTTCTCCTTAGTTCTAGGCTGCTTCCCTCCTTGATTAGTTTCCATCCGTTGCTTCTTTTCCTGCCTTCAGGTGCTTTGGAGAATAGCTTGATTCCCTCTTCTTTGTGGCAGCCCCTTAAATATTGGAACACTGCTATCATGTCACCCCTAGTTCTTTTTTTCATTAAACTAAAAAGTAAAGGTAAAGGTTCCCCCGCACATGCGTGCTAGTCGTTTCCGACTCTAGGGGCCGGTGCTCATCTCCGTTTCAAAGCCGAATAGCCAGTGCTTGTCCGAGGATGTCTCCGTGGTCATGTGGCCGGCATGACTAGACGCCAAAGGCGCATGGAACGCTGTTACCTTCCCACCGTAGTGGTCCCTATTTTTCTACTTGCATTTTTACGTGCTTTCGAACTGTCCTTAATATGTTTTTGTTTTATGTATTTATGTGTGATAGAGGGCGTCCATGTGTGTTTATTTCCCAGCCTACCTTACAATCCTTTGATTTTTTAATAGAAACCCATCAAAGTATGAAACAGGCTTTCAGCTGCTTTATTGAAGCCAGCTAAGTTTTTTTTTGTCATCTACTGTAGCTATCATGCAGAAGAGAGCAATTATTTACTCTACTGCCCTAGAAAGCAGGGCTAGATCCCATAGATTTAGTTATTGGTTAGCAATTAAAGGAACCGCAACTTAAAGTGCATTAACAGGAGCATAAAATTAATGTCACAGGAAGTAATTGTTCCATTCTACTCTGTCCTGGTCAGAACCCCTTAAATTACTATGTCCAATTCTGGATACTAGTGTTAAAAAAAGACATTGACAAATTTGAGTGAGTTTAGAAAAGGGCTACCAAGATGCTAAGAGGTCTGGAAATTAAACCCTTAATGGGAATGACTGAAGGATCTGGAGAGCCTTCAAAAGGCAACTGAAGGGAAATATAAGAGTAGTTTTGAAATATCAGTGGGGTTGTAACATAAAATTATGTTACAAACTTTTGGGGTTAAAACTAAATGTAGAAGGTTCAGGTTAGACAACAGGGTACATTTCCTGACTGTACAAACTATCAAGTGATAGAATAGGCCCATGGTGGCGTACCTATGGCACGCGTGCCACAGGTGGCACGCAGAGCGCTCTCTGTGGGCACACACACCATCGCCCAAGTCTTAGGCCTTCAGCTAGGTTTTATAAAACCTTTTTGCTTTAGGCCTCCACCACCGTGTGCAAAAAAAAGGTTCAATCAATCAATCAATCAATTTCAACTTCTCGTGGGGAAAAAAAGATCTCGCAAAGTTGGAATTGATTGATTGAACTTTTTAGTCCCACCCAGTCTGCCGTTACTACCGAAGCCATGCCCACCCAATGGGCCACACCCAGGCAATGGGCCACACCCAGCCAATGGGCCATGCCCACCCGGCACCCAACGATACATAAGTGGGTTTTGGGTTGCAGTTTAGGCACTCGGTCTCTAAAAGGTTTGCCATCACTGGAATAGGCTGTCAAGTGAAATAATGATTTCTCCTTTGTTAGAAGTCTTCAAAGATTCAATAGTGGTCTCTCAGAAATTCCCTAGTGGTTTCTACACTAAACAAGAGTTGTACTAGATAATCTCTAGGGTTATGCCCTACTTTATAATTGTATGAGAAACCAATGACATTTCACCTTCCTTAAAAGTGGTATCCAACAAATCTCCCCCAGTCAACAAGGAATAGATGGACATGGAACCAGCCCATACGTTGCAGAGCTTGTACTGCAAAGAACCTTATCTACTTCTCTAAGTTCCACAAGCTTAAAAGTATATAAGTAAAAAATGCTAGTCTCCCTGATCATTTCAAACACTGAGACATATTGAACCATACTCCATGGATTGGGAACAGAGAATTAAAAGAAGCAAAACAGTAGAGGTAATTCTCTGTTCCCAATCCATGGAGTATGGTTCAATATGTCTCAGTGTTTGAAATGATCAGGGAGACTAGCATTTTTTACTTATATACTTTTAAGCTTGTGGAACTTAGAGAAGTAGATAAGGTTCTTTGCAGTACAAGCTCTGCAACGTATGGGCTGGTTCCATGTCCATCTATTCCTTGTTGACAGGGGGAGATTTGTTGGATACCACTTTTAAGGAAGGTGAAATGTCATTGGTTTCTCATACAATTATAAAGTAGGGCATAACCCTAGAGATTATCTAGTACAACTCTTGTTTACAACTCTTTGCTTCTCCAAAATGGTCCAATGAATTTTCCAATGATATTTGGTTTCTAATCTAGTAGGGCTTTTTCTGTTTTATGTTCTAGCTAGTAAGGCAAAGGTCCAATAAGGCAAATCTATGTCTATAGAAAAGCCTTGGCATTAGCGTTTATACTATAATTTAGCAATGTTGTTCTAACTCAAAATACTTTCAGAAAGAAATTGTAGCCCAGAGGACATATGTATAATACTTGATGAAATTGTTTCTTCCCCCCCAATTCAATGCACAATAAGTTATCCAGTGTATGAAATGCAGTTACTAAGAGTTATTTTTAGATTTATTTCATCTTGTCAACCCAATGAGTCCAGAGCTACTTTACAGCACTGTGAAGGTTAAACTGGTTATGGAAAAAGAAAGAAGATTTCTGCTCATGCCTGCTATAAAAATGTCATGGAATTATTTCTAATTTTACCATCAGGCTAAAAGAAGTCTCCTGGCTTTTTTTTCCTTCCTCTTTTAAAAGCGGGATAATAAATTCAAAGCAATCCAATGCTGGAGAAGCACCATATGTTAAAACAATAAAGGCTGATGAATGATTGGTTTGAGTCAAAGTTGGATGAGGATTACTTTGTATAAGGATTATAAGAATTAAAATACAACACATCTGGGGATACCAGAGTACTTTGGGTTGGTTTATAGGTAGCCACTGAGTGTTTCACTTCAGAAAATCAGAAAAATTAATATAGTTTCTCTTCAAGCAGGACCACATTGCTTTCGTTCAAGATGACAACTGCAGTGTTGGGGAATTATGCCACAAGTTCTGTCCATCCAGACACCTGTTTGTAGACACTGATGCTTTTCATTGATACCTATAATGTTGTGTGTGTGTTGTTTTTTAATATCATGAAATCATTGTCTATTACAGTTATAAGAAACTGGGCAAGGAGAAAGGGTACTTGGAATTTAGGAGCACTTAAAAATGGCTGCTATGGGCAATTTGCCTCTTCACAGAATAGAAGCTCCAGTAAGCAAAGACTTACAAGATAGCCATTTAACAGAAGATGAATTTGGCCTCTTTTGTGCTGTCTATGAATCCAGTAGAACTTTTGTTGGTTCCAAAGCCATTCTTGCAAATAATTACTGGCAGTATTCCAGCTTTCTATTTTTAATTATAAGATTTATTTTTTAAAACAAAATAGTCAGATGGGGTAGCTAGCCTGCTGTATCCAAAAGGAAATATCTGGGAGCAGAATGATGTCTGTGGGCACTATATACCTTATCCCCACACTTAACCGCAGTTCCTTTCATGAGGAGGTCTGCTTCACATGTCCTAATGTTAGAATAATCCTCAGATTGTGGACTAGGCAATTAGAAATCTGTGATCTTTCAGAAGCTGTTAGCCACAGCTCCAAGCAGCACCAATAAATAATATACAATTGAGGAATGCTGCTAACAGTTGTAATTCAGTAGTATTTTGAGAAACACGGGTGAATTTTAATCAGGTCAAGATCCAAACTCTCCTATGAAGGCTTACGTTAGGGAGGTCCAAATTCTAAAAGCAACATGACACAATTGTGACATAAGCTCCACCGTTTTTGTATATATGTGTGAAGTTGCACACATGTACAAAAAAGGATGGAGCTTGTGTCACAACAGCAGACATTGCTTTTGTCATTTTGACGAAAGTTTCCAATCCTGTACACAGGATTGGATGGTACAAAATGTAGCTGAACTGATTAAATAAAGTGGAAGATCCTTCTTAAAAGCTACAGCTGAAGGTCTTCATCTCAATAGTCACTGGATTTGGTGTTGACTGATAACTCCATCAGAACTTTGCATTCCACTTTTGGAGTAGAGTTTCTGAAATATAGCCTTTACAAAAATGCTGCATAGGAGCATTCTGACTTAGCTCATTTAAGATTAGATTTAAATTTCTTTCTAAAATGACTTCTTTGTTCAGTCCAGATATGTTTCATATCCCTGAAATATGGAAACCTGGAAAGTTTATAGTGCATATATCAATACTTTCCACATTATTAGCAGCCATTCTTTCGAAATGGATCTTTATCTCTTCTCAGGTGAATCTCAGTTCATCTTGACCTTGTTATTGTTTTCCCCTGCCCCCTCTTTACTCCCTTTTGCATGGCATCTAGAGTTTAAGTGTTTAAATAAAGATTTTGCTTTTTGAAATTTGGAAAATATTAAGTAAGAGGCATGCAATCAAAGATACTCTATGAATCAGCCAGTCATATGATGTGATTCTTACAGTAAGCGGATTGTCTTCTTCCCATGCATGGTCGTTTCTACATTCATTATGGACAATTAAGAAGCTGTCAGCAATGATAATATAGGAGTGCTCCTTCCCAGCCAAGCCCCAGACAAAATGCACATGTTTTTCTAAATTTTGTTGGGCTTGTTTTGGCCTGCTGCAGAGCTTGAGAAACACTGCTAGAGGGCCACCCTATGGTGACTCCCAGCAAAATTAAACTCATTATGTCAGTTAATCTCACCTAACCTGTTTTTGATTTGAGACAGCAGAGTTGTAATACCTGTTCCAAGCAGCTTGTTTGACAGACTGATCCACTGGATGGACTGGCTGGCACAGGTCACCATTGGTGCAATTGGTTTAATTTGTTTTCTGTAAGATTAGGCTGCAGTGCTGGATGTGCTGACACACTTAATTCTCAGTTTTCACTAAATAATTCATGGAATTATTTCCCTTAATTCACTAAGTCATTTCACTTAATTTATTCTGAATGAGATTCATGCTATTTATTTATTTATTTATTTATTTTAATTCCATTTATATCCCGCCCTTCTCCGAAGACTCAGGGCGGCTTACAAGCTTAGCAGTAGCCTTCATTCTATGTATATGCCTGCTTATTAGGGCTTTCACACACACCCCCAAGCGGCATTATTACAAAGTCAGCTTAATTGCCCCCAACAATCTGGGTCCATGCTACATGGTTCCCACATAAGAGTTTAGAAGGTGGGAGGTATATATGTTCAGCCATGAATCCATATGAAAGTTCTGTGAGATGTTTAGGCAAAATAACATTAAAAACTTTAAAAATGAAATATATAGTGAAAAGGTGGAGAATACCTTTCCAAATCATATCCACTAAAACCAATGGAAATATCATAATCAAATGCAAAGTGTTTAAAGGACAATACATTTTTTGTTTATTAAAGTTATGAATTGTGAAAAAAGACACAAAGGAGAAAGTGACAAAGTTTATGTTGCAGAATAATAATCTCTTCTTTCATAGCAGCTTCTCAGTTAATAACACATTCAAAATGCCATTTTAACAGTTGAAGTTTTCTGTTCATGAATTTACAGAGCATTCCTAATCAGATTCCCACTCTACCTGATTCCATTGGATTTATCAGTTTTATAATGGATATAAGACAGCAGTTTTTCCCTCTAATTCATTCATGTACAATTTTCCATTTCCTGATTTATTTACAAAATGCATTATAATACTTTTGACCATTAGTTCCAACCAGTGGTGGGATTCAGCCAGTTCGCACCACTTTGGCAGAACTAGTAGCTAATTTTTTTGTTGTCTAGGCCCAGAAGGGACTTCCGGAAGCGGCATCCACATAGAGAACCGGTTGTTCACATATTTGAATCCCACCCCTGGTTCCAACCTCTCCCAACCAAGTGCCCTGCAAATGTGGTTGGATTATAATTCTTATCCTGTTTCAGTAATGGTGATTGGAATCATGAGACTTGAAGTCTAACGTATCTGAATGACACAATTCTAGGGAAGGTTAATTTATTCTTTTGCCTATGCCAGTCCTGTGAATCATTATCTAATAAAAGGCCATCATAACTAGGGCAAAAAAATAATAATCCAGGCAACCTCTAGAGGAAAGCAAGGAGATGCAGAAAACCCATGACCTTTTTCTGTCATCTAACGGTTGACTGGATATTTTCACCTGGTAGTCCTAATCAAATGACTATTCCATTATATGGGCGTTATATAATGATCCCACATGAGTTTTGAGGGCATTAATAATTCCTTCATAGCAAGGGCTTTCACATGAATTGCTTGATTCAAAAGTGCATTATCTTCAACTCCAATTCAGTTGGTCATAGTTTGTTGGTCATGGTTTATTTCTCGGAAATAAAGCTAGGTAAAGGGTACAGTTCTCCCAGAAATTCTGCTAGTGACCTCTTCTCGAACTGAATGCTGGATTTTCTAAGGGGAACAAAGTGCTAAAGAGTCCATTATGTGAATGATGCATGTCTTGTATATTTATGCTGTAAGGGTGCTATGAAATCTGGTTAATGAATTAACTGATTTTCTGAGTTTGCAGTATACATTGAACCAAAAATTAACCAAATACATAGGGTTCAAAAGTTACTGGGGGAAAAAACACCTAACCAAGATTAAGCCTAGCTAAACTAGCATATTAAACAAATGTATCTGTGACTTGTTTCAGAGTATTGTGTCAAAATAGCCGAGACAGATCTTCCGCTCTGATGAGTGCTACAGCTGAAAAAAACTCATGCCTTTTAACAAAATATGTTAGGTGGAACAAGTTATACCAAATCTATTCTAAATTTTGGCTATCACAAGACAAACATGGCTTTCCTGCTTTGACACACATTTATTGTAACTTGAGAAAATGACTGATGAAAACCCCTAGCATTCCTGGTCAGGCCAGTTGAACAGGAGGTACAATTCATGTTTGATGTGACTAGCCTCAAGTTGTAAAAATTTCACCTCACATTGAATGGAAAAAAAGGGATTGGGTAACCCTTTCGTCTTTGTAATTTTTTGCCAAGATATAAAGAAAATATCACCACACCTTTGTACCCAGCTATGAAACTGGGAGCAGCCACAGAGAAAAGGAAGGGAAAGTGCAAATCAGTGCAACCTTCTTTCTCTCCCTGATTCACTTTTTAACACCCTGCAGTCAAAATCAAGAACATCATTTTTCTGGCTTTAAATGTGGAGATAAATACATTACAGTTCATCAAAATTATTCATTGTTCTAATTACAGAATCCCAAATATTATGAATTAATAGCAATATATTAAATTTATGTGCTACTCAACTCTCAGAAACTTTTGAAATTTTAACTCAATTTTCTGGGTTTGTACATGCTAAACTGAAATATGTTGACTAGTTTTTTGTTCAGCAACCTTCTACACATTTCTTTCCCCATACCCCTCCCCCCAAAAAGGGAAAATAACGTTCCCTATATTTATTACAATGTATACTTTTTTCTTCTCTTTTGTGGGAAGGAGTGGATTGGGATAATAGGCCAATTCACTTAAAAGTTGTAATCTGAAGAATTCTCTTACCTGGGAATATATCCGATCAAAATCTAAGAAAACAAGTTTTGAGTTGAATTCTCAGAGAGTAAACTCTTGGATTCCAAATCATTTATTCTGCAGTGGCAATGTTCTGGAGTAAGTAATTATATCATTTTAAGAACACAATGAAAATTATTTAGGCACCCGCAAAAAAAAGTACACCTCCAAAGTGAATGCCTGATATTTCTGGTGTTTCTGTATATTTATTCCACTGAAATCAACAGAGGCTTTATTCTACAATAGCATGGCTGACACCAGAGGCTAAACCTTAGATTTCTACTTTCAGCATCAGAATCTACAAAAAAAAAAATCTTATTCCTCAAAGTCCGTCCACTGATCTGTTGTTTTTTTTTAAATTTTGACTGCTATCCTTACCTTGACTTGTATAGCTAACTTGCTGGCACACTGAAAGGTACTGGTGATCTCATTCTATTGCCACAGTTTGCTAACCTGGCTTTTCATATAGTGAGAATTGTTTTAGTTTTGATTTAGAATAGCAAAGAGTTGTCGGTAACATGAAATCACATTTTTTACACATGAAATAAATGGCCCCATCTATTCCTTCTATTGAACTTCTCTGACCATTGTGACTTCAATTTATAATTATTAAATTTATTTCCCTGCAGTTATTTTTCTAGCACTGTTTAATGAACAAAGTGCTTTCTGTTTCATTTTCTTTATTCGTCTGTTGTATTATTTTTGCTTTCTCTTGTTCTTCAGAACTTGCAGTCCTCCTGGGAACTATAAAGTTGCTTTTTAAAAAAAAAAAAAGAAAAAAAAGTTGAATTTGACATTCTCTGTTTTTAAATTTTCTAGTTATATTCTTTTTGGTTTGTTTGCTCCTTTGACTCGACATTTTCGAGAGGAGAAGTTGTTCAGAAATTATCTCTCTCTTTTTTTCTTTCTGTCTCATTCAGACTTTCATTGACTCATGTTCAGGATTGCCGGGGGTCCCTGCAGATGGACCTAGACAGGAGGGCCTTTCAGAAAGTGGCTTTAAACCTTCCCTCGCCCTCGCAAAAGACAGATTCTTTCTTTAGTTGACAGCATTTGAAGTCCGTGCCGAGTTCGTCGTTTTTCTCTCGGGCTTGATTCCCCTCGCCCTAAAATCCACAGGGTCACTTCCTTTCCATCCCGCGACGCACAGGCCGTCCGGATCAAGTGGTCCTAAACATTTCACAATTATGCTACAGAACTGTTGAACTGTTAAGAACCACTGCACCCAGCAGGCTGAGAGAAGTCGGAGTTGGCTGGGCTGGGCTGGGCTGAAGAAAAGGGGGAGCGATCTGCCGCCCGCCCGCCGGCCGACCCACCCCCTCCTCCCGCCGCCAAACAAAAATTCCGCGTCTCTCCCAAACCGCGGTTCGCGTTTCTGCGCTTCCGCGACCTGCTAAGCCAGACCGAAAAAGAAAAGGGAGGAAAGCCAGCGGGCGGCGGGGGGGGGGAGGAAGAAAGGGCGGGAGCATAAAGATACCACAGACAAGCCTGCCCAGGACCCAACTGCGCGCAAGCAGCGCCACTTACAAAGTGCCAAGAAGATCCGGGCCGGAGGCGCGCGCGCCCTCTGCCCCTCCGCCCCATTCCCGCGCCAAGGCCAAGCCGGGGGGATGCCGGGTGCGAGCCCGGCGGAGCTTCTTTCAATATCCTTGCCAGAGCGTCGAAGGCGAGGCTGGCCAACCCTGCCAAGGCAAGGAGAGGTAGGTGCGCGCCCAGCCGGCTCTTCTCTCGCTCCCTCCTCGCCGTCCCGAGCTGCGCTCGAGTTGCCTCGACCTGCTCCTCTTATATATACCCGCCCGACTCCTTCGCCGTCGCCTGCAGGGGCAAGCAAGAATGCGGCCCGCGCCCCTGCCGCGACCAGTTTTTCCAGGCGGCCTTTGCAACGACAGCAAGCGGGGTGGGGGTGGCGGGGAGGGGTGGAAGGGTGCTGACGGGGTGTGTGTTTGTGCGTGTGTGTGTGTGTGTGCGCGCGCGCGCGCGCGCGCGCGTGTGGTGTGGTGTGTTTGTTTTTTTTCCTTCCCCCTCACAGCGCTCATCTGGGTCGGCGTGAAACGTAAGCAGAGAACGGGCCGGAGGCAAACCTGTTCTGTGGCGCGTTTGGGCGCCTCCTGCCCTCACCCAGGTGCGCTCCGAAAAGCCTCGTCATTGGGAAAGGAGCAACAACGACAAGAACAAACAAAAAATAAACAACGCAAAACCGCTCAACAGGTTGGGCCGAGGCCGCCTGAAATCATAGGGGAAGCAGGGAAAGAAGGGGCGGAACGGCGAGTTCCGCAGAAAAAGCCAGGCTCCCTCCGCCTTGGGTATCTCGCCCGCGCCAGTGGTGAGCCCTTGCCAGTATGCCGGAGAGGGAGAATCCCTTTTCCAAGACCGCGTGGAGCGCTTTGGCTGGGGTGAGAACGCGATAAATAAAACGCTCAACCCAGGCTCAGGAGTGTTCGAAGGGGGGGGGGGAAGAGACTTAATGGGAAGATCACAGCAGTTCCACGGAGACTGGCCAATTGATGAAACTTGCAGTTTGGTGGCCTGCAGTATCGTGATCTGGGAAAGGGCCTGCCTGGCTCAGCCCAAGTCCCACTGGAAAGCAGAAAAGTCGCAGTTGGCAAATCACTTATGAATGTGGCTTGCACAGTTTTCCAGCAGCTGCTTCTCCATCCTAATATGAGAAAATCTTCACCCCACTCTGCCTGGACTAGTAGTGCACAATGATATATGCAGAATGGAGTCTTCTCCATAGGTCCAGTGTTAGCTCCCTCCACAAATGAGCAGTTTATGTGGAGAATGAGTTAGCTAATCAAGCCAAAGCTAGCCACCTTCCTGGATCCTTTCTTCTATTGTCAATATGGTGGAAAGGTGTAAAGGTAAAGGTGTAAAGGTTCCCCCGCACATGTGTGCTAGTCGTTTCCAACTCTAGGGGCCGGTGCTCATCTCCATTTCAAAGCCGAAGAGCCAGCGCTTGTCTGAGGACGTCTCCGTGGTCATGTGGCCGGCATGACTAGATGCCAAAGGCACACGGAACGCTGTTACCTTTCCACCGTAGTGGTCCCTATTTTTCTACTTGCATTTTTACATGTTTTCGAACTGCTAGGTTGGCAGAAGCTGGGACGGGTAACAGGCGCTCACTCTGGAAAGGTATAATTTGTGACAAATAGCTGATTGGGAACCTTGTATGCCGGAATTCTTTTTTCTGCCATTACAGTGCTACAAAAGGACAGGTGGCAGCCCTGAAGATGTTGGAAACAAAATTAGCAGAGTTGTCTAGTGTACAAAAACATCCATATCTTACCATCTTGAATCCATACATGTATATAAAAGTCAGGCAGTTAAATAGGGAGAGCCCAGAATAAATCTGCACTTGACCATGGAAATTACTAGGTAACTTCAGGCAAGTCACTGTCTTTTGAAAAATGATGGCAACTTAACATGTGCATTCACATCAACACAGAGTGATGACATGGGCTAGATTTTCATAACATACAAGGTTAAAGGTGTTGATCGGTTTGTAATTCAGTATGATACAGCTAGCCTGAGCCACTCAAGCAGTCTTTCTATTAGTTTCACTGGGCCAGAGAAGGTTGAGAGCATTTCAAGTCATGCAGGCATTTCAACTCTTCTGGAAGTGACTCAGTGGGTGGAACAAGCATTAAGAGTCATTCAGCCCTTCCTGGGTTCAAAATGTGGCTGGTGTAAAAAAAAAACCTAGCTGTCAAGCCAGGATATAGTTCATCCTATAAGCATTGACCCCCTGCTTAGCCAGCACTCAAATAATAACATGCTCTTGCAGAAAATAATACTTTCAGCAGCTGAACATGAATTGTCTTCAGTATGAACCAGAATTCTACGGAGTCCCATTCTATCAGGAGCACAAAGACTTTCTCACATGGACAATTGTACTGAATGCATGAAAAGGCAGCTGACATAACCGGATTGTGATCAGTAGAGGGTTGATTAGCACATTGGATTTGAGAATGATCCAATATGGTAAATGAAACTTCTCTCAATTTCCACATCTTTCTTTGTTCATCCTACATGCAAGATTTATAAAACATTATCATGCATTTTTTAGCATTTTATGGTTCATCTTCCTGACACTGAAACTGTTTTGGAGTAATTACTATGCTACAGATATAATGATCCAACACATAGCATGACAATGGAGACATCTCTTTAGGAAATTCCCTATAGGGCAACACAATCAGACTATGAGTAATGATTTTTTGCCAAAGCTTTTGGTAATACCATAGGCATGTCTTGAATAATTGACCTGTTTCCTGAACACAGAGACTAGGTTGATTGGTTTTTGTGTTCACTTTGGTTAGCTCTGCACCTGCCTGAAACTGGCACTATCCAGAGAACCTAAATCCAGAGAAAGGCAGAAGATGTGTGTTATGAAAAGACAAAAGACTCAATTGTTGTAATCTGTTGCTATCATAGAAAAGGGCCTTTATTTTTTTATTATTTATTCAAACTAATTTAACTACCCTTGGTTATAATGCCCCTTGAAGTTAGAAGGAGGATGGAGAATCATGTGTTCTCCCTTAGGCAGAAAAATTGGCATTTACACAAATTACAAAATTATAAGCAAACAACTGAGGGAAAGAGGTAGTTTGTGTTATACAGCATTGCCTGTTTTGCAGATGAAAAGTTTATTCCTGGTACCTCTTAAAAGCACAGCTGGGGAAGATGCACAGGTAGGTTAGGTAAAAGTAAATAAAGTAGAGATGGCAGAGAACCTCTAACTGGGTTAGAGAAATGTTTATGGTTGTGTTCCAAATTGGGCAAAACCTGAATCCAGGACGGAATGAACAGATTCATTCACCAGAGACAGGATGGGATGGTGGCAACTCATCCCAGATTAAAACCTTCTATGAGTTTCTGGCCTGGAATTGCCATTCTGCTGAAGTTTTGATACGACTGGCACATTTAAAATGAGAAGTGTAAAACAAGAATTTTTTTAGAAGAATATTACGTGCATAAAAATATCTTGATGGAGAAGTCGGGGGAGGGGATGATGGAGGGAGAGCATTCAATTTAGGGAGAATATTGGATTTAGCAATCAATAGATCTGTCCTGGACTCAGAATGGTTCTTGCAATCTGACCATTGTGATTACATACCAACACAGCCCTGTGGATGAGTGGGGAGATTATGGGGTCAGTGGTACTCAAGCACTGATTGGGCAGTCAAGGAAAAGATCTGAGATGGGAAGAATGGTGGCAAGTTTCAATCAAATGGAAGCACAAAATATTACTTGGAGTTTTGCTAAGTGAAACAAAGCCTGAGCAGATGGTTGCTATGAGGATGGGGTGGGGTGGGACAGGAGGGGATGGGATGGGATGGAATAGGATAGGATAGTTGCTTATAAAATGTTATGCCAGGCTCAGATTAACAATTCTGACTTGGTTTGGAAGGCAAGGAATCACTGTGCCTTAAAAGGATAAATGGAAAAGCATAAAGATGAGTATTTCATGATAGAACATCATTCTATTCTCATTTGATAAGCCAGTTGGTCAGCCTGTTCCCCATTTCTATAGATGATTTAAATAAGTCCAGCATGATCATATATTAAAGGTAGCTTATGTCATCTCAGGATGAGTCTGTCTCCATGAATATTTTCTAGAAAAATTCTGGGTAGACGTTCACATTTAGTCTACAGTCTTCACTAAATGAACCATAGTGGCAGTGATAGAACTGCTGCTCACTAGGCATACAATGAAAAGGACAAGAATATCATCTGAGTTTTGACTGCAAAATGACATTTGAATAGTAGGCATTGCAGTTGTAGAGTTTGGTTGTTCCAGTATATGTTGGATTTTCTAAATACAATTTTGTCTGCAAATGTGCACAGGATTGAATGGCCTTGCTTTCAATATGGCATACCTGATCCAGATTTTAAAAATGAAATTAATAATTTCCCTATTATCAGTTTCTGGGAAGCAGAGATCAACATTTTCATCCTCTTTTGTTAATTCCATTCTAGCTGAGTTCTCTAGTTAATTTGACAGCCCCCAAACATCAGTGAACACAATCTTGTCCAGTTGCTTTCCCTCCATTCCATTTAGTTTTATAGAGGGCCGCTGAGCTTGAATGTCCCTATTTATGTAAGCAGTAGCACATTTCTAGTGCTTTTGAGCACAAATAAAACTGACAATATTTCAGATTGGAAGCACCTTATTCTCAGTAATACATGGAAGCATTGTAAGTATACTCAGAGAAAAGATGTTTCTAATGGGAAAGAGGTTCAGGAGGACAGGTTAAAGTGTGCACTGTGAATCCCAAGAATGTGGTAAGTCATACTGTGATATTATTCTTTCAGAGAATAATAACCAACTCATGCTTTTAACTATATACCAAATAAGTTGTTGTCCTGACCATTTAAGGCATTATAGTGGGAAGAGTCTTATAGCTACCAATTCAGGTCTTCAAGATACCATTGAAGTTCCAATAGGTGCTATTCAGGCCTGGAAATTCTTAAACTTATTACTTTGTCTGCCCTAGTCTGACAATGCTGCTTCATTCAGGGCACCCTTTGCCAATAAAACTATAGATGCTAATGAAACTTACTACTTCTGGATTTTCTATAGCCTATTATAATTTTTTTATTATTCCCTCAATGCCCAATTCTCAGAGATTGCCTGGACAAGTCCATATTACCCATACTTTTAATCAACCAATGTGCAAAGTCGCTTTTGAGAATATATTATTGTGGCTGACCATTGCCACTGCCAGCAACTATTTTGTGATCATAAATCCCTACTGGCTCCAACAATAACCTTGAAGTGGAATGGCAACAGAACATAAAATAAATCCTTTGTAAAGTAGTGTGAAAGTACTTTTAGTTTCCCATCTACTCAGACAAGATGGGAAAGAGTAGGTTTAAATTAAATAAAGTAGGTTTTGGACATACATCAGGAAAATATCTGTCTTGGATTTATAGCTTTGGGCAGTATATATAGTCTCTCCCCCCCCCCTTTCTAAACTCTTTACAGACATCACTTTGCTACATAGAATTCACTGTGTCTAGTAAACTAAGTTGTACATACTGTATATCAAAAGACAAAAGAAAATGCTGTCTTGGGATTCTCTAGTCTGCAAAGTTTAACTTAATCCAAAGGTGTGTGTGTGTATGTGTGTGTGTGTGTGTGTGTGTGTGTGTATTTGCAAGAGGAGTTGTGCAGAATTATCACTCCGGGGCCTTTGGGTTTGCCTGTTGGCTACAGCAGCTCCGGCTTCATAAAGTAAGTTAAGTAACCATTCATCATAGCCAATAGTCCCCTGACTCCTGTGGCTTATCCTTAAAAAATTACTATAGCTCTTTGAACTGATATTTTAAAATAATTGCCCCAATATCTGGTCTTCAGCTTGTAAAGATGTGTTGATGGGATGCCTGATATACCCCAAGATAATGTAATAGTGATAGAATTAAGGTAAAGGTAAAGCTTCCCCCGCACATGTGTGCTAGTCGTTTCCGACTCTAGGGGCCGGTGCTCATCTCCGTTTCAAAGCCGAAGAGCCAGCACTTGTCTGAGGACATCTCCATGGTCATGTGGCTGGCATGACTAGACGCCAAAGGCGCACGGAACGCTGTTACCTTCCCACCAGAGTGGTCCCTATTTTTCTACTTGCATTTTTACGTGCTTTCGAACTGCTAGGTTGGCAGAAGCTGGGACGAGTAACAGGCGCTCACTCTGTTACGCGGCACTCGGGCTTCGACCCGCCAAACTGCCGACCTTCCGATCGACAAGCTCAGTGTCCTAACCTACTGAGCCACCGCATCCCTCTAGTGATAGAATTACTTAACTCTTTTAGCCAATAGTCAAATCTGGATTATGGGAGCATTTGGAGGGTGCTCCACCAAAGGGCAACTTATCCAATTATAAAATGCCAGGGTCATTGTTACAGTGACAAAACACTCTTTCTCCAAAAGGCAAACAATCAAGGTCACACCCCAATCCACTCTTATTTCCCTTGGAAGGTTCTCTTTTCTGTCCTACTGTATATTTGGCTGTTTTCTGAGGTGGGCAGATTTCCTTTTAAAACATTAGACTGGAGCCATCAAAGCTTTTTTATTATTATTATTTTCTAAAAATGCATAAGAGACCTAGAGGTATATTGTACTTGTAAATAAAGTTCACGCTAGAAGTTGGCACTTTGTTTGCAGCATGGCCAGATTCCACCTAATTTTATTTTTAATTAAAATAATCTATTTAAAAAGTCAGATGGGAGAGGGAATTTAGGCGATGGCAGAGGATTTGTTAGTGAGACATTGACTGTCATGGGCACCAGGTGTCCCATTTCTGAATTAGGAAATACTCCGATCTCTTCTTGGATCTCCAAGGTCCTTCCCAGTCCTATGATTCTATGACTCTATCAAGCCAGTTTTTTCCAGTTTAGCAAAAAAAAATATTCTACATCTGGTGCTACTATTAGTTATACAAAGCAGCCAATTAGAGTGGCTGAGTAAGAGAAAAATGACTTGAGATTCTTCATGCTAAATTCCCAGACTACCTTCTTCACTTGATGGCCTTAGATATGCTGAGATGATAACCCCCATGTTAGCAGAGAATATTGGGAGCTGTAGCTCCAAAATATCTGGAGAGTGTCAAGTAAACGAAAGTGGAATAATAGTTCAAGAAACACATATTAAGAAGAGAAATACAGGTGAGGCACTACCTTATGCAAGCAAAATTATGCACAAATTTTCAATAATTGAGACTGCACCCATATATTGTTTACTTTGTTATTTTCAGTTATAAACCATCACTGTCCTGGACAGTTTAAATTGTGTCTTCAAAGACACCTCATTTGGCTTTCTTTTGAAACTATCTTAAGATTTTATTTGTATAATTTGCTACGTAGAGTATATTATGTATAATTCATATTTTTATATATAAAATATTTTTTAATAAATAACTCAAAGCAGCAAGAATATCCAATACATCTTCCTCCTCCTCATTTTCTTCATAATAACAGACAGGATTTGAACTTACGGTTTCCCGCTTTGCTAGCCTGGTGCCTTAACAACTAGACCAATCTGGCCTTTGCCATACTTTCTCGACTAAGACTAGCCAATTAATGGATGTTGAAAATGTAGCAGATCAGGCTTTGGGGGGTTTGATACTAAAGTTATTAGAGAGTTGATATCCCACCTGAACTTGGTTTATTTGCATGATTTGGAGCTCAATCTATAAGTTATAATGTATGTTCAATAGAAGAGAATGTATACTAGTATGTCGCTCAGGTTTGTACAGGGTTGAATAGGCTGTTTGAAGCAAACCCTACACTCACTAGCACTGATCATATTACCTAGTCAGGGAATGAAATAATCAAGCTCAAAGAGCAAGCAGGACTTTAATGTATGTTCAGACAAAAACATGGAAAAAGCCAAGCCTTATTCAGGATAAAACAAGTCTGTGAAATAAAATTCAGGATTATCAAGTCTGTTAGATTCTTGCATATGAGTAGATTTCTCTGTAAAACCATGTAGTCAATCCAGATTACAGCAAGACTTTGGTTACTGTTATTTGTTATCACAATCTTTGCAGCATCATTTTACTATTTAGATAGTGAGTAGTAAGGTCAGTTCTAAAGAAAATTTCAAAGCCAACCTGTATTGATAAAACACCAGGAAAAAAAACCATGTCTGAGTGTATTTTCTTGGTTGAAAGTATGCAGAGTTATTGTTAGTGTTTCTAACAATGTATCTTTTAACATCCTCCTCTGCTGTCTACTTATTCAAATCTCCAAATGCCCAATAAAAAAGTTTATTTCTTGATATCTTTTGTTTGGATTGAGTGATCTTGTGAGAAGCCACCAAAATTGCAAAGCACTGAACAGATTATTCAGTGGAAAACAAGAGATTCAGATGAGTATGTTGCATGAAATCAATAGTGTGAAAAGCCACTGCTGCAGGCAGCTATGGTTGCTTGTAAGTAAAATGCCACATTGTCTCAGATCACACACACACACACACACACACACACACTTCATGCTGAACAAATAATTTCCAAATATTTTATTGAACACCATAGCAGCAAGTCAGGACATTTTAAAGGTAATAAGCACATAGTTCTACTGTATTTGGCCTGTAAGTACTTAACAGACTAAGGCATTTGAAACAGGAACATGCAATGCTTACTTCATGGCATGGGGCCGGAGTACCTCAGGGAACATCTGCTGCCGGCATCAAGCTCCCTGCGCCCTGTGCGTTCCCACAGAGAGGGCCTCCTCAGGGTGCCACCGGTCAGAAAATGCCGTCTTGTGGCCCCCAGGGGGAGATCCTTCTCTGTGGGCGCCCCGGAGCTATGGAACCAGTTACCGGTTGAGCTCCGGACGGCGCCCGATCTGCGCTCCTTTCGCCGCGATCTGAAAACATACTTGTTTGAGCAAGCCGGCCTGGCATGAGGGGGATTGGTGGGGTTTTTTATCATTTTTATTGGGTTTTTATTATGTATTAACTGTATTTTAATCGGGCATGTATTTAATTATCTTTTAATTTTTGTACATTTCTGTGTATTATTCTTGCCCTGTACACCGCCCTGAGTCCTCAGGGAGTAGGGCGGTATAGAAATATTAATAAATTAAATTAAATTAAATTACTTGAGAAACATGAGAAATTTTACCAAAAATTTATTACGTTGTTTTCAAATTCATATAGGTAGTTACACCACCATAACAGATTCTCTAGAAGGCTGATTAATTTTCACTTCACTACCTATAGAAACTTGCAAATTTACTCATCTGCTTAACATTCTGATATACTTTTGATTTCTGAATTATCTGGGTTTCCCCTCATCTCCTGCTGTAGAAATCTCTAAATTTATGCTAAGATTTGCTTTACATGAATCAAACTGAACATGCCACAAAACGCCACAGAATATCCTCACCCACAGTATGAGATTTCTTGTGCTGCATTCCAGATAGACAGATCTTTTTTTTTTTCCAAGATAGGCCATTTCATAACCAACCAGTTTTTCAACTTTTTTTCCAAATGTTTCATGGGTAGTGAGGATGTTCTCAGTTCTTACTCACCTGGGACCTGAATGAAGTTAAATTCCCCTCTCTCCCCTCCCGCCACCACCACCATTTTTCCCCCTCTTTGTTAAAACCTCTGAGTTTTTCCAGACTTGCTTATATCTTTCCCCATTATTTCTAGGTGATCTTTACAGAAATTCCAGTCCTCTTGGCAGCCATCTTCAGTTCACATATCAAAAAGGTTATTTGTTGGGAAATCTACTATTCAGCTTCTAATGCAATGGCAAATACTTGATCCTGTTGTTTCTTAGAATGCTAAAGGTGGAGTTATGCACTTTAAGTAATTCTAAATTTTATTTTATCCATACTATCACTGAATTGCAGCAAAGAGCTCAAGAGATCTCAGTGGCAAGGAGCATTGCTCTGAGTGCAGAATAGCCCCTCTGAGTCTGGTGTCCTCCCATCATTCCCAGCCAATACTGCCCATGGCGACTAGGGATTATGGGAACAATAGCCCTGTATATTGCAGTAATCAAAATTGAAGAGCAGCAGCAGCAGCAGCAAAGGTTTCAAGCCCTAGTTTTAACAGTGGGTACTACAGTTTGATTCATTACTTCCTGAAAGCAAAATGCAATCTGACAGGCTACTATGGGACTACAGATTGGATCTATGGTACATTATAGGCATTATATTTCTTTTAATAAGGATATGTTTGTTTGTTTGTTTGTTTGTTTGTTTGTTTTAAAAAAGGACAGATATAAAAAATAAATTTCCATTCTAAGTTAATCCTAAACATTATAAGCATTCCATTGTAGCAGAGTTTGCATGAACAGTGCCTTTCTTCCTCACAGTCATCAAGGAACATCATGTATCTAAACAAAAAACAAAAAACAGGGGTTTTTTTTAAAAAATGACAAGAGAGAGGGAGAGAGAGAAGGTTAGTTGCCTTGAGTATTGCTATAAAACAACACCTCCCTAACCTTAATATCCACCTAAAAGTAGCTACAGATAATCTTTGATTTACAACCATACATTTAATGACTGAAAAAAGTGACATACTTACAACCGTTGCCAAATCCTTTTAGTCATGTGATCACAATTCAGGTGCGTAGCAACTGGCATGTATTTTTGACAGTTGCCCTGTCCCAGGATCAGGTGATCACTATTTGCAATTTTCCCAGTCAGCTTCTGACAAGCAACGTCAATGGCAGAAGCCAGATTCGCTTAATGAGCACATGATTCATTTAACAATTGCAGTGATTCGCTTTACAACTGTGGCAAGAAAGTTTGTAAAATGGGGCAAAACTCAATTAACAACTGCCCTGCTTAGCAATGGAAATTATATATATACATAAAGCCTTCCTTGATTGTTTCATATTTCACAACTGCTGTCAAAATATCTGTGCAAAATAATTCCAGTGTAAAAAATGTTGCTGACAATTTGGTTGCTGGAATAGACAGCTATTAAAATGCTGATATTTATGTATATATCAACATAATATCTTGCACTGTACAAACATATATGCTAGGGACTCTGTGCATGAGGGCTCGAAGACTATTTCGTATCCAGAGAACATTAGAAAGCATTTCATCATTTCATCTGAAGCAATGTGAAACTTGTTCCACATTATGGAAGGAGCCATTTTTCTAATAACCTGAAACCCCAATGGGTATTTTGCAGACTTTGTTAAATGGCTGTAAAGAAAAAGAGAGTTGTCAGCAAGTGTGCCCTGAAGAGGGAGTTTCAGCCAATCAAAGATCCACAGCATGAGTACCAGCACAATACACTTTTTAAAATCCCTGTTCATTTCATTTTATTTAGAATTTAAATCTGTTTGGGTACATTATTAGAAAGTTTAACTAATACCTAGGAAAACAAACATGATGCCCATGGTTGCCCTTCTAAAAAGCTGATGAGTATAGTTGATTTGAATCTAGGGACCTCCTGTCTGAAACTCATCTCTGAAATTGATAATTTCCAAACTGACCATCTTGGCCAACTGGGACAATACATATGCTATACTAGGATCCAGAGCTGCAAATGGGAAAGAAACTACTTGTATTATTTTGTACAGAAAAAAGAAAAGAAAAAGAAAAAAGAAGTATCCCAAAGTCTGTTTCAAGAAGGAGACTAATCCTTGATATAAGAAAGCAAACTAGATTATTCCAAAATGTTTTAAACCCCCACGCTATCCCCAAATTGTCTGTTTCCAGATAATGCTCAGGAATAGTTTTTCCCACCCATTATTGTTTGAAGAATGCAACGTACAGAACTCCCACCCAACACAGTCAATTCCAATAGCTCTAGTGCCAGCAAATCTGGAGCATACAAATTTGAGCTCCAACACTGGAAGTTTTTAAGAAGAGACTGGACAGCCATTTGTCTGAAATGGTATAGGGTTTCCTGCCTGAGCAGGGGGTTGGACTAGATGACCTCCAAGGTCCTTTACAACTTTATTATTATTATTATTATTATTATTATTATTATTATTATTATTATTATTATTATTGATTTAGAAACCGATGGATGGATGGATGGATGGATGGATGGATGGATGGATGGGACAGAGAGATATAATAAATTCAATTCAATTCAATTCAGAGGGGAGGGAGAGAGAGAGTCTTGTGATCTTTGGTTGGGAAAAAAGTTAAAAAGCAGCAATTTCACATGGGATTTGGGAATGAAGAATAGAAAAAGTGTGTGCTTGTATAAAAGAAACTGCAAATATGTGGTGCATCTATAGAGTTAAATCCTGGCTACTTAATTTAGGAATCTGTTCTTACTCAAAAGTTTATTCTGCTTATAAATTGACCACAGATACCAATGATTTCTGAGCTATTTATTACAAAGAAATAAATCCTATTTATTACAAAGAAATAAATCCTGGAATCTTTGAAGATCCTACTGCTCAACTAAAAATCAACTGTTCTTATAAATACTTTGTCTCATGACTTTGATTTTTTTCAGTCCTTTAATTTGTGAAGATATAAAGGATAATATCTCAGAGCAATAAGACTAGTCTGAAAGTGTCCTCATGGAGTTCAATGCAAACATAAATGTCCTTTCTAGAGATGGGCTGTGAAACAGGAGGAAAAAGTAAAGTACAGATAAAAGTAGAAAGTTATATGAAACGTTTGGAAGTAATTAAACAAAGCCTGAAGATTTGAGAAAGGCAAGACTGAGAAACAAACTAGTTGCTATTAATTCATTTATGCACATGTCTGTAATTGAAACTATGAAGCGCTTGCAGGTTAGCCAAATAATGTACTATGAGTTGTATTTATATTACATTTGTTACTGAAACTGAAAGATGCCTAAAACATTCTGCTGGTTCACGTGCCTCAACTTTCAGCCAGTTTTGCATTCAAATCACTCTTCAAGCAGAGAAACAAGTATATTTGCTGATGGTTACTGTAAAAATCAGTGGCAAAATGACAAACTCAAGCCAGAGGACCATGACCTCGCTCATCCCATTTTCCACATTGTGCTGCATGACCAAATGAGGTACAACGATGAATGCTCATTTTTTAAAAAAAACTTACCACATTCAGGATGTCAACTTATTGAAAAACTCGATGACTTTTGCATGCCCTGCAGCCTTGGCCTATTAGAAAAAAAGATTGCAATGCCAGTAAGCACCAACACATTTACATATACTAAGGAGCACAATGGCTAAAAGGTTTGGAACTTTGGGCAGAAGGTTAGCAAGCCTGGGTTCAAGACCAAGAGCTGCCATGGGGCGGGGTTGAGCTCTTCTCCTTTACTCCAGCTCCTGCTGGGGACATGAAAGGAACCCACAACTGGGTGTCCCCAAGGCAATGGTGATGTCACTAGCTAATCCTTTCCACTCAGAAGCACCTTGGTGCAAAATGGATATATACAGTATATCTTCCATACACATAGCAATGGCAATAACACTCAGACTTATATACTGCCCCATAGTGCTTTACAGCACTCTCTGGGTGGTTTACAATGTCAGCATATTGCCCCCAACAATCTGGACCCTCATTTTACCAACCTGGGAGGGACGGAAGGCTCAGTCAACTTTGAGCCCTGTCAGGATCAAACTTCAGGCTATGGGCAGAGTTTGCCTGCTATACTGCATTCTAACCACTGAACCACCAGGCCTCCCCCATATTACAATATGTTCCTATAAGCATTATCCTGTTTTACTGTCCAGTCAAGGCTCTGCTCCAAAATTCTTCAATACTTAATACCTTACCAAGAACAATTTCACATTCTTGAAACTTTAGAAAGATAGGATCAGTCTTTCTAAAGTTTAAAATTATACTGCTTATCCAAGAGTCAAGAACTGCTTGAAAGATACCCATTGTTTGAAAGAAAAAAAAGTGAGTGGTTTTATTTTTCTTGATAATCTGATTTTCTATTCATTTTTATAGCTGTTTATTTCTTCTGAGACTTTATTACATAATATGCTATTTTTAAGTAATGGGCAAGAAGCCTCTTTCAGCTGAGCTGGCAAGAAACACATGAAAAATTGATAAATAAGCTATATATACTAAACACACTTAATTAGAAGTGTTAATTCCATTAATTGCATTAACGCTATGGCTAGACAGCAGTTCTTTCCCTCTACACGCATGCACTACACTACACACATACAGAGAAATACACTGAAATTGTATAGGTATTTGCATAAAATTTGTGGCAATTACCCATTTGAGCAATGTAATTCTTACTTGCTGGCCCAGCTACTTCTCTTTATTTGGAGGCAGCACTATTAAACTGAATTCGCCCGTTGCCCATGAGAGTTAACTATGCGGAACAGATGTAATGTGTATACAGTTGGTCTTGCAAAATCTCCCTCAATGTGATTCCCCATTAAAACTTCTGAAAAAGCCTCTTAATAGGCTTTGAGCCTGACCTTGCAATATTCCCTGCATCTAGAACTGAAATCTGAATACGATACACAGTCTTTCTTACCACGTTAGCTGGAGTGTTTCCATCATAACCAGTTTGATTCAGATCTACCCCAGCTAAATGCCATGCCAGCAGACCATCAAGATCTCCATGAAAAGCAAGACTGCAAAAAAAAAATACTATTCTAAATATTCTAAGTTCAGAAAAGTGCAGCTTACTTTACAAATATACACAAACCCAAGATTTTATAGAACGATAGTTCACTTTTCATTTCTGCCATATATTTGTTTTCTGTATTTCTAATTAAAGTATTTTTTTAATTTTACTTATTACAAATGCTTTTATGCTAATTCATTTTTATGTCAGTCTCTAATCAGCTTATGACCATAAAGTTCAATAAATGACAATACACTAATCAATAAATATATTAAAATAATATCAAAAATAAAAGGTACAATCAGTGATTATAATATTATAATCATCAATAACCAGATTCATCCCAGATTCAGGTACTCCTAGCCATTCTTGCCTTAGTCCCCAGAGTAGACATGGTGGAAGCCTGGATGCTTTACTAGGATAAAAGGGAATGGAGAGGGGCAGTGAATAAGGTTAGCATAAATTATCTTTACCTTTTGAGTATATGAGTTTAATTTCTTTGGCTTACTATGTCTTACTCCTTTTCTATGGTGATGATAATGATGATGTTATCCATTTAATCAAGTCCACCTCTTGGCCGTTCTATGGGCCAGGTCTCCTCACATCTTCCAATCTTGAACTATTTCTTTGCTCTGGCTGGTGTCAGCTTTGATAATGCCCACCCATCGTGTTCTTTGACAGCCTGGCTTTCTTTTACTGCTCATCCTTCCAAACAAACATGATTGCTTTCTCCAGTGAAACCCTTTTCTGTACTTTGCTTAATAATGCTAGTCCTAATAAAGAATTGGGTAATGGGTAAGAATGTATTTAAATATGACATGGCAATTTTTTTCCTTCTGAGGAGGAACATTATTATCTTCAAAGGAAGCATAAACCTAAAATACTTCACTCCTGGATGGATTTTAGCAATAGTTTCTTGTGATTGCATCAGTTGGGCCCTTCACTCACATATTTTACTATTCATGCTTATCCCTCTTGTGCGATATGATAATAGGGCCAAAATATCCTTGTTCCCTGTACCCTGTTAAGGCTATAATATTTGAGCTTTAAAAAATCTGGACCATCACTAGAGGGCAACAAAGAGTTATTTCCATAGACCTACCCCCTTGGCAGCTATCTAGTGGCCATCCAGATATGCCCAAATATGGAACCCTATTCCTCAAAATATTAAAATTAATGCCTACAATTTTTTTTGGAGAACAACACATTTCTTAAAAGAGTGAGAAACAAAAGGCTTGGAAAAGATGCCAGAAAAAGGAAGACAAGATTACAAAAGCCCAAATAGCTGAACAAGCAATGCTGCTTGATGAATCAGCTGCATAAATTAACAAGGGCGTTTGGGAAGAAGTTTTCGACAGGCTGGTTTCACCCAGAAGGTGTGCCCATGACCAAAGGGAAAGAGGCACAGGCAGTTTCATATTTCACAACATCACAGCTATCCCATAAAATATAGTTTAAAGGGGATATCCTGCACTGAGGTTGCTTCATATTTCATGTTTTTGCTTCAAAATTCAATATGAGAACAAAGCTGTCAGATATGTTATTATTTAATATTAAAAACAGTCATATAATCTCCAGTCTCCTGAAAGACACTTGCCTCCTCAAGTTTCCAAACTAGAGGCTAAGGAGGTGTTGCAAAAGAGCAGGCAGGCCGGACATGTAAGGTGCCTTACGTGCTACACCTCACTTAAGGGCTGCTCCTATTATTAGGCAGAGTGAAGCAGCCACCTAAGGCAAGAGATTCTGGAGGACAAGAGAAGCCCTGTCCCCTAGCCAGTTCAGCTAAACCCTTGATGGAGTTTAACATACCACATATCTATCCTGGGTCAAATAAAATAAGAATTTAGAGTGGTTACCCATAACCACTCTAAAAGTACAATTTCTTTTTGTTTTAAACAATGTATTTTCTACAAACATCGTGGGATCTTTCCTTCAGTCAACATTCAACGGGCAGAGATGTGGTAGTAGGTTGGAGTTCTAGTTTCATGCAGTAGCTTGGAATGCTCTTTTGAAAGACGCAACTAATATAATATTGTAGAAGCTGGATCTTACAAGAGGTCTGAAGCACCAATCCTGTGCAAAGATGCATGGAAGCAAATTCCAATGAACACAAAGCAAGAGGCAAAGCAGACTCTTAGCACTTCAAGCTACAATCTAATCCAGGACAGAAGTTCTCACCAGTCCTTCACTTTTCCTTCACTTTTCATTCATCAGCATATCATCCACTGAATCTGGGGAGATGGTGCCTCCCTATTGTTTTCTTTCTACTGGGGGTCTCAGGTATTTTTTTTTCCTCTGTTAGCTTTCATCCACCCTCTTGTCTATTTTCTTCTACAACTTCTGCCTTTGTATTATCCTTACAGTAGTGGCCAAAATTGTGGAAACCCTTTGGGAAAAGTGTACAGTAGAAATTTATTTATTTATTTATTTATTTATTTATTTATTTATTTATTTATTTATTTAGATTTATATACCTCCCTTTCCCGAAGGACTCAGGGCGGTTTACAAGGCATGCCACCTTTGGTTAAGTTTCCACCAGTTTTTCTTCTAATTTCTTTATAACTGTAAGCCTTGTTCATTTAATTTATTTTACATCACTTTCTGGGCAACCAGTCAACTCTTTGCACCATTACTTTAATTAAACCCAACCAACTTGATAGCGATCACATAACACACTGACAAATGTCCTCCTCTCAGCTCCAATACATGACATCAATAACTGAATCCTACTGTGATCTGATTGGCTCATTGCCAAAACAAGATGACACCTGATTGGCTGTCTAAACACTCATGCTCATTGGCTACAATCAGATGAAGGAAAGCTACCTGATATCAACCTAAGCAAGTTGTGCTTCCTTTTTCTGGTTATTTGGCTATCACTTTTCATAGAATACAGTACAGATAATTGAACAAACTTTGTTGCATTACATTCTTGATTAAATTATCTTTCCATTGATATATAATTTTATGGTACAACTCCAAAAAAGTGGTGTTATTAGCCATTAAACCTCAAAAATACACTTTCCCCAAAAGGTTTCCACAATTTTGGCCACTACTATATTTTGGAGGAGGATGTCTATGGAGATTCTCAGTCAGTCAATCATGGTTGCCCCAAAGGTGCTTTTTTCACAGGCAACTGGACTTTCTTGTTTTTCTTTGAAGACGTTTCGCTTCTCATCCAAGATTCTTCTTCAGCTCTGATTGGATGGTGGGGAATTGCCTCGTGAAAAAAGCACCTTTGGAGGATGATCTTTCACAAAACAAGGAGGGAGTCTCTTTTATACTATTTCTTCTGATGATTTTTCCCCTTTCTCTTTTTATCCTAGAATCCATTTTCAAGTTCTGTATTTCTCAACTGGTTAACTGGTCCTTAACCACCAATAGTTTTCCGAACTCTGTACTGTACTGCCTTTCTTCATCCATTCCTGTAAATCCCTTGGATCACTTTTATGTTAAAGTTACCAGCCAATGTCTCGGCTTCCTTATTTGTCAAAAGTCCTTGACAGAATGTCCTCTTACAATCTGTTCTTCATTTGCCTTCTAATATTTTTTTTCAAACTATAGCCCTAAGAATTTTAAGCAGGCTACAAATAAACCAGCAGTTTCTCACAACATTCTGAATGGCCAAGTCTCGGTGTCTTATATCAGTTTTAGTCCCTTTGGCTCTACGGCAGTATCAGGCACACTTGACCATTAGGGACTGTTTATTTATTTATTTATTTATTTGTTTGTTTGTTTGTTTGTTTTTATATACCGCCCTTCTCCCGAGGGACTCGGGACGGTGTACAGAGCAAGGTAGGTATACAGTTAAACAATAGTAAAAAACAAATGAAACCCCAAGAGCTATCAGGCCAGGCCGGACTGCTGGAACAGGTAGGTTGTTGTTGTCCATATTCTTTGGATATCATTGGCATTGCTTCATGCTTAGATTACTGTGGTAATCTGGCAGTTTTTCTCAATCCCTCTATCTCTCCCTGATCTTCGTTCTTAACAATATTGCTTGGGATATCTTGACTCTTCCATGTTATTCTCGTGCCTTAGTGCAATATAGGATTCTTCACTGGCACTCTATTCAGGTCAGAGCCCAGTATAAATTATTAGTAATTATGTTTACAGCTTTCCAGGACTATACAGTACAATACAGAATTGACAATACCTGACTCAACAGTAGTACCTGTCAGAGGATTCTTGGTGTTTTAGTAGATGACCACATAAGTATAAGCCAGCAGTGTTGCTGTAGCTGCCAAAACAGCCAATGCAGTCCTAGGCTGCATCACCAAAGGTATAGCATCAAGATCACAAGAAGTTATAGTACCACTCTATATTGCACTAATAAGTCCACGTTTGGAATATTTCATCCAGTTCTGGTCAACACAAAGATGCTGAGGCCCTAGGACTTCCGGTGGCTCCGCGGCGCCGGAGACAGCCTTACCGGGCTGCCCGCGGCTCAGCTGTGTGATTTTTCGCCCGAAACAGCGCCGATCAGCTGTTCGGGCGAATTTGAAGCCCCCTCCTCGGGAGAAGAGGAGGGGGTGAGCTCCCAGGTAGGGGTAGAGTTCTCCAGGGCCGCCTGAGCTCGGAGCTCGGGCGGCTGAAGGATTGAACTCCCCCGTAGCCTGGGCTGCTCCCAGCTGGCTAGCGTCTCTGCTCCGGACTTTATGGAGCAGAGCCAGGCGTCTGCGACCATCCCTGCTTGAAGGAGAGACTATGAAAGGAAAAGAGCAGGCAGAGCAGTACAGGAGGGAAGGATGAAGAGATGAAGAGGATTATTTTATTTTACTCTCAAGCTTGATGGACTTTGTTTAAAACTTAAAGTGAAAGTGCGTCACAATTGTAAGTAAAAGATGGCGGCTAAACCTCCCCCTAGAACTTTTCGGAGTGCTGGAAATTCTCCGGTGCAACAACAATCATTATTGCAGGCGTTGCATTCTCCTGATGTATTGACATCGAAGGATCTTGAAAAACATACCCAGTTAATTTTGGAGTCAATGGGTGCTAAATTTGTACAGATGGAGGAGAAATTGGAGAAATTGGAGCAGAGAATGGAAGAAAGGATGGAGCAGAAACTTAGAGAGATGAAGGTAGACATTTTGTCCTCAGTGCATAAAGTAGCTAAATGTGTGGAGGTGCTGGATGACCAAGTGGAAGACTTGACTCAAAAGAATGCTATATTAGAAGCAAAAGTATTGGAAATTGAAGATTTAAAAGACAAAATGGATAGCGAACAGAGTCTGGCTCAATTTTACCAGATGCAGTTTGCTGTTAGAATTAGAGGCCTAAAAGAGAATATTAAAGAAGATTTAAAGCAGCTGGTTTCTGAGGCTTTTGAGGGGGTATTGAACCATCCAGCATCTGAAATAAAACAAGGCATGGACAAAGTGTTTCGTGTGAATTCGTGGATTGCTAAGCAGAGAAAGCTGCCTAGAGATGTGGTGGTTTATTTTGTAAAAAGGGAAATTAGAGATGAAGTTATACAAGCTGCCTATGATACTAAAGTTGTGATTGCTGGTCAAGAAGTTTTGGTTCTAAAAGAAATTCCTCCAAAGATTTTAAAGAGAAGGAAGGACTTTATATTTCTTGTGCAAGAGCTCAAGCTAAGAGATATAAGGTTCAGATGGGAGATCCCAGCTGGGTTGAGCTTCATGTATGATGGCAAAAGGTACTGTTTGGGTACTGTGAAGCAAGCGCATGATTTTTACAACAATGTTTTAAAAGCAACCCCATCAACACTTCTGGAAGCTGCAGAGGGATCTGGAGAAGGAGAACATCAAGAGGATGAAGATGGACAGATAGACGAGAAGGGTATAGGAAGAGATCAAGCTGCAACTCTTTTGGATGATCCTAGAGAACGGAGGGTGACGCGTGCTGCCTTAAAACGCTCAAAAAAGATAAAAAAATAAGACCAGTAGAAATCTATGGAACTTCCACAATATACTTATAGTTAAGTGGTAGTTGTGTTTTTAAGAGTTTTGGGATGATATGTATGGTAACAGAATTTTTAATTTGGAATTAATGGACAATTTACTACAGAGGAAGAGGAAGAAACTTTTGTGGGTTAATGCGGGTTAATTTGTCTAAGAATTATCTATTATAGACTATTTTGGCTAGAGAGGTTAATAGGGATAGGTGCTTGTGATGTGTAAGTGAGAATATGTTTAGGTAATAGTGAATTGTGGAAGAACATAGATGGGAATGATGCTAGTTTTCTTTTATTTTAGTTCTTTATACATATTTAGTATTGTTAAGGATTGGTTTACTCTATATAAGCTAGAGAGTGATGGATTTAGAGTTTATAATTGTTAGTATATGATTGTTTATGATTGCTTTTTAGATATATACCTTGTATTTTGCTCTGGGAAGGCGGGGGGGAGGGGGGGAGGAGGGGAAGTAGAGGGGGGGAGGTAGGGGAGGGAGGAGGGAGAGGGGGAGGGGGGGAGATAGGGGGGAGGTAGGGAGGGGAGGAGGGAGGGGGAAGGGGGGTTTTTCAAAGGAAAATTGTATTTTAAAACTTTTCAAAAAAAAAAAAAGATGCTGAGGCCCTAGAAAGACTGCATAGAAGAGCAACAAAGATGACAAAGGGGTATGGAGGCTAAACCATTTGATGAAAGACTAAGGGAACTATGTTTAGCCTAACAAAGAGAAGACTTAGGTGTGACATGATAGCCATCTTCCAATACTTGAAGGGCTGTCACAGAATAGATTTATTTGTTCTCTAAAGCACTTCAGGGTAGGACAAGAAACAATTTGGAACTAAGGAGCAATTTTCTGTCAGTGAGAACAATTAGTCAATGGAACAGCTTAACTCCCAAAGTTCAGGAAGTTCTGGGAGGTCACTGGAAGTTTTCAAGAACAAAATAGACAACTATTTGTCTAGGACAGAATACAGAGTCCTGCCTAGAAATGGGGTTGGACTAGAAAATCTCCAAGATCATTTCTAGCCCTATGATTCTGTATCCTTCAGTATTTACTGCCCTTTTTTCTCCCTAAAATTCTGTTCATTATATTTCTCTGAGCAGAGCCTTATTGTGATATCTCCATAGAGGGTTATGGTTTCAAGTTATGAGTCTGGCCCTGTGACTCTGAAATCAGCTCCCTTCATCTTTATAGAAATCTGATGGCCTTTAAATATTTTTATTTACTTTGTGGATTAGTATAAATTCTAGTTGTTCCACTCTAACCATTATATAGCTGATAATTCCAGATTAATTCTAGGTTAATTTTAAATTATTATTAGTGTATATATACTCAGGGCATTCATTTAAATATATTTATTGTTATATTGGTTGTTTTAGTGCTATTTTTTTTTTGCTTTGTTTTCTTTGCACTGTTCCCTGGTAAAGGCACATAAATCATTATTATGGCTGTTATTTCTAAGTAAAAGAGGTAGGTTTGTAATGGACAAGATTAAACTACAAACCAGAAAGCTGACAGAGTACCATTGCCTCTGCTAAGTACTTTTTGACCAACCTCTTCTCAAAACCATTATGTGCAATATGGGAATAATTCCCAGTAACATATGTGGTACAAGAATGCAGGTGAAATATTTTAAACACTTGGACATGCTTTACAGATACTTAGTACTTATTATGAATGTTTATTAAGATTACCATTAGAAGTAAATTATAAAGTAGATTTGATTAGTCACAAGTTCTAGGTATGTGTAATCACCTAAACTGTTAAACTGTTGATATAACAATTTTATCAATCAGTTTATCAATCAGAAGAAAAAGGTGTATAAACATGCAAAAGTTCATCAAATTGCCAAATCAATTACAAAGCACCCAATTTGATGCATGGAGTTGACTTGGCAATTTAATTCAAAGATTTGATTTTAAGACAATATAACTGAATCACCACTTTAAATTGAATCTTCACATAGCTGTAGAGAATTTTCAACCTTAACTCACCTCACACTAACACACTAACCTTGGAAGAAAGATCAAATAAGACAGAGAAAATAAAGTTATTATTTTTTATGTTGAATGTGTCACCTCACCTTAGACTTGAAAAAAGTCAATGATATGTCACAAGAAGCAGCAAGGATTTCCCATAAGAATTAAAGAGAACTAGCAATTTCATATCTTTCCTGCCTCTAAGGTCACTTCTCAATCCAGAACTGCTCATAAAAATATGTAAGCCTTTGGGAGCATCAAGCATTGGAAAATAGTGGAATCAACCTACTGAAACATCCCAGAAATGAAAATAACGGCCAAGAATAACATCCATAGTTGGTAAAACTCACGGAAGGATGCCTGCCATTTTTAATATATATTCTTTAGCACTAGATAGGAAAACCTATGCTCAATTGGAGAACCAAGACTAAGAAAAAAAACTTTTATTCTCTTTGTGAGTGAGTGATTGGAAAGCTGTAAATTAATACCTCTTCTCCATTGTTTGTTCTGAACCAAATGGAAAGAAAGGCTGATACTTAAAGTGAGCCTCTGTAGAATCTAGCTAAGATAATGGGATTCTTTTGCAGATACTCCATTATTAAGGAGTGGCCATAGATCAACCATACAATTGCATACTTTGTATTGGTGAGATTCCAACTTCAATGAGTGAAGAAACAAAGTCAATGTTAGGCTAAGAAAAGCAGCTGCCTTACCTTAGATACCAAGGGCAGATTGTAGCATGGAGGTAGTGAGAGTAGGGCTACAGCTGTATCATGGAACCTGCATTGTACCTCACTAAGCTAGCCTGCTGCCCTCAAGTGATATTAAAGAGAGAATGTCATCTTGTTTTTGTCTTGGGCACAAAATGTGTTAGACTTGTAAAATAGCAAATTGCTTTCCAAAGGTCTGAAACTATGTCCTACACTGGTATCTAGTTTTTGATTGTTGCCATCTTCATCAACACAACTAAGATTTCATGGTCCCACCAATCTTATTGAATTACAACTCCCAGCAGCCTTCACGACCATCTATAGTCTTTTGGAAGAGATACATCAGTAATATCAAGAGAGAGACAAGTTCTGCACTGCTGAGATACAGGATTCTGACATATTCCACTGTCATCAAAAATCCAAAGTCAAAACATCAAAAGCAGTTGAAAAAGCAAAACTTACAGAAAGATAGCAAAGAAGAGGTAGGTGCAGTCCTAGTGGTTCATGAAGACCTTTCCCTTCAGAATAGGGACTATGTACCACTCACTCCAAAGAAGGAATGCAAAAAAATCTGAGCATATAATGGAAGGAAACAGAGTTTAATATGTCTAAATAGAGACTGCTTCCAAATAGAGAATACTTTATGTTCTTCACATTAACATCATTAATTACAATGAGTGTTTGACTAGTTTTCTATAACATTCATTCTATGTCTAAGAAGTTATGGCCCTTCTCAAACTAGGATGCTCTTGCTGCTGTGCCTCCTATCTTTATCACCTTGTCTTTAGACTCCTTCAATTTACTTTACATGAGGCACCTTTGAAAGCAACTCAAAAGCTGCAATTGGTTCAATATGCAGTAGCTCAGCTACTTGGAGGGAAAAGCACAATGGGTTTAGAAGCATTGCCTCAGTCCCCCGGGACTCAACTGCTGACAGATTTCAAGGACTAATCCAAGGTGCTGTTTTAATTTATAAATCCCTACTGATGCCTGTGCTCCCAATTTGTGGGAGGTGAAAGAAGTATGTCCCAGGGCCACATCTTCACATTAATGGTCCTCACACTATGGCATGCCTTGCCTCTCAGGTGCAAAGAGACCCCTACCTTTCTTGTTTTTCACAAAGCAGCCAAGATTGCCTTCCTCTAAAGGGTTTCTGGTGCAAACAGTGAACCTGAGTTATTATGGGAAGATTATTTTTATGAATTTATCAGTCTATTTTGACCACAACGATATTATTGTAACTTGCCTTGAGTTGTTGGAAGTAGGGGTGTAGAGATATGACTGTAAAAATAAATAAATGAATAAATAATAAATAAAATATCCTCATAGAAGGGCATCATCACTTCTAAGGTCAATATGTGAATGGAGCTTATACATTTCCTTCCTGTCCTCCTATCCTGGTTGAAAGCAGAAACAAGGATCCAATTTTGCAGCATAAATATTCTCATGATTCTGTGTGATGTTTTATAACACAGTTTCCATACCAAAAGATTACATCATTCACAGTTAAATTGTGGGTTCATAATTTAATTTTTTTTCTATTTTCTTACACATCAAGATATCACCATTAAAAAGAATGGAATTGATTAGTACAAGTCATTTATTTAACCATTCCAATCTCCTCATGGTTCACATATTGGGTTAATGATGTTCCAGGCATGGAAAAATTGCCTTTTAGATTTCAGCCCTTTCTTTCATTATGAGTCAGGAAATTTACTTAAACTGTTTCATCAGATGTATCACAAATTGTCTCCTTTCCACCGTTTTAGATATACATAAGATTAGTAATATGCTGAAAGATATAAGTCTTCAGCTAAACTTCAGATATCCAAAAGACCTGTTTTTAAATAAATTTAAGAAAAAGGCTAAGATAGAAGTTTATTAATTCATCTATAAATCTAAGGCCTTTATGGATCAATATTTCAAAGCAAAAATGACAAAATGTAAATCATTATCTATGCTTGATTAAAAGACATAGCATAGCAGCAGTATTGTGTTTGATCAAACACAATCTAAAAACTTGCAGACACTTAGGGGACTCGGGGAAGTGCTCTATTTAGGTTTTAACACAAGAGAATGCACAACCTAGGGACCTAAACCATATGGCATATCCCAAGGAGTGTAACAGTCAGAGTCCTACAAATGCTGCTCCAAATGCTCGTTTTATGAGATAAAAGAGAAAAATATAAACTACATGACTAGAAAGTAAATTCAATAGCATTTAACTGTAAGTAAATACATTTAGTTTTTCTTCTACTCTCACCTCTTACTTTTTGGAGTGCAGTGCTCTACACAATTCAAAGCTAGATGGATGATAATCTTGGCCAAGAAAAAAATAAGACACACTTTCTATAGGATCACAAGCCTTTGGGGGTTTTTTTGGAGTGGGAGCTGTCCATGACAGTTAGAACAATTAACCAGTGGAACAACCTGCCTCCAGAAGCTGTGAATGCTCCAACACTGGAAGTTTTTAAGAAGAGACTGGACAGCCATTTGTCTGAAATGGTATAGTGTTTCCTGCCTGAGCAGGGGGTTGGACTAGATGACCTCCAAGGTCCCTTCCAACATTATATTATTATTATTATTATTATTATTATTATTATTATTATTATTATTATTATTATTATTATTATTATTATTATTATTCATCGCACAATCAGCCAGATGTTCAGACTGGATTTGGCATTTTTGTCTACCTATCGAGTCCTTACCCAGGACCTGGGATAGGCAGATATGGATGTTTGATGGTATTACAGATATCGTTGCAGGTTGGAAGCAGTTCCTAGTAAGGCCTTTTGCAATTGACTAATAGTGAATTTGTCAATGCCAATGGTGTTCAAATGGTGCTCCACTTGTTTTGGGATTGCACCCAAAGTGCCTATTACTGTTGGTATTACCCTTGCTTGCCTTTGCCACAGTCTTTCTATTTCTATTTGTAGGTCTTTGTATTTTGTTATCTTCTCCAGTTCTTTCTTGTCTATTCTGCTATCTCCAGGCACTGCCACATCCACTATCCAGACTTGTCTTTCTTATCGACAATTGTTAAGTCTGGGGTGTTATGTTGCAGGTGCTTGTCTGTTTGAATTCTGAAGTCCCAGAGCAGTTTAACTTTATCATTTTCTATGACTTTGTCTATTTTATGATCCCACCAGTTCTTGCTTACAGGCAAATGATATTTTTTGCAGATCTTCCAATGCACCATTGTTGCTACTTTGTCATGCCGCTGCTTGTAGTCAGTCTGTGCGATCTTCTTGCAGCAGCTTACCAGGTGGTCCACTGTTTCTTCAGCTTCTTTGCATAGGCGGCACTTACTGTCTGTTGCTGTCTTCTCAATTTTGACTTTGTATGCATTTGTCCTTAAGGCTTGGTCTTGTGCAGCCAGAATTAGTCCCTCGGTCTCTTTCTTCAACTTTCCTACTCTTAGCCATTGCCAGGTCTTGTTATTATCTGCTTTCCCAGCTATTTTCTTTTAATGTACTGGCCATGTAGTGCTTTGTCTTCCCATGCTTCTCTTCTTCATTTGGTGTTTCTTGTAGGCCAGTTTGGTCTCTCCAGTAGTCAGTAAGCCTTCCTGATATACTAATTTCAGTGCATCTTCATCATTGTCCTTCAGATATTCTTCCAAAGCCATTTTTTCTTCTTCAACCATCTGATGTACTTGCAGCATTCCACGTCCACCTATTTGCCTTGGTAGATAGAGCTCGTCAACGTCACTGCGTGGATGAAGGGCATGATTCATTGTCATTATTTTTCTGGTCTTCTTATCCATTGCTTTTAGTTCTGTTTGTGTCCAGTCCACTATTACAGCTGTGTATCTAATGCCTGGAATTGCCCAGGAGATGATTGCCTTCACGATATTTCCTCCATTGAGTTTGGATTTTAAGATCTTTTTCACTCTCTTAATGTATTCACCTCTAATCTTTTTGTTGACTTCAGTGTGCTTGATGTTGTCAGCTTGAAGGATACCCAAGTATTTGTAGTAATCTTCCTCATCCAAACTCTTAATGTTATTTTCATGGGGCATCTTTTTTCCTTCAGTTTTCACTATTTTTCCTTGTTTGAGAATAAGTGTGGCACATTTGTCCGAGCCAAACTCCATTGCAATATCTTGGCTATATATACGGACAGTGTTCAGCAGTGATTCTATTTCAGATGATATTTTTCCATACAGCCAGATCATCCATGTAAAGGAGGTGGGATAGTCTGGCAGATATTTTTGATGTTTGATAGCCATGTCCTGAGTTATTCAGTATTGTTAACAGAGGAAACAGTGCAATAACAAATACTAGTGGTGACAATGAATCTTTTTGAAATATTCCTCTCTTGATATTAACCTCTCCCAGTCTTTCACCATTGACCTGCAACTGTGTCTTCCATTGTGCCATTGCACAAATTTTCTGATGTTTCTACTGACTCCTGTTATTTCTAGACACTTGATTATCCAGTCATGTGGCAGAGAGTCAAATGCCTTTTTGTAGTCAATCCATGCCACATTCAGGTTGGTCTTCTTTTTCTTGCACTTTTCCAAGATCATTTTGTCTGTTAGGAGTTGATCTTTTGTTCCTCTGCTTAGAGAGGGCTGTAAAGCTGGGGTCCCCAACCCCCAGTCAGTGGACCAGTACCGGGCCATAGCAAGCAAAGCCCCATCCATGAGATGCAGGCAGCACACAAAACCACACACCTTCTGGTCCATGGAAAAACCTATTTCCACGGAACTGGTCCCTGGTGCCCAAAAGGTTGTAAAGCACTATTAAGTGCTATATAATACTAAGTGCTATTGCTATTTTTTTTTATCCCATTTATATCCCGCCCTTCTCCGAAGACTCAGGGCGGCTTACAATCTAAGCACAAATCAATGTGCTTAGCAATAGCCTTCATTCTATGTATATGCCTGCTTATTAGGGCTTTTGAGATCCAGCAAAAATTAAAATAAATAAAAAATAAAATAATTTTTTGAAGTAATACATTAATAAAAAATCAGAAAACGAAGAACTCAAAGGGCAGACTTGATGGACCACTAGATCTTTTTCTGCCATCAGTTTTCTATGTTTCTATAACATAGATTAATACCATGGACAACATAGTCATTACTGATAATTCTGGAAGTGGAAGTCCAGTCATCTGGAGGCCAGCTAAGTTTAAGAAGCCAGCCATGGCTGGTGTCTGTTAAAAGAAGTACAGTTTGTGATCTACCAATTAAAACATAGCCCATCGTTTCTATCACTGTCCATCAAAAGCTTTGTCATAGGACTTTGTTGCCTACCTAGGCTTGGAAAACCAAGTAGATGTAAACACCTTGCAAGATACCATACCTGATGGTGGCTTAGTAGCTGACTCACTTTTTCCAGGAACTCTTGCATACCTTCCCACCTTAAATCCTCCCAACAAGTACATTAAATCTTGATGGGCAATTCAGTTGTTTACAGCTGAAAACTATCTCCCAGATAGTGAAGATATTATCCTTCTGAATTGGTGAAAAACCTTGATAAGCAAAGTAGAGATTTTACATGCAGGGAAAGTAATTCCACCTGGAGCACATTCATGCAATGAGTCTGCCTGCCTATATCTTTTTATGCATTTCCTATAAAACCTAGTACAGATTCAGACTATAAAAATATACTCCATATTTTATTTTATGAGAAAGATAATCTGGTATAAGAGGCATGGTCAAAGTTCTGTCAGAAGCCTATTTTTTTCCTAACAGCTATAATCATAAATGAACAGCATTTTAAAATATTCTTATGTTTTCACATTTTATTCAGAGAAGCAACCCAGAGATGAAAAGGTCAAGGCTCACCTTCTTTTTTCCTAAGTATGGAAACAGGGATGTCAGTTAAATCTGATCTCTGGTCAAATATGTTATTGCAGAGTCATTTTTTAAATGGATACTTATGTTCCTGCTATATACTTTCTTTCCTAAAACATTAAATCTGGTTTGGCAGTTGAGATGAGAACAACTGTGAGTCAGCTCACATGACACCTTAGCAATGCGATATATTAAGGAGTCCTGTGAGTCCCCTGGACTGCAAGGCGATCAAACCGGTCAGTCCTAGAGGAGATCAACCCTGACTGCTCTTTAGAAGGCCAGATCCCGAAGTTGAAACTCAAATACTTTGGCCACCTAATGAGAAGGAAGGACTCACTGGAGAAGAGCCTAATGCTGGGAAAGATTGAGGGCAATAGAAGAAGGGGACGACAGAGAATAAGGTAGCTGGATGGAGTCACTGAAGCAGTAGGCGTGACCTTAAATGGACTCCAGAAGATGGTAGAGGACAGGAAGGCCCAGACGAACATTGTCCATGGGGTTGCGATGGGTCGGACATGACTTCGCAACTAACAACAACAATATTAAGGAGGTCACAAATTTAAATTCTGTCCAAAGATTTTTTCAATACTTGTCTTTCACAAATGGAATCTATAGATATGCAAAATATATAGGGATAGCCAAATGATGCTTTGGGTCCCAAAACACCTCATTAGAGCATTTCAAAAAAAATTTCCTCACACACATTGCAGAAATACCATTTGCAGAATTACCTCTGAATATTCCCTACCGTTTTTTTAAAAAGAAAGATATCTACCATTAATGCTTAATGATGGGAAATAGGATTACTATAGTATTATTCTTCTGATCTCTGAACCAAACTTTACTGGAAAAGCAGACAAATATGGTGCAATTATTAATGACAAAGTTCCCCTTTGAAATAATAGTGGAGAATTCCTCCTTTTCCCAGAGGAATTAGGTGGCATGGTCCTTCCAATGTGGTTGGGCCCAAATAGGACAGAGAATTTCAAAAGCTGTGACTGCAAGGCATCTAAAAATTACAGAAATTGAAGCATAAATTTAGAAAGCACCAGATTGCAGAAGTCAGTCTATGGAAGTGTTTGGCTATAAAAGCCACTATAAAAATTGTAAACCAAAATTATTTTTAATGTGAAATCAGGAGAAATTATTAAATGTACAACATATAAACATATTAAATGTATTTAAGTAAATGTATATTGAAGTTAATTACACTAAAGTTAGTGATCCTGCTTAGTCCAAAAGGAAGAATTTGAAAGATAAAAAAAACTTATATAGAGATAAGAATCCAATATAAGATCCAACTTTCCTCACCTTTGCAAACTAAATTTCCAACCTTAGTTATAATAAACGTGTACAGAGATAATACTTGTGCATATGCACCTGCTAGATATAATCCTTCAGGGACCAGAAGGGTGAAGTCACCCAGATATATACAAACACAGAGAGACACAGTAAACTACTGATTCAAATTAATTAAGTACTCCATTTGATAAAATTGATTCCCCCATCTGTACATACCAACTGTTCTCTCACAGATAAATAATTCTCAGAAACAGGAATGTGTATGAACATGCACACACATTGCCCTTCCAGCAGCCAAGGGCATCCATGTAGAGGAATGAGAGAAGATTTCAAGATGGTGACCTCAACTGCATGACTAAGACCCACATCTTTTCACAAATAATGCTCAAATGGTGCACATAAATAGGGGTGTGCTTCAATTACATGATTATGACTGCCATCTTGGTGTTGCTGACCTTTCCCTGCAGATACCCCTACTTTTTGTCTGTTTTGACAAAAGCAACAAGCACTTATAGATACTAATGCAGTGAACAATATATTGACCACATGACCTGAATCCATACATGGTAAGAACTCTTAACCAATCACATTTAGCATGTTATATGATTGAAACTGATAGATTTTGACTTAATTATGTTTTTTTATGAAAGTATAGTCAGATACTGTATAGGCGATTTTGGGGGCTACTCCTATATATGTATTCAAGTGAAATAGCCACATTTTAACATACGTTTAACATATTTGCCAGGTTATCCCACCTTCCTTACATAGACAAACTGAACTGTATGGAAAAATACCATGTGAGATAGAATCACTGCTCAAAATTTTCTGTATACAGAACCAAGATATCGCAATGGAGTTTGGACTGGACAAATATGTCGCCCTTCCTATCAACAGGAGTAAAATAGTGAAAACTGAATGAATATTGATGCTCTTTAGAATAACATCAAAAATATGGATAAGTAATATCACTACAAATTCCTGGGCATACTTCAAACTGACAACATCACGCATACCAAAGATGGTTAGAAGTGAATACATCATGACAGTGAAGAGATCTTAGTACAAACTCAGTGGAGGAAATTTCATCAAGGCAACATTTTGGCAATTCCAATTATTAGATAGACAGCTGGAAGAGTGGACTAGACTCAAGCAAAATTAAAAGTCTGGATAGGGAGACCAGAAAAATAATCACAAGTCATGCCCTTCATCCATGCAGCAATTTGACAGACTAAGAAAAACAGGTGACCATGGAATTTGCAAGTACAGATAAAAGGGCATTAGAAGAATATCTGCACGATTTTCAGTTCTTCAGTCTTAAATTTTAAGGTTACCATCGGCATTGACAAAAGCAACATAAATCTATTGCAAAAATCCCCTGTTTTCAATTTGGCCTACAAGAACGACCAAATGAAGAACTGAAAAGATATGACAAGGCAAAATATTACACAGCCAATAGTAGGTAAAGCAGAAAACAACAAGGCCTTGCAATAGTTAAGAGAAGGACAGTTGAAGAAACAGATAAAGAGCTAATTTGGGCAGTAAAAAACCAGACCTTAAGAACATATAAAGCCAGAAATGAGAAGACAGCAACAGACAGTGAATGCCACCTCTGCAAAGAAGCTGAAAAAACAGTGGGCCACCTAGCTTGCTGCTGTAAGAACATCACATGAACTTACTACAAACAACAGCATAACAAAGTAACAACAATGGTGCATTGGAACATCTGCAAGAAATATCATTTGTTTGCAGATGTGGGACTAAGGTAAAGTAATAGAAAATGAAGACGCTAAAGTGCTGTGTAATTTTAGAATTCAGTCAAACAAGCATCTGCTACATAACATTCCAGAGTTAAACATTATTGATAACAAAGAAAAAAGTCCAGATAGTGGATGTTGCAATACCTGGAGACAGCAGGAGAAAAGAGAAAGAAATGGAGAAAATCACAAAATACTAAAATCTGCAAACAGAAGTAGAATGACTGTGGCAAAAGAAAAGAAAGGTAGTATCAAAGCAAGGTACAATTCCAAAGCTACAGGAGCACAGTTTGAACACCATCAGCATCAATTGCAGAAGGCAGCTTTATCTAGAACAGCTTACTTCCTGAAGTGATACCTTTTACACCATCCAACTATAACATCTACCTATCCCAGGTCCTTGGGAAGAACTTGATAGGAAGATAAAAATGCCAAAACCAGTCTGAAATTCTGGCTGACTGTGCAACGAACCATAATAAATAAAAGCCTTCACGGAGAAATGAAACAATGATTTGGTTAGAAAAGCAATCTAAGCAAACAAAATGTCTCAATAAAATTTTTTTATGCAGTTATTGTTTTTCTGATTGTTGAATGCAGCCCCAAAGCACTTTGCTGTCATCTGTGACTAACCTGTTAAACTGGATTTTCCCATGCAGAAAAGGCTAAGTGGATTAATCTATTTCCTAAATAATATAAAGGTTTTTTTAAGCCACTCCTCTTAATAATCTTGACAACTAAACAAGATTTTACAAAGCAGATTTCAAGCCTCTCATTCTTGGGAATTAATACTACATTAATTGGCTTTATGGAATTGCTGTTTGGAAAGCACAAAACAGAAGTAGTCTTATATTCAAAGATTATGTCACTCCTATGCCGCAGTATTATTATTATTATTATTATTATTAATTTTATTTGTATACCGCCCTTCTCCCGAAGTACTCAGGGCGGTGAACAGGGCAATACATGTTAAAAGACAAAATACAAAAATTAAAAGAGATTAAACAAATGCCCACAACTCTTACAATAGATTAAAACACATTAAAATAATAAAAACCCAACCCCATCCCATCAGGACAGGCCAGCTTGTTCGAAGAGATACGTCTTTAGATCGCGCCGGAAGGAGCGCAGATCGGGCGCCATCCGGAGCTCAACCGGAAGACGGTTCCATAAATCCGGCGCACCCACAGAGAACGCCCTCCCCCTGGGGGCCACCAGTCGGCATTCTTTGACCGGTGGCACCCTGAGGAGAACCTCTCTGTGGGAGCGTACTGGGCGGAGGGAAGTTGATGCCGGCCGCAGGTGCTCCCCAAGGTATTCTGGACCCATGCCATGTAGGGCTTTGTAGGTCAATACCAGCACCTTGAACCTCACCCAGAAGACAACTGGAAGCCAATGCAGCTCACGGAGCAGAGGTGTAACATGGGAGTATCGGGAGACTCCCAACACAACTCTCGTGGCTGCATTCTGTACCAGTTGGAGCCTCCGAGTGGTCTTCAAGGGCAGCCCCATGTAGAGAGCGTTGCAGTAGTCTAAACAAGAGGTCACGAGCGCATGAGTGACCGTACGCAGGGCATCCCGGTCTAGATAGGGCCGCAACTGGCGCACCAGGCGAACCTGGGCAAAGGCCCCCCTAGTCACAGCCACTATGTGATCTTCCAAAGTAAGCCGTGAATCTAGGAGGACTCCCAAGTTGCGAGCCCTATCTACGGGGGGTAATAGCTCACCCCCCCATATTCTGAATATCCCAGGATGCCGGTATGCACAGCCACTCAGTCTTGTCGGGGTTGAGTTGAAGTCTGTTCCTCCCCATCCAGACCCGAACCGCTTCCAGGCAACGGGACATCACGTCGAGGGCATCACTGGGGTGGTTTGGGGTCGAAATAAAAAGCTGGGTATCATCAGCGTACTGATGATACCCAACTCCAAAACCACGAATGATCTCACCCAGCGGTTTCATGTAGATGTTGAACAGGAGAGGCGAGAGGACCGACCCCTGAGGGACTCCACAAGCGAGAGGCCTCGAGGTCGACCTCTGCACCCCTGCCAACACCGACTGCGAATGTCCCAGGAGATAGGAGGAGAACCACTGAAAAACTGTGCCTCCCACTCCCAATCCCCTGAGACGCCGCAGCAGGATACCATGGTCGATGGTATTGAACGCCGCTGAGAGGTCTAATAGGACTAGGACAGAGGAATGTCCCCTGTCCCGGGCCCTCCAGAGATCATTCACCAGAGCGACCAATGCCGTCTCCATGCTGTACCCGGGCCTGAAACCCGATTGGTACGGGTCTAGATAATCTGCTTCATCCAGGACCAGAGGGAGCTGATGCGCCACCACACTCTCAACAACCTTCGCAAGAAAGCGAAGGTTGGAGACCGGACGAAGGTTATTTAACACAGCTGGGTCCAAGGCAGGCTTCTTGAGGAGAGGTCTCACCACCACCTCCTTCTAGACGGCGGGGAAACTGCCCTCACTCAAAGAGGCAGATATAACCGCCTGGAACCAGCCTCGTGTCCCCTCCCGAGCCTCATAAACCAGCCAGGAAGGGCACGGGTCCAATAAACATGTGGTGGAGCTCAACCTCCCCATAATCCTGTCCACTTCCTCTGGAGTCACAGAATCAAACTCCTCCCAGATAATATCGACAAGACCGCCCGTGTCCTGATCATCAGACTCTGCCCAGTCGGAGTCCAGACCGGTCCGAATCCGAGCGATTTTGTCCGACAGATGTTGACTAAACTCCTCGGCACGACCCTGCAAGGGTTCCTCACTCACCTCCTGATTAAGGAGGGAGCGGGTTACCCTAAACAGGGCGGCCGGACGGTATTTTTGAAAGTTAACAGTAGCTAACTAGCTTTTCTCTAAGTTCTTTTTTTTAATCTTCAGCAACTTGGTCATCTAAGCCAGAGATGGCAGAAGGTAACTGGGATCATATATCATTTTGCAATAGTTCAGACCAAGAATTTTTGACTAGTTTAATAGAAGGTAAAAATGAGTTCTCTTCTTTGGTAGTCCAAATACTGTACAAATTAATTACCTCTAAATATCCTTTTTAGTAGGATTTGGTTGAATTTCTATGGAGATTCTTTGGTTAAATTAATTCTGCTTCCCAATGAATTTGTTGCTCTTGAATACAACTTTGTGTAGGCTTAGAAACCAATTTTAGAAATAATTGTTCCAGACTACATATAATGAGCCAATACAGACTTCCTCTGGTAAAACATGGGCAGATTTTGGAAACTGCTAGATTAGAAGTAAAATATGTGTTTCTGTGAGCAGAATATCAACTGAGCGACACTTGGAAGTTTCCCTGTATTTCAAATTCCCTCAGCTGTGAAGTCAAGGAAATAAGTGGAAGAACTACTCAATAACTCCTTATCTGCTGCGCTGATCAGTCTTCTTTTAGCACACTGTGCAACCAATCACCTCATAGCATTAACTTAACTGTAACCCACTTGCAAAATACTTGTTTGTCCTTGGGATTTTGATTATCAATATCACATATGGCAAGTTTAAAAAAGGCTGATGCATGACGCATAATAAGGTAAGGAAAAAAATTAGGTCAATGAGCACATCAGGAATTTTGACAGCACTCTTTTACAAATATTCACAGAAAACGGCTGTCACGAGAAGGGTCATAAGCAGACAGAGAAGTAACCTTTTGAACCTAGCTTTGTTTACAAGATGTGTGTGTGTTGGTAATGCACTTCTTCTTTTAGTGGGCAATGATCTGGTATAAGATAGAGGAGCAAGGAAACAGTGACGAACACTGGGTATACTGATGCTAATGAATAAGATTTAGCCATGCAGTAGATATTGGAGATTTGCAAACTATAGGTGGATGCTGCTTTAATTTTTGTCTCAAGCAGCAAAAAGTCTGGAATCAAAGCAGTACATATATTAATGCAGCGATTTTCAAATTTGACAACTTAAAAATGTATGGACCTCAACTCCCAGCATTCCCCACCATCCCTCCAACTCTTAAATGTGCAAATTTAATAACTCACTCAGTTGTTTTGTTACCAATATTCTCTTGCATGCACAATTGCCTGATCTAATGTAATCATTCAGAACCAGATATATGAGGATGTCATTACTCTAATTCAGAGTGTAAGTCTCACTTTCTGTTATTACTATTAGTTAGCCATTTTAAAAATGAGAAACTACTGCCTCCTTCTATAATAGCTCCCCCTTAACGGTCTCATGGATCCAGGTGGTCACTTCTCCACCTTTACAGGAAAGGTGGTCAGAGATCCAATCTACACATGTCAGAGGACAATCTAACCCCTTCCATGGAGGTCATGGGCCAAAAGGAATCTCAGATAAAAGTCTTCTTGACTATTAAGAGTCAATATTTTAGCAAATCTGAGCAACTTTGCCAGCAAAAATGCTGTGTAATAAGTGGATCACAGTGGTTGGGTGGGAGATACAAAGTCACTGGATAACACCTCACCAACACAGTAACAGAGAAGTCAGCCAGGTTTTCCTCCTGCATCACATAGTGTAGGCCAGGGGTAGGCAACCTTGGCTCTTTTATGACTCATGGACTTCAACTCCCAGAATTCTGGGAGTTGAAGTCCAAGAGTCATAAAACAGCCAAGGTTGCCTACCCCTGGTGTAGGCTCAAGCATAAGCATGTACCTGTGCTTGATTGGATTCATTTTTAGTCTTCTTCCACCAGGGCTCCAGGCATTGTTTCAGGTGTTTCATTTTACAGTACCCCTCAATAAACCATTACGTCAATCTGAACTGTCACCCAGAAAAAACGCTGTATAGAGACAAAAGAGTCCAGTGCCTAACTTGCTTCAAGTTGTCAAGTTCTGAACCAGATCACCTACTAAGGAACCAGTAAACTCCCCAAGAACTCCAAGCTGATCTTGCTGTCCCATGGAAGTCATCAGTGACTTTTCCTCGAAACTAAAACAATTTGGGATCTGAACATGACAATAGGGTAGCTTATAAAATAAATATGTCAGTGAATCAGTAAAATGAGAATTAAGAAATTCCTTTAGAATGTTAATATATGAACACGGCAATTGCTACCATTTTATTTATTTTATATAATTTCAAGTAAGTCTTAATTCCTGGCAACTGCCTGAACAAATCCTTGCTGTTTTCTTGTTAAGATTTTCAGAAGTAGTTTGTCACTGTCTTCTTCCTAAAGCTGAGAAAGAGTGACTGATCCAAGGTCAACCAGCTGGCTTTCTACCTAAAGCAGGACTAGAATTCAGAGTCTTCTGATTTCTAACCCACTGCCTTTAACTGCTGCACCAAACTGGCTCAGTATCACAATTTTATTATTTACTATTAAAATAAGATTCTGCCCTTTTTCAGATTGTTTGATTGATAGGAAGTTGGAAAGAATTCTGTCTCGGGCAAAATAAAGTTCAACCAGAAAAATATGAAACAATAGAAAATGTCAGATGAAGAATGAGAAAACAAATTATATTGGTGTTTAATGCTGAATCCAGAGCATTATTTCTAATTCCTATAATTCTTCCACTATTGACAGGAAGATCTGAGTCCACAGAAACTGTTTCATTTAAAGTTCTGCAAAACTCATTATTTGTTAGGACTGAACAGGATGAAGATACAGCATTTCGTTTTTCTTTGCCAGCTATTGCACAGGAATGAACTATATTTATTTGCCCTAGTTTCTGGATTACTACAGATCTGTTACCGATTTAGAGGATCAGTAAATTTCTGTATACAGTGACTCTCCTGGCATATCCGCCAAAACATTTGAAATGCTCCTAGCTCTCTTCTCTGATCTCAAAGTTTTGCCACTGTCTGGGAGAGAATTCTCTTACACCTCCAAATAACTGAGCAGTGATTAAATGTATGCCAAAACCTCTGGGAAGGCATATCAGGGGTCATAAAAGAGCAGTCTTACTCATAAAAACCAATATTTGAAATTTTAAAAAAAAATCACACATTCAGCTGTTAGTTACCAAATGTACAGTTCTTCAATGGAGTTAAATCAGTTGATGGAGATATATATTTGCTTAGCTCAGAGTTATACTTGCCTGCAGAGTTCTGTCCCAACATTCATAAGTTCTTGGCTGGAAAGGTGAGCTCCAGTTTTGCGGAGTAACTCAATCACTTTGTGATTCCTTTAGAAAAGAGGGGAAGGAAAAAGTTTTATTCTCCATCCTATTTGTGCTTTAATAAGAGCATCTACACCACCTTCAATCCTTTGATAAGCAGGATTTCCCACGCTGGATTTCCTTCACAATGGGACCCTGCAAATCACATCTAACTAAATATAACTAAAGGGAAAACTAAGGGGAAAAAATTGAAAACTGTGCTGGGATGGCACCTTCTTGGATTTCTGAAGATCATGGTGACTAATGGCTGTTTCCCCAGCCACCTGGACCAGAAGATCAGGTGAGCACTGTTGTGTTGTGATTTTTATGACTGGGATGTATTGTTTACTTATAACTACTGTTTATTTATAACTATTGTTTCTTATAACTATAGGCAACTATTGTTGCTTATAACTATTGTTTTAATCTTTGTTGGCTGCCCTGTTATGACATTAGGAGCCATATAAATCTATATAAAGAAAATAAGAATTCTGGGGGTTGCAGCTCCAGTACCACTGGGAGGTTGATTTACATCCATGCCTCCATGTTAAACTACCACAACCCAACTGAGAATTTTCAACTCAAAATATCCAGGTTTCAATCACCATTAATCTAAAAACAGCATCAAAGTTGCTCACAGAGATACATGACTAGTGCAAACCCAAAACACTTTGTTGAAAGATTATGTGGTATTTAATACCATATTTCCACATATCATCAAGAGCAATCCTTCAAAAGATTTTATAGTCCAAACAGGGAATCAAGTCCTGTTTTCTTGTATCACCTAGACTTTAGTAGTTTTGCAGCCTTTATTCTTCTGGCTAATTCTGTTATGCACTAAAGTCATCTTCATTTTTACCTTCACAGTCTGCCTTATTACACACATCACCATTTCTTCCAACTGTACCTTGTTCTCAATTATTTGTTACAGCCTCCCCTTCGAGCTCTGCAATGCTTTGGATGCAATTCCCAAAAGATGTACAATCGTAGCACCTGTCTGCAAAGCAACCACATCTTTTCCCATGGTCCTGTGGCAGTTGCAGAGATCAGGGTATGATCCCAGAAGACACGTGTGGATGTTTTAAAGGTTTGAAAACACATGCTACGTTCCCACTCTTGCATGTTGCAATATCTTTTTTGGTAGCCAGTCCAAAGCAATGGATAGTTTTAAGTCACCTCAGATGTTTTTTTTAAAAAATCACAAAAGTTAAATTAGCCCGTATAATTGATCAGTAATGTGGCAGAAAAAGCTAGATAAATTAGGAAGCCAGAGGAAGAGAAAGAAAATATAGCAGGGAGCCAACATTAACACAGTAAATATTTGTATGGAAATGCTATCATAATTCAGAGACTATTTCCATGCTCATGAATAAGACTATTTCAACTCAGCTCTTCTTTAGAAACTGCTGAAACAAAGTCATTGCTGCCTGCTTAGACTGCCATTTGTTTTCCAATGGCTCATGGGCCAAAGCATTTCAGTGCCAATCCTATTTTGAATAGGATTTGAAAGCTGGAGGACACTTCCAGCTTTTGAACTTTTTAATCAATATTAACAAAACTAAAAATAATAAATCACAAATCAAAATAGAGCATCCCTCCCCTCCCCAATTAGGCTTCATTGGATATTTTTAATTCTAAAAATTAGCAAGCATTTCATTTTGTTAAAACTACCATTTGTGGTTTGAGAACCATGCTAAGTGATCTTCCATGCATATTCCAGCTCTCTCTCTTCCACACTTTTCCACTCATCAGAGACCCTTGAAAAGCACTTCAGACACAGGTTTGGGCTTTTTCATGAGTAAGGTAATCTAGTGGCCCACTCCTAAAGGGGATATAACACCTGCATTTCTGTCTAACAGTAGGACCAAATCTCTGAAGAATGAAACAGGGATTCCTTCTGTATCTCAAGTAGATTAGAAAGCAAGATATCAGGGGTAAAAAAGTTTAAAGCACCCTCTACCTAGCTTGGGTTATTAGATATATCTCTAAGGGAGGAACTGGGTTTTTTTTTTCTTAGATTTATTGTTTCTCAATAAGCTGCACACATTCTTTTTCAAAATATTTTTACGTCTCATTTATTGTACTATTAAAATCACACTATCAAAGTAATTGCCCTTCTCCTGCAAAGCAATATTATTAAGTCCTCATTGCTCAGCACAGATGTATTATTAACTATAACAATTACAGATTACGTTTGCTTATTATCTTAAATACTTTATTGCAAATATTCCATGAGAAACAAAATATCACCTTAGATATTTTTCCCCTTTTCAGTTAGTAGGTAACTTTTCAAATGTACCATTTATATGAATAAATATTTGTGGAAATTGAAGATAACCTATGCATGAATTAGGTCATACCATTTTGGGGGGAGGGTAGAAGCGAATGAATTGTGAATCACACTAAACTGCAGGAGTCATCTTTGTGGGTTCCTAAGTACTTGGAATAAAATTCTCTGAATTTCATCCAGGTGTAAATCCTAATGAATGCCACAACTTTTTCCTGAGGAAACATCCATGTGACTTTTTACACTGTCAGTTCTAAATGCCTCAAATTGCACAAGCTCATAGGCGCCTTTCTGTACCATCAAGTTACTTTGTAATGCACCTGCATAGCTGAAGACAATGTGGAACCACTGATTACACTCCTTGAGTATCTGAAAACTCTTTTGAAGACATCAAGGGCTACAAATAACTTATTTAATATTCAAGTGAAAATCAGAAGCAGACAGACAACTCACCCAACACAGAAATGTCTAATGACTGGGTGGAATTCTTACTGAGTTGCAGATAATTACTATATACAGGTAACTCAGTGCCTTGAATAGGTAAACTGCAAGCCCTGTCTCATTCTAACACAAATGCTGGATTTTCTGAGGTAATCACAATATGTCCCATTGATTTCAGCACACGTTCTTGGCCTAGATCCTGGATTGTTTCAGATGAGAACTAGTAGGCAGGACTTTAGGCAAAATATCAACTTCAGTCTCAGCTTCTCATCTACATTATGGGAATGAACAGAAAAAATAAAGTAAAAAGTATGGGTTTAGCCCATAAATGGGAGGTTGTTGGAAGCCCCCTGGATGTTGCTCCTCAGAGCAGAATAAAAATAGAACAGAGATACTTTACATTAGTCATAGATTGATCCACTTAAGAAATGGTATCGGAAATCCTTCTCACTCACTAAGCCAGAGAATAAATCAGAAATCTTTTACATGCAAAGCTATAACCTCACCTTAAACACTCCAAAGCATTATTATACATGATAAAGATGATTATAGTTATTATGCTGTGAGCAAGTGTAAAGATTTCCTAATGCTGACAGCTGACATTCTTATTTTTACATATGTTTTTAAATGTTTTTTGTAGGCTTACTTGGAATTTGAAATGCAAGCAAATCTTTATAGGAATGAGAATAGCAAGGATATTTCCTTTCCTTCAGGAACTTAAAGACATGCAAATGTTAAACCAAGGCCTCAACATGATGGAGTTTATTTAATTCTTTAATTTTGTTCTCTGGTAAGAAATAATGAATTGACCTTTTACATAGTCTTGACAAAGTTCAAACACAGGAAGCAACAGAGCAAGAAAACTCTGCCCTTAAAAGAGCCAGAACAAAATGCCTATTTGCAGATAACTAATAGCTTTACCATTTTTCTTTGCCCAGTTAGGGTTAAGAAATCATAGAAGGCATAAATATTGTCAGATGTTTATTTTGCTTCCCCATAAAATATCCAACATTTCAAACAGGAATATTGATGTTTAAGGCCCTCACAAGCTGTTTCTATCACGCTGATGAACACAAAAAGCAATACACAGTTGTACTTTAAATCTCACAATTCCTTTTTATTACTAAAGTTTATTTATTTACTTATTTGAGAAGAAAATGTTGTGGGAAATTGAACACAAAATAAACATGCTTTATGAGTGACTGGGCACATATGTGGGGCTGCATGTTAGTATGCAAGTAATTTTCTCACATAAAATCTTAAAACTATCAGAACACTTCTGTTGAATGAAAGCAACATCTCAGTACAACATTATTTTTGCTCCAGTTGCAGTAATAATATGTAATGCTACCAGGCTTAAATAACCCCCTGCCATTTTAAGATGTGCTGCAAAGTCTTCCAGCATAAAGGAGCCTAAAGCAATCATTCCAGACTCTACAAAATGATGACTAGTAAGTCCCTTCTAACAAGAGCATAATCTTGAACCCAAATTCATTCTGTTCTACTAGTCCCCCTTTTGGCAGATTTCAAAAGTTCAAGCTCCCTCCTTATGGGAGTGGTAAAGCAAAAGAATCTGAATAACAAACTCATGTGAAATTCCTCAGGCAGCCCTGGGTGTGGTTAAAACACACACAGGCACATTGCTGTTACTTTAAAGAACATTTTGCACAGGCGTGCTGAGCAAGTGCTATCTTTGCTCAGTTGTAAGTGTTTTTCACTTGCACTAGAAACCCTTAGGAAATTCCTCTCCTGTGTTCTGGTATTTGTAGGACCTGGTTAGCCATCGTATGGTCCCAGGTCATTTGGAACAGATGCCAAATATCTTAGGAAAATACTAAGCCAAAAGTGTGAGGTACTGACCAGTTTTAGCCTTGTGGACTGGTAATGATAGAAACTGTCATCCAACAATTCTGGAACTCATCAGAAAGCTACACTACAGCAGGCATTTTTTCTGAATCCTTAAAGAAAAAGCTTTACTAGTGAGTGTTATACGATGAGCCATGGGGAAAGCTGCTATAAGCAAACATTTAGATCTATTACATCAAACTCTTTCCATAGATGTGAAGAGGCATGCGCTGCATACATATACTTAATAAAGTATAGAAATATATACTTTATATAGAAATATATATAGAAATATATACAGTATCTGCAAAGACTGGACTTTCTTGTTCAATTACTAGGATAGGGACAATGAAATAAATAGTTAAGCCAATCAGAATTAAAAGGAGAAAAAATTGTAGTTTACAGAGAGGGGCATAACATGTACAAAGTGCTAAAATCCATTAAAATGCTCAGAAAAAGTCCCTTTCTGATTTTGAGTTAACAAAAATTTGTTGCACCTGTCAAGTGATAGTTGCAGATGTTAGTCAAGCCAGGAAAAGATATGGTTACTTTAAAGAACTGCATATAGATACTATGTTCATTTGCATGCACACTCTAAAATATATTTTTGAAATTGATTTCAAAGTTATAAACAGCCCCTGATGAGTGAACTTCCATACAACAGTGTATTTGCCAAAACATCTTCCCAATAGACACTATTTTTTTTCACCACATAGAAATTAATAATAAACATATGCAGTCTCTTTACTCATTGTGTTCTTCTCTATAGCAATAGCAATACATACAATGTGTAACAAGACTGAAGAGTGAACAAGAACAGTGATTTATATTTACTGATCTTTTACTATACTATTAGAAAGTTTTCCATCTTTATTGCTTGGGCTACGGCACATGACTAAAAACATCTCTTTCATTTCCAACCATGAAAGTTGATTTGGAAAAGACAAGTTTTGTAAAGGAATAAACTGTGGCCGAGACCAGCCCTTCAGCATATAATACTTATCTGTCCCAAAACCAATATATAACAATAAAACTGGGCTTCAATTCATTCAGCTGCTTATGTCTTAAATCTTTCAGGGTGCTTGATTTAAATTGTATTTTAATAAGATACCTGAACTTGATAGCATTCATCAGTGGAGTAGCTCCTAATCTGTCTTTTGCATATACAGTTGCACCGGACTTCAACAGATGCATGACTATCTTCAAATTACCTTCACAGGATGCAACATGAAGTGGAGTACGACCATCATAATCACCAGAGCTCAGGTTTCCACCCTACAATAAAGTTGTTTAAAATGTATATGATATTGTATCTGTCTTTAATGTCTTCTTAAAATACAGTATTTAATGTACGGTATATACATATCTTTTTCTGGTTTATGACAAACAAGAAATGTTTCTATCACTGTATTATTCATTTGTTTAGTATTATTTCATTCATTCTCATGAACTTTAGGACCAATGGAGAAGACTTATCTAAAACTACGATCTGAATATCAATCCAGAACCTCTGTGTGTGTGTGTGTGCGTGTGTGTGTGTGTGTGTGCGCGTGTATTCACATGGAGAATTATTAGTAACTGAATCCTGCTCACCCTCTCTTACATTCATTGTACATTCATCAATATAAACCCTTTATCCATTAATACAATTTCATGTAACAATCTAATGATTAGAGGTAATATATTAACAATTGGGGCAAACTCACTTCTGAATTTTCCAGAACAACTGCATTATTAAGCAAAAATGTGGGATGCAGGATGAATAAGATAAGAATTTCCCATCTGCAATTGTGAAATATTAAGATTACCTGAGGGATGTACTAAGAGTTAATGGAATTTTAATTAGACTGCAAGGAGCAAAAGAGGAAGTTTGCTGCTTTCTATTCAAAAATATAAAAATATAGCTGTTTTCTTAAACTGCTTCCAGTTTTAATCAGCTGTAACTTTGGGGTTCTTTCTAATAAATGCACAAGACTTCCTGAAATTATTATAGATAATCTAACATGTCTGGATTTTCATTTTCCTTCTAAATCCAAATTCTGGAGACCATGTAATAACCTCTTGGGAAAACACCATTCAAATTAACTGGTGAGCAAAAATTGTTTCAAAATCCAAAAGAGTCATATAAAAAGAAATGAAATAAGAGGCAGTTACCAAATCCTGTAAGACTTTTAAGGCAGTTAAATCACCATTTTTTGCAGCCACGCATGCCAAAGAAGGAGTCAAAGCATCCCTTACAGCTGCTAGTTCCTGAGAAAAAGAAATAAAAGTATTAGTTATATGTACTTCCTCCAACCGCGCTTGATCAGAGATGCTTGTTTGGGGAATCGCTTCCTGAACAATGCCAGCTTTCTCCTTCTAGTACACAGAGGTCTGGGATTCAATACTGTCTGTGCAAAATGAGCACATGGACAAGATGACCCTTTTTATTTTTAAACTTTTATGAAATTGCAGTTTCCTCTCCATCAGTTCTGCACTTCAGCCACTCCAGCAATCTTCAAACATATTTTTATCAAGCATTATAATTATTATATCTTTCTTTAATCTGTTAGAGAAGAGCTATAAAAATGAAATTAAATAAAAGACATGAATGAAAGAGCCTGACATAGCTAATAGAAATTGCAGATTGTCTTAATGTGCTGAATATACAACTGATTAGAAGAAAAGATGATGGCCCTCTCTTCTAGCGTCAGAGGCAACGGTTGGTGAGTACAAACAAGAGGGGATGTATTGCACACATAAATAGCTATCTATTTCCATTCAATATCTGGTCGATCTATTTGGGAAGAGACATCTAGACTAGATAGACTTTTGGTCTGATACAGGTGGGAAATATCTCTCTTCTTTCTACTTGTTGCGTTCCAAAGCTGAACTGGGCCTGTTTCATTTGGACCTGACAGTCTCATTTGGCACACTTGAGCATTGGATATTGTTGTCTAGGATATAGTCTTTGGACATCATTGTCAATGTTCTTGACTGGTTTAAAAGGGTTTCGTTTTGTTTTGTTTCCTTGTTCTTTGACAGTATTACACAGTGAATTAAAGTCCTAGGAGGGGGTTGACCCTCAGGGATCAAATATGGGCGCTATTTTGTTTATCTTTCCCTTTGGGTAATTATGAATCACGGTTTCCAATATGAATGTTTACATTGATGATACAGAACTCTATCAATCTTTTATGGCTCTTGATGATGTGTGGTCAACCACCCTGGAATGTTTTTATCTTCATAGAGCATAACAGTGCCATTTGAGGTTGTTCTGAACCTTTCATATCATTGTCATATTTTACTACCATATAGGGTTCTTCACTGGCTGCCAAGTGAAAGCAGTCTTAAGTTTAAATTAATACTACTTTTATTTAAAGCCCTCCAGTCACAAACTCCCCAGTATCAGTCTGCATTTATTTCCTCTTACAGACTTGTTTGTTGGTCATGTTCCAAACAGCAGGGTCTTATTTTGGTTTCTTACTTCAGGGGTGCAGTTTCGGGTTTCGGGATGTGGTCCCATTGACTTGGGGCCTGCTTCCTTCCTCCCTTTATGTCTGTGGAAATCAGATACCCTTAAAGGGGTTTAAATATTAAATTATTTAATCAGTGGGTTAATCTGCTTGTTCCACTCTATCTGAAAGTTCTAGATTAGTACCTTTTAAAAATGATTGTGGATGTACATACATTCAGCCTTATTCTGTGGCATTATTTTAAATCTACTGTGGTTATATTCATCATTTTAGAGTTAATATTTGTTTACTGTACTGAAGCTAAATTCCAAGATAATGTTATTGGATTGGTTGCTATTATTTTCTAAAATGTGTACCCTTCCTTGGTAAAAGAAAGTAGTAATGGGGAAGGGAATCTTTTCACCATGGTATTTATTTTGCAACTGGTTAAACTGTTCTGCAAGTGTCCTCTTTGCTTAAACAAGTGTCATTTGAACAAGTACCTCTTTGCAGCTGATCAACAGATATTTTGCAATCTCTTGTATAAACTTGCAATCTTTGAGAGTTATCTGAGTTCCAATGGGCACAACAGTCATTTCTCCTCTCAGATTCTTATTCAGCATCTGCATAAAGAAAAGCAAGTCTGAAATCCAAATAAATAAATCTAAGATAACTGAAGGACCATCTACTCCAATCCGAGTCGACTATTTAAGAAGATCCTCCCAGGAGAAGTTCTTTGTGGTGCCACGGTTTGTGTGGTGATGGTGGGAATGCTGAGACTGAGTTCTAGTCAATCTGTTTGTGTATAATGAATTAAATTACAATCCCTAGATTTTATGCAACAAGGAAACTTTAAGAAAGTGAAATTAAGAAAGAATATAAAAAAGAGATGAAGCAAAGTCATACTGCTCAAACTTATTTCATCTTTTATACATAGTATTAAATATTAAGATTATGTTACCTGGTTTATTTAATGTGCACAATGTGAACACTCACAACAGCTGTTCATTTTTTATGTGTTAATACTAATTTGAAAGATTCCTTTCCTCAAATCCTGTAGATACTATTGCCTGTCTTATAACCATAAACTCATTCATAGAAGGATAAAAACCACGTTAAATAGCTTGCTACTATTAAGTTAGCTACTGCAGGAAGAATACTAGTAGCAATAATTTGAGGCAAACATCATCAGTCACATTATGACTCTATCTGAAATCTAGAAGAGTAAGAAATATGGGAGAATGTGGGTTAAGCATAGAGAGATGGCATTATGGGCATGAAGGAACTGCCTGAATGTACACTGTGCACTGTGCTCACAATCAAGAAGTTTCAGGGGTATGTTGAAGGAAGACTAATGATGCAAGTGCCATTTGAACAAGTACCTCTTTGCAGCTGAGGTCAAAACTCCTTCTTCTGGAAAGATAGAAGGGACAAATGGTTTCCCGAGAAGAGGAGAGGATGACATGTTAAGAGGCCAAGAGGAGGGCTATGAAATATCAGAGATAATAAAGAATGAGATACTAAGGCATAGAAAGCCAAGTTTGCATCACAACAAATTCTCAGAACCTTACTGAATCCTACAGAAGCCTGTAGAAATGTACAAAATTTATAATACATGATAATCCTTAAGTTTCCAAGCAGGTATATAAATCTGAATCCTTAAAAGCACACAAAATGGTAAGTAATTTACATGTGTGCTGGACCTATGGACTGGATGTATCACATACATATATGAGAAAGATATTATGGATAAAATAAAAAAGTACTAAGATCTGTGTTTGGATGGAAATTCATATATGATCAGGGGCCTTGATATCCTGCTTCCTGATCTGCTCTTCATAAGATTTTTCAGGAACATCATTCATACTTAATCACCTTGAAAAGTTAGCAAGGTTAGCAATGTTAGAAAGGTTACTCAATCTCCTTCTTGCTAGTTCTTGCTAAGATAATAGACATGAATTAGTAGTTCTGATATGGATTTGGTAAGTGCAGAGTTTTCTCCTAATTCGCTTATTTGGATTTCAAGTAGTCCTTACTTAATAATCACAATTTGGACCGGCAACTCCATCACTAAGCAACATGGTATTTAAGTAAAACATCATGTAACAATGCTAGAATTACAATGTCATTTCAGCTGCAGATGTTAATCAAATCATTCATAGTCATTAGGTCTGACATCAACTTGAGACTTAATGCTGGCAACTTAGTGGACCAGAGCAATGCTTTGGATATAATTTACTTGAATTTCAGTAAGGCATTTGATAAAGTAAGGCACAACCTACTACTTGATAAGATAGGAAAATGTGGGTTAGACAGAATCACCCCCAGATGGATTAGTAACTGCTAACCAACCACACTCAAAGTGTAGTCCTCAATGGAACTGCATCTACATGGAGGGAAGTATGTAATGGGGTACTCCCAATACTCTTTAACATCTTCATCAAAGATTTGGATGAGGGGATAGATGGGAAACTCATCACTTTTGCAGATGACACCAATCTGGCAGAAATAGCCAACAGTCCAGAAGATAGGCTTAAGATACAGAAGGATTTTGAAAATTGGGTGCTAACAAAATGAAATTCAATGGTGAAAAAAGTAAAGTTCTACATTTAGGCAAGAAAAACCAAATGTACAGGTACAGTATAGTTGGTACCTGGCTCAACAGTATTAACTGTGCTAGGGATCTTGGACTCCTAGTGGTAAATATGATCCAGCAGTGTGCTGCAGCTGACAAAAAAGCCAGCACAGTTCTAGGCTGCATTAACAGAGGGATAGAATCAAGATCATGTGGAGTGTTAATACCATTTTACAATGCCTTGGTAAGGCCACACTTGGAATACTGTACCCAGTTCTGGTCACCACGATGTAAAAAAGATGTTGAGACTCTAGAAAGAGTACAGAGAAGAGCAACAAAGATGATCAGAGGACTGGAGGCTGAAACATATAAAGAACAGTTGCTGGAATTGGGTATGTCTAGTTTAATGAAGAGAAGGACTAGGGGTAACATGATAGCAGTGTTCCAATATCTCAGAGGTTGCCACAAAGAAGAGGGAGTCAAGCTATTCTCCAAAGCACCTGAAGGCAGGACAAAGGAGAGATGGATGGAAACTAATCAAGGAGAGAAGCAACTCAGAACTAAGAAGAAATTCCCTGCTCCAACATTGGAAGTTTTTAAGAGATTGGACAACCACTTGTCTGCCATGGTAAAGGTTTCCTGCCTGAGCAGCAGGTTGGACTAGAAGACCTCCAAGGTCCCTTCCAACTCTGTTATTTTGTTCCATTAACCCAACTGACTAAAGTTCAAAGACCAGTTGGTAAAACTACTTTTTCAATGCTTTTGAAAGTTCAAATGGTTACTAAACACAGCAGTCCTCAACCAAGGACTACCTGTATTGTATGAAATGACCCAAGTATGTGTGAAGTATACATATTTGTTGAGCATGAATTAAGGTTCCATGTCAATTTGTCTTAAGAATCTAACCCTAATAAAGACAAAAGGCCACTGTCAACCACTGTGATCTGAGAGCCTTTAACCTGAAAGATGACATAGCTAAGCCCAGTCTGGTTCTAACAATAACACTGATAATTATTTAGAAAGAGAGGAAGAGGAGAGATTCTGGGATCATATTGGGGAAAGACTTAAAACAAAATTAAAACAGTGCTGCACATACATGCAGAATGCTTGTGTAATGCAGAATTGTTCCCTGATTAGAGAGAATATGGAAATATACATGCCTAGTGATGCCTATCTATCTAGAAGCATGGCTGTACAAAGTTAAAGAAAGCAAGAGTACTGTGGGAAAGACTATGTCACTTTTAATACTGTTTAGGCATGTCTGAAAAAGAATAAAATAAAAAAACACTGTAGGTGTGAGAATTTTTTAATTCCAGGGAATTAAAGGGAAGTTTAATTCCAGGGAAGTTAGGCCCCTTTTTTAAATATATACAAGGATTCTTCCCAAGCAACAGGATAACTTTTAGCAAGGGACATGTGTAGCTGTTCTCTCTATACCATCTTTCAACTATCATTGAGCTAGCAGCATTCCTAACTCTAGCTACTAAAAACATACAGATTTTTCCATAGGTTATAGGAAACACCTTGCAGTAGAATATGTAGAATTCTATTGTTTCATGGGTAAAAAGTCTGCAGTATTTTCTTTGTTTGCTATTTTTATACTAAACTGACCTACAAGCCTCTATGTACACCATAAACCACACTGTGGGCATACTGGGGAAGGTTCTTTATTAAAATGGGCCTCTCTCTCCCATTAGGCATGCTAGTCGTTTCCAACTCTAGGGGCCAGTGCTCATCTTCGTTTCAAAGCCGAAGAGCCAGCGCTTGTCCGAGGACGTCTCCGGGGTCATGTGGCCAGCATGACTAGACACCAAAGGCGCACGGAGCGCTGTTACCTTCCCACCATAGTGTTCCCTATTTTTCTACTTGCATTTTTACGTGCTTTCGAACTGCTAGGTTGGCAGAAGCTGGGATGAGTTCACTCTGTTACACGGCACTCGGGATTCGACCCGCCAAACTTCCGACCTTTTGATCGACAAGCCCAGCGTCCTAACCCACTGAGCCACCACGTCCCTTCTTCTCTCCCATTAGGAGCAGCTAAATTAAGAATAGGTAATATTTTTTTTACCTATATTGTACTGTATGTACTATTTTTTCAGCCTCTGGGAGCTACAAGAAACATAATGAATGGGCAGCAATTGAATATTAAAGACTTTCTTTGACCATGGCATAGAACTTTAAAAAAAAGTTCAGCAGGATTTTTCACTGTTTTGTCTCTGAAGTTCAGCAGGCAACAACTGGTTCTGAGGATCACTCAAGAAAATGGAAGTGAACTGCTCCGCTTATTTTTTATTTTGGGGCCAAGGCTAACTTCTGATTTTTGATAGAGGGAAATATTATGTCAATATCATCATCATCATCATCATATTTGAGAGAGGATGAGATTATGTCAATATCATGATCATGATGATTATCATCATCATCATCATCAAATTTTCAATATTAACCTTGCTGTTGCTTTCCAATTCCTATTTATTCGTATTAATATGAATCTTGAATGGACTTACCCATGCACACTGACTCCACTGGGTGTATTTTCACACACATTAATAATCAAACAAATTATCTCTATATGTTTTGATCCTGCTTAGTTGTTGTTGTTGTTGTTTTTGTATGTGTGTGTAGCTTATTTTGTGTGAGAACTTAGCCAGCACCAGGAGCAGGCTGTTCTTTAAATAATACAGACAGAGACTTCTCTTGGCCACGAGCTATAAGTTATGCAGTTTGTTGGATCCTATATGCAAGAAAGGTAAAGAAAGTAGACATTTAAAAACTCAAAAGAAAAAGTCATTTTACCTTTTTCTTTTGATCAAAAGTAAGTCCAGGTTTGCTCAGGACATAGGACAACTTGGCAAGAGCAGCTTCTGGCGTCATATCCCCTCCTGGAATTACCCCGGCATCCATGAGAGTCTATATTCAATGCCATGGGGGGAAAAATGCAACTTGAATTAATGCACTGCTTTCTAATATAACTAGTTTGAAAAAAACAGCTCTGGGGCAAATACAGGTAGACCTTGACTTGCAACCACAATTGAGCCCAACATTTCTGTTGCTCAGGAGACATGTGTTAAGTGAGTTTTGCCCCATTTTATGACCTTTCTGGCTTCTGGCTTCCCCATTGACTTTGCTTGTCAGAAGGTTGCAAAACATGATCACATGACCCTGGGACACTGCAACCTTTATTTATTTATTTATTTATTTTATTACATTTATATACCGCCCTTTCCCGAAGGACTCAGGGCGGTTTACAGGGTGATTAAAAAACCAAGATACAAAAGTTAAAAACAAATTTAAAAAATTATATTTGTCCCTGCATAAATAAAACCCCAGTTAAAATAAGATTAATCCTCAGCCTGGGCCAGAGAGCTCGAAGAGCCAGGTCTTCAGGTCCCGGCGGAATGAACGGAGGTCGGGGGCAGTCCTCAGCTCCACTGGCAGCTGGTTCCAAAGGGCAGGCTGTCAATACTCGTCCTGCAGCAAGCAGGGCAGAGTGCCGAACACAGGAACGAGAGACTTCCGCTGCGATCTGCAAGCACTTTATTCTTCAAGGCAATAGCCGCAACAAGAAACAAAGCCAGCGTTGGCCGCTACCTGCAGCCAACGCTATTATATACACACCCAAAACACCCACCCATACTCCACCCACACACGTCCACGCCCTCCCATTCCCTATAACTTCCCCACCCCTCCCCTACAAGTCCCTTCGCCCGTCGCCCAACCAGGTAAGCCTCCTCCCGTGCGCTGCCGCCACCATGCTCCACCCCCTCACCCCCTCCCTGCCACGCCCAACTCCGAAACCCCCCGTGGTCGTTCATACCCGAGGCTCCCAGCCACCCAGGCACCGCGGCGGGAAGGGGCCTGTCTCCCAACGGACCCGCCGGCTCCCAGGCCATACAGCCCTGCGCCCAACTGTCCAGTGTCTCGGCCTGCCTTGCCAAACGTAGTCCCGGTAGCCAAAGCCGGGGAAGGGCCAGCGTCGTGCTGCGGGCTCCCGAAACGGCGGTCCTGCTATCAACCGTAGCTCTTGTACCCTCCCAGGCCGCCGTGAGTGGGCCCGAGCCTCCGCCGGTCAGCTGTGGCACGGAAGAAGACGACCGGGGCGGCGGCGCGCCCTCCCGAGCCTACCGGGCCGCCGACGCACCGCCAGGCGAAGACAGGTGCTGCACCGCGGAGGAAGACGACCGGAGCGGCGGCGCGGCCTCCTGAACCCTCCGGGCCGCCGACGCACCGCCAGGCGAAGTCAGCTGTTGTGCGGCGGGGGAAGAGGACGGTCGAAGCGGCGGCGCGGCCCCTGGAGCCTTCCGGGCCGCTACGGAGCCGATCCCGTCTGGCGCGATCTCAGGAGCCTCGCAGTCCGCACCCAGATCGGCGGGGGTGTCCCAGGCCCAAGCCCCTTTGTCTGTTGGGCATTGGGGTCCGGGAGTGGTATGGGGACCCCCACCGCTCATCGCAACCTACGATGGCCACCCCGACCGCCTGGCTATGTTCCTGGGTCAGGTGATTAACCATCTGGACGGGTATGCCCAGGCCTACACATCACAGTGGGCGATGGTGGTGGCGGTCACCGCATGCCTTCAGGGAGAAGCTGCGACCTGGGCAGCGGATCTTTACAGTGACCACGCCCGTGAACTCGGCGACGTTGGGCTATTCCTGGATGCCTTGCGCGTCCGGTTCAAAGATGTTTCCCGTATGCACCGTGCAGAAGCCGAGGTCTTAACCATCAGGCAGCGAGGACGGCCAGCGGAGGAGTACGTGCACGAGTTCCGCAGGGTTGCGGGCAGGTTGCGCTCGTGGCCCGAGCGCTTGCTGGTACATCACTTTCGGGCCGGCCTTGATGGAGCTCTCCGGCGGGCATGTGTGGTGCGGGGGGTCCCGGCACGGCTTCAGGACTGGTTCAGGGTGGCGGTGGAGCTAGATATTGGTTTGCAGGATACCCGGGGCAGGCCTGAAGCGGGCCTTGGAACATGGAGGGCCGCGGGAGAGCCGAAAACCGAGGGCCGGAAACCCGGGCCGGTGGTGTCACAACCCGCCCCCCTACCGGCGCCCCGTCCAACGTTTCGCTGCTTCCGTTGTGACCAATCGGGCCACCGGGCAGTGGACTGCCCGTTACCACCGTCCCGGCCAGGGCCCAACCCTCCGGTGACACGGGTCCCAACTACCAGGAGAACCGCAGAGCGCTCCAGAACGGCGTACCAGGTGACCGACAAGACACCCCGAACGTCAACCCCGCTGCGCCCAGAGGGGCCGGCGGATGGGCAGACCGATACATCCGACGGGTCTGAGGACCATGAGTACGAGGAGGACCCGATGGTAAGTGCTCCAGTGTGCCCCTTTGTGTTGCCTGTGACGTTGATAAGCCCACAAACAGGCGAAAGAAGGGAATGTAAAGCTTTGATCGATACAGGTAGCACGCGCTGCCTTATCAGCCTGGAAACGGCAAGGGAGGCCGGCATCCCCCTTCAGCGGCTCCCCAAACCCCTCCGGTTCCAGCAGGTGGACGGGTCCCTTCTGGGCGGGGCACCCATCACGCATGTGACGGCACCGGTGAGGATGGAATTAGGTACACACTGGGAGACCCTATGATTTGTCGTGGTGCCGTCCATGACGGAGGCGGTCATCCTGGGACTCACATGGTTGGACAGATGGGGTCCCACGGTCTGGTGGGAGGGGGGGTGCCGACACCTTCGTTTAGGGACGGGGCCCCAGCCCCCTGCAAAGCATACCTTCATGGGTCCGGAGGGGGCCGGTGGGCCTGAGAGGGCCGCGGGGGTGGGAGCTGGGCGTGAGATACAGGTGCCACGGGAGTACGGCGATCTAGCAGACGTCTTCGACGAGAAAGAGTGTGATGCTCTGCCGCCCCACCGCCCCACGGACTGTGCCATAGAACTGGAGCCGGGGGCGAAACTGCCGAAACCCCGCATGTACGCAATGGCACCCTGGGAGATGCAGGAGCTCCGACAATACATAGATAAGAACCTGCGGAGGGGGTTCATCCAGCCTGCCCATTCCAAGATGGCGGCCCCTGTCCTATTCAGGGAGAAGAAGGAGGGGACCCTAAGACTGTGCGTGGATTACCGGGGGGTTAACGCGATATGTGTAGAGCACTTGTACCCCCTCCCTCTGGTGAAGGACCTTTTGGCCCATTTGGCTACGGGCCGGGTGTTCACCAAATTAGACCTCAGGGAGGCGTACTACCGTGTCCAGATCAAAGCCGGCGATGAATGGAAGACGGCTTTCAATTGCCCGTTGGGGAGCTTTCAGTTCAGGGTAATGCCGTTTGGTCTGCAGGGAGCCCCCGCGGTCTTCATGCAATTGATTAACCAAGTCCTGCATGAACATTTGTACCAGGGGGTCCTGGTCTACCTTGATGACATCCTCATATACACGTCAACGCTGGCTTTCTGTCAATACTCGTCCTGCAGCAAGCAGGGCAGAGTGCCGAACACAGGAACGAGAGACTTCCGCTGCGATCTGCAAGCACTTTATTCTTCAAGGCAACAGCCGCAACAAGAAACAAAGCCAGCGTTGGCCGCTACCTGCAGCCAACGCTATTATATACACACCCAAAACACCCACCCATACTCCACCCACACACGTCCACGCCCTCCCATTCCCTATAACTTCCCCACCCCTCCCCTACAAGTCCCTTCGCCCGTCGCCCAACCAGGTAAGCCTCCTCCCGTGCACTGCCGCCACCGTGCTCCACCCTCTCACCACCTCCCTGCCGCGCCCAACTCCGAAACCCCCCGTGGTCATTCACAACCGAGGCTCCCAGCCACCCAGGCACCGCGGCGGGAAGGGGCCTGTCTCCCAACGGACCCGCTGGCTCCCAGGCCATACAGCCCTGCGCCCAACTGTCCAGTGTCTCGGCCTGCCTTGCCAAACGTAGTCCCGGTAGCCAAAGCCGGGGAAGGGCCAGCGTCGTGCTGCAGGCTCCCGAAACGGCGGTCCTGCTATCAGCCATAGCTCTTGTACCCTCCCAGGCCGCCGTGAGTGGGCCCGAGCCTCCGCCGGTCAGCTGTGGCACGGAAGAAGACGACCGGGGCGGCGGCGCGGCCTCCCGACCCTACCGGGCCACCGACGCACCGCCAGGCGAAGACAGGTGCTGCACCGCAGAGGAAGACGGACGGAGCGGCGGCGCGGCCTCCTGAACCCTCCGGGCCGCCGACGCGCCGCCAGGCGAAGTCAGCTGTTGTACGGCGGGGGAGGAGGACGGTCGAAGTGGCGGCGCGGCCCCTGGAGCCTTCCGGGCCGCTACGGAGCCGATCCCGTCCGGCGCGATCTCAGGAGCCTCGCAGTCCGCCGGGGAGGCAGGCAGGTCCAGCGGGCGGCAGGCGGGGGGTGCTGGGGAGGTGGAGGGCCCCCCCCTCGAGTGTCGGGCTCCCGAGGCCCGACACAGGCGCCCCCACTGAGAAGGCCCTATCCTTGGGTGTCGTCCGCCGGCAATCTCTTACCGGTGGCACCCTGAGAAGACCCTCCCTGTGGGAGCGCACTGGACGAAGGGAACCTGATGCCGGCAGCAGGTGTTCCCTCAGATATCCCGGACCCAAGTCATTTAGGGCTTTATAGGTCATCACCAGCACCTTGAATCTCACTCGGAGGGCAACCGGAAGCCAATGCAGCTCGCGGAGTAGAGGTGTTACATGGGAGTATGAATATGAACCAATTGCCAAGCATCCGAATTTTGATCATGTGATCATGGGGATGCTACAACAATCATAAGCATGAAAATGGTCATAACTGACTGTTTTCAGTGCTGTTGTAACTTCAAATGGTCACTAAATGAATGGTTGTAAGCCTACCTGTACCGAATACAGTCATCTGCTCAACCAATATTCTTCCAATGCTACAAATCTCAGGAAGAATTTTTTAGGGCCAGCTTGTTTCTGAAGGAATTAGTGAACACAGAACCTCTCTCCATGCATTAATGAACATGCTTTCTGCTATTGCACCAGTCAATACAATTTAATATTTGTTATCATTATTTACTAAGTCCTGGTAAACGTGTGAATGCCTAGAGTAAAATTTGAGTATTTAAACAAGATTTTAATTTTACTATTCCTTTGATTTAGATGTCAATATTATTTTGCTGGGTAATGACCCGTTGGTAACTTATATCTATTTTTTAAAAATTGATTTCATTTGCTTACTTCTACAGACATGGCACATGCTGAAGGACACCGTTGGCCCCCATGCACTCGCTGGCCTCTATGTGTGTGGGGAGGGGGGGCGATGGTGTCAGGCAGCAGCCGCCCTAGCCCTTGCATTGCCCTATGGCAATGACACCACCACCCTGCCACGCCTCACCCCACAGGATGAACCTCCTGCCTACCGCCCCTACCAGAGACCCCCTGGATCTCCCCTAACCCTACCCACCCCTCACAGGCATCCCTCCCCATGAGCAACATTGAGGTGCCCATGCCCACCTTGGCCACACCTACCCAATCTGCCATGACCACCACAGCCACGCCCACCTGGCACCCGGCGATAAATAAGTGGGTTTTGGGTTGCAGTTTGGGCACTCGGTCTCTAAAAGGTTTGCCATCACTGCATTATAGTAATACAGCAATTGGAATGTCCAGAATTGAGTTTTTATAACAACAACTATCTTATTCAACCTTGAAGGAAATCCACTGAACTTGGAATCTTCTCAAGATACATGCTAAATTAAAATAGATGAGCATGTTTGTAGAACAGTCCCACAGGGTAGTTTCACTCAAACACAAATTGTATTCAGTATATGTCTCTCATAACCTAACATTCCTTCTTTTTCATTACCTCAATGACAGACTCACAACCATTTGCTAACGGCAAGCCTTTGAGCCAAAATACTTCCTGGAAAAGCAAAGCCATTTTAAAACCAAAGAAAAGCAGTAAATATACAATCCTAAACCATGCTTTTTAATTAAATACTGAAAATAAATACATCTCTGTACATGACAGTCTTTATCTGCTAAGGTGAATTAGGCATAAAAACCACAACCTTAGAAGTAATTGGTGGAAGAACTAGTCACTTTTGGGATACAATGGAGGTTGTAGAAAAAGAAATTAAAAAGTTCCAAGTGTTAGATCTGACATAATTCTATTAATTGGCACAACCAGTTAAACCTGGTCCTATCCTACTTTTCAAATCACATCTACCTTGGATACAATCTGCCATCCATGCTATACCTCTTGGAGGTATCCTGTCTTGGCTAACCAGGGACAATGAAGGAAAACATCTCCAAAACAAAGTTTTGACTTTCTTTTAGCATTTACTTTTAATCCTAAAAACCTCCAATATTTTCACTCCAGTGTATTATTCCAAAATGTATACAATAGTCCCTATAAATGGTTAGATACAAAATAATATGGAATTATTAGCATGGAATTAGCATAGAATTATTTTCAAATAAGGGTTCATTAAATACAAATGTTTGGCCATATGATGCAAGAAAAAGACACCTCCAGATATTTTTCAAAAAATTAAAAGACAAACTTCAATACTTATCTCTCATTTACAATAACTTCTTAATGGAAAAAAAAGAAACAATCTTTAAGAAGAATCTAATAATAAAAATGTCAAGTTTTGAAAATAATAAATAGCTTAACATTCCATGCTGTTTCAGAACAGCACATTTCCTTTGCTGAATATGGTCCCCATATTTTTAAAACTATTTCACTAATAATTAAAATATTAAATATTTAAAATATGAGTTAAAATGATGAACTAATTAAAACCCTCAAATACATTTGTTCAAAGATGGGACACTGTTTGAATCAGGAACTTTATCAGTTCAGCTCTTTTTGGAAACACTGCTAAAATATGGTGCTCCAAATCATTGCTTGGTAATAGTGTATAAGTGGCAAACTGTAGCCCTAACAGTTCCTTCTGACTTTATTATTCCATTTGTATATTCATATTTTGAAGTCATCAACTTTGGAATTTGAATACCACTCATCAAACCTTCTGGATGGAAAATGAGGCCCTCCACCAATCTTACTAAACATCACTTTGAATAATCTAAATAAAGGTATGCTCCAAACAAGAAAAAAGGACTAGAACACAGGTGTCAAACTTACCACGTCATGTGACATGTCACGACGTATCATGACTTTTTTTTTGCATTGCCAGAGTTGGGGTGGGTGTGGCCTCCATATGATGCAACCGGCCTGCAGATCAGCAGTTTGACACCCCTGGACTAGACAAATAGTAATTCCCCCCACCAAGCTGATATCTATATATTTTTTTTCTCAATCCAGAATGTGCCAATCAGCTCAAACCCAAGTATTATCCTGTAAATTCTGAATCAAGAGTTTCCAGACACAGTCTACCCTGACTTTCAGTAAGACTGCACTGCTTAGAGCTGGTTTCGACTTACAGCTCCAGCTTGAATAGCACGTGATGGTTGTGGCCAAAAAAGGCTTTTGTACAATGACATCTTGTAGAGCAGTTGCAGTCATTTCTAGAACAGGGAGCTTTGCTCTTGACCACTCATATTCTTGTCACCTTGTGGCTGAAACATTGCAATGTGTTCTAGATAACACTTCCCTTGAGAAGCATTCAGAACTTTCAGCTGGTTCAGCAGGCAGTGGCCTGAGCTATTATTGGGAATGCCTATCGTCAACCATATACTATGTCTACTAAGGGAGCTGTATTGGCTGCCAATCAATTTCAGTATACAATTCAAGGTGATGATCGTCCCCTTTAAAGCTCTACATGGCTGAAAGCCTGGATACCTCTAAAGTCCCATTCCGCAAGTTGAATTTGCCCATCCAGTCAAATCCAGTGCTAAGGATGCCAACTCTAAGGAAGTACTACCTACACGGATATCTAACTGATGGCTCTAGTTTTCTAGAACAGCATACCCCCAGTAATTTGGGCTATGTGACCCATGTTATATTTGAAAGAGCTGTTCAAAGTGAAGATTTTGCTGCCTGATACATCTGAGCCTTCTTGTCATTATGCTCATGTTAGTGATACTTATGTTTTAATTGTATGGAAGTCATTTGTAATCTTTGGAATAGAATGGTCTGTAAGAGAAGAAAAGCAAGTATATTCGCTAGCTAAGCATATTATTTAAATCTGCATCTTACAAGTGCATTTAGGATCATGGGAATATTTGAAAGTCACCAGGTTGGGAAGAGTGATTTAGATTGCAGAATTCCTCTCACCTTTCCTGTGGCATAGACTGATGACACAGATCCTCGCAGACATTGGGTGCAATTCAAAATCACAACATTGGAATCAGTAGCTTTCCTCAGCAAATCTAGTAATCCTGGACAATTATTTGGAGCATTTCCACTCCCATAGGTCTCAAGTACAATGCCTTCCATAGAGCTCTGAAGAAATGCCCTTACCTGCTTGGAAGAGGAAAACTGCATGAGAAATTACAGTTCAAGCATCCAACTCACTTGACTCATGCAATACAATTTTATTTCTTCTCAGATCAATTCAAAATATATGAATAATCATATTATTTATTTATTTTTATTTTATTTTAATTCCATTTATATCCCGCCCTTCTCCGAAGACTCAGGGCGGCTTACAAGCTTAGCAGTAGCCTTCATTCTATGTATATGCCTGCTTGTTAGGGCTTTCACACACACCCCAAGCGGCATTATTACAAAGTCAGCTTAATTGCCCCCAACAATTTGGGTCCTCATTTTACCTACCTCGGAAGGATGGAAGGCTGAGTCAACCTTGAGCCTGGTGGGATGCGAACCTGCACTAATTGCAGGCAGCTGGTGTTACTTAAGGAGGCATTAGCCCACTGCTCCACCAAGGCTCATATATTAGTTCTGTAATGAGGAAAATAACTAACTCAGTGTTGTCTTTTGACTGGAGTAGCATAGATCCCTTAATAAACAAAATTTCAAAAAGCAACAGAAGTGCTAAATATTAAAGATGGATGCTACAAACATACATGTGTATATAATAAACACACACTCTCACACAGATGCAAATGCTTGTACAAGAATCGATGGTTTATAGTATGTCACACCACTGGCTATGGCTGGCTAGAGTTTCTGAGTGTTTCTAGGCTAATCAAGGGTGGGAAAAAGTATAGCTAATATATACAGCACTGCCCTGTGTACCAAGAAATGTTGAGTAAGCAAAGACAGGCTATACTCAAAAATGAGAAAAATATGATGATTCAGAAAGATGCAGGTAATCTGCCTATTTTAATTATGATGTGTTAAAATAATCTACTTAAATAAGGACATTAATATATGACTCCAGAGTGAACAGCTTGCATTTACTTTTGCACTTAGAATTATAGACGTCTAATACAGACCTTGAAGGCCATCTGCTAGGATCGCCTGGTTCTAATCACTAAACCTTAATTACACAATGCAGGAAAATATGCTGCTTGAAGACTGAGACAGTGGAAGAAAATGAAAGATAAAAAAATTAAATGGTTAAATGTAACAGTGTTACAGCAGAAAATTAGGACACCTTTCCTTTCTTTAATGTACATTTGCAGACTAGCCTCATTTCCTAGCAAGAGCAGGCATACTTGTGGATGGGACTGAAGCTATATGGGGGGAAGTTGGTAGGGCACAAGAACTGTAGCTTTAGTCTTCGGCTGGAGGTGGGGCCAGGTTTAGACATGGCGAGGCCCCAAGCTATGAGAAGTTGTAAAGGCTCTACCTGACAAGTACCAGCAGAGAAAAAGCTGTGTAACAACTGAATTTGGCAAGACTGCTGCCAAGATACATAGCAAACCTGCGGTGGGGTGGGGATGGGCCCTTTTTGAACAAAAGGTGTTAGTGCATGCAGAAACAAAGCATGCATTAATCTATTATCGACGGCCATGTGACCATACTGAAACGCTTAATTTAATTTCCTATATTTAAAAAAAAATTCTGAAATTTTAAGAGGCCTCTAAAGACTGTGAAACCTAAATTACAGCATCTTTGTGTTATGTATAAATTTTGAACTTTCTGTTCAATGTAAGCCACTGCCTTCATCATGAAGAAAAAAAGAATTTAACCACCAATTAGCAAGCGTAATGATAGAATGGAATCCATTTTATCATTACTGTCATCTAAAAGTTTTCATTCTGCTATATTTGTGAATAAAAAGTATGTATAAATTAACAGATCCTGTGTACAAAATGTGAAGCCCAGCAGCTCCCATTTTGTGGCCCCTGGAACCCTCCAGTATAGATGAAGCAAAAAAAAATGGCCAATTTTTTCAGGTATTTCTTTAGGTATTTTGGAGGTTATTAAGGAGCAAAATGGGCACTACACACCTTGGAAAAATTTAAGGCCACTATACTCTGTAAAAGCTGCAGTGCTCAAACAATTCCTAGACTTCAAACTGTCTATTTTGATTCCATCTATCTTGTCCATTGCTGTCAATCTCATATTATATTCACTGTTTAAGTTAAATAGAATACACATCTTTGTCTTTTTCATTTCCCTATTCAACACCACTCTGTTTCTCCACACCCAGTGCTTGCTATTGCTTTTTGTTCATTGTAAAAGGTTCTCTAAAGAATGATCAGTTAACCTTTTAAACTCCAACATATATTAAGGCCAATCAATGGTCTTGCTATACAGTAATCAGTGTAGAAATATAGAATTCTTGTATTTTTCTTGCTCAGTCCATTTTTATGCTACATTAATCATCTGATGTTGGGTACCTCTACTGCTTTTCCTGAAACCTGCCTGTTTATTTGTCACTCCAGTTTTCATGGACTGTATGGTTCTGTTCTTTGTAGATCTATAAGCTAGACTTTGTGCAAGCAATTAGTGCAATGTTTTAATTTGCATATTCTCTTACATCTCTCTTCTTTGGGATACAATAAGTACATGCAGAAAACTTTTCCAGTCTCTAGCTCAGCAGTCTTGTTTCTTATTTTTTGACATGCAGCTGTTTTGATTTTAACTATATCTTGTCCTCTAGCTTTAAATAGTTACAAAGATATTTCATAAGCATCCAGTGCTTTTCTACCTGACAACTGTTTTATTGTATCCCACTTTCTAATGGAATTGATTTCTGAATATATATTCTCTCTGCAAATATTATCTCTAAGTCACAATATACTTCATCTTTTTTTAACCTCATTTACATGAATCAAATCTCTTCCATGACAACTCATGAATAAAAAGGTAAAGGTAAAGGGTCCCCCGCACATGCGTGCTAGTCGTTTCCGACTCTAGGGGCCGGTGCTCATCTCCGTTTCAAAGCCGAAGAGCCAGCGCTTGTCCGAGGACGTCTCCGTGGTCATGTGGCCGGCATGACTGGACGCCAAAGGTGCACGGAACACTGTTACCTTCCCACTGTAGTGGTCCCTATTTTTCTACTTGCATTTTTACGTGCTTTCAAACTGCTAGGTTGGCAGAAGCTGGGACAAGTAACAGGCGCTCACTCTGTTACGCGGCACTCGGGATTTGACCCGCCAAACTGCCGACCTTCTGATCGACAGGCTCAGCGTCCTAACCCACTGAGCCACTGTGTCCCTCTAACTCATGAATAATCCTATCTTAATATAAATTTTCTTTTCTTCTTCTCCTCTGATCTTCCAAGTTTCATTTCTTCTTTCATATCATTTTCTCCAATTCTTAATTAAGATATTTGTCTGTGTGATTTATTACTTAACAGTGAAAATCTTCATTTAATCATCTCCCAATTGAATGTGTCACATAACTAAATGGGCCTTCATTTCTAGATGTTCCTAAAGCTACATTTGCTCCAGAATCCAACAGCGCAAGCAATTATGGATTTCTCTCACTATGCCCATGTGGCACCACTACAGTAGTCCTCATTTAATGGTAGTAATTAGGACCAGATTTCTATCAATAAGAGATATGGTGATAAAGCGAGACATTATGTCACCATGCCATTTAGCAATGGCAATTTTGGCAGTCTCTGGTTTTGTAAGAAAGGACTGATGTAAGTGTAACTTCTGGCTTCCTGCCATTTTCCCCAATCACTTTGCTTGTGGTTGCCAATGTGACTGCAGAATGTCCAAAACTTTGAGGATCAATCTTAAGTACCATTCATTCAATTCCATTGCAAGTTTGAATGGTTGTTGAATGAATAGTTCTTAACCAAGGACCATATGTACTTTACAAGCCACACTGGCTCCCCATTGGATTATGGCTACAATTTAAGATGCTGCTTATCATCTTTAAAGTTCTACATGGCATAGGACCAGTATACTTGAGAGGCCACCTTCTGATCAAGGTATATGCCTGCCCCATATGCACTCTGGATCCATTAATTGAAATTATGTTATTGTGTGGGACCCAGGAAATGGACCTTTATAGTGGCAACTCCTGTTTTATGGAACAACCTTTCTCCCACCATATAGATGGCCTTGACTTTGCTGTCAAGACAGGTTGTTTCTCTGGAATCATGATATGTTGGAACCGTGATTAGATGATGGTATTATTTCTGTTTGGATCACCATTTTATTGTTTTATTATTGTCTTTTTAAAATATATGGTTTTATGTTCTTATTAGGTTTTGTTCAATTTTGTGAGCTGGACAAAGACACTTTGGTTGAGTTAGATGGCCACATAAATATATTAAATAAATTTTAAATAGATATGACCTTTTTCCCAAGGCTTTAAATATCTGTATTTACTAGTTGTTCTGCAAATAATTTTGATCCCTGGCATATTAGAAAATGTATTTAGCTAGTCCTGGAAGCCAAATTTAGGCTATGAATTAGGAGCTTTAATTTTACAATTGCCCAGGTAGCATTCTCATATTGTAATATATTTATTTTTTATTTTTTATTTATTTAAATTCCATTTATATCCCGCCCTTCTCCGAAGACTCAGGGCGGCTTACAAGCTTAGTATATTATATATTATATTATATATTATATTATATATATATTATATTGTCTAATATCTACTAGGGTCAACTAAGCAAGCAAAACTAGGAGATCTCAATACAGAGTTATGTCAGATTTGTGACTAAATTCCTTAGACACCAAGAAAAGATTTGGAACAAGACAACCATGTACAAGATAGACAAGCTCCACCTGAACCAAAATGGAACTAGGCTGCTGGCATATCATTAAAAAAAAGCTGTAGAGCAGCTTTTACTCTGATCCCTAAGGAAAAATCAACAGATAGGAAGCAGCATCCACGGTGGAAGGGTATACAAATTTTAGAAAATAATATAAGGAATAGGGACAGTATTGTGAGTTAATCAGTGAACATGACAAGTCAGGAAACAAAAAGGCAAGATGTGCAAAGGGATCGTGTGTATAGTATAGGTGTTTCTGTGCCAATGCTAGAAGTATACAAGCCAAGAATGGAAAATTAGAGTACTTTGTTGCAAACAAGGTCATAAATACTTATGTACAATATAACATAAACCTGCTGGAATGAAGAGGATTAATGGGCTAGAATAATTCCTAGCTATAAAATGCATATGAAGAACAGAAGATATGGGACATATATCTGAAGCTGTACTGGCTTTTTCAGGGAAATGATCAGGATAAATAAAGCAAACTGAGAAAAAAAGGGAAAATATTCTAGGATATCTTGAGTGGTTTAGAGTAACAAATCTCTGTTGATGGGATCCATCCAAGAATTCTTCCTTACCAATCTTCTAGAGTTCAGTGGGATTGTAAATGGCACATGCAAGGCTCTGTCAACACTGTGTACTTGGATTTTTAATGAACTCTCAGAATGACCTATACAGTCTATCTTTCTTCACACTGCCAGACAAAGAGATACATATTTTATATCATGTCCTAATCTACAGGATTTAATGTGACTTCCACCCTCTTTCTTGAATATCTCTATTTTTATTCAGTATATATCCTCTGTGGTATTTTTCAGTTACATTGACCACCAGTAGGTACAATGTTCCTCACTAAATACTGTTGAGTAAACACAGTGGTCAGGAGATCAGAAGACTTGTCTTTGAATGACTAAACAACAGAAAGCAAAGCATAGGAATAAATGAGCCATTTATCAACAGAGGAAGCCAAGAAATGAAATTCTTCAAGACCCTATATTAGGACTAGGGTTTTTAACTTTTCAAAAAAAAAAATCCTGATTTAAGAGTAAGGAATGAACTGGCCAAGTTTGCGGGTGATATAAAATTATTCGGAGTAATGACATAGAAAATGATTTTGAAAAGCCTAAAAGCCTTGATGAATGGTCAACCAAACGACTATAGAGGTTCAGTTTAACTAAGTGTGAAATGTTGCACATTGGGCAACAAGCTGTACCTAATTTATGCGCTGATAGGGTTTGAGCTATCTGCAACAAACCAAGGAACAGATCTTAAATACATCTTGTGATTAGCTCAGTGAAGATGTTGACAGTGTACAACTATGAAAAAATTAAATTCTATGCTAGAGATCATTAGGAAAGCAATTGAGAATAAGACTGCCAAATTTGTAATGGCTTTATACAAATCTATGCTACATCCCCATTTGTAATACTATACACAATTCTGGTCACCCCATTTGAAAGAGAATATACAGAGTTAGAAAAAGTGCAGAAAATGATTATCAAAACAAATAGCAGATTCAAACATTTTCTTTAGTTTGGAAAACTAGTGAGTGAGACATATAAAACATGCATGGCATGGAGAAATGGGCATGGAGTTTTTTCCCCCTCCTTCTTAAAATATGAAAATTAGGGCTTATATAATGATGCTGATCAGGAGAAAATTTAGAAGAGTAAAAAATAGCTCTTTAAATTGAGCATTTTTATTACCAAAAGATGCACTAATGATTCCTAACATGGATGTCTTTAAAACAGAAAAAGATAAATTTTATCAGCTCCTCCACTTTATTAGCTATTTGGAAATTATTTAAAACAAAGTTATTTGAGAGAGCTTTTGAATTACAAATGTCATCATCTATTTATTGGTTGAGTTTGAGATCTGGTTTTCTGATTTTTAAGCTCTTATATCATAGCTTGCCTATTTTTTATTTTGATTTAATTAAATCAAAATGTTTTATCTGATTTTATCCTGTAGTTGTCTTAGAAACATTTGATGAACCTGCCTAGAGTTTTTTTATTATAGTGGGAAGAATATATATAAAAAATAGGTTCATGGAGATCAGGCCCATCTTGAAGATGGAAGCCTGGAAGACCAATTCTGCTTATGGACCAGAAGAACCATGCCTCCAAATTCATGCCTCAGGCATACAATGGCAGTCAGGACAGAGATATGTCCAACTTCTGCATCCTCAGAGTCATTTTTGTGAGAGAAAACCACAGTATAAAGGGCTCAGCCTACTTCTCCAATGCAAATTACCCTTTTCATAATTCAACAACCTCAAGCCATAAATAATATAAAAGTGTTTCTCAAGTGTCAAAAATTCAGAAGATTCTTTTGGCCACAGAAGCCTCCAAAATGTGGTAACTTCCTATTACAAATACTAGCATAACGGTGTTCTTGGAAGTGTTGACCGCATCTAAGCATGTATTGAAAGATAATTAGTTCAATACTAATTCTCTGAAAGTATTTAAATACCAGCAATGAACCTTGATAATACCAAGTATCTTTTCTCATTGCATATTAATTATATGGAATCAACACTTCAAACTTGCTCTGAGATGTTCTGAGGAAGTGGGAGGCTGACCGCTGTAGCAGTAATTCCAGGGAACAGTCTTAGTAGTCCAACATTGGTGTTCATGTTCATATGGATCTCAAATTTCTTCATAGTATTAGCTCTCCATATTGTCTCCCAATTGACTGTGGGGGAAAAACACAAAAAAATCATTCATTCAAGGAATATTCTTTCCTATTGTGTTCAAAATCTGCCTTACAGGAAATCTGATTAATATTTATACAAAAATAACTACCACCTTATATATACAAGAGAACATACATAAGACTAGAGTCACTCCAAGAGTGAGATGAGCAGCACATAAATTTAATAAATAATACATCAATACATCAATAAAATCTAGTATCTTACAATTGAGCTTTCAGTCACACAGCAAGGTATTTTCCCCCTCTCCTCTAACATTCTCTATGGCCCTGCAAATCTGCTTTGCACCCTCCCATTCCCTTCCCATTTTTTTCTCTAGCAAATATTGAGCATTCAACGGGGTTGTAGGTGGGATTTTATCTTCATTCTACCAATGAAAACCATTCCATCAATAAAAGTGGGTAATTTAATACAATTCAGGCTTCATACATCTGGTAAGGAAAAGTAAGTGCAAAATTCTAAATTTTCTTGCATTCATCTCTTGTAAACCTCTTCTTCTCTTAGGTAGGTATCATCTAAAATTTACAATGTAACCCAATGGTGAGAGAATTTGCCTTATGTTACTCTGTAAAGTTCTGTGAGTATCAGTAGCACAGCATGACTTTTACATAAAGGAAAATAATTTCCTTGTGTTCTGCCCAGTTATACATTAGATCCAATACTGGGTCCTGTTCTGGACTTAATTTCTCCTAGGAATTTCAGGTTTCAGAAGGCCAATAAGAGATCATACGTATGCACTTTTTAATAATAACAGCAGCCATAATGATGTAAAATACTACTAATCTTTACCCTATATGTTTTCAAAGAAAAGAGGAGAAAAGATTTTAAAGATTTTAAATACCATTTTTATGGTATTTTTTATTTAATCATAAACATTAAAAGCCATTCTTTATTTCAAAGAATAGTGCAAAATTAAAATGAAGAACTGTTTTTAAAGCGTAACATGCAATTAGAAGATCCTGTGAAATTTAACATGCTGAATTTTGCAAAAAAAATAAAAAATAACTGATAAACAGGACATTTATGATCTCAGCGGGGAGCTATCAGAGGTAGTTCATGGGTATTAAAGAACAATTTTACCAGTGCAATGATTAAAATCTTATTATCTATTTTTGCTCAGTAATCAGGGAAAATAGGCGTATACTGAGTGGTGGAAAGTGGACTGCCATTATTATCCATGGAAATGAAGTATCCAAAAATTGATCTGGAGAAACACTACGCAATGCATTCTGGTTAATGCACAAAAGTCTCACCCAACTAGAACTGGAGAAGCCACTGGATTTTTGCACCACACCTGTTTATAACAGCCCAAGTTGAAAATCAATATGTCAACACATTCCAAATTGCCTGAATAATAATTTTCAAGTGCTCTGTTATTACAAAGATGTGAAGATGCTTAAACATAATTGATATATTCTGCTTCTCTAATTCCAGTTTCATTTTACATACCCAGGGCAACAGTACCAACATGTGCCTGGGGGGAGGAGTGGAGCAAAGCAAGGCCACCTTGCCAGCCGTCTGCAATGTGACACATATTTCACACGTCTTTAAAAGACAGATGTTGTTACTCTTACCACTAAACATCTACAGAGTTTATAATGCAGTTACTAGTGATTAAATAAAATGGCAATGATTCAATTAAGTGTGATTATACATTGCAAGCCAGATGCCAGCTGTTTAACTAATAGTCATGCTTCAGTTCCATTGCTGAAATGCCAAAACATTCATTATTAATTCTGAGAATTCTCACTATCCCTGTCTAGCAGACAATGAAATGTAAGCAAGATTTGAAGAAAGCTGCATCCACAAAATGCACATTCGTGGACTATCCAAGATAATACCTAGTTAAGAAGTCTGGTAAAGCAGATATTTGTTTGCACTGTATTATATATTTTATACTTTGGCCACCTAATGTCCCGTTGCCTGGAGGCGGTCCGGGTCTGGATGGGAAGAAACAGGCTTCGTCTCAATCCTGCCAAGACTGAGTGGCTGTGCATACCGGCATCTCGGACTAACCAGCCTATTCCATCTTTAATGATGGGGGGTGAGGTGTTGCCCCCCATCGATAGGGGACGCAACTTGGGCATCCTCCTGGATTTGCGGCTCAGTTTTGAAGACTATATAGGAGCCGTGACCAGGGGGGCCTTTGCCCAGGTTCGCCTGGTGCGCCAGTTGCGGCCCTACCTGGACCGAGATGCCCTACGCACAGTCACTCATGCGCTCGTGACCTCCCGATTGGACTACTGCAACGCTCTCTACATGGGGCTGTCCTTGAGGACCACCCGGAGGCTTCAGCTGGCGCAGAATGCAGCCGTGCGGGTTGTGATGGGGGTTTCCCAATACTCCCACATAACACCTCTGCTCCGCGAACTGCATTGGCTTCCGGTTGCCCTCCGGGTGAGATTCAAGGTGCTGGTGATGACCTATAAAGCCCTAAATGGCTTAGGTCCGGGATATTTGAGGGAGCACCTGCTGCTGGCATCAAGCTCCCTTCGTCCTGTGCAGTCCCACAGGGAGGGTCTTCTCAGGGTACCGCCAGTAAAAGATTGCCAGTGGACAATACCCAGGGGGAGGGCCTTCTCTGTGGGTGCGCCTGCCCTTTGGAACCAGCTGCCTGTAGAGCTTAGGACTTCCCCTGACCTCCGCTCGTTCCGCCGGGACCTGAAGACCTGGCTCTTTGAGCTTTCTGGCCTGGACTGAGGGTATTAATTGGGGTTTTAATTTGATTTTAATTAGGATTTTTATATTCAAAGTTAATATAATCATTTTAATTGTTTTAATTTTTGTAATTGTGGTATTGTTTTCTTTTAAAAAACCTTGTGAACCGCCCTGAGTCCTACGGGAGAAGGGCGGTATATAAGTCTAATAAACTAAACTAAACTAAAACTAATGAGAAGGAAGGACTCACTGGAGAAGAGCCTAATGCTAGGAAAGATTGAGGGGAATAGAAGAAGGGGACAACAGAGAATGAGGTGGCTGGATGGAGTCACTGAAGCAGTAGGCGTGAGCTTAAATGGACTCCAGAAGACGGTAGAGGACAAGAAGGCCTGGAAGAATGTTGTCCATGGGGTCGCTATGAGTCAGACACAACTTTGCAACTAACAACAACAACATATATTTTATGAAGCACCTAGGATGGAAAATTGGATAGGGTCATTACATAACTGTAAATAAATGCAAAATTAAATAAAAATGAGCATTAAAAATAAAAAATAACACAAACAGGGATTGTTGATGGCCAAATCAGAATGCTCCTCTAGAGAACAGAGATGTCCTAAAATGATATTATTCTATCACAGTTGCATTGGCAGTATCTTATCTATGCAGTGAATATTTAAAAATCTTTTTATCTTTAACTTCAAGGAACTATTTGAATTAGGCCTCTTCAAAAGATTTCAGATGAGGATACATGTCTTACAAATAGTGGAATGTGACTTAGAAGAGATACTAAGGCAATTAAAAGTAGCACGTAAGTCTGTATTTCAGCAAGTTTCTGTTATCAGTTAAGCCCTATAATGGAAAGGACAAGACTGATTTCAGTTTTGAAAGCAAAAGATACAGCATCATATTTCATGCAAGTATCATTATATCTGAGTCAAATGTTTGCAGCAATTGTAGATGAATTTGTTTTCTGGCATCAGTGTGGCTGGCATCAACTTTCCCGGAAAGACTTTCTTTCTCAGAAGATATGAAAAAAATATTGCCAGGTTCTCCTTCTGAATGTATCTGATTTAGTGTTAGAAACTGTGTGTGTATTTAATCAGAAACAACATTTCTGAGATGACATACATTAGCCATATTCACTTCGAATGAAAAAACACAAGATGACAAGATGAAAACACACAATTGGGAAAAGCCATGGAAATGAATTTTTTCATATCTGTTTCTGAACTTGAATGTAACCAATTACTTCCATTTCTTTCATTCATTCATTCATTTGCTGAATTTATATCCCATCTTAACTTGAGGACTTACAAAGGGGGGTGTCTCATAATTTTATCCTTAAAATAAGGATAAATACATAAATAATAAATAATAAAATTTATGAGGTAGGCTGGCTTGACAGTGAATATAATTCCTTAGTAAATTCAGAGGTTGAATGGGTTCTTACAACTGGGCTCTCCATCTGGTTGCAATACCTTAACCATTACTTCATATTGGATGGGGGGGATTATACCAGCAACAAAGATTGTTTTAATCCATAGAATGGTATTTTACAAGTTTTGGGGCATACTACCTCAAGAGCTCCCCCCCCAAAAAAAATCTTTGTGGCAATCTACAGTAAACATAGTTTTCTTCAAATGGAGAAACAAACCCCAGGATATATTCTAGCAATGGCAACTCTACTAACAGGTGCTGTTTCTTCTAGTAGTTGTTGCCAGTGCTTGGACATAAACAAGGGATTATAGTTGAAGCAACTCAAGACACTTTTTCATTAGCAAAAGATATATTTGGAAACAGAAAAAAATGAATCCTTAATGTCTATGGATATTTTAAATCATCCATGTCATGATTGTCTCAAAGATGCTTTTTCCAAAAAGCAATTGGACTTTCTTGATTCTTTTGTTTGAAAACATTTCACTTCTCATTCAAGAAGCTTCTTCAGCTCATGATTCCTTACTTCAATCTAAGCTATTTATTAGATGAGCCCATTCAAAGTTGCAGTGTTTGATCCCTAAAACACTAGAGTGAGAGCTGGATAAAAGTTCTCCTTAAGAATGACCAATGTGCTTATTATATCTCTTGAGTCCTTTTCAGATTTGGAAGAAGCATTATCGAGTGGTCTAGGCCATACTTGCCTAACCCAGTAATCTGATGGCTAGGGAAGGTGGCTGTTGTAGTCCAGCACATTAAGAAGTATCAACTCTGGAAGACTGGACTTGTCACTGGCCCAACTGAGCACTCCAAATAAAACTATAGTAGTGGGCTGGAATGAACATAGTTTTTTGAAGAGGCAACAAAGGCCCGACATACACCTACACACATTAATGACATGCAATCTGACATCTTAATTATATTACATTTGAGGTAATGTTATAACATCATGGCATTTCTGTTTTGATTTAGATCTGTGATACAAGCCACTTCATGTTGCACTCAACAAGTGATGAAATGTAGATGTGGACATTAATACTTACACAAGCTGTTTGCCTTTTAGCTTTTTCTTCTTGTATTTTTTAGTCACCTGAGAATTATTGTATAGTACAATAAGGGATTAGAAAGCTGTATCAGGCCCGTAGAGTTTGGGAACATTTTCCATCAAGAATACGCTTCTTCCTTAAATCAGCTACCACCTTTTGGAGTATAGGATGGCTTAACAACAGAATCATGCTTAGAATATTAATTCTCCAGACGTTAAAATAAACTTAAAATATTATTAAACATATAAACACTTTGAAAATATTGTGATATTCTCAATATCAGATGAGCTGGTCTCTCAGCTTCCATGTCCACAGCCATTTTTAGAAATTCATAGATGTCACTACCTTAAGTAGTAGCAAGTAGTATATTATTGGCAGCCAGAGTAGTGTTTGAAGAGATGGAGTAAAGTTCAGCCATCTTCTGAGTCCCCATACTACCTTGACTGCCATATATAAGATGGCAGCTGAACAGAGTACATTGCAACAATCTAATTGAGATTGCTAGTGCGTATACTACTGATGTGCAGCTATCTACACTCAAAGGTGGACAAAGTTAACTAGTTGTGCATACTGGACACTTAGGTCACTGTGCCTCCAGTGAAAATTAGGTTTGCAAAATGTTTTTATAGGAGAGTATAGGATTTAAAGCCAATTCCTAAAAATAAGAACCAGTTAGCCAGAGAATTTCACTCACATTCTATCAGTCTTTATCCATTCCATCACAACCTGAAATCGCTGATACAGTAGTTCCAATGCTACTGCTGGTTCCTTGGGCTGGTTGACTATTATATATTTACTGATGAAACTTCATTCCAAATGCCTGAAGGATTTCTACTAGCAGCTTCATATAGATATTCAAGAATGCCGGGCAAGATGAACCTTGTGGAAGTACACACCACAACTGTTACAAGGCTTTACAAAAGTCACCCACCAACAACCCCTTATTTAGAAACAGCACCACGGGTAGGAATGGAACCACTATGAAACAATGCCTTCAATTTTCAACTCACAAAGATGCCTCAGTATGATTCTATATCAACAGCATCAAAAACTGCTAAATAGAAGAATCAACATGATGATACGTCCCTGCCTTACTCCTATATAAGGTTAATTACCAAAGTAACCAAGCTACATTCTGTGCTGGTCTGTGATGGGTCCAGAAAAATCTATAACATCTATTATTATCACAATTCACCAGTTATCAGTTCACCAAATCCTACCCCAAAAGGGAATGTTGACAAGAGATATTCCTGGATATCTTCAAATCTGTTGTCATCTTTCCTTCCATTAATGTGACATCCATTACTCTCTTAACCCATTCTCATATTCTTAACTAGCTTGATTCTGAGACCCACTAAGAACAAAAATCAAAAGGACAGATAATCAAGAAAATATCTTGAAGAACTTTGTCAATCTATTCAAGTCTCACTGGCAAAAGTGATTCTATAGCAAATAATCAGATGGTGTGCTGACAACCTCTCCTAGTTTTGGCAGACTTCAGCAACTTTGCCAATAAAGTGCATGACAAACTTATTGTTTTGCTTCTGCCAGCTAAAACTTGACAAAATGTCACATTGACAATCTTTGGAAAAGTTCAGCTGGGTAATTCAGTGGGATACAGTGGGCTCTTTGACACCATAATTAGTGCTGTGAACACAAGTGTTGTCTTTGACTTCATAAGTACCGTACCACATAGTAAGTGCAATTATATTCACATTGAGATTTTTAACATCTATGCTTCAATTATATCCCCACCCCCCATTTCATTCCTATATGCTTTTCACTAAACCAAGGAGCCCTGTGAACTCTCACTACTTCTATGGTTAAGGTTTCTATAGTGGAGGAGGGATGTGGTAATAGCTTTCAGGAACTGAAACAATTTCATAAGTCTTAGGAAGCATAGTAGATCCTTACTCCTGAAGATAGGAATGGCAATCTATCTAAATCATAACAGGAAGTGATCCAATCATGACAAAGGAGTAACTTTCCCTCTTTAACTATCACTTCACTTTCCAGCAACTCAAAAGAAAAAAACAGATCAACTGCTGCATAGTGTATCTGGCTTCTGTTGTATTTTTAATGGCCATGAGGTTCTCAGTTAGTCCATTTCCAGGATCAACAGCATGGGCATTGAGATCCACAAGCACCAAATCCTAAGATTCTAAGGACCCTATTGAAGAGCACCAGCATAATCAATGAGTTGTTGGACTAGCAACAAAGCACTCTATTCCCTCAACCTACCACAAAGTATAGTCTCTGAGGAATCTGGTTAATGGAGAGGGAATGTATTCCCTATAGATGACTGTAATTCTACCACACAATCTACCTTGATGTTGTACAACATCTCCAGGCAGGCTTATATAGGTTAAATTCAGGCCACACATCTCTCCTATCGTGGTCTCTACTACAACACAACCAGACCAGCCTGATGATCCACAAGAAGATCATGGATATAAAATACTTTTATTGTGAACTAATCTGGCATTCAGCAATTAAATCAGGAGATGTGTGAGCCAACCTGTTTGACTACTGAATCTTGGTAACCTAAGAGCAGCCCTAAGGGTGCTATCTATATCTTCTGTGTCTGGGAAGAATGTTATAACACCCCCTTTTTTTTCCTGGCCCACAGGTTGCCCATCCCTTGACTACTGCAAGAAAACATAAGTCCAAGATAACCAGCAGGTGCACCCTATTAATGATGGCATCCAAATGCACGTTTGTAGATTTGGCTGAGCTCCTAATCCTTTAACAGCAGTCTGATGTGCAATAATTAAGCATGTATAATAATTAAACATGTACTGGGATGAAGAAAAAGTGATGAGGAAAATTTCACTTGCTTCATTTCCTCCCACTCTAGGTGGTGAAGATATATTACCCATCAGGTTACATAATCGAGTTAGGTGGCTTTTGCAGTCCTTGGGAGTGTATACTTGAGAGGTTTAAAAAAGCAGAAGCACTTATGCTGGCTGCCTTCCATTATTCAGTATCTGGAAAGACTTTCATTTCAAAACACACAGAACAAGAAGAAGCAGGTCTCTCTTACTGAGATCAAGCAGACAAGCTGCGAAAACCCAGCACGCTATAAAGTATTGCCAGCAAGGTCGCGTGCGATAAAAGAAACCATATCTGAGAGCTGAAGAGACCAAACTAATCTACTCATACAGTATTCTAGAAAGCAGTAAAGCTGGATTCATGCTGCCATACAGGTTTGAATTCTTTCCTTTAAAGGAGTACAATAGCTTTGAAAAGTGACCCCTCCCTAAGAGGGAGGGAGTGGGGAATCCATCTGCAAAATCAAACCTGAAATGCAACTTTCAGCTAGTTCCAATCTGCTGGGAAGACCTGACACTGTTTTTTCATCCCTTCCCCTGCTAGGCTGAAAGTAGTTTAACCTCAATTACATAACTTTGCATGTTCATTCCTAGTACAGAGAGGCAACAAGGAGCTAGAAAACTCTGAACAGCCAATAGTGGAAGTTCTGAACTGGCAAGGCAAGACACATACAAATAATACAAGACAAAGAAACATACAAGAGAGGACACATACAAGACAAATATAGCCACCTTCTCCTGGCCAGAACAAAATTATATATGTGCTATTACTGAAAATAATAGACACAAGTTCTTAAAGGCAAAGGTAGCCTAATCCATCCAAACAATAGTTATGTATAAATATGCTTGTATTTATTGGGCAGGGGTGGAAATACCCATTGCTTATCTGTTCACAAGGGGCTCGAGATATTTAAGCTGAATAGGACTGCCTAGAACTGGTTCATAAAAATTCTAGTTTAATGGTTCTGAGTTGGATTTTTTAAAATTTATGTTGTTTAATGAAACAAATATGTAAATTATAGAAGAATGTTAAACAGTGAATTCAGACTGGTCACAACTCTCTAATAGGTTGTGTGGTTAAAAAAGTCAGGGTGGTGGGCCACAATGCTGCGATCAAACTTTTGCTTTTTTATGTGATACATAAAAAAGGGATGGGACTTCACCTTGTTTATCACATCCTGTTACTGCCTCATAAATCTAGATTTACTATCATGCAAGGCAACATAGTATTCCCTACAGCAGCTGAACATTAAATGGTTTCTTTAAGGTCATCCAGACTGTTCTATGTATCAAAGCTAGCATCTCTCACAGATGGGATGTCCAGCTTCTGCCAAAAGATAACTGTTCCAACAGAGAACATCTAGCAAGCAAGATTCAAATTTGCACTTATATCTGGCATATTGAACATAGGGTTAGTTCTCGCTCTGGGAATCTCAATGTTCTCTTTACCAAGAAAGTTATTCTCTTTCTGCTTTAATGAAATCTCTGCCAACTGTCTCAGCAAGTGGCAGCATCTGACTGCCCTTGCTTGGTTTGGGCTCCCAAGCAGAATTGGCCTGGTAATATTTGGATTGGAGATCTCCAGGGACTAACTGGGAAGTTAAGAAATCATCCTAGAAAAAATGATAGCAAACCACTTTGTATTGATGCCAAGAAAGCTAGATGGATATTTTTGAGCAGCTACCAAAAGTCAAAATAAATCAACAGAGACTTTAACTTAAGCTAGGTGATATGGACTTAGCATTGCACTAAGTCATATTTGTTCTAAACCTGGCTCATTGAATAAGTTGGTCCATATATGCTTAAATACAAGTAAAGATTATATCTATATCTATGCTATCACTGTCAGTCAAAACTAAACAAGTCAGACTTGTTTTAGTCCAATATGTGAAAATGATATGTTTGTCCTCCCTCTAATGAATCATTAGCACTTATTTAAAATCAAGGAGCATTTTTGCCAGGAGAACAGGACAGGTAAAATGTTTACCCTTCTATTGGAGATTTAATTTCTAAATATTCACTGCTAGATTTAAGCACTTTGGTTATAAAATCTTTTAATGCAATAAATCATTTAGACTTAAAATGTAAATTTCATGCATGTCACTTTACTGTATGTGCTACCTAATCGTATTCCTTGGGTGAAGAAGGACCATGGCATCAATACAGAATTACCAAGAACTGCTAGTGAACCCTGTTATTGAGGCATGGAGATATGAATTCAGTTCAGTTTTAAATAACTTTAACTGAAGTGGAATTCAGTTGTGCTTTTATTCTCCAAGGGCCTTGGGAATACAGTATGTTATGTCCTATTCTAACCAACAGAAGTATGCATTTTGTCAACAAAAATGAACATTAGTCAATCCTTCTTCAGGGATTATATACGGTACTCTGTTACAAGCAGAACTCACAAGGTACTGAAAACACTGCTCTCCAACAACCTCACTTGAGGTTGCCTGCCTTCAACTTCTACTTTCATTAACCAGACATTATCACCTGCCTTCAACTTCTACTTTCATTAACCAGACATTGCTTCAGGTTTGTTTGTCTGGTTGCCAGCAAGTGAAATTGAAAACCAGTGAGTCAAAAATTCCTTGACAATGGTGTTTTTAGAGGGACATTTGAAGAGACAATAAGGAGGAATAATTGGACAAGCAGTTGCAAGTACGATAAACTATAAGTTATGTCGATCATATCATTCAAAAGGGATCCATATATGAAATAGGTTTCATACAGTGGTGGGATTCAGCCGATTCGCACCACTTCAAGCAGAACCGGTAGCTAATTTTTTGTTGCCCAGGCCCAGAACAGACTTCCGGAAGTGGCATCCACACAGATACCCGGTTGTTCACATATTTGAATCCCACCACTGGTTTCATATCGTGTCTGTAATGAATAAAGAGAGAATTCAGGTGCTTATTTTAGTACTGGCAAACAAACAAACAAATAAATGAAAATAACCTCATAAATAAAAGATAAAGATGCTTGAACAACCTGGTCTCATGTGGCCACACTCCAGGAAAGGGTTACAGATTAACTACAGCCTGAAAGTTGAAATCACATCATTCCTTACTTATAATATCAACCTCAGCATTTGCAAGCGGAGGCAGGTTAGGTGAGGAAAAGGCACTGAAACTCCCTGCATCCATCTTAGTCACCCGGTTTCCCCTGTACAGTTTATTATCAAAGTACAGGCACACCTACAAGGATGAGAAAAGAAGTATGTCAGTGTGCAAGCCTTGTAATTAAAATATCCAGCAGATTAAAACATACACACATATAAAGTTGTCTTTTCTTTCTATACAATGAAAACTACTTTAGAGAGAGTTATAAATATAATTAAGATTATGTAGGAGGGTTTTTATCTCTTGGCTGCTTTGAAAAGTGCTGTGTCTTTCTTGAATTTTGACAACAAAATACAAGTAAACTCCTTGTGAGATTTCCTTCCAAGAACAGGTTTGGCAGCTCTCAAGATTTGTGATGGATCTCTGAAGTTATTTTAAAGGGGGTGGAATGGGCTTTTAATAATGTGCAAAGTCCCTCCAGAAGTGTTGATATTCTTGACAGAGCAGACAACATTGAGTTACTAGAAAGGCAAGTAGAAAATGAGTTTACCTAGATATCAGTCAGGTTTCTGGGTTTCCCTGTGTCCAGATTGTCACAGCCTATTGGTCGTTATGCCACTACAGATTAATCCCCATGGAAATTCAGAGTGGGAAACCTTTTTTTACTAAGTAATTTTCCAATCACTCTAGACCAGAGTCAGTGTTGAGGAATACTAAAAGCTGTATACTAGACACATGTGGAAGGCCATAGATTCATCACATCTGAAATAATCTATGCATTTTCCAATCATATTTAATTCCAATAATTGGTAAATTTCAAACCTTATGAAGTTGATTTTTGACAGCCATTTATTGTTTGAGGCTGTATATTAAGCAATGTCTCACTGAAGTAGAAGGACCTTATAGTAGTAACTTTTGTTTTTTTAAAAAAACTAACTGCGAGAATAGGCAGTACCTATATAACCATTAAAATGATTGGGAAATCCAATATTCTTATGTGTACTGCAGGAAACTACTATTTGTAATATTGGAACTCATCAGCTCTAACATTCAAGCAGAATCTGCTTTCCTGTAATTTCTTTAAGTGTTTCTTAAAGTGTGGTGCCAAGACCTAGACAATACCTCTGGGCAACAGAAGTAGGAACTTCACCAATGCAAAACATAGATAAGCTATTATTTCCCATTAAAATTGGCAATGAAGATACTGAACTGGTGAATAACGTTTGCCTTTTAGGATCAGGTATCAACAGTAAAAGAATCAGCAGTCAAAACACTCTGCTGAATAAGATTGGCATATGCCCAAAAATGGAAAAGAAAGGAAACACCCACCGAAGAAGAAATAATAGATAAAATTTTATCCTGTGCCGATATGGACAGGTTAACCCTAGAGATCAAAAATAAGACTGAAACGTAGTATTAGGAAATTTGGCAAAATTTGTACAATTGGTTAGAGATAAGGAGGATCGCTGAGATGGCTATTGTTTGATTAGTTGATAATGTAAGGATTTCTTATCAGCACCTATATCAGGACACAACTGAAAAGATATGTAAATATAACGCTGACAACTGAAAGACAGTTTACTAAAAAAAATTACAGATGTTATATGTACAGTTTGTTATACTCTGTCCTGTCATAGAATGTATTTTAAGTTTTTGTTATTTCTTTCTGTAACATAAGGTAATACTAATAGTAGTGTTGTAGCCAGGGAAGTTGAATCATGTCCACTTTTGTTTTTAAATGTACATTTAATAAAATTTTCTATAAAAAAAACACTCTGCTGAATGTTGCAGAGTAGCAATGAAGGTCTTGGAAAATATATCCTGATGTTGATATATAAAAAAAAATTGTGACATTCTATAAAAGTGAAATAACAAATCCTGATGCTTATGAACTTTAGTGTTGGAGATTTCAGAGAGATCATTGATAGCTAAAAAATGAACAAATGGATCACTGAACAAATCAACCCAGGGTTCTCACTGAAGGCACAAATGACCAGGCTTAGATTATCATACTCTAAACATATTATGTAAGTGCTAACTTTCAGAAGAAGCTTTATTGATGGGAAAGATAAAAAAGGAGGATAACAAATAGCAAGGTGGATGGATTCAATTACAGCACTTTACAGCACTGTTGGAAAACATGAAGGATCAGGTTGGGGACAGAGAATCATGGATAAAATCTATGTATATGGTCATTAAGAGTCAAGACCAATTTGATGGCACATAATCAATTACTTCCCATGATTTGAAAAGTCCAGCTCTATTGAGGCTGCCTAAAAGTGCATTTCTCTTTTTAGCAGTCATATAGAATGGGTGGTGGCTCAGTGGTTAAAAAGCTGGGTTTGTTGGTTAGAAAAACATCAGTCCAGGTCTGAGACCTGAGCGCCATGCGATCGGGTGATCCCCCATTTTCACTCTAGCTCCTGCCAACCCAACAGTTTGAAAGCATGCAAAATGCAAATAGATAAATAGGTACCACTTTGGTGGGAAAGTAACAGTGCTCCGTGATGTCATGCTGGCCACATGACTGAAGAAATGTCTTCAGACAATGCTGGCTCAATAGAAACAGAGATGAGCACCATCCCCTGCAGTCAGCAACAACTAGCAGAGTAAAGTCTACAGGGAATCCTTTTTTGTAGAATCATAGGGCTGGAAGGACCTTGGAGCCCTTATTCCACCATGGATCAATCTTTTCCTAGAAAAAGCAGCAACAGAGTGTCCACAACTCCAGGAGACAAGCTGCTTCACTAATTGTTTTCACTGTCAGGAAATTTCTCCTTAGTTCCAGGTTGGATGCCCTCTGATGAGCTTCCCCACATTGCTTCTTGTTCTGCTCTCAGCTGCTTTGGAGAATAAATCAACCTCCTCTTCCCTGTGGCAGCGCTTCAAGTATTGGAAGACTGCTATTATGCTAAGCCTTCTCTTCATTAGGCTAAACTAAACATACCGTATTTTCCGGCGTGTAAGACGACTGGGCGTATAAGACGACCCCCCCAACTTTTGAGATGATTTTCAAGATTTTTCGTCTTATATGCCGGAAAATCAGGGAGCCCAGGAAGGCACGCCCTCCCCTCTCACTGTGGAGGAAGCAGGGCAGGCTGGCGTCTGGCGGGAGCTGGCAGGGCAGTCCTGCGCACGTGCGCACTCCCCGGATGCTAAGGAGTGCTCCTTAACAGCCGGGGAGCGCACGCGTGCGCAGGACTGCCCTGCTGGCTCCCGCCAGACGCCAGCCTGCCCTGCTTCCTCCACAGTGAGAGGGGAGGGCGTGCCTTCCCGGGCTCACTGATTTTCTGGCGTATAAGACGACTGGGTGTATAAGACGACCCCCCAACTTTTGAGATGATTTTCATGGGTTAAAAAGTCATCTTATACGCCGGAAAATACGGTATCTAGTTCCCTTAGTCATTCTTCATACAGTTTAGCCTCTGGACCACTTATCTTTGTTGCTCTTCTCTGTACTCTCTTTAGAACTTCAGCCTCTTTTTTGTATCATGGTAAGCAGAACTGGATGCAGTATACCAGGTGTGACCTTACTAGTGCAATATAGAGTGGTACTATCAATTCCTGTGATCTTGATGCTATCCCTGTGATGATGCAGCCTAAGAATACATTGGTCTTTTTGGCAACTACTGTGTTTCCCCAAGAATAAGTCACGGTCTTTCTTTTTTTTCTTTCTTTTTTGCCTCCAAAAGAGGCACCGGAACTTATTTTTTGGGGGGGGTCTTTTCCACAGTCTCACCTTACAGCGGCGACACCGACAGCCCCACTCAGCCAGCCCAGTTCTTCTGTGGCAGAAAGAAATGCCTCTGCAGCTGAGAATGGCGCTCCAGATTGACATGCACGGTATTCTCCATTTTGCTATCAGAGACCTTCTGGAAAGGCCTCTGCAGCCGAGAACCTAGCTACAGATTGACAGCAAAATACAGGCCGTGGGGCGCCGCAGAAGTGGGCCAGCAAGGCGAGGCAGGTGTCGATTCATGGGAGGCCTGGTTGCAATGATAGCAGGTGTGGGGCGCGTGGGGCAACTCCACTCCCCCAGCCCCGCCCTAGCCTGATTTTTAGGGGTGCACCTTGCCCCCAAACTAGGGCCTGAATTCCTCTCACTGGTACTACTTTTGCTGAGCCAGGTACTGCTTGTTCTGTACCTCTGTACCTGTGTAATTAGTTTTTCTTGCCATATAGTAATGTTGAATCAATAGGGAATCAAGTATTTTTAAATTTTATATATATATATATATATATATATATATATATATATATATATATATATATATATATATATATATATATATATATATAAATTAAAGTTCTGTGTAATTACTCTTTTGTTGCTGTTTGCATGCTCTGATATTATTTTTATCAATCAAAATATTTCTGAAACAACCTCCCCACCACCCCAGTCATGATCTACAATGCAGCCCTTACAGGGAACAAAGAGTCTAAAAGCAATTTTTAAAAAAAGGAGGAACAGACCTCAGGAATTACAAACTGTCCAGCAATCAACAACGCCCCCAACAGGTTGGCTCTGCCATCATTCCTCAGTTCATATATTGGTATCTAGAAAAGAGAGAAATGATAGCCAATTGCTGTTAAAAAAGAAATCATAGGCACTCAGCAACAAGAGAGAGAGCAACTCCAGTCGACACAATACAAAGTGAGTGTAAAGCCATGCATTATTTATGAAGCATTCTCTTAACGTATGATTTATTGGAACATGGTTGTATTTCTTCATCTCAACTATGGCAGATGGTGGAATTTCTCGTTTGGAATGTAAAATACTTTCTTCCACACCTCATGAAGTTATCCTTGAATTTTACCATACTCTCCATGTTGGGGTGGGAGAGGAAATAATTCAAAGTGGAAGAGGGATCACTACAATCCTCCCCAAAATTTAGCCTATTTCTTTGCATTTTATTTTAAAGCTTTAGCTAATGCAAAAGTCAAATTTCCACCAATGGTTCATGACAATCATGAACAGTCTTGTGGCAAGCAATTAAATAGCAAATGGTCTGTAAAAGTAAGGTATTTTACTGGATCCCCTTTTAATTGTCCTTTCTTCGCAAAACCACCGTAAAGAGCTAAGATGATTTGCAGTGATGATTAAATGGAAGGGATTCATTACTTCTTCCCAAAACATTGTTCCCTGATAGAAATAATCCTTTTAAAACTGTTGCAAGGTCCAGCAATAATAATGCCAAGGGTAAGGAGGAACAATTTGAATCAGGAAAAGGGAGAAGATTAAAAAATAAAACAAACCTTCAGCATTACCAATATCTCAATCAAACTAGCTGTTTTTCAGGATATTTCCAATTTAAAAAAGATCACCACATAACACTGATGGCGAACCTTTTAGAGACCGAGTGCCCAAACTGCAAACCAAAACCCATTTTTGTATTGTCAGGTGCCAGATGGGCATGGCCCAATCAGTGGGTGATGCCCACTGGGTGGGCATGGCTGTGGTGCTAACGGCAAACTGGGTGGGAATTAAACAGTTCAATCAATCAATTCCAACTTTGCGAGATCTTTTTTTCCCCACCAGAAGTTGAAATTGATGATTGATTGAACCTTTTTTGCACATGGCAGTGGAGGCCTAAACCGAAAAGGTTTTATAAAATCCAGCTGAAGGCCTAGGACTGGGGTGACAGCGCGTGTGCCCACAGAGAGGGCTCTGCGTGCCATTTGTGGCATGCGTGCCATAGGTTCGCCAACACAGCCATATAAGGTCATGAATTGTCCACATCATTTCTCAATCACTATATTCCATGTGCAAATAGGGGTGGAAAAATTGTAATGAATAAGAATTTAAAAAAATGTCTTCTATAGTCAAAACTTATTTTTCAATACAAATATATTGTTTAACTGAAAATTTCTTACCTGAGATCCTGTCAAGATTACGGTTTTACCCAGATTCTCACACATGAAGGACAATGCTGAAGATGTATAAGCCATTGTATCTGTGCCATGGAGAATCACAAATCCATCATACTTCTCATAGTTTGCCTGCAAATTGAAAACAAATTGATTGTGGTGAGAGAAACAGTCAAAGGGACAAAATAATCAGTATTTAAATAATACAGACTTTTTGAGAATTGTGGGATATAAAATGGTGATGGACAGAGGTCATGCTTGTTGCATTTATATCAATAAAATCAACACCAACCAAGCAAAAAGTTATTAATTTAGAATTAAATAGCAGAGGGCAAGGTAATTTAAAACCAATGTAATTTAGTTTGCTTTCAGTACAACAAAATAAAACTGACCTCTCATTTATAGTGGAGAGGTTCTTTCAGTGCAGATGATATTAGAATTTGTTTGTCTGATCTCTAAAAAGCAGGTAGAGAGGACAAAAATGTCTCTCCAAATGTACATTTAAAAAGTTATCATGGCAAAACATTCCAACATGGCATCCACTAGATGAGTTGGATGTGTTGCCTGGGACTAAAGGAGTCCACATCAGTTAGAGCAGGGGTGTTCAAACTGCCAGCCCATAGGCTGGATGCGTCACGTGAAAGCCACACCCACCCCATTGCCGACAATGGAGAAAAAGCTCCAATACGTTGTGCGACATCACGTGACATCGCGAGTTTGACATGTCTGAGTTAGAGAACATTCAAGATGGAGGAATGACTGAATGTTGGAGACTTATGATCTGATCTCTATCAGCCAGGTCTGCCTGTTCCTGCAGAATAGATAAAGATTTTTTTCCCCCCGTCCTCGCACAAATGGATGCTAAAACATAGACTGAAAAATACAAACAAAGGAAGGACTTGAAAAGCCCCAGCAGAGGACAGCCCTTATGTCTGACCAATACAAGAAAATATGATCAATAATCCCTTATTTATTTGAGTATGCCTGTCTAGCTTCTAAGAAAAAACATAATTAATTCTTAAAGAATACAGACAACATAAAATCTAGTGAGAGGTTTTTTCTCAGTCACTAATTATGACAACATTCAAAGACTTGTTCTTTGGTGTATAAATATTAATGATATGTCCTTAACCAGAGGAAGACTGCTAATTAAGAAAAGCTTAGCAGTAGCTTTAAAACAGGAATGTTAACATATGTAAATGAATCATATGGTCTGATTCCTTGTTCTTGCTTTTACTTTGGGGATTATACCATTTATGGGAGCAGACTAAGCAAACTGGAGCTATTGTAATAGTGGATACAGAAAAAATACCATCCTTACCAGACACCAAATGTGCCAAATGCTAACGGAAGACTGCCCTCGTCTGTTCATAAGACAGTACAGAAAATAGACAGACGCACACATACCCACAGTGTTTTCTTTAAATAAAATTAGAAATTTACATTGTCAAAGATTGAATATACACTTGGATATACTTTATCTCCCAGATGGCTAATGGTAAATTCTAAGCTATCATTTGTCAATCTTAAAATAATACAATTAGTGGTATGCAGAATCAGATCATTGATTTTTTTTTTTGGTCCAAGACTAATTGTCTGACAGGCAATAGGTTTCTAAGATTTCAAGCAAACCCTTCTCATCACCTGACTTCTTTTAAATTAGAGATGTCATGTCCATTGCCATTGTACTACGATATCTGACCTCCCATAATGCGGAAGACAACATTGTTTATATCTAATCATTTGTTTCTGAGGTAGAACTGGCAACAATCTTTGTTTTTATGCCTGAAATAATTAAATTTTCAATAAAGCAAAGGAAAGTAGATCAAAAGTAAAACAAATTGCAGAAGACTTTCAAATTAGAAGGATTTCTGGCTTACAATGGCAAGTATATTTGCAAATATTAATTTGCTATTTTTTTATCTGTCCAACAATCAAAGTTCTCTGGGCAGATTACAAAATCATGCAGTCAAAAGTCAGAAACATTAATATAGCAAAAGTTAGCTAAAAAGTCATAACCAGTATAATTATTATTTTTTAAAAAAAGAACTATCTGCATTAACTATCTGGCATTAATTGCTTAATTTTCTCAGTGTTCCTCTATTGTAAAATGTAACTATTAAATGGTATCCTTGAAGTAGGCCTTTGTACAGATCTATGGACTAATTTATTTAATTCAGTAATTGGAATCACACATCCCAATTAGCCATTAGTTTACTTATATTTGGCTTCCTGAATAAGCCCCCGCTGGTTGCGTTCATACATTACACAGCCTAAATGAGACAGCCCACACGATGGCTTAGCAGGATGTGTGAACTCAGCCAGTCTGTATACATTATAATGTAATAATTTGTGACATTCTGTTGAGCTAATCTCTTGGGTATGATTTACCTCCAGGAGTAACTATTATGCATTTAGCTCCCATTGGAGTTTGCTTATACCACTCTGCATTGTGAAAGAATCAGAATCAACAATCCTTTAAGGCAGCGTTTTCCAACCTTAGGAACTTGAAGATGCGTGGACTTCAACTCCCAGAATTCCCCAGCCAGCATAGCTGGCTGGGGAATTCTGGGAGTTGAAGTCCACGCATCTTCAAGTTCCTAAGGTTGGGAAACGCTGCTTTAAGGAACCCGTCCAAAATGTAACTCACTGGTTCAAGCATGATTTTGAATTAGAAGTGAGCAAACTGAAATTGGGAAGGGAGGGAGGGAGGATTTTAACATGTTTAGTTCTGGAGGGTGTTGCATTATCCCAAACAGTCCTCAGTCACTCAAGCCCTGATCATCTCACACTCGGACTACTGCAATGCAGTCTCCATAGGGCTACCCTTGAAGAGTATCTGGAAGTTACTCTTATATCATATATATTATTATAGAATTTTATATAAAAGTATATTAAATATAAGAGTAACTTCTAGATACTTTCAAGGATAGCCCAATGAAAAGTGTATTGCAGTAGTCCAAGAGTAAGATGATCTTTGTATAATATATAAAAAATGGTTGCTGGAATTGCGTATGTCTAGTTTAAAGAAAAGAAGGACTAGGAAGAGGGAGTCAAGCTATTCTCCAAAGTACCTGAAGGCAGGACAAGAAGCAATAGATGGAAACTAATCAAGGAAAATGTTAAGTCGTGGGCTCTTGGGTGCAGGAATGACAACACGAGGCTGAGTACAGGATAACTCATACTTTATTCTTGCTGGAACTGTACTGAAACTTGGGCTGCAACCAGCCACAATATATAGTCTAGCCCCTAGGTGGCAGCCAATGGGTTTGAACCCACTCTTGCCGCCTGGAGCTAGCCAATTGCAGGACCGGAGACAGCCAGTCTGGGTTGCTGGAGAGCCGTTGGCTGCTCCAGCAACGCACGTGGTGTATCACCACAAGCCCAGTACATAACAGAAAAAATCAACCTAGAACAAAGGAGAAATATCCTGAGAAAACAATTAATCAGTGGAACAACTTGCCTCCAGAAGTTGTGAATGCTCTAACATTGTAAGTTTTAAGAAGAGATTGGCTAGCCATTTGTTTGAAATTGTATAGAGTTTCCTGCCTGAGCAGGGAGTTGGACTAGAAGATCTCCAAGGTCCCTTCCAACTCTGTAATTCTGTTTCAGCTGGTGCAGAATGTAGGTGTGCATGCAGTTCTTGGGACCACTAGGATGGCCCATATTATTTCACTATATACACAAGCTGCACTGAATGGTGTTCACTCCTGGGTCCAATTCAAGGTGTTGGTCCTCCTCTGCAACCGTTCTTTATATGTTTTAGTCTTTTTATATGTTTTAGCCGAGAGAGGGGGGGAGGGAGGGAGGGAGAGAGAGAGGGAGAGAGGGAGATGAGACTATGATGGTCTCAAAATTACCTAGTGTCTCTCATGCCTAAGGCAGGACTAGAATTCACAGTCTCCTGGTTTTTAGTCTAGTGTCTTAATCACTAGACCATTTATAATTAGGGTTATATTTATGATTAGGGATATATTTATGGTTAGGGTTAGGATTCTCATACAAATATTTTATTTATACTGTATGTGTATGTATATATTCTATTGTTTTCTATTGTTGTTTTAAACATGTATGTCCATATAGGATTGTAAACAGAGCCTTGGTGGAGCAGTGGGCTAATGCCTCCTTAAGTAACACCAGCTGCCTGCAATTAGTGCAGGTTCGCATCCCACCAGGCTCAAGGTTGACTCAGCCTTCCATCCTTCCGAGGTAGGTAAAACGAGGACCCAGATTGTTGGGGGCAACTAAGCTGACTTTGTAATAATGCCGCTTGGGGTGTGTGTGAAAGCCCTAACAAGCAAGCATATACATAGAATGAAGGCTACTGCTAAGCTTGTAAGCCGCCCTGAGTCTTCGGAGAAGGGCGGGATATAAATGGAATTTTAAAAAAAACCACTCAGAGTGAGTGGATGATTGGAGCAGTACGTAAGCCCAAATAATATAAATATATTGAAGCTTACCTTATTTTATAAATATAAAATATCACATGGCATTTACTAATCAAACAACAATTTCAAACATGGAAAACATAAACCAATTGTTCACAATGGCTGTCTTCTCTAGACCTTCTGTGGTCTCTTAAAACTGAGGTGTTTTCACGCACCTTCAGCACGGGTCCAGACTAAGAATTAAAACTTACCGGACCTGCAACTAGACACCTACACAGGAATTTGTAAATGACAGATTGATAGAATGATCCTATGTAGTTGGGAATAAAGCCCTTTTAGTTGAGAGAGAAAAATCAGAACAAAGGAAAGGAGCAGTGACCCACTGAATACCCAATGGCCACACTTTGTCTTTGTAACCTTTAATATTTAATTTCTCTCCAGTGCCCTTTATCACTTTCACTGATGCTAATCATCAAATAAATAAGTGAATGATCATTTATTTATCATACAAGTCTGCTTTCTTATGCACCAAGTCTATTGAGATTTGGGACATTGTACCACATTTCAAGTGTGGGCAGTTGAGAGAAAGTCACGTAAAAAATCTGCCATAGGGAAGGACCATTCTTGCAAAGGGAACATAGTGAGGCCCCAGAGGAGTTAGAGAGTCAGGACTTGGGAGACAAAAACCCAGGATCCCACATTTTGGACTTTTGGGGACTGTCCTCAAATGCAACAGTAAATAAATAGTGAGCTTCCAGATAATTATGAAATCCAGTATTTAAAATTACCTTGTTGATGCTTTTGAAATAAGATGTTGGAGAAGACTCCTAAGAACATCTCGGACAGCCAAGAAAACAAACCAATAGATCATTGAACAAATCAACCCAAAGTTCTCACTTGAGGCACAAATGACTAGGCTGAAATTAACCTTCAGATATCTTATGCAAAGCAGACCTCTCTGAAGAACACTCTAGTGCTTGTAAAGGGTGGAAGGAAAGGGAAGAAGAAGACAACCAAACAAAAGATGGGTAGTCTCAGCTACTAGACAATGAGTCACTACTGAAGATCCAAAGACCACGTTAAGAACAGACTGTTATGGAGGAAAACTATCTAAGTAGTCACTAAGAATTTATAGCAACTTGATGATACCTAACCAATGCATCAAAACTGCACTACTGCATAACAGATCTTTGATTTCCAGTAACAAATGAAAATGACTTTTTCTAAGCCACTAATATACTAGCTTCTGGAAGCTTGAACATATACCAGAGAACAGAAACGTCAGTGCAGAACTAATAACCATGCAGCTCAATACAACACTTTTATACACCTTATACCAGACATATCAAACTCGAGACATCACATGACATCACACAACGTATCAGAGCTTTTCCCCATTGCCAGCAATGGGGTGAACGCGGTTTCCTCGTGACGCCAGCTGTTTGACACCCCTGCCTTATACAATTCAGATAGAACCAAACTGGCTGGGAATTCTGGAAGCAACAATCCTAACAAATCCTTAGAACTTTTTTCCCAAACCTGCTACTATTAACTCCATTGAACAGAAACTTCGGTGATTAAATACTTCTGTGTCCAGAGAACAAGTTCTTTATCAACAAAGTTATGGAGTATGACACTCATCCTTTCACTGAATTCTATTTTTAAAATGTCATTGTGTTTCAATAATGCCAGATTGCTCTGTAAATTGCTTATTCTTCTGCAAATTCTCCCTGGCATACCATCTGTAAATTTTGCAGAGCAAAAAGCAGCAATATACCACCATCTTGTGGTCATATGAATTTTAGCAGAAAGGTTTTTAAAAAACGGATGTGTCCAGGAAATGCAAGGCAGGCACTGATGTTTTAAGTGAGTCATAGAATTATAGAATTATAAAACTGGAAGTCACTTAAAGTTACATCAGCTTTCATTCTCCTCATTCCTTTTCCTAGAACAGTGTTTCTTAAGTGTAATCCTGGAGGTCCTAGTCTAAGACCCTTCCACGGGTCCATGAAATCACCATTTTTGCCAGTTATTGGAGATATAGGAGATATAACTTACAACTATTCATTTAGTGACCATTCAAAGTTACAACAGCACTGAAAAAGTGATTTATGACCATTTTCCACACATATTACCATTGCAGCATCCCATGGTCATATGATCAAAATTCAGATGCTTGGCAACTGACTCATATTTGTGACGATTGCAGTGTTGCAGGGTCATGTGATTAGCTTTTGTGACCTTCTGACAAGTAAACTCAATGGGGAATGCAGATTCACTTAATAACGATGTTACTAACTTAACAAATGCAATGATTCACTTAACAACTGTGACAAAAAACTCATAAAAGGAGCAAACTCACTTAACTGTTTCACTTAGCAACATAAATTTTGGGTTCAATTGTGGTCGTAACTTGAGGACTGCCTGCACGTAACTCAATGTTATTCCTTATCATTATTTTTATCTGTTAAAATAAAAATTTTCATGAAAAATATTGTATTTAAATCAATATATAATGGGTTTAATAATGTTATTTTAAATGATTCAGTATTCTACAAATGCATCCATTTTAATTTTTAATTAGATTAATATAACCCATACAGACCACAGCTTTTTTGCGGTTGGTCCTCTATAATTTTTAGAAGTGAGAAGGCATCCCCAGAACAAACCGTTTAAGTAACACTGTACTAGAACACTAGAACAATCTTAGAAGCGGGATCCTAGTTTTTAGAATAACATTTGTATATAAAAAAGGATTGTTTAAGAGATGCTGGGCCATCACTATTGTTGTTCCAATGATATTCTCATTAGTTTTCTCTAGGTCATTTCTCAAAAAAGAAATCAGTAATGAAGGAAATAGGGAAAATGGCATATATTGGTATGAGTTTAATAGGCAGCCATGTGAATCACACAACTTGCCAATTAAGATAATTGGTTGGTTGTGACTATGTAATCATCTCAGTTAAAATAAACTGAGGATTGGAAAGAACTGAAGTTTTGGTCCTATATTAGGCAACTGATCAGAAATAATAGCTGAGTTACTGATCACAGAGTGATTATGTATCGGTGACCAATAACATATTATTTATCTTTAAAAATTACCTCAAGGCACCTGGCAATTTTGTCCCATTCAGATGGTGTCATATTTGAAGAATCTAATAGAGGAGAAAGTTCCAGGATGGTGTAGATAATTCTTTTATTCTGGTTGGAAGAACTGTCATAAAAAGAACATTTTGTTTTAACAATACTGCTTTTCAGATCACTCTGGACAAAGGTATCAAGTTATAGTTGAGGAGAAAATCTACAAATAGAATGGCTTTCATGCAAGATATTCCTGGCAACTTGTGAGGGGTTGACATGATACAGCTGCAAGTAAGCATCAACACCCACAGTCACTCTGAAGTTGGGCAGCACCAAAACTGAATAAATAAATAAAATTAAATTAAACCCCCATACCTCTACTATTCCGTCACTGCAAATTTATTTTCCCTCACTCTCCATTACTACACATTATTCTGGTACTTTTAATTCTCTGCACCCATCCTCAACCTCCAGCTTTACCAACTCCACAAAATAGAAAGCTCTAAATCTTCTTTTGCTCAAAGTGCACAAGGTACCAACTTTTTTTTTTAAAAAAAAGTGCTTGGGTACTAAAAATAGTGAGGTTTTCCTTATAAAAATCAGCACTAATATAAACAAATTCAACCATTTTCCATCTATTTGAGAGTTATCTATTCTATAACTGTCTGGTTTGGTACAGCAACCAAACAGGACAGGTACAAATTCCAACGGATAGAACAACTGCAACCAGCCTACCTTCCATAGAAGGCCTGTACGTTGAGCAGGTCAGAAGAAGGACTGGGTAGATGTCATATCCTGATCGTAAACTGTTTCAACAACTTCCCTCAGGACAGCATTATAGGGCATTGTATGACAAAACAACTAGACACAGGGGCAATTTTTATCCTCATGCTATCATTCTGCTGAACACTTAATTCTCTGTCTAACGTCTAATGTCTGCTACCCCATGTAGTGTGCTGTAGTATTATTTATTCTTATTATCTTCCTTACACCCCCTTTTATTGGTAATATTATTATGTTGCTTTGCGTGTACCCTGAGTGCTTATGTATGGAGACAAATTCCTTGGGTGTCTAATCACACTTGGTCAAATAAAGTATTCAATTCAATTCAATTTTAATTAATTTAGATAATTGCAATTTTATTTTTTCGAACTGCAAGGGGATTAGCTGAGGATTTGGGCAGCCAATCCCAATAGATCAGGAGAGTCCCAGACTGGCAAGCATTATTCTGGACACAATCTTAAATATATTTTTAAAAAATATCCAGGATGCTTCACAGGAAATTCAGAAGGTCATTAAGCAACAATATTCCAGTATTCCAAATACATACGGAAGTACCAAAGTGTCAACTCCAAGGCGATTATATAGTTGGGTTTCCTTGGCATATGTTGCATCATGAAGTATGGTCATCTTCTTCAGAGCCTCTGCAAGCTTTTTGGCTTCAGGGACAAGACCTGAGAAACAAAAGAAACCATGAATAAAACAATGTTCTCTGACTGTTTATCTGAACTTTGAGAGTGAGATGTAGATCAGTAGTAGAAACATGGTTTGCATGAAGAGAATTCCAGGTTCATTCCTTGCATCTCCAGTTAAAGCTAAACATATTCTTGCCTAAAACCCTGAATTATCATTCCAATGATAATAAGCAAAAGTGGATCAATTGCAAAGGTTTACTATGCTGTTCCACATAAACTGGTATCTGAAATCATAAAACTCTGCACATGCATTCTGCTTGTCTAACACTCAAAACAGGCAAGAAGTGAAATAAAACAGGGAAGGCTATCACCTGTGACAGACTTTACATCGTCACATTATTGCTTAGTGCAACATGTGAATGCCGTTCCTGTACCTTTGGTCCCTCCCAACTGAATCAACACAGAGATTCAGGCTCATATTTAAAATTACATCAGAAGAATTCTGAAATGTTTAGAATCAGCCCATTTCATTGTCAGATTACTGTGAGCATTCAGTTTAATCTAATGCACATTCCTTGTTTGTTTATTTATTTATTTATTTAGTTATATTTATATACCGCCCTATTCCCTGAGGACTCAGGGCGGTTTACAGGGAATTAAAAAATCCACCATACAAAAGTTAAAAAACCAAATTAAAAAATATTAAATTGACCCTGTATACTTAAAACCCCAGTTAAAAATTTCTCCTCAGCCTGGGCCTGAGAGCTCAAAGAGCCAGGTCTTCAGGCCCCGGCGGAATGATCGGAGGTCGGGGGCAGTCCTCAGCTCCACCGGCAGCTGGTTCCAGAGGGCAGGCGCTCCCACTGAGAAGGCCCTATCCCTGGGTGTCACCCGCCGGCAATCTCTCACCGGCGGCACCCTGAGCAGACCCTCCCTGTGGGAGCGCACTGGGCGAAGGGTGTTTGATGCCGGCAGCAGGTGTTCCCTCAAATAGCCCGGACCCAGGCCATTGTTGACAGTATGGCCCAGATTAATACAAGTAGTCCTCGAGTTACGATCATTATTGAGCTTGGCAATTACGGTCATAAGTCACGAAAGTTGCAAAGTGGGTCACCATATGACCAGACCTGTTTTTGTGACCATTTTTTGTGGTAGTCATTAAGCAAATACCGCAGTAAAACACTATAAATCACATCTATATGACCATGGGCTGCTAGAAATGGCCTAAATTATGGGCTGGTTGCAGTCATGTGACCATGTGGGGAGAATGACATTGGAATTTCAAAACTCTGTCATAAGTCCCTTTTGAGGGGTCAGTGATAAATATAGGACTACCTATCTTGCTCTTAAACAGTTTTAATTTGCCATACAATCAGAAAAAGAAACTAGGTCTTCCATTTCCTAAAAAATTAAAGTAACGGTAAAGGTAAAGGTTCCCCCGCACATGCGTGCTAGTCATTTCCAACTCTAGGGGCCGGTGCTCATCTCTGTTTCAAAGCCGAAGAGCCAGCGCTTGTCCGAGGACGTCTCCGTGGTCATGTGGCCGGCATGACTAGACGCCAAAGGTGCACGGAATGCTGTTACCTTCCCACCGTAGTGGTCCCTATTTTTCTACTTGCATTTTTATGTGCTTTCGAACTGCTAGGTTGGCAGAAGCTGGGATGAGTAACAGGCGCTCACTCTGTTATGCGGCACTCGGGATTCAACCCGCCAAACTGCTGACCTTCTGATCGACAAGCTCAGCGTCCTAACCCACTGAGCCACTGCATCCCCTTTGAGCCACCGCGTCCCCTAAAAAATTAGCCCTGTTTAAATGAAATAAAACATTGCAATATTATATAGAACAAATCTTGTTTCAAAAATTAGGTTTTCAGGTATGCGAGTATATCAAGAATAAACATTTTTCCATGTTAGTCCTTTCCACGGAGGCAGTGCCCTTTACATGATGAGCTTGTCATGTTCAGGAACACATTAGTCACTGAGAATAGGGCTCCCTTTCACTATTACTCAGGCAGCTGTTGCAATAGGCTAACCGAATTGCATTGTTGCAATAAATTAGCCAAACTGCAGAGCAACACTAAAACTTCCAGAGTTAAATCTCCAAGTTTTCTTCCTTGTGTCTATAAGAAAGAAAGAAAAATCTAAAACATCAACTAAGATTTCTTGTTATCATTTTATTTGGATGTATCTGATACTTGAGCCAAAGAATGCTTCTGCAAGCTGCCCTGTATTTCCAAAAAGTCAGGAGAGAAAATGAAAGTTGGATCAAGAAGAAAATTGTGTATTAATAATTGACACACATCCCTAGGCAAAAGCACATAAGCATCCAAAGTTATTCACGGAGGGTGAAGTAATGTGAATCTATATCAAAGGTTCATGCTGAAAAGGGACTTATTTTGGTGTTATTTACTTCCAACTAGTATGGAACAATCCTGAGCATAACAAGTCAGGGAAAAGCAGGGAATGGTTTCTGGCGTTCTTTCCAAATTTTTTAATAGCTTTGGCTACAGGAAACTTCAGTTTTACAGTTATCTCTTTGTGTTATAACAGTTAATTCTGCATAACAGTTATAACTATCTGTGCATGTGCAAAGGGTCTATTGAGATGAGTACATATAAAGTACTTCTAAGTATAATGTGGTTAAGACCTCAAGAGTCAGGAGGCCATGAGTTCTAGTTCTACGTTAGGCATGAAAGCCAGCCAGCTGATTTTGGGTCTGTCATTGTCTCTCAGCCCAACTCACCTTACAGGGTTGTTGATATGGTGAAAATAGGAGGAGAAAGAAATATTAGGTATGTTCACCACCTTGAGTTATTTATAAAAATAATAAAGGTAGGAAATAAATAAAAATATGTCTGCTCTCTTGTTTTGCACTTATGTCTATGTATGCAAAGTATGAGGCAGGCTGCATTCCCTCAGCTCTGGGTCCTGCATTTGGGAAGGATGGAGGAGTGGAGATTTCCAACCCCTGGATCATGTGACCCTAAAGGAAGCCCATGGTAGGCTTAGAATAGAAATATCAGCAACATTCTGAGCCAATGTGCAAGTGCTTCTCCCATAGGAATACCTTGGAGAATATTTTGGGAAAAGATTTCTCCATTGCCTCAACTTAGACCCCGCCCATTTGTAGACCTGGTCCTTCTTTTGTTGCTTTGTCCCATTAAATCAAACTTTATTTAGAATTATCTTGCTGACAGATGCTGGAGTCTCCGTCTCCTTTACATTACAGTATTCTGTTCCAACAAAGAATTAAAAAATCTCCTTCAAATCATGTTCAACTCCTGGTGGCTTCACCTTTCGACAATCCTAATCATGCTTAGCCCCCTCCCCCTTCTCAGTGGCGTAGCGTGGGGGGTGCAGGGGGGGCCGGCCGCACCGGGCGCAACATCTGGGGGGGCGCATTAGATGCATTTTACTTTAATTACATCAGTATTTTCATAACAAACAATACATGTGCTTAGGGGGTAAGGGTTTCTTTAACTAATCTAGTGGAAGAGACTGGAGTGCTAAAATCCATGGGTTAGGGGGTGCAAATTACTTGCCTTGCCCCGGGTGCTGACAACCCACGCTACGCCACTGCCCCTTCTTCACCCAATGAACTCATGAAACCTATTTCCCTATGAATCTACCTAATTAAGCTAAGATCAGCTTCAGGGTGGCAGCCATCGGCTAAGATCTCAAGGAAGAGTCCGGTAGAAGACATTCAATAAATGAGATCAAAACTCTTGAGGTGCCTTTTCCAATGAGGTCAAGCAAGCGCCGAATTACAAATCCCTCCCAAACTACTTTTGGCCAATAGGTGGCTGCACTCTAGCACAACCTTAGGAACTTGAAGAAGCGTGGACTTCAACTCCCAGAATTCCCCAGCCAGCTATGCTGGCTGGGGAATTCTGGGAGTTGAAGTCCACGCATCTTCAAGTTCCTAAGGTTGGGAAACACTGCTCTAGCACATTTGAAGAGCACCAGATTGGACCCCCGTTGTATAGGACTGCCTCAATCGGGCTAGAATTCAATAAGCGCTTTATCCGGGGTGGGAGGGCGGGCGGGGAGTAGAATTTCTGCCCGCCCGTGGGAGAGGGAAGATCGCTCCTCTCTTTCAGGTGCTCGGCTCGTTACTCAGCCTGACCAATCGCCTTCTTACTCACTCACCCTCGGACTGGGTCACCATCCCGATAGTCCCGCCGGTGTTGATCACCAGCACCCACACTTCGGCCACGGGTCTGCACCCAATGTCCAGGGCCGGAGCCGGCTCGGTGTACGAGAGAGCTCTGCCCAGCTCGCCGTTCTCCTCCTCTGCCATGAGGCTTCGCCGGTAGGAGATAAAGGGCCGGCGCTAGGGATGCCCCACTCGGGCAAGCTGGGCATCCAAATACCGGCTCTTAGCGCCGCCCCTTTCCGGGCTCGCCCTCTCCCATTGGCCAGGCCTCGTCCTACCTCCCTATGGGGGGGGGAGAGAGAGACCTGGACGACCCTCTCCAGCTTCCTCCCGTTGAGCCGCTTGTTGCGCGGCGGTGACCAGAGAGGGCAGGTCCTATGCAGCCCGACCTGGGGAGGTTGCATTGCCCTCCGGCGGTTCCACCTCCCTCCGGCGACTTTTCTCTAAGAATCGAAAACAAAGTGGGGCGACCCCCCCACACACACCGCCCCGCGAAACCAGCAGAGGCGCCAGATAGCTGGTCTCTCTCTTTAAAACTTTCCTGAGCCGCCTCAAAGACAAACACCCGCTTGGGGTTTCTTTGGTTTTTTGTCGATGTTTCAATTATTAACGTTTTCGAAATCAACATAAAGGGATGAAGAAGTTCAAAGCAGAGGGAAAGGAGAAGTATCTTGCTGGGTCAGACCAAGAGAACACACCGAGTTCCAGTGGTGTAGCGTGGGGGGTGCAGGAGGGGTCGGCCGCACCGGGCGCAACATCTGGGGGGGGCGCATAAGATGCATTTTACTTTAATTACATCAGTATTTTCATAACAAACAATACATGTGCTTAGGGGGAAAGGGTTTCTTTAATCTAGTGGAAGAGACTTGAGTGCTAAAATCCATGGGTTAGGGGGTGCAAATTACTTGCCTTGCCCCGGGTGCTGACAACCCACGCTACGCCACTGCCGAGTTCAACATCTCTTGTTTCGACAAGGACAGAAGAGATGCTGCAAAGCCAGAGCTTTTCTGAAGGGCGTATGTGAAAATCTCCGCGCTTGGCTCTTACGTGCTCTTATATTGATGAACAGCATATCAAAATTCAGTGAACATTTATGGCGACCTCTTAAATGCCTTAATTAAAGAGTCTGATCTTCTAATAACGGGAAAGCAATTTTCCAATTATCACAGCACGTTGAAATTCATCATTCAAATCCAAATGTATCGTGTTGCCTGCATCAAAATAAAAAATGTGTTTGGTTCTCTAAAGGGCTCCGGGGTTTTGTTGTTCTTTTAACAGAGGAAGACCTAGTAGTCCATATGTTCCAGTAACACTCAAAACATATATCATTACTTTTGTAATTTTTTATAAGAGCTCTTCCTTCTGCTCTGGGGTGTTGTTTTCTTTCCCATAATAGAGCCACCTCTTGACCTACCGTTCCTTTGGAATAACTACAGAATAACCATGGTTTGTACACCTTTTGTCTTTTTCACTTCCGTATTTTTTTCAGGGAACAATTTAAGATGTTTCAGTGCCTGAGGTTGGGATATATGTACTCTAGCTACATTTAAGTACCTAATAAGATTTATAGGACTGCCCAACTCAAACAAAGTGGCTCCGGACAGCATATGAGCAAATGGACAAGGAATAATCTCCTCAGATTTCTCTAGGGTAGGAAAAATTCTCCTACAACTGACTTTCACATTTATCAGTATTAAGTGAACTTGCCATCTTTGTTGGAAAGGCTTTTAGTTTGCTTTCATTTTTGTTTTCATTTGCCACAATTGCTCCCTAGAGGCTTGGACCATTTTTCTGGAATATTATAGAATCATAGAATCAGAACCGGAAGTGACCTTAGAGGTCTTCTAGTCCAACTCCCTGCTAAGGCAGTAGTCCTTATTCTACCTTGGACAAATGAAAACCACTAGGGTTGAAGCATCCACAGCTCCAGGCCAGCTGTTCCATTGACTAATTGTTCTAATTATCAAGAAGTTTCTCCTTAGTTCAAGGTTGGATCTTGGACTAGCTTCCATCTATTACTTCTTGTCATGCTCTTAGGTGCTTATGAAGAGGCAGAATGGTTCCAGCTGCCCCAAACCATGTAATCTTTGGTGACTTGAGCCTGGATGGCTCCTTTGTTTATTTTACAAAAAAAATTCCAGATGAAATTGTAGAAGTAATATCTAGAGCAGGGGTCCCCAACCCTTGGCCCATGGACCAGCACCAGTTCACGGCATGCAAGAAATTGGTCCGTGCAAACAAGCGAAGCCCCATCCTCAGGATACAGGCAGCACACAAAACCTCACCCCCTCCGGTCCACAAAAAAACCTCTCTCCATGCAACCGGTCCCTGGTGGTTAAAGGGTTCTCTGATATAGTGCCAGGCAAGATTAAAAGCCAATTTGAATTATATATACAGGTAGTTGTTACATCCACAACTGGGACAAGAATGTTGTGATAATGATAATGATGATGATGATGATGATGTTGATGATAATAATAATAATGATGATGATAATAATAATAATAATAATAATAATAATAATAATAATAATAATAATAATAATAAGTAGTAGTAGTAGTAGTAGTAGTAGTAGTAGTTGGAAGGCACTTTGGAGATCATCTAGTCCAAACCCCTGCTCAGGCAGGAAACCCTATACCATTTCAGACAAATGGCTGTCCAGTCTCTTCTTAAAAACTTCCAGTGTTGGAGCATTCACCACTTCTGGAGGCAGGTTGTTCCACTGGTTAATTGTTCTGACCGTCAGAAATTTCTCTTTAGTTCTAAGTTGCTTCTCTCTTTGGTTAGTTTGTTAAACAAGGTAGTTGTTTAAGAGTTGTATCTGATTTTACACCTTTTTGTTGCCATGGTTGCTAAGTGAATCACATGATCATTGAGCAGATCCAACTTCCCCCTTTGACTTTTCTTGTTGGGAGCAGGCTGGGAAAGTCGCAAATAGTGATCACATGACCGCAGGATCCGTATAATGGTCACAAGGGTGAAGCACTGCTACTTTTCCTCTTACTGGAACAGCACGCCGCTCTCCAATAGCCTTGTTTATCTGCCATACTGTGAACAATTTGTACTGCACTTTACCATTACTTAGTCAGATTTTAATGAGCAGCTATACGTGGCAACTGGGACAAAGTCTGACTATGTCATCTGTGTCCCTTTTTAGCCTTCTGCCCCATAAGCTCAATCCAATACTCTCTTGGAGGGCAAGGAGGACATGGTCATCTCAAAGTTAGCCTCACCTTACTTTGGGAGAAGGGTTTGTGGTAGCCTTCAAAGGAACAGTGGCACAGCATTTCCTTGGATCTGGTTAATTTCAGCAATTTTCTCTAGAAAGGGAATACTGGAGATTCTGCAATAGTTATCCAGTTAATTTTGGTAACTGTTGCAGTCTCTGTTTTTCCCTTTCTGGAGAAAGTGGTTCAAATGGTGTTGGTGGATCTGTGAAAGCAACCTAGAAAATACAGAATATTTGAACCCTGAGTGCCGCGTAACAGAGTGAGCGCCTGTTAACTCGTCCCAGCTTCTGCCAACCTAGCAGTTCGAAAGCACGTAAAAATGCAAGTAGAAAAATAGGGACCACTACGGTGGGAAGGTAACAGCGTTCCGTGCGCCTTTGGCGTCTAGACATGCCGGCCACATGACCATGGAGACGTCCTCGGACGAGTGCTGGCTCTTCGGCTTTGAAACGGAGATGAGCCCCTAGAGTCGGAAACGCCTAGCACGCATGTGCGGGGGAACATTTACCTTTACTTTACTGAAACATGAAATAGAAGCAGCACTGGTCATTCCAACACACGACCTTGGTTGGAACTGAGTGAGAGAAGTATGCCCTTCTTGATGATTCTAGACCTCTCAGTCTGTCAAACATGGTATGTTTCAAAACTGCCTCAAGGCCTCGGGACTGGAAGCAGTTGTTTGAAATTTATTTTACAAAATGTATTACCTATTCCAGTTCTAATGAACTCTGGGCAGAGTACAACAAAATCAACAGAGAGACACAAAAGTAAATGTTTAAGTTTAAACCATTAAAGTTAATGACCTGTCAACAGTCATAGAGGAGGAGGTGGCAGCAGCACCCACTGGGTTTGCTGGACTCGCTAGCCTCTAGCATTGCAGTACTGAAAATATTCTTCCAGCACTTCCTTGAAAGTTCAACATACCTCTAAATGGCGGAACAGAAGCAACACAGCCTGTTCCTCTCTTGGCAGAAGAGCGAGAACAAATAAATAACTTTTTAGATATGAAAGAGCTCATTGGAATAATTGTGAGGATGGACATTTCTAACCTTAAAAAAACAAACACCTCCTAGAGTTTAGAACAGGCATGTCAAACTCACGTCACGTGGCACAGCTTGACTTTTTTCCCATTGCTGGCAATGGGGTGGGCACAGTTTCAGCGTGACGCATCCAGCCCATGGGCCAGCAGTTTGACATACCTGGTTTAGAAGATCACTGGAGGTGATCTATTCAAATAAGAACAGGGGTTGTAGAACATAACTACAGCATCCTTAACAAATGACTATCTAATTTATATAGCACATATCAACCTTTAGATAAGAGGATTTTATAACATACAGTTCTTACAAACTGGCAATTTGACATAAATATTTAGCCTGAAAACAGGTTCCCTGCAACTGCTACTTTGGTACTTCAGCTCCTGTTCTCTCAAGTGAGAGAAAAAGTCAGTGCCATCAGTCATGTTGACCGCCCCAACGTGGCATGCTGCAAATATCTGGGATTACAATTTGCATGCTGCTCTCCAAGCAGCCCAACGTATTTCTGGATAATAAGGTTTCTCCTTATTATTCTCTTTGATGGGCAAAAGTCATCCAGCAGTTTTAACAGTCCTTTGGAGGCATTGATTTCCAGACATCAGTTATCAACCTGGATGTCTTATCTAAGCATACTACTAGTAGTAATCAGTATCCCTCTTTAAAAAATACAGCTAGAACTGAACACAATATTATCAGTTGCAACTTGACCTGTAAAGGAATGAAAGATTTTAATAAGAGTAAAACAGAAATGTGTGTAGTGTGCATTTCAGTGTATTTGCTCAATTTTATACCCCCAAACAAGTATATAAACCAAAATGTCTCATATGAACTACTCCAAATTTTGCTCTGTGGTTCATCAGCAATAAAAATCAGAGTACATGCTTTAAAATAATGTTGAAGCACGTTATATTTTTGAGCATTATTGTAAATACAAGAATACGCATGTATAGTAAAAAATCTGGTAACATCTTTTAAGATTAAAAAATATTTAATAATAATAAAGTTGGAAGGGATCTTGGAGATCATTAGTCCCCTTGCTCAGGCAGGAAACCCTATGTCGAGTTTCCGACGTATGGGCTTTTAAAGTGACTCTGAGGCATTGTTTACCTTAAAAGTCCTTTATTTAACCTAATACACTGGCAAATGCTTGCTCGAAGGAAGCTGGAATCTCCATCCCCTTGCACAATATATTAAACACAATTCTCCACCTTTCTAATTTTGTCATTAATCATATTCTCCAATTAATTTAAAGAATCGGTTTCCCTTCTGTTAGACAACCCAAGTTCTTATCTTCTTTAATTTCATATGGCCTTGAGGTACAATCTTCCTCCTCTCTCCTCCCAGCCTTAACCCTATCTCTTAAAGCAATACACAAGTTTAACATATGAAATAGCTACTTCATCTCTTGTCAAGCAAGAACATTCAATGTTAGCAGCGTTGACACCCTATACTATTTCTAATAAATTACAAGGACTTATAATAAAATCTGTCAGACATAAAATCTTAGGTCAACCCACCTCATGGATTGTTGTTGGAAAAATAGGAGAAAGGAGTATGTCATTGCCTTGGGTTATTTATAAAACTAATAAAGATGGGTAAAAAAAAATACCAAATTCTCTACTTTTTGGCTACCATAAACAAACATGGGTCTGCTCTTACAGTGTCCACCAGGTGGCGGCAAATTCCCCAAAATTGTTTATTGCAATGTTTAGTTCCAAAAATGCCATAATCCTGTAAAGTAGATTGGGCTGAGAGTGCTTGGTCTCAATCTGAGTAACATGAAGATATGTGCCCTTCACTCCAGCCAGCATGCTGGCTGCAGAATTCTGAGAGTTAATCTCCATACAGTTGTGCAGGTTAAAAAGCAGTAGGAAGGAGGAGGAGGAGGAGGGGGGGGATTGGAGAGCCTGCAGAGGACAGTTCTGAGGCATCGCAGAGCTCTCAGCCAGGCCCCTCCCATCTGGTTCCTCCTCAGACCCAGCTGTGTGAGCCTGACAGCTTGGACGAAGACGACCCACAGCTGGCCTTGTTCAAGGACGCACGAAGCAGGAGGCAGACAAGCAGGAGTAAACAAAGGAAGGCAATGGAGCACCTCAGGAGGAGGCAAAGAGAAGCCATGCTTTGAAACTGTTTAAAAGGGGAATGTGTGGGAGGTGCTGGTTGCTGAAGCCAACCGTTTGAACAGCTTCTGATTTAGTCGTTCGTATTTGTTTTGCTCTGTTTGCTCTGTTTTGGATCTGTTTTGTGTAAATAAATTTGGCAGGCTTACTTCCAGCCTATTGACTTTTGAAAAGGGGTTGTCCCTGACATTTCTGCAGGGCTGGTAGTAGGCTGGAACAGAACAGGCGGTCACTCTGTTACGCGGCACTCGGGATTCAACCTGCCAAACTGCCGACCTTCTGATCGACAAGCTCAGCGTCCTAACCCACTGAGCCACCGCGTCACTTCTAAACCACTATACATCATGCCAAAATAAATCCTATATTATGAAATGTTCAAAATAGTAAGTATAAATATTTTCTGAATAAAACCTGGCCTCTCATTTCCATTTTGGATCAATCCAGTGTGCAAAAGGTGTTTTTATAACTTTTACAGAATGAAAACAGAGTTTATCTCATAGCGCTTCTTGGTAACTTACTTAGCCCACGCACTTAACTGGATTATTTCTTCCTGATGTTACTCCTATTTCTGAAATTCACCACTAGATAAGAGCTGAAAATACTTTGCTTTTTCCTGGAAAAATCTCTCTTAGCCAACAAAGATAATATTAGGCTATATGGAACAAAAGTAGCAGTTTTTGTTTGCTATTGTAAATTTCATGTGGAATTGCAAAATGATTCCTTACTATGGATGCTATTCCTACATTCCCAACCAGCAATGTACCAATTGTGAAGTATGTTGGGTACTTGGTTCAAATGCATTTGGATGCAACACATACTTCCACAAAATATTCCATGCTTAGTAGTTAAGGTAACATAAGGTAAGGAAGCAAAAGTGTACAAATTTGGTGCCAGACATGTCATTCATTGCTATGTTTAAGAACAAACACGAAAGAACAAAAAGGGGATAGGGATTTTCATTGCAATGGTATGGCAATGGATGAAGCTCAGTAACCTTTCCCTCCAATACTGAACACTTGAGGAAAATTGCTTAGTTTCATGGTTGCACTTAATATCAAGAAAGGACCTACATCCATTTGTACTAGAACAGGTGGTATCTTAAATTTGGTAGTTCTTATACAAAAGCAGAACCTTTGTCAGCCATGCAAAGTAGAGAAAACAGGAAATACAGCCAGATGAGCTAACTCTACTTTATTGTAAGATAATTATCAGAATCTTGCAAGTCAAAAAGTATACCACTCCCCTTCCACCCCATCTCCTTTACACCCAAGAACTTGGGAGGGTCTCTTCTGAGCCTCCTGTGCTGCCAACATTCTTGCTGTGCCTTTAACCTCACCATTCCTTTGGCTACTGTCTCTTCCAAATACCATTACAATTTTTTACAGTAAGACTCTTAAGGGAAAAGAAACCCTAGAACTTTAGTAGTGTGTGACGATCAACCTGTCCTCTTACATAAAGTCTTGATAAGTGCTTGTTTGGGAAAAAAACCAGATCCAATATCTGGAAGCTTTAGGATCAGGACAGGTTAAATCAAGTTCAGATTAAATCCTATCAGGTTAGGGTAAATAAGAGCTGGAAAAACAGGTTATTGATTTAACAAGGGGACTTTAATTGCAAATGCAAATAAGACCTGAATGGGTTAGAAGAGATGTTACAAACTGATATTATTATTATAATGCTAGAGAATTATGACGAGGATGTCTATACTTAACTTTGTATGTATTAATAGTAAGATTTGTATTTGCTCAGTGTTGGGGAAAACGAGAATACCATGGGAAGAAGAGAGGATCAAGAAAACACTGAACTGTGTAGTATTGGACAGATCTATGTTGAGGAAGTTAATATGTGTTAAAGGTAAAGTAAAGGTTCCCCCGCACATGTGTGCTAGTCGTTTCCAACTCTAGGGGGCAGTGCTCATCTCTATTTCAAAGCCAAAGAGCCAGCGTTTGTCCGAGGACGTCTCCGGGGTCATGTGGCCGGCATGACTAGATGCCAAAGGCGCACGAAATGCTGTTACCTTCTCACTGTAGTGGTCCCTATTTTTCTATTTGCATTTTTTACGTGCTTTCGAACTGCTAGGTTGGCAGAAGCTGGGACGAGTAACAGGCACTCACTCTGTTATGTGGCACTCGGGATTCGACCCACCAAACTGCCAACCTTCTGATCGACAAGCTCAGCGTCCTAACCCACTGACCCACCACGTCCCTGTAATATATATATTACTGAGTAACAAATGGACCACTGATTCGAGACTGATTTTTCTCTCTGGTGTTACTCAGAGCCAATTCAGCTTGCTGTAAATTATTTCTTACAAGGGCACTTCAGGGAGTTCACATGTATTGGAAAGGGGGAGAGGAGACTCTCATAGATTTGCAAATGAATGCAGCTCATTTGTGAGCTGCACACTTATCACCACACTGTGCATTTCAGTCCTTTAGAAAGAGCCTGTTGAGGTCCCCAGTTTTGTGAGTCGTTGGCTAAATGGCAGACCTTCTCTGCAGCAGCCCCCACTTTCTGGAGCTCTCTTCCCCAGAGACACGTGCTGCCTCTCCCTTCTTAATATTTCATAAGCAAGGCAGGGTTGTGTTGCACCAGTAAGGAATCAGCTTTTAGTGGTTTTTATTGGGAACATGCATCTTATATATGTATGTTTGGTTGTACAGCTGTGTATTTTTTATTATATTGCCATATATTGCACAGTCTTTCAGGACTGGGTGGAAAATAAATACATACATATTGTATAATATGGTTCATTCAAAACACATTAAAAATAAATCAATTTTCCTTTTTGGTAAAAAAAGAATTGCTTGAAATAATAAAGATGTTTTTTTATGCTCACTTGCCATTCTTTTAATTCTCTTTGCAAAAAGTGCTTTATGCTCAATAATTTTGGTTTTTCAAGTATATTAGAAATTTAACACAGAACAACTGAAAACAAGTACTAAAACAGGACATATAATTTTCCAGAATCTTTTGAAGGCAAAATTAAAAACTTCTTTTAAAAAAACTTTAAGATACTGTAAATAATTAACTTCTTTCATAAAGGCTTTTTATGAGAACAAGTAACTTTTAAAATCTTAAATACACTTCTTTCTGAAATAAAGGCTAAATAAAGGCATTGACAACAGAACTTCTTGCAGCATGAATTTAGGCATTTAACAACACCAACTTATGCAGCTGGTAGAGAGAGGAATTCCTCCTGCTTAGAGCTGGCTGATCAGATTGATCAATAACAAGTGATGATCTCAGCTAAAGGAGAGAAATTAAGAAAGTTAGTAATAAACCACATTTTTATCAGTATGGTTTTTTTAAGTCAGTAAGTGGGGCACAGCTCCTAGTATGGGCAAACCTATGTGGGAGGCACCAGGCAGGAGGAATGCTAGTTTTTAAAAAGACTTTGTGGTAAGAAAGAGCTTGTAGTGAAGATAACTCTTGAGACAGCATGAAATTTCCTTATACAATGTAAGCACAATTGTTTGGTTGTTTAACTGTAGATTGCATCTAGGTGTAAACATTATTTTTAGCATGTAACAGGATGATACAAGAATTTTCAGAGCATTTTCCTCTGAAAAATTCCCATGTCCTCAAGGCTATATAAGAAACAAGCGTCAATGGCCTTTGGTGGTCAAAAGCTGTGCACTTCCTCTGAATGGCTTTGTGGAGGGAACAGGCAGAATGTAAAGGTATGTTTCTCTCTCTCTCCCTCTCTCTCTCTCTCTCTCTCTCTGTGTGTGTGTGTGTGTGTGTGTGTGTGTGTGTGTGTGTGTGTGTGTTAGACTCAGTTGCAAGCGTCTGAATTATTTTTATTTTTTATTTTATTTTAATTCCATTTATATCCCGCCCTTCTCCGAAGACTCAGGGCAGCTTACAAGCTTAGCAGTAGCCTTCATTCTATGTATATGCCTGCTTATTAGGGCTTTCACACACACCCAAGCGGCATTATTACAAAGTCAGCTGATTGCCCCCAACAATCTGGGTCCTCATTTTACCTACCTCGGAAGGATGGAAGGCTGAGTCAACCTTGAGCCTGGTGGGATGCGAACCTGCACTAATTGCAGGCAGCTGGTGTTACTTAAGGAGGCATTAGCCCACTGCTCCACCAAGGCTCTTATGATCATACCATCATGGGAAAGTTGCAACAGTCTTAAGTTTGAACAATGGTCGTAAGTTATTTTTCAGCGCTGCTGTAGGTTTGAATGGTCACTAAATGAACCACTGTAAGTTGAGGACAACCTGTACACTGTATTTCTATGAGTCATAAACAGTTCTAATTATCAAATCCCAAAATTAAAATTTAATTTCAAGTTTCAAGCAAAAGTCCAAAAGGTGTCTCCATGTACAAAGTTAGATTTTTTTTTCCATTTTCAATTCCTTTCTTTTATATATTTTCTCTTTTGTAGAAACAGACAAATAGACAGATCTGGCTTTTTATTTTTATCCTATCATCTTTGTAGTTGAAACTCAAATAGGTTTTGCTTATACATTAAAACAAGATTAAAAACTGGGGACAAAAACTTACCTGGCTCCATTCATATGATTTCTTATACCACATGGGAGGAACAGCTTCACGAGGTTTTGATTTGCAAATTAAGCTGAAAGAGGAATTGCAAATAAAGAAAAATCCATATTTAATAATATCCATTCAGTGGAGAGAAGATTAATAGGAAAACAGTAACACTTCAAATGCTGAAAGGATGTCACACAGAAGGCCAAAACTTTGTTCTGTCTCATTCCAGAAGGCAGAACAAAGCACGCACGTTACAGGAGGGCTGATTCTGATTAATGTTTTGGTGTGTTTTTTTTTAAAAAAACCCTTAACTGTAAATGAAGTTTAACAGTGGAAAGAATTATTCAGGGAGTGAGGCTGGCCTTTTCTTCACTAGATGGTGCTTGAGCCATCTCAATAATTAGATTTCGGCTCCTGGAATAATCGGAGGATTGGATTTCAAAACCTATTTGATGGTCTCTATATGTATTGGGTTGTAACTCTCAGAACGCCTAAATGTTTCGGAAGCCCTTTATAAAAAAAGGAGGGGAAAAAAGGTTGAAGTTATGAAAAGGAGGGAAATGGCCTTTCATCAAGTCCAGAAGCTCCATTTGTGGGTCAAATTATCCCACAATCTAAAGCAGGGGTGTCAAACTGCCGGCCCATGGGCCAGATGCATCATCAGGAAACCGCGCCCACTCCATTGCCGGCAATGGAGAAAAAGCTCCAATACGTCGCACAACATAATGTGACATCACAAGTTTGATGTGTCTGATCTAAAGTTAATAAAGTAGCTAGAGTAGCGGTCCCGAACCTTTCTGGCTCCATGGACTAGCAGTGGCGGCAGCGGGGGGAGGGGCAGAGGGGAGAGGATGGTTTCACATGCACGTGCCCGCCACTTGCACAAATGGAGCTTCGCCCACTTACCCAGCCCAGTTCCCAATAGGTTGCAGACTGGTAGTAGTCCGCAGACCAGAAGCTGGGGACCCCTGAGCTAAGGTGACAGGCACTTCTCTGTCCTTGCTTCCATATCCTAGCAGCCCACATACCAACTGGATGAATTTATTAAGTACATTCTGATAATACAAACATTTTTAAAATATAATTTTAGTCACTTTCAAAGTGTTTAAACTTTGCACTAGGCAGGTGTATACATATCTTATGTGTGATCAAATCAGGGTTGATTCTTAGTGATCACATAAGTTTTGCTCCATGATGAATATGTATATATGTATATACATTTATGAGCCTCTATCTACGGGTATCTGTCTGTTCATCCATCCATAGAAAGAAAGGCTATGCTATTTTCAGAATGTCTTGTTGTGTACAGCAACTTGATTGCTACATATTCTTTCTCTGCCAACTCCTCCCTCTCTAAACTGTGTAAAGTAAAGCAGAATTTGTGTTCTAATTCATTCTGTCTAGACATGTTTTTCAAATAACTTCCTCTTAAGTAGTGAAGACACGAGACATACAATTAACTTAAAATGCAGATATATGAACTGCCTATGATTTTATGAAGTTACTCCCCTTTTTAAAAACTACAGAGCAGGTAAATGGGGAAGGAAAGTAAACCATTCAATTTCTCCTTGAATAGACAGTTTTATCATTATTCTTAGAGTTTGAATTGCAGAACTGCAAAGATAAAGGGAAAAAAATCATTTTTCTTGCATGCTGTTATAGCATGCTTGTATTTTTCACATAGAGGAATCCAACACAATGTGCGACTTTACTCAATCACAGAGATTGTGCTGGGAACAAGGCAACAACATTTACACTTTTCATATCATAAAACCTGAAGTTATTCTTTCAATATTTTCCTATTTGGGGGGATTTGCACTTCTGATTTGTGATTTCTTTTAAGGCAGACATGTCAAACACAAGGCCCGGGGGCCGGATTCGGCCCGCGAAGTGGTTTCATGTGGCCCGTGAAGCCATCCTGGAAACAGTGAGGGAACGGCCCCCACTGCCTTGGCCCTGGCCCAGAGACCCTCCTTCTGTCAGAGACCCTCAGATCTGTCCCACTCCTGCCCAGGCCCCCATAGGCACCCTTGATGCGAACGATGTAGAGCTGGCCATGCCCACCCAGTAGGCCACACCCACCCAGGCCACACCCACCCGGCCCCCTGAGGGCAACCGCAAGGCTGATGCGGCCCTCAATGAAATTGAGTTTGACACCCCTGTTTTAAGGCATTAGAAGACACGGGAAAGCTATATATAACTAACTATAACTTCATACAAACCAAGTGAAACCCAAATGAACATTGTATCCAGAGGTGAAGATTCTTTAATATTATTCCATTACACTTCTGTCTTTATTGTTTGTCGCACAGTAATGTACAGTCCAAACAACTTGTTTGTATTCTGAGTTTATTTTTAACATTTACATCCCAGTGGATAATGACAGAATATGCTTCTTCGACCCACCTCAGCCTCTTTCCACTCCCACAACACACATAATTATAAGCACAGCTCTTTTACATAGTTGCATGCACATAATCTCTTCCGCTCTATTTCTCTGTCCATCCATTTCAGAATCCCAGCACTTCCAACTGCAACAACTGTATATTTGTTCTTTTGAGATTCAAGTCTAGAAAACTAACCTTTCCTCCCTCCCCCCCAAATCACACACAGTGGAATTGCCTATTAGAAAATGGCTGTTTCCCTTCTATCCACTTACAGCTAAAACAGAATTAGGAGAAATAAATCACTGGTTGATACTAAAAATGACAAGATCATCTGGGTGCTCAGTACAATTGCCGTAGAGAACTATGCATAGAGCATATGAAAAGTTCCACTTGGGCCTATTTCATATTACAAGTGATCTGTAATAATTAGATCTTTCCAAATGTTTTGATGAAAAAATAGCTACGGATTTTTAAAAATATTTAAAAAATGCATTGATGAGACTGTACCCTACAATTTTCCAGGCTTAGATTGGCATCTTTATTGAGATAATATATAAAGAAAGAGCAAAAGAAATGTTTCTGCTTTCATTCCTTCCGTTTCTTTATTTCTATGATACACATCCTACCCCTTTTACTCAGGAGTTTAAGACAGCATAGATAGCACTTCCTTAAAAGAAAAGGTGAAGGTGATTTGGGGGGGGGACCTTTTAACCAACTTTCCTCTTGGCTTGATTTAGGCTGGCAGGCTCTGGCTTCCAGTTGGAAGGAGTCGAGTAAGTGTCCTTTCTATTGTAATTACTGAAATGCCCCCTCCAGGGCCATCTGCAGCAAGCCAAGATTTTGTTAAAATGACAAAGCATGTGTCACAATATCACAATGCAAGCTCTACTTCTTATGTATTTCCATGTGACATCTGAGGCACAAAGGGGCAGAGTTTGCATCATGATGTCAGAACTCATTTCATCATTTATCTCTCCTGTGAATGCCCATAGCCTCTTCACGTACAATACATGGAACGTGGAGCTGGGCTATTTTGGCTCAAGGCTAACATGGGGGGAAAAAAGGGCTAAATTTCCAAGGAGCTTTCTTTAGACATTACATGAAGATGCAACCTTGTGCATTTTCCTCTGGGATTAGAGAATGGCCAATGATAGCACACAGGGCCTTTTATAATTATAATTATAATTATATAGACAAATGAACAGCCACATTTGCTTTTTCACACCACGCAATTATAAAAAATAGAAACAAACTTAAAATATTAAAGAGGTAAAGGAAAAAATAGAGAGTTTACCTTAGAAGCTTTTCGCGAGCTGTATTCTGCAACTGGGCAATTTTCTCAGGACCAAAATGCAGCAGGCTACTTGGGTCATCAGAGGCTAATTTGTTAATACATGTCCTCAGAATGTTTATCTATGAAGGTAGTGATTTTTTTTTAACAAGAACAGTGATAGTTGATAATTATGTTTAAAAAAATAAAATGAATTAAACTTTTTAGCTTCCAACAAAAAGCATTTACTTGATTATATTTAGAAGTCTTCGATTCAAGTTTCAAGTCTATTAAAATTTGGGATTTCCAGACTCTATGGACAACCTGCAGCCATTAAATCAAAGGTTGGACTGGAGAAGAATCACAGAAGCTGAACTCCAAGCCACTTGGAATATCCCAGATTCCTCTTAAGAGCAAGAACATAAATTTAATCAACTCACGTTACCACCTTATAAAGAAAATGCGTAGGAGCCTGGTTCAGACATAATACTTAATCAGGATTTTTAAAGCCATCGCGGTTGAACAAGTAAGCCTAATTTGTGCTATTTTTTTCCCTTCCATTCAATCATATTGGATTCTCAAGAGACTGCCTGGAGAAGTCCTGCAGTTTTCTTGGAGAGGTTTTTCAGAAGTGGTTTGCAATTGCATCCTTCTCCTAGACCAGAGAGAAAGGTCATCCAGCTGGTTTTGTGACTCAGGTGGAACACTATACTAAGCCAAAACCTAAACACATCATATTACAGATTCAGCGACTGTCTAAATGTTTTCTCTTTGCATGTAGTAAACCTTCAGTCTCTGGCCTCCACTATTAAGTGAACTTTGAAGTCTTTTGTTTCTGTAGCTGAATACCTGACATAATGCACATATTTTAAATGTTACATTTACATCATAATTCACTAATTATTTAAACTAATGCATCAGCCTAGAAAGCAGGAGACAATGAGATCAAGTGCCCCCTTAGCTATGAAAGCCAGCTGGATGATCCTGGGCCAATCACTCTCTCAGCCCAGCCCACCTCAATAACCCACCTCAAAGGGTTGTTGTTGTGGTGAAAATAGGAGGAGGAAGGTGTGTTGGATATGTGTGCTACCTTGAGTTATTTGTAAAAATAATAAATCAATAGTAAATAAATAAATACATACTAACACAAATTATCTTACTTTCAACAATTTGCAATATACTAACTTCCTTCATAAATGGTCCATTAAAATGCAAATAGTCATATTCCCTGGGAAATATGTGAGCTACAGTTCCAATGCATTTCAGGCATTTCAGATTGGTGGTTAAATTACAAACTATTCCGAAATAATAAAACATGGTTTCTGAATGTCAAACTTTTCCACTAATAGCAATTTTCACTTTCGCAACTGCAGACACAAGACCTAGTTCTCTGCATTTCTGATGATCCAGATTAAATCCAGCTTTACTACCCACCAATATTAACAGTACATCAATTCAATGAAACTATTCTTAACTGGTATTTGTAATAGTTTGCCAATAAAAAGGCTTTGGAAATTTGTGATCTGCATGTAGCCTAGGACAGAGTTCAAGAATACCCACATTCCTGTTTACATAAAGGCAGGCATCAATTAGATGCAGGCGATCTGCCAAGGAAGCTGTTAAAACATTTGGAAGGCAAACTGTTACTTCCTCTTCAGGCAATGTATGTTAATGTTTTAAAATATAGTATTTTATAAGCTAGCGCATATATGGGGAAAACTGAACAATCAATTTTAAACATATTTAAATGCCTAGTGTGGACATCCCCAAACGGTTGTTAAGTCTGAGCTGCTTTCCTGATTCAAACTCAAGAAAAAGCAGCTTGAAAGACCAGAATTAGCATCCAGCACTCTCTACTGAGGCTTTGGTATTCTGAATGGGTGAAGTTAAATGTTTGAAGCTTTTTTTAAAAAAAGACATTAAAATTTAGGGCAATTTTAAGAATCAAAACAGGTATCTTAAGACTGGCAGAAAGCCACTCTTTTCCCAAAGAGGCAGGCCAAAATTAGGGACAATTCTACCTCTTAAGCTCCATATGTCACCAAAAGAAAAAAATGGCAATTATTTCAGCCTTACCCATTTAAGTAATGTCACAATATCATTAGTGCATTCCCTCATCAATTATCAAATACATTTGTTTTGCTTCCTCCATGAGTAGCATCGACATTCGAGAGATTTTTCTTTCTCCCATGTCACCATTATTTTTACTAACTTTTTTTAAACTCAAAAAAGAAACCCAAATAAAAACTTATTACAAACTCCTAACTTTTAAAAGCTGAATAATCTGGAATAGATTAGCTTCACCTGATTCCCTCAGAACAGAGGCTCATTCATAAAACTCTAGATGTTTGTAGTTTCTGTAACTCCAACGAAATCTATGAGCTACTTGGGTGAGTCGCTACAGATCTTCAGCCTTAGTATACCGCTGTTCTCTCGCCACCATTGTTTTGCAAATACAATTTATGTGCAAAATGAATACAATGGCAAATTATTGCAGAGAAATAAAAACATGCTAGCTTGGTTCATGTACTGGTTAACAATGGCTTTGTACTTCGCCTGTTGTTCAATTTCTATCTGTAAGGAATTTTTAATCAACTTACTATAGAAAGTCTGTTAAGACACCATTCTGTTATAGTAGTTACATAATGCTGTGCCTACAACTGAACAAGCAAAATTATCTATAGGTTATAACCAGGCAATCTTGTTTCACAGAAACCAGACAGTTTCTTAATTCTGAAGCCAGATTCATTCCAAGAAACCTAAGGGAGTAGGTTAAGATGTGACATTCCAATTGTGTGCTGTCATAACACCTGAAAAGCTGAAGCACATTTTACCTGTGTTATGTCATCTGCATCAATCTGCACATCAAATGTAAGTTCCATATCATGGTCTTGGAGGACTGGGCTTCCCACAGACTGGTTCCAGCCCAAACCACATAGGACACCTGTGTATCTCTTTCTGCTTTCATCAACCCTGGAGTGACAAGATTATTAAGTGTAAGAAAATATAGCAACTATGTTTTGGTACATAATGTCATAACAATCCTATAGACATAAGAGTATGCATCCTTACATCATTTCTATAAAAGGAAGAACTCTTTCCATTTGCAGATAGCTTTTTCAAATGGTTCCCATTAAAATTATGATGAATTGAGACCTTCCTTATCCCACCATCAGGTTCCTAGCCCCCCACTGCCAGGTCTCCAGTGAAGTAGATTTCCAGGGGCTGCAAAGCAAAATGGGAGTAGAAGCATTGTTTTCCAGTGATGACCAAGTTCCTCACATACCTGAGTTCTATCACAGGAGCAAACAGCATGCTCAGTAATGCTGGGAGACCCGGGATACGAGGCATGAGAGAAGTTTCCCTTAGCATCATTGTTGAACCTATCACCATAAAAAGCAAATTAATATGAATTTTCAAAACAAAAATGTCAAATAGTTATAGCTTTGATCAGAAATATAGTGTAGGCAGGAAAGATTATACACACTATAAACCAACAGTGTCCAACCTTGATAACTTTTAAGACTTGCAATTTTAAGGCTTGTAGACTTCAACTCCCAGAATTCCCCAGTCAGCATAAAGACAAAGCATTTTTTTACCTGTTGCATTTACAGATATGGAAGAAGCAACCAGTATTTGTTGAAATGGATTCTCAGGAGTATCAACTACAACCACAGAGTTTACACTCTCCTTCTCTACCAAGATTGTTCTAAAGGATGGGGAAAGGCATGATTCGACATGATTATGAGAACTTTTAAAAATTCAATATTCCAAATGTTTTAAAAATAAATACTACTATTAGTACTTAAAAACTCTCTATATACAACTATTACACAAACCATAATAAGCACAGAATATTCTAGAAATATCTCACAACCATCTCTCTCACCGAGAACAGAAAGCAGAAAATAACTACAAAGGAGAAGTGCTTCCAGACTAAGAAAATTCAAAGAACTGCCTGGAGGGTGTGTGTGTGTGAGAGAGAGAAAGATGTGTAGATTATTCTCTCTCTGCTTCCTTATCGGTTAACAAAGGAGGAAAGATTAGAAAAAAATGGGAGTGGTAAAATTAATGGAAGATGTTGTTATGTGCAGCCTGCATAACCTCCATAAAATGTTGTAAATGGACAGGGTAATAATAAACACAAAGAAATTTGTGCTGCTTTCAGCCTTAGCTCTTGAAGCACTGTTCTGTAGACTGCAGTAGTCCACCAGATATCTTGGAGATTCTTAAAAGCAAAACATGAAGTTTATAATCTTACACATTTTGCCCCCAAAGCACTGTAGAACAGCATCTTACCTGAATCTGGAAATTCTGGTCATACTGCTGAATTTTAGGTTGTAGGCACTGAAGGGGCCAAGTAGTGTGACCTTTTGGAAAGAGAGTGAGAGCGAGAATGGGATTAAGAAGGCACCTGCAACATTTCAGTTTGTTAGCTTTGGGATTTGTCTTTACTATGTTATGTGAAATTCAGTCTTTCATTTTTTGTCTTTGCTCCCTAGGTAATATATAAACTACAAAAAGCCTCTTCTGAGGATCCAAAACAGCTTCTACTTGCATTGTAAACTGGGTTTTATAAGATTAGTGTGCAGCCCGAAAGGAGGCAGAAAGCTCTTGACTTAAATAAAATATAAATAATATAATGCTTGGTCATTCTTTGAAGATACATCTTTGCACACATATATCTTCTCTTCTCTTCTCTTTGGTCATTGCCAAAAAGGGATTATTTAAATAACATGTGAAACCTAAACTGCAACTAATATTAATCAGGGTATTTTGAAACAAATCTCTTTTAATTCAAAATGTAAAGTTGGTTGTTCCAACAAATTGCAAGATTAAATAGGGAGGGAGGGAGGGAAGGCTCTTGAAACCTCTTCCATAAAATCCCAGAGGGGTAAAACTCGCAACTATGACCTGGTCTTGTTCATTTTTCTGAACCAGAAATTGTCTAATTCTCTATGAGCAAAAAAGTAGCAGCACAAATGCTTTACAAATTAACTTTTAATAGGTATGCATATTTTTGGTTTTTTTCAGCAGTTTTCACAATGGTTTTGATATGGAATGAAGAAGCAATCTTGTTATTCATAGAAACAAGAAAAAAACAGCATTTCATATTTCAGGTGAATCATTCAATGCTCAGCAATAAAATGGGGGTGGGAGTGGCAAAGATCTTTTAATACCTTTTAAACTTACTTTGCAATTTGGGGTACTAATCCTGTTAGCAGAGCAGCTCTCCAGTATTTCGGCCAGGGCATTCTCTTCTCTTGGGCTCTTTGGGAAGGATACCGATTTATTCCCCTCACACACTTCTGGCTTTGAAAACAGTTGTTTGAGAGTTTCATGATTTAGCTATAGAGATTTGGGGAGAGGGGAGAGATTTTGATAGGTGGGTGAAAAGGCAGGAAGAAAAAATTGTATTATTGTGGTTGCTTGAACAGTGAGTCAGTCAGTTTACACTGGATTTGGCATTTTTATCCACCTATCGCGTCCTTCCCAAGGACCTGACATAGGTACTGTAAACATCACAGATTTTAAGCTATAATAAAAGTACCCTTATTATATGCTGTTGAGCTGTGTAGTGTGAGTAACTTTACATTCTGCTTAAATCATGAGGATGCTAAATCTCCCAATCAATTTCAGCTCAACTGCTTCACAATGAAACCCATCTTTTCCAATGCCCTTTTGTAAGGCCATTTGAACATGCCCCAAAGTAGCATATGTTCCTGTGTACAAAAGAGAAGCACAATAATGAAGTGGGTCAGTAACCATCCTCAACTCTTCAGTTTCCTGCATCCACAAGTTCAAGAAACCACCCAGAGCCCCTGTATGAGAAAGATGGGCAGTTAAGAAGTTTGGAGATAGATAGATAGATAGATAGATAGATAGATAGATAGATAGATAGATAGATAGATAGACAGACAGACAGACAGACAGACAGACAATCGATAGATAGATAGATAGATAGATAGATAGATAGATAGATAGATAGATGATACACAGACATACAGATACACAGACACATACTACAATTCAAATCGTTTTCCTAACAGAAATAACATAAAGAGAAAAATCTCTTACTTTTGATTCATAACAGTCATCTGCAGGTTCTGCATAGCCTTCTTCAATAAGTATGGTAGAGATATTCACCATGTTTGTAATGCCAGAGCATTGAAACACATCCACATGCAAGATGCCGTGTACAATTGAGAAAATCTTCACCATCAGAACATGGTCACTGACCAAGGAAGCAAATCTTTGGTTTGCAGCATGACTCCACTGTTCTCCACAAACAAGAGACCGTGCAGAGGGATGTATTCTGCGCACCTTGAATTCCAGAGCCTGAACAAAAAAATATCAAAACAAATATATATTTTCCAAGAAAATGAAATATTCTGACTAATGCACTTCCCCATAACACTGACCTGTCACTCATTAAAAACTAGAGAAAAGTTTACCTGAAAGGGAAGCTCTCGGAGGTGGCTTGGAATCTCTCGTAACTGGCACAATGCCACCTTTGATCTATTGCCATAATCTACATAGAACACCTGGTACAACAAAAAGCAATTAAAATAAACTTCTTTCAAGGCATAGAAAAAAAGAATGCAACCCTAGGCAATAGTGAGCTGGCTTACAAATACAACACATTACATAAAGCTAAACGGAACAAAACGTGGCTTAACACAAAGTGCAGAGCTGTTGTGAAAGTTGAGGTCTGCTTCATTCAAAATGGGATGCTATTTCCTACTGTTGCTTCAGTCAGCTCTTTCCATCATCTCCCCCAAAAAGTATTGTAATTGACTATTCTTTTCCAAACATTTACTGGAACATGGCCCTGCACTTAAACTTTTCCAAAAAAACAAAAAATCAAAGAGCACCCAAAAGAAGCAACCCTGAAAAACAATTTGATTTATGGATACCTCTGGATGCTTCCAAGAGTATCCCTTCTAGTGCCAGCAAATGCCAGAAATAGATAGTAATAGCAGATGTATACATTCCAAGTCAACAAAACTGTTGCTGCCCCAAACAGTACAACTTATTGCCCAACATATCTTAAATGGGAAAATAATACTGTAGCGCTATACAAAGACTCTTGCTATTCAGAAGTAGGATTTTTTTTTTAAAAAAGTCTTCCATTCCTTTCCAAAAGAAATCCATGCTTTTATTACCTTTACTCCAAGCAATATATAATGTATTTTTAAAATGTAAGCAGAGACCAGTCATTTTTTCCCCAGGTGCTACTACCTTTTTAACTGTTATGCTAGTTAGACCAGTGTTTTTCAACTTTAGTGACTTAAAGATGGGAGGACTCCAGCTTCCAGAATTCCCCAGCCAGCTTTGCTCTGCTCTGAAGAATTCTGGGAGTTTATATTTATATTTATTAAATTTTTATACCGCCCTTCTCCCGAAGGACTCAGGGCGGTGTACAGGGCAATAAATATCAAAATATACATACAAAAGTTAAAAAAGATTAAATAATTATGCCCAATATAAAACAATAATTAAAACAATGTTACCAAAACCAAATCCAAACCCCAAACCCATCAGACCAGGCCGGATTGTTCAAATAGATAGGTTTTTAAATCCTATTTTAAGTCCAACCATCTTAATTTTAAGTCCAACCATCTTAAAATCATCAAATTTGGGAAACACTGCACTAAACGTATTCTGCATGATTATACTTGAACATGCTCAAGGATTTGAAAAAGAAGCACCTCAGCGCTGTCTCCAGACACATACAGGACCTGGACACGGTAGTACGTCTCTTTTTCACATTCAGTAAAAGGTGCCAAACAAACCAAGTCTGGATAAGGGCGAATAGGCAAAGAGATCAACTCCAGCTGACTGATCTCAGCAGACAGTTTTTGTAGTAAAGCCGTACTTCTTTCATCTGTTCTGTATCCACAGAAGTGCCCAACCTCTACAATCTGAAAAGGGCAAGATTTTTTTGTAGCATCCTCTGACACAATACGCACACACACAAAAAACAAGCCTGGATTTTCAAGCTGTTCTTAATTAACAGTATTTAGTTAACAGTCGGTTAAATGCAGAGTCTGGGAGACAAGTAGGACAAGAGAAAAACAGAAGAAATTTAAATGATTTATCTCAGGATTTACCCCACATTTTCATATTTGGCAAGTGACTATCTTGAGCTAATTATTTACTGTTTAGTTCTTCTGTAACATTTAAATGTTTTAGCTAAACTGCAAATCAAGGGCACTGCTTTTTCTGCAAAATTAACAATGTTTTAAGGCCTTACTCTTTAGGAATGAAGCTACAAGCTGTCTTTGCTAAATGACCACAACTGTTAATTGTCAATTCTGTCTCTAGGCAACATGGTCATTAAGTGAGACTAAACATGAATGCAACAATTTATAACCTCATTTTCGCTACAGTGTTAAACAAATCATGGGAGGTAATTAAGCAAGACATCATATGATCACAACTTGCAATTTTACTGTGAACTTCCTCATTGACTCTGCTTATCAAAAGCCAGCTTGGAAGCACTCAATGCCAATCACATGACTGTGGGAATGCTTCAATGGTTATAAACAAAAGGATATGTCTTGAAGTTACTTTTTTAATACTATTGTAACTTCAAAGTGCAAAACTTGGGTTGAAACTTAACATTAAGAAAACCAAGATCATGGCATCTGGCCCTCTCAATTCCTGGCAAATAGATGGGGAAGAAATGGAGGTAGTGACAGATTTTATTTTCCTGGGCTCCAAGATCACTGCAGATGGGGACTGTAGCCAAGAAATTAAAAGACGCTTGCTCCTGGGGAGGAAAGCCATGGCAAATCTAGACAGCACACTAAAAAGCAGAGACATCACTCTGTCAACAAAAGTGCGTATAGTCAAGGCTATGGTCTTCCCACTTGCAATGTATGGCAGTGAAAGTTGGACCATAAGAAAGGCTGAGCGCCAAAGAATTGAGGCCTTTGAACTGTGGTGCTAGAGAAGACTCCTGCGAGTCCCTTGGACTGCAAGGCGATCAAACCGGTCAGTCCTAGAGGAGATCAATCCTGACTGCTCTTTAAAAGGCCAGATCCTGAAGCTAAAACTCAAGTACTTTGGCCACCTAATGAGAAGGAAGGACTCACTGGAGAAGAGCCTAATGCTGGGAAAGATTGACCTTCTGAGTCTGGTAGGGTCGTGGGGGAAAGAGGGGTTTCAGCAGCAATTGCCAGGCATAAAAAAAACCTGGAGATAACAAATGTTCCGGTTGCAGAGGTTCTTCTCCAAAGCGAGGAAGGTTGGATAATAAATGGGACCAAAGCCAGCTGGCGAAGTTCAGCAGCTCGAGTCCAGCTGGCCCCATAAAACATGGGCGACGTGAGATAACCTGTGCCGTCCGACGGCCAATAATATGCACCGCCAACACTCCAACGCCAAGCCATGGGGCCTCTTGTCGAAACGGCTGTAAAACAGCCACCGAGCAGTCACAACACATCAACTCGCCTCTCTGCCTGCCGCTCCACATCAGCGCCATTGCATCCTCCATTTCACAGTCTTCCGGCGTTCCGGAGGTCACTCTAGGCTGCGACTCTAATGGCTCCGAAATCAGCCCATAAATTATGGCTCCGAATGGCTCCGAAATTATGCCCATAAAATTAATACATATTAAAATTAAAACTATTTATAAAAACCCAACCCCATCCCGTCAGACCAGGCCAGCTTGTTCAAAAAAGAAGGTTTTGAGATCACGCCGGAAGAAGCGAAGGTCGGGGGCCATCCGGAGCTCAACCGGTAAGCAGTTCCAAAGGTCTGGCGCGCCCACAGAGAACGCTCTCCCCCTGGGGGCCACCAATCGGCATTCTTTGATCGGCGGCACCCTGAGGAGGCCCTCTCTGTGGGAGCGCACTGGACGGAGGGAAGTTGACGCCGGCCGCAGGTGTTGCCGTAGGTAATCCGGACCCATGCCATGAAGGGCTTTGTAAGTCATCACTAACACCTTGAACTTCACCCGTAGAGCAACCGGTAACCAATGCAGCTCGCGGAGCAAAGGTGTAACAAGAGGCTCTTTAGTTCTTCTTCACTTTCTGCCATTAGAGTGGTATCATCTGCATATCTTAGGTTGTTGATATTTCTCCCGGCAGTCTTAATTCCAACTTTTGATTCATCTAGCCCTGCCTTTCTCATGATGTGCTCTGCATATAAGTTAAATAGGCAGGGCGACAGTATACAGCCTTGCCAGACTCCTTTCCCAATTTTGAACCAATCAGTGGTTCCGTGTCCAGTTCTCACTGTTGCTTTTTGACCCACATATAGGTTTCTCAAGAGACAAATAAGATGGTCTGGTACTCCCATCTCTTTAAGAACTTGCCACAGTTTGTTGTGATCCACACAATCAAAAGCTTCAGCACAGTCAATGAAGCAGAAGTAGATGCTTTTCTGGAACTCTCTAGCTTTCTCTATGATGCAGCGTATGTTGGCAATTTGATCTCTAGTTCCTCTGCCTCTTCGAAATCCTGCCTGTACTTCTGGTAGTTCTCGATCCACATACTGCTGGAGTCTAGCTTGTAGGATTTTAAGCATAACTTTACTAGCATGAGAAATGAGTGCAATGGTGCGATAGTTTGAACATTCTTTGGCACTGCCTTTCTTTGGAATTGGAATGTAAACTGATCTTTTCCAATCCTGTGGCCACTGTTGAGTTTTCCAAATTTGCTGGCAAATTGAGTGTAGCACTTTTACTGCATTGTCTTTTAAGATTTTGAATAGCTCAGCTGGAATACTGTCACCTCCACTAGCTTTGTTGTTGCTCAGCTTTTCTAAGGCCCACTTCACTTCACATTCCAAGATGTCTGGCTCAAGGTCAGTGACCACCTCATTGTGATTATCAGGGACGTTAAGCTCATTCTTGTATAGTTCTTCTGTGTAATTTTGCCACCTCTTCTTAATCTCTTCTACCTCTGTTAGGTCCCTGCCATTTTGGTCCTTTATCATGTCCATTTTTGCATTAAACATTCCCTTCATCTCTCCAATTTTCTTGAAAAGATCTCTGGTCCTCCCTATTCTATTGTTTTCTTCTATTTCTTTGCACTGTTCATTTAAGAAAGCATTCTTATCTCTTCTAGCTATTCTCTGGAATTCTGCATTCAATTGGGCGTATCTTTCTTTTTCTCCCTTGCCTTTTGCTTCCCTATGGACAGTACCAAAAGAAACTGTTTACCTGGATATGAATTTGTGTGGTCACAATAGAGGAGATAGCCTTTTCCTTCATTAATACTATAAATGGAAGAAAGTCTCTGGGAAATTTAATACAGACCCTTCCTTTTTTTTCCTTAGAAGAAAGGAGCCAACATCTTCCTCTTCTGGTAGGTGTTTGATTTAATTTGAATTTATTTAATAATTTAAACTCCTTTTACAACATTATAAATGCTTAAATTTCACACTTTTTTGGGGTTGGAACTCTTTCAAGTTTTATTCTATTTATGATTGCTAACTCTATGAGTAGAGTCATCTATTAGAAATAATCCATACTTGCCTACGTGCTTCATATGCATGGGTAATGCATTGGAAATTTACTCACACCCAAAAGTTGATTTCCAATCTCCCCCATTTTAGAGTTCATCCCACTAAAGTTGATGGACGGTACTGCACATAATGCATATAAGCATATTTATCACCTACCTCAGTGACACAGATAGATAAATCAAAACTATTTATATTCTGCAGTTTTTCCACGGTATTACAAAACTTCTGCATGGGAGTCACACTATGTTTCTGAAAGTCAACGTTCACTCTAAAAACAAATATCAAAATAATAAACAAATGCTAGCCATTAATCATGTACAATCTAAAGACATCCCTGTCATTAAGTCTCCTTAGGGGCTATTCCAAAAAGATGGCCCATGGACCCTGTCTCGTGTGTGTTTGTGTGTGTGTGTGTGTGTGTGTGTGTGTGTGTATGCATGTGTGTGTGTGTGTGTGTGTGTGTGTGTGCGTGTGTGTGTGTATATATATATAAAAGGGAGGAAAAAAAGCAAATTGGACATAATGTCAAACAAAACTCCAAAAATGGGCTGGACAAAATTATTGGCACCCTTAATATTTGGTTGCAGACCCTTTGGAAAAAATAACTGAAATCAGTCGCTTCCTATAACCATCAATAAGCTTCTTACACCTCTCACACAGAATTTTGGACCACTCTTCCTTTGCAAACTGCTCCAGGTCTCTCTTATTGGAAGGGCACCTTTTCCCAACAGCAATTTTAAGATTTAAGGTGTTCAATGGGATTCAGATCTGGACTCATTGCTGGCCACTTCAGAACTCTCCAGCGCTTTCTTGCCATCTATTTCTGGGTGCTTTTTGACATATGTTTGGGGTCATTGTCCTGCTGGAAGACCCAAGATCTCGGATGCAAACCCAGCTTTCTGACACTGGGCTCTACAGTGCGACCCAAAATCCTTTGGTAACCCTCAGATTTCATGATGCCTTGCAGACATTCAAGCCACCCAGTGCCAGAGGCAGCAAAACAACTCCAAAACATCATTGAACCTCCACCATATTTCACTTTAAGTACTGTGTTCTTTTCTTTGTAGGCCTCATTTCGTTTTCGGTAAACAGTAGAATGATGTGCTTTACCAAAAAGCTCTATCTTGGTCTCATCTGTCCACAAGACGTTTTCCCAGAAGGATTTTGGCTTACTCAAGTATATTTTGGCAAACTGTAATCTTGCTTTTTTATGTCTCTGTGTCAGCAGTGGGGTCCTCCTGGGTCTCCTGCCATAGCGTTTCATTTCATTTAAATGTCAACGGATAGTTCGCGCTGACACTGATGCTCCCTGAACCTGCAGGACAGCTTGCATTCCTTTAAAATTTGTTTGGGGCTGCTTATCCACCATCCGCACTATCCTGCGTTGCAACCTTTCATCAATTTTTCTCTTCCGTCCACGACCAGGGAGATTAGCTACAGTGCCATGGGTTGCAAACTTCTTGATAATGTTGTGCACTGTGGACAAAGGCAAATTGATCTCTGGAGATGGACTTGTAACCTTGAGATTGTTGATATTTGTCCACAATTTTGGCTCTCAAAATCCTCAGACAGTTCTCTTCTCCTCTTTCTGTTTTCCATGCTTCGTGTGGCACACACAGACACACAATGCAAAGACTAAGTGAACTTCTCTCCTTTTTATCTGCTTTCAGGTGTGATTTTTATATTGCCCACACCTTTTACTTGCCCCAGGTGAGTTTAAAGGAGCATCACATGCTTGAAACAATCTTATTTATCCACAATTTTGAAAGGGTGCCAATAATTTTGTCCAGCCCATTTTTGGAGTTTTGTTTGACATTATGTCCAATTTGCTTTTTTTCCTCCCTTTTTTGTTGTGTTCCAATACACACAAAGGGAATAAACCTGTGTATAGCAAAACATGTGTTCCTGCAATACTTTTCTGTGAGAAATACTTGATTTTCTGAAAAAATTTCTGGGGTGCCAACAATTTCGGCCATGACTGTGTGTGTATATATATATATATATTCGGCCATGACTGTGTGTGTGCCGAAGAGCCAGCGCTTGTCCGAGGACGTCTCCGTGGTCATGTGGCCGGCATGACTAGACGCCAAAGGCGCACGGAACACTGTTACCTTCCCACTGTAGTGGTCCCTATTTTTCTACTTGCCTTTTTACGTGCTTTCGAACTGTTAGGTTGGCAGAAGCTGGGATGAGTAACAGGCGCTCACTCTGCTATGCGGCACTCGGGATTCGACCCGCCAAACTGCTGACCTTCTGATCGACAAGCTCAGCGTCCTAACCCACTGAGCCACCCCATTATCCCCATTATCAAGATAAGATAGTTTAAATCAACTTGTTTAAATAAATCTGTAAGGTGTGCAAAAAATCTTTACCAGCTTGATGGGGATTGGAGGAGTAAATATGGACAACCACACTGTATCTCTGTCCTGGGTGTGGAGCCCTTTTGCTTTCTATGCAAAGGATGGATGGTTCTGCCACACCTTCCACAGAACTGTTTCTTGCCTATGACTATTGGCAGACATTTAAAAAACAAACAGTGGAGTAGGAAGGAGCTGATTAAAGTTACTCTTAATTCATGTCATAAGATGCCAGATTAGGCAAAAAAAATCACATGCCATATTCTTGGACATTCCAAGCCTCTTCTCCATTTCAGAGCTCCACATCGCTCAGTCTTTAGTAATCCAAACTCTGCATTTCGTTTCTTTTAAAGCTCATTTCATATTAGAATCTTGCAAAGTATATTTTGGCTCTGCTTAGGCATTGCTGAATCAAAGCAAAACAGTTTCTCTGTCAAATAAGGAACCAAACCCAATTTCATAATGACATACCTCATGTCCCTTAGAATGATGCTATTTCCACTTGCCATTTTCTCCTCTATCTCGCCTGGGGAATGGATGTTCAGTTCAAATGGAATCCTCATCTGTGCCATTTTAAGAGCAAAATACACTGCAGGAAGTGTTTTAAAACGTTCTGTAGGATTCCGAGTAAATTCTACAAAGGCTCTAGGTTAAAAAAAATAAAAATAAATAAAACTGTCTAAGGATTACAATATGTCTATGAGCGTGTGTGCAAACACAGACACATACGTACGTTTACACAGAGAGAGAGAGAGAGAGAGAGAGAGAGAGAGAGAGAGAAACAGGCAGATAGATAAATTTGCGTCCCACTTCATTCACAAATGATGAAAGAAAGAAGGGAAGTAAGAAGTGAAGTGAGGTGCAGGGGAGAAAGTGTGCAAAAAAAGAATAAAGTGAGGTAGGATATTGTTGGTAGAAGAACTGTCCTAAGAAATGTTGCCTGGTGCCCCGTCTGATTCTCCCCTACGGGGACCCCAAGCCAACTGGCTGAGCCAAATCTTCAGGCTCTTGTGGAAGACCAGGAGGGTGGGAACAGATCTCATCCCAAGAGGCAAACTGTTGCAAAGGGCAGGAGCCACTGCAGAGAAAGCTCTTCTCTACACCCCATCGGCTGGAATTCCTTGATCAATGGGGTCTACAGCATGCCTCCTCCTCTGGCACAGGTAGGTCAGGGCATCCCATTAGGATGAGACAGTTCCTCGGGTAACCTGGGCCCATGCCAAGCAGAGCTTTAAAGGTGGTCACCAATACCTTGAATTGCCCCTGGAAGCAAACTGGTAACCAGTGCAGCTCGCAGAACAGTGGTGTAACACAGGCTCTAAAGACTGCCTGCACTGCCACACTCTGTATCAGTTGTACCTTCCAAATGCTCCTCAAGGATAGCCTTATTGGGAGCACATTGCACAGTCCAGGAGTGAGATGACCAGGGCTTGAATGACCGAGTACAGGAACTCTAATCAAGGAAAGACACACAATGCAAAATTGTGCAAAGACTCTCCTAGCCACAACTGCCACCTGCTCTTCAAGCAGAAGTTGCGAGTTACACCCAAGTTGAGGACCACGTCTGTCTCAGATAATGCAACTAACACTAAGGATGTTAAAGTCCCAGATTTTGAAGTTCCATGCACCCAAAGCCATTTGGAATACCAAGTTCAATCCAAGCCTATTGTTCCCCACAGCCTCCAAACACCAAGAGGGCAATCATAGCATTACTTAAACCACCAAGGTAGAGATATAAAGTTGACTATCATCAGCATACTGATGATACCTCAACCCATGGTGACAGACAATCTCACCCAGCAGCTTCATGTAGATGTTAAAAAGAAGTAGAGAGAACACCAAGTCCTGCAGCACACAAAAGAACAGTCATAGGCTGGATCTCTCTTTCTTTAATACCAATTGGGACTGGCCTTGGAGAAAGGAGCCTGACCAGTGTAAGACTCTACTGCCCAGCCCCAAACCCTGCAGCTGTTCCATAAAGATACCAGTTGATGTTATCAGAGGCTGCTGAGAGGTCAAGGAAAGCAAGGATGGTGGCATTAACCCATCCCACTCTTGCCAGAGATCATCAACAAGGGCGACCAATGCTGTCTCTGTCTCATAATCAGGCTTGAATCCTGATTGGGCGGGATCCAGGTAATGCATTTGATTCAAGACCCTTTGAAGCTGCAACCATCTTGTTATGACCTAGATCCCCTAGGCAGAAGCAGACATCAATAGAGTCCTTTATAGCTCTGAAAAAAAGGCCACCGCTACAACAGCCCGGGAAGGTTCCATGCCACACTACCCTGAAGGCAGACACCCTCATTCTCCAAAAGCCAGTAAACAACAAACGAAATCCAAAGAGAGGGTGCAAGCTCACAGGGCAAGGTCCACAGTCCAGGCACAAGCACAAGTTAAGTCCACAAGGCAAAAGGCAGTCCGCAAAACAAAGGCAAGGAACAGGCAAGAGCACGAGTCAAAGCCGGGGGAGTGTAAGCCAAAACAGACAGACAAATGCCCTTAGGCTTCTACTTAAGTCAGCCTATGCCAGGTGTTCCTGGTGAGGGACAGGGCGACCTTCTCCCGAGTAGCCCTGCAGCCCTCCTTTGAGCTTGTCTCTGCTCTACTCACTTTGCCCTTGGATTGAGTGGGGAAGGCAGCTATGCCTCATCAGAAGGAATCTGCTGCCTCTGCAGTTGGTCCTCCCCTGGGTCTGGTGGCAGGCAGCTCTCTGGCAGTCAATTACCTCCTCGATGCCAAAGGAGCCCGGGACAGCATCGTCCTCAGCCCCTGGCCTCTCCAAACATGCCACCCCCATCAGACGGTCCCGGTTCCAACTCCAGGCTCCTCTGGGGCCATGACACAGCTTTTCTACTACTTTCTGTAATGACTACCTCAGATGCTGGCTTGGACAAAGTAAAGCTGTCTGCGGGGACTTCAGAATGGGGAGAGGTAAGGAACCTCAGGAGGGCTGTCGGAGGAGTGACCGAACGAGCCCCTGGCTGAAGAGGAGAGCGAAGAGCTGTGGCTGATTACTCAATTAACAAAACCAAAACAAATTGCCTAAAGTGAAAACATACTCATCCACTTACTTGGTTCCATCATAAACAATGGAGTTGACTTGACCACATTGTCTGAAAAGGGACTGCAGCTGCTGATAATACAGGAAGCCATAGGTAGGAATGTTCTTTAACTGTTAGGAAAAATAAGTATGCATCTTCAGAAAGGTTGTATTTTTAAATATGTTCTTTATATTATTATTTTAACAATAGTAATAATTAAATAACATAACTCTCTTATTCAACATTTAAATATTTTAAGACAGATTACCAGAGGAAATATCAGTTGATTATGAAATCCAGCTCCCTTATCTTGAGTAGCCTAACTTCTACTAGTATCCAAGTTCTGCCAAGTGTGACCTTACTTCCTGCTGGAAGAATATAGTGTCTCCTGGCTGCCATGCAGTTTTACTGGTTCTGGGTTTTTTACTTTGCTCCCAATGTCTATTCTTCCTACATTTTGCTCTTTTCCACATATTCTTCTTTTAATCCACTATTATACGTGGACTTGAAATGAACTGGAAAATGGAGCAGCTATGGCTGCTGTAGCCATGAAAACATATGCTATAATAAATACTTAAAAGTGCCACAAAATTCTGTTACGTTGGCCACAAAAGATTAAGGCAGCTGCCATGTGGAAAATTAAGACCCCGTTGTGAGAGCCAGTAAAAACTTAACTTGCATACCATCACCGTTGTTTTGGGATCTCTGCCTGACAATTCCTTCACGGCAACTTCTTTATCGTGGTGCACAAAGGTAAAATAATTTGGATAGAAAGCTCCAGCAATCACCACCTGAGAAATAAGAGGGAGTCGCCATCATCATCATCATCATCATCATCATCATTTTAGCCATTGTCTATCCACTGCAGGATGAAGGCCTCTTCCACATGTTTCCAATCTATACGGTCCTGAGCTTTCTTTTGCCAATTCGGCCGACGATACTTGCTGATGTAAAGAGGGAGTAAGCTGCTATAAAAAAGACATCTCCCTCTCAGCAAATCCCGTCTTCCTTCTGCAGTTACTTGTATATGATCGTGTCACCCAAGCTTATTCCTAGTCACATGCTTTCACTCCTCTAACTTACATTAGTTTTATCCCCTTGGTTGGAAAGCTGCTTGGCCATGACATCTCTATACTGGAAAGCACCGTAAAATGGATGATGTTTTCACCATTTGTTACTACACCTACACCTACTGAATGATAGGTATGCATGCATGAGTCTTGTAATAGCCCCAACATTCAACTACAGATCACATATTTTCAAGCAAAAGATGTAGGTATAATGTTTGGACATTTGTAATAAGGATAGGAAGCTCTTGATTTAGGAACAGGGAAAATCTGACCCCAAAGAAAATTACTTTAAAAAATCAATCTATCTATCTACATATCTATTTATCTATCATCCATCCATCCATCCATCTACAGTATCTGCCTATCATCTATCTATCTATCTGACCCTTTTATTCATGGAGGGAAGTAAGTGGCATACTATATATATATATATATATATATATATATATATATATATATATATATATATATATATATATATATATATATATATATATATATATATACACTGTAATAAAACACTAAACTATGTAAATTAATTGGATTTCCATATACTGTGTATCTCACATCTAGAAAAATAAAGAGCTCATATTTAAAATCTAAAAACAAGAAAATTATGGTCACAAAATCCATGTATCTTTACTATAGTTTTGTCTGTATGCTTCTTAATTGTACCATTAAAATAGAAAAGCAATAAAAATATTCAAAGCGACACTCTGAAATTAACCTGTGCTTAAGTCTCAGCAGATTCATAAATATTTTGAATATCCTTGAAAACATTTCTAATATAACCAGCTCTCTCACCTGCAAAATGAAACGCTGCTTATATGCATGTTCTTGATCCATGATGGGAGAATGAGTGTCGACATACATATTGAATGTGCCAACTCTTTTTTTCAACTCCTCATATAACTCAGCAACCTAAAAATTGTAAAACTGTTTTAAAGTACATGAGAACCTAAAAAGTAAAGGTGCTTAAAGATAAAACACTTATACAAAATAAATTCTCACATATTTATGTCCTAGGCCAGTGATGGCAAATCTTTTAAAGACCGAGTGCCCAAACTGCAATCCAAAACCCACTATATATCTTTGGGTGCAGGGTGGGCATAGCCCATTGGGCAGGTGTGGCTGCAGTGGTAATGGGAAACTGGGTGGGACAAAAAAGTTCAATCAATCCATTCCAACTTTGCAAGATCTTTTTTTTCCCCACGAGATGAAATTTATTGAACCTTTTTTTTTCACACGGCGGCGGAGGCCTAAAGCGAAGATTTTATAAAACCCAGTTGAAGGCCTAGGACTGGGGCAATGGCGCACATGCCCACAGAGGGGGCTCTGGGTGCCACCTGTGGCACGCGTGCCATAGGTTCACCACCACTGTCCTAGGCCTTTGCTGATAAATCTACTTAATATTACCTAAGCAATAGACTGAAATTATCAAAGAGCAGCCGTCTCATATTCTACCACAGTGATGATGAACCTATGACATGTGTGTCAAAAGTAAGTTTTGGGTGACATGCCAGTGTTTACCAACTCTCAATAACTATTCTTGAAAGAAATTTTTGGAAACTGCAGAAGCCACATGAGAATAGGGTATGCTCTTGCACAGCTTCCGGACCCTCCAGAAGTCACAAAAGAGGTCCATGTGCTCACATGGCCTCCACAGCCTCTGAAAATTGCATGAGAACAGGGCAGGCTTTCATGAAGTTTTCAGATGCCATGGAAAAGCATTTTCCAAATCTGGTACAAGAGCAAAGGCTCCAAACAACCCAGAAGAGCCTCAGATACATTGCAGGGGCCTGTCAACAGAAACAGATCACTGCCCGACAGACCCTGGAGAGGACTGGGTCATGGGGACATCCATGCTTTAGGGAATGGTGTGAGGCAGCCCTTTAGAGTAGCAGTGGTGGTGTTTGGGCTGAGGTTGAAGCCTGGGCTTCCACTTCAGGCCCAGTCTGTCACTGCCATCAAATGCTATTATTCAGGGCAGCCTAGACCCCGGGAGAGGGGGATGTTTAAATAGAGAATTGTTTCTCTTTTGTTTGGGGTGTACGTGACACGCCAGCAGATCCATTAGGCATTTTCCAAATTTTTGACATGCTGAGCCCCAAAGCTTCATCATCACTATTCTAGTGCCTCCGATATGTGTTGTGTTAGAGATTTCCTTAATTTCTAGCCATCATGGTGGCTATGAACTCTGAGAATTCTTTCAATAAGATCCTCAATTCTCAGCGTGAATATGATTTGAAAGTTGGCTGCTGAATGCAACATGCGTTTTGTGTGATAGAAATAAAGCAAAACACCTGTGGAAATTAACAGTTCAACACCGAACAGGAATAAGTGATGTCCCCTTGGTTGTTTCATGCACTTTAGTTTATAATACCAAAAATACTGGCTATAAGTGTATTGGTTGAGGACATGAATATGTGTAATTTTGTGTTCATATCATGTGCGTTGTTAACTAAGATTGTGAATCTTTGCAGTTATATAGCTGAATGATTCAGAAGGAACATAGGTTTGAAAATTCGATAATTACATTTGATCTGAAAAATGGAGTCGAAGATACATGGCAAAAAACTAGAGTCAGTAACTGAATCTGTGCATTTGACAGAATGTTTACCAAAGTCACAGGATGGAGGAGACATTTTAATACATATAAAAAGTGGTAAAAACGGAGCGGGTAGCATGTGGCTTGTTGCAAGAATTGTCAAAGGAAGCAAAAATATATCTTTATAACAACATGCTTCTGGCCACTTCATTATACAGAAATGAGAACATGATAAGAATATGAAGAGAAATATAGAAGTACGTTGAACAAGAAACAGTGAGTGTTAGTAGATTAGAATATTAGTCTGTATTTTCTCTTTCAATGTGCTACCATTATAGAACTAATACCAGATGCTAGAGTATCCTTAATGACAGAGGATGATTAAAAAGTACCCATAAGCAGTCTATTCTAATTGCTTACAGCAGGAACATTATTATTATTAAGCAGTCGTGTGATTTCAGTGAACAATTGCAATTTTCCCTTTCCACTGCACTTTAACATTTTAACAGATGGTATATGACTGTTTGTCTTATATACCGTAAATGTGTTTTTATTTCTCTTGGACTTGAATAAGTCTACCTTTTCTCAGGAGAAAAGCTATTCTTGGAAGCTAAAGGCAATGGGAAAGTAACTTTCCATGTAAAGGAACATAGGATCAAATTTACCTCTTTGGGCACATTTTTATATTCCAGAGAAGGTGAGAAGTTTATATATTATATTTCTATATTATTAAATATGTTAGAGACAGCAATGCTAATTATGCCAATCACCCTTTTATTATTTTATACTGTTATTTTCCTATGTATTTTTCACCACATACCTGTTTGCATGTGCATAAAGAAGTGATTTGATAAAGGTGATAGGGACTGCAGATTGTAAAAATGTATTCCTTTTTTTAATCTAATCAAGACAGCTAAAACACAGAATGCTACTAAGACGTACAAGGCACATATGACAGCACTCCATGTTTATCTCTGAACTAATGAAATTATATTGCCTTTCTAAATGCAGATAGAAGAAAAAAGAATGCAGTCAAATTGGATGGATGAGAGGCAAAACTCCTGATAATACTGCTTTCCATGGAACTCTAAGACACAAATGGCCAAACTGCAAGTGACTGGATTTCTTTTAAAGCCTAAATCAGCCCATATGGGAGCAAAGAAAAACAGCTAGAAGTTTTTAATTTCCCATCATTCTCCCTAAAACTGGAATGAAAAAAATCAGGTGACCTGATCTCTCTTGTATCACTCACAGTTTGTTCTCCAAAGTTAATGTGAAAACTCCTACCTTAAATAAAATAAAATAAATAAATGCAAATATAATAAACAAATAAATAAAAATATAAATAAATATAAATAAATAAATAATAAAAACTTTAAAAGTACTTTTAATACTTTTCAATGACACAGACAACATCCTGGGGATTTCAGATCTGATTAATCTGGACTGCCTTTATCTTTCTAAGTCAGATGTGCAGAGTCAGGTCTTATATTTCCATCTTAAAGGCACCAGGCAGACTCTGCGTTCCAGTCTTGCCTAGGCCAGTCACTGTCTCTCAGCGCATATTATCTCTCGGGTCTTGTTGTGCGGGAAAAATATGGGGAGGAAGGAGTATTAGGTAGGTTGAATTATTTATAAAAAATAATAAAGGTGGGATATAAATAAAGTGAAGTGGCACCATAGTCAAATGAACCTTAAGTAAATTATAATCTATTTGGAGAAAGGCGATGGGGGGGTAAGTAGTATTTCTAACCGCAGGAAGTAAAATTTTATTACCATGAAATAAATCACAAAAATAAAAAGCCTATCTAAAATTTGGCACATCTATTACCAAATATTAGCAGTGTAAACTGGAAGCTACAAAAATACATAGGTGTCTGCAAAAAATGTAATGAGATGGCCAAGCAATTATTTTTTATGATGGGATGGGGAGGGAAGAACAGTGAAACAGGCAAAGAGATTATCAGATTCACCTCTCTAATTCTCTTGATGTGAATGTAGTTGGAACGGCCCCAGTCCACTTCATTCTGGAGGGGGAGAAAAGAGTTGAAAGTTAACTAAAATTGTAAACAGAAGTTGAAAAAGCAACTTGCATAACCTCAACCTTTTTGTTTCTGTGCCATGCCCTATTTTAAAGTTACCAAGATTTTGTTCCTGTAGTCATTAGCAACCTGCCAGAACTATTCACGCAGTTGAGCAAAGAGCAAACAATGAATAATTTTTACTCTAGATAGAGGTTCTTCCCTATCCATAGATTGTGTGCCATGTGAGAACACAAACTTCCAAGCTTGTATCATGCAACCACCTAATTTTTTAGTTGCAGGATATTTTGTATGTGTAACAAGGATTCCAGAAGCAGGTTACATTGTGGAGACAGACTCCCTTTAGCTTCTAGTTAAATTCTTTCCTATCTTACAAGCACATCTGCAGGTGGGCCAAATCCAAAAAGGAGAAATTAAGAGAGCCCCAGCTCTCTACAATAATTATTGCTAAGTACAAAAAATCTTAAGAGAAATCTAGCAACTCAAATTCATGAATATGCAGAGTGAAATCAGTGCATCAGTACCTCCAAAATAGCTTGGCAGCTTAGAAAAGTTAAAAAACTTACCGTCTCCTGCCACATGGATTAAGACAGGATAGAAAACATTTTAAGGGCTCAGATATGATTACGGTAGCTGCTTTCCTTAAAACAAACAGCCAAGGTAATCTCAATGTTATACCAATCTGTTCAAATACCAAAGCTCTGGATGAGAAACAATCTTGTTAGTCAATATATACCAGATGCAAGGGAACTTTCTACACACAGCTATTAGGATAAATGGTCTATTTGAGTATCAAAACCAGAATATTTAAACTCATTTATGAGACACAGATTTGTGCATGCTAATCTTTCTCCTACAATTGGATATGAGTTTCCTTCAATTTCTCCTCCTTTCTAAATTTAGGATACTAATCCAGCATCTTGAAAGATCAAATCAGCACTATCAAAAGACGTAGAAGGGGAACATCCATCCCATTACAGTGTATAGAACATTTGATCAATTCAACATCCAAGTTAACAAGCAGATTACCAGTAGAACTAACCTTTGGATGCCTAAGCTTTCCTTTTTGCCTGTTTCCTTGCCATTCCTAACAATGACAAAAGAAGTTATAATGTAATTTGTAATTGACCTTGATGCAGCATATTCCATGCATATTGATCCAAAATCCTATAGTCAAATAGCTCCAATTTTTATTACATGGAAAACATTTTCTATCGCCCTTTAATTTAAAATGTTAAGGTCAATTTGCAGTAGCTCATTCAATAGTAATAATCACTAAAGAAAATATAAAATAAATAAATGTAGGCAGTAACACAAAGAAATCCCCAATTATGCCAGTAACATAACATATAAAAGCAGGAACAAGAGATTAGTTACCTTAAACGCATTAACAATCGCAATACAATCACTATTGCTGTTCCCAGAAAACTGCAGCTTGTTCCTGTAGAGCAAGAAGAGGTCTAAAATATATATAATCTTCGATATAGTGTTCCCTATACTATTTATTTCTCTTTTGGCCAACTCTTTTATTCTAAAAATTCAAAAAGAATATGTATGTAGCAAAACATATTTTATTTCTGAGATTATTTGTGGTTATATCAAAAAAGAAAAAAAGTCAAGTCAATTAACAGATACACTTCAGAAACAGTAGAAACAAATAGTCTGTAAAATATTTGGATTTATTGTGGAGGGCTTAAGAACATATATGAGCAAGAACACAGCACATATCTGAGATCATAGAAACTGATGTGAATGCTTTAAAGAGTAGAAGTTCTATGTTCCATACATTTCAAAGTACTTCTACTAAACAAAGTACTTCTACTAAAATTTAGTACTTCTACTAAATTTCAGGAAAAATAGTAGTATACATACAAAATGAACGATCAAATTTCAATAAATCAGGTGGTAGCTTTAGGGAAAATACCTATATCCATCAAGATGTTGCTTGAAAGGTATCACAAAGAAACTGTTCAAAGAGAGGGCTGCGGCTGTAACAAAGAGAAAAAAAATAACATTTATTGCTAAAAAATGTATTTGCCTTTTTAATCACAAAAAGGCAGCAGACCAAGTTTTATTTCTATGTCCAGAACTTATATAATCTAATTATTAAATGCAGGAGATTAATGGTGTGTGTGTGTCTGTGTGTGTGTGTGTGTGTGTCTTCATTCCTCATTACAACAGTACCTCCCTTCCAGCAGCACCGATTTTAACAAATTTATTTCATCAGTTTCAGTAAATTATTTTTATGTTAGGTGGCTCTTTGGCCATAGTGATACGTTTCTAACTTTAAAGATCTGCCTCATTCTTATTTTTCTATTGTGAAGAGTTTGTAAGCTATTACTAACCTAAGTTGAAAATGTCTGTATTTGTTGACTCACCTATTATAAGTGTTTCTTCCAGGCATCCAAAGACATGTCCGAGAACTATTAGTTTGCCTAGGTGCTGATTCACAGGTAACTGTGCCAGCACCTTTCCCAGAAAGGTCAACTCACCATCGTAAGGATTTCTTTCTTCAAAATAATCATCAATAGCAAGTGCCCCTAACTATTCCAAAACAAAAGCAATAATAATATTAATAGGAGACAAAATCATGACTTTTAAGACTAACCTTTACTATAAGCTAAAAGTTATCTTCAAAGGTTGGTAGCAAATAATGTCAGTGTCAGGACCCACCCCAAACCACGTCTTAGGAAGACAAACCTCTTGGAGCCAAATCTTAGTCCAAAAGGAATCTTTACTATGACATGCTTGGTTGTAGGAATACAAGACAGGACTTAATATTGTTCTACAAACTAAACCCCTATAAAGAGTTCCCGGTTCAACCCCCCCTTAATTTGGTCAGTCCCCCATCATTTACCTCGTATCATCCCTCTCGTGGCAAAAAGAAACTTAGGACCTTTTATGTTTATTGCTCTCTTCCGTGACACAAGCCAGATGCTCCTACCCTAACCCCCCCTTTTGTTCCCCCAGTTCAAAAGGCTTCTCTTTTCCTCTGAAATGCCTAATACAGGCTCAATACACATTCGTTCCCTCCTCCTTGGGAGATGGCAGAATCCATGGAATAATGTTTTAAACATACATTTATGAATACGATATAAATGGATTCTGACAGTCAGGCTAGCACAATTTGCAGCCCACAATGCTGAATGCATTACTCATATGTATGAGTAATGACAAAATAACAGACTTTTTTGTGAAGCATATGGTATAATTCCGATTTCATTTTTAATTATTCAGAGTCACCTTCCAAAACTTATTTCTGGGGATTACTTATCCACGTTTAGCAGACAGCACTATACTGGTGCATCTGAATTACAGTGATACAACATATACAAATTACAAATATTACGGATTATTTAATTTTTCATCCTCCTATTAAGCAATCAGATGGGCTTGGTTTTGCAAAAAAAAGCCATCCTTAAAAATCAGTGGGTTAGGACGCTGAGCTTGTCGATCAGAAGGTGGGCAGTTTGGTGGGTCGAAACCCAAGTGCCGCGTAACAGAGTGAGCGCCTGTTACTCGTCCCAGCTTCTGCCAACCTAGCAGTTCGAAAGCATGTAAAAAAAATGCAAGTAGAAAAATAGGGACCACTACGGTGGGAAGGTAACAGCGTTCCGTGCGCCTTTGGCGTCTAGTCATGCCAGCCACATGACCACGGAGACGTCCTCAGACAAACGCTGGCTCTTCGGCTTTGAAACAGAGATGAGCACCAGCCCCTAGAGTTGGAAACAACTAGCACGCATGTGCGAGGGAACCTTTACCTTTACCTTTAAAAATATTACAGTCAGTTATTTTAACTTAATAAAACACCCACCTCTTTAAGGTGCAGAATCGTTCGTTCAATGTCACTGCTAACAGGAGGAGAGAGTGCTGTGGCTAACAGAGCTCTTGGTTCTCCCATGTCAAGCATCTTCACTTTTAGTACAGTAGTTTCCAATGGGCAACGCTAAAAAGATAAATAAAAGTCCTGTGTTTGATACTCCCCAATTCTGCAAGAATATTGAGGATTTTTTTAAAAGTAGTAGCTGGTAAAGCTATTTGCTTTTATGCTATGTGCAACCTATCGATAACAGAATAACAAAATTGATAGGGACCTTGGAGGTCTTCCAGTCCAACCCCTTGCCATGTAGATACATTGTCATGTTTTTTATTCAATAAGCAGAAATACTATCTTTTTCTAAAAATGAAAGGGAAAACTGTGAGAAGCGTACGGGGGAGTTCAGCTGGTGTGAAAGAGGGAGCACAACCAGATGTTTGGGGCAGTCTAAGGAAACGTTTCAAGGAAAGACTGCCTTAGTTGATTTGCTGTAAAAGGCTGCCTGGAAATTTAAAATTTACAGTTTGCAAAATGTACAGTTTACCCATAAGTAGTATTAATGAGCTGAGCAGCAAGTTGGAAGCCATGTAACTGGCAATACAAGAGGTGAGACTGATACAGCATTCTCTGTTCTTTTGCTCACTTCCTTGCTACTAAATGCAGAAAATTTTGGCCAAACTCTCAGTCCTGAAACTGCACATTCTAACAGTACTGTATATGGCTTCCATTTTGCTGCCCAGATACAAATGGACAACCATAACTATCCAAGGCCACACAAGAAAATGATCAAGAGAAAAATGCCACCTGTAAAAAGTATGGATTTTGTGAAGCAAAAGTTCATACAGCCAAATGCAATCCCAAAACATTTGAAGCAGCACTTGAATACCAACAGCACTGACAAAATCATCACCAGTCAATTGCAAAAGGCAGCTTTTCTTGGAACAGCTTACATCCTGCCCTTGAAATTACAACACACACACATACACACACACAAAGCCCACATTCACACGGTCACACTTCAGGCACTTGGCAACTGGCTCACATTTATTTATTTGTTAAATTTATTTGCTGCCTATCTCGCCATGGGACTACTCTAGGAGGCTTGCTCTAAGTGGATTTATGACTAGCTGCAGTGTCTCCTGGTCAAGAGACCACAATTTGCAATACTTTTAGCAGGATTCTGGAAAACAAATTCTCACTCAGAATAGTGAGAATCATGTGTTTAATGATCACATGATTTGCTGAAAGAACATGATGGTTTGCTTTGTAAAAACTGTTGTAAAATCAAGTCAGATCAGGTGGTGCCACACTTAATGAGGGTAATGACAAATTCTGGGTTCAACTGTGGTTAAGGGAAGACCGCCTGTATAGTATGCCGATAGATTAGGGCATCCTGGGAAGACTCTTGAATATTTGTAAGCCAACACCAATTAAAGAACTGGTGACTGTGATTTTAGAATAATAGAATAGAGCTGGGAGGGACCTTGGAGGTCTTATAGTCCAGCCTCCTGCTCAAGGAGAACCTATACCATCTTAGACAAGTGACTGTCCAGTCTCTTCTTAAAAACCTCCAGTGATAGAGTGCCCATGATTTCTGAAGGCAAGCTGTTCCACTGGTTAACTGTCCTCACTGTTAGGAAGTTTCTCCTTAATTCCAGGTTGCTTCTCTCTCTGATCAATTTCCAATCATTGTTTCTTGTCCTGCCCTCTGGTGCTTTGGAGAATAATTTGACCTCCTTTGTGGCAGCCCCTCAAATACTGGAATACTGCTATCATGTCTCCCCTATTTCTTCTTTTCTTTAGACTAGCCAAACCCAAGTCCTGCAGCTGTTCTTCGTATGTTTTACTCTTTTATATTGTTGTGTACATAATAATAATAAATTAAGTTTGTATGCTGTCCAATGACTGTGGATAGTGGAATGGCATGAGATAACTTTGAAGCATTATCTAAAACATTTTGGAAAGCTAACTGGACACTACATACCTTTTTTCAGTCAATCTGTTACAAGGAGTGAATTGCAAAAAAAAAAAAAGAATCAAGTAACAGCCAGAAAAATTATTTCTCTTCCAAAACTGTCTATTGAATGTACTAGATTTAGGTAACAATAGCTTGCTGATGGCTTCATTATAACTTATCAATTGTTCCGAAGAATGTCAGAATCTAAAACCGTCCTTCTATCATCCTTTGATGTGTTTATCAGTGAGTTCTCATCACTTCCTGTCATTGTTCTTAAACATAATGGCTATTTTTTGGTGGTCAGCAGAACTATAACTGGTCTTCCCAATATAAAGTCAGGCAAATGGTGTATGTTGTTCTTACCGTCATCTCAGGCACAGTGCTTTCCGGTATACAGTTTGCCCAGAAGTCTTTGTATACTAGTCTGTAGCAGTATCCTTTAGACACACGGCCAGCTCGACCTTTATGTTAAAGAAAAATCTTCAGCACTCACAATTCAAAAGCTGCAATACCACTGGCAGCAGGGACCAGTATTGGAACACCCTGGTTGCCCGTTCACAATCAAAGCCTGAGCACAACAATGGCTTCTGGAATCATCGAAAGATTATTTTAGTCCAGAGCAACGATGAGGAACCTTTTGGATTCAAGGTTCTCAAAAATTGGGAAAATGCCTAATTTGACTCTGGCTACATCTCATTATTAGCAAAATGTTCCACAATGCAAAGACTGTGAGATAATGATTTAAGATATATTGTTACAAGGAACACCATATTTTTAATTTAACACAGGATAATTTTAATTAACACATTTTATGAATACCATTGCTCTTAATCATAAACCACTCTACTGCAAATGTAGAATTATAGAATCATTGGGTTGGAAAGGTCCTTGAAGCTGTTTTTCTAGTCCAGTTCCTGGCCAGTGAATGAATCCTCACACAGTCCCAGACAAATGGCTGTCCAACCACTTCCAGGAGTGGAGCACCCATGATTTCAGGAGGCAGGCTGTTCCATTGTTTAATAGCTTTCACAAACAGTTGTCTGAAGTCAAATACTACCACAATTGTGCCAACCTTGGATAAAGATTTAATGATAAGGAAGGAACTTTCCCCCTCAGTCCACCACATGCATACATATATACAGTATATAGTGAAGTTAAACAGCTTTGTCATTGAAAGTGGCTTGGCCATCTGATCATCTCTGTTTTTATTTCTGAAATACATATGTGGTTACTTAAACCAGTGATCCCAACCTTTTTCGTAACAGGGGCTGGTTTCTGGAAAAGACCATTTTCCCACAGACCAGGCAGAAGGGAGGGAGATGGTTTTGGGTGCTACCTAGATCCTGCGCATTTGCAGATGCAGCTTCACTTGCTTCTGCAGAGTAGTAGTAACAGTCATAAGCAGTAAGTGCACACATGTATGTCTTAACACAAACATTAATTGCAGATGAAGTAAATACTTTTACAGATTCCATACATAAAATGCTTTTAGGGTTAGGGTCTCCAAAAGACCTGGAATTTTATACAATGAAATCCCCTTACCCCTCCTCTGATCGCAGCTGTTCTTAGATGCCCAACAAAGTCTCAAACTCTGATAGCTGGTATCTTCATCACAAACCAGATTTTTAGTCAAACAAAAATCAATGACTGTAGAATAAAAGCAAAAGATAAAAATACATAGGAAATATATTAGAACATTCTGAAGTACTTTAAAGAGAAAGTACTTCAATTCCTCCTTTTTGGGAACAAAACTTTTATATACAATCTGAAGTAACACGGCTCATGATTCTCCCAACTCAGTTAAACGAGGGAGCAGAATCCTGAAATAATAGCATGGAATTATGAAGTAGCTATGGGGAAAGGATAAGTTCTACCTTACTTTAGAATCTAGAGTGACACTGCCTTTCTGGAAGCAGATAAATTAAGATAATAGTTTAAATTATATTACAATGTTATCTGAAATCCCTCGTGGCTTTCTGTAATTTAACTCAGGAGTATCTCTTGAACTAAGCAAGAGTGTTTTGTCACTTTAATTAGAAGATTCCTTCCTATGACTTCTTTCCATTTAATTCCTTTCTGTGTTTTCTTTTTAGAAAGCAAAATCAATAATGAAAATGCACATAAAGGAAGCAGAAACCAAGTGAAACTAGAACAAGTTAATGTTCTCACTATCCCGTTCCTGGATTACAGAGGAAAAAGGTAGAAGAAACCATTTCATAGAGAAGATATAACACTGCTAGAGATACAATAGGTTTCTGATTTCCACTCAATACTGTCCTAAAATTATAGTATACTTTAAGTGAACAAAACATGACTGAAAGTGTAAAAGCACTACTCTGCCAGTAAGTGCAGATTATATGCTTAATTTTCCATCTGGAAAAAAAAGAAAGGTAACAGAGTGAACTAGATTTGGCAATAACCACTGAACTTTTATTTTCCCAAGTAAATATTAAAGAAATTGATGGGATTAACCACTCAGATGTGTCACTGATTTCCAAGGCATACAGAATGCTATGCTTTAACTTCCTGAGTACAATTTCCTGGTGCAAGAGTAAGGAATAACATCCCATCAATCTATTACGGCATACCTGATTAAATGTCACTATTTCTGCACTATTACATTAAACCTATGGTCCTACCTATTACTATGAAACATGTTGATTCTTTTTTCATCAATGTGATTCTGTATGGGCAGGGTTCAATTTTAAAACTGATTTCCCTTTACACAGCTATTATAATATGTGTAGGGTTTTTTTAATTGGTGTGTGGAAAAAATGTCTGTATAGTTTATTTTTTATTTTTTATTTATTTTTAAATTATATCATTTTGCATTTTTATTTTTTTTTCTCTTTTGCATATTATAGTAATACAATAAAAATACATGAAAATGCAAAGTGTTAGAATATTTTAGTTTGTTGTAAGAGCCTTGGTGGAGCAGTGGGCTAATGCCTCCTTAAGTAACACCAGTTGCCTGCAATTAGTGCAGGTTCGCATCCCACCAGGCTCAAGGTTGACTCAGCCTTCCATCCTTCCGAGGTAGGTAAAATGAGTACCCAGATTGTTGGGGGCAATTAAGCTGACTTTGTAATAATGCCGCTTGGGGGGGGGTGTGAAAGCCCTAATAAGCAGGCATATACATAGAATGAAGACTACTGCTAAGCTTGTAAGCCGCCCTGAGTCTTCGGAGAAGGGCGGGATATAAATGGAATTAAAATAAATAAAAATAAATAAAATAAAAAATTGGTCATTTCCCATTTTAAAAGCTGACTGTGGAAAACTCATCAAACCAAACTGATTCTGAGTAGCTACTATGGGCTGAAAACGGTACAGCCTAAATCCTTTACCTGCATACAAAAAAATTTCCCCACATCTGTTTCCCCTATAATTTCCCTATAATTTTCCCTATAATCCTTTCTTACCTCTGTGGTGTCTACCAAAGATAAACATAAACAATGAACAGGACAGATCAGAATAACATAGCTGGAAGGGACCTTGGAGCTATGCTGACTCAGGAATTCTGGGAGTTGAAGTGTATGAGTCATAAAAGAGCCGAGGTTGCCTACCCATGCCCTACACCATTCCAGACAAGAGGTTGTCCAATCTTTTCTTAAAAACCTCCTGGGGTGGAGCACCCACAACTTCTGAAGGCAAGTCGTTCCACTGGCTAATTGTGTTCTTACTATTAGAAAATGTCTCCTTAGTTCCAGGTTGCTTCTCTCCTTGATTAGTTTCCATCCATCATTTCTTGTCCTGCCTTCTGGTGCTTTGGAAAATAAGTTGACCCCCTACTCTGTGTGGCAGCCCCTCAAATATTGGAACACTGCTATCAGGTCACCCCTAATCTTTCTTTTCACTAGACTGCATTGCCCTTGATGGTTCAAAAACAAATGAATCAAAACAAATTAAAATGCTACATTGAATGTAATCCAAAGAGCTACTGGTCATAAATGAATATTATTTATGAATATCACTATGAATATAATGACATTTTTCACTCTCTTTTTTTGCACAAGTACAAGATGGCATTAACAGAATTTGATTTTTCCACAGAACAGTGCTTTTCTGAAAAGATGCTGAGGGAGAAAGTGTCAACATCCAGCTCAAGTATCCAAATAAAGTCCAGGTCATCTTGTCAGAAAGGTTGTAAGAAACCTTCATTTTACAGAAACAGCATTTTCAAAAGTTACTCCTAAGCAAATTTTTTATAAGATTTTAATCACTGTTGAAGCCAGATTACAGAATAAAAGAAGAACAAAATATGCACAAACTTCTTTTCCATAAGAAACATACCTACCATATTTGACATCTGGTACAGTTACAGAGCTCTGTGCTATATTTGTAGACAGAAGGATCTACAAGGTGGTTTTAAAATAAGAATTAAGACATTTTAAAAAATAATTTTAACCTCATTTACAATAATTTCATGCAATCACAAGCAATGATGTGTGTTCTTATATTATTTACATATTTGTTTATTAAATTTACATGCTACCCATCTCACTGCTGCAATAATGCTAGGCAACTTACAGAATGTAATTATACATACTGCTTCTCCAAATTTAAATGGAAGCCAAATAAAAATAACAACTAATTTCTTCTTTAAAGTATCCAACAAGTCTATAGTATTTTAAATGTAAAATGATTGTCATTTTGCACTTGGGGGATCAGGATTAAAATGTCAAATTTTAATGAATTTCATTAATCGTCTGCCATCCATCCATCAATCCACCCCTTCTTTTCTTCAGCAATATTTTACTGTAAGCATCTTGTATTCAGCTAATTCAGCTAATGCTGCCTACTCATCCCCACTCTCCACCTCCAAAATAAGAAATCACAGTATTAACTCCCTAATTAAAAACTCACTTTTCGATAACCTGGAACTGGAGCCAAAAATACATTATTCTGTTCTTCTAATGTGACACTGGAGTGGAGTGGATATACTTGTAACCTAAAAAAAATCATATAAAAGGGAGCATGTAGAAAGATGTACATTTTCCCCAGGCTAGATCCAAAACAACGTATTTGAAATTTTCAACAGATACCTTAGAAATACACTGGAAATAAGACAGTACTTAAACAGTTGTGTGAACATAGCTAATTGTGGTTTATTTTTTAAAACATTGTTAAAACTGACGGCATCTCAATGTATTAACTCAGTCAACAAATGTCTAATTCCATCTAAAGGGGACAAAAAGAATGTAACCATCTAACGGAAGGAAAACTGCATTGAGCCAAAGAGAGCAGTATTTTTATTCTCCAAACCAGCTCATTCTGACACTTCAATCCATCACTCTGAAAATTCCTTCCCCTCCTATTTTACTCTATATGCTTAAGAAGAAAAACAAATGGAGAACCCCTGCAAAAAGCTTTCAGTTAGCTACAAAAATGGAGAAAAACAAAAAGGGGAAAGGCAGGCAGGAGCAGGAAATTAATAACTTCTAACCACATGGAAAAAGACAAAACATATCAAAGTTATCTGCAAATATCTAGTTGTGGGTTGAATAAATTGTGTGTGGGGGGGAGAGAATTGGTAAACCCAATTTGATGTAGGAGTGGGAGACGATGGGGTTGCACACCCAAGGATTTTATAATACACAGTCCTTTGGTATTTCAAAGTCCATTCTTCAGGGCTTTGGCCTCATCCGATGCTTTAACGGGGCTTCTAATCAATCAACCTTAAAAGAATATGCTCCTTGACAGATAAAAGACCACTATGCTTCCCGTTTCTTGCATCCCACCCCATCCAGCAATGAGATGGCACAACAGAACACTATGCCTCTCATGCTATTTGCATATCTCAAAATCCTCCTCCTTTTCAAAAACGTACACACACTTTCAGGGATGTTCTGTGTTACCACATCAAACTCTGTCTTCGTCAGTTACTTCAGCCTTACCCCATTCACAGTACATTGCCACAGAAAAGGCACCCTGCAAGACACTGTGTGACTTTTTAGAATGTCTGGCACAGGAAGGAATTTGTCTTACCTCCTGTGAACCATGTTTGTGAGAAGCTCAAGCAAGTAAGTTATTTCCGCCAAACCTACAGAGTAGAAAATAGAAGATAATGATGCTTGCTTCCTCTCAAAGAAAAAAAAAGTAAAATTAATAAAAAGAATAATTTGCAAGTTTCCTCAATCGAAAATAGCTAGCTTTGCATCTCTGACTAGCTTAAATGATGGTTTAATGACCTCATTTTTAGTCATCATATTTATTAGGTGTGCAATTATTAGTTAATTAATAAGTAATTATTCTTGCTTATTATAACAAAGCAAAGGTCACAACCAAGCAAAAGAGATGGCTGGGATTGCTGTCCGAACACAGCTAACTGTAATTAATTTAATTAATTAAACTAGGTTAAATATGTCAACCAAGTTACAATGATAATTGGCATTTCATTCTCCAGCTTATCATTAAGCCTGGCAGTAAACAAATCACAAATATACTCAAACCTATAATCCCTGAATGAAAAAGGCAGTCAGGATTGACTGACCAAGTTCCAATCAAAGACAGATACTTTCCCTAGATATGGCCAATCTATAAACTTTATAGTACCTGCCAAAGGCAAGGACTGTTCCCCCCAAAATGCACTCAATCTATAGTACTACAAATCATGAGGCTAGGCTCCTAATCCAAGGGAAGTCTCCTCAATTCAGTCTTAAATTTCCCCAAAGATGGAACACACGGGATGCAAAATGTACCCACCATCTTCAATCACTGGCATCTTCCATGTGTTTTCCTTTAAAAAAGGTTCACCTAATAATGGTGGGCCTAGCTTTTTCAGACTGCTGGGTGCCCTCCCCAATGTCCACATTCATTTTCATTTACTAAGAAAACTTTTATGGCCTATTTTATTATTATTTATTGGATTTATATACCGCCCCTCTCCAAAGGGACTCCGGGCGGTGTACAGGGCAATTAAAACACTATAAATAACACATAAGGTATAAAAATTAAAACAGAATTAAATCAAAGCCCTAAACAATACACAGTTTAAAATTAAAAAATTTTAAAACCCCAATCCCTCAGTCCAGGCCGGCAAGTTCAAATAGCCAGGTCTTCAGGTCGCGGCGAAACGAGCGAACGTCGGGAGCCATCCGGAGCTCAACCGGAAGCTGATTCCAGAGGGCAGACGCACCCACAGAGAATGCTCTCCCCCTGGGGGCCACCAGTCGACATTCCCTGACCGACGGCACCCTGAGGAGGCCCTCTCTGTGGGAGCGCACAGGACGATGGGAGGTTAACGCCGGCAAAAGGTGCTCCCGTAAATAACCCAGACCCATGCCATTTAGGGCTTTATAGGTCATCACCAGCACCTTGAATCTCACCCGGAAGACAACTGGAAGCCAATGCAGCTCGCGGAGCAGAGGTGTTACATGGGAGTATTGGGAGACCCCCATCACAACTCGCGTGGCCGCATTCTGCACCAGCTGGAGCCTCCGAGTGGTACTCAAGGGCAGCCCCATGTGGAGAGCATTGCAGTAGTCTATCCGAGAAGTCACGAGCGCATGAGTGACTGTGCGCAGGGCATCCCGGTCCAAATAGGGCCGCAACTGGTGCACCAGGCGAACCTGGGCAAAAGCCCCTCTGGTCATTTGGGTCATACTTGGAAGTAAAAAAGGTATTAGAGGTTAGGTATTTTATATCATGCCTGTTTCCCATCTTTTTAATTGAGCAGTTTTAAAATGCAAAAATCAAGAGGGACAGGAACCCTAACAGATTCTAAGAATGTACTTAGTTGACAGAGATCCCAGATGGAACAGGAGACAGATTTATGCTTATGTCCTTGTAAGTCACTGCCAAGTTACTTTAGATAACTGGTTTAGAATAACAAATAATCTTACTTGCTATAATGCTAATTTCAAGGCCCTCCCTCAAACAGTCAACTCATGCCTTGGTCACGTCATGGCTTGACTACTGCAATGTCTTCCATAGAGGGTTACCCCTGAAAACCACCCAGGAGCTTTAACTGATCCAGTATATAGAAGCACCCACAGTGAGGGTAGGCCTCGGTATGTCCATGTAACACCTCTGCTTCATGAACCGGTTGCCAGTTTACTTCCAGGTGTGATTCAAGGTGCTGATCTCTACCTATAAAACCTTACATGGCAGAGCCTGGTTAACTGAGGGACCATCTGTCTCCCATAGTGCCCAGTCAATCCAATTTGGCAGGGTTGGCACATTCCAGATTCCTTCACTTAAAGAATGCCATATAGCAGCAATCCAGAAGTGCAGTTTCTCTGTAGCAGCGCCTACCTTCTGGAATGAGGGTAGATTTAAACAGCCCTGTTAATGCCTTGAAGGACCCTGAAGACATGGCTCTTAGCCTAAACATTTGGCAAGTTTGACTGAAGCCCCCTTTTCTTCTTTTTCTTCATTCCCATATGGATTTGCTATATCTGACATCTTTATTTCTTTTTGTTTTCTTTCCCTTTTTTAAATGGTCAAACAATTTCTTAATTGCCCAGAGTTTCTGGGAATCAGGTGACATAATTTGCAAAAGGAAAGGTTGACATTTTTTCCCCAGTTAAAAAACTAGTTCTTACAATATTAAAAAATAACACAAAATGAAACTCACCTGGTAAAAATACTAGCACACTGCCACGTTCTGACACAAACTCCAAATTACGATCCCTAATATTAGAAACAGATTTTGCCTTAGTTTACATTAAAGCAAGTATTATTTCCTCAGAAGACCAACAATACATATATGCTTAAAGCCTGACTAGCACATTTTTTCTAGCACATTTCCAACTCTTAATGTGTGGACATCAACTCCCAGAAGTCCTAAGCCAGACTACTGAGAATTCTGGGAATTGAATTCTGCAAATTGCCTTGGTTAGGAAATATGAGTTAACTGGGTAAACAGATCTATCCATTCACAAAAACCTTACTTAAGCCTAGGCTTGTGGTAATATATACAGAGAGGGAAGCAAAAAGCTAATTATTCACTTATATAATATTTAATTTGAAATAAACTGGAGATGTAACAAGCTTTTGCAAATATGAGCCTTTTTCCTTGCATCAGGGATGGGAAAGGAAAGCTTGAGGTAATATTATTGGGTTTTTAGTGTTTTCTAACTTTGTTTTACTGTGGAGTCCTTGGTGTCAGTTTAGTTGTTAATTAATTAATAAATAATTATTCTTGCCTATTATAACAGAGCAAAAATCAAAACCAAGCAAAAGAGATGGCTGAGTTTGTTGTCTGAACACAACTAATTGTAATTAATTTAGCAAAGTAGGTTAAATATGTGGTCCAAGTTACAATGATGTTTGCATTTCAATCAATATATTAGAATTTAGCACAATATAAATGTCATTTGTTTCCCTTAAATAGTGGTTGAATTTGCCTATGTGTTGAGAGATTAAGGAATTTTAATATATTTTGTTTGCCAGTTGATGTTCATGGACACATTCTCTCAATCTACTCCATTTGTCCTATACAGGTAAGGTAAAGGTTCCCCTGCACATGCGTGCTAGTCGTTTCCGACTCTAGGGGCCAGTGCTCATCTCAGTTTCAAAGCCGAAGAGCCAGTGCTTGTCCGAGGACATCTCCGTGATCATGTGGCCGGCATCACTAGATGCCAAAGGCGCACAGAACGCTGTTACCTTCCCACTGTAGTGGTCCCTATTTTTCTACTTGCATTTTTACATGCTTTCGAACTGCTAGGTTGGCAGAAGCTGGGACGAGTAACAGGCGCTCATCGGGATTCGACCCACCAAACTGCCGACCTTCTGATTGACAAGCTCAGCGTCCTAACCCACTGAGCCACCGCGTCCCTTTTTGTCCTATATACTGACTGTTATATGTTGTAGACTAGAGGACTCCTGCTTTTTGTTGTTGTTGCTTGGTTATTGAGTCTTTGATTTTGTTTAAATTGCTTTGGAAATATTTTGTTGATATGTGTGCTACAGTCATGCTCAAAGGTTGAAATAGTCTGGATATGTTTTTGCTGTTTGCCAAAATTCAAGAGTGAAATTCTCCAAATTTGGAAGACTATATTTCTAACATATGTGCATATGTATACATGTATTCATTTATTTATTATGGCACATGAGATAATTTTGTACTGCAAACTGCATTCTAAACTCATCTTCAAGAAGAACCCATGCCCACTACTGAAAATCAGCCACTTTCCTACTTGAATTTCTGTGGCACATCCTAAGAACGCTGGAGTGCCATATGAAAAGTCAGAAGCAGTTTATGAATTGTTCTCTTGTAAAGCTATTTTAGGCCCTTAATAGGCACCCTAGGGTGCACAATGGAAAGGTCCAAGTTGGAAACTAAATTTGATTAAATTAAAATTTCATTTGATTAATTAAAAGATTCAGTATGATTTATCCTTCATGTATTTTTCTCTTCTGTCACTTCAAAACCTACAATTCAGAGCAATGTTTGGAAGGGGACTCCAGGTTTATTCATTTATTTATTTTTATTTTATTAATATTTCTATACCGCCCTTCTCCCGAAGGACTCAGGGCGGTTCACAGGGCAAGAATAAAATACAAACTTACAAATATTAAAAGGAGATTAAATAGTTGCCCGTTAAAACAATTAATATACTACATTTATAAAAACCCCAAAAATACAGCAATAAAAATACAAGAATAAAAACCCCACCAATCCCCCATCAGGCCAGGCCGGCTTGTGCAAACAAAAACGTCTTCAGATCGTGGCGAAAGGAGCGAAGATCGGGCGCCATCCGGAGCTCTACCGGTAACGGATTCCATAGTTCCGGAGCGCCCACAGAGAAGGATCTCCCCCTGGGGGCCACCAATCGTATTCTATGATCGGTGGCACCCTGAGGAGACCCTCTCTGTGGGAACGCACAGGGCGCAGGGAGGTTGATGCCGGCAGCAGGTATTCCCTGAGGTACTCCAGACCCCTGCCATGTAGGGCTTTAAACACCATTACTAGTACCTTGAATCTCACCCGGAAGACAACTGGTAACCAATGCAGCTCACGGAGCAGAGGTGTAACATGGGAGTATCGGGAGACTCCCAACACAACTCTCGCGGCTGCATTCTGTACCAGTTGGAGCCTCCGGGTGATCCTCAAGGGCAGCCCCATGTAGAGAGCGTTGCAGTAGTCTAGACGAGAGGTCACGAGCGCATGAGTGACCGTGCATAAATCATCCCGGCTTAGATAGGGCCGCAACTGGTGCACCAGGCGGACCTGGGCGAAAGCCCCCCTAGTCACAGCCACTATGTGGTCTTCCAAGGTGAGCCGTGAATCTAGGAGGACTCCCAAGTTGCGAGCCCTATCTACAGGGGGTAATAATTCACCCCCCATAGAAAGAGATGGAATATCCGAATAGACCCGGGATGAAGGTATGCAAAGCCACTCAGTCTTGTCGGGGTTGAGTTGAAGTCTGTTCCTCCCCATCCAGACCCGGACCGCCTCCAGGCAACGGGACATCACGTTGAGGGCATCACTGGGGTGGTTTGGGGTCGAAAGAAAAAGCTGGGTATCATCAGCATAGGGTCAGGTTCAGCATATCATCAGGTTTTAAGCAGTTAAGTATATCTGTATTATTGCAAAATATTTTATACATAGTACACATAGTTATGCACTCAATATAGCAGTAAGATCAACAAAATAGCACTGATGTTTAAGACAAAATCTACACTGAAAAACAAACTGAAACCTTTAAACTGTGCAAGTGTGCTTTATGAATTATACAATGTTGGGCATCTTTACAATATTCAGCTAAATGCATACATGCTTTCCCCTAACACTGACATAGATGCTTACCATAGTTAACATAAATCCAATCCTATAGCATTGTATTCTCATTTAAAACTTGGATGACATTGAAGTTGATTACAGGAGCAATCAACCTTAAGAGCAAAATGCTATACATTGCACTTTTTCTACTTTCCCAACATGCCCTCTTACTACTCCAGTTTGTTTTTAAGCATTTTTCCTCCTAGGCAATAAAGGTATCTTGTCTTGCTTCCCAAAAAATAATACTGAGATTCATCCACTGACTGTTTCAAAGAAATAACTATGTGGGGCCTAGAGACATTTGTGCAAATGAAGATGATATTTTGCTTTTCAGCATGTCAACATCTCATTTAACATTTTTGTAAATTAAAATAATTTTTAAAAATAAAAGCAGGCAGAGCAGGGAGTCATCCATAGGGACATTTGATTGCCTAGCCCTGCCTGAGGAATAGAAGAATTCAGGGTATTTTTACATCTAAATGAGCATTTTCTATAATGGCTTGCGATGTTGTGTTTCATAATATGCAACCTGATTTTTTTAACAGGCTACCAACTAAGCAACAGTCTTCATATATTAGGCATTCTTTTATCTATGACCTTCCTCTTAAAACAAGAGATTGATGGTTCCTTAAAAAAAACACGGATGAGTTATTAGGAACCATGATTTCCCTGTGTATTTTGAGTTCAAATGGTTTAAATCAGGGGGTCCCAACTGGGTGCGAGAACTTTTGTGAGGAGTGCGAGAATATATCAGAAGCATTCTAGGGCTGTGGGGTATAGAAAAGGTTGGGAACCACTGATTTAAATGATCATAATCATTTTGTCAAATGTGCACATTTTAGGGAGTTTTTACATGGCAATCCACTGCAGTTACCAGAACAGCAAGCTAATAAATTAACAGCACTGTGCTTTGAGCCTTATTTTAATAAAATTCCAAACTCCTTCCTGTGAATTTTATTGAACTTGTTCCCTATTGCAATCACGCAACCCTCACCATCAAGCTAACACCACTGAACAATAACTTTTCTTGTTAGGACTTATTTCTTGATTTTCTGAAGTAAAACATTGTCTATGTCTTGATATGTGAACCCAAACTGAATCTCTGTGAGCCCCACAAGAGCAAAGAAAGCTGGAACAAAAAGGTGGCCTCATCCATGTGGAGGACATGAGCATACAGTATAAGATTTAGATAAATCAGCAAATGGTCTAACTTAGCATGAGGTTATTTTATATAATACGACATATAATCCAAATTTGGTTTGTTTTCATATAGTTTCCTTGTAGAAATGAGACTATCAACAAAAAACAAGGTTTTAAGTATTGGGATTAATTAAAGGTGTTGTAATAAGTACTTTATTTTGATAAAGTAAGTCAGAGACCCAACAGAGATAGGAGGATGGTTCAGGGAAGCCTTATTGTATTTAATTCGCCCAGTGCGCTCCCACAGGGTCTGCTCAGGGTTCCGCTCGTGAGAGATTGCCGGCGGGTGACACCCAGGGATAGGGCCTTCTCAGTGGGAGCGCCTGCCCTCTGGAACCAGCTGCCGGTGGAGCTGAGAACTGCCCCCGACCTCCGATCATTCCGCCGGGGCCTGAAGACCTGGCTCTTTGAGCTCTCGGGCCCAGGCTGAGGAGAAATTTTTAATTGGGGTTTTTAAGTGTACAGGGTCAATTTAATATTTTTTAATTTGGTTTTTAACTTTTGTATGTTGGATTTTTTAATTCCCTGTAAACCGCCCTGAGTCCTCAGGGAAAGGGCGGTATATAAATGTAACTAAATAAAATAAATAAATAAATAAATAATTGAAAAGGATCTTGTATTTTCATGATATGGAGTAATTATCTGTTCAAAAATTTTTTCCATCAATTATTTTCTTGCTGCAGTGCAATATAGTACCAAACTTGTCTTTTTAAAAATTACACTTGACTGCAAACCTTATTAACACTACTAAAACCTCAGTTGTATACAATTTAAAGGACAAGAAGTCCTGATTAAAATGCTTATTATAGTTTACATTTCTCCACTTACTAAGTGCTAAGCTTCAAAATACTTACTAAATTAAATTGCTTTAATCTATTTTGCACTCAGAACATACTTTTGACTTAAAACCAGATAAACTGAACAAAATCAGATACAGTGCTTTCCTTCCTATTTCCCCTTCAAGCATTTCAGTTGTTTACAAAATGGATTCATTTTATACATCTTGCCTGCAGCTAACAAAGCAACCTCCTCATTGCTTGGCAACTCACTCATACATAGTTGTTACTGAGAATATTGTGAACATCTTTTAAGAAAACATAATATGTAAACACTGGTTAATCTGAGCAAAATTCGGCATAATTCTGAAAAAAAAGCACAGGGAAGTAAAGAAAATAAAATTAAACATTGAGACATCTCTTGGCAAAGGTAGGTAGCAATGATCTAATCCAAGGGGGGGGGCAAACTGCCGGCCCGTGGGCCAGATGCGTCATGCCGAAACCGTGCCCACCACATTGCCGGCAATGGAAAAAAGTCGCAATCTGTCACAACACAGCATGTGACATTGCAAGTTTGACACCCCTGATCTAATCTGAGCCAGTCTCCAGGTATCAGTATAGGCAGGATATGTGGATTTTTAAGAAGCACAAATTTTGTCTTTGTTTTAAAGTAATTAAAAAGCAAACCATGTGTGATAAATCTTTAGTAGCTGCCAATAGCTGATGTGAAAAGAATGCTGTTATGCCAAGGACATATTACTTTAAATAACCAAACCATCAAGAAACCAAGCTACAATTTTTCTTCTTGACACCCAACAAACAATACATTAAAACAAAATCCAGGGATACTTCTGTCCACTCTCTGCAACATTCTACAACAGTCCAAGACTTTTTGGATAGAATCAGTGCAGTTCATAGAAACTATGAAGAAGAAAATACCTTACCCATTTTCCTTTGTCTCCAGTTCATCAAACCACTGTATTAGAGCAACTGCAGCCTTGTACATTTCTGAGTGTATCGATGGGTCCTCAATAATTTGAGGAGGAATCTAGGGAGAAAAAGGAGGTAAGTAAAGTCATTACTGGCATTCTTCCTCTAGATAACCCATTCTTTCACTGTAGGCAATGGAACAGAAACAGATGTTCAAAGAGCAAATAAAGACAAACTCTGAAAGAATTTGGCTGAGGACAAAGAAAAATAAGATGTTACAACTGATTTGTTAATATTTTCCCATCCAGAATATAGCAGATTGGTGAAGAAGCATACAGAATAATTTCTAAGGGCTCCCTCATGTGATATGCTCCATTAAGGATTTTGGCACAGTACATCAAATGGGTTTATTTTACATAAATACACTAGAGATGATTTCATCTCTGGTAGGCTTGCTGAAATAAAAGATGTAGTTAAAAGGTGTATGTTACTTTAAAGCTTGTTTTAGCTCTGTTAACCATAGCAACACAACTTGCTTTTTGCACTGTTCTTTTCACAATATCAGGCTCAAGGCCATGAGCACATTCATATAAACAAATTGTCATTAGCTCCAGGTTTTCTGAATTCATTCTGCCTGTTCTTCTGTGACTTCATTTTTATTTTTTAGAATTGCAAAACCATCATTTAATTAAGCTGAAATGCAAAGCCGTCTTTTCCAAGCAAACCTCCTTTAAAATTGCATTGGAGCTGTACAGCAAACCATCATCTACAGCATCCCAGTTGTTGTTCTCAGTTAAGCAAAGAAAAGGTCACTGCTAAGGTCGGCAGTTTGGTGGGTCGAATCCCGAGTGCCGCGTAACAGTGAGCGCCTGTTACTCATCCCAGCTTCTGCCAACCTAGCAGTTCGAAAGCACGTAAAAATGCAAGTAGAAAAATAGGGACCACTACAGTGGGAAGGTAACAGCATTCCGTGCGCCTTTGGCGTCTAGTCATGCCGGCCACATGACCACGGAGACTCCTCGGACAAGCGCTGGCTCTTCGGCTTTGAAACGGAGATGAGCACCGGCCCCTAGAGTTGGACACGACTAGCACGCATGTGCAGGGGAACCTTTACCTTTACTTTAAGGAAACTAATCAGTGAGGGGAGGGAAAGAGGAGAAATACTACAGCAACAAGATAAAAAACATTGAGGATTAAAATCACATAATCAAAAGAAAAAGTAAACCAGGAACCCAAAATAACTCCTCTCCCATTCATGAAGACGCCAGGGCTAGAGAGTGCCAGTTAATCTACCCTTGAGGCAACTGCACATTTGGCAGATCTAACCAACAGTAAAAGGTCATCCAGTGAACATCCTGGTTATTTTTACAGTTGTCAACCCCTCACCAGCAATCTTTCACAAATGTCAGATACTATTAAATCTTCCCTCCTGACACTATCCATTGAAGCTGACACATAATTGACAAAACCCTATCAAAGAGTTTCTACTCTTTTAATGTTCCTGCAGCGTATTCTCTCTCCCAAGAACACAGAGTTGATCATCATCATCTCCCAATGTCTCCTGTAATTCCTAACACATAAGCTTATAACTATTAATCAATTATCTGGTGTGATTCACCATTTCAACTGCATCTTACTACATGAACCTCTATAGTACAGTTTAAAAATTAGCCATTGCCTTGTAACCAGCATATCTTGCTCAATGAATTCAGATTTTTTTCCAACTTAAATTGCTATAGTTTATTTTAAAAAAAAACTGGTTGAAACAGCACATGACACATAGCAAGTGTATGAGCTCAGGTACTGATAGTATGGAATCTCGTTAGATTTAAAACCAGCATGGAGGTGCAGTGGCTCAGTGACTTAATGACACTGGAGATGGTCTTTGTTCTGGCAGTTCAAGTCCTAGCAGCAGCCCGAAGGCCGGATGCGTCATCCAGAAGCCGTGCCCACCCTATTGCCGGCAATGACAAAACTGTCCTGATAGGTTGTGCAACATCATGTGACGTCACGAGTTTAACATGTCTGTGGTAGCACTATGTGGCAGGGTGAGCTCCTCTCACTTGCCTCAGCTTCTGTCTGTTCTATGCAAGTAGATAGATAGGTACCATTTTGATGGGGAGACCAGTTCGTGCTCTGTGCAGGCAGTCAGATTCCTGATGGTTCTGAACCTTCCCAGTTGTGGTGCCTATTTGCGAGGCAGCTCTGGGAAAAAAAACGGTCCTTGGGTGAAGCTGCAGGAAGAGTCCCTTGTCTTTCTCTCTGGTGCGAAAACAGTTACCCTCCTGTGGCGCATCCTGGGAAGCATGCAAGTGTGTCCTACAACAGGGTTAGCATCTTGGCAAGCTAAATGAACTTTGCACTTGCACTGTGGTCTCCTGGCTAATGTAACAAAGCCATGTGATGATGATGATGATGATGATGATGATGATGATGATGATGATTTCACAACTGATTGGGAAAATTCTCTATTTCAATCATCTCTGCCATCGACATATTTTAGATAGAAATAGTAATATCACTTAAACTTATATACCGTCACTTAAACTTACATACAGCATTCTCTGGGCAGTTTACAATGGCAGCATATTGCCCTCAACAATCTGGGTCATCATTTTACTGACCTCAGAAGGATGGAAGACTGAGTCAACTTTGAGCCCTGGGAGGAGCAAATTCCAGGCTACAGAGAGTTTGCTTGTAATACTGGATTCTAAGCACTGCGCCAGCAGGGCTCCTCCTTCTAGATATCCAGTGACAGATAAATCAAAGTTAGTTATTCCATACCTTAATATAACTAAGGACGGGCTTCAGATCATCCAGGTAATATTCGTCAATTGCATGAGGTTTTCCTTCCACTTGAAATACATAGGCTGGATACAATTTGTTGCGAACTGGTAGTGCAAAATAGTTGGCAAATTCTTGACAGTCAATAGTTGCAGACATCAGAATTACCTTAAAAACAGCAGCATACAAAAATTTAGAATCATTTGAGTTTGCCAATATCGCACAATATTTTAGAAAATGTTGAGTTTACTTCCTGGAGTGAGGAAGTGGAAACATATATGGACATGTATCTTATTGATTTTTGCTGCAAAGAGTGAACTACAATAATGAAGTACAATCCATCGGAATGTGAGGATGTTTTGTTTTTTTGACATCAAGTATTTTGAGAGCCAATTTGGTGTAATTGTTAAGGCAGCAGGGTAGAAAATGGGGGGGGGACATTAGTTCTAGTTCTGTCTTACATCAGATACAAAGCCAGATTGGTGACCTTGGGCCATGTCACTCTTTCTCAAATCTCGCCAGAAGTCAAATTGACTTGAAGGAACCAAGAAAAAAATCTTCTTTATTTTTCAGATCCTGTTTTGGATTATATATACACACACATCAATAATTCAAAACTATAAGTCTGCAGTATTTATCTTTACTAATCCTTTTAGCTTGATAAATTTGCAATACTTCATATAATGATCAATTCCAAGTTTGGATACACAATTTGCTAATTACTAATTCATATCTTATAACTACAATGTTCTTTCCTTATTAAAAAAATTTAAGGAAATTGCATAAATGGCACTATGTGTGAAATACACCACATATAATGCTGCATTTGTCTATTGAATTACAGTAAATCATAATCTACCATTCACAAAACTGGTTTAAGAAATTTGCCAAGGCAAGATGAAATAAATCACATTAAGACTTAAGAAGATGCATGAATCTATCCAAATAATCCAACTTTGGACATATAAGTAAGAAAATGTTTAAGTGAATGAAGCACAGTGGTAGGAATAAATATCAATTTAATAAATAAAATAAATAAAAATAAATCCACATCTGGTCCATTCCTCAAGCCTCCTTAACACAAAAATGATTTTTTTCATTTTATATGTAAATATAAAACTGCAGGCTTGTGACTGCACTCCCCCCCCAAGCCTTCAATTTGTTCCTTATAATCCAAGCAACATCACATAAAATAGAAATTTCTTAGTACAATGTGTATGTAACTTTAGTCACATCTCTCAAATTTAAAAATGAAATATATATGAGAAAATATCACAATGTGGCTGTTTAATATGAACAAGAAGAAACATTATTATATGTCTAAAATCAGTTCCAAATTTATATACAGGAAATGTAATAAAACATTTTTTTTGGTTTAGATTAAAATCTAGTGGGTTGTTAAGATGCAACATTTCCCATTTCAGGCGGGGAAATATTTTTAGCTGCCTACTTATTTTTTTATCTGCACCCACCTATATCCCTGGGGTTGTCAACTATCAATGTCTGTTGAGGAACAATGGACAGAGAGAACACCATCCTATTGTTTTCTTTCACAGGAGAGAATAATTTTACAGCCATCAATATAGCACATTAAACTGTGCATAGTTTTTATTGCAAGAAAATTGTTAATGTCACAGCAATCCCTTCAAGCATTTTATGGGCAGAAGCCAATATTTTTAAGATAGATACTCACAAGGGCACCCAGAACTTTCATGGCTACCCCCATTATTAATGCCAGGGAAAACATCCAGACCTCTGAGCTCTTCAGATGAGAACATTCCCCCCCCCCATACACATGGATTGCTTCAGAATAAATTTGGCTGTAACTCTTAGTTTTAAATGGACTGAATTTAGCTTTTCATCAGTGAGGGAACAAGTTACCATTAGTAACAGATGGCAGTGGAGAAACCTCTAAAAATGAATTAAGGAGTGAAAAGAATTTATCTTAAACTAAAGATTATTCACTTTCTTAAATACAGGACAATGTTGAAGCCAAACATTTTAAGAAAAAGGCACAGGTAGTCCTTGACTTATGACCATAATTGTGCCGGTTGAAGGTCACAACAGTTGTTCAGCAGGTCATTATGTGACTGATTTTACATTATTTCTTGTGCCTGTCAACAAATGCCATGATTATTAAATGAAGACTGTGGTTGTTAAATAAACCCATTGTTCACAATGGGCATTTGGGTGGGGGTTTTTTGCCGGAAACCAAAAGTAAATGTCAATTTCCAGCCAAAAAATACCCCACTGTAAATCATGGTCATGTGACCACTGGACACTGTAAACAGCTACAAATGTGGGCTGGTTGCAGGGCACCAAAAATGCAATAATGTGATTAAGAAAGGGTGTGTAACATCAGATATCTTGAATCTGGGTTGTTAGTATCTTTTGGGGGGTCCATAGTAACTCTGAACAATTGCTAAGTGACTGGTTGTTAAGTGAGGACCAACAGCATTAGTGTTCTTTGTGAATGAGAAAAATAATGGAATTATTTACATACAAGATCAAAAGCAATGAGGACTTTCTACAAATAGCTGCCTATATCCTATTGATAAATGTTAACAACAGAAACTTAGGAACTTTTTCCAATGAGCTGTGGTAGAATATTACTGCTTTACTGAATAATCCTGGAAATTCTCCGTTACCTTCACAAATCGTGAATTTGTGTGGAGCAGTTTACGGATCACCAACAGCAACAGATCCATGTCTTCGGTACGCTCATGTATCTAAAACATAATATTAAAAGATGAGATGGCTCCACTTGAAATGAATTTACTATAGGCGCACATGGATTCTGAGATGAACCACTAGAAAACAGCAGGCTCTCAATAGCTTTAAAAAAGAGTAAGGTACACAATTGAAGAGCTTTGCTGAAATACAATTAATGACCTAAATAAGAGAATTACAATTGAAAAAGCTGAATCAGACATGTATGTCCTCAGGCCTCAGGGGTACCGTACTATTTTCAAAAGCTTTGAATATGGACCTAAAAGCTTCCAGCAATGGTTATCAAATTTTAATTTTGAAGTTTTGGAGGTGATATGAAATACGTGATTAATGAGTAGTTTTATACATTTTATTACAACAAATTTAATGTCATTCTAACTAAATCAAACAGATTTTGTCCCGGCTATACGGTCTTCTTTTCAGACTAGACTTATACAAGATTGTCCTCTGCTCTTGAGATTAAGTTACTCCCTGCTAAGCTAACTTACTCATATCCAAACTTAATTGATCCTATATATTCCAATGACAGTTGTGTTGAAATGCTGGATCCAGTCATTGTGATTAATGGTGATCAAGGCCAAGAAAACCTAGACTTATTTGTCTTTTATACTATGCAATATTATTAATAAATATATCTGTTAAAAATAAACCCGATAGACTTAATTTGATAGAACAGGGCAGCATTACCAATACTCCAAAAACTGTCAGGATGCTTGATCTAGCCACTAAATTTAGCACTGTAATTACTTCAGGGTACTTTGGAAAAGTCAAACAGCCAGGCTCAACTGTTCAAGTGGAATACTAAAACAGGATTATCCCCCCCCAAAAAAAACACAAAAAAACCCTGAGTTCAGGGCCATTATAAACCATGTATCTTGAGAACTGCCCAAAGATGCCAGACATACATCTCACCTTGAGAAAATTAAAAGACCCATGTATACAGTTAAGTCTCAACTTATGATTGTTCATTTAACAACAGTTCAAAGTTTTATTTTTATTTTTTTATTTTAATCCCATTCATACCCCACCCTTCTCCGAAGACTCAGGGCGGCTTACAATCTAAGCACAAATCAAATGTGCTTAGCAATAGCCTTCATTCTATGTATATGCCTGCTTATTAGGGCTTTCGCCCCCCCCCCCAAGCGGCATTATTACAAAGTCAGCTTATTGCCCCCAACAATCTGGGTCCTCATTTTACCTACCTCGGAAGGATGGAAGGCTGAGTCAACCTTGAGCCTGGTGGGATGCGAACCTGCAATAATTGCAGGCAGCTGGTGTTACTTAAGGAGGCACTAGCCCACTGCTCCACCAAGGCTCATATTTTGTCATAAGTTATGACAAAAAAACCATTACAACCTGCCCTTGAAGTTATGATTGTTAAGATTGTCTCTACTGTCATATGCTCGCAATTCAAGCATTTAGCAACTATTTATGATGGTTGCAGTATCTTGCGGTCACATGATCATGATTTGCAACCTTTCCAGACAGCTTCTGACAAGCAGAATTGGGGAAATCAGATCTGCTTAATGATAGCGTGATTCATTAAACAAACTGCAGTGATTTGCTTAACGACTGAAGTAAATATGCGGTAATGTGATGCATCACTTAGGACCGAAATTCTGGTCCTAACTGTGGTCGAGGACTAGCCACATTCCAAAGAAATAGGAACTTATTCCTAATGCATTAGAGTCCAAAGGTGCTTTTCCAAAAGGCAACTGGACTTCCTTTGTTTTTCCTTAAAAGGCATTTCACTTCGCATGCAGAAGTTTCTTTAGAAGCAAAACATCTTCAAGGAAAAACAAAGTTCAGTTGCCTTTTGAAAAAGCACCATAACCTGGATGACTGAGAATCCACATAGACATTAATACATTAATGCTTTTACTGTTTAATCAAATGTTATATGCGATACTGTATATCATTGACAGAACTCTCATAAAAACCTCCATAGAAAGTATCTGTGATAAAAACAGACTGAATGTAATTTTACGTATGTGTAATCCAAAGAAACCAGAAGCATTCAACATAAACAGGCCAGTTCTAAAGTAATGTTCTACCTTTGTCCAACTTACTTCATCTATATATAATTTTTATTCTTTTATCAATGTATAAAATACAAAGAAAAATAAAAATAGGAAATTAAGGGAAGAAAAAAGGGGGAAAGAAATATGAGGAAGAAAGAAAAAGGCGTTGACTTCCAACTCTTTTTAGCACAGTACAACATTAACTCAGCTTTTTACTTTTACACATTAATATATAACTAACTATTTTTATTACAAATCTATCTAATCAGCAAAACCAGTTTCTTTTTTTTATCACAAGCACAAAATCCAGAAGTGATATCCAAATAAAAAACATAAATATATTCTCCTCTTTGAATAGAACAACCAATTTAACCATTACTGCTTTATCTTCCTTGCTGTTGAAATAATATGCATTTCTATTTGCATCTAATAATCTTTATAAACTATCATTTATATATATAAAAAAATCACTGTATTCTTTCAGATTGTTTGACCTCAAAGGGAAAAATATTTTTTTCACCCATTTTAAAACACTAAGCTTTTCTTTAAAAACATTTCTAAAATTAAAACATTCTAATGCATCTTTTTTTAAGGCATTCTCTTAGCATACATACTTTAAGGTTCATTTTTTGGCCAATAAAATTCTAACTAACTCCATCTTACTTCATCTATGAAGATATGGGTGAACTCCAAAAGACTTTTGGCTCCAACTACTTTCTGCAGGAGGACTCCAGTTGTCATATAAATCAGCTTTGTATTCTGTGTTGCAACTTTTTCTAAACCAACCTGGAATGTTGGAAAGATACAGCACATGTTGCATTTAGGACGGCAATTCGGAAATAAATCTCTGTTTGATTATCAAACAGAACTTTTATTATACACATTAGAAAACTACATTATTACAATACTTTTCAACATAACAGCCACTCAGATTGAGGCACTTGTCATAACGTCTTACAAGGTTTGAAATTCCTTAGTAGTCGCCGCTCAGTACCAAATCTGGGGGGCGGGGGGGTTGATCAAAAACATCCCAACGGAACTGCTTCAAAAGTTCTTGGGTGCGTCTAGTGGTGTGTGGATGAGCATTATCGTGAACCAACACCACACTGAAAGTCAGCATGCCCCGACACTTGTTATGGATGGCTCATCTGAGTTTTCATGAAGTTTCACAGTAGACTTCTGAACTGATGGTCGAAACAAGCTCCATGAAATTCACTAGCAGTACTCCTTTGGCATCTTCACATTTGGCAGGATTTTCAATGGCACCACTTCCATTGTGGTGTTAGTTCATGATAATGCTTGCCCGCACACTGCTAGACTTCTGGTATGGTGTTGTTTCATGATAATAAAAAAAATTAAAATTAGCCACAGCATTAATGTTGCATTGTCCCTCATTCGCAGCTGATATTATCCATGTTTAAGTTGCTGCCACTATGTGCCTTTAAGTTTGTGCATGAATTCCAATTATTTGTACATAATGTACTTCAGTGTTATAAAATCAAAGACATTTGGGTACTTAAGTTAGTGACTTCTATTCTTCAGATGAAAGGAAGATTTCATAAAATACCTTATGGAAATTTAAAACAAGATTAAATTATAACAATCTGAAGTCAAAAACAGTAGCAACTAAGAGTAATTATGCATAATGCATAATTATGCATAAAACACTGGAACAAAAGCATTTTAAATGTCTGATTAAAGACAAGCTCAGCAGAAACTATACAAACATCTTTACAAAGAAAATATAAAATTCTGAGCTCAGTAATCAAATTGGGGATCTTAATGATAGACTACAAAAAATATATTTGAGTCAAGGATAGGACTTATCAGTGGAAGGAATCCAAGGAGCCTCAACCATAAGCTTGCATACAAAATACCAAGGGTTAGGAATCCAATAGTGATGGTTCAATTGACAAAAGGCTATACAGATTTAATTTCTCATCACTCCTTCAACCCCCTCCCAAGTGTTGATAACTGTTTAGACCAAATTTGGACATAAACAGGCTACACCTGGAACAATGGGAAAGTAGACTCTTGTTCCACTTATACAACCTTGTATTTTGACCACTGTTTTTTCTATAAAGCTACATTTATAATTTTAGTACACCCAGAAGCTACATAAGAAATTAAATTAATTCCCCTACAGCACAGAGAATGAATTTTAAGAGGAGGGGGGAAGCAAAACCTGGATGCGATTTCCACTGCAAAGATATTATGTGATGCATAGTAACACACTGCTCTACCTGGTAGCCCACAAGTTCACCCAAGGGCCATGATCTCTGCTTGCTAATCCATCTTGCAATGCTGCTGGCACCAATTCTCCTGGGCTGTGTAACCGCAATGTTACAATAAATAGAATGCTGTACACAGTGATCCAAAACATACTGTGGAAGTTGTGTGCTTTTGCCACTACCAGTAGATCCATGTACAATTACCACCGAGTGGTTTTCTATCAATGAAAGCATCTGAAATTTTTAAAAAAATGTATTAAAACAATGAGAGACCTAAATCTTAAAATATTTTTCCAGTTCTGCCTTCTTCCATTCTTAAAAATTCTGAATTTCTCTTTTCTATATTCTCTGTAGAAAATTCTTGTTGGTATACCATTAACAGTATCCAAAATTGCTTTGTCTCACTTTTCAGCCCTCACTCCTCTACTTCTACCATATTTGGCTGCCTACCCCAAAAAATTATTTTAAATTGTCATTTATCTCCTCTTTTGCTGACCTGGCTGCTAGATATTCTCCTCTAGAACATCTACATCAAGAGCAGATATTGTTAAATCCCAACTGTTTTTTTAAAAAAATCCACACTTTAAGCCATATTCCATAAAATCTGTTTATATATAAATTTCTTTTTATTCTCCAATCTTTTTTAATCAACACTTTAGTTCATGAATATTTAATTTATGAAACATCCCTTAAATTGTTGGAGTACAATCAGCAGATTGTTTACTGTATTGTTAAATTCATTTTCCATTAAAACAAACATACAAAAAAGGGTGCAATAGAGTGGAGAGTTGTGTTTAAGTCAAGTAAACACAAGACTGGCAAGTACAAGACAATAGCTTTCCTGCCTTATTTCAAGGACTGCAGTTCTTTTTCCATGTTAACCCCCATGCTTCTAAATAATACCTTTCAGACATTATTGAAGTGTGAATAACTGTAGCAATATCATCCAAACAAAAAAAGATTAGCACTGCCACATTAACAGCACTGAAGAAAAGCACTTCAGGCCACATACATCTCTTCAAGTTACAAAGTAAGTGGCATATTTAGCAGCACTTTCGGCTCTCCACTTATTACTTTATGAGGCAGTGAATTTCCCATTCAAAATAGGGTGAACAACAAACCCAGTTAGCCTAGTATAACTTAATATTCATGCAGACAAGCTTGAAAGACAGAAAAATAAAGTTAATTCAGCATCACAATAACCACTAATGGACAAAATCAAAAGCAATCAAAGAAAAGTGATGGGCAGGGTGGAAGAAAAACCTAACAGTTGTAATTTTAGCTACGATTTAAAAATAAATTGGTAACCTCTTCCTTGTATCTTGAGATGGGCAAATCAGGGTATTTGTAATTGCCACCTGGTATGCAAGCCACAAAAGTAGATTCATGCTGAGATGTTCCTAGAGACACAAATTAAGAGATCAGAAATGCAGGTTAATCAAAATACTGTACTCAAGAGACCACAAAATCCAAGTTTCCACACATCAGGTCAGCAGTAGTTACTGAAGACAAATTTGCACAAGAGATTTGTGCAACCACCACAGTTTGCATCTCTTCTGAATGACCGCATGTTTTCTAATTTTTAATATCTAACTATTCCTTCAACTGTGTACAAGATCTACAGTTGGCTCAGCGTTCAGAAACGCGAACCTGCTTTTGACAGGAATCATAAAAGGATGAAAAGAAATGAAAGCAAAAACTGGTATTTCAGTGATCTAATTGAAATTTCTCATTCATATGCACCATTCATATTTTGCTATTTCTTTCAAGCAGCTGAAATTATGAATTTAAAAAGATAACAGATGTTCTGGTTTATACAACACATTAAGCTGTAAGGTTATTTATCCTTAATGTGCTCTGCAGACTCAGTAGCACAGTTAGTAAAATCTAAAGCTATAATTGCCAGTTCTTTAGGAAGTCTTGGTCCTCAAATGCACTGAGTTCTTCCCAAGTACCTAGTATGTCATAATGTACTGGCATAGTATATGTGCAGATCCAAGCAGTAGGGCCTTTTGCAACTGACAGATGAAAATTTTGTCAATGCACAGATTTCTAACTGACATCCAATACTCTTTGATATGGCACTTACTGTTATTTTCTAAGAATAACACAGTACAAAGAATAAACAAAGAAATCAAATATTTGACTTATGTTCTTTGGTAAGGTGAAGACTCTGTCCAACATGAAACCATGCTGGCACTTCCCAAATTCTACTCATCACCTCTAAATACTCTTTTTTACTCCCATAATCCCTTAATTTGGGGTAGAGTTGGGTTGACTGGGGATGGAGCTGTGCATTTACTGGCCAGACGCCCTTCCTGATGCCATTTGGAGCTCGCAGCAGATATTTTTTCTTTGCGCCCTAGGAGAGAAACATCTGCTGCTACATCTGCCAACCTTCCAACTCGGAGGCGAGCAGCTTCATCACTAGGCCACTAAACTGCTCTTTACTCGTCATTTCTATGTCCTTTACACCAGAATTCTGCCAAACATCTTTCCAGAACATTTAACAAAATCAATCTTCTTTTTGCATTGACTCTTATCATAGAAATAGTAACATTTTTCCAATCATCAGGTATATGTGCGGCACCCAAACACACATGCCACTTTATAAGCAAACCATATTTATTGTTGGGGGCAATAAGCTGACTTTGTAATAATGCCGCTTGGGGGGGGCCCGAAAGCCCTAATAAGCAGGCATATACATAGAATGAAGGCTATTGCTAAGCACGTTGGTTTGTGCTTAAATTGTAAGCCGCCCTGAGTCTTTGGAGAAGGGCGGGATATAAATGGGATTAAAATAAAATAAAAAAATTTAGTACAGGTATTTGTTATATCATGTATATCTGCAGCCTTACCATCTTTTCCCATTCTTTCAATCTTTAATGACTTCATCATTTTTTCTTGGACTTTATCATTTACAGAATTTATTTCAATACCATTCCTTGACATACAAGATGATTTCCATACAAATTAGTATTCCCATCACAAAATTCTCCTTCTAGTGTTCCCACTTCAGTTTCATCAGAAATAATTTCATCATTTTTATTTGTAATTCAATTCATTCTGCTGCAAGCTCTTTGCTTCGTTTTTCACCCACATCTAAAACTATTTTTTATTTTCATCAAAATCATTCTGTATGTTTTCTCTTTTAACTGTTCCTGATCTCCTGAATACATTCTTTGCAATTAAGACAGTCCATGTTAACTTACAGCATCGAGACACCTATTTCTATTGCTAAATGACATTTTGTGGTTCATTCAATTTTTTCAAATTTCACTTTCATTCTTTTCATTTTTCTCAAAGTTTTAGATTTGACACTACCAAGTGGTCAGTCTCGGGTTCAGAAATCTTGTCATACTTGCATCCTCACTAATTATTTTAATCTTTTATCATAAATAATCAATAGTGCTTTAGGTTTATATTCATATAACATTTTCCAGAAAAAGCACAGATGTTCATCCATGGCACTCTATGTTACATCCTTTGAATCTGGATCTCTGCCTAATCTGGATCTTCCTAATCCAACTGCATAATTACTTTGCATAATTCTTGATTAGAGACAGCATAAACAGGGATGTTTTGTCTGCAGAAGCATTAGAATAGCCACAGGCTGTTCAATCTTCTTCAACCCTCCCCACCTATCTCCCTTCCCATCTCTGCCATTTTGGGTGCCTTACTTCCTGATGCCAACTGCCCCTGCCACCTAGCCCTGCCTGCAGCCATGCCCACACAACCTCCAGGATCATCATTCATACACTCGTCTTCTTTCACTAGCCCATGAAAGATAACCCTGGCTGTGCCAGCACAAACACACACACACACACACACACACACACACACACAAAAAAAACCTGGTTAGAAAGTTCTTTTGATCCAGCATAGTTGAGGCCTCCTTTCTTGTGGCAAGATTCTTTTGCAAAAGAAGTCCCTGGCTAGCCACAAGACAACCCCAACTGCACTGATGTGAAAGAACACTATGTAAAAGAAGGTTCTGGCAAGTATAGAAGTGGCACATAATGAAGTGGGTGCAACAGTGGGGGCAGCAAGAGGAACTGGCAGCAGCAGGTAGGTGGGCAAGCAAAAGGCAATCATATATGTAAGTGGGCCAGATCAGGCCTGAATTTTGGACACATTTATCATGGAGGGGCTACAACAGCCAGAAGCTTGAGAACCAGTAGTAACTTTGAACAGTCACTAAACAAATGAAGATTAAGGAATAACTACTTATAATGCAGTTGGCCGATTTGTATCTCATTCGGTTATACAAGCCCAGCCAGTATGCTTGTTTTGTGCTTCAGTGTGTTAGGCCCTGGCAACGGAATTCAGTCAATCATGTCAGTGTCTCATGAGAAGAGCAAGAACTGTTTGGACAGGACTTCACATTATTTTATTCAGTGCTTTTTTTCTTTAAAAAAAAGTGCCAGATACTCTTTCTTGTTAATCTTTTATTTATATAATTTTATTTATATATTTATTTGTATAATTAAATCTTAACCAAGGTCCAAAACAGACTCAAGATCCTGGCTTGTTCTAAATCTCAAAACCCCATCTCTATGGTAGAGATGCAGTAAATTTAAGTAAAGTGAACTGTTTATATATCTGAGCTTTATAACTAAGATAATTACTGCAGTACGGTAACTAAAAATAAGTCATTCTTCTGTTAACGAGTTATAGTGTTGATAATAAAATGCTACTATTAATATTGGACTATTTTTAAGTATGCAGTGCTTCTGAAAGACTCATAGACTCTGTCACAACATTACAAAGCTGGCTGGTATCCACCCCCTGGCAAATTCAAACATGTCAGTATGGAAACATTAAGAGCTCTGTGCAATTTGACCAAACTGAACTAGAAGATATTTCAAGCTGTTAGGAAATATATTTCAAGTGGTGCTAGGAAAATCCCAGAAGTTCAGTGACAGGTGCCTAGAAACATGTTGATTAATAACTAGAAAACTTAATTTATTTTTTTTACCCAGTTCCAAACAGGACTGCAGGAAAACACTACCTTGCATAACATTAATGGAGGAAGTTTTTTATTCCCATCTCTTTCGTTTCTTCAGGAAAGGTTCCCAAGGCATCACTTTACTCTTATAACAAGCATTATAAATAAATGTATTATAATAAGGCTCCACCCCCTATCCAATCCCTCTATTAGAAGACATAACATTTATAAATGCTTATACTGCCAAACATTTCCCTTTTTCTTCCTACTCATCACTGGAATCTCCCACTTAAGACATGCCATGCTTTATTTTATTTTCTATACGGTCACTTGTCTGAAATGGTATAGATTCTCCTGCTTGAGCCGGGGGCTAGAGTAGAAGTCCTCCAAAGTCCCTGTCAGTTCTATTCTATTCTATTCTATTCTATTCTATTCTATTCTATTCTATTCTATTCTATTCTATTCTATTCTATTCTATTCTCCTATATGCACACGATCCTTAAAGGTAAAGGTAAAGGTTCCCCCGCACATGCGTGCTAGTCGTTCCCGACTCTAGGGGCCGGTGCTCATCTCTGTTTCAAAGCCGAAGAGCCAGCACTTGTCCGAGGACGTCTCCGTGGTCATGTGGCCGGCATGACTAGACGCCAAAGGCGCACGGATCGCTGTTACCTTCCCACTGTAGTGGTCCCTATTTTTCTACTTGCATTTTTACGTGCTTTAGAACTGCTAGGTTGGCAGAAGCTGGGACGAGTAACAGGCGCTCACTCTGTTACGCGGCACTCGGGATTCGACCCGCCAAACTGCCGACCTTCTGATCGACAAGCTCAGCGTCCTAACCCACTGAGCCACCACGTCCGCTGCCCATTCACTTACTCAAGTTACTTTTAAAGTTATCCAAGTTAGTGGTCACAAACTGTGTCTTATATTAATGAATTCAATTACTCATCAGTAATTTATTTATTTATTTATTTATTTTAATTCCATTTATATCCCGCCCTTCTCCGAAGACTCAGGGCATCTACTTTGGTTCTATATGTAACATCAATGGTCCAAACTATTTAAAATACTAAATGTTTTTATTTGGCATAGTATTCTTCATCTGGGTGCACATCTCTTTGCTTTTTAATATATTATTCTAGCTTTTTTATAGTGCAAAATGTTCAGTCATTGAAAATCAGGCATTTTTTTAATCTATGTATAAATAAATAATTCATGTTGCTGGAAGTACAGCTAATGCATTAATTAACTATCTTAATTAAATGGAGACATATCTAAGACATATCGTTCAAGTGTGGCCCCAAAAATATTAGTTATAATTTCCTAACTCTGGTTTGTTAAAATAAAGTAAGATTATTTGATTTTTGATTCAGTATGTTGTGTTAATGTAGGCTACAGAATGGTGAAACAGAAAAATGGTAATAAATTTCATCAGTAAAATCAATTTCACATTCTTGTCACCTCTGTCAGATGACTACAATTCACTTTACGTTGCACTATCCTTAAAGAAAATTCCACATTTACAACCTGACACATAATGCAGCTGCCTCTTTGCTGATCAGTGTTACAGGTTAGTTAATTACAAGCAGTTCTCAAGTTACAGCAGCAACTGGGATGACAATTTCCATCACTAAATGATGCGTTCATAAAGTGCAATGTCGTGTGACTGCATTGCTTAGCAATGGCAATCCCTGTTGTTGTTAAGCAAGGACATTGAACTAAGAGTGGGGATACCCAGATTCTAGTCCATCTTAGATCAATGGGTAACGTTTTGGCCAATTACTCTCTCTCAGTCCAATCTCTTTTCATAGGGTGGTTGCTGTGGAGAAAAATAGGAGGAAAGAGCATTATGTATGCTATCTTGTGTTCCTGTATAAAGAAGATGGGAGGCAAATCAAATACACAAGTAACTAAATTTAGGTTATCTACATTTGATCTTAATCAAACAGCCAAGGAGTAGTATTATAAAGATCAATAGCTGTCCATCGCTGCCCATTAACTTACTCAAGTTACTTTTAAAGTTATCCAAGTTAGTGGTCACAAACTGTGTCTTATATTAATGAATTCAAAGGGTTAGCATAAGGGCTATGTGAAGAAGTGCTTCCTTCCATCTCTTTTCAAATTCCTTCCAGCCAGCTTCACTTGGTGTTCTCTATTCCTGGCATACTCAGTTCTTGCTGCTGAAATTGGTAAAAAAAAAAAAAAACAGAGCCATTCCTTCAAATGCAATATCTTATTCCAATGTTTCCCAAATGCTGCATTTCACAATCCATTTTACGGTCAATGCATGATTGGAGAGGATTTCTAAGATAAGAAGAAAGTAGGGAAAATACCTGGTTTACAGGAAGACTCGCTATCACCTGCTGTCTCAAGTTCTTTTGTCTCCAATTGCCTATATCTTTTTACATATTCCTCTCCATCACTTTGCAACACAGGCGTCCTAGAAGTAAAAAAAAAAAGTTAAAATGGAAACTTATAATAAAAATCTGACTGACAATAATAATAATAATAATAATAATAATAATAATAATAATAATAATAATAATAATTTAATTTCTATACCGCCCTTCTCCCGAAGGACTCCCCTGAGTACCATCAAAGAATAATTTTTTGAAGATGCATATTAGTTATGGACCACAGTTTTCCTATCCACTGCTGACAGAGTAGTGTATAAGAACCTATAGAGGGAAGCCAAACAAGTTATTAGTGCTAAGAAAGCGCAGAAAGAGGAGGAACTGGCTCAATCTATTAAAAAGGAGGAGAAAAGGAGAAAAAAACTGTGCAATCACTAAAAGGGACAACGTTAACCATATAAACAATGGAATTACATATCTAGAAAATGTCACATATGAGGCAAAATTACAACAGCTGATCATGACACACTGACTAAGTTAACATTCACGCTGAGACATAATGTGGCTACTTTTGGATTAGTGTGTTGTATGAACATAGCCTATTGCAAAATAGTACCCATCCCAAAGCTGTGGATACAGTTCCATCACCAAGCATAGATAAGAATAGACATGTTGCATGAAAATCTGAATCAGAGCTGATAATACTCAGTCTTATAGTTTAAAAAAAAATGATAGGAAACTGACTATTTCAGCATTTTATTAATGTCGTTGTAAGAGAAAGTGACAGGGCATTAAGAAGACAAGTATAAAAATTTAAATTGGAAAAAAAATGGAACAAAGCCACTGGAAATTGCTCTCTTGAACACAAGCATTTCTGACAGCAGCCCTTCACAAACCTCAATAATTTTAGGCCCTTATTTTCCACTTTAATACCCAATTTTTCATCCCAGCATCAGTGCTTCCTAAGGAAAGGGCTGGAGGTTTCATGTAAAACAATGCCAACCACTCTTAACTCAAGGTATGCTTTCAACCATATTGATGCTCTTTGTTGTGATTCAGGGTCTGCCTGTGGGTTCGGCAGTTGGGTCGGACGACTCAGAGGAGGAGGGGGGTGTTGAAGAGCTTGCTGAGGGGGTTGGAGAGCTTGCTGATGAGAGCCCTCAGCCAGACCCCTCCCACCTGGTCACAACGCAGACCCAGCTGTGTGAGCCTGACAGCGTGGATGAAGATGACCCACAGCTGGCCCTGTTCAAGGACGCCCGACGCAGGAGGCAGTCAATCAGGAGTAAACAGAGGAAGGCAATGGGGCACCTCGGAAGGAGGCAGAGAGAAGCCACGCCCTGAACTGTATAAAAGGGGAATGCGTGGGAGGGCTGGTTTGCTGAAGGCAACCGCTTGAATAGCTCCTGTTTCATGGTTCGTGTCTTGTTCTGTTTGCTTTTGTATCCATAAATTTGGCAGGCTTAGTTCCAGCCTCTTGCCTTCTTGTAAAAGGGGTTGTCCCTGCCTTTTCTGCAGGGCCGGTAGCAGGCTGGTACAGAACACTCTTATGCAACACAAATCTCTTCTTGACCATGCACATGTATCTCCCTTTTTCATCTCCTGGACTTTATTTTTAAGGGGAAAGACTAAGAAAATGCTGCTCAAAATGACAACAGCACTAAGACTTGCCTTTCCATTCTTTAGACATTCTTACTTGTATTATCACTCACATTACTGTTTACTAGAAAACACACAACTGTGCTATCACAGCAAATATAGATGCACCTAAACATTGTAAGGGAGCACCTAACAAAAGTCTGCTCCGTTAAATATACACAATTTACCTTAATACTGTATGTAGCACACAACTGAAATTACATCATCAGCAATAGTACACACACAGTAAGAACAGGTAGTCCTCAACTTACAATTACAATTGAGCCCAAAATTTATGTTGCTAAGTGAGAAATTTGTTAAGTGAATTTTGCCCCATTTTACGACTTTTCTTGCCACATTACTAAGTGAATCACTGCAGTTATTAAATTAATAACATAGTTGTTAAGTGAATCTGGTTTCTCTACTGACTTTGCTTGTCAAAGGGGGACAAAAGAGGATCACATGATTCTGGGACATTGCAACCATCATATGTGTTAGCTGTCAAGCATCTGAATATAAATCACACAACTATGGGAATGCTGCAATGGTCATAAATATAAAAACTGATCATAAGTCACTTTTTCCAGTGCCATTGTAACTTCGGTCGCTGAACAAACTGTTGTAAGTTGAGAATTACCTGTATAGCTATTTTATCTGTATTGTAGATTTTTCGTATACATTTACCCAACTCACAGTAATCTTAAACATCAACGAAAAATGGTCTTCTGATCTAAGTGTTGCTTATTGTGTTATTCCAATGTTTCTTAAATAAATATTCATACTCCAATTTGCAGATTCTCAGGTTAAATTCCTAACACGATAGGCTTTATCAATTTTCCAAAAGAGTGTATTGAAAGTGAAGGATTTTTCTGTCTCCTTTTATAAGACTACTTCCCCAGATCATAAGATGAAACAATGATGGGAGATTCAGGGAAGATAAAATACTTCTTCATATATTTGCCACAAGCTGGTTATACCCACCAAACTGAATGAAATTTGTGCTATTTGTGGGCTTCCTATTAGTATGTGATAGGTTGCTGTGTAACACAACAAAATACTAGGCTAATTCAGCCTACTTCTTATTTTGTGTGGGTATGTGTGTTATCATAGTACTGAACATGGTTAAACAATGGGAATTTTTAGTTGTAATCCTTCTTGGAGAAAAAGGCCCTGGCGAAAGTAACCTTCCCCCCTGTCACATTTCATATAGATAATTGCAATGAATTCTCCAAGGGGCTGCTTTGAAGGATATTCAGAATCTTGATGCAAAGTATATCAGCCTAGTTATTGGCAGGGGACAGTCACTACCTGCACATTGCTGTAGGCTCTACATTGATCAACAATATAGTACTTGCAGCATCATTATTTCAAGCTGAGTCATCTTTTCAGCATGCCTGTACACATTCTGAGGAGGGTATAGAGATTCAAGAGGGAGCAGGAAATCAGTGCATTTCAGAGATGGCACCAATCCTGTCAATAGTCTCCTCCAGGAAATCCGGATAGCATCCTCCTTTGTGATTTTCAGACTCTCTGTTACAGACATGTCAAACACAAGGCCCGGGGGCCAGATCCGGCCCACAAAGTGGTTTCATGTGGCCCACGAAGCCATCCTGGAAACAGTGAGGGAACGGCCCCCACGGCCCTGGCCCAGAGACCCTCCTTCTGCCAGAGACCCTCAGATCCCCTGTCCCACTCCCCTGTCCCACTCCTGCCCAGGCCCCCATAGGCACCCTTGATGCGAACAATGTAGAGCTAGCCACGCCCACCCAGTAGGCCATACGCACTCTAGCCACGCCCACCCAGTAGGCCACGCCCACGCTGGCCATACCCACCCGGCCCCCTGAGGGCAACCGCAATGCTGATGTGGCCCTCAATGAAATTGAGTTTGACACCCCTGTTTTAGAGTGTCATACTGTTTTGAATGCCAGTTTGTCATTTAGAAAAAAATGACACTTTCTATGTGAAAATTGGTTGAAATCTGCTCAGTCTTTTTCAGCATTCACTGAAACATTTAACCTCAGATCCTTGAAATATTGTGTGCCTTGCATTGAAATTACATCATTCATTTTTTGAATTTCAATATTTTGCATCTTAAAATTCATGTGTGAATGGTACTTCAATTTCATTTGATATATTTAATTGAGTCAAAGAGCAGAAAGCACCACTAACTTTAGTTTTCTAGTGAGAGTATCTGTTTGATGTACACTGTATTCCTCAATTTATAATCACAACGGGACTGAAACTTCCATCACCAAGTAATGCAGTTATTAAGTAAGTTGTTTCCGATATTACAAAATCATCATGGTCATTAAGCAAATGATGCACTTGTTAAGCAAATCTGACTTCCCCCATTGACTTTGCTTGTGGGAAAGGTCACCGATGGCAATCATGTGACCCCAGGTCATTGCAACTATTATGAATAATGCTAGTTGTCAACACCCAAATTTAGAACATGTGACTGTGGGGATGCTGCGATATTCATAAGTGCGAGGACTCGTCATAAGTAATTTTTCAATGTTGTAACTGTGAACAACTCTTAAATGGTTGTAAATCAAGGACTACTTCCATTGTTGTAGTCATTGGTTTTAACAGAGCAGGGGTGTCAAACTCAATTTCATTGAGGGCCGCATCAGCATTGCGGTTGCCCTTGGGGGGCCGGGTGGGTATGGCCAGGGTGGGCGTGGCCTACTGGGTGGGCGTGGCTAGAGTGCTTATGGCCTACTGGGTGGGCGTGGCCAGCTCTACATCGTTCGCATCAAGGGTGTCTTTGGGGGCCTGGGCAGGAGTGGGACAGATCTGAGGGTCTCTGGCAGAAGGAGGGTCTCTGGGCCAGGGACAAGACAGTGGGGGCCGTTCCCTCACTGTTTCCAGGATGGCTTCGCGGGCTGGATCTGGCCCCCGGGCCTTGTGTTTGACATATCTGATTTAAAGTATGACATGAAACTATTGCATATATCATTATATAAAGACATCTAATGATTGGCATGCTCCATTAGTGACAATATATATACTGCTAAAAAAATAAAGGGAACACTTAAACAACACAATGTACTGTATTTAATAGTAGGATGTCTTATTTTCTGTTCCCTTTTTTTGAGCAGTATATATACATATACATATACACATACATACATACATACATATATACCCTTCTCATGCAAGGTGACCTTGGGCAGCATATGGTAAAACCAACTACTAAAAACTTATATAAAAACCAATTAAAGCAATTAATTTCAAATAAAACAAGATCAGGATAATTTAGATGTCATACATCATGCAACAAATGCCATGGGTTCTCTGCTCTCAGGGGATCCCCAGGCTTGATTAAAAAAAACCTGTTTTGAGGGCTTTCCAAAAATCCCTGAGGATTGAGGCTAACCTCAGGGCAGATGGTGTTCCAAAGAGAGGTGCCATCCCAGCAAAAGTTTATCTCCTGAGTCCAATCAGATGGAACTCTTTAGCACACAAGACCTGATGAAGTAATTGTGGTAGAAGTAATTGCGGAGAGGTGGGTCCTCAGATAACATGGCCCCATGTCATGTACAGCTTTAAAGGTCAACCTCAGTACTTAAAATTGCACATTGTAATAAGCTAGCAATGCAGCTCATGAGCAGAGGTGTGTTGTGTGACCTTCTAAGAACACTCATTACTGTCTCATCTGCTGCATTTTGCACCAGCTGAAGCTTCTGGATTCTCTTCAAGGGCAGCCCCACATGTAGCATGTTACACCAGTTCATCCGGGACAGAAACAAGGCATGAATAACTCTGAGCAGAATTAAACTGATCCATGGTAGTTTTAAATTGTTTTGACACCTTTACCCAGATTTTCTTTTGTGCTTTTGAATCAGTGTTAATTTCCTGTGACTTCCAGGACTAGAAACCTTTATATATATATATCTTTTTTGCCTGTATCAGCCCAAACTCAGGCTGTCCACAGGCGGTAGTCCCAACTGCGACAATCATTATTTTGCACAATTTTTTGGATTGCTAACAAAGAATTAAAGGGAGACTGATATAGCCATTTCAAACTTATTTGTTCTCATCAGTCAGCCACACCCTTCTGAGATTTGAACTTGGGCTGACTGCACATTAGTCAGTTGTTTTAACCTCTAGGCCACAGGCAGTTGCGACTACCGCCTGTGGACGACCTAAGTTTGGGCTGATACAGGCAAAAAAGATTTGGCCCATATTTGGGCCGGCAAGGTGTTCAAAAACACTCAAGACATATCTCCCCTGCCTCTTTTCTCCCCGATGCATCTGACAAAGTGAGAAAGAGCCTGTGGCCTAGAGGTTAAAACAACTGCCTAATGTGCAATCAGCCCAGGTTCAAATCTCAGAAGGGTGTGGCTGACTGATGAGAACAAATAAGTCTGAAATGGCTATATCACTCTCCCTTTAATTCTTTGTTAGCAATCAAAACATTTATGCGCATATACACACATATGCACACACATACACACATATTATTCCAAAGAATATTATAACTAACAGGCAGCCAAATAGCACAATGCATAACAATATTTTAAAATGCTATGGTGCAGGGAGACCAGCTCTTGGCTAGCTTAATAATAGAATTCATTTCTGAAATTTGGCCAATATGACATGAATCTCTTGAAGACCTACTTCTGAGACATACATTACAAACAAGTTCCTTTCTCATTCTGAACATTAAACACATCCTGCCAAGAGCATCACTGGTACCCTAGCCCTTAACTGTACAGTCTATCATTAAAAACACCTTACTGTTTTAATAATATTGTTCAAAACAATATATGCCACAGGGGTTTTCTTGGAATACAAACATGTTCTCTTAATTACTAGAATCTTACACAAGTATCTTTTCCAAATTGGTTGATCCTTTTAACTCATGATGCCAGTTAAATCTGGGATTTGTCATAGAAAAAACATATGCTGCTCTCCTTTCTCACAACAATTCTTCCACCCAGTTTTATTTCCAACTGAATGAAAAAGTCATAAAGAATGATAATTAAGTACCTTAGTACAGGTAAAAACAAAAACTTTAAAACTAAACAACCAGCTACCAAATTAATATAAATACAAATTTACATAATTAATAAAATCAACTTTACACACTGCTCTGGTTAAAACAGAATTAAAAATGATCCTCAAGTTATATGCTAGCTGAAATCTCATATACTGTAATTTTCCATGTATAAGATGCTATTTTTTCCTGCAAACATCCTGTTCAAAAATGAAGTACCGTATATACTTGAGTATAAGCCGAATTTTTCAGCCCACTTTTTGGGCTGAAAAATCCACTTCGGCTTATACTCCAGTGAACAAAAAAAAAGAACTTCCACCCCCCAGTTTGGAGAGCTGCTGCTTTCATCAAACATGGACGAAGGCAGCAGCTCTCCAAACGGGCTGCGGCGGTTTGGAGAGCTGCGCACGCAGCTCCGCCGCCACCTCTGCAAGCCTCCGCTGAGAGAATGGGGCGGTGGAAGCTTGACACCCATTTTCTCGGCGAAGACTTCTTTCGGGGGATGCAGCCTCTGTCACCCCCTTCTCTCAGCTGGGCAGCTGAGAGAAAGGGGCGGCAGAGGCTGCATCCCCCGAAAGAAGTCTTCGCCGAGAAAATGGGTGCTGAGACGCCTCATTCTCTCGCTCAGCGGAGACTTCTTTCGTGAGATCCAGCCTCTGCCGTGCTGCACCGAGAGAACAGCAAGCCGCCCCATTCTCTCGGCAGAGCACTCCACCGCCCCATTCTCTCGGCGGCTTGCCACCCCGTTCTCTCATCTCAGCAGAGACGTCTTTCGGGGGATCCAGCCTCCAGCTGCTGCATTTCCCAGCCTCGGCTTATACTCAAGTCAATAACTTTTTCCAGTTTTTGGGGGTGAAATTAGGGGTCTCGGCTTATGCTCGAGTCGGCTTATACTCAAGTATATACGGTACGTCTTATACAAGTGCAACGTCTTATACACAGAAAAATAATGATAACCTCCACAGCCCAGGGCATGCCTGTGTGGGTTGCCATGCCACCTGGTGCAGGTGTCAAGCCCCTATGGGCTTGCCACCAACGGGAGGGGGCAGGGGGCAAGATTGTCGGCCGGCCGAACCTCTGGATTTGCTGGCTCAGCTGTTCAGCACTCCAGCAAAAAGTTGATCGGCACAGAGAAACTCACATGCCAGAGCATCTTATACAAGGGTGTGTCTTATAGACGCAAAAATACAGCACCTCCGTTTCTTATAATGATTAAGTATCAATTTGTATGACACAGGCATGAAATACCAAATAGCGTAACAGATACAAATGAAAAGCTATGTCATTAATGTCAGTTGTTCCACACTTTAGCAACAACCCAATCCAGAGACAAGTGAAAATGTAATTCTTCTCCAAACTGGTGAATGTAACTCCCAGATTTCGTAGCCATCAGATATGGAGAACACCAAGATAAAGGCTATTTTAGGCATTGTCCTTCTATTGCATATCTATTTCAAAATACAATAAACCATTGAAAAACCTAGTATTGTTCAATCATACACCGCCTGCTGTAAGGAGAAGTTCTGTTTTGGTGTCTGGGGGGCTGTTGAGGTTTTGATGGGGAAGAAGAGGCTTCAATTCAATTTCAATGAATGGCTCGTTTTAGCTCATCCCACACACTTACCCTCCCACTTCTGGAAACTTCTTGTTTTTTGTTCCAAAAAGAAGTGGTATGCAATTTGGGGGTCTTTGTGGATTCGTGCCTTCTGTTTGAAGAACAATGGGTTCATTTAAAAATTGTGACATTGTATTTTAAAACACCAACTGATAGTTTCCCTATTCTAAAATACAGCACTGTGATATTGCTGATTTATTATCCCGGTTTCCTTTTATGTGATTTATCCATTTACAGAAAAGGGAGAAAAGTTTATAGGCAGTTCTTCTCAGGCATGAAGATCAAGTCAACACCTAGAGGTCTAATTAAACTGATTTATTGTTACTCACGCCTATACACAGGAATATTCTCAATCAACGGTTAGCATCTGCTAGGAGTTAGATAAGGGTCAACAGAATTCAAGGGCGTGGTGGCCTTAACTTGCTTGTGGTTACATGGAGAGTCCAGGCTGATCCCTCTTTTAAGTCCACCCCCAGATTCTGCCACTACTTCCCCTACAGTCCTTGACTTATGACAGCAATTGGGATTAGAACTTCCATTGCTAAGCAATGTGGTTGTAAAATGTGATGTCCTTTGACTGCATTACTTAATAATAGCAGTGTCACTTGCCATTGTTAAAGAGGAACATACGGTCATTAAGAGGGAATCTTGCATGACTGTAACTTCCAATTTCCTGACAACTTCCCCATTGACTTTGTTTGTGAGAAACTGGCAGAGAACATCAGAATTCACAATCATGTATCTGCTTGACATCATAATCACAAGCCGGATGCCAAGTACCTAGACTGTGCCCACTTGACTGCAGGGTGTTGCAATAGCAGAATCTATGAGGACCAGTCATAAATCCCCATCATTCAGTGTTATTAATTCTGAACAGTCACCGAACAAATAGATGTAATTTGAGGACTACCTATATATTCATTCTTTCAAGGTTATTAGGTACATGGAGTCTATATGGTCATTCAAAGTAAGCAACAATATTGGTAATCTGTTTAATGCAGTGGTGAAAATACAGCTGCTTCATAGCATTTTTTTAAAAAACAAATATAAATGACAGCTGTATATATTTTATTTTCTTCATTTCTCATTTGCTACAGATTTTCTATCAATATATAAACCAACTGTGTCCTTTGAGCGAATGTAGAACTCCTGATTAATTTGGAGAACACTGGCTCAGTATGGTAAGTAAAATTGGCCATTCTTATATGTTTAGTAATAGTCTGTTAAAACTGTTCTGCCTACAAATTTGAGGAAGATTTCTTTTTAAAAAAATTCCCATGAAAAGATATACTTATGAAAACACATGAAGTTATTGCTTTACTTTATTTCCAGACACACAACTCCATGATTCTATTTACATGGGCTCTGAGGATTGAATACTGAACTCTAAAATATATATCATTTTCTGTCCATACTATTTAAATAATCTAGCATTTCCAAGAGGTTGTTTTCTGATTCCTTAATCCTGCACAATATTAGTTTCTTGATTATTCTGCAGAACAGCTCACATTATGCAAAGTATGTTCTTTTTTCTAATGCAACTTATCACCACTATTTAGCTTTCACAATAACAAAAGAGTTGTTATTGACCTGGCAACTATGCCAGCAAAGAGATGGCAAAAAACATTTTAATTTTGTCTGAAAATTTGCAAAGGCATTCTGTCATTCTACATCCAACTCCTTTCTCCACTTTTTATAGCACCACACACAATGCAATGTGAAAACCTTCCAACTGAGGATGATTAGTACTGGCATTTGAATTTTTCCAACATATAAGCAATATCAGCTTTAATAACAGCCACAGATGTCACCCTTTATATAGCATGACATCTAGACCAGATTTTCAGGAATATTTTTCAACAAGTTCAATTCAACACTTTTGAAAAGGGGATTAACCAGGTGAGACCAATTCTTATAAAAAGAGACTACTGCCACTGAAAAGCATTAAGATGTGTTCCCTATTTGTTCTTCATATTTATAGCAAGAAATCTACTAAAGAGAATGAGAAAATAGCTGAGATTTTTGTGTGTGCTAAGAAAAGATGTTGTTGTTAGCTGCGAAGTCGTGTCCGACCCATTGCGACCCTATAGACAACATTCCTCCAGGCCTTCCTGTCCTCTACCATCTTCTGGAGTCCATTTAAGCTCACGCCTACTGCTTCAGTGACTCCATCCAGCCACCTCATTCTCTGTGGTCCCCTTCTTCTATTGCCCTCGATCTTTCCCAGCATTAGGCTCTTCTCCAGTGAGTCCTTCCTTCTCATTAGGTGGCCAAAGTACTTGAGTTTTAGCTTCAGGATCTGGCCTTCTAAAGAGCAGTCAGGATTGATCACCTCTAGGACTGACCGGTTTGATCACCTTGCAGTCCAAGGAACTCGCAGGAGTCTTCTCCAGCACCACAGTTCAAAGGCCTCGATTCTTTGGCGCTCAGCCTTTCTTATGGTCCAACTTTCACTGCCATACATTGCAACTGGGAAGACCATAGCCTTGACTATACACACTTTTGTTGACAGGGTGATGTCTCTGCTTTTTAGTGTGTTGTCTAGATTTGCCATGGCTTTCCTCCCCAGGAGCAAGTGTCTTTTAATTTCTTGGCTACAGTCCCCATCTGCAGTGATCTTGGAGCCCAAGAAAATAAAATCTGTCACTACCTCCATTTCTTCCCCATCTATTTGCCAGGAATTGAGAGGGCCAGATGCCATGATCTTGGTTTTCTTAATGTTAAGTTTCAACCCAAGTTTTGCACTCTCCTTCTTCACCTGCAACAAGAGGCTCTTTAGTTCTTCTTCACTTTCTGCCATTAGAGTGGTATCATCTGCGTATCTTAGGTTGTTCATATTTCTTCCGGCAATCTTAATTCCAACTTTTGATTCATCTAGCCCTGCCTTTCTCATGATGTGCTCTGCATATAAGTTAAATAGGCAGGGCGACAATATACAGCGTTGGCGGACTCCTTTCCCAATTTTGAACCAATCAGTGGTTCCGTGTCCAGTTCTCACTGTTGCTTCTTGACCCGCATATAGGTTTCTCAAGAGACAAATAAGATGGTCTGGTACTCCCATCTCTTTAAGAACTTGCCACAGTTTGTTATGTTCCACACAATCAAGGCTTTAGCATAGTCAATGAAGCAGAAGTAGATGTTTTTCTGGAACTCCCTAGCTTTCTCCATGATCCAGCGTATGTTGGCAATTTGATCTCTAGTTCCTCTGCCTCTTCGAAATCCTGCCTGTACTTCTGGTAGTTCTCGATCCACATACTGCTGGAGTCTAGCTTGTAGGATTTTAAGCATAACTTTACTAGCATGAGAAATGAGTGCAATGGTGCGATAGTTTGAACATTCTTTGGCACTGCCTTTCTTTGGAATTGGAATGTAAACTGATCTTTTCCAATCCTGTGGCCACTGTTGAGTTTTCCAAATTTGCTGGCAAATTGAGTGTAGCACTTTTACTGCATTGTCTTTTAAGATTTTGAATAGCTCAGCTGGAATACTGTCACCTCCACTAGCTTTGTTGTTGCTCAACTTTTCTAAGGCCCACTTCACTTCACATTCTAGGATGTCTGGCTCGAGGTCAATGACCACCTCATTGTGATTATCAGGGACGTTAAGCTCATTCTTGTATAGTTCTTCTGTGTAATTTTGCCACCTCTTCTTAATCTCTTCTGCCTCTGTTAGGTCCCTGCCATTTTGGTCCTTTATCATGCCCATTTTTGCATTAAACGTTCCCTTCATTTCTCCAATTTTCTTGAAGAGATCTCTGGTCCTCCCTATTCTATTGTTTTCTTCTATTTCTTTGCACTGTTCATTTAAGAAGGCATTCTTATCTCTTCTAGCTATTCTCTGGAATTCTGCATTCAATTGGGCGTATCTTTCTTTTTCTCCCTTGCCTTTCGCTTCCCTCCTTTCCTCAGCTATTTGCAAAGCTTCCTCAGACAGCCATTTTGCTTTCTTGCATTTCTTTTTCTTTGGGATGGTTTTGGTTGCTACCTGTTGTACAATGTCGCAAATCTCTGTCCATAGTTCTTCAGGCACTCTGTCTATCAGATCTAATTCCTTAAATCTATTTGTCACCTCTACTGTATATTCAACAGGGATATGATTTAATTCATACCTGAGTGGCCTAGTGCTTTTCCCTACTTTCTTCAGTTTAAGCCTAAACTTTGCAAGGAGAAGCTCATGGTCTGAGCCACAGTCAGCTCCTGGTTTTGTTTTTACTGACTGTAAGATGCTTCTTTAAATACTTCTTCTTTAGATTAGCAAAAAGAGTTCACAAAGTTGATAACAGCTGTGGACTATACTTATTACTTATTTACTTTAGCAGAGGGGCTAATTTAGCCATAGACTAAATTAAATCTGTACACTGCTTAGTGTAGTCTTAGACTGACATAAATTTACTTTGAGATGAGCTTACAAAAGTCGTGTTAATTGTAGTGTATATGCCAGATGTGTATAAGCATGTATTGGTATAACAATGATTAGGTAAACTGAGCAGCGCAATAATTTCTCTTGTCACTGTAAACTAATACAAAGACGCAAAGTACAAATTCAGCCAAAATTGTTCCAAAATTTAGTCCAATGACAAAAAGCAACTGGGTTATTTTTAGAGCACAAAAATACAGCAATGAACTGTGACCTACAGCTATGCACATTCAAGCATCACATCATCCAACCGACAGTTTTACTTTAGCTGGGAGCACATCTGGCTTGGTTTCAGAGTACGATTATTCAATATGACTACAGACAATACATTTAGCATCCATAGAAAGCTTTTGAAACTGTTCTCACTGGCTCAGGACAAAGTCTGTATGAAAAGGCAGAAACTCTGAATGGGCTTTGTGGAAAGAATTTCAGAGGAATCCACGTCAGAGGGTTTTGATTCTCTACTGATAGAAGGAATTATTATTTTAAAAGCTGGGATAATATATTTTTCTTAAATGAGTAAAATGAGGAATACTTGTCTGAGACAGAACGTACTGGAATAAACAATCACAACATCAAGCAGAACTCATCTATAATCTTGCTGGTGAAACAGATTCTTTTCTACAAGTACAGTAAGTATAAGAATAATTTTTATTTAAAAAAATTTGATGGACTAAAATAAAAATATAAATCTCTTAAGAGTTACTCCAAATATCCATAAATTTTGGGATTCCATAAAAATTAACACACTTTAATTGCATATATTTGTTAGTCTGCAAATATATATAAATTAGTCTTTTCTCTAAAATCTAGAGATTTCTCGTAGCAGATGTCATTTTTATAGGTATTATCTAGAAGATTTTGAATTGTTTTTTGTTTTGTTTACATTTAGAGCGCAGTTCAGAACGAATTATATTTGGACACATACAGAATACTACAGCTTAAATTGTCTTTGTTTTTGAAAATAGAAATATTGAATTGAGATGGACTTAGCCAGTTCCTTCAAAAGGTGCTACAAAAGTTAAATATACCCAGACAGAACGAAATAAAACAAAGCTAAAATAGAATATTTTAAATATCAAACTGGTTTCTAGGAGGAATACAATTACATTTCGATTGCATTATTACTGAAAGCACAATCCTATGTACACGGGTATTCAGAATTAAGCTCTACTGAGTCCATTTAAACGTGGATAAATATATTTGCAGTTTAAAACTGCCTGGCTATGTGGAAAATGGGTAACATTACAACATTTGACTATCAAAATTAAGCGAGAAATTCCCGAGAACCAATTTTCCAACTCACCTTTTAGCATTGGCATGTGCATGTCTCTTTTTGTTTCTATTTTTTAAATAGTTGTCAAAATGCCATTCTTTGGCTGGATGAAATGGCCAAAAAGTTATTCTTACAAAAGTGGACAATACCCTGGCTCAGAAGTTGTGACCAAGACACTTCTGAGAGAACTAAAATGGCATTTGAAAGAACGTGAGCGGCTGATACAGGAGATTGAAAGTGGACACAAAATTCAAAATCCTGAAAGTGATTACAATGGAATAAGGAGCTACCAAAATTTTCAAATAACTATCCCAGCTACTGAACAACGACAACTTGAAATTCTTTGCTCTCAAATCCAACCATGTCAAACTGGAATCATACTCAGCAGGTAAATCTATTTTATCTATATAGTATCACATAAGCTTCAGGAACCCCATCTTTGCAGCTTTATATTAAATGTTATTCCTACAAGAAAACAGTTTCAAATTAATTCAAAACTACTATGCTTCAAACTAAAAGAATAATTCTTTGAAATCAGTTGAAAGAAACTTACTTTCTGGCAATATATCCAATCATTCATAAGACTCTCTGTATTGGTTCTGACATCTCAAAAAGCATTGCTAGGATTTCATTTGTTCAATTAAATAGCATGCAATGAAGGAATTTCCAACATTTTCCCACAAAATGTAACAGAAAAAGAATAATTTTGAGCTTGCCAAAACAAATAAATGTAACAATTCAATACACACTTTAATGCTTATTACATATTCACAGCGCTAATTTGTCTGTTTCTTTTGCTAAACATTTGCCTTCATATTCATAAATTAAATTTTTATCCTGTGCCGTTTTAAAATCTGCATAGTATGATTTTCATTATAAACTGATTCACATTTGTTTCATGAAATTTTGATGAGAATAAGACTGTGTTGATCACAAAACAAGTTTCTCTACAATTCTCCTACACACACACACACACACACACACAGAGAGAGAGAGAGAGAGAGAGAGAGAGAGAGAGAGAGAGAGAGAGAGAGAGATCATAAGAATTTAAAACAAAACAAAACCCTGAACTATTCACTGCTTTTTCTCTGATCCTAGAAAAGGGCTCCAGGGAAATGTCAGTCTGAATTAACTTGCTTGGACAACTTAACACAGAAAAAAAATGCTTCAGCTGATTGTATTGCAAACATCATTCTTTCCTATTCCTTTTTTTTTTCTTTAGAAAGCATTGCTGAAAAGGATAGCATATCTTCTCTGTCCCTACACTTTTAAGACAAGGTGAATACATGCTAATAGAATTCAAGCTATTTGCCTTTTCCTTCTTCTCTTTCCTTTTCTAGATTTCGAGAGGTTCTAGCAGAAAATGATGTTTTACCCTGGGAAATTGTTTATTTATTCAAACAAGTTTTAAAAGAATTCCTTACTAATCTTGAAAAAGAAGCTCAACAAGATCAACTGACTGATGCTTGGAATACCAATTGCTCCAGCCAATTTGCAGCATCCAACACCAACTCCAGGAAAATGGACAAAGAGGAAATCCCAACTGTATCCAGCTATGTTGACAAAAATACACAAGGCATCCTTCCAACATTCTCCCACAGAATCTGGAATCTTCCCTATTACTACCCATCAAGTTAATTATTTTCCCTATGCTAATATTCAGTTTGGCTGTAACCATTCTGTAATGATTCAGTACTCCAAAATTATCTTCCCATCCCACTATCCCAGGGGTAGGCAACCTTGGCTCTTTTATGACTCGTGGACTTCAACTCCCAGAATTGGGAGTTGGCTGGCTCAGGAATTCTGGAAGTCCACGAGTCATAAAAGAGCCAAGGTTGCCTACCCTGGCACTATCCTCATAAAAGCAAATCTAAACTTAATAGCTACAGCTGGCATAGTCCCTAAATAAATCGGATGGATGCTTTTATACTAATTAATAGTGTCACATTAAGATCCTTTTTATAGCAGACTTTTTTGTGGAGGTTTTATTGTTTTTCTTAGCATTAATCCTGCATGATTGCAGGATCCCCTTGTTTTCAGTGTATTCACCTAATTATTAGAGCAAAGCTTAACAATGCATGATGCCATGAGGGTTTTTGTTTATCAGCTGTCTTATCTTACACCCTGATGCTGATGTGCACTGAGAGAGAATGATTAGTCCAAGGTCACCCATCTGACTTCTGGGACTAAGGAAGGACTAGAAGCTGGATATTGTCACTCTGAGTCCACCATCTTGACTGACTATGTTGGCTGTTTTTAATACCATTTATTTTGCCCCTCTAAATATGCAAGAACAAATTAAAGACTTAGCAATGTTCTGAAACATAGTCACAGTGAAAGACATTGACAGATTTTTATCTTGCAATTTGCTTACAATGCAATATTTTCAAAACAAGGATATTGAACTCAGATCAGAAACCTTAAAAGGAAGAAAATAATCCATTTTGTAAAAGATCCTGTTTTTAATAGACTGGAAACAGGTAAGCTTTATAGCAGCCTAAAGCAGGTCACAACAACAGCACCATATTTTGCCTTTTAAACAAACAAAAAAACACTAGTAAAAGATGCCAAAGATACACTAGGACCCAAAGGACATTTTTTATATTGACACACCTTTGGAAAAAATGTGTAAGTTTTAATCACCGATTTAACACAAATATATATTTCTCCCTTTTATTATGGCTACGATGTGCTCTCCACAATTCCCTGGCATGAGACTACATCTGGGATACTGTGGAGCAATGTTTTTCAACCTCAGCAGCTGTAAGATGTGTTGATTTCAACTCCCAGAATTCTCAAGCCAGTTAATTGTGGGAGTTGAAGTCCTAACATCTTAAACTTTCCACATGGATGAGAAACACTGCTGTGGAGGATACAAATAGAAGCCAGACTACTGCTAGAGTATTATTTGCACTGGCACAAAATTAAAACCTGAAAGGGAAGGGAAAGATAAATCTCTGCAAAACCCGCATGATAGTTTTATTTATACCCTGCAGAAATTTAGTAAAAACTTTATCCCTATATAGGATGATTTGAGATGGTATTCATTCACAGGTTCTAAAAAAGTGGCTATATAAGCCAAAATTCCTTTATCTACAATAGTCTGATAGAAAAGCAGATATTAAGATATTATGGCTCACAATCCTTTATTACCAAAAAAAGAATTCCTTTTTTTCCTTCAGATCCACCAGAAAAAATACACAGAAGCAATACATCGAATTAGATTTTATGCTGTATTTTTTTTATGAAAGATGAAATCTAGATTTGCAAAGAACTGGGATTTTTTAAATTGCTAAAATAGTATTTTTTTTACCAAATGACACATACATTTTGAAAAACCATGAATAAGGTTAGTATGTGAGAGAAAGAGAGAGAGAGAGAATTTGGATGAGGGTTAAAAATCTAACTAAATGAATGCTTCTGTTAGTGTCATGTCTGCAGATACAGAACTAGTCAGGCTCCACAGGGTTAATTTCAAAGAATAGTCATAACTTAAAAATGTTAAGTCAATGGCTCAGTATGTACAACATGCTGAACTAAAAAATATGGTTGGTTAATATGTGTTGTATGAATTTACTCAACAGTGTTCATTTGGAAACCTCTAGTTAGGCTCTACACTAAAAGCAATTAAACAATTGTGAAAATTAGGAAGTAGTAGAAAAAGAGGGCTACAAGGTGTTTCTCTCTCATTAGCATATTTTTTGCTTCACTGTCTGAAAATGTTATAAAACTGAAGTTAAAGCAACAAATAAAAATATTATTTAAAAGATGGTTAGTATACTCTTACTGTGAATAAATCGCATTTGATATATGATGTTCTTCTCTGTAAACATGTCGACAAATGTATTATTCTTCAGGACTCAAATCTCAAATTAGAAACAGGCAGCATGAAAAAAGCAAAATGTTAATTTATATAAGACTGAAATATTTTTCTCACTGTTTCTCCATAAAGAGTTCTCATTTGCTTTATTTTCAGTTAAAATACTTATTACCCTACCACAATAACACTGTGAGAATTTAAACAGGCTAACATTACCTTAGGATAATATAGCTATTCAATTTATTTTCAACTCACTCTATAAAGAGACATGAGATTACAACCATGAATGCTCTTAGAATTTAAAATTCTATAAACAGTTATAGGCTCATACGAACTGTGAGAATTGTAGCCACACTGTACAGTTATTTTACATTTACAGAGCAAGAAGTCAATAAAAATGGTTGTTGAGATGGATAGTTCAAATCCAAGATCTATCTAGCCCAGGGTTTATTCTCACAATAGACAATTTATTTCTATGAACAGACATGGGTTCAAGAACTCTCTAAGAATTACTAGTATCCTATATATGGTGCTCATAATGGCTGAATACATACATTACTGTACTATAAACCCTACTGGGCTTGGGTTTAGTCTTGGTTGCTGTGTGTACATAACCAATTGTATTTTATTAAATAAATCATAAGAAAGTTATGGCTTATCACTATACTGTCTGTAAACATAATCAATTTATTTGGCAAAACTGAAGTTCTGGAAAGATGAGTGTGATAAAACTTTAAAAATGTCTAAAACCAAAACCCAACAGAAGTTTATATAATCAGGCCAAGTTGAGCCCAATTCAGCAAGAAGCAATTCCCATTCTTATTTCTCTCCTTTAAACAAGAAAACAGCACTAAATTATTTGACGTTCTGACCATTTATATAGTTTATAGACATTTTTTTTATACACACACCATTTTTCGGGTAGCACAGAGCTTATTTTTTTTAGTTCCGTAGTGCTGTTTACAGAAGCTAGTTGTAATTCAGAAACAAACGCGTTGCAGCATCTTCAAACTTATATTAATTAGACGAACATTCGCAATTTGAGGCAGGCCACGATCAAACTATTACGGGCGGGAGGGGGGGAATATTCCATTGATAAAAAACAATCGTGCCTGTTGGTAGAACTTGTGCAGTGGTGAAATCCATCCTATTGATGGGGGCTTTATTTATTGATGGAAGGGGCTTTATTTATACCATTCAACAGCAAAGAACCTGGGCAGTTTTGCACCTTTCTAAGCAGCTTATACTATGACCGGTGCGCTCGATGGAGAACTAGTTTTGCTGTAGGTCCCGGCCTACTTACACATTAGCAGCAGGCGCCGTCTCAACAGATTCCTCGAGGTGATGAGCAAAGCCAGCAGCCGGGAGTTCACCCCCCAGGAATTCCACCCCACTGACCGCTTTGCCAATTGTGAACCAATCGTTGATCTGATCTACGGTGAGTTTTCGCAACATGGCTCAACTTTTAAGAACCCGCCAAGAAAACTCTCCTACCGCTCGGCCGACCAGCCGACCTGCGCTGAACTAATTAGCGGGCCCCGCCCGGCTACAGCCACGTGCCCAATTAGACTTCGAGATTCTTGCGCTTGTTCAGCGAACCTGAAACTAGCGTGGTTGCTTTCTAGTTGGCTCGATTTCGGTTTCTTAAGTTTGGTATTGTATCTCCTAGGCACGCTTACCCGAGAGTAAGATGCACTGAAAATAAGGAGCTTTATTTCTGAGAAGGGCGCAGGATTGAGCTTGGAAGTAATTCCGATTGTGCTCAGTGTGGACTACCGCAGTCTTACAGTGAAACCACACGCAAATATGGAGTTAGGTTTGCATGTTGTCCTTGATTATTTAAACCAGTTTCCTTTAATATACTAGAGTCGTTGAACCATAGACTATGTGGTTATGTAATGTTCACCCAACACACTACTGTAAAATACGGTGGGCTGCTTGGTGATTTAATGTCTTGGGAATTTACTCAAAAGTTGGGGTTGCAATCTATAGCATACCACTTGGAGATATATATATACTGCATTTGCACAAATAAACTAAGTCAACTATTCCAGCTGGCTTCTTACAACATACTGAGCCATCAACTAACAATTCACATTTTAGCTTTGTTTGATATCTCCAGAACTCCTAACCAGGAATTCTGGAATTTGTTATCCCAAGCTACATTACAACTTCTGGCTTTAGCATTTCAAATCTACACTGCATATTTGATAGGGTTAAAAGGAATCTGTGACTGGGGTGGAGGAGATCTTCTGCCAACATCATACAGTGCATCCTGACAATTGATGAGGGGGAATTTTGCCAGATTCTTGTTCCCGTTGCACCATGCAAGCCAAAGCATATCAGCTGGCTGTTTTTAAACCCAAATTTAGCCTTGTTTGGAAAAAAAAGACTTATTATTAAAGGAACCCACATAACATCTAATGGAATTAAATGACTGTGCTTGGAAGCAGGACTGTCTCTTCATCCAACCTCCTGGTAGGCTAATCTCACTTGCAAAGCCTGGTTCAGTTTCAAAATTTTATCAGCTTGCAGACATGATGGGGACACCAAGCCAAGGCACTCTAAATGATTCTCCAGGGATCACAATGTAAAAATTGCCCAATAGGAGCTTATCTGACCACCACCCCTCTTCCAGGAATCACCAGAGCATGCTGCTAATGGAATAATTGGTGAAACGTGTTAAGATTGCATCAAGCACAAAAAAATGTGTTGGAATAAGAGGGAAAATACACCTATGCAATTAAGTAGACCAAAGTCTCAGATATGGGAAAGGTATCTGTTGAAGATATTACAGGTAATCCTTGATTTAACAAACTCTTGTTTCACAACCATTTGAAGTTTTTATTTATTTATTTTAATCCCATTTATATCCCGCCCTTCTCCGAAGATTCAGGGCGGCTTCCAATTTAAGCACAAACCAATGTGCTTAGCAATAGCCTTCATTCTATGTATATGCCTGCTTATTAGGGCTTTCGCCCCCCCCCCAAGCGGCATTAAAGTTACATCACTGGAAAAAAGTGATATAGCATCTACGTAGTCACATGATCAAAATCCAGGAGCTTGTCAACCTGCATGTATTTACAACAGATTAAGCATCTCACGGTCATGTGATCACCATTTTGCAACCTTCCCAGCTGGCCTCTGACCAGCAATGTCAAAAGGAGAAGCTGGATTTGCTTCATGACTATATGATTCACTTAACATCTAGTGATTCAACTTAACAACTACATGGGAAAAAAGGTAAAATTGGGTGTGACTCACTTAACAACCACCTTGCTTAACAATGGAAATTCTGGTCTCAGTTGTAGTTTAAGTTGCCCACCTGTAACATGAGAACACAGCAGAAAAAGAGGTATGTTTGTATTGATTGCACTTATATGGCGCTTTTTGGATGGGATTCTCAGGCTGCTGATCAAGCAAATTGGTATCTGTTAGCCTAATAGAACATGGGTGTCAAACTTGCCACATCACGTGTTGTGTTGTGACGCATCGTGACTTTTTTTGCATTGCCAGCAATGGGGTGGGCACGGCTTCAGTATGATGAAACCAGCCCACAGGCCGGCAGTTTGACACCCCTGTAATAGAAGAAGGTGCAATGTTAGGGAAGTTTGATCTAGCATGTTGTACCCAGTTCCCCTTCACTTATTTTTAGAAATCCACAAAGCTGCAAGAAATAATTTAGCTTAATTATTTCAATATATATTTACAATGTTGAGAATATAAATAGCAATAGCATTTAGATTATATACAGCTTCATAGTGCTTTAAGGCCTAAGTGGTTTACAAATGTCAGCATAGTGTCCCCAACAATCTGGGTCCTCATTTTACCAACTTCAGAAGGATGGAAGGCTGAATCAACCTTGAACCCCATCAGGATTGAATTCCTGGCAATGAGGAGAATGAGCCTGCAATACTGCATTCTAACCACTGTGCCACCATGCCTCATGGCTAACAGTCACATGTGTTATGTATGGGGTGTGAGCAACAGCTCTGCAGGTACCACCAGGTGGCGCTGTGCTCTGGCCGGATTGGCTGAAGAGTTTCCGTGGGAGATACGGACGGATGGATTGGCTGGAGTGATACCTGGCTAGGTATATAAGGGGTCCAGGTAACCCCCTTTGTTCAGTACGCGCCTACTACCAATAAAGAGCTGACATGCGGTACTCATCTGTTTCTTCCTTGCCATGCGGTCCAGAACCCACTACACAATAACGTGTATTCCAACCTCCAAAGATTTACTAGCAAGCTTACCAGTATCAAAAAGCTAGCTACAGAATTCACCTGGAGTTATTACGATATAAACAAGGTTGCAGTTTGTTTTGTAACTGTAATTTAGACCTTGTTCATCTACTACAAACTAGTATTTAACTGCAAAGTGTCCTTAATTAGTATTGGAGCTGTTCCATTATAATACAATGGTACCTTGGTACTCAACTGCTTTGAAACTCATCAGATTTGGTACTCAAGACATCTTGATGTGAAAATTTTGTCCCTGTACTTATCATTTGTTTGATACTCGATGCATAAGTTAGAACTTGTCAGTGTCGGCTGCCTTGTGACTCAGTAAATTATTCTTTATGGGAAAAATTTGTTTGGTATTCATCGTTTTTGATACTCATCGTAACTCCCTGAACCAATTAAAGATGAGTACCAAGGTAACACTGTAATTTGTTCTCTGGAACTTTATAAAAGTGTTCAGGCATTCCAGTTTATAGCTATATTTACAAAAAATGCTAAAATAAAATGTTAGCTAATTTGTAATTTAGCATGTATACAAATCCAGTTAAAATAACGAACTGTGGTTCAGTTAATTAAGAGTTAGTGTTCTGCAATGAATATAGCTTAACAGTGCATTTCAGAAATTATGGTCTATAGCAGACATGTCAAACTCGCAACATCACGTGATGTCACGCAACGTGATGTCAAAACTGTAAACTTGAAAGCATTTGGGTCAATATAAAAGGGGGAAAAATGACATTGCCATAGGTGTATACTATAGGCCGCCCAACCAAGCAGAGGAAATAGATGAACTTTTTGCTAGTCAGCTAACTAAGGTATGTAAGAAGCACATCACAATAGTAATGGGGGACTTTAATTACCCTGATATCAACTGGGAGACAAACTCTGCACCAAGTGGAAGATCAAACAGATTCCTGTCAAACCTAGCAGACAACTTTCTCTCCCAAAAAGTAGAGAAGGGAACTAGGGGATTAGCCATATTGGATTTAATTCTCACAAACAGAGATAAAATGATAGAAGGTGTCAAAGCCACAGGAACCTTGGGGGGAAGTGATCATGCAATATTGGAATTCAACATTCTGGAGGCACAAGCAATAGAACACAGCCAAACTAGAGTCTTGGACTTTAAAAGAGCTAATTTCAATAAACTTGGAGAGACCATGGGAAGAATTCCATGGATGAGATTCCTAAAGGGGAAAACAACCCAAGAAGCTTGGGAAATTTTGAAAAGTGAGATAATAAAGGCCCAGTCTAGTACAATACCAACAAAGAAGAAAAATAACAGCTCTCAAAAGAAACCAGCATGGCTGCATAAAGAACTCTCTGATAAATTGAAAGATAAAAAGGACAAGTATAAGAATTGGAAAGAGGGGCACATAACTAAGTCAGAATATCAGCAAATAGCCTGTGCCTGCAAAGATGAAGTGAGGAAAGCTAAGGCTCAAAATGAACTAAGGCTTGCGACCAAAGTCAAAAATAACAAAAAATGCTTCTTTCAACATAAAAAAAACAAGAAAAAAGTTAAGAAAATGATTGGTCCATTAGTGGGGGAAAGTGGCAAGAAGGTGACAAGCAATAGGGAGAAAGCAGAACTATTTAATTCGTTTTTTGCATCTGTCTTTACACAAAGGGAAAAAACAGTCCAACCTACCCAAACCACTGCCATAAAAAACAGAATAGAAACGCAAGTTAAGATAGGCAAGAAAATGGTAAGTGAGCACCTGTCCAGCCTTGACGAGTTCAAATCACCAGGACCAGATGGATTACACCCCAAGGTTCTCAAGGAACTGGCAGACATGATCTCAGAACCACTGAACTATATTTTTCAAAGATCCTGGAGCACAGGGGAACTACCAGAGGACTGGAAATGAGCTGATGTAGTTCCCATCTTCAAAAAAGGGAAAAAAATAGATCCAGGAAACTACAGACCTATCAGCCTGACCTCAATACCTGGGAAGATTCTGGAAAAGATAATCAAACAACAAATCAGCGAACACCTTGATGCAAACAAAGTCATCACTAAAAGTCAACATGAGTTTGTCAAAAACAGATTATGCCAGACAAATCTTATTACATTCTTTGACCAAGTGACAAAACTAGTGGACCAGAGGAATGCTGTAGATATAATTTACTTGGACTTCAGTAAGGCATTTGATAAAGTAGATCACAACCTACTACTTGATAAGATAGAAAAATGTGGGTTAGATAGCATTACCACCAGATGGATTCGTAGCTGGCTGACAGGCCGTACTCAGCGTGTGGTCCTCAATGGAACCGCATCTACATGGAAGGAAGTGTGTAGTGGGGTGCCCCAGGGCTCTGTTCTGGGCCCAGTGCTCTTCAATATCTTCATTAATGATTTGGATGAGGGGATAGATGGGGAACTCATCAAATTTGCAGATGACACCAAGCTGGCAGGAATAGCCAATACTCCAGAAGATAGGCTTAAGATACAGAAGGATCTGGACAGACTCGAACACTGGGCACTATCTAACAAAATGAAATTCAATGGTGAAAAAAGTAAGGTTCTACATTTAGGCAGGAAAAATCAAATGCACAGGTACAGTATAGGTGGTACCTTGCTCAATAGTAGTAACTGTGAGAGGGATCTCGGAGTCTTAGTAGACAATCACTTCAATATGAGCCAGCAGTGTGCTGCAGCTGCCAAAAAAGCCAACACAGTGCTAGGCTGCATTAACAGGGATAGAATCAAGATCAAGTGAAGTACTAATACCACTTTACAATGCTTTGGTAAGGCCACACCTGGAATACTGCATCCAGTTTTGGTCACCACGATGTAAAAAAGATGTCGAGACTCTAGAAAGGGTACAGAGAAGAGCAACCAAGATGACTAGGGGGCTGGAGGCTAAAACATATAGGGAACGGTTGCTGGAATTGGGTATGTGTAGTTTAATGAAGAGAAGGGTGAGGGGTGACATGATAGCAGTGTTCCAATATCTCAGGGGCTGCCACAAAGAAGAGGGAGTCAAGCTATTCTCCAAAGCACCTGAAAGCAGGACAAGAAGCAGCGGATGGAAACTAGTCAAGGAGAGAAGCAACCTAGAACTAAGGAGAAACTTCCTGACAGTTAGAACAATTAACCAGTGGAACAACCTGCCTCCAGAGGTGGTGAATGCTCCAACACTGGAGGTTTTTAAGAAGAGACTGGACAGCCATTTGCCTGAAATGGTATAAGGTTTCCTGCCTGAGCAGGGGGTTGGACTAGATGACCTCCAAGGTCCCTTCCAACTTTATTATTATTATTATTATTATTATTATTATTATTATTATTATTATTATTATTATTATTATTAATGTATTGGACCTTTTTCTCCATTGCCAGCAATGGGGTGGGCGGGTTTTGGGATGACGCATCTGGCCCGTGAGCCAGTGGTTTGATACCCCTGGTCTATAGAATTTTACAAAACCTATAAAACTACATTCCATAAATCCTCTTCAGTAAGATCAAGATTACAGTTTAAAATTGAGTCTTCCTATCTTTTATTGTTAACCATCTGAATTTAATACAAGCCTCAAACTATCTCAGCAACATGTTTCAACAGCTGAAATAAATTCAACAGACGCGTCTCCCCTTCCTCCTATGTAATATTCACCTGCCAAACCAGACATCCTGCAGTCTGTCAAATCTACATAACTAACCTTCAGATTTATGATAAAGAGAAGCTCTTGCATGGGTAAGTTGAAAGTATAGCAAGTGAGCATAAGAGATTTATGAATCTGCATTTCATATTATGTGTACTTATACAGAGGTGAATCTTATTGAGAGTAAAACTAACATTTTAAAGATGATGTGCATCTCCCCCTAAGCAGTGTTCATTTTAAGCTGTATTCTCCAACCTGATGCCTTCCAGAAGTGCTGGACAATCCTAACCATGCTAAAACCAGTATGACAGTTAAGTGGAATGAGTTATTAAAAGTGGTGTAGATCATAGAATAAAAATGGCATTTAGTTTATGAAGGATCTAATTGAGTCTTTCCCAATCTGATAATGGGTTGGTCTGAAGCTGTCATAATTTTCCCTTTTAGCTATTAATTGCCAGTAAAGCAGAATTTGACTCAGTTGGACTGGATTCCTTCCATTCCTAACAATTCTATATGCAGTTTATGTTGTGAAAAAAGTTGTTTTGAGGTCATTCCATGTTACAACAATCAAAGCTGCAATTCTTAATTGTGAATAGGGAGTGATTTTATAAAAAGTTTAACCATTGCTGCCCCTATTCAATAAGCTGTACTGCTATGATGAGTCATCTGTATTTGAGGACATATAATAAAAGGGACGCGGTGGCTCAGTGGGTTAGGACGCTGAGCTTGTCGATCAGAAGGTCGGCAGTTTGGCGGGTCGAATCCCGAGTGCCGCGTAACAGTGAGTGCCTGTTACTCGTCCCAGCTTCTGCCAACCTAGCAGTTCGAAAGCACGTAAAAATGCAAGTAGAAAAATAGGGACCACTCCGGTGGGAAGGTAACAGCGTTCTGTGCGCCTTTGGCGTCTAGTCATGCCGGCCACATGACCACGGAGATGTCCTCGGACAAGCGCTGGCTCTTCGGCTTTGAAACGGAGATGAGCACCGGCCCCTAGAGACGGAAAGGACTAGCACGCATGTGCGGGGGAACCTTTACCTTTAATATATCGTACTTTAAGAGAAAAAGGGTGGTGGTTAAAGTAGTAATTTTATACATATTTACTTAGGAATAAATTCTATTGAAATCAGTAACTTTTGAAGTGAAAAGCACATACTTTAAGCTTTGATTACTTGTAAGCCGAAACAAGTACAGTTCTATGCATATTTTTGGGAGGAGTCACACTGAATTTATATAAGTGTATCATTCGAGGAACATCAGACGTCTTAGACCAGCGTGAATTATCAGAGCAGGCTATACAAAGCGTATAGTGGGCAGCCCGACCCTATTGCAACTTAAAATACAGCGTCAATTAATCAAATAATACGGAATTAATCCGCGTATTAGCGCCCGTGGTATTTCAACCTCTCTTGGATATACGCTATTGAATTTTGCAGGCTTATTTTCCTCTACGCACTGAATCGAACTGAAATCGTAAGTGTATTTTCTAAACTCAAGTGGCAGTTAATGCTCCTGCCCGTGGAGAAGCAGAAAGAACAAGGCTTCCTTGCACAACGGTGTCTGTGCCCCGAATTGTCCCCTAGTATTCGAAAGAACTGAAATCTGCAGAAAATAAGCCAGGCCAAGGTGTCTTTTTCAGCAACGTCCAGCCTTTGCGCGGCGGGAAGCAACTCTTACAGGGGTCTTCAAACTTGGCCCTTTTATGACTTGTGGACTTCAACTCCCAGAATTCCTCAGCCAGCAAAGCTGGCTGAGGAATTCTGGGAGTTGAAGTCCACAAGTCATAAAAGGGCCAAGTTTGAAGACCCCTGCTTTAGCATAATCATCCAGAACAGGGGGTGCTGTAGGCGGCCAAAACCGGATGAAGAGCCGTTCTAGGAAGACGCTACTTCCGTATCCAGCATCCCTTGCGGCATTCTTACTCTACAATCATCCGTTTGTGACCTTTCATTCTTAGGGTTTCTCTGACTTTGAAGGTGGGTTAGATGTTATCCTTTGGGATAGCGGGTTGGCTAGGAGATTTATTTTTTTTTACCTTTTGCTGTCTGACAGCGCCCCATCCGGCGCCTTGGGAGCGGCCCCGTCGCTTGCGAACGAAATTAACGCTCCGTTGTTGGGGAAGGTTACCGGGATGGGTCTAAGGATGTAGTCCAAGGATCTCCAACTCCTGCTCCGTGGACCAACACTGGGCTGTAATATGCCAGCAACCGGGCCGTGCAAGCAAGCGAAGCCCCATCCGCGAGAACTACTAGAGGACTTACTACCTCACTTTCTCTCGTGCCCTACTTTGTAGTAGGAGAGCCTTTTTAATGGCAAAAACTCGAGTCTAGTAGCATCTTACCCAACTAACAAGCTATTTAAAGGAATAAGCTTTCCTGAGCTGTAGTTCCACTTGTGGCTGTTAAAATGTGAGCCTTGGGTATGCAATCCTAGAGTATACTAGATTCATTGCCACTAGAGGTGAAAGTTCCTATCATCTTCTATATCCTCTTTGGGCAAAAGCTGTAGGAATTTATTAGGTATGATACTTACATGAAGCTATTATAAAAACTGTAGATTGCCGTTGCCAGTGTGGCATACAGATGTGTTGTATTTTGATTTCTGTCCTGGAGATGTTGTAGGATGGAAAATAATGTATAAAGTTACCTCCTTCTGAGCCTTTGCTCATGTAGGATCTATTCTAAGCTATGGCTTGGGCAGCCATAGTTTCAATGGAAGACCCAGAGGTGGTTAGACGCACTTAATGTAGTTTATGGTTAACTCATAAAAAATCCTACTAACTGGATGCTGTTTGCTAGGCTAGAGAAATAAATTTAATAAGGATGGGCTTTGGTTTCCATGTTCCATTTGTGGATTTTCAAAGGCTTGTAAGTTGATCACTGTGGCAAACTACTGAATAATAGGCCACAAGTGTGATCCAAAAGAATTCTTACTTTCTTGGGTAAATGAAGTTAAATGCATTCTGAATAAAGCCTTCATATTCAAGGTGGTCTTTTTTTAAGAGTACCTCTGGTCACTAATAAAATACGAGTTTGAATTTAAAAAGCACATAAATTTAATAAATTAGTAAGCACTAGTTTACTTTCTAATAATGTCTGTTTTATTCCTACTTACAGATGCTGGGTAATATTTCAAGGTTGTGGGCTCTCTATAAACCTTCACCAGAAATGCAGCCTGTTGTGATTTCTGTAATCTTGACAGGATACCTTTTTTACAAAATTGAATTTGGAGGTAAATTTTATATGTTTGTTTTCTGGAAATTTAGTTACATATGCAATTTTAGTTACATATGCAATTTTACATATGCAATTTAGTTACATATGCAATTCTGTGGGTGCACCGGATTTATGGAACCATCTTCCGGTCGAGCTCCGGATGGCGCCCGATCTCCGCTCCTTCTGGCGCGATCTTAAAACCCATCTCTTTAAACAAGCTGGCCTGGCCTGATGGGACGGGGTGGGATTTTTATAAATGAACTTTAATTTTAATTTGTATTAATTTATGGGCATTGTTTAATCATGTTTTAATTATTTTTAATTTTTGTATCTAGTTTTTATGTATTGCCCTGTTCACCGCCCTGAGTCCTCCGGGAGAAGGGCGGTATATAAATTAAATAAATAAATAAATAAATAAATTTTGGATTTATTAGATTTTTATCCCACCTTTATTACTTTATAAGTAACTCAAGGTGGTGAACATACCTAATACATCTTCCTTCTTCTATTTTCCACCAGCAATAATCCTGTGAGGTGGGTTGGGCTGAGAGAGGGTGACTGTCCCAGTTGGTTTACATGCCTAAGGCATGACTAGAATTCACTGTGTCTTGGTTAGCACCTTAACTGCTACATTAAGCTGTAAGCAGTCATTCATGCCTGTGTCATCTCTCACTTGGATTACTGTGACACACTTTACATGGGACTACCCTTGAAGACAATTAGGAAGCTACAACTACTACAGAATGCAGTTGCATAGATAGTTCTGAAGGCTCTTTGGTTGGTATATTTAACACTCCTGTTTTGTGAGCTGCATTACTTGCCAGTCTGCTTTCAAATCTAATTCAGGGTGTTGGTTGTCACCTTTAAAGCCCTGCATAGCATGGTTGCAGGGTGTCTGAGGAACTATCTCACCGTAATAGGATTAGCCCATCCCATTCACTCCAGCAGAAGAAGCCTACTTCAGATCCCATCTGCCAAAGAATTTCACCTAGCGGAGTCTGCTGTGGCCCCTCCCTTTGAAATATGCTCCCATTGGAGGTGAAATTGGACCCTACATTCCTGGCCTTCCACAAGAGCCTTAAAACCTGGCTGTGCCAGCTGGATTGGGGCCCAATATGGGCGCTTTATGCTGGGGTGGCTGACGGTAGAAAAAAAATCCCCAATGCCTGTCACCTGTCCTCTTGGGTTTTTTTAATCCCCAAGCCATGTGAATTAACATTTCAATTCCTGAATTGCATTGTTAGTACTGTCTTACAGTGATTTCAACCAGTCCTTAATAAAACATTATCTGAAGTGTTCAAACTAAAGGAAATAACCAATTCATGGATATCAAACTTGTCCCAAATTTTGCAAAAATAAGTTAATCTTATTTCTTCAAATTCTTATAAAATCAGGTTACTAATTTGGGCCTAATACATATTCTTCAGCAATCTGTAATAAATATGGAATTTCAAGGTGTTAGTGACATTAGTGTCAAGACGTCCAAAAAATAATTTGAATAACCATAAATCATTGAAAGGTAATCCAAACTTTCAGTAAAATTTATTGATAACAGATTTTTAATTATGTTTGACATTCCTCTTGACAAACTGTTTGACAGCTTTTTCCCTAATATAGTACAATATAGGCTTTAGCATATTTTTCCTGAAAGTTCCAGTCCCAGGTATTTGTATATCATAAAATATAATTGTGAATTAAAATAGTTAAGATTTTTCATCTATGCTACAACATTTCTGGTATTTATTAAATTTACAGATTTTTTTTGTAATTATATTTGCCTTGAGTATTCAGGTTCTCTTAATACATTTTTTTTCTTGAAATATAACTTTGTCCTGATATGACCTATGCCTCTAAATTTATTAGAAATTATTGTTTGGTCTTTTGATAATGAAATTCTTTTATCCTTAGGTGAACATTCAGCTGAAAGAAGAGCAGCGGAAAAAAAGAGGAGGAGTAAGTGCTAGCATAATTGGAAATGTATATAGGTCTGTCATAATTACATTTCATTAATCAAGAGCTTAATGTAGAACTTGACAGTGGTTCTGCGTTAGTCGTTAGTACCAAGTGTGTACATAAAGCTCTGAAAGTAATACTTCTTCTGAATCTACGATTTTCTTAATATGTATATCCATTAAATAAGATTCAGATTTTACTTGGCACGTATCTAGGCTAGCTAGCGCCTTTCCCCATGTTGGAAACTAAAATATACTGCTCAAAAAAATAAAGGGAACACTTAAACAACACAATGTACTGTATTTAATAGTAGGATGTCTTATTTTCTGTTCCCTTTGTTTTTTTTGAGCAGTATAGTATAGTACATGGAAAAGTAAGTAGTACCTCTAAAATCTGTCAGTGACTTTTACGATTAGGTCTCCTTTCCTCTACTTAACCCATTAAAAAACTCCCTTTTTACAGCCCTGTAAGCCCTTAATTCAGGGTAGAGTCAGGGCAACTGGATGGAGTTGAGCATTTACTGACTGGATGCACTTCCTGACGCCTCTACTTAACCCATTAAACCAGATTATGCAAGCCAGTTTGTTAAATTTATATGTTGTTCATTTTGCTATCGAAAGCAACTCTTAATAAAATATTCAGGGGACAGATAGAAATCATCTCTTGTCAATTTGCTAAGCTGAGTGAAACAGATGCTATAACGAGGAAGCTACTGGTATTTTTTAGGTTTAAAATCTGGATCCAGTCTATTTGGTATTAAATTCTGCTAGAAACCATTTTAGTGTCTTATCTATATAATATTTTAAACTCACAAGCATGTTTTTCCACTTTTGTGGTTTTTCTTTTTTGCAGATAGCACTATATTTGAATATACATGATTTTTATTCATAATTAATTTAAACTTATTTAAATGAATTAAAACTATCATCTTTCACAATGTACATACCTGGAAGAGTGTAGCTGCAATTCTAACTGTTGCCTTGCAGCTGGTGTTCACATTCTTCTGTTGTAAGCAGTCATAACATGCTAGAAAAAGCAAATCTGTTACTTGGTTGAGGCCTGTTAAAAGTGCCACTAGATAACAGAAGCATTGATTATAATTATATAGTTATTGGGTCCTCCATATGCTGGCTCTGACAGCTATGTATTAAGGAAGAGTATGAATAAAGTGTAAAAATGCTGTAGTTTATAAGTATTACGAAGTGAGACATACTGAACACAGTGTGATTGATTCCCAAGTAAACATGCATAGCATTCTGCTATTTTATTTAGATTGTAGCATTTTATGTGTTTGCATAAAATAACACTTAGACTTGTGTATCTATCCAAGCTTGATACAGGCTTGAGTTATATTTTCTGTATCAGAATAATTGATAGATGTTATATGTAGTCATACTAAAGTTATCTAAAATAGTGAGTTGACCGCAGCATCATATGAATGGACTGGTCAGGTTGCTCTTCCTTCCCACTTCAATCTCATATGTGTAACCTAGGTCTGCTATGAAGAGTCTTCATGGCACTTTGGAGCAGAATTGGGGAGTAAAATTGAGAAACATTTGGTGGAATCTTCTGATGAGAAAATACAATTAGGTAGTGCCCAGTGGAAAATGTAATATTATAATTGATTGGTTGTTGATTTTCCCCCATCATTCTACGTCATAATTTTTCAGTAAAGTATAAGTATTTTTTAAAAAATTATTTATTGTTGGTCTAATTAAGATTATGTTATTTCAGGAGCCAGGCCTCAGCATCATTAAAACTTGCACTCTTCAGTATGTCATCTTAGCTGTAAACAAGTTGAGCTACATCATGGGAAACCAATTATTCTGTAAGCAGTGTGCATCATTAGCACAATGGTAATCTGCCATCTGTCATGGTGCGAATAAATGTGATGTTCAAGAATTGTGCTGAATATTTTATTAATAATGTATATTTCCTACATGTTATCAATATTTCTTATTTATTTATTTATTGGACACTTTCCTTCACTGCTTTCTTTTAATTGTTGGTCTTTAATTGTCCAGCTATCAAAGTGGCATACAGTACAACATAATGACATTGTACAACACAGTTACTGTATTTTTCAGACCATAAGACACACTTTTTTCCCCAAAAGTGGGGGGGAAAACGAGGGTGCGTCTTATGGTCCGAAGGTGATCCGTATGGCCAACCCCAACCTCTGCAAGTGGAGCACGAATCGGCACGTGCTGAGAAACGCCGATCTCACGCTCCTGCACTCTCCCTCGCTCGGTTTCAGCTTCCCTTGCTACAAGAGAAAGCAGGCTGAAACGGAGTGAGGAGATTGCCAGGAATGCGAATCGGCTGATCTCGCGCTGCTGCAATCTGCCTCGTTTCAGCTTGCTTTCTCTTGTAGCAAAGGAAGCTGAAACCGAGCGAGGGAGTTTGCAGGAGCGCGAGATCGGCCGATTCGCATTTCTGGCAATCTCCCCACTCCGTTTCAGCTTGCTTTCTCTTGTAGCAAGGGAAGCTGAAACCGAGCGAGGGAGTTTGCAGGAGCGCGAGATCGGCCGATTCGCATTTCTGGCAATCTCCCTCACTCCGTTTCAGCTTGCTTTCTGCAAGAGAAAGCCGGGCTGCAGGGCCGCCTCCGCGGGTACTGCTCTAATGCAGAGAGGGACAAAGGGAGGGAAGGAAGGAAGGGACAATGGGAGAGGGAGGGAGAGAAAGAGAGAGGGAGAGAGAGAGAAGGAGAAAGAATTTTTTTCTTGTTTTCCTGCTCTAAAAACTGGGTGCGTCTTATGGTCCGGTGCGTCTTATGGTCCGAAAAATACGGTATATAAAATATAATGCTCTATTTAGCACTCCTAGGGCTCAGATTCCAGGATACACGACAGAACTTCAAAACATAGTAGATAAAGCATGTTAAAGACAGCAGGATCTATAATAACCTAAGGCCATAAAATCTAGCCAACCAAAACCCGCCAAAATAAAGCAGTTTCTATTTAAAGAATCTAAGGAAAATGTCAGCTGATACATCTACAAAGTCACGTCCCAAGGGAAAAAAATCTGAAAGCTGATTTCATGCTTTTAGATAGTAGGTATGGATTGGCTCTTTCTATCCTTTCAGAGAAGTAGTATGTCAGTAAACTATCTGATCTGCTAATCCTGGGTGCCTAAAACTGAACATTGATGAAAAGGATAAAACTGTAAAGTTGCATGAAATGTGTAGGTGTGAGGGGAGGTAAAACCTGAGGGGAATGGGAGCTATAACTGTATCAATTGCATGCTAGATTGCAGATAAAAACGTGTAGCATTCATCCCTACAAGTTGCAAAGGTTCTCAGTCACATACACAATCAGGTACTCCCTGGCTTTGTTGGAAAGAAACATTTGTATACAATTTTTCTTTAGAATTTCACAAGTCTTTCCATATCTCTTCTGAGATTCTAGCAGATTCTTGGTCCACCTAGAATAATCAAACAAATGAGGTAAAAACAAAATAGCAGAAGAAAGTATTCAGTAAAAATGTGATCAAGTTATTTTCTATTTTGTTACCACATCTTAAGATTATATGATAATGAAGTTAGGCTGAGTTGGCTTTACAAATAGAGTTAATCTTTATTTTTTATGTATTTGTTTATTAAATTTATTTAATAAACCACAAGGTGATTCCATCAGTTTGGCATCCATGTTAATAGCACCAATTCTGAAGAAACATATTTAATGAGTTTTGCATAATCACAATATAAAGTGCATAATATCTAAATTATATTGTTCATTTACTTAGTGAATATCACTTACATCCCCCAATTAGCACTTCTGCTATGAGAATAAGAGTGTCTGGGATGTAATCAACATTTGATTTTTGTACATTTTGTTGAAATAGAATGAATTAGTTTTAAGAATATTCTAATCTGGTAAGTGTCCTTGACCTCTAAACCCTAGATTTAATTTTGCACCATAAGGGAAACATACAGAGATATATTTTTGTTTCCCCTGAGGTGGTTTGTTTTGTTTTGTTTTGTTTAGAGATAAATTCCTGTATCATTCAAGTTATAAATCTGTTGTACAAATGCACTGAAAAACAAACCTAATAAGCACTGGTGTGTGGTGGACTGAATATTGTATATGGTACTCTCAGCTGTAAATACAATTCTGCCCCATGACAGCTTGAATTGACAGTCCGTTTTGTCAGTATTAATACCAATATAAAACCATGAAACTGCATAACTTGTTAATTTTGAATTAGCAATTATTTGATCCTGCCAAATAATGCAGTTTTGTCAATAGAAATATTGTAGTAGCTGCTGTAGTTAGGACATACCCATGTTACTATGCCCATTCTTTTTCCTGGAACCCTCCTGATTTTGGGGGGAAGGGGGCAGGCTTTAGCTAGAACAAACCACAGCCAGGCATTATGAGAAATTCAGCCTAGAGGGCAATGTGTAGTCATAAAAGTAAGATTTTGATCCTGTAAGCTACTTTCATATGTTTTGTAAGGCTAATTTTGTAAGACATCTCTCTCCAAGTTGGGAAAAGGTAAGATTAAATTCATTTTTGTGACCAGTTTGATTTCAAACTGCTGCTTTCAGATTTGAAAACCATTTGTACCTTTATGTTTATGCTGCTCCATGGCCATTGGATGGAAGGGTTTTGATGTTAGATAAACAAGGTCAGTCACCCAAACGCTCTGCATTTAGCTTTCAAAGTAGTGTAACAATATGCCTTCCTTTAATGTTTCCTACCTGATGGATTTCTGAAGGGCCATATTCTCCCAGACCTTGGGCTAGGTTAGCTGGAGCTTTTCACAGAATGTTTGTAAATGTGCTGCCAAGTAGATTCACCATCTTGCTCTTTTTATTCTTTTCTAGTTTACCCTTTGATCAATATTCTTACTATATTGCTTTTATTTTGCTTATTGTGAGCTATCCAGAGTCCCTTAGAAGTTAGGCGGTGTCAAATAAGCAATTGGAAGATCTTTTTAAAACTGTTAGGAATACGTTTGTAAGTTGGCTATTGTTTTAATACTATTCAGATATTGTTTTGCTGGGTTTTTATTATGTTTTCTGTAAATGAGCAGAAGATGTAGATTAGGAAATGGTTGGCAGGTGAATTATTTTAAATAGTACTAATACACAAAATGGTGGGATAAGAAATGCAAATCACCCACAGATATTAGTAATACTTTGAAGGATGTGATTTTTTTCCAACTTTAGCATTGTATGCACATAATATGTGAAGCCACACATACAATTAAGAAATAATCAACATCACTTTCTTCCCTAATTGTACGTGCAATTAAAATAATTAAATAATATAATTACAATTTTGGCTCAAAAGGGCTAAGATCAACAATGCAGAAACTTTGCAGCTTCATCTGCTTGTATGTATTCTGGTAAATTTGAAACACAAAAGTCTTCTCACTCAAGTAGATTGTTATATATAACAAATACCTTCTGCTGTGTTTGTATCTCTGAAATAAAATAAAAATTCAGAGATGCAAAGCACTATATTTTAACAGTAGAAACAGGCAGGCAGATTATGTTGCCCATCCTGTTTATTTAACTAAAAGAAGAGCACACAATCTCTTTAGCAAACTTTCAATCAGTACAATTCTACTGTATAATTCAACAGAAGAAGTTTAGATAAATTGAAGTAAATGGATATTTCCTAAATTACATGTTTTTTAAAATATCCTCTTTGAATATACAAGTAAATTGATACTTTAAACAGTTGTGCATTTAAGCCCAAAAGAGGTAAAAATAGAAGACCGGGACAAAGAATTTTATGGAAATAAGGTTTATGTGCCAATTCTAATTGTTTTCTCTACTCACCTCATGCTAGAAATTTCAATGATATCTGCTGGGTTGATTATTAATTCATCTAAAGGGATGTCTTAGACTTTTGAGAAGTTGATCTCTTTGTTTCTAAATCCCTCAAAATGTAATCTGAATTGTATTCAACTTTAAAATTATGATATGTGGCAGGAAATTTTTACAGTAGCTCATTGTTTATCTTGTGTTTAATCATTGGAGACTAATTCCCTTTGTAATATTTATGTACAAATACATATGTTCTGTCACTGAATAAATAGTATAGATTTTTTTCCCCAAAAAGTTTCCCATCCAACTTTTGTTTAGCTTTAGCTCTATAGCAACATCCTGTCCCTCAGGTTATGTTATGTATTACAATAGCCAGGTGTGTGGTTATCTTCACATGGATAACATAACCATGATTTATTTTCAATGTAATTATTGAAGAAAAAGGCATTGCATAGTTTCAGCTGTTACCATGGATGTCTTAAAATTGTTTCTATTTATATGTAGGCTGAGAGTCATTCAGATTGCAGTAGAATATGCCAGGTTACAATATAGTTGGCAATTTGTGATTCAGAAACTTGTATGACTATACCCCAGGACTTGATAGTCTTAAGGTACATAATACAACCATTTGGTAAAAGCTAAGGAGGTTTCAATGTGATCAGTAATCTTATGGAAATTCATTTAACCCCCCAGATCATGTTGAATTTTATAAGAGGAAAAACATGGATATAAGTATTTCCATATATAAAATATTTCACTGGTCTATAATTTTTGGGAAATTATCAACCTCTGAGATAAAATGTGTTAATTCTTACATATTTTGATTAGATGAATTAGAAAACAGGTGATAAAGGTGCTGGTTGGCTAAAGTTTTCAAGATATTTCACAATAAAGATTTATACATAGGCTGGTATATTTGCCTACAAGGGAGAGAGGTATCTAATGATCATGATGCCTTGTAACTTCTCACCAAAGTATAGTAGAACAGTGATAATGGTACCATATGGAAGTGTATAAAGTTATTTTCACTTTGACACTAATGATTATTACCTAATTAATTTATTGTTCTTTCATTGCAAGGTACATTTTGTCTTGTTCAGATCTATACATCATACAGTTACATTTGGGGGCTTGTGAAAATGTTATTGCCTAACATTTCCCAGGAACAGTTGCATGATATTTTTCCTCAGAAAACTGTGTAAACAATGCAGATAACTTCTGCTATATTTGTGGCAAGGTTACATTTGCATCTCAAAAGTGCAGTATGATGGCAGTGGTAAAAAAGGTATGCCACCTATATTTTGGATACAAAATAGGGGATCAGGACAAGAGTTGGGCCCCTCATTATTGTTGCATTATATGTGCAAATTATTTGCTTCATTGGCTAAACAAGAACAAAAAATCCATGCCTTTTGCCATTCCAATGGTGTGGAGGGAACCCACTAATCATGGTAGCGACTGCTATTTTTGCATGGTTCCCCCAATTGCAAAAGAGTTTTCAAGAAAGAAGAAGTGGATTGTGGAATATCCAAACATTCCATCCGCACTGCGTCCTGTTCCCCATGGTAAGGGCTTGCCAATTCCAAATCCACCAGAATCCTATACTCTAGGATGAGAAAGATGATGAACAGGAGGGAGCTGATCCAGGGCCGTTGATGTCAGTGGACCCAAATTTTAGCCCACCGTATGCTCCTCCTGAACCACATCTAATTTCACAGAGTGAACTAAATGACCTGATTAGATATTTGGAGTTGCCTAAGAGTAAGGCAGAGCTATTAGGATCCAGATTACAACAGTGGAACCTTGTTTAATCTGATGTTAGAGCTTGTCAGTTTTTCATGCAAAAAGCAGGAAAATATTACATGAAAAACCAATGTATGATTGGAAAGTTATTGGTATCAACAAAAAAATAAATTTATGATGATTGGTGTGGCACTATTCTCATTGCTATATCACATTTGCAGAAAAGTTATGGAGCATAATTGCACACACCCCTCATAATTTTGAATTATTTTGATGCAATTTTGACCTGAAGCTGTATCTTGGAAACTGTCTTTATGTCTAGTTGTTCTGGTGTGCAATGCCCTGTAATATTGTCTTGAGGGAAGAAGTTGAAATAGTTTATGTCCAGGATGTGAGGGTTCTGTAGATATTTTCACAGCCCTCTTTCTTGCTCATGCAGTTTACAGGTCCTCAATGGAAGGCAGGCTGGTAGCAGTTGTTTTTTCTGCAGTTCTAACTATTCATTTAAGTCTGTGTCTGCCTTGTTTGACTGCAGTTTTAAACCAGACAGTTATAGAGGTGCAAAAGACATACCGGTACTCAATAATTCCTTTGTAGAACTGTATCAGCAGCTCCTTGGGCAGTCTGAGCTTTCTGAGTTGGTGGAGGAAGAACATTCTTTGTTGTGCTTTTTTGATTATATTTTTGATGTTAGGTGTCCATTTTAAATCTTGAGGTATTATAGAACCCAGAAACTTGAAGGTCTCTACTGTTGATACAGTGTTGTCTAGTATTGTAAGAGGTTGTAGAATAGTAGGGTTTCTCCTAAAGTCTACTGTCATTTCTACAGTTTTGAGTGTGTTCAGTTCAAGATTGTTCCGGCTACACCACAAGGCTAGTTGTAAAAGGCATAGCTCTCATTGAAGCAGTAAACATAGGTCAGACTGCTGTCATTTTAGGTGGCTCATGACAGAAAATACAATGCAATGCTAGAACCTTGAGTTAAGTCAGAAAATGATCCTCTTTAAATTACAAAATTCCTTTTTTATGTAAGCATTTAAGCTCAGATGGAGAAGTTAATAGAATCGGTAAAGTGCAAAAGCAATAAATACAATAGGATGAAAAATATCAAAGACTAATAGATCAAGAAAAGTTATAAGGAAGGCTCACTAATTAAGTGGAAACGAGAAATGACGATAGAATCACATGCATTTTTCCCTAGGATCCGCAGCTATTGTATATAATCTTGCAGATACTTTTTGTATAAATTCAGCTATGAATTAAATGCCATTTGTCTACCCTTCTACTTTTTCTCCCCTGAAATGTTTCTTTTTACTCCTGTTGATCTTCCTCTGGGCTGCTGTGCACACTTCCAAACAAAGCACTAGGCAATTCCACCATTTACATTTTCTAAAAATGTTTATAGAGTCCATTTGATTGCCAGAGGCATTCTATAAAAAATATGTTGATACTTTGCAGCTTCCCATTTAAAATACATGCATATAAAATTCAAGAGCCTGGTAAATACCAGGTACGCTCTGAGATAATACCTTGAATGTCACATGATGGACCACATCTAATGTAAACTCAATCTGTGTGTTTAATTAAAGGTTCTGGAGGTTGCGTATACCCGGTTAACTGAGCATGTCATTGTCAAGCAATAGATGAGAGCAGTGTTTCTCAACCTTGACAACTTTAAGATGTCAAGACTACAACTTCCAGAATTCCCCAGCCACCATGGGGAAGTTGCCAATGTTGAGAAACACAGGATTAGAATGTTGTGCAAACAGCTGAGTTGGCATATATAAAAATACATTTAAAAATATAATGAGGTTAATAATTGATAAGCAGTACTGGGAGGGGCTGGGATGTCATCAACTCTAGCCAGTCAGAGTTAGGTATATGCAATTTCTGCCTCAAAGAAGCTGAACAGGTTTCCCCTAAGAAGAAGCAGGAGGTGAAATACAGGCTACTTTAGAAGTAAGGCTTAAACTCTCATATAACTAATTAATATTCACAGGGTGGCAGGGGAAAGAGACAAGAACAAATTGACACAAAGCTGTTATGATGTCAAGGTTACATCTCATCATTGCCAAAAGATTCATTAGATTTCACACTTAAAAATCCAAGGATTTTTGTTTTTATTCTTTCCAATGTGCTAGAACTTGGACAGACCTCACACTAAGCAGGTCATGATTTGTCAGCACAATTACTCCTTGAATTGAATACAACAGGACCAAATGTGGTCTGGCAGAGGAAGATAGCAAAGAAAAGATATAGTTTGAAAATCAGGCATGAGCTGCAGAGAAAAAGAAAAATTCTCCAAAGCATCACAACAGGAGAAATATGGGTAATATAAATTTTAAGCTCTCTTCTCTGGTTATGTAATGTAGAGCAGAGTGTGTTTGTTTTATTTATACCCTGCCTTTATGATTTTTATAAACAGCTCAGTGCAGTGAACATATCTAATACTCCTTTCTGTTTTTCTCAAAACAATACTGTGAGGTAGGTTGGGCAGAGAAAAGAATATTTTTTAAAAAAAATAGTTTGCAAAAATAAATAATATTTTCACTTAATATTTTACTTTCTATAATTTTCCAAAATGTATAGTAGCCAACTACATTCTTAGCTTAAAATGTTCTTTGTGTACAACCCATGTTAAATTACAGCTCTTTATGTCAGGTAAGCCTAGAAAATTGGTCTAATTCAGTAAAGCATGATTAAGTGAACAGCTTTTAAATATTATCAAGTTTCCTGATCACAGAATCAATTACCATCACAAATAAATTTGACTCGATGTTGCTTCCTCTTCATTTTTTAAATACTTCTAAAAAATTAAAATACGTTGAATATATTTTTCCCAAACCTTTCATGTACCTTTTCCAATTCTCCAGTAACGTTAATAGGAAATTATGTTCTCCCCCTTCAATTAATACCATATACAACCCAGTGGGTTTTTAACCTCCCACTTTCAGGAAAGCCTTGTCCCAGAGCCTCGCCTTGACGGAGAAGCGGAAGGAGGGGGCGTGGTCTCTGCCATCTGCATTCCTTGCATACCTCAAGTCTTGTAATAAGGACTGTCAACTTTTAAAGTACATTGTGCCTTTAGCCCATAGGGTGTAACATAGAGGAAGAAGACAGGAAGAATTACTCTTGCTCGAGTCATTCTACCATATGTTTAAAACTGCTATTAAGACTTAAGCAAAGCTGCAGAAAGCGGATTTGATTTTTCATCTATGTATATTATAGCACTATAGCTGTGGTCACTCATCTGAAGCACAAAAAAGTCAACCATATTCTAGCACAGAGTTTTGTGAACCCAGTCTATCAATTTATGAATGTGCAGTGAGTTGTGTGAACATACAAAATTAGAATAATTTGAGTAGACTGGTTAACAGCAAGTAAGCATAACATCCAACTAGAGCCAATGCCAGTTAATGTTAATGGATCTTAGCAGAGGGCCCTTAGAAAATTTCAGATGGGAGTTCTAGTTCCTGTTGATATATTTTTTCCAACACAGAATTTTCACTTTCATATCGTATCTGTGGTTTGTATAGATCAGTGTTTTTCAACCTCAGCACTATTATCTATGGACTTCAACTCCCAACCAACATGCTTAAAATTCTGAGATTGAGAAACACTGGGTTATATGAAAGAATAAATATTTACCAGTTATGCAGTGGCATTCAAATTAGGCTGCATCCCTTTTTATTATTTAGGAAACATGGTTTTAAACTGTCATTATCTCTCTACTGGGGACTAAAAGATGATGTAGTTAAAGCAGCCACATGGAGGCATTTTCCGCATCTGTATTGGTGGCAGGAAAGGAGTACTCAATGTCATTACAGGATACAGACAAAATAAGAAGCCCTAATAAAATAAAGATAAGCTATAGGCATGTTGAGTGGGCCAATATTATGTGGTTTGGTTAAGATTTCATCTTTGCCTAATGAGGTGCGTTTATAAAGGTAACATGTTATTGAGAAGCTTGCTAAGTCTTTGTAGTTGCTTACCATATCACGTGAACATAGCCAAAATGAACTAACTTTACGGGTTAGGCCTCTGGGATTTGTACCATAGGAATATTTGCTGAGCGTCCAAATTCTAATCCAAAATATTAAGACTGGAACAATATCACTAGTGTTAGAAAAATTGTATTGTAGTATCTTAAAAGCTTAACAAGCTTCTTATCCTTAAAGCAACCTAATCCTCAAAGTTGTAAATCCTTAATATGTGAGCCTTTGTTAAAAGTTAAAGATAACAATACTCTGAATGTGCTGTCTATATGCATACAGTGTACTGAATCCCAAATGAGCCTATCATATTTTCGACTAGGTTACTTTGAAAACCAACCCAATGTGGTTAGTTTAAAATTACCTATGCAGATTTGGAAAATTGAATTGATAAATACATTTAGCTGTGATGTACTCAGTATTTGCTGAGTGTGGATTATTACTAAAGTAACCCACATTCTAAGAAACTGTGATATGTGAAAATATGAATCAAGTCAATATTTGAGAGAGTCCATAAATTTAGGCCTCTTCTAAAGAAAAATTAGGTGTTTGGGGAGCCCCATGTCACTCCTGAATTTCAAGATACATCTATTTCAAAACATTTGTTCTGTTTCGATTTATTGTTTTATTCTATTTAATAAAAATAAAATATCTTCCTAGAGAATGATCATATTTGCTATTATGCAGAGCCAAGTTTTATGTTGCCTGTGAAAGAAGTCTGGCTCTATGCCTTAGTAATTCATGTGGTTTTTTGCTCACCGCATAATCTACTTTTCTTCCAGATTTTAGCTTTTACTCCAGCCATTGCCCAGATTAAGGTCTAAAAAAACCAAACAAATTATACAATACAGCGGAAAAAGGAAACCACAGTAGAAACACTTGGAAGCCTTTGATATGCCAGGGTTTGGGGGAAGGGGAGTATAACAAAAAGAAATACATTTGTATCAGATTCCTACTGATTATTAGGAAGAAATTAATTTTGTTATGGTTCAGTCTCGTGTGATGCAAATGTTATGTGAACACAGTGAAAAACCTGATTTTACTTTCAGCTAAACACTGGAAGAGATAATGTTTAGAATCATAATTGATCAGTAGTAGAACGGATTTCAACATATGAATTTAGAGAGTTACAATATTTGCAATTATAGTGATCAGTCCCAACGCAGAAAGCAAATTAGGGAGGCAGAATTCTAGGGGAAATAAGGGTGTGTCCACATTTTACCATTTGACAATAGTATAAGAAAAATCAGACTTTTATATTAAGTCAGTTTTAATATTTGTTACAAATGGAGATGTGTGAAATGAGATATTGAAGATGATCAAGGGATTTTTTTCCCCTCAAAGCTGTTATTTACCCTCATCTCTATTAACCTATATAAATCTATAACAGGAGGCTTAATCTTCAGATAGCTTTTTTTCTATCCCCATGATCTATTCTAGAAGAGGAGCATGCAGAAAGGGTATATGAAAATGATTTTTCCGCCCGAACAACTATACAGCCGGTCCTGCTAGCAAATGCAAAAAGACACGAGGAAAGATTGGCTACCGGTTGCTCTCCGGGTGAGGTTCAAGGTGTTAGTGATGACTTACAAAGCCCTACATGACATGGGCCCGGATTACCTATGGCAACACCTGCGGCCGGCGTCAACTTCCCTCAGTCCAGTGCGCTCCCACAGAGAGGGCCTCCTCAGGGTGCCTCTGATCAAAGAATGTTGATTGGTGGCCCCCAGGGGGAGAGCGTTCTCTGTGGGCGCACCAGACCTATGGAACCGCTTGCCGGTCGAGCTCCGGATGGCCCCCGACCTTTGCTCCTTCCGGCGCAATCTTAAAACCTTTTTTGAACAAGCTGGCCTGGTCTGATGGGATGGGGTTGGGTTTTTATAACTAGTTTTAATTTTTAATATGTATTAATTACTACAGGCATAATAGTTTAATCACTTTTTAATTTTTGTATTCTGTTTTTTTATTATGTATCGCCCTGTTCACCGCCCTGAGTCCTTCAGGAGAAGGGCGGTATACAAATTAAATTATTAAATTAAATTATTAAATTAAAGTACTTGTAGGTGGCTTTTGCCCAGAGCAGCAAATCCTACTAGAAGGGGAAGGAAGTTAGCAGGATGCCAGAAGTATTTAGTTCAAGACAGAATTGGAAAAACAGGAAAAACAGCTAGAACACAGCAAATTCAGAACGAACTGGGACCATTAAAAGCGCAAGCCATCGTCTCCCAACTTGGTGCCTCCCTAATGTACAGAATTTACATTAAACGTCCCCAATCTGGCAGGAGATGATCGAATACAGCATTACTAACGTCGTCCTTCTGAAGACTGGGGAAAGATGATGCCGTCATATTTTTGTTGAATTAGAAACACAGCCTACGTCGACTTGAGAACGGCGGGACTGACTTTAGTATAAAGCTGCCTTGAAGATTGGTTCAGAATCTATTCTATACGATCTCTAAAGGAAGCTGAATTCCGCGATCCTGCAGTGACGCACCACTGGACGCCCACGGGAAAAGGGAGGGGGGTGGCTCGATTCTCCTATGCACGCAAAGCTCGTGTAGAATCCACCCCCCCCCCCCTATGGCGAAAATCTTGCAGGCGCATTTACAAAAGGGTGGCTCCTTCCGGCATCCTAAAAAAGCACCAGCAATAATAACCTGGGCCGCGTCACGTGCGACCCAAAGAGCAGGTAGGCGGGCACGCGCTAAGCGCGCCTCGCATTCCTCTCTCTCTCTCTCTCGGGCTCCTCCCCTTTTCCTGCTCATTCCAAGGGCAGTGGGAAAACCCCTCCCCCTTTTCTCTCCTGCCTCGGCCAATAGGGAAGCGTCGTCGTTAACCCCTGGCGAGGCGGAGTAGAGCTGAGCTGAGGAAAAAACTCTTGAGGAGAAAAGAGGAGGACGAGGCGGCGACAGCGGCGGCGGCGGCGGCCGTGGCTTGCACTGCCCGTTCTCGATACTGCGGCCACTGTCATCCCCGCCCGTGAGGTGAGGACGGGAAGGAAGAAAAAAAAACAACCCCAGAAAACGAGGATACCATTCCGAGTGGAGGAAATAGGACAACGGAGCCTGGCCACCGTGCTCGAAGCCAGCCTCTATTCCGGTCCCGAGAGCCAGAAGGAGCGGCAGCGCAGGCAGGCCTGGTCCGCGGTCGCCCTGCCCCCCCCTTTTTCCTTCGTTCCTCTGACCGGCGTCTTGATTAGCACGAGTGACAGCGCCGGAAATGATGCCGGTGAGCAGGATTGCGGGGCGTAGAAGAAAAGAGGGGTACAGTTTATCGGGGGGGGGGGAAGGAGGAATCATAGTGGGATAGTCCCGGGTGTTGCGACGTAAAGGCCGGCCAGAGATAGTCGCCGAAACAGCCTTAGTAACGATCCAGTATCTGGGATCTTCAGCCTATTCCTGCACAGACCTTGATTCGGTTGTGGAGAGCACCGCGCCGCACGTTTTTTTTTTTCCCTTTCCCAACAGATGCAGGAAGGATTTTCCTTCCCTCCCCCTCTTCGGTGCCATAAGGAGCTGAATGTGACGGGGCCAGGCCGTTCAGGGTTTAAGGTTAGATGCTGGGGTTTTCTGAAGGACGGGTCGGATTATAATCCCCCTTCTTTTATATATATATATATAAATCAATATATATATATATATATATATATATATATATATATATATATATATATATATATATATATATATATATATATATATATATATATATATATATATATATATAAATTATATATGGTTAGTTTCTCTCTCAGCCCTCCCTAAGAAAAGATTGGTCAGCCTGTCAGAAGGATTTAAACCACTGCTGCCAATCCACACAGCCCAAACCATCAGTGGTTACATCTTACATTCTTACAAGGTTCTTACACAACCTTTCGTTGCTATGATAGGTTCATGCTTAGGGAAAGGTTGTTCTTTATCATGGGAATGCTGTGTCCTTTATGTGTTTTGTAGAGAATTAAGATGGGAAAAACTGAGGTGCATGAGCTCTCTGGCCTTTCATCTGGCACAATGAAGGGGTAATCTGAATATGCTTCAAAGAAAATATGTATAGTGAAAGGCTAGAAAGAGACACATTCTTGCTGCGATCCTGTCTACTTTTTTATGAGTAAATCCCAATGCAGAAAGCCTTATGAGTGTACATAGTTGGATTTCTATGTAACAGAAACAGGAAGTATTAGATCAGGCTGCATTCTGTAGTCTCTGTATTTATTTATTTAAATATATAATTTGTTGCCTCCTGGAAACATGCTTGCAACATGTTTTGCTGCTCATCTCAACATAAAAGAATGGGACCTTGCTTTGGTGTTTTATCTTTTCCAACAATGATAGGATTTTTTAAATAATGTTTATCAGCAATCTGCTTTCTATGTTAGTTGGCTGTGCTTTATTTTTATATATAATAATCTGTAAAGATAGAATACTTATTTGCTTGGCTTAGGAAACTATTTTCCCTGAATTGCTCTTCATATGCAAAAGAAATCACATAGTTTTTAGACAGAAGCATATCTAATTAAACATTTCTTAATATATCTTCCAATAAATAAGGGAGGGGCAGGATTTTTGTATTACTAACCATAAGAAAAACTGCTTGAACATGAGAACATGAGTAAGAAGTAAATGTTGACTGTGCATGGTGAAATTATAAAGTAATAGTTTAGATGGAATTTCTGTAGCATAAAGCATTTTGGTAAGGATGAGACAAACCTATTTGGTTAACTCCCAGTGATTCTGTGATGATGGTATATTACAGTTGTCAAAAACAGGGATATTAGAATGAATGAGTTTACAGAACATGCAGATGATTGTAAATCTCTAATGGGAAACATTTTGAAGCATAATATATAATTGGGCAATATCTTTATTAGACTGAACCAAAATGTTGCAAAATACTTTTTATGGTTTCAAATTTTTAAGAAAGCATGGGTAATTTTTGTAGCATTTTGATTGGTCTTAGTAAAGGTATTACCTAACTTATTTTTTTCTGATGAATCAGCATGGCTATCTTTTTGTTTGGGTGTATGTAAACTTAATGACTGTCATCACAGTTCAAGAATACTTCCTGACTTCATTCAGTAGATTATTCTTTAGATTGCATTCAGTTAATAAGTATAAGGCATGTCACTGGATGTAGTTTTATGAAATATGCCATCTAGAAGTTTTTGCTTTCAAGTGTTAGCTTGCAAGATGATCATAACATTATTAGAAAGATGTAAAATGAAACCTAACCACCTTTACAGGCATTGTACAACTGAAGTGAACTTCCATTTTCTAAATACTGTATGATTTCTATATAATTGTGTTTCTTAACCTTTTTTTTCTCAGATCTCCTTCCTGCTTTTAAAAATTATAGGGAATTCCAAAAGAGCTTTTGGTTGTATTTATTGATATTTATTATATTAAAAATTAAAAGATACATTCACTGATGTCATAATTTGTCACAATTGTTTGATGGGATTTTAATATTGTATTATTTTTCAACATAGGCTGGCAAATAATTTTGATTTTGAGGACTCCTGAGAGATTCTTGGGAGATCCCCAAGGTCCTAGGACCACACTTGAAGAAACATTGTTCTATTGTATAAAGGTTTTAGCATTTTTATATTTTAATATTTTTTCCAATATTTCTACTTTTTCATATTTCTATATTTTATATCCACAAATTCATACATCAACTATAATAATGTGATATCACAGTTACATTAATGAATGAATGCTGCAGATCTTTTAGGAAAAAATAATATCAAGGAAGATAGTTTCTATAAATTGGGAACAGATGTCTCACCCATTTCTGTAGTGAAGTCCCCTCAATTATTGCCGCCTTTACTTTTTTTTAGTGTCAACCAGCACCATTGTTATTTAGTCTATACGTTGACTTACCAAGAGTAACGAAGGATCCTGAAGAATACATGCCTAAGGCATCATACACTGTATACATTGTTATATCTTAGTATACACTGGTAATATATTACTGTCATATTTACAAGTAGGATTCTGTAGGTTGTTAAGAAGACTTGGCTTCTATTGTTATAATCTCTATTAATAAATCAAAGTAAAAAAAATTAAGGGTTTTGGAAAACAACACTATAGCCATAGGTGGCTATTATATGATGAGCCAATAAAGCAAGTTAATACCTTTCCTCACCTAGGGGTAGTTTTTTCTGAGGCTGGATCTTGGCTTCTTCATCATCAAAGAAGCTCACTTAGAACAAAAGCAGGAGTGAATATACTCCCTAAATTAAAAAAAATAAACATAGTTATTCAGATTCCTTATCCTTAATTATTAATTTATATAAGAGTCAAGGTCACTCCAGTGCTCTTATATTGAGCTTAAACATCAATACTAGAACAAACACTATAACAACATTTGAGAAGTATTTTGGGTTTGGATAAAGGACTTGAGCTGCCACAGTTAGAACTGAATTGGGAATTAATCCAAATCTGGGGATACTAGGAAGGAATTATTATACATTTCTTGGTTTATAATAATGTGGATTCATAATAAAATATAAGTATTAATATGGTATATTTCCCCAATGTTTTCTCACACATATAGGGGGCAATAATGTATGGCTTAGTGGAATGCTGAGTATTTCTCTTTTGTTTCTCAATTTGTTTCAGTCATAAAAAAGGAACTGACAATCACATGAACCCCACCTTATATAGTGACTAGCATCTTACTAATATTGAGAAAATCACTTGCATTTTCTGATATGGTAAAAAAATCAAATTCACAATACTTTTTCACTTTTTTCCCTTACACTGCTTTTACAAATATAATTACTGTAGTTGTATATTTATTCTCAAAGTGGTGTGATATGCTGTACTACTATGATAGTTGTTTTAGAATTATTAATCTTTTGCCTTTTGTTTTTTCAGTTTTCCTTATAGTTAATTTCAAATTATATAAATGATAAATTTTCTATATAACTTTTTTTGAGTAAAATTAAACTTAAAAGTCCTCTGTTAACAATCTATTTTTGTATTTAACTCATAGAAAGTCTGCAATAAATCACCATAAATCACCATAATCATTATCTCTGATCTGCCCAGGATCAAATGTTCTTATTTGATTCTTAATAAGAAAAAATTTTCTTAAGATTTTGGTTGAAAATTTTTCCAACAATTGTATCTTATTCCCCTGAATCATAAACTTCTATTTTTGATCCATCTTCTCCCCAAAAACTCCAGTCCAAATACTTTTCCATCAATCTTCTTAAGAAAGTCCAGTTCATTATTCATTGATACTGTTAACTCCAAATCTGTAGAAACCATATCTCTTTCAGACTTCTTCAACAAACTTGCAGTTTCCAAACCAAGTTCCTTTTAAATCTGCCAAATGCAGTTTAGATTCCAATCCATCCAGTGATAAGTCTAGAGTTTGGTTACAGATTTGATTTGAACTATTGTTATTTTATCATTTTTTTAACCAAAGTTTTCAATTTGAACTTGAAGGTTAAAAAACATTTTTGCTGATGGCCTCCCGAAGGCTTTATCTTTAAATTGGTGCATTGTTTGCATTTTTAATGTAATCCTATAACTGAGGATTCACTACCAGACATAAACAGTTTCTTCAAGCGTGGTCCTAGGACCTTGGGGATCTCCCAAGAATCTCTCAGGAGTCCTCAAAATCAAAATTATTTGCCAGCCTATGTTGAAAAATAATACAATATTAAAATCCCATCAAACAATTGTGAGAAATTATGACATTAGTGAATATGTCTTTTAATTTTTAATAAATATCAATAAATACAACCAAAAGCTCTTTTGGGATTCCCTATAATTTTTAAAAGCAGGAAGGGAATCTGAGAAAAAAAGGTTAAGAAACACAATTATATAGAAATCATACAGTATTTAGAAAATGGAAGTTCACTTCAGTTGCACAATGCCTGTAAAGGTGGTTAGGTTTCATTTTACATCTTTCTAATGTTATGATCATCTTGCAAGCTAACACTTGATAGCAAAAACTTCTAGATGGCATATTTCATAAAACTACATCCAGTGACATGCCTTTTTCCTTTTTTTCATCCTTCTTTATTGTGAGAAATATTACCTCAACATTTTCTGTGGCTACTTTGTTGCAGTATATCTAACTTCCCTGTCTTTTCCCAGTCGCCATCAATCTTCTTAAGAAAGGCCAGTTCATTATTCATTGATACTGTTAACTCCAAATCTGTAGAAACCATATCTCTTTCAGACTTCTTCAACAAACTTGCAGTTTCCAAACCAAGTTCCTTTTAAATCTGCCAAATGCAGTTTAGATTCCAATCCTTCCAGTGATAAGTCTAGAGTTTGGTTACAGATGCTTAAATTGGGATATCCTCTTTAGGTTGATTTGAACTATTGTTATTTTATCATTTTTTTAACCAAAGTTTTCAATTTGAACTTGAAGGTTAAAAAACATTTTTCCTGAAGGCCTCCCGAAGGCTTTATCTTTAAATTGGTGCATTGTTTGCATTTTTAATGTAATCCTGTTCCTTTCAAGGACAGGGAAGTTAGATATACTGTAACAAAGTAGCCACAGAAAATGTTGAGGTAATATTTCTCACAATAAAGAAGGATGAAAAAAAGGAAAAAGGAAAATTTCCATCAAAATTAAAAAAAATCAAGACCAAAACTTTTTAAAAGTTTAGAAAATGTGACATCCGTGTAGTGAAAATCTAATGCAAACTTGAATCTAAACAGGTCGCTTTCACTGCTCAGGAAATGTACGCTGACTTCCATACAGAAAAAGTGAAAGTAATTCAGAATTGCAGAGTAAAACAGTGAAAAAACAATGAAGAATTAAGTTAAAATCCAACAAGGGGTTAGAGTAAATCAGCATTCAACCAGTCACTTAACTTTTAAAAGAAAGATTGAGATAAAGAAAATTCAAAATGTGCAGTTAAAACCAAGTACGCTTTAAAAAAAATGAACAGCTGAAAGATGGAGACCTGACGCTCTGACCACTCCCTACCAGGAATTGCAGTGTTCAAAATTCTTTTCTCAAGTGGATCCATAGTAATCTGAGGTTCTATTGGGTCATTCCTAATTGCTCCTGTTTAGATGTAGGGCACAGGCTGCCAAAAAAATCTGCTTTGGCAGCAAAATCAGCTGTTCATAGCCAGGAGAAAGGGATCACCCCATCTCTCAGCACACTATCTTGGGGAAGTCTCTATATAACAATTTTGAAAAAAAAAGTGTTCCCCATTCTGGGAGGTACTCTTGAAAAAAGATATTGTAGATCTGGAAAATCAAATATGAGTATTTATTTATTTATTTATTTTAATTCCATTTATATCCCGCCCTTCTCCGAAGACTCAGGGCGGCTTACAAGCTTAGCAGTAGCCTTCATTCTATGTATATGCCTGCTTATTAGGGCTTTCATACACCCCCCAAGCGGCATTATTACAAAGTCAGCTTAATTGCCCCCAACAATCTGGGTCTACATTAGTTCTATCAGGAAAGAATGTAGCATCTGAGTTTGGAGTGAAGATGAGTAAGGGGAGATATGATAGGCATTTAAAACCGTGCATGTATAATTAAATATGGATAATAATTTTTGTTAGATATTGGGTTAAACTATTAAAATTAGAAGAAGAGATATCAAGAGATGATAAAAAGAAGTATAGGAAGCCCTTGCTTTTTGATGGCTACAGGGGCTGGATTTTCCATTGCTAAATGATATAGTTGTAAAATGTGATGTCACATGACTGCACCACTTAGTGATGGCAGTTCCAGCAAAGCCCAGTTAAGCAAAGATTCTGCAGGTCTTTAAGTGAGGGGCTCATGATTTCTGACTTCCAGATGTCTTCCCCATTGTCTTCGCTTGTGGAAAGCCAGTAGGCAAATTGTGATCACATAACTCTGGAACATTGTGACAGTCAGAAATTTGGACTGGTTGCTGGTACCCAAATCTCAATCACATGATTGCAAAGGTATTGAAACAGCTGAAACTTTCAGGACCAATTGTAAATATCGCTTGTGCAGTGGCCAAAGCAAATTTGAACAGTCACTGCACAAGTGGTTGTTAAATGAACCAACTGTATTGCTTTGCAAAATAATTAAGCTGTGGAATTTTCTGCCATTAAAAGTTAGTTGAAGAAGAATAGGGCAAATCCATGGAGAATAGAGCCATAATTAGTACCATGTCTTCAATATCTGATGCCAGGGAGGAGATATTAAGTAAGGCTGTATCTCCATTGGTGGTCACATTTGTGAGATTTTTGAATTCAGCCCTGCATGACATAGATCCTTTTCAATTTATAAGAAATAGTAGTATGGGCTGCAGTTGTCAAATTAACGGTCATTTTAGTAACTTTAGAGAAGATGACGTTGATGTAACAAGACAGATACAACATATTGGATTTCATATTAATTTAGTATCGTGTATTTCTTCTAAAAGCAGTATCCGATCATTTCTAATTTTGGGTTATAAGAATTTTATGTAAAGATACTCATCTACATTGCCAACATTGCTTTTATTTTTATAAAACCAGATGACCCTTACATGCCATTTGGTTACATAATTGCTTCAAATACATACAAAACACTGATGATTGTGAAAGCAGAGTGTCCTGCTTTAAAGCCTTAAAACATCCATGCCCTTTTGCATATGCGCTGATTCTGTTAATTATCTTAATGTTGTCAGCTTGCTACTCAGTACTAGGGACAGCCTTTGGAGCAGCCTTGTGATAGTTTGCTAAGATCATGGCTGCTTTACACTTCAGGAAGGAGTATTTTGCTTTTGTCAATACATTTAGCACACCTTTCAAATGCTTTGCATAATTTTAAATTAATATTGTGCTTAAATTGGAATTATTTTTTGAAAGTGGATAGATGCATTTATCACATTACCTGTTTAATTTTATAATTAGAGTTTACATGTATATTTAAAAGTCTCTAGGTTCCCACAACGTGTTCTTCTAAAATATACAGAACTATATATTTTTATTGTCCGACATTTCCTAAGTTCCATTAATCTAAAATCCTTGTTAGGAAACTCATTTCCTAAGAATTTTAAAGAACATCTAATTGCAGTATACAGCTTTGAGAGGTGCTAAATGTATGAGTATAATTTTTCCCAAACTGCAAATAAATTGTCATAAGAGTTTGTTTTAATGATAATTAGATTTTTGTTTCTATTTGAAATAAAATTTTCTTTTACTGTCCTTTTTAAGTAAGAATTGTATGATTGCGTAACAGCACCTTTTTCAAATAATCACATAAACAATAAAATGCCCATATATGCTAGCCAGTAAAAGACTATAGGTTTTAACATTTTTGTATTTCTCACTCATGGGAAATATAATGCAACATATTGCCATTTTTGTAATTAGTATATTGTTAACTACAAAATAAGGGACGCGGTGGCTCAGTGGGTTAGGACGCTGAGCTTGTTGATCAGAAGGTCGGCAGTTTGGCGGGTCGAATCCAGAGTGCCGTGTAGCAGAGTGAGTGTTCTGAACCAGCCCTCTTCTAACAAACCCCTTATCAGAAAGAAGAGACTGGAGAGCGTCCAAGGCTAAAAGGCTTCTGCCAAGATTTAATTACGCAGTTAACAAAAACACTAGAGCTTGTCTTCTCAAGCGGAAAAGTTGCTTTCAGCAACCAGCCCCTCCCCAAACACTCCTTTTATAGAGAGCTCAGGGCGTGGTCTCCCTGTGCCTCCTCCCGAGGAGTCCCATAGCCTTTCTTTGTTTGTTCCTGCTCGACTGCCTCCTGCGTCGGGCGTCCTTGAACAGGGCCAGCTGTGGGTCATCATCCTCCGCACTTTCGGGCTCACGCAGCTGAGAAGAGGTCCCCGGCTGAGGACTCTGCAAAGCCTCCAAACCATCATCAGCCGGTTCGTCTCCCTCCTCCCCCTCATCTGAGTCCTCCGATACGTCGGAGCCGGCTGTCGGACCCACAGGCTGGCCCTGAGTCACAACAGTGAGCGCCTGTTGTTCGTCCCAGCTTCTGCCAACCTAGCAGTTCGAAAGCACGTAAAAAATGCAAGTAGAAAAATAGGGACCACTACGGTGGAAAGGTAACAGCATTCCGTGCGCCTTTGGCGTCTAGTCATGCAGGCCACATGACCACGGAGATGTCCTCGGATAAGCACTGGCTCTTTGGCTTTGAAACGGAGATGAGCACCGGCCCCTAGAGTCGGAAACGACTAGCACGCATGTGCGGGGGAACCTTTACCTTTACCTTTAACTACAAAATAAGTGTGTACTTCAGGAAAAATTTCTATTTTATCAATTTTATTGTATCTTTTAACTCATTGTAAATTTTGGTGTACTGAAGTAGTAATATGTTCTCCACCTTTATCCATTCCTTTTAGCTCCATTCCCTCATTATGTTTGATCTGATTGATGTAAAAAACCCCTTCAAAATGATATCTTAGGACAATATACAGTTTGGAAAAGATGGCACTATCTAGGGCTTTTCAAAATAATGCCATATATTCCAAAACTTTATTTTGAATATAGAATAGAGGTATAAATTAAAATACATTTTGAAATTGTGGGGAGAAATGTTAAAATCTTTACAGTTAAAAGTAGTTCTTGAGGTATGACAGGTCATTTAATAACTGTTCAAAGTTATAATAGACCCTTCCAAAAGCTATATATGACCCTGTTTCAAATTTATGAAATCTACAGAGCCCACCCAGTTGTTTGCCCTTATGACTGACTGCAGAGATATTGCAGTGTGCCCACCTATTTCTTCCCCCATCCTGTCCTGCCAGGTCCCCAAAGGCACTTTGCCCCCCATTGGATTCCACACATTTCTTCATGACTCACAACCACTCACCTTGTGAAGATCTGCAGAGCTCAGGAGATGGGGGAAGGTAAGGAGAGGAGGCCTCTCTTGCTGAACCATGTGAGAGAATTCTACAAGCAGCGTCTTTTTCAATCCAGCCACCCGTACAGCCTAGCAACAAAGCGGCTAAACATCATCATCAGGGAAAGCCCCATGCTTTGCAAGGAAATGTTTAATTCTCCAGCAAAGCAGTCCTTTCCCCTCCGCACAGAGAAACTTCTGTGTTTTGAAATCTGAACTAGTTCTGGTCTGCCTTGCTGCATAGAGAGGTAAAGGCTGCTGAATTAAATGTTTCTTTGTAAATCATAGTTCTTTCTCAAGCTAGCCAATCATGGTGTTTAGCCATTGTGAAATAATGATCTAGCTCAGATTTCAAAATGCAGAGGTTTCCCTGCATGGAGAGGAAAGGGTTGCTTTGCCCAGATATAGCTCAGATTTCAAAGCCTGCTCTCTTCCTTTCCTTTTCCTCCTGAGCTTTGCAAATGTTTGCAAGGTAAGTGAGCAATTGTGAGGAGTGGAGGAGGTCCAAATGGTTGTGGGGACACCAAGGGATGGGAAGTGGAGCATGGGTATTTCAGGGGGCAGGGGATGCCTTGAGAGGCCCAAGGCAGGTGAGCTTGTGCCTGTACTAGGCCCTCCAGGGTCACCCCTTAGGCATCTCACGCACACTTAATGACCTGCACATTCATTTAACAAATGTATTGGGGAAAGCAGGGATGAGGGATAATTAATGATGAGGCTTATTTAACATTTATCCTGAGTTTAGACAATAAAGGGCAGGGTCCAATATAATGGTTAACCTTTTTTGGATCAGCATTAAACTTTGCAATACTTTTTCATTTGGAATATGTTTACTGCACATCTATAGAAATGGTTATTTTCAATATTATTTTTTAATAAAGTTACAAAGTTGTTAAAGTTTTTGGTACTGTTAATAATTATACTCTAAGTAGGATCACAAAAAGTATTCTAAATGCAAATAAAATCAGTTTCAAGAATGGATGATAATTTTCTGAATGTGATAAAGTAACATGCATATAAACTTATTCTTAAAAGATGAAATATTAAAATTATTTCATTTTTCATGTTAATGTCATATTTGTGGCTGATGTCCTTCAACCACAATTCATTATCAGACTTCAAACCTGATAGGGTCAAAGATCTCTTAATGCTACTGCCAAGTGATTTTTTTCTTTCATGAGAACACGATTAACTACACTAAAAACAATCCAGCAAGTTACGAAGTTTAAAAAGTTAATATGAATGTTAATTAAATTTTATTTTTCAATTGTAGTTTGATTAAAATCATTTTGTTCTGCCAGAATCATCAGTATTCAGTTTTATTAAAATCAAATTTGCATTTCTTATGAGTAATCCATTTTCTTTCTTTATATATAACATATATATTATACACACTTACTTGACTTATTATACACACTTACTTACTTCCTTATCTATACATCAATCTTTAAATTTATTAGGTCAGTGAGTCATAATCCTGTCAGTTTTTAAAACATGTAAATAAGCTCCAAATTTCTGTCAGCCCTTTTAAACTCATCTTTGAGAATACTTTAGGAAATTGATAGAAATCTTTCTGCAAGATATGTGATTAGATCTAACTAATTTGCTATTGCAATTAATAATGGTTACAGTACTTGCTTATCCTGAAGTTTTAGATTAATTTAATTAAGGTTGTGAAATACTTTAGATAAATTATTTTCCCTTTTTCAATCTTAATTCAGAAATCAATCTTATGTTTGTAAAGATAAATCTCTAATACTCTTCTGAATAATTCAACAAAACATGTCAAAAAGCTGCATTTAGAAAACCACATAATATCCAGTGTAATAACATAGAAACACACTGGTCATCACTTTATGACAAAGATGTGAAAATTATCATTCATTCTTGAAACTGATTTTAATGTTGTATTCACATTAGTGAAATATGTAAACATGGACTTAAAAATTTGGCAAAATAATGCTGTCTATAAGTTACATAATGAGTACATAACACTTTTGGAACTTCCCTTTTGAAAAATATTCTGATTTTCTGGCATAAATGGAGCTTCATCAGATGCATGGAGAACAATGTTCATGAGGAGAATATTGGCATTTTCAGAAAATGGTTTTAATATAGTAAAAATTCATTTCTTTTTGCATTAACTATGAGATTTTTTTTGAAAGAACACTTTCTTTTCTTATGAAGTTTGAATAAAATGTCATACATAGGTTGTTAAAATAGCTTTGTTGTCCATAATTGTGGATTTGTTCAACTGTAGTGAAACTTCTTTTGTTTTCTTTAATATCATAAATTAATCCTCAATCTCATTTTCCATTTTATCTGTCTACCTTTGTAAAACTAATTGTTAATTTCAAAATACATCTTGATGTATTACTGTGGAAATTTCATCCTGCAAAGCTGGCACTATTATTACATTGTATGGTTTATCATATTGCAAAAACCTCTTAGATGTGATAAATTGCAGTATGTGATAAAAAAAAAGCAGTAAATCTGTCTATGACCTTTTCAGAACATTTTTAATCGAATGTAACTTCAACTATTGAATGTCTGTTAAATAGTTAATATTTTTATAAAATATTTCAATCTTTATCACCTATTTAGATGCTTTACATGAAAGTAACCGTAAAGATGGGATGATTTACATTAAAATTTAAATGCTGGCTGTGTTATGCAAGAGTAAAGTATTGTTGGATTTACAGAACAGATTAGATTCAAATTTAATTGTATTTTGCGAGCTTAGCTTATGTAGTTAATTATGGTTTGAGTTGTATGAACTCAACAAATTGGACAAATTCAATAATGATTGGTTCAGTGATTAGTATGAGTGATTACAACTGATTGGCTGATTATCTGATTATGTTTTCAATCCTTAGCAGCACATAGATAGATTTTCTCAGTGACAATCAAATTGGCTTAGTATATTTTAGTTTAGCATGTTGTCCAAGCACAGAAAATTTGGCTAAATTTTATATAATTTTTATGTACTGATTTTGAATATCTGATGATACATGCTATATACAAATGACAGAGTAAGCAAGAGTTTATATATTTTAAAATCTTCTTCATTGTAAATGAGTTATTTAATTATATCAACAATTCTTAATAATTGAAACTTCAAATATCTCTGTATAACAGAGTAGGAGACTACTTATAAATAAGTAATTTAAAAATATTCTGTAAAACTCTTTTAGTACTGGGTAACTGCCCAATAGATATGTTTTATGTGTCAGAAGAGACTGAGAATTTTTATACTGCATGGTTTTAGTTCATGATAGAAAAATATTTAAGCAGCTGTAGTAATACAAGAAAATGCTATCTTTAAAATTGCCTTCTCCATGGTTACAAATATCAAGTTCTAATTATGTATTTAATCATTAGCACAATAGTTGGCATTTGGATACAGAAAAAATAATTTCCTTTTTAATCTGACTTGCTAACATGCTGATTTGAAAACAGTAATGGTTTGAACTGTTGTTTTTATCAATCATAAATGAATCTCGAGTTTAAGTACCGTATTCAGAACCAAGGTTTTGCTCAGTCAGATCATTTCTGATGGAGAACTACAGTTAATGGCAGACTTTTGACTGATTTGTTTCAGAAGTTGGCATCTTATGGCCCATGGCCAAATGTGGCCCACTACCTGAAATCATCTGGCCCATACTCCTTAAAATAAATGTTTTATTCACCTGGAAGCAACACTGCTAAAAAAAGGCCAGCCATTTTGTTAATGGGTTCACCAGCTGCCTTGGCACATTTAGAGCAACAAGTGCCCTGCCCAGTGAAAGCAAGCTGTGACGTGGAGTAAGGAAGGAGGAAGAATTGGTGGTAGCAGCCACTCTCAGACTGCATCTTGGCTTGTGTGGCTGAAGAAGTGGTAGTGACCGCTCCTGTTTCCTCCTTCCCAGTCTCCGTGCACCCTTTTTTCATCTTGTCCAATGAGCAAGGCACATAGATGAGCCCAGGGCTTGGGTCTGCTTGGAAAACGGAGGACAAAGCAGCTTCTGGCTCCTATGTGGAAGAAAAAGGTTTTGACCCCTGTCTTATTTCATGTATTATAATTGTATACCTACCTTCCTCTGTAACCGCCCCGAGTCCCTCGGGAGAAGGGCGGTATATAAAAATAAATAAATAAATAAATAAATAAATTATATGTACCATTATTTGCCCACCATCCACAGACAGGTGGTAAAAGAGAGGGCAAATTCCACCTTAGAATAATTTCTTTTCTTTAACTGCCACAAAACAACTCACCTGATCTTTTTTGTGGTTGAAGTTGCTTATAACTCATTTCATACCTTCATTCTGATGTTGTTTTTTCAGGCCACACTTAACAGTTATTATCCTCAAATGCTTCTCAGCCCTCACCCATTGCAGAGGCCTCTCATTTTCCTGAGATCCACATAACTGTCTAAAAAAGCTGTATGCTTCTAGCCATTTGGAAAGTGCATCCAATTTTTCACTATACAAGTCTGATCCTGGAAGGTCTGCTGGGCTTTCTATTTGCCAGACCCGCTTACATCTGGGATGGTGCATCTATTTTTTATTTTCAGTACAGGAAGATAGATTAGAATATTTGATTGATTGAATATTCTATTTAAATACTGAATGCATCTGAGAACCAGCAGATACTGTATGTACCGGCATACCTCACATCTTTTTCAACAGTTCATTTGCAATAGCTTTACTAGCATAAATTACCCAACTGGCTGAGCAGTGAAGTTTAGCTCCTAGTAGTTTTGACTCAATGAAAGAGGGGACTTGTTTGAGAGGAGACAATTGTATGAGAGCAGAAACTGTTTATTCGGTTTGCTTTCTTTAGGTATTGTACTGGTTTTATTTCTATGCCAGATATATTTTGAGCTGGAACAGCTTTATTTATTTGGAACTGTATAAATAGATAAATTTATATTTTAATAATTATTAAAACCACAACTGAAAATAATGCCAATGAGGAAAAAATTGGAAGATAGCAGAAGAAACTGGTGCAGCTGCACATAACTCAGTGAAAATCTGAAACCTAAAATATTACATAACAGGAGGAGGGAAAAGGGACAGTCATCAAGGAAGAATATATAGCTAACCCAGAAGGATAGAGATGGTGTCAAAAAGTCGAGAATGAACTAACAATTGTGATAAATTTTAACAACTATGAAAAACCAGATATGTTCAGAATTTAAAAAGAAAAGAAACAGATCATCTGCTTAATAAAAATATGTAACTAAGACGAGATGGAGTTATTCAACTCTTATTTTGGTTTAATGTTCTCTGAAAATAACATATATGTTTCAAAATGTGGCTGAGAAGACTAGAATTAAAACAGGTCCCCAAACTTTTGGGCACCAGGAACCAGTTCCATTGAGAGAGGTTTTTCCGCGGACCAGTGGGGGCATGGTTTTGTGGGCTGCCTGCATCCCACAGATAGTGCTTTGCTTGTTTGTGCGGACCGGTTGCTGGCATGCCACGCCTGGTACTGGTCCATGGACCAGGGGTTGGGGGCCCCTGGATTAAAACACAAAATCTGTCAATTTATATAGCTATTCATCTTATATCAGACTCTCGGCAGTTCCCATCCAACAGCTAACATCAATTATAAAACAACATTATACATACATATAATATCTATTAAAACTCATAGACTTTAAAACCTGGCACCAAAGTTAAGCTTTCACCTGCAGTCTATCATCAAATCTACTAAACCGTAGTATCGTATCCCAGTGCTTGGGGAGAAAAAACAGGTCTTAAGTGCTTTTCAGAAAGCTAGGAGGGTAACGGCTTCCGGGTGGCAAGGCTCCGTCGATGGCGGTAATTTTTGACCGTCAGCCCCGTTGTTCCGTTCAAATTGCAAAAACAGCGACAATCAGCTGTTTCGCAGTTTGGGAACTCCCCCTTCAGGAGAAGAGAGGGGGTGAGCATTCATGTAGAGGTAGAGCTCCCCTAGATCCCCAGAATGATTAGTCTGGGGAGCGAAGGGAAAGAGCTCCCTCGGAGCCTGAATTCAGCTCCGGACTTGGGGACTCCTCTGTTTTAAGGTTTTAAAACAGAGCAAGACGCTGCAACCATCCCTGCATTCAATATTGAACTTTGGATTACTCGGACGCAGGCAGAGCTGAGCAGGAGATTTCTGAATTTGCAAGTACAAGATCTTTAACTCTGGGGAGTTATTTTTTTTCTTCTCTTCTCCAAAGCTTAATTTAAAAGAAAGGGGAGGAAGATGGCGCTGGAATGAACTTTTAAAAGCTGTAAAAGACTCTTTTAAAAACATTTGAAACTGGTACAAAAGAGATTAGAAGATTCAGAGATTTAAAAGGAAAGCAACAAAGTTGCAACCTGGGTTTCTAAGTTGAACTGTGATTTTTTTTAAGGTTGGGTGAAAAAGTGAAAATGAGAAACAAAAGTTAATGAGTGTTAAAATGGCTTCTAAACCACCTAGAGCTCCTGTTTCCAGAAGTGCGGGGGCATCTCCAGCTCAACAACAATCTGTATTTCAGACCTTGATGCCACCCCTCGCACCACCCTCATCAACATTAATATTAAAAGACTTACAAGAAGCGTTAAAACTTCAATCTGAGCAAATTGCAGAGCTCATTAGTGAGAAAAATAAGGAAATAAGAAAGGATATTTTACTGGAATGCCAGGGGTTGGCAGTTTGTATTGAGCGTTTGGATGAAAGTGTGGAAGAAATTAACCAAAATAATTTGATATTGGAAGCTAAAATATGTGAAGTTGAGAATAAAATGGATAAGATTGATGATGAGGGGGTAATGATACAATATAGAAACATGGAGTTTGCTTTGAGGATAAGAGGTCTGAAAGAAAATCCACAAGAAAATTTGGAAGAGACATTCGCAAAGGCCCTGGCACCTATATTGGGATGGCGAGCTGAAGATTTTATAAGGGAAATAGAATATTTCGTGTCAACTCTTGGATTGCCAGGCAAAGAAAACTACCAAGAGATGTGGTTGTTTATTTTACAAAGAGAACGATTAGAAATGTGATTATTCAAGCTTTTTATAATAACAGATTTAAAGTGGCTGATCAAGAGGTCCTAATTTTGAAAGAAATTCCATCAAGAATTTTAAGAAAAAGGAAAGAGTTTGGTTTCTTGGCAGATGAATTAAAAAAATGACAGATCCAGTTCAGATGGGAGATACCAACTGGGATGGTGGTGAACTGGTGGTGAATCTATTAATATCGAACCAGGGGGAAGAGTGAGACCAAAGAGACAGGTGTTTATGGATCTGCAAGATATGTTCCGAAAGCTTCAAGCTGCAAAAGATGGAGACAAAGCTTAATAGAAGGGAAGAATATACTTTTAATTGGAATATATGTACCTATAAGAGCAAAGGGATTTTTGGATTAAAATTTGGTGGATTACGTAGAAGATATTTAAGAAAAAGATAAGGTTTTCTTTGCAGTTATTTTTGTTGGACATTATTACAGATTGTATTGTTATAGAAAGTAAATTTATGTTGAATTTAATAGCGGCAGCAAGACTTTGGGTATCGTAATATTGGAAGAAGGAGGATTTGCCTGTTATAGAAGAGTGGACTTTTAAAGGTTTCAAAATTAGTAGAAATGGTAAAAAATTCAGTATATTTGAAAGGTTAATTGCAGCAAAGATACATTTCAGAATGGAGAAGATGGATTGATTACATTCTGAATAAATATGGGACTAAAAAGTTTTATTTAGCATATGAATGAGTATTAGAATTTAATAAGATGTATTATTGTTTAGTTATGCTTAACAGGAGTTAAAGTGTGATAGGATTTAAAGTGTATTATAGATAGTTAGCATATTCTAGCTCAAGCTTGTTAGATGCAATACCCTGTATTAAATGTTTTATAGATGGCATTTAGATCCTAAAAAATTAGCATGTATGTATCCAAACTATCAACCTAAATGTTGGAGGTGTGGTTGTGATGATGCAACGTATTATTATATATGGTGGACTTGCAAAAAAGTTAAAGCTTTTTGGATTAAAATTTGGTGGAATATGCAGAAGATATTTAAGAAAAAGATAAGGTTTTCTCCGCAGCTATTTCTGTTGGCTATTATTACAGATTGTACTGTTATAGAAACTAAATTGATGTTGAATTTAATAATGGCAGCAAGATTTTTGGTATCGCAATATTGGAAGAAAGAGGATCTACCTACTATAGAAGAGTGGACTCTAAAAGTTTCGAACCTAGCATAAATGGCAAAAATTTCAGCATATTTGAAAGATCAATCGCAACAAAGATACATTTCGGAATGGAGAAGATGGATTAACTACATTCGGAATAAACATGGGGCTAAAAAGTTTTATTTAGCATATGAATAAGTATTAGAATTTAATAAGATGCATTGTTATTCAGCTTTGTTTAATGGGAGTTAAAATACGAGAGGATTTAAAGTGTGTGTATTTACCGTATTTTCCGGCGTATAAGATGACTGGGCGTATAAGACGACCCCCCCAACTTTTGAGATGATTTTCAAGATTTTTCATCTTATACGCCGGAAAATCAGCGAGCCCGGGAAGGCACGCCCTCCCCTCTCACTGTGGAGTAAGCAGGGCAGGCTGGCGTCTGGCGGGAGCCGGCAGGGCAGTCCTGCGCACGCGCGCGCTCCCCAGCTGTTAAGGAGCACTCCTTAGCAGCTGGGGAGTGCGCGTGTGTGCAGGACTGTCCTACCGGCTCCCGCCCGGCGCTCTTCCCTCTTGAGGCAGCATCCCCGAGGACTCCTTAGGAGCCGGGGAGCGATGCTGCCTCAAGAGGGAAGAGCGTCTGGCGGGAGCCAGTAGGTCAGTCCTTCGCACGCGCGTGCTCCCCAGCTGTTAACGAGCACTCCTTAGGACTAATTTATAATCTCTCATGTAAGAAAATGCTGGGGGGAAAAAAGAGAATTCATAATATGGTTTGCCCTGAAAAGGGATTTTGATGGTTATCATGTGTGTTTGCAAAGGATTCACGGGTCGGGGAAAGGGAGGCATGTGGAGGCATGCTAATGACCAAACCCTCATATCAGTGGTACAATGATTTTGTCGTATCAGTGGTACAATCATTTTGACGTCATCTTGGCTTGTTAAAGTTACCAGTGCGTGCAGCATGTAGGTGTATTCAAACACAGAGCCAGAGAGGTAAGAGCGTAGAAAGGCGAGGTGCCAATACGTGGAGAAAAGAAAGGATGCGACCTATTAAAAATGCCTAGCACTTACTTAAGTAACTACAAGGTTTCGGCAAACGGAGTAAGCCTGGTGGAAGAACTGCCGGGGCTGCCTCTTCAGAGGGAAGGAAGAACGTGCGCCTCGCCTCCCCTATCCCAACGCCGCCTGCTGTCACTTTCTAGGGTTGGGTTACCTATAGCCCACATGTACGTCGGGTGCTGCCTCCCCTTCCAATTTTTTTTCGTGACAAATGACACCCTCTTGCGGCGGGGGGACGCACGTTGAGGGGCGGCGGCGGCGCCTGCAAGACAGCGTGAAAGAGACGAAGCCGCGCTAGAAAGGTGGGCGGCGCGCGGCAGCATCCGGAGCTTGCGCGAGGGGCATCTGGGAGGCTGGCGCACAAGTGCGGGAGAAATTCCAGCGCGGCGCGAAAGCAGGTGCTGCTTGCCCGCCTGCCCGCGCACTGGCTGGCTGGCTGGCTCTCCCGCTCGCTCGCTCCCCGGCTCCTAAGGAGTCCTCGGGGATGCTGCCTCAAGAGGGAAGAGTGTCGGGCGGGAGCCGGCAGGACAGTCCTGCACACGCGCGCACTCCCCGGCTGCTAAGGAGTGCTCCTTAACAGCTGGGGAGTGCGCGCATGCGCAGGGCAGTCCTGCTGGCTCCCGCCCGATCACTGATATTGTCCGGCGTATAAGACGACTGGGTGTATAAGACGACCCCACAACTTTTGAGGTGATTTTCATGGGTTAAAAAGTCGTCTTATACGCTGGAAAATACGGTATTTATTTATTTATTTATTTATTTTTCTATACTGCCTTATTCCCAAAGGACTCAGGGCGGTTTACAGGGCAGCATATAAAAGACAATATAAAAAGATAATATAAAATTAAAATGAATTAAATTAATTAAAGCCCAACAATTAAAGCAATATTAAAAAGCTAAAACCCCTTCAGTCCAGGCCTGATAGATCGAAAAGCCAGGTTTTCAGGTCCCGGCGAAATGAACGCAGATCGGGGCGGTCCGGTGTTCCACAGGTAAATCATTCCAAAGGGCAGGCGTGCCCACAGAAAATGCCCTCCCTCTGGGGATCACCCGGCGGCACCCTAAGGAGGCCCTCTCTATGGGAGCACACAGGACGATGGGAAGTTGATGCTGGCAGCAGGTGCTCCCTAAGATAATCCGGACCCATGCCATGTAGGGCTTTATAGGTCATCAGATATAGATAGCATATTTTAGCTCAAGCTTGTTAGATGCAATACCCTGCATTCAGCTTTCGGGGGGGAGGGAAGGGTGGGCTTTATGGGGAGGTGGGGGGAAGTTGGGGAGGGCGAGGGAAGGGTGGGTTTATGGGGAGGGGGTTCAATTTATGTTTAAAATGTACTGTAAAACTTTTTAATAAGAAAAAAGAAAGCTAGGAGGGTAGAAGTTTGCCAAACTTCAGGGGAAGAATGTTCTTTAGGTCAGGATCTGCCACATAAAAGGCATACTTCCTAGAACTCATAAGATAGTAATATTTCAGCAAAGGGACTAGGAGCGCGCCTATCCTATCTGATCTAGCCGTGTACCATATAGGGATTTAAATATAATGACTAGCACCTTGAATTGCATACAGAAGGAAACGGGGAGCCAGAGCAGTTTGTACAACAGAACTGTTACATGGGTAAACCTAGATGCACCCATCACTGTCGTGTGTTGCTGCATTATGGAGTAGTTGTAGCTTCCAGGTGCTCTTTAAGGACAATCTCAGCTAGAGCACATTGCGGTAATCCAAATAAAGGCATGAGTGAGTATGAACAAAGCCTCCCAATCCAGGAAAGGGTACAAAGAGATGTGCAAATCTGTGCAAAGCCCCTCCCCAACCACAACTGTCATTTGAGTGGTATAGGTCTAAGAAGACCCCCAGATTGTGCACCAATTCAGTCTGGGGGAGTGCCCCCCAATCCAGAGTCATGAATATTATCTGGGCTTGGGGGACCAAAAACCCCAAACCACTCAATCTTGTTAGGATTGAGGTGAAGCCAATTCTTCTGCATCCAAATCCTTACAGCCTCCGGCACTCAGCCAGCACTGCCATTGCATCACCTATCTGCTATCTGCTATACCTATCACCATATTCAAAAAAGTAAAAAAATACCAGACCCAAGAAACTACAAACAAATCAGCCTAACATCAATACCTGGGAAGTTATTGGAAAAAATAATCAAAAAACAGATCTGTGAACATCTAGAAACAAAGTTATAACTAGTAGCCAGCATGGGTTTGTTAAAAACAGATAATGCCAAACCAATCTTATTTAATTCTTTGATCAAGTAACTAAATTAGTAGACCAGTGGAATGCTGTGGACAAAGTATACTTAGACTTCAGCAAGGCATTTGACGAAGTAGACCCACAACCTACTTCTGTGGGCTAGACAGCATCACCACCAGATGGATTTGTAACTGACTAACAAACCATACTCAACAAGTAGTCCTTAATGGTACTATTTCTACACAGAAGGAAGGAAGCAGTAAGGTACCACAAGATTCTGTCTTAGGCCCAGTACTCTTCAGTATCTTCATAAGTGACTGAGATGGCACTAAGCTGGCAGAAATAGCCAACACCCTAGAAGACAAGCTCAGAATCCAAAAAGACTTAACAGACTTGAACAAGGTTTTACACCTTTGCAGGAAAAATGAAAGTTACAAGTACAGATTAGGTGAAACCTGACTCAAAAACAGTAACTGTGAGAGGGACCTTGGAGTCTTAATGGTCGATCACTTAAACATGAAGCAGCAGTGTGAGGCAGCAGCCAAAAAAGCTAATACAATCCTTGGTTGTATAAACAGAGGCATAGAATCAAAATCATATGAAGTACAGCTTTATAAAGCCTTAGTTAAGACCACATGTGGAATAGTGTATCCAGTTTTGGTCACCACATCACAAAAAAGATGTTGAGACTTTGGAAAAAGTGCAAAGAAGAACAACTAAGATGATTAAGGGCCTGGAAACAAAAACATACGAAGAACGGTTGCACAAATTGGATATGGCCAGTCTAGAGAAAAGAAGGACTAGGGGGGCAACATGAAAGCATTATTCCATATTTGAGGGGCTGCCACAAAACACCAGAAGGCAAGATAAGAAACAACGAATAGAAACTAATCAAGGAGAGAAGCAACCTGGAATTAAGGAGAAACTTTCTAACAGTGAGAATAATTAACCAGTGGAACAGCTTGCCTTCAGAAGTTGTAGGTGCTTCATCACTGGACGTTTTTAAGAAAAGACTGGACAGCCATCTATCTGAAATGGTATAGGGCAGGGCCCGCAGGCTGGATGCATCATAGTGAAACCGCAGCCACCCCATTGCCGGCAGTGGCAAAAAAGTCACGATACATAACGACACATCATGTGACATTGCGAGTTTGACACCTCTGGTATAGGGTGCCCTGCTTGAGCAGTGGGTTGAACTAGAAGACCTCCAAGGTCCCTTCCAGCTCTATTTTGATTGACCTAAATGTGGAGATTACATTAGTGGGTATCATCAGCATACTGATGATACGGCACCCCATCCAGTTGAAGCCTGAAATTGGACAATAATTTTTTTTCTGTGTTATAAAATAAAAAAATAATAGAAAGGATTTCTAAAATAAGAACAATCTGGCATCAGGACCTGGAAATTTCTAAAAAGGGTTAACGTTTAATGCAAAAATGGGCATGATAAAGGACCAAAACGGCAGGGACCTAACAGAGGCAGAAGAGATTAAGAAGAGGTGGCAAAATTACACAGAAGAACTATACAAGAATGAGCTTAACGTCCCTGATAATCACAATGAGGGGGTCACTGACCTCGAGCCAGACATCCTAGAATGTGAAGTGAAGTGGGCCTTAGAAAAGCTCAACAACAACAAAGCTAGTGGAGGTGACAGTATTCCAGCTGAGCTATTCAAAATCTTAAGAGACAATGCAGTAAAAGTGCTACACTCAATTTGCCAGTAAATTTGGAAAACTCAACAGTGGCCACAGGATTGGAAAAGATCAGTTTACATTCCAATTCCAAAGAAAGGCAGTGCCAAAGAATGTTCAAACTATCCCACCATTGCACTCATTTCTCATGCTAGTAAAGTTATGCTTAAAATCCTACAAGCTACACTCCAGCAGTATGTGGATCGAGAACTACCAGAAGTACAGGCAGGATTTCGAAGAGGCAGAGGAACTAGAGATCAAATTGCCAACATACGCTGGATCATGGAGAAAGCTAGAGAGTTCCAGAAAAACATCAACGTCTGCTTCATTGACTATGCTAAAGCCTTTGATTGTGTGGATCACAACAAACTGTGGCAAGTTCTTAAAGAGATGGGCATACCAGACCATCTTATTTGTCTCTTGAGAAACCTATATGCGGGTCAAGAAGCAACAGTGAGAACTGGACACGGAACCACTGATTGGTTCAAAATTGGGAAAGGAGTCCGGCAAGGCTGTATACTGTCGCCTTGCCTATTTAACTTATATGCAGAGCACATCATGAGAAAGGCAGGGCTAAATGAATCAAAAGTTGGAATTAAGATTGCCGGAAGAAATATCAACAACCTAAGATATGCAGATGATACCACTCTAATGGCAGAAAGTGAAGAAGAACTAAAGAGCCTCTTGTTGCGGGTGAAGAAGGAGAGTGCAAAAGTTGGGTTGAAACTTAACATTAAGAAAACCAAGATCATGGCATCCGGCCCTCTCAATTCCTGGCAAATAGATGGGGAAGAAATGGAGGTAGTGGCAGATTTTATTTTCCTGGGCTCCAAGATCACTGCAGATGGAGCCTGTAGCCAAGAAATTAAAAGATGCTTGCTATTCGGGAGAAAAGCCATGACAAATCTAGACAGCACACTAAAAAGCAGAGACATCACCCTGTCAACAAAAGTGCGTATAGTCAAGGCTATGGTCTTCCCAGTTGCAATTTATGGCAGTGAAAGTTGGACCATAAGAAAGGCTGAGCGCCAAAGAATTGAGGCCTTTGAGCTATGGTGCTGGAGAAGACTCCTGCGAGTCCCTTGGACTGCAAGGCGATCAAACCGGTCAGTCCTAGAGGAGATCAACCCTGACTGCTCTTTACAAGGCCAGATCCTGAAGCTAAAACTCAAATACTTTGGCCACCTAGTGAGAAGGAAGGACTCACTGGAGAAGAGCCCAATGCTGGGAAAGATGGAGGGCAATAGAAGAAGGGGACGACAGAGAATGAGGTGGCTGGATGGAGTCACTGAAGCAGTAGGTGTGAGCTTAAATGGACTCCAGAAGATGGTAGATGACAGGAAGGCCTGGAGGAACATTGACCATAGGATCGTGATGGGTTGGACACGACTTCGCAGCTAACAACAACAACAACAACCACCTATCCTATACCTGTGCATTTGATTTTTCCTGCCTAAATGTAGAACCTTACTTTTTTCACCATTGAATTTCATTTTGTTAGATAGCACCCAGTGTTCAAGTCTGTCCAGATCCTCCTGTATCTTAAGCCTGTCTTCTGTAACTGTATTAAAACTTCATTATTTTCTGTTTAATTCAATGACAACTTTAAATTCTCTCATTATTTAGACATGCATTTCTTAAACTGACTCAGTGGTTAATACTACACGTTTGATTAAGTGAATTCTTCTTTTAAACTTACCTAATTAGGTGAAACCCAATCCACACTATCTGCTGTCACTAGGCTCTGTCTTGCTTCACTAGCCTAGCTTATCTTCACACGTCATTATCTCTTGTATTCATTTACTAGGCATCCAGAAGATGCCCATTTAAGTAGATTCTCACTGCAGCCTATGCACAGGGACTATTTTAGATTCTAGTTTTCACTGTATATATTTTTTTAAAAAAATCTTTTTTTCCTGTGGTTTACATATGAGGAACCCTTTAAGAATGATTCTTCAAAGCCTCTTAAACTTATCAAAAGACAAAAATTGGCAACACAACAGGAACAGCATAAGTCAGAGAAACAGAAAAGTAAACAAAGTAATGAAAAAACAGGTGAGAATGAAAACAGGTTTTTCCATTATAATGATGCTCTCACAACAATTGGGGCGGTTTGCAATTATTATGTACTACAGACAGTAATGTTTTCATGTTTAGAAATTTACTGTTTGTACCTGAATTTGTGCTTGAGGTTTTTTAAAGTAATATTTTCAGAATATTGTTACAATCACATTGTCTTGTAGATACTAGCTTACAAATTAAAAATTATGTTACAAATATAAGGGCAGTAGAGATTTTTGAAAAGTGGCATACTTTTCTGCATATTTATAATATTGCATAATTAAATGCATTCTGCTTATAAAACAGGTTTTTGCTGTTTCTTAGAAAATAGGTTTTTTTGGCTTTAATACCTATGTGTAGAAAATTCATTTTTCAGCTATTTTATTTATTGCATTTAAATAATGCATGTCTGGAGAATTCTCTGGTGGCCTTGGCACCTGTATATTATTTTACTGATTGTGTCCTGGTATTTTACAAAGAATAAAGGCTACTTTATAGTCAGAGAGTTTTAGAAGATTAGTTTCCATAATCTGACCTTACAATTGTAATTTACAAAGTCATGCCTTAGGTTATTTTTACTAACAACAGTTAAATGACTCTTGCATTACCTGAATTTGTAGATAAAATAATAAATTTGAATTGTCTAGCTTACTCATTAAATCTTAAAATGTCTGCCTAAAGTTTTAATGCAGTCTCATGATACATTTCAAAGCGAAAGCCATTTTTTATATCTCTCATAAAAATACCCTTAAGGGCATTTTACATGATCATTGCATTGTGCAATTGTTCTTAATTTATTATTTGTACTTCATATTTCTCTTTGCTTACATTTTGTAAGTCTGAGTCTATATATTGCAGCTAGACACTTCTAGTTACTTCTCTCTTTTAGCAAAACTGCTGTTGCTGAACAAAAAGAGACGGGCGTTAAATAGGTTGTATGCTTTATCACAATACAATTTTATTGAGCCACATTTTTCCAACTAACAGACATAATTGATCACAGTTCTTCTAACTAAAAATGCATTGTTTTATCATTTCCTAGGAAGACGAAATTATATAAAAAGTTGCCTATTGTAATAGATAAACAAATTTGTTTAGGGTCATCTTAAAATATTTTTTAAAAATGTTGGATGTGGTTTTTTTACATTTTGTCAGCTTAGTTGTAATGAACATTTTGGATAATAGACCACTGTAAAAGTCTTAGATCATCTGCAGCTGCAGAAGTAAGTGTACTTCACGGCTCTTACTGCCACAAGCCAAGTCCTAACAAAGGCTTCATCCCTTCTCTTCTTCCAACAATGCTCTAGGTGTTTCTTGTGTTGTTTCATTACCTGGAGCTCTGCCATAAACTGGGGGCCCTATAGGATCCATGTTCACAAAGTGTCCATATAGGTGCCATCCTATCCCAAGGTCCTTGTGTGCTCCATTCCAGCCTGCAAGTAAGGCTGCAACCAAATTGTGCACCAAAGTCTCAGGAATAACTCCAAGTTCCCTTTGAAACCGATGTTCTTTTATTAGTGGTGATAATATTACTGGATGACTGCTAGGGAATGGATTTGTTCCACTCATTCTGTAGATCCAAGCACATTTATCTAAGGTCTCATTGCAATTTAACAATATAACCTATAATAAAAAACTACTGTATATTATGGCTTCTTGATTAAATGGGATGCACTGCTTAAATTGACGTTGATTGAAAATCAGATGTATTGTTTTTGCTGGCTTGTATTCTGATTGCCAATCTGTGAGCATAACATTCTTTTATTTCTTTCCAGTCTATTGTAACCAAATATAACATGTCACCAGAACATTATTATTTGAAAAGAGATGCGAGTTGTAATTTCTTTTATTAACTCTGTTGATCTTTGGGCATATCTTTATTCTGTTTCATTTTTCAGTGAATGTTTGCTGAATTTTATAAAGGGGCCCTTGTTCTGTAGTTTAAAAACTCATTGTCTCAGGACAGTGCACCAAATTATACAGATCAGACTACATGATGTAAAAAGTTTTGATCTATATTGTACAGTGGTTTCCTGTTTTTCAGATGATATTGACTGTGTTCCTGAGCAATAATGAACAAATTTTGACTGAAGTACCAATTACTCCTGAAACAACCTGTCGAGATGTGGTGGAATTTTGCAAAGAACCTGGTGAAGGTAGCTGCCATCTTTCTGAAGTGTGGCGTGGAAATGGTAAGCAATACTTTGGGCTTCCATATTTGTCTCTGCTGCATTATGTCAAGCATTATCATTTATCAACTGATTTTCAACAACAGTTTAAAAGAAACATTACTTTGTGACTGTGCATTATCCACAGTTTAGGCTGAAACTATACATTTTTTTTCCAGACTATGTGGAGATTCATAGTCGTATGAAAAATCAGCAGATCAGTAAACTATGAAAGTGTTTCATTTCCAGTTATATCTTTATAATAATGAATTACAGCATAAATCAAAATACATATTCATATATGTATTATATTTACTAAATAGAATCCATATATTTAAATCCATTTTGAAAATGAGAGCTTTAAAATATCCATTACATAGTTAGCAGTATAAAAAGTCTGAATAAATTAATCTATAGTATATACCACAAAGTTTAAGAACAGTAAACACTACAATGCTTAAGAACTAGGGAAAACAGTTATCTGTTTAAAAGACCTCTAAAAGAAATATTAGATAGGTGCAATTATCTACACTCAAATAACATTCCTTAGCTAGAGCCAGTTCAAGGTATTTGTCCTAGTGATGCTTACCTGATCTTAGAAGCTAGTCAGGTATGATTGGAGGAGATTATTATAAATCACACATCCATGTGGATTTTGTAGAATTTTAATAAATCTGGATCCAATTTCGGGGAACTTGGCCTTAAAGGACTGTGCTTTGAATTTAGCTCCAAAATTGGCAAATCATGCAGTTAATAAACAGGAACTGTATCTAGTTTGAGAAGAACTAAAACAGCTATATTATGCATCAGTGAAGTTGCTATAGCTTCTTAAATTAAGCACATATATGCGCGGGTAGTGATGGGAGCATCCCGATACTCCCATATTACACCCCTCCTGTGTGAGCTGCATTGGTTACCGGTTGTCCTCCGGGTGAGATTTAAGGTGCTGGTACTTACCTTTAAAGCCCTACATGGCTTAGGCCCAGGATATTTACAGGACCGTCTGCTGCCGGGAACGATCTCCCATTGCCCAGTATGCTCACACAGGGCCTCCTCAGGGTACCGTCGGCTAGACAATGTCGGCTGGCGACCCCCAGGGGGAGGGCCTTCTCTGTGGGAGCGCCAGCCCTATGGAACCAACTTCTGCTTGAGCTCTGGATGGCCCCGGATCTCCGGTCCTTTTGCCGCGGCCTTAAAACACTTCTTTTCCATCAGGCTGACCTGGACTGATGACAGGGATTTTAAAATGTTTTCTAATTTTTAACTCCAATTTTAATTTATTCTATTGGGGCTGTTAATTTAATTCTTTTTAACTTTTGTATTGTTGTATTTTATTGTTGTTAACTGCCCTGAGTCCTTCAGGAGATAGGGCAGCATATAAGTCCCAATAATAAATAAATAAACATTTCAGTAGCCTAGTTTTGTTATAGTTAAGTAGGCTGCAGCAGCTAGGTAAAAGCATTTCTGTCACCTCTATTTCCACAGAGATTGAGGGTTTTTTCTAATTACAGAGTTTTATAGTTGTCCAGGGAGCAAGATGTGGCAAACGAGTAGAGGTGTTGGATGGATGGATGGATGGATGGATGGATGGATGGATGGATGGATGGATAGATGGATAGATAGATAGATAGATAGATAGATAGATAGATAGATGATAGATAGATAGATAGATAGATAGATAGATAGATAGATAGATAGATAGATAGATAGATAGATAATACAACAGCCTGGAGTTCAAGATAACTTCTCCCATTTGTTTCATGTAAATCTTAGGTTCCACAAAAGACAAATGGAACTTCACAGTATTCTACTACTTTCTTCTCTTTAAATTTTCACAGCAATCTAGCACAATACCATTACTGTACTTCTGTAGATGGCATACTTTTAGCTTGAACCTGAATAGAGTTAAATGTGCATATTTAGCCTTAAACCTATACTTCTTAATAGAATTCTGATGGCATATTCTGAATGGAAGAGGTTTCTGCCTGCTTGTTCTTGGTAAAAGGTAAAAAAGATATGATTATCTTGATTATCATAAATTAGCAGTGGGTAAACATAGTAAACTGGCATGATCCTAAAAAACTGGTAAAGAACAAAAATATTTAGGAATTAAGAAACAAGGGGATATTACACCTTAGTGACATTCTTTAAATCATTGCATTACTTAGTATTATTTCATATTTTCATCAAGGACTTGTTTTGTCAGATAGCAAAATAGAGGTGTAATATCTCGTTTGCTTTTGTGTTAGGCTGACTTGGCTCTGTGGAATGTGGTGGCTTGCAAATTGTTTGAATGTAATTGTTTCTAGAGTGATAGTGACTAAAGTCCTATTTATAATTGTTTGGTTGCAAAATATGAGATCCAGTACTGTATGGTGTAGTTGTTAAAAGTGTTGGGAGTGATTCCAAAACTGAGACGCTAGTCCTTCATTGTTAGTTTCTAACGTACTGGCTTGTGAAAGAGTAAAATATTTATGGCATTCAGAAGGTCACTGAATGATTGGGCCAGTTTATTCCCTTTTACTTCAGCCTATCACACAGTATGCTAATATTGGGCAAAAACTGGATGAAAGAGTGCTGTATACATTACCTTGAACTCCTGAATGAAAAGGTGGGATATAAATCTAATAATAATATTTTAAAAATATAAACATGGGAATGAATTACATGAAGCTACAGTCTTGTGCAAGCTACAGTCCAGTTCAGCATTACTGTCATTATTTTTAGAGATTATATAATTTCAATTTGTAAATTTTTTCAAAAAGGCTACTCTGTAATTCGGAGGAAGAAAGAATTAGGTTATCCATTAGACCCTAGAATATTATAATTTTGATGGGGGGAGGGAAATGACAGGAAAATAAAACATATATCTTATTTTATATACTTGTTTATTCTTATTTTAAGTAAATTGCCAGTGAATTGCTCTAATGAATGACATTTGATTCTGTATTCAGAACGACACATACCCTTTGATCACATGATGTATGACCATCTACAAAAATGGGGACCTCGTAGAGAGGAAGTGAAATTTTTTCTCCGACATGAAGAATCCCCAACAGAAAGCACTGAACAGGGTATGTACTCTTTCATTCTAGGTTTGTTGCTATATCATGGTTATAATTTTTATGTGCCCCAACTTTTATCAGTTTAAATTAAATGTGCCAGCATAGCTGACTTTTAACTAATTCTGTAGGTAAAGGTTATTTGCAGGTATTTCTATAGATAATGATCCTTAAAGATATATTCCATGCTTCCTATCCTTCTGTGTGAGGATTGGGCAAACATTCCTATATAATGATGTGAGATACTGATGACCAGGGCTTTTTTTGTCATAGAACGCTCAGAACGGAGTTCCGGCACCTTTTTTGGATGGAACTTTGTAGGGTAGGCAAGGTGGATTGTATGACATGTGTGAGTTCCGGCACCTTTTTCTTTTACAAAAAAAGCACTGCTGATGACAAATTACAATAAATGTTTGTTCTTAGTTATTTCAGCTGAAGGTGATGAGACCAGTTTCTGAACCTAAGGGGAAATTGATTCATTAATTATATGCTGTATACCTATTCAGTTGTTTGACTCAAACAGCAATTAGATTACTTTTAATTTAAGATTACTTAAATTCTTAGATTATATTTTCACATTGTATAATGAATGACTTATTAGTTTATGAAATATATGAAACAAATATCAAATATTGGTGTTATTTCTCCAGTCATTCAATTTATATATTATTAGGACTCACATTAAACTTATAATAATATTCAGTGGCAAAGATAAGAAAATTCAAGAGAGTACAAGTACATTTTCCTAGAACTGTAAAGTTGATTTTAATTCTTACAAGTGAATTTCTAATTTTTAATTGTGAAAAACTTGGAGTAAATGCTTTAAATGAAAATAATCCACCTTGTATTTACCACTGTGAAACAATATCAGGATTTACTAGTGCTTGGAAATAATGGTTAAAATATTTAGCTTTGCTTTATGACATTTTCCTTGTGGGTTTGTAAAAATCTCTCATTCTTTTTGGGAGTGAACATTGTACTTTTATGTATTCTATATTTAGAATCTTATTTTGCCACCTGATACCTTTGGCCCACAGTGTAATTATAGGTCTAAAACACTACATATAATCCTGATTTAAATTTGTTTAGTCTACAGTCCTAAGGATGCTTATCTAAAAGCTTTTCATTTTGTTTTCAATTGCCAGCTTGTGGATTTCCAATACTTTTAGTACTTTTAGGCCCTAGACAAGCTAATTTCTGTCTCAGTAACATGTTTTACTTAAAAGTAGCTAAGTTTTTTTTTTTTAGTTCGAAAAAGGAATGGAGAAACAGGACTTTTTAAATATACAGATAAAAGCCTTCATTTTGCTTTAGGGGATAATGGCAAATTTAGACATCAAAAGTAAATAGGAAAGAGTGGGTTCTTCTTCTGGAAATTATACATAACACACACTACCGTTAAAAATCCAATACTAAGACTGAAGATTTCAGAATAACTGAAGGAGTAAGTTTTAAGTATGCTTTTATAAGAAAATAACTGATAATTAGACATTACATGGAAGGAAAAAGAACCAAAAAAATAACTAATAAGATCTAAGATCAAATAGTTAAGAAGCTATGATCCATTTCAAAATGTCTAACTTACTTGAACACAGAAATTATTCAATGTTCAGTCAACTGTTCAAACTTTTCAGCAAATGTATAATAGCAATAGCACTTAGACTTGTATACTGCTTCATGGTGCTTTACAGCCCTCTCTAAGCAGTTTACAGAGTCAGCATATTGCCCCCAACATGGGTCCTCATTTTATTGACCTCGGAAGGATGGAAGGCTGAGTCAACCTTGAGCCTTTCAGAATCGAACTCCTGGAGTGAGCAATGAGTTAGCCTGCAGTACTGTATTCTAATGACTGCACCACTACGGCTCCTAATCCACTAGGACTGTACCCTTGGGACATAACAAAAGTATATTTCCCTATTTCATCAGTCTGAGGATTTAAATTAAGAATTACAAAATCAGTAGTATTAAGAAACAACCTCAAAAATTAGTAAGTGCTTTTTGAACTTTTGATTTAATATATCAAGAAGAACTCTTAATTTGAAAGAGAAGTGTGTACTCTGTATAAAGGTAGAGATTGTGTATCAATTTAGAATGGAAATCCTTTTCTGCACCCCCACATATTTGGACATCATACCAGAAATAAAGAAAAAATAAGAACGAGTCTTGCATCAGTTACTACTAGAATTGAAAGCCATCTATATTTCCCCCCCCCCGAACCTTATTATTCATTTATTGTTATTGTTCTGTTCTCTAAATTTTGAGGGCTCTTTGGTGCCCTCTGAGCTTGGTTGTTTTTTTGCAGATGTTTCATTACCTAAACTAGGTATCATCATCAGTGTTAGTAATCTAGTCAGGACTGACACTGATATTGTTACCTAGTTTGAATAATGAACCATCTTCAAGAAAACAACTAAACTCAGAGAGCACTAGGGACCTGTCTGTCATGGTTCCGACAAATGAAACTGAACACTGAACAACATTAAATATTCTCCTTTATCAATCTCTGAATTTTAATCTGTAAGTATTATTTATCCCAAAGATGCTTTTTCATGAGGCAACTGGACTTTCTTGTTTTTCTTTGAAGACATTTTGCTACTCATTTTCAGGGACTGTTGTAATTATTTTTAATTTTTTTAACTTTTGTATTTCTTGTTTTAAATACCCTGTAAACTGCCCTGAGTCCTGTGGGAAAGGGCGGTATATAAATCCAATTAAATAAATAAATAAACTTCTTCAGCTCTGACTGGATGGTGGGGAATGTAAGGATTTATACTCTTTGCAGACAGTTGGTCATTTGCATTCTTTTAGATTCATTGAGGCCACCTGGAGGTTTATCTGTGTCATCAGGGTCACCTGAGTAGTGCAAATGGGTGTAGCCTTCTTGAAACTCTTGAAAGGACTGTGTTGTAGACTGGACATAGATGATGTCGTATCCCTCCCCCTCTGTTGAGAGAGGGCTATTCAATTTTGATATAGATGGCCTCTTTGACCCCTCTTTCAAACCAGTATTATTTACTTACCTGTGATAAGATGAGTAGCAAATAAGTTTAATAAATAAAAAAATTGTTTCCTTGCTGTATTTCATCTTCTTTGCAGTTGTGTTTTTAAAACTTTTATTCTTAACTCATCTATAAATTAAAATATTTCTTATTTCTAGTCATTCTTCTTTTCAACACTGTCACTAAACTAGCCATTCCCAGTATTATTACAAGACAAGAAGCTGCAACTTCTATCAAATTTGTGGTTCATTTTGTGTTCAGTCCACATTCATCCAACACCTCTTCATATCTGATTTTATATTTTCTTGTTTTATCACACGTGCTTCTTAAGTACCCATTATTCCAATTTCATTTAACTTTTATGTGTCTTGTGATACACCAATTTTCATGTCTGCTTAACATAAACATTGTGCACAGCAATTGTTGCTTCTTTCTACATTGTTCACAACAGACTATATACAACATGACACACTTCAATGTCACAACCATTTCTCATACATTTCTTCATAAATACATTAAATGAAAAGGCATACTAGAGGCCACCAAAGACTCACAAATAACCACCACAGCCACCTGTGCCTGGAGTCACAACTGATACTACACTTGAAACTCAGTAGGGCACATTTCAGAGAGGGGATACCCCACTACATTGCCCTTCCAGGTATTGATGATACAAACCAGGCTGGTTCTCTCATCCACAGTCAGATTGTGGATGAAGTGAGCTTTGTTGCAGGTCAGCCTGGCATTAAGCAGCAACAGATGGAGACCTGAACCACCAAAGCTTTGGAAACCAGGTCTTGAAGCTGAGCACAGGAGGCCAGAACACTGTGCTGGTATTAAACACGGCAACCTTCTCCAAAAGAGCCCTGCCCCCTGTCTCTTGTTCATATTCCCGATGCCATCATGATTGCAGTGCCCTCCCCTATTATCTCCCCTCTCTCCCTGTCTTGCTTTTCTTCCCTATCCGAGCTGCCATCCATAAGGCACTGGAAGCCATCCACATCCAGCCTAAACAATAAAGACAAAACAAGTTCTGTTCAGGTTATGGCACTCACTACACCCACCTGACCAGGTCCTCCATCCAACCATCTTAACAATGCCTTCCTTCACAAAACTCTACAGTATCCTAAACCAAACTATCCTCTTTTACTCCCCTACCTGCTGCTGTTACCCAAGCAGCAAAGAAGCCATCCTCCAAAAAGGACTGAAAGGCAGCACCCCCAACCCATTCTTATCTCCCATATGAGGGTAGCAAGACAACTAGGCATAACCCGCACCTCCAGCTACCAAATCTTATAAAACCCCTGGTTCATACAAATGTTCTTAATTTTGTGTGTCAGCAACTTCAGTCCCAGGTATTCCTAGACAGGCAAGGGAATCTACTGAAATGGCTATTTTACAAGTGGCCACCTGAGCAGCAGTTGCAAGACACATGGCAGTCCTCCCACAGTTTCACTGCCTTGCTCCTGCTCTCACTCCCATAAACCACCTGGCCATGTGAACCCTCTACTCCACCGGGGACTGTAATGAACAGAACCCCATCCTGTGCCAGTTGAGCCTGTGTTTATATTCTCTGGGGCAGCAGACCCAACTAGCTAATCTGCTAATTTATTTCTGCTCATTCTACTGTGCTACTGAGTCCTCTGGTGTCTGTTCCACAGTTAGAGCAAAAGCACATATCCACAGCACCACTGAGCTTTACTTCATGCTCACCAAGGAGCCTCCATAATGGGGTAGCACCCCCGGACCCAATCTCACTTGGTTGCCAGCCAGGGAAATGTCAACGGGGCTCCACTGGCTTTCCAATCCCTTGGTCCATTGCCACCATACCAGCTCCCACTTTGTTAATTTACAAAATTATCAGAGATTGCATTTGAACAAAAGTCTGGCTGTTTAGGTCAGCGGCTTGTTTTTATAATCTTAGGCATACTGTTACTCTTCATGAAGATAAAGCAACCATGGCAAGCAAGTTGATACATAGAAAAGACTGGGCAGTGAATTCTTCACAGTGCCTGGTGGAAACTCAGGCTTAATAGAGTTTTGACATTCTCTTCTGTGAATAAAATGGTATGGCGGTTGGTGTAGTTTACAAATACGTATGCAGATAATCCTCAACTTTTGACCACAATTGAGCCCAAACTTTCTGTTGCTAAGCAAGACAGTTATTAAGTCAATTTTGGCCCATGTTATGACCTTTTTTGCCACATTTGTTAAGTGAATCACTACAGTTAAGTTAGTAACACGATTGTTAAGTGAATCTTGCTTCCCCATTGACTTTGCTTGTCAGAAGATCACAAAAGGTGATCATATGAACCATGTCAATACAACCATTATAAATATATGCCAGTTGTCAAGATAGCAAATTTTAATCATGTGATCATGGGGTTGCTGCATGTGAAAAACATTGAAATTAGCAGCAGTGGTGATAGGTTTTGTGGAAAGGTTATAGTGAATAAACGCTTTACCACTTTACCATCTTAGCTGTATAATTGTGGAAAACAACATAGAAATTATAACTCAGATAATGTCAATTCCAGTGGTTCTTTAGTTGTTATTGAACTGAGGTTCTATTGAGATGTAGAAAAACAAACCTCTGTATACCTAAAAAGATAGAAAACATTTTACTGTCCTCTTCAGCACCTAAAATTGTGCTGGCCAAATCCACACACAAGGTTGGGCATTATATTTAAATTGTCTAAATGTATACTAATGCTAAAAATAACTATTAAATGGGAAACCTAAATGTTATAATTGTGTTTTCCCCAGGACGTCAGACTCAAAATCATAGAAATGGAATCTCTATCCCTGTGGAGAAACGTACAGAAAATGGGGTATGTGGCAAATGGCATATTAAAAGTATATGTATTTTCAAGTTGATTTGTATTTTTAAACCGGGAATTTTGGCATCCTCGAGTGAGTTTCATAGTTAAGACAGAAATAAACAAAGTAAAATAAAGTAACATAAAATAACAACCAACATTTTGTAAGAGTGCGATATTTTGTGTGATTTTGGTAATTTCACTTCTGGAATCTTCTACAGTCTACTGTGTTTTGTGTTTTGAATTTAAATCCACAGTCAAGTGTAAAAAAGGAACTAGCTTAAACTTCTCCATTTAATATGAAAAGGACAATGCATTAAGCTAATTAGACCTGACAACTGATGTGATCTTGTCATGATAAGGCTTCTCACTGCTGGCAAAATCCACTAGACTTTTTCATTCATTGATTTCTGATGAATGCTCAGAGGCAGATCTCCATATTGAAAAAGGATTTGGGCAAGAGGAGAAGGGGACTTTTGTTTTTGATTGAAGAAGGTACAAGACCACCTGAGATTTATTAGATCTATACAAACTGAGGATGAGAACTTATTTCTTATGAGATTTGGAACTTATTGACCAACTTAGCTTGTAAATAGTGGATTTACAATTAATATTAGCAATAAGCATTTGATTATTGTTTTAGTAATCATACTTAGCTGTGAAAATAAATGGTGAAATAGAAGAAATAGTACTACAATTTTTATTATATTTACATTTGGAATTGTACAGATTTCTTATGGAACATTGTCAACAATTTAGCTGAAAAAGAAATAATGTTGTTTTGAAAATATGTGAGGCTTGTAAATGCTTTATAATGCCTGCAGCATTAAATTTAATCTTATGCTGTTTTGAATGTCTGTTTTCTGAGATTGTGTCACCTTCATAAACATTGCATTAACCACAATGTTGGAAAAACAAAAATAAAGTAAAGCCTATGGTATTTCAGAATCTTTTAATGAGCCTTAATCATCGCAGGTTAGAGCATATCAAACTAGAATGGCTTTGTTTCCTCTTTAAACATACAGAAAAATCCAGTTTCACAAGTCACAAGTCACAATTAAAAGGAATAGTATTTATTTATAGTGCTTAATGAAACATTTCTATTATTCATAATTGCTTTTGACTGATGAATTATAGTAAATACAACATTCATATTTTGGTTTGCTGTTCTTTCCAGTTTCATTAAAAGGAGAATGGAAACCATTTCATCACTGAGCAGTCTTCAGTTTGTAGTAACTTTTGTATATTTCACAGTGAACCAATGTGCAGTCAGTATATCTTTTTTCTATTTGCTATAAAATTAGATTAAATTTCTTACAACTTTGGAACTGATTATCGGTTATTAAAGAGAAAAATGCATTACATGTTTTGAAATATTTGTCACAAAACCAATTCATGTTCTTTTAAATGGTTCATTAAGAAGTACAGTCTGATATACAGAGGAAGTGACAAGAAAAATATTCAAGATTACTTTGTTTTGATTCTCTTTGGTATAAAAGGGGGGGTAGAGTTTGGGGATTTCAAAGTTCTATTAAAATACCCTATCCAGTTGAGTTTCTGTTGCTCTTGTGTTGTTTTGTCCTGGCCTATCTGGCAGAGCTGAAAGTATCATTATTCTCTATTCTGGGGGTTCCCAACCTGGTGAAAGAGGGACGCGGTGGCTCAGTGGGTTAGGACGCTGAGCCTGTGGATCAGAAGGTTGGCAGTTTGGCGGGTCGAATCCCAAATGCCGCATAACAGAGTGAGCCCCTGTTACTCATCCCAGCTTCTGCCAACCTAGCAGTTCGAAAGCACGTAAAAATGCAAGTAGAAAAATAGGGACCACTACGGTGGGAAAGTAACAGCGTTCCGTGCGCCTTTGGCGTCTAGTCATGCCGGCCACATGACCACGGAGACGTCCTCGGACAAGCGCTGGCTCTTCGGCTATGAAACGGAGATGAGCACCGGCCCCTAGAGTCGGAAACGACTAGCACGCATGTGCGGGGGAACCTTTACCTTTACCTAAAAATATCAGAGAAATGCTATGCTCCTATGAAGTGCAAAACATTTCTTCTGAATCATTTTTGAAGTACACAAAGCCCTGATAAATGACACTAGATCATTAGATAAATGACACTAGATCATTAGATAGCAAGCTTTATCTTCACTGTTGGATTTCTGTATCCAAATATGTTCCCTTTTTATCTAGATTTAGTCAATCTATTTTTGCCATAAAACTAAGTTATTGCTATTGTAAAATTTACATTTTCCTTCCCAAATGGATTCAGTGAGATGAAACAATTGACCTGGCAATAATAGTATGTTAGTTTCAACTGGCTATTAAGTAACAATAGCAAGGGTTATGCATCACACAAAATCCAAACTTTGTAACTACACATATTAACATAACATGTGAATTTAACCTACTAATATGGGTTTTCTAATTCAGAGCTCCCCAAACTTTCTGAGTTGGCGGCCTGGAGGCACTTTAGGAATTCTAGTATGGCATGTCCTACTGGTCCCCTGTATTACCTTATCTTCCCAGCACCTTCCTTTTTTTTTAGCCATTGTTGTCTCTGATAAGTCTCAAATTAAGCATATCTATCCTCATTTTTTCGTTGTCTTCCTTCTCCTCTATCCCTTTCTCATTTGTCTATCTTCTTTTCCACCGTCCCAACAAACCAATCCTGCATAGATCAAAATATTTCTTTTCATTGTATGAATAAATAAAAAGCAAGTCCATTGCATTCTGGACATGAAACATCAAAATCATGCACATTTGGGTTTCAGTTTGGACAGACAAAATCAGCTGTTCCATACATGGATTATTTTACAGATCTATATAACAGATTTTAAACAGATATGAAAACACTTATCTTCAAGATTCCAGTCTGCAATTTATTTGGTACATGTGTTTCTTCATATACCGCTGCAGTGACCAAAATTTGAAGATTACAGGTTGATAAGCACGATCACATGCCAGGGAACTATATATTATCATATTTCTGCTTCACAGTTTTTTAAGACTGATGCTTCTAATACTGGTGTGCATAGAAACTTAACTTTGGGAGTTAAGTGTATATCAGCTGATCATTTTTAAATAAGTGAAGATAATAAAGCATATGGGCACTTTTGTTGAATAACATAATCATTTTAATTATGATATCTAACTTTATTTCTGCATCTTTGTCACTGGGATATGATAGAACTAAAAATAAAGTGAGACTTCACTCTCCATGTTTTCAGTAGATGATACTTTGCTCTAAACGATTCCTCAGATGTAAGAAGTTGAAGTATAAATAGTATGTTTTTATAGAAGTTTTTAATTTATAGGTTAGTATGGGTCAGAACTATATTTGAACCAGTTCTATTTTAAGGCAGCATTTCTCACTTAATAAAAAGAAGCCAATAGTTTGTTAGAAAGTGAAGCTCAAAATGAATTTTTGGAATGTGTGGGAGTAGTTATCTATGTATGAACATTGGAAATGCATTATTATTATATTATTTTCAGTGAGTTCCACAAGTGTGTCTTACATGTGATAGGCTCAGGTTTGTTTTGAAAAATAAATGATGTCATTCAGAGAACAACTATATAAGTAGTATGAGTACAATATTTAGTTATTTGAGCTCTCAGAGTTTAACAGGATTAGAAATATTTACTATTGTTTTCTTTGAGCTTTGTTTTCTAATAGAGGACTTTGGATTAGGAGAATTTGAGATATTTTTCAGCCATTTTATCTGAATTGTAACTGAATTAAAAAGAATTAGAATTAAAATCTTGAATCCTTTTCAGGAAAACTTGTATTACTTGAGAACAAATTTATTATGAACTTATTTAATTTTCAAAGACTTAGCTGCCCTACTTTGATGAGCCAAACATACTGGTTCTGATCTTCAAAATTGCAGCTCTGAAGCTGAGCGTCTTTCTTGTTCTTCTACAACCTTCTTTTTCTCATGAAGAAAGAGGAAACAGCCAAGCATAATGCTACAGGTTTAAACCTTTGTTGTTGTTATTTCTGTTTTGTTCATATACCAATCCAGAATAGTCACTGATGGTAAAGATTTGTCTAAATACGTAGAAAGTATATTTGTGTGTAAAAGGTTATTGTCATTATTTGCTGTTACCATTGTTGATAGAAGGTGAAATGCTATATTTTGGAGATCTGTTATTTTTAGCCTTTCAGTATTATGGAATGTATGCACTTAACTGTAATATTTTGGGGGGAAAACTAAATTAAACTTTCTTTAATGTCTTACTGATTTTTGTATGAGAAGTTGAGTTGGAACTATATCCTAGTCATAAGTTAAACTTTTTCTTAAGGTGTCTGTGCAAAAAAACATATACCTTATTGAAAGAGTTCAGGACATGGCTCAATAGATCTGGACAGAAGTAACTTTCTTTTTACTGGCTAGCGTTTTTATTTCCCTCAGCCTTTTTGTATTTTTTGTAGTTCAGATTCATGGATTTTGATATGCTTTATCAAATGTTGTAATATTTAAGCCATTAGGATTATGATGCATTCTTTTGAAGACTGACTTTCAGTAATTGAAAGCTACATTGTTTTATTATGCACAATTATTTGATGGTAAAATATTTGTGGTGATACTGTTCAACTGTGAAAAATAAAATAAGGTAATGAAAAAACATGTGCATTCATTAATCATGATACCATACTAATGTCAGATAATTTTGTTTGGTAGGCAGACCAGGCTAGCTTGAAATTCAGTCTAAAAATGGTAGAAATTCAACATTATTAATAGAGAAGAAAAATGAGTCTTCTGCTTTTTTACATGAAATTGTAAAAAGAGAAATATTTACTTAGTAAATGTGTGATTTATTTATTTTTTAAAAATTAGTATGTTTTCCACTAATCAAAAAATGAAGCAACTTGATAACAGCAGCACGGTTACTGGTAGGACAATATTGGAAGAAGGATAGTTTGCCTACTATAGAAGAATGGGTACTTAAGGTATCAAATCTTGCAGAAATGTCTAAGATTTCTGCTTATTTGAAGGAGCACTCGCAAGAAATATATATTTCAGTTTGGAGGAGATGGATAGATTATATTCAGAATAAAAATGGGACTAAAAAGTTCCATTTAGCTTATGAGTAGATTTTAGATTGTTATTAATCTGAATTGATATATGTTTAAGTTATTATTATTATGTTTTTAATAATTTGAATGTATTTATGCTAAAGGGGAGTTAAAGCACATTATGAATTTGGTTAATTTTATAATGGATAATCTTAGTTAGAATACGATTATTATATTTATAATCCTGTATTCAGCTCTGGGAAGTGGGGGGGGGAAAGGGGGGTGGTTTGGGGTGGGTGGGTTTTGGGGATATGTATTGTAAAAATTTTTTTGTAAAACTCTTTAATAATAAAAAATCAATGTGTGTTTGCTACAAATTTCATATTTTATAACCACAGAGTAGTATTATCATTTTTGCTATTTTTCTGTTAGTGGTATAAAGTACTAGACAACTATGAACCATTGGGTCATCCTTTCAGATATATTTCATTATAAAAACAACAAAACGGAATGACAAAACGTGGACAAAGAAGCAATGGGAGTGGGAGTGACTTCCAACTTCCTGCTGGCTTCCCTATAGACTTTGCTTGTGGGAAGCTTGCAGGGAGCTTTGGAAATCACAGTCGCATGACTGCGGCTAACCATGGTGACACTGCAAATACAAATGATGTGAAGATCCTTGAAATTTCAATTACATAGGAGTAATGGGACTCAGATTTTGCATGTGTTTCAAGTTATCAGATTTGAGGTACTTCAGAAAGGTTTGTGCAATGATGCACAGTTGGACTATTTAAAAGTTACAAACAGACCTGAAGAGTTTTAATAACACCCAGATTTTTTGTAAACCAATAATTTCTGTGCAGCATCTGATGTTACAATATACTGTATATATACAGTATGTGAAATGTTTAAATATTTATTATTGGGTTTTTTAATTTGGGGGTTTTCTTTTTAGGATTGTTCTAGGATTTTTTTTAGTAATTTACTGGTTTTTGTGTATTTTATAGTTGATTGTCTACTTTTTGCTAAACCTTGATGTGTTAGGTAGGTAAAAGCTATATTTGGTTTCAGGAAGCCAAATTTTCAAACATATTTCATATGTAATGTATATGTGTCATTTTGGAGCTCTGTTTTTTCTTGAGAACAAGTAATAAATTATAGCTTGCTTTTAATTTATTTCCACTGAAATTGTGTTATTATGTCTCTAGTGCTCTTCCTTTTTTACAATTGATCTTTTTTCCTTTATAGGTTGGAAATCCACGTGTTGAACTCACACTGTCAGAACTTCAGGATATGGCTGCTAGGCAGCAACAGCAAATTGAAAATCAGCAGCAAATGTTGGTTGCCAAGGTAAACTTCTATCAGACTTTGAAAATATACTCTCTAGAAGATTTTTTAAATCTGAGCAATACAGAAAATGATGTAATCAAGAATTGCTGCAATTCAATACTCTTTTTCCTTGCTTAAAATGCTGCTACAAGCGAACATCTGAAACTGACCTTATATTATACTCTTGAAATAAAAGAGGATTGGATTCTTAGTGAAGGTAGCATAGTTGGTAATAAGTGCACCAATGCAGCAAAAATGGCCAGGATATTTTATAAGGCAGCAGTTGAAACACAACAGACATTTTATAGCTAGTTTTTGTTTTGTTTTATCAATAGTTCTTTGGTGGTAGTATGGCTTAAATTGCCCAGACTATTTATTTCATGTCTGAGAATTAACACCTCTGGTTCGTCCTCTTTTTTCTTTTGGCTGGACAAGTTTCATCTGTTTATTTGAGCTCAAAGATTTAGTATGGATGCTTTTAAATTAAGCATGGAATGCTCTGTGAATGTCAAGAATGATAAGAGTTTCCAAAGGTTTTGGAATAGAGGGATATATGAATAGGGATTATAAGAATAGAGAGATATGAGATTCCACTCTCCATTTTTTGGAATCATAAATAAATAGTTAAATTGCACCAATTGATTTCAGACTAATTAAATAAAAATAAAAATATATAATTACCAGTAGTATACGGTTTTAAACATGCTCATAGTACAACTAGACATGAATAGCATGTTCAGTTCTGGTGCAGAAAGAACAACCTATATTATGAAGGGATTGTAATGAATCCTCAGTGAGCAAAGATTATGGCATATTTAGTTCAGAAAAGGAGTAAATAAGTGAACATAATTGATATGTTAAAAATTGTTCATGGTATAGGCTATTTGTCTGAACAGGGCTGTATTTTATGTATTAAAATTCCCAAAAAACCCCTTCCAATTGTAACATAATTGATATATACTTTCATATTGCAGTATTTTAGCATAGGTTACTGAAAATATCTGCCGATTAGAGGATAGAAATGAATTTTAGTTTTTGTTTTGTGTGATAACAAAAAAGTGCTATGAGAAAAAAAGGAAGCATTTCCTGCATTTGTTCAGTTTATAGTCTGTGATTCTAAAGAAGTGATATTTATCTTGCTTCTGATCTCCTTATCTTTATTTGTTTGTAATCCTATGATAGTCACTGTTTCCTTTAGGAAGTTGTGTAATGGAGTGTTGGGACCAGTTTTTCAGTGGAAGGAAGCATGTTCGAGTAGCAGGAAGTATGCATTACAGGAAACTTGCAACTATGTTGGAATGAATAATTCACTTCAATTCTTAAAAGTGTATATGAGGTTTGATCTTCTTACAGGTTTGACAGGGAGTTATTTGTTTCTAGACTCAAAAGGAAAAAGATCAGCAGGCAAGAAAGCTGTTAACTAATTTAAAGACTGGCTGTCTCAACATGCTTTTAATACTAAGAGACTGGTAATATTTTTCTAAAAATAAGACAGCGTGATTACATGTTGTACTTGTTTTGATAGGAACAACGTTTGCGTTATCTCAAGCAACAAGAACGCCGTCAGCAACAGTCTGTGTCTGAGAGTGAAAAGCTTCAGAAACTTAAAGAACGAGTAGAGACCCAAGAGACCAAGCTGAAAAAAATCCGTGCCATGAGGGGGCAGGTGGACTACAGCAAAATTATGAATGGCAATTTGTGTATGAGTAATTTCTCTCCATTTCTGGAATGCTTGTTACTTGACTTTTTTGATCCAGTATTTGATTTAGAGATAGTCATGCACCGAGATGCATGTCAAACTACTGTGGTACTTCAAATATGGAAAAACAATCATCTGAGCCATTTTGAACATGGAAGCCATTTCTGCTATTACACTTTTATTTTCCACCCCCCTCCATTTTTCATGATAGAGAGAACAACTGCTATATCAGAAGATAGCCAGGTTCACCTTGCTTTTCAGCACGCTGTGAGCACACACTTGATTAAGAATGAAATATAAAAGTTCATGTGTAGTTAAAACTGTTAAACTTGGTATGAATTGTCTGAGCAATGTAAGGCATTTATATATTTCAGTAAGCCAGGATTTTTTTTAAAAAAAAATGTGGCCTATTATGTGAGCTGTAATGATCTAGTTTGCATATAGCTCACCATGATGGAGATCCGACAGTCTTCCATCCTTTTAATCTTCCAGAAGGCACCCAATCTTGGCTCTTCCCACAGGTGCTGAGATAGGCTGAGGTCATAGTTCGATTTTAAAATGGGTAACTTTACAAATGTTTTAAATACAGTAAATTAAATAAATATAGTTCTGATACATTATAGATGTACATACCCTGCTTATTCAAAAAAGAAAGCACATGATCAATCATATTCAAATCAGAAGAGTTATTCAGTATTAATATTTTCAATTTTTACTGTTTTTAGAGAATTTCTTAATACTATTTCTTTCAAACATATTTACAAATGCATACACTGATTTTCTTAAGCCCTTAAGTATAAATGCAGGCTTGTTTGTTTATGACATTTATTAGGCTGGTTGTGACATAGTCAGCATCCTACGCTTTGAACATAGAGCTGGACTGTGTGATTTAGGGTTTAAGTTTTCATGTCAATATTCTTAGCATCTCACATTTGACCCTTAATGCTTATAAGTCCTGATTATAGGGAACAGAAATAAATTGGACTATTTGTGTATTTAGGGATCAGAAAACTTATGGCATGAGAATACTATAATGAACGTCTGTCAAATTACAGTTTCTACATTTCTCATTCTTATTTTGCTCATAGAAATATAATACAAACCAATAAAGGATGATATTTGTAGCTCTGGGTTGACATGAGGAATCCTTGGTTCTCTTTGAGCTTGGTTGTTTTCTTGCAGATGTTTCATTACCCAAAGTAGGTAATATCATCAGTGCTAGTCTGCAAAAAACTGCAAGAAAACAACCAAGCTCAGAGACCACCAAATGCAAAGATTGCAAGCATATAATTCTAAAGTGTTGCATGTAATCTCTGATACTCATTGATAATTCTTTTTTTATTTTTATTTTAATTGTAGCTACTGAAATTGAACATATCAGCGCCATGTTCCAGGAGAAGCAACAAGAATTACAAGCTGCAGTGTTAAAAGTGGACCAGCTTACTCAACAATTAGAAGACCTAAGAAAAGGGAAATTGAATGGGTTCCAGTCTTATAATGGACAGATGACAGGACCTGCAGCTATAGAATTAAAAAAATTATATCAAGAGCTACAGGTAAATAATTATTAGCAGAAGTGTAGCCTTTTTTCTAGCTCCTTTGGTCTTTTAAAAGTCACACATTTCTCTATAGCAAAATAAAACAAAAATAGAGAATCCATCAAAGTTGAACAGTACCCATCACTATGTTCACTACTAGTTCAGCCATAGACCATTTATTGGGTAACTCCCACAGATAATATTTGAGTTATGAGCACAATTGGGGCCAAAATTTCCATCATTGAACAATTTCGTCATAAAGTGTAATGGCAGTCTTGATTGCCATTCTACCCCAAAGACCACTTGACTAATTAAGCAAGGACATCAAGCAAGCTGCAACATGGGGAGAGGCAGGAGGAGTTCCAGGCAAGGAGACTGATGGGTGAGAGCTACAGGTGGGCAGGTGAGTGGGCTCTACAGAATGAGGTCATGAGAAAAAGTGCTGGGAATGATTTGCAGACTCCCGCTGGCTTGTGGGAAACCACTTTGGAAGATCACAAATGGAATCGTGGGATGGAATACTGCAACTGTTGCAATTGCAAGCCAGTTGCCAGACATCCAAATCACAATCACATGACCCCAGAGACACTGCAATGACCACAATTCTGAGAACCAGTCTTAAGACCCCCTCATTCAGCACTGACATAACTTTGAATGGTTCTTGAATTAGTGGGCATAACCGGAGGACTCCTTGTATCTCTGATAGTTTCTCCCATTCCACTAGATATAATAGGATGGGCATATTCAGGTCCCTTCTATGAAACTGTTATCTTGTAGAAATGAAAAGGTGTGCTTCTATGTCACAGTGCTTGCCCTGTTGATTGGGCACTGCCTCTTCCTGAGGTTTAGATGATCTCATGTGTCTTGGCCTTACAGAAAAGGCTGTTAAACTAGGTTTTTTTTTTCTCCACATGTCAGGGCCAGCATATTAGGAAACTTATTAGCTCCACTTATTTTTCAGAATGTGTTCCCCAGAATTTCATTTAAAGGCCATCTAAGGCTTTTGATCTAAAATCGTCAGTGAGACACAAGGATATAAGTTTAATATATATAGGAAAATGTGCAATGTATGCTTGCTACAAATTGCTTTTCTGGAGAAACCACAGGTCTTCAAATTAGGGGAAAAGGAGACTAGTCTAAAATTACTTTAAATCCTGTTATAACATGCCTTTCTGCTCCTCCGTATATTCAGATCAAAAATAAGCAGAGAATAAGATGGGAAATTACACGCCAGCACTTTTCTGCTCACTCTGAAATGAGCTGAACAGTAGCAGTAAGACAATAGATCTGGAATGAGCTTCTTGATATTAGCTCACACAATTTAGGTAGTATTCTGTCTTTGTCTGACTAGCTTAAAACCACACATATAGATTATTTTTGGCTTTTGTACATCAGACATATAGATTTCTAGCTCGGCAAAGATTGGTCTGCATGGGCAGACCATCTGATGGGATTTTATCTCCCTGCATAGATACCCTTTAAATGAATGAAATCCCCTTACTTTTCTCTCAGTTCCTGAAAAAGAAGGTTTAGGTTTGGGTGTCTTAAACAATAGTCTCTTACCAAACCACTGAGTTTCAGCAATTTCTGAGATACACATGAACTACTGTCATTTCATTTTTTTTAAAACGAAACAAATTTCATACATGCATGTTTAGATCTTGTCTGGTGGATCTTAATTCTTTTCACATTAAAGATCTGAGAAATTTGGGTCAACTTTGAATGATAATTATGATTATTATTATTTTTTAAAAAATAGATTCGCAACAGGCTTAATCAAGAACAGAATACTAAACTTCAGCAACAGAAAGAACTTTTGAACAAACGTAACATGGAAGTGGCTATGATGGACAAACGAATCAATGAGCTACGCGAGCGCCTGTACAAGAAAAAAGTTGAGGCACGTCAAAAAGAAAACATCCCTGTAAGATAAACTATTAAAAGGGCCACATTTCAGTGAGTTCTGTAAAGCCCAATGAAATTCCATTTTTATGCAGCTGTAACATTCTAATATCTTGGAAATACTCTTTTAAGTTAGTGAGAAATGTATAACTTTTTAAAATATCTATTCATACCACACACGTGTGATTAAAAACGTGTTAAATGTGCTGGCAAATCTGGTGTTTATTTTTAGTATTACATAAAAGATTTGCAATCAGTTGCAATACTATGAAACACATGACAATTTAGAGACAATGCTCTGTAATCTGAAAAATACTAATTCTTGCACATAGCGCTCTTATAATTAGAACAGTAAAATAGAAATTGTATTTACTTTTTTATTAAATGTACTTGCCACCCATCTTGCCAAAGGAGAAATGATCTCCTCCTCCTCTCTTGATTTTCCTATCAGCTACCTATTAATATTTCTAGCCACATCCTTCTTGCTTAAAACCAGTAGAATGTGAGCGGGAAACGTCTGACCATCTATATCAGGGGTGTCAAACTGGCAGCCCGCAGGCCGGATGTGTCACGCGCAGGCCACTCCCATCCCCACTATGCAAAGGCAAAAAAAATGTGATACATCACGTGACTTAATCGAGTTTGACACCCATGATCTATATCTTGCTGAACCACAATTTGCAGAACCTTCAGCTGTTGTGGCAATCATGAGAGAAATCTATCAGGAGTGCTTTTGTAACGTATAAAAGGCTACAGTTTCTTCAAACTTGCAAATGGAAGAAAATGGATTATATCTGAGATAATGTCTGATCATTCTTTCTATATTGAAGTAGACAGTGAATGATTTAAGGTTTCCAGAAGTGAAGGCATTAATATTAAGCAATAAAAATTATAAAGATGTGCCTGCCTTTATTATAAAATCATTTAAAAAAACATGCTATCTCTTAAAATGTCCAATATGATTGAGATGAAGGAAGTGGAGTAGACGGCACTAATTACTTTTGAGCTTCAATGAAGCAGTTCTAGCTTCTATTTTTAAAAATGCATATTAACCCAACTTTTGGTTTGTTATTTTTTTAGTTAAATCGGATAAATGGAACGTCCTCCCCACAGTCATCATTGAATGCTTCAGGCAGAGTTGCAGCAGTTGGGCCATACATTCAGGTTCCTAGCTCCAACAATTATGCTGTACCACTTGACCCAGTAAAACCACAGTCCCTCACAATTACTACTAGCACAACTCATGGAAGGTCCAAATCTGGTAAGTAGCTCTTATTGATTCTACTTCTTTTGTGCAGAGGGAGTTGATAAAGGAGTATTTCTTTCAGATGGCCCTCTATCTCTTGGGATAAAATATTGAAATAAAACAAAATGGCCCCTGCAACTTTCTTTGATTTTAATAATCTTGAGATAAATATCTGTCTCATATTTCTATTTGGTATCTCTATGGATTTTCTAGATGTGCAGTATTATGCAATTCTGCTATGAAACGTTAATTGCAAGAAGCATAGAATTAAAAACTTTAAACATGAATATTTTTTCAAAAACAGTAAGATTGCTGTTCAGTCATGTCTATATTTATGCATAAGCTTGTTTAAAGTTAACCTTTTTTTCTCCAGTAAATCAAAAACAATTTCTGAAAAGATTATATACTAAGTATCATTCAGAATATATCACATGTCACATTTTTGTCCCTGTAATTTCTGGGGTGGGATTGTTTTTTTTTTCTTTTTACCTGTCTCTTATCATTTATTTTTGAATTTTTATCCATAACCTGTTCTTTCTCTTCTTTTAATTTGTGAGCATATCTAATTATTTACTATAGTTACAAACTATAGTTATGGTAGATAAACTCCAGGACTATAGAAGATTTCTGATTTAAACATTATAATTGTATTGTATTGTATTCTCTTATATCAGACATGTCAAACACAAGGCCCGGGGGGGGGGCAGATTCAGCCTGCAAAGTGGTTTCATGTGGCCCGCGAAGCCATCCTGGAAACAGTAAGGGAATGGCCCCCACTGCCTTGGCCCTGGCCCAGAGACCCTCCTCCTGCCAGAGACCCTCAGATCTGTCCCACTCCTGCCCAGGCCTCCATAGGCACCCTTGATGCAAACAATGTAGAGTTGGCCATGCCCACCCAGTAGGCCATACGCACTCTAGCCACACCCACCCAGTAGGCCACGCCCACCCAGTCCATACCCAACCGGCCCCCTGAGGGCAACCGCAATGCTGATGCGGCCAATGAAATTGAGTTTGACACCCCTGTCTTATATCTTCAATCTGCTACACGCAATATTCACTCAGCATCTATTTGTTCTAAAATTGTGCATTGTGAATTTGTAAATTATTGACAAATTAAGAAATTCTAATTTTAATATGGATATGTGAAGTTTTATATACAGATACACGTTAAACAGAAAAGAATATTTAGAAGTTTTGTAATATCCACCTGTGTATTTTAGATAAATGTGTATATGAGTTTTTGGGAGGAGGAAAGAAAAGAGAATGATTCAGATATTTCAGTGATTAGCAAACCTTAATACTCTCTTTATATATCTAGAAGAAACAGAATAGCTTGTTAACATTAACGGATTCAGCTTTCAAAATACTGGGGGTAATCTCTGTCTCCAAAGAAACATGAATACATGCGTTGTTCATCTCAAAAAATGCTTTTTCAAAAGGCAACTGGACTGTTTTTTCCTTGAGGAAGAAGAACAAAACGTTTTGTTTCTCATCCAAGAAATAAAATGTTTTGTTCTTCTTCCTCAAGGAAAAAACAGTCCAGTTGTCTTTTGAAAAATCACTTTTGAGACACTTTTGGGACTTGGATGATTGAGATCTCCGTAGACATGCATTGTTCATCCTACCTTTACTTATATGCTCTGCTGTGTTCAAGCTAAACAAATGATGTAATTTTAGGAATGTTTTAAACTTTTTGTAAACCCTAGATGCCTTTCTAACTAGAATAGTTTGGGGATTTTTTTTAAAAAAAATAATTAAATCAGGAATAAAAGAAAGTTCATACTTCCATTCTTGATCTCAGTTATGAATTCCACTGGTAGTTTCAGAAAGCAGGTCACCCATACCAAAGGACAAAGAAAAATAAAGTTTTCAAGTAAAATTTGTGGTTTTTTGGAAGCAGTGCAAAAGGGCTCTGTCATTGTCTTCTAGGATATTTTCCTCAACTTCTTAATCTAGTTATAACCGTTAGAATTTCTGGTAGTGTCTTCTAATCTAGTAATAATGAAGTTTTAACATTTTGAGGTTGACCATCTGTTGCCACATAACTGGGCATCAATAGGGCAAACTATTTTTCAAACTGAAAAGGCCTTGAAACTGCTTTGTCTTAGGTTTATTGTGTGTGACTATGTGCATATGTCTTGCATGTTATGTGTGAATCGTCCCATTTGGCACATTCAACAAAAGAAACTCCCGGCTCTTTAGGATGACCAAGAGTGTAGCTTTATTGAAAAATCCGTCTAGGCACAGCAGAAGCAAAGTCAGTTCTGGGAGTTTCCCGCAAATGCCCACATAGGTAAAACTCCTTTTTCCCCTCCAGGCCACCCACAGTTCAGAGTTTACCAATTGAGTTCAGTTCTTTTGTTTTGGTAAAAACTGTCTGTGCCACTCAAACATTCTTCATAACTTGACCTTGGCGGATAACATCTTGCTGGCAACAGAAGGCTGGAGTGCATTCCACAGCCTCCCCCTTCCCTTAGGAATTCACCACCCTTCTCCTGTCACTGGCAAACTGCAAGCAAAGGCAGGCAACTATGGAGTCAAGTTTGACATTATGAAAATGAGGAAAAAATTCTCATAACTATTACTTTAATTTTTTTTCATATAATTAAATTAAAACCTGGAACTACACCAGTATATAGCTTGTATTTGAATATATTGGATATTACGCTCTGTAGTTTATGGAATGCAGAAATAACTGACTTGATTCATCTTTTAACATTCAGTCATTTTTTGCAGTAGGTATTCTGCTCTTGTGTCTTGCTAATAGGTCTTGGAATTTTAGTAAAAAAACAACACATACTCCACAAGCCAGAATTCTGCCTTGTCTCTATCCTACATTTTAATATATATTCTGATATTGACTATGAAACTTTCCAAGGCAGATTTTAAACTATAGATTGAGGTCACTTCTTTTAGATATGTGTTTAAATTAAAGCAATCTTGTCAGCATAATTTATTTATATTTATTGTATACATTCATATACAGTATTTGACTCCAGAAATTGATTTCAGGGTGGCTTATAATCCTATGTGAGATTTTTTTACCTGTGAAAAAAGGTCTTTAAATATGGAACATACTTCCTCATATTAGGCAGCCAGGCATGAAGTCAAGGTGATTGTTGTTGTAATGGTGGGGCGAGGGGGGGGGGGGTTGAGTGGGTAGAGAAAGTTGATTTTCTGATTCTTTGTACTACTAGATGATGGTAATAGGTGGTCATGGACTGTATCAGACCTTGATGTCAGACCTGAATGCAGCTCTACATGGTATCCAAGAAACAAAACTAATCAGTTTTGGAAATGTATGTTTTACAAACCATAATATATTTAAACCAAATATATTCTTCAATGATTTTTAACTCTCCAATCAAAAATCAAGTCATTTTATTCTCAACTGATTACTTTTCAGCATGCTAAATTTGAATATAAATCTGTAACTTTTAAAATTCTAATATAAATTGTAATATATTGTTATTCCATTTTTTGCATTCTAGTCAGCTTCTTGAAAGGTTTATGTTTCTGAGAAGAGATTTAATTAAAATAGGATTTCTGAGAAGAGATTTAATTAAAATAAGATTATTTAGTAATTGATAATATGAACATTGGGTGATTGAGTAGAGGATCACAAAATGGATATTTAATGACACAGATTGAAAATCATGCTCATGCGTATGTATGGGAGAAAAATGTAGTTATTGTCAGACTATCAAAACTAAAAAAATACATATTTTAATGGTATAGAATTTCTCTGCAGTAATGCTACATTCTCATTTATTAACTAAAAAGTATGGCTTATTCCAGCTTTAATTTAAATAAGTTAAATTAAGACACAGAATGGTATATTCTAAGTTTCATCTTCAGCAGAATATTTTCCTGGAATTCAAATACAGTAGCATGAATAAGTTTGTGAGCAATGGTGAATATGGGAGTTGCTTGTTTTTAGAATAGAATGTTTATCCCAAACATACCCTTCAATCTCTGTGTGTATGTGCATGGTCTTGCACAAGCTGAGTATACTGTTTCTTCTGCTTCTTTGCACAGTTTTTTTTTCTCCTTAGTAATATAATAAGTTATTAAACTTGCATGCTGCTGATTCGGGCACTCACAACAAAGACATTACAGTAAAACCGATAAAAGATAAAGATAGAAGTTAAACATGGCAAGTGTGACAGACAAATGGAATGAAGCAAGAGGTCTCCTTCTCTTCTTCCCCAAAGGTCTGAGTGAAGAGCTGGGCCTTCATGGCTCTTCTAATAACATCCTAAGACTGACAAAGGACCAATCACGACTATAATTTTGTAACAAAGAATCAGAAAAATTATATGAAACAACTTAGATTCAAGTTAATTAACATTAAAAAGGTAAAGGTAAAGGTTCCCCCACACATGCGTGCTAGTCGTTTCCGACTCTAGGGGCCAGTGCTCATCTCCGTTTCAAAGCCGAAGAGCCAGCGCTTGTCCGAGGACGTCTCCGTGGTCATGTGGCCAGCATGACTAGACGCCAAAGGTGCACAGAACGCTGTTACCATCCCACCATAGTGGTCCCTATTTTTCTACTTGCATTTTTACGTGCTTTCGAACTGCTAGGTTGGCAGAAGCTGGGACGAGTAACAGGCGCTCACTCTGTTACGCGGCACTCGGGATTCGACCTGCCAAACTGCCAACCTTCTGATCGACAAGCTCAGCGTCCTAACCCACTGAGCCACCGCGTCCCTACTAATTAACATTAATTAACATTAATATCCCTTAATTTAGTATTATTATTAAGTAAAGGGTTATTTGGAGCAGATAGCATACAATAATTCTATCATATGCTGTTGTTGAAATCCTCTCCTAAACATTTACAATTAAAAAGGAGAGTCTTTTATATTTGGCTATAGCATGACTTGCTACTCCTACATGAGTATTGTACTACATATAATTAATTACATGTTTGGGAAATTCTTGCAATTACTATTTTATTAGATTCAATTTAGATTCCATGAACAGAATTTTTTCCTTATTTTTTTCTCAGCACAAAATCATGATTGAAAAAATTAGGGAGCCCTGCTTTTGGCCTATCAAACTAAAAATAGGTAGAAATTTAAGGCAGAAATTCTTAATGAACTTAATATGCTTAGACATTTTTAATGCCATTAAATATTTTCATAATCATAATAGTAAAGTTGGAAGGGACCTTGGAGGTCATCTAGTCCAACCCCCTGCTCAGGCAGGAAACCCTATACCATTTCAGACATATGGCTGTCCAGTCTCTTTTTAAAAACTTCCAGTGTTGGAGCATTTACAACTTCTGGTGGCAGGTTGTTCCACTGGTTAGTTGTTCTAACTGTCAGGAAGTTTCTCCTTAGTTCTAGGTTGCTTCTCTCCTTGACTAGTTTCCATCCGTTGCTTCTTGTCCTGCCTTCGGGCGCTTTGGAGAATAGCTTGACTCCCTCTTCTTTGTGGCAACCCCTGAGATACTGGAACACTGCTATCATGTCACTCCTAGTCCTTCTCTTCATTAAACTAGACATACCCAATTCCAGCAGCCGTTCCTTATAATGATAATCCTTATAATTTTGATAATTCTGTTTTAACTAATTTCTAATTGTAGAATTAATGTCATGGGCCTTATTTAAATTGCATTCTTAATTAAGCAGAAATTGTGCAATTCATTGTGCAAAACCACTGATTATAAATGCATTGACTGTTTTGTCCCTTTTAAGAAATGACCATAGGAGAGAATTTCAACATGTATAGCTGATTATGATAAGAGTTGCTTTTTTATCAGCTATTAATATGCTTCAGAAACTGTGTCTTCTGAATGTAGCCATTTTAAATAAGTAGTTATTTTCACATGGATATGTTATAGCCTCTTGTAATTTGATCATGGTATGGAATAGAACAGTGCATAAATAATGAACCTTTAGAATTAAAAGTACACCTGTTTTTTGACTTCTCTATTATTACTTTTATTTCCTTAATGTAATTTTTTTTCTAGATCTGTTTGATTTATTCCACAAGCATATCTTTAATGAAACTTTCCTTTCTTTCAAGCTAATGATGGAACATGGCCTGCACTTAAACAAACTACTGTGGTAAAACCACCACACCTCTCTAATACAGACTGGAAGGAATCAAACATGGATGCAAATTTAAAACAAGGAACTATATCCAGTCAACCTTTGTCGTCTTCAGGATTAGGAAGTACTGATAAACTGGTGGGTTTTCCTTCCTTCCTTCCTTCCTTCCTTCCTTCCTTCCTTCCTTCCTTCCTTCCTTCCTCCCTCCCTCCCTCCCTCCCTCCCTTCCTCCCTCCCTCCCTCCCTCCCTCCCTCCCTCTTGCTTCACATAATATTAAAATTTTTATTGCTTGTACAACTTGGTACAGAATCTATACAACTCATTTGTTAAAATGTTATACTATGGAGCTCCTTGGCAAAATTTTATGCATCTTGTTATTAGATTTATATTTCAGTTACCTAGTTTTCCGTGTGGAATAGAGCAGTCTAACCAGCCTTTTAAAACGTTTTTTCCTAGAGTCTTGATGTGGGCAAAATGCCACCAACTATTCCTGGTGTAAATAAACAGTTGCCTCAAAACTATGGGACCTATCCAAGCTCTGTTCCTTCAGGACCAGGTTCCACTAATTCCTTGGAAAGACGAAAAGATGGCAGCCTGCCAAGGCCTAGTTCTACAGCAGTGAACCGGCAAAGACCTATTCCTTTACCGCCCACAAGTGGCATTCACCAACCAAGTTCTTCACAGCAGATACAGCAGAGAATATCTGTGCCTCCAAGTCCAACATACCAACCTTCTAATGCACCATTATTTCCAGGCGGTGATAGCAGGCCTGATCTCCCTTTAACAGTGGCCATTAGGCCTTTCTTAGCTGAAAAAGGTTCAAGACCCCAGTCTCCTAGGAAAGGGCCTCAAACTGTGAATTCAAGTTCCATATATTCAGTCTATCTGCAGCAAGCAACTCCACCAAAGAACTATCAACAAGCTGTGTATAGTACGCTAAATAAGTCAGTTAAAGCAGGTAGAATAATTTTATGCTACTTTTTCTGGCTATGCTTTAGAAGTTGCAACCCTTTAGGAATCAGACTTGGTTTGTTTAACAGTTTAATAAATGTGAACAGTGATTCTGAGATGTATATCAAAAAGAGATAAGATATGCACGTATGTCTGTATATAGTGGGGTCCTTGGTTCTCTCTGAGCTTGTTTTCTTGTAGACATTTCCAAACTAAGTAACATTTTAAAATTTATTTATATGTCACCTTTATTATTTTTACAAATAACTCAAAGTGGCAAACATATCCACACAACTGTGTGAGGCGAGTTTGGCTGAGAAAGTCACCCAGCTGGCTATCATGCCTGAGGTGGGATTAGAACTCAGTCTCCTGCTTTCGAGCCTGGTGCCTTAACCCAGGGGTCTTCAAACTCGGCTCTTTTATGACTTGTGGACTTCAACTGTCAGAATTCCTCAGCCAGCGTGCCTGGCTGAGGAATTCTGGGAGTTGAAGTTCACAAGTTATAAAAGGGCCAAGTTTGAAGACCCCTGCCTTAACCACTAGGCCAAACTGGCTCTATTAGTGCTAGTAGGGAGTGGAGTTTCTTCTCATTTCAGTGTATGAATATATGAAATAAAAAGACATTTTAATGTCTCTGTATATATGAGATAAAAAGCCTTGGTGAGACTTAGTTTAATTTAAAAGAGCATAAAAAGAAAGATCTAGAATGAACTAGGATTAAAATGTATCTTGACCCTCAAGGGGAGAAAAGAAATGATTTCTCTCATTCACACTTCTAAAAAGCACTTAACCTTTGGTGTGATTATTTGTTGTGATTCCTGCTTAAAATATGTCTTATCTCTGTTTATGTGCCTGTTGCGGGGGGGGGGGGGGCCCTAAAATAAATCAAACATGGGAAATAATCAGACATGTTTGGCCTTATAATTTCTTTCTCTTTGGGATACTTCAATTTCTGAAGATTGTAGAAGGGATTGGAGAGTTATATATGTGTATTAGGAAATTTTACAAAGTCAACCACTGGCATAAGTAATTTTGATTTTTTTCATTTAAAATTATATATAATTCTATTTTACTTTTAACTGTCCCTCTCTTACCTTTTCTTCTCAGTCTATGGGAAACCTGTTGTACAGTCTGGCTCAACATCTCCTTCACCGCTTCCCTTCCTTCAAGGCTCTTTGCCTGCCAGTACATCACAGTCTCAAGCACCAAATGATATGAGTGAAAAAGATCAAGAGCAGGAAATCACTCCATCCTCTGGTGATAACAGTAATGTAGAAAACATTCCTCGTCCTCTCAGTCCAACAAAGCTCACTCCTATTGTTCATTCACCCCTTCGTTACCAAAGTGATGCTGACCTTGAAGCTCTTCGCAGGAAACTTGCCAATGCTCCTAGGCCTTTGAAGAAGCGAAGTTCTATCACAGAGCCAGAGGGCCCCAGTGGACCAAATATTCAAAAACTCTTATACCAGCGCTTTAATACCTTGGCAGGAGGAATAGAAAGTGCCCCTTTTTATGAGCCAAGTAACTCGCAAGATTTCATCGGTACCTTGGCAGATGTTGATAATGGAAATATGAACACTAATGGCAATGTTGAGGATCCAGTTGCAGTACCTTCTACAGTTCCTCTTGCTGATGAGCCTTCATCAGATGCTAACGATAATGAACTACCTTCTCCTGCAACTGAGGAGTTGATCAGTGTAGAAACTATAAATCAAATTCCTGAGACAACTGAGGATGATAACAACAACCCTGCTGTGGCTCCTCCTGTTGAGCGGCCTCCTAGTCCAATACCCATGGGCAGTTCCCCAGATGATGAAGAAGTGCAGGTGCTACCTGTTCTTCCTCCTACACCTCTGCTTCCTGTGGTAAGTTACAGAAAAACAGGAATAACATATTTAAAAAACATATTTTTAATAAATGTGTTTTTAATTTGTTAATGCTTGTATCATTTTAAGCCATATGTCCTTTCTATAGCAAACTTCTCCAGTGGTGACTTAACATGTGGCTTGGAAGGCTGAAAGGATATTTCATCAGTCAAATAATGTTGGCTTGCTACAGCTTAACAATATTCCTATTTCGGCATCCTTAAATAGGTTGACATGAAGTCTAGAAGTTTGCTGATGAGCCGTATCTGTCTTTTGTGAGTCATAAATTAGAGGCCATACTTCAAAACTTTCTGTTGTGGGTTTAAGTTCCACAATCCAATCATAACCAGCAAAAGTGGGTCATACCAATAACTCAACACATTTTTAAGCAGGAGAGAGAGAGAAATATAATAAAAAGCTGAGTCTCTCTGTAGTGATTGAAGATTATTAAGATCCTAGAATAGCCCAAGTAGATTTTCAATTATGTTGAGAGACTATGGGGTAATGATTTTAAGGTAAAGGTAAAGGTTCCCCCGCACTTGCGTGCTAGTCGTTTCCGACTCTAGGGGCCGGTGCTCATCTCCGTTTCAAAGCCGAAGAGCCAGCGCTTGTCCGAGGACGTCTCCGTGGTCATGTGGCCGGCATGACTAGACGCCAAAGGCGCACGGAACGCTGTTACCTTCCCACCGGAGCGGTCCCTATTTTATATGATTTTATACATACTTAAAAGAAGGTAAAGATCAAGTTGGAATACATCTTGTATTTGTTCTTGTTCATTTCTAGGTTCTGGCAGATTAGAAATGAAAATTAAATCTTAATTAGCTCATGGATAATGAGATAGTGAGTTGAGCGGTATATAAATTCAACAATGAAGAATGAGATAGCTCTGGATAGCGAGATATATAAATTTAATATATTTAATGATATATAAATTTAATAAATACATAAAATAAAATTTGGATTTCGATAAATTGAATATTATCACAATAAAGTAATTTAAAGATAACTCTCACAATGTTGTTCAGACGAAAAGGACCAACCTGAAGAAACCAGACTCGGAGAGAACTGGTCATACCTTGCGGGTAAAGTTCAATCCCTTGGCCCTGCTGTTGGATGCCTCACTAGAGGGAGAATTTGATCTAGTGCAAAGGATCATATATGAGGTAAGCTTGGAAATAGGATCAAATTCATCAGCTTTGTTTAATAAATAAACAAATGTATATTTCATGTAGTCATGCCTGCTTCTTTCCTAGGTGGATGATCCCAGCAAACCTAACGATGAAGGAATCACCCCCCTGCACAATGCAGTTTGTGCTGGCCATCACCACATAGTTAAATTTTTGTTGGATTTTGGGGTCAACGTTAATGCAGCAGACAGTGATGGATGGTATGGTATTAATATGGTATATTAATAACCCTTCTAACAATTGGGGAAGAAAAACTAGCAGCCAGATGCTAGTTGGTTTCATCTTAGCATATATATTTATATCCTTTATTTCCTTTATTTATATTGATTTTCCAGTGTCTACTTTGTTTCAGGACTCCTTTGCATTGTGCTGCCAGTTGCAACAGTGTTCACCTCTGTAAGCTGCTTGTTGAATCTGGAGCAGCAATTTTTGCTTCAACTATAAGTGATATAGAAACTGCAGCAGATAAATGTGAGGAGATGGAAGAAGGATATATTCAGTGTTCCCAGTTCCTATATGGTAGGTTTCAATGTTTCCCTGTAGAATTTGAAGATTCATAACTTAAATAATGTATCTTCTCAGCTCATTTCAAGATAGTATTTATATTAGTACAAAAATATTTATTTTGAATATTTGTGTACAGACATATTTTCATGAACAGTACTCTTTCTTATCTGAATTTGATTGTGTAAATGGAGAGATGAGAAACCTAAGTTCACTTGCCATCTGTCCCAATCTGTGCCCTTCAGATGTTAAGATTGCAGTACAACCCCCACAATATTGTCATATGAAGAAAGCTTTTGTTTAGATTGGTCACTATAACAGTTGGTAGGAATAATAGTTCCTCCTCCTTTGCTCAGTACTTTGACTGGTGTTTAAGATTTCAGGTACCTGCCACTTTAAAATATCACCTTTACATAGTATGGCCAGTGGATAGACAGGACTTACTTATGCAAGTATTATGTCAGTATGTGGGAGGGCTTAAATGAGAATGGAGAAATTATAAAGCAGATGGATATATTCTTTTCCCATATTCATTTCTATCTTTGAGGGAGTTTGGCTGTAAAGAAATAGGAAATATAGTCTTTTTACTGGAAATGAGATCTGATGAGATCTGATTTTAGGAGACATTTACTTTGCTCTCATCACTGGGCTGTATTTTTAAGACTTATCCGGGTTAGAAACAACTGCATCAAAGAAAGATCATTGGAATTCACTTCTCCAATCAATAGAAATTTCTTCTCTGGGCACCAAAGTATTTGCACTATATAATACAAATATGCACTAATCGGTGCTTTTATTGTAAAACAAAAAGGTGCCGGAACTCACACATCATACAACCCGCCTTGTCTACCCTACAAGGTTCCATCCAAAAAAGGTGCCAGAATTCCATTCTGAGCGTTCTGTGACAAAGCCCTGGCACTAATCATGCCAAGTATTAAGGGAAGAGGTGGGTTCTTTAGAGCAGCAGTCCCCAACCTTTCTACCTCTGTGGACCAGTAGAGATGGTGGGAAGGAAGACAGGATGGTTCTGCACAAATGGAGCTTTGAACGTGTGTGCATCCACTGTTTGCACAAATGGAGTTTCATGTGTTCATCCACTCGCCTTTTCTTTTTTTGCCTTTTACTCAAGTGCTCTTGATTTCTTAGCAATTTTTGATACTATCAATCACAGTATCCTTCTGGACCAACTGCAGGGTTTCCAGTGAGTATTGATGGAGACCATATTTTTAGCCCTTCATATGTGGGGATCCTTTCCCCTCCCTTCCCATTTAGCATCTACATAAAGCCACTGGATAAGAGCTTCTGCCATTTGGGGGTTCAGTATTACCTAGCTCTGCATCTCAACTCTGAGATGCATAGTTGAGGCTATCAGTGTACTCAGTTTCTGGAAGCTGATCAGGTCTGGAAGGTGGAGAATAGACTTCATTCAATCCTGATTAGACATAGTGACCATTATAGATGTTGGCTGGAACTGCATTTCTCCATTCAAGACTGGTGTGCAACTTAGGGTCCTTCTGAAATTATAACTACTGTTCAAGTAGCAGGTGGATTATTACAATGTAATCATGGGGCTGTGCTTGAAGATCACCTGGAAATCACAGCTGCTTCAAATATGGAATAGGGTATAAATAACTGAAAGAATGCTTGTCTCCATTTCTGCACAATTAGGATATTTCAGCAGAGCGGTTGTATTCCAGGTCCCCTACATTAAACCTCTTCTTGAGGGCCAAAGGAAACAAGATACCAATGTTTAAAAATGATTTTTATTGTTTATTTTTTACTGCCAAGAGTCAGTTGGAGTTTATACATCACCCAGAGTCCATTAGAGTTGAGGATTTAATAAAGTCAAATAAATGAATAAATAATGCTGCTGTTATTTTTGCTGATGAAGCAGTGAAGTAGGGATAGGTTATAATTATGCAAACTTTACATTTTTGTTCCTACTGGCCACAAGCAAGGGATTTTATATTTATAATTTATATATTATATAAATTATGATTAAATTTTAATTTCATAATTGAAATTATAGTTTCTAATTTCAAATTGTTTTTTGTTAAAACATTTGTTAACAGGTGTACAGGAGAAGTTAGGAGTCATGAACAAAGGCATAGTTTATGCACTGTGGGATTATGAAGCTCAGAACAACGATGAATTGTCATTTCATGAAGGAGATGCACTTACAATTTTGCGACGCAAAGATGACAATGAGACAGACTGGTGGTGGGCTCGGCTCAATGACAAGGAAGGCTATGTGCCTAAAAATCTCTTGGGGGTAAGTATGATACATATTTTATCCTAAGTTGTGGCATAGTGCCTAGGCTGAATATACGATTGTTCATACCAAAGCCATGAACAAGGAATAACCACATTGGAAACCATTAACACCAATGATTAATCTACAGCTTTGTAATGTATTTTGCTTCACCTTCTAATAGCTTGAAATAGTTATCATAAAGCCTACCATTAGAAAATAATTACATGTGCAATTACCATAGTGTAAGAGTAATCCATATGAAGGGCTAGACTAGAGAATCCTGGTCAGTGGAAGGAAACTTTCATTCTTCAATCATGGTTTCTGTGAACTATATAGTTCTTCCCAATCACAGGAGTTTTTTCTTTTAAATAATCAGAATAATAATATATCCATGCAGTAATCTCATGCATAATTTTATTTTATTCTTTCTTTACATTTGTTACTAAAGAAGATGCTAAGAGCATCAGGACTTTTTTTGCAAGGTGTTAAGTGAACCAATTGTATGGTAGGGGCCAGTTTTGCCAAAACCCAGAAATAAATGCTGGTTTTTTGCAAAACCCATAATAAAACGCAGTCACATGACCATGAGGCACTGCAAATGGCCACTTGCCAAGTGCCCAAAACGCAGCCATGGGACACACACACCTGCCATCAGATTCAGATTGTAAGTACTCTGGAAAGGTCACTAAGAAAACAGCTGTAAGTCAAGAACTGCTTGTAGTAGACTTCTGTAAACATTTCCAATTTTTTTGATCACATCTGATACAATAGGTCCTCTCATCCAACAGTTACACTATGGAAGTATGTGTTGACGACCATAGATTCTAAGACTAGTTACTAAACCATTTTCCTCAAAACTCATTCCTTCTTTCTGTTAGTTCTAGATATAACTCTGTCAAAATTGGTGATTGATGGTTCTCAGGCTACTTTGTAGATTTAACTGCAGATGGCTTTTTTGTTTATAAGTTGTTTGGCCACTCAAAAGGCGGGGATTCTTTTCTCCCTGACAAAGCGTTTGAAAAAGATGTCAGCTGTCATACTGTGGCAGAGCAAAAAGAAAAGAAAGATAAGGCCCATGGTTTGCTCCAGAAATTTCTGTGGTGATCCTAGAAAAAAGCAATTAGCAAGAATTATGCGTATGTATGCAGATGTTTGTGGGAGAAAGACTCATGCCAAAGTTTATTAAACCTTTCAAAGGTTTTGATCAGAGCTCTGCATGGGTACAAAGTTTATGTGAATTTCCTGATGATCACTTGAATATCTAAGTTGTAAGTAGATAACTGATTATTTTCAGGAGTTTGGAGAAATGACTAAAGTAAAAACTGCTAATATTGATTGCGCTTTAAATCCAGAAAATGACAATGAATATAAGTTTCATATGGGAAAATGGGTATTCTATACCTTGGCTCCCCCTCCTTTATTTTTAATGAAATTTGGTGCTTTCTGTACAAAAGCCAGAACCCATAACTTTATTTCACTGCACTCTTCAGTGTTTCTTCTGATATCAGGAAACCTGACAAGAACAGCATTCCTTAGATATTAGTAACTTATAGTGGCATTTGAAACATTCTAAAGTAAAAGTCAATTAATAAATTTATGATGTACTAGCTATATCTCTTTGCATTACTTTAAGGAAACCAAGATATACAAGTGATTTTATTTGTGGAAATAGCCAAGAAGTATTTTTCATTTCCTCATACCCATTTTTTTATAATGCTTCAAAATTTCTAGAAATATTGCAGCTTTGTCCTTACATGTTTATCACTCTTTTGCACTTTAAAGTTTACTTTCAATTTCATGTTATTGCAGTTATGCCCAAGGATAAAACCAAGACAGCGAACACTTGCCTGAATCACTTGATTTGTCAATATTTTTTTCTGGGAGCTGCAAGATGGAAAGTATACACTGGAGACATTTGCAACTACATTTCACCACAAATTAAAGCTATCCTTGTTTTAAATGGTGCTCTTGTTTAATATGATAGACAGCATTTGAGATTTTCAATCTGCAGTTTGTAAGTGAGGTCTGCTCCATATTAATATGCCAATCATTGAGAGAGGTACTCAAACAGTCTACAGTATTTTTTGCCAATTGAATTAAAAGTGCTAGATGTTAAAACCTTTGTAAAATGCAGATAATGCTGTCTACTCTGTCATAGTTCACTGTAGCTGCCCTGTTATGTCAAGAACATTACAGTTAAAATATTCAATTGAATGTTGATTTTAATGTGTAAATCTTTAAAGATCTTGTAAGAGTTGACAAGTTGAGAGTAATGAACAATCTTCTGATATAAAAGGTGTTTCTGACAGGACAGAGATGCAGTTATGCTGAATAGATTTTGCACACTTCTAAAAACTGCACTTGTTCCTTCACTTGATGTTTCTGCTTGATATTCTGCTTACAGTACAAATTTATCTTCCCAATATTCTGTTACCATTTCTCAAACACATCCTGACTTCTATTTCCTTGACAATCCTGATTTAAGGAACTTGTATGTCTTATGAAAGAAAAGTGCAATAGTTGGAAATGGTAGGAGGTAGGCTATAAAAGCTAGAAGATTTACTTTAAGGACGTTTAAATTTTATTTGTGAAAGTAGGAAGGTGATTCAAAGGTTGAATAAAAAGACAAGTTGGTTCAATAGACTGAGGCTGAGAAAGGAGAGATGATTTACTTTTTGGACTGAAATAGTATCTGTGATTCTAGTGACCCTGCTTACCAGGGTGAGATATGCAATAAACCCAATATCTACTTTCAAGCAAAGAAGCACTTCACTGGAATACTAATTGTACATGGTTTTATATACAAAAGTCTATTTTGAACTTCCCATTATGTTGTAACCATGCTTCTTTTTTGCCAGTAAATTCTAGACCAAATGGCTTTATTCATTATACATTGTGCATAATTTATAACCATTCATGCAGTGCTGTGACTTGCTTTTATTATTGTTTAGCATCAATTGTATATATTGTGTGACGAGAAGTGAAAGGGTATTGTAAAAGAATATTTGCTAAATGAAATTACAAGTTAAAAGCCTGCAATACACTGCTAATCCAGTGTGCACAATAAACTACTACTAAGATATTGTTGACATTTTGGGTGTTTGTTTTTAACATGTATGATTTTTCTGAAAGTCATTTATGAAATTTTCATACATATAACACATCTTACATGCGTTATGCTGTTATATATTCTCTGCATGTCCTTAAGAATAATGTGCTAAATCAAGTCTTCAACCAGAATTCTTTAGAAACTTTCTGTATTTGTATTTAACTTTTACATTTTTCCTGCTTAACTTGTACTTGATTTCATATCAAGTTCAAATTGACACCAATCTATGTATTACTTAAAATGAATTCTCAGTAGTGCTACATCAGACAAGCTTACGTAGTATTTAATAAGATTTTATTAGCCAAATCTCAAATTATCACAAAACATGTCTATAAAATCTCAAAAACAATTTTGCTGACAGTTTCATTCAAAAAGGCCAATTTATACAGCACTATTTGTAGTATTTGGTAAATCTTAATTTTACAACAAAAAAACCCCTTTAATCTCATGATACAAACCCCTCAGCAGAAGACAGGGTGATTCTATATGAAATAATACCTAAGGTGGATTTGATAGATCATTTGGGTATCTGGGGGAAAAAACCTGAGGTCTACATTTCTGAAGAACTTTTTTCTGGAACAATGAGGATTGGTTTTAAGTGAGTTACATAATTTGCATTATAAAAGTTGTGCTATATATTTAGCAATAGTGCAGGTCACACTTCCATTTTACATATTAAGTGCAGATAAGATTTAACAAAATAAAGTCGTAGATGCAGACTTGCAGAGCTCTATTTAAAGCATTAATAAACTGTATACATATTGCACACTAAATAAGTGAATACTTATAGGTCCAAATACTCACATTATAATTGGCCAGTGCTCACATGATGAACCACATTTAACGTAGGAAAGGAGGAAGGGAAAATCCCTATACCATGTGTAAATAGCAAGTAGTAAGCTTATTTTTAGAGCCAATCTTTTCTCCTCAATTCCAAAATACTCCCTATTGATCCCGAGATTCATAAAGAAGTTTTGCTGCCTGTAAGATGACAAAAAAGAAAGGATAGCATATGAATTGTCATTGTTTGAAGCTATTGGAATTGCACATGTAATTCAGCACTGGGGCTGAATTATTTCTGAATGCATTCAAATTGTTATAATAGAAGAAAAACACAAAGCAAGATGTGCTAAATGTTAAGATTCTGATTCATCAAATGGCACATGGAAAATTTTGTAGAATTTCATAAGGTAACTATGATTCTCTTTATATGAAAAACTGTACACAAACACTTATATTGGTTTATGGCCATAATATAGATAGTCCTCAACTTACTACCATAATTGGAACCAAAATTTCAATCTTAGTCACTGCAGTCGAGACTAGACCCATCTTTTTACATTTTTTGCAAATCATTAAGCTAAACAGCAGCAGTTTAACAGATAAAAAAAGATTGCGAATCATGGTCAGATGACCGTAGGGCACTGCAACTAGCCATAAAGGCAAACCAGTTGCCAATTGCCAAAAATGTGGTCACATGACTGTGGGAGGATATTGTGACATTTTACAGCAGCTAGAAGTGCCTAATTACCATGGGATTAGGTTAACAATGGCAAGCAGGATGGCAAACATTGCCAGCCTAAATGATGCAGTCATGTTGCATGACCACATTACTAACAATGGAAATTCTGGTCTCTGTTGCTGTCATAACTCAAAGACTACCTCAACTTAGTATTTAACTAATAGTCTGTGGTAGCTAAACATCACTCTCTTTTAAAAGATGTGGTCTTGATTACAATGGCATACCTGCCATCTTGACTCTGAACTTCAGTGGATTCTCCTGGTAGAAAAGACTATTGCTAACACCGTGTTTCTTGCCAATTTCCTATTGGCATCTTGGATGCTGATAACCGAACAGTGAATTAGGCGTTTTAAGACATAATTTAATTAACAATTGCTTTAGTTACCTTATGCATTGCTGCTAGCCAGGTAGCTGATAGCTTTTTATTGGAATTGAAATCTTCACCAGCAGTAAATTTAATCTGTTTGAATTCATCTGATCCTGGTACTTTGTACTGAAGTAGCATACCTGTAGCACGAGTATTGCCTCCTAAAGGGGGGGGGAGGGAAAAATACTTTGTTACAAATACAAAGGACTGTACCAAACCATAGCTGCTTTTTTTTGACAGAATGGATTCTATCACCAGAAAAATTACACATCCCAAAATGCAATCCAAACTTTTGAGTAAATCTCTGAACCAGACTTAGAAAAGGGAGAACAAGAAGAAATCCCATTGTGCAAGTGGAAGTTTACTCAAGTGGTGTTAAATGTAATCCAGATTTACACTCCAAAGCAAATACAGCTTTATCCCTACAATGGTGGCTGGCTAACCTTTCATCTCTAGCCCCAGTCACTGACAAATAAAGGAAAGAAGATTTTGGAGTAATGGATTAAACTCTAGGTTACAAAGTCACATCAAGAAATAATGATATGGAGAAAGGCACAGGCAAAACAACTATGGCTGAGCAAGTATTCAGACTGGGTAGCTTTGAGGTTACAAGACAAATGTCTGACTGAACTAGTGTTTTTAAAGGCATCATATTCAAGAGTACATGTGGAGAATGTGCATTACACAACACATTTATTTGGATGATGTATGCTCAAACAAAACTATGCCCTTGAATTATTAGTAAAAAGTCACAAAATAGATGAAACAAACCTTAAATAGCTTGCAACAGTGGAAAAAACATGGAGTAGACTAAAATAATTCAATCCATTAAACAATACAGAAATTATTTTAACCATCTTTCAGTACATGGATTCTGCAAAATACAGATTTATTTAAAATATTAAACTGAACTGAACTAAAATATGACTTGGTCATGTTTAAGTCAGTCCACATTTATGATTACATCCCAAATTCAATACTGCTTCAACAACAATAACAATAAAATACTTGTACCCATCTCCTGCATTACAAGTTGACATGTATTTTGAAGGCACAATTGTGAATAAATTTTTCCTGTGAGATTGTTGGTTGAGAATTGACATGAAAACCCCAACTAAAACCACTAAAATCTGCAATTAAGATTTTTTTTTAAAAAAAATCTACATTCATTTATAACATTAGAAGTGTCCGAGAAATATTACAAAGGCAAAGTCCGTTTATTCCTTTTTAGTATAAAGAAAAAAAATCAAACATACAGAGTTCTAAATTCTTGTACTTGTACTGTTGCACAAATGCAGAAGCTGCTGATTTGAGAATAACAAAGCACATACAGAGGATGGCTCCTTGAATTCTAACACTTTAAAATAGTTGTGTTTTAGATCACATGATTGAAAAGGTCATGTCAACCTTCTGCCCAACTGCCTTTCAGGAAAGCATTGGGAGGTGTTTTTTTCTAGATTCTTTTCTCTGCAGCCCCTGCCTGACACTGTTCAATTAAATCTTTTCTTTTGCAGTCCTCCTATATCAAATTTAGTCCCATTCTGTTATCCTGCTCTCAAATCCATCTACATAATTTCTTCCCAAGACTCTATTGTTTTGGAAAGAATATAGGTAAACGTTGACTTGCAACCTGAGCGACTGTTCCAAGTTACAATGGGGAGCTACTTATGACTCAGATTCAAAGTTATGATGGTCTCCCCCTTTTGGTCACATGACAGTACTTCAGGTGCTCAGCAACCGAGATACATTTATGGCTATCCCACAATCAGGCAGCAGTCTTTTATGATGGTTTACTTTTGCCGAAAATTGGTATTTATTTCCAAATTTCAGCAAAACAGTGCTGACTGTTTTACAACTGTCACAAATTCGAACCATAATAGGCAGGTTCCATTACAGTTCTAAGTGAAAGACTAACCGTGAAAACAAAAGAGAAGTGGGAAAGAACTGATGTTGTTACTCTTTCATGAGTAGAGATGTAAGACTGGAATTCTCTTCTGCCATATTTTTATGTAGACACATTTCTCATTTTTAGAAGATTAGCATTTTATGAAGCTGACTTAACTAATGGAAATAGTATCAAAAATAATTTTGGGGTTGTAATTTCTCTGAATATATTGTAAGAAATACATAACTAACGCACAGCTCTTGAATTGTGTTAATGTGAGAATACTAAAACAAGTCCATTAAATTATTCTATTTTATGCAATGATAAATGTATTTGAGTGAAAAGTAATATAATTAAATTGTGAATATGAACCATAGTGAGCTTTCTAAGATACCTAAACTGTGATTTAATAGTTTAAACAACATAGAGGTGATTCAACAACAGGTAAAACTAATACAATATTCTTTTCAGTTTTGTTTGATCAAAAAAGTCAACATGCTAAAATAATCCTGAGACAAAAATATTTTTAAAAAATGGCTATTTTTTAACACTGATCTAGCAACAAGGCTATTTGATTTTTGAAGCATGTTCCAAAATAGTATTTCAACGGGTGCAAGACATAAACTTAGTATTTTTCCTGAAGCTCTTCAAAGCAGATACATGTTTTCCCAGGATCACTTGGCAATTGCAGAAAGCAGTCAAGGGAAAGACATTGCTGTTTTAAAAATTGCAAACAGATACTATATTTTCTCCAAGAAATCTGAATCACCCTTTGGAAATGAATCTGAACAGTTGCACAGTCCAATTAACAGTATGAAGCCATATTACATTCTAAGTTTATTGTAGATATTTAAAAAGCTGAATATACAAATCCTATGTAACTTTATACACAGTGTTCAAACTGATGTAATCAGAACTGGTCTATTGGTAAGGCAGAATGAATCCTTTGCCTTGGGTAACTAATTGTGGTTACTTCCTGAAAACTGTCATTTTAATTCATCTACTCAAAGCTATCACCTACCCAACCCCATTTTCAGAGTGATGCATGCAATGGAAGTGACCATAGATGACTGTAGTGTTGCAAACAGAGAGGTATTACAGGTTTCTCAATGTGACATATCAGTCAGGAAAGGCAGTGAAGCAACCAGAAACAATAATAAGTGCTGCCACTTCAACAGTGAGGTCATAGCCTAAAGTATTTGCTCAGATTTGTTAGGTGCAATTCTGTAGAAAGATAGGGTACGCAGCTGCTGTGCCTGTGCTAAGCGGTGTATTAAATCTTTTCTACAGTGTTATCATTTTAAAATTATTTTAAATTTATATCAAATATAACCTCTTCTGTCTTCCTAATCCTGATCTTTCCCATTTTTTCCAACATCAAGTCAGATCCTTGGCCTAAAATAGTTTCACATCTCTGCTGGGGGAGGGGGGCAAAGTTGAAACCATCTTCTATTGGATTTATGATATTCATCCAGTGAAAGGGTTTTCTTTTTTACAACTTTCCCCATCTCACCTGGAATTATGAAATAATCAAATCTTTTTTTCTTAAGCAGAAACCACCCAACCCCTACTCACAAAAAAACTCTTCTTGACAGTTTCATTTATGACAGACAAATCTCTTCACTGAACCCAAGTAAATAAATTTACACATAATTTTGGAGAAAAGCAAAGCATCTCTGACTTACTTCAATAAAAGAATACCAAGATACTTTTTAGTTTTAATATTTCAGCCTAACATAACTTCTTTTAATGTTTAACTTTTGTAACCCAAGCCTAGCTATCAGACAAGGAGATGAAAAAAGGAACAGTGGCTAGATGTAGCCTGGAGAATGCTAGTTGGCCATCAAGATGGTTGATCATGAATGGATCTAATGTTCAGCCACTAAGGAAACATTCCCACAAAAAAACTATCTGCACTAGGCCTCACATCCTGAAGAAATAACACAAAAAGCATGCTTAGGAGTAATGAGTTCCAGTGCTGACCTTCCATAATGTGTTCACTTTCCAAGAGGCAGGTATAAGTATGAATGTCGTTTTCTACATCAAGGAAGCAGGCAAGCAATGAAGAGAAATGTTAATAAAAAGAAATACAGGTGGTTTAAAATGAAGATTCAATTTATAGCCATAAAAATTAAACAGATAGGATCAAGTCATTTGGGAAAACATACAGAAAGCTACAGACCAGAAATGGATATGAATGCAATTTAATCCAGTGACAGAATACGTGAAACCCTGGTCTCAGATTTTACTATTCTTTTTTTCCTTAATTCTCACCACTGCATTTTTATATAATCTAGTTTTAATGGTTTAAAAGTCAGCAAAATCTTGCATTTTTCAGAACTGGCATTAATGAAATATTTCTTATATATAGTAGTTACTTTTGTGACTAACACAATGTTAAGGAAAAATAAAAAATGAGCTATTGAAATCCAAAATTTTCTTAAAACTATGTGCTTTAATAATGGGCTGGCATATTTGTTCATAATACAGTTCCACATTACTTTTAAAATGTACAAATAGAAATATTTTTAAATTACATTCTACAATGATTATGCATATAGCTAGACTCTCAATGATTCTAAGTAATTGAACACAACAGGTTTTACACTGATTTAATTACCAATCACATCTTTAGGAAGTCATCCTTTTGCTAATACCAGCTAAAAGTAATTCCAAATAATTGAGAGTATCTGATTTGCAGCATACTTCCCATCATGTTTCTTGTTTTATTTGAGTTTATTTTGAATTTATACACACACACACACACACACACTAAAAACAAGGGTTGGAAAGAAACAATGACTGAGTTTCTCATGGAATACTTGTAACTTTGTGACATACTGCAAGTACAGCCAGTATCAATCTTTTTTGCTAGGTTAATGAAGTGAGAAACAAGTCCTAATTACATGCTTACATCTGTGGCAGAAGCTACTATCTAAAATAAATATTTTATTATTTACAAAAAGTGTAAATACTAGTAAATTGGAAGTTCAAAGTCTCATTCCTATTGTAAACAAGCTCCACTTCAGGTAAATAAATATTGTTTTGTTTCAAACAGTAAAGATTTCTGAATTGGAATCAGCAACAAAATCAAAAAGATTAGTACAAGGGAAAAATTGTAAATAAAATGCTTTTATAAAAAGCTATGTTTATAAGCTTCATAAAAGTAAGGTACTCAATTTGTTTTTAGGCTTGAGGTTCTTTTGGACAGTATCACCAATATGCCAATGACATCCAGCTATATATCTTTGTTCCAAGTGAAATGAGTGACGCCGTGGATGGCTTTTTGTGGTGCCTGGAGGCTGTGGGGGTCTGGATGAGAAATAACAGACTTCAATTGAACCCTGATAAGAAGGCATGGCTGTGGGTGGGACCCTCTGTATCCAGGAATTTATCATTGTTGGTCCTGGATGAAGTTGCACTACCCCAGACAGTCCCAGTGTGTAACTTGGAGAACCTCTTGGACTCACGGCTCCTGCTGCATTGTGTGCCAGTTATGCCCCTTCCCGGACAGGGAGGCCTACCATTCTGTCACTCATGCTTTGGTCATCTCCTAATTCAGGGGTGTCAAACTCAATTTCACTGAGGGCCGCATCAGCATTGCAGTTGCCCTCAGGGGGCCGGGTGGGTATGGCCTGGGTGGGCGTGGCCTACTAGGTGGGCGTGGCTAGTGTGTGTGTGTCCTACTGGGTGGGTGTGGCCAGCTCTACATTGTTTGCATCAAGGGTGCCTATGGGGGCCTGGGCAGGAGTGGGACAGATCTGAGGGTCTCTGGCAGAAGGAGGGTCTCTGGGCCAGGGCCAAGGCAGCGGGGGCCGTTCCCTCACTGTTTCCAGGATGGCTTCGCGGGCCGCATGAAACCACTTCACGGGCCGAATCTGGCCCCCGGGCCTTGTGTTTGACATGTCTGTCCTAATTGGTCTATTGCAACCACTCTGCCTGGGGCTACCTTTCAAAAGTATCTGGAAGCTTCAACAGTGTAGAATCGGCTGTGCAAACCATACTGGGTGCCCAAAGAAGGGCACATATAACAGCTTTGCTCCACAAACTGCATTAGGTACCAGTTTGCTTCCTGGTCCAATTCTTGGTGTTGATCATCACCTATAAAACCCTACATGGCAAAGGGTCAGGCTACCTACAGAACTGGCTTCATCCCATTACATCAACCCATCCCACTCATTCAGGCAAGGAAAGTACGCTGCAGTCAAAGAATTTCGACAGGCAGGGTCTACAGGATGGTCCTTTGCCACTACCCTACACTGTGGAACACCCTGCCTTCAGAGATGAGGAAAGCCCCCAATCTCTTGGCGTTCTTCAAAGGAGTCAAAACTTGGCCAACCCGCCTTACATGGGGGACAAAGAGGTCCATACAACTCTGTAGCTGGCTGGCCCCTTGAGAATTTTCCCCACCTGTATTAACAATTGCTAAGCCCCCATCTTGGAATTTTTCATCTTCTGAAATTTTATATATTGTTTATATTTTTAAACCTTTTAAATCTTAAATTAATTCTGATTTTTTTAAATTTTATTCATTATATTGTACACTGTCTAGAGCCCCTCTCTGAGAGAGATGGGTGGTTAAGAAATACAATAAATAAATATTTGCAAGCTCTAGTATGATAGCAATAAGTATTATCTGACAGTTAATATATTCAACACTTTCATTGTGCACAAATGTGATACATGCAATAATTATACTTAATTATATAAAAAAATTTGTTCATTAGCATATGTATTAATCGGAAAGTGCAAAAGCTACTAATATTCTAAACTGAAAACAGAGGTGTCTAAGCAATCACGTATATGTACTGCGTGGCTGTAATTGCTCACTAATGTATTAACAATTGTAAGTTCATTATATCACAAAATTCTCAGACTGGATGTTTCTGAACTATTGCTATCTAAATCACTACCACTACCTTCACAATGCTAAAATGATTCCTGACGAAAGGAAGCCAGTTCCCATTTTACTTATTTGATTGTATCATACATTTTCTACAGAGGTTCACAAATCTTTTTTTTTTCATTTTTCTCCTCCACAACAATTATTGGTTGGGCTAAGAGACCAGCCCCAGGACACCCAAATAACTTCTTTTGCTGGACTGAAGCAGGACTGTCCTATCCTGGTGCAGCAGTTTAACTACTAGACCAGGGATAGGCAACCTCGGCTCTTTTATGACTCATGAACTTTAACTCCCAGAATTCCTGAGTCAGCATAGCTGACTCAGGAATTCTGGGAGTTGAAGTCCATGAGTCATAAAAGAGCTGAGGTTGCCTACCCCGTACAAGATATATTTCAGATAAGATATGTATTCCACAAGAAGAGAACTCAGAGACAAATATGTTGCAGAATGCTTGCCATTAAGAAGCAATCTAAGAAAATATCCCAAGAAGTTAACTATTAATATGAATAGAATTCTAGGAAGATTTGACAAGAAAGACACTAAAGAAAGCTGGATAAAATAGTAGACATTTGAAAGGCAAAGTTAAAAAACGGCAATAGAAAAAGACTAAAGAGAAGCAATGAGGAAATATTTACCGCTAGTAAGGAATCATGCAGGGAAGAGAGATGCAATGTATTGTGTTGCCTATACTGATAGATGAATTCTCTAAATTATGGTTTCAACACTATAATCTGGAAGGCTTAAACTATGAAGAGCAAAACCCAGTGATCTGAGCTGCAGGTTCCTAGTTACTATTTATGCTTAATAAACAAATTACCTCCAGGAGTAAATCCTTCAGTAAGAATTTGGACCGTGGAGATATGTGAAATTTCTATTTCATAATGGCTTTCTCCATCCAAAAACAGATACCTGCACAAATTAGAGAAAAAATGATGTTCATTTCATGTATACTTAGTAATTCTTACAATACTAAGTCCCATAGTAGAAAATAAATCATTTATATAATTATAAAACATTACATTTGTTAAAAATTCTTACTCATTATTGGTAGAACCTATTTGTGTTTGTGTGTGTGTGTGCACGTGTGTGTGTGTTTGTGTGTGTGTGTGTGTGTGTGTGTAAATAGTCCTAAAAATATGAATCTTGGGTATATACATGTTTAAAACTAGAAACAAGGATCACCAAGACTTAAAAATTTATTAAAACTGAACTTTCGTCAGCACCTGCTGACGTCGTCAGAGTATAAGCCAGGATTGGGAAGCACATTCTTATAGTCTCTGTGAGGCCAGTAGTTTGGCTAATGAGCGTGTAGCAGGTCTATTCCGCTCCCGCCCTCCTGCAATCAATTGCATCGGTCCTGTCTCCGTCAAGCGCGCTGACGTCTGATTTCTGGCCTCACCGACTATTAAGAACATGCTTCCCAATCTTAGCTTATACTCTGACGATGTCAGCAGGTGCTGACGAAAGCTCAGTTTTAATAAATTTTTAAGTCTTGGTGACCCTTGTTTCTAGTTTTAAACACACACACATACACACACACAAAACACACACACTATTCATTCTCAAACAAATTTTTTGAAAGTGTTCGTAACAGGAAAAGCTATCCAAGGAAATCTCCTAAATTCTGTCATCACTTCTATACTTGTAAACAAATTACCATATGTCAAAACAACTACCTCCTTAAAGCTTTATAAAATAATGAAAGGTATTGATTTTCCCAACTTGCTAAAGATTAATCTATTGATATGAGTTGAAATGTATCTTTCTAAAATATTAAAATGTATTCCTCCAGTAAGATCATGCTTATACAATAACCAATACCAGAAAATTAATAAGGTACACTAGCCTACTTATTAAATTATAAGAAAAACAGCAAATAATACATACCACAGCCAAAAGCTTCAAAAATGGAAACTGAAAAAGTATCAATTTTCTGCTAAGAGCAAGTCAAAGCAATATTGCTCAGATGACACTTTGGAAATAACAGCTGGCAGGTTTCTTAGGTAATTCTTCAAAACATTAAGACAAAATATGTAGCAAAGATAATATTTTTCAGAAAAAGATTTCAACTGATTCAATTAGTACTAGCAAACACAACACTCTTCTTACCTCTGGTTGTTGGAAAGTCGACAAACCATCATTTCTGTTGTTTCTGATGTCCCTGGAGTTACGAAGAATGTAGCACCTAAACATTGCAGAAACAGAAGAAAAAGAATTAAAGATACATTTTATAAATACAATAAAATTAAAACAAGCTTACATGTGCAATTCTCAATCTTACTATACAGAGTTAATGTTTATTAACCTTTCTCAGAACTTTTGTTATTAAGAGGAAAAAAATTGGACATATCTAGATTATTCCAATTATAATGGGACAGAGGTTTCTCATTTTTCATTCTGGAATCCAAACATTTACTTATACCAGAAAATCCCAAGCTGAAGCTCCAAAATTTATGCAGACCCAAAACCTTCAGTACTTTTCCCTAAGACATGCAAGTATTGTTACTGAAGTGCAATCACTAAAGAGAAAATTAATATATAATGACTAAACTTGTACTGGTATTACCCAAATTTAACAAAATCCAATATAGTTTTTGCCTTCTACTATCCACTACTGCCTTCAATATACCACTTAATGGCCAACTATAATTTTTGGTTCAAATTTCACAATCCTGTTTTATGTTATTTATTTATTACTATTATTAAGTGTATCACCCAAAACAAACTCTTATATATTGTCTTTTAGCAAGTCAAATAAGAATCTATACTCAGTACTTACCATTCATAAGTACTTTGAGTTGCCTGTCGTAGAACTCCATTTCTTTCTGAGAAATGAGAGCACATTCAGCACACTGGCGTACAGGATCAACAAAGTACATACGAGGCAGAGGCACTTTCTTGCTGCAGCATTTATCACAAAAGCACTTTCCACATCTCCTGCAATGATGCTGGAATGGAGGAAAGAGAGAGATATTAACCAAAATTGGATCACTATATTTAAAATATTTGATTCTGATCTACTGCAAATTCTATCAGGCAGATAGAATACTGTAGCAGAAGTACAAGGAGGATAAAGAGGATAAAATCCTGATAGGCCATGTTTAAAAAAACATCAGAATGTTTGCAAAATCAAATTGAGAAAAATGTCTGAATTAGGACTAAACTCTCATGTGCTAGAGAAAGCTGTCTTTGCAGATCACATTGCACTACTTCCTTAGTTTCCATGGAAGTCTAGCAATCAGTCCATGAAAATGCAGAGTACAATAAGCAGCGTTTTCCTTTCCCTGTTCTAAAAAAACAAGCACAGTCAGCAAGCTTCAAGTATCAAATGCGCAGAGTAATTTAGGTGAGATGGGTGGTGTAGAAATATAATAATATCAGCAAACAAGTACTTAACTGAGCTAAAAGTTATATATTTAGGGAATATAAACAGTGCTTAATAAATTTCGTAATCTCCATATCACAAAACTGAGGGAGACAGGGAAGGAAGGAAGGAAGGAAGGAAGGAAGGAAGGAAGGGAGGGAGGGAGGGAGGAAGGAAGGAAGGAAGGGAGGGATGAATTCTGGAAGTATTCAAGTAACATATAAAGCCCACAAACAAATCACATCTTATCCTTTAAGAATTGCAAAAATTCTACCAATACAAGGTTTAATATACTCTATGAATGAGATATCTTGGGTTTTTTCAATAGTCCATAGTTAAGCTATCAACAGCTTCACATACCATGTGAAAATGACATTTGATCAACAAGTACTTAACTGAGCTAAAAGTTATATATTTAGGGAATATAAACAGTGCTTAATAAATTTCGTAATCTCCATATCACAAAACTGAGGGAGACAGGGAAGGAAGGAAGGAAGGAAGGAAGGAAGGAAGGAAGGAAGGAAGGAAGGAAGGAAGGAAGGGAGGGAGGGAGGGAGGAAGGAAGGGAGGGATGAATTCTGGAAGTATTCAAGTAACATATAAAGCCCACAAACAAATCACATCTTATCCTTTAAGAATTGCAAAAATTCTACCAATACAAGGTTTAATATACTCTATGAATGAGATATCTTGGGTTTTTTCAATAGTCCATAGTTAAGCTATCAACAGCTTCACATACCATGTGAAAATGACATTTGATCAACCCAAATATTTCCTTCACTATCTGAAGGATAACTTGCCTATCCAAATTATGTTTGTCAAACAAACATCTTTCTGATGTGAAATTTTAGGGCTACCAGATCAGGATTGTAATAATCTGAATGAACATTACATAGTAGTAGAACTACTGTGCCATCCAGATTTTTATTCTGGCAGCCCTATGCAATATTGCATTCTTATATCTACAGTTTTGAAATGATTTTTGTTACTGTAATTGCTTATCAAAAACTCAGTGAAGTTGCAACACAAGAAAGCAATTACATTGTTTGAGAAATTATAAAGCATATAACTGATATAAATACAGAATTTACATAATCACATAATATTCATGATATAATTGTAAAGCAAAACAGCTAAATCCATACATCATGCAAACTTTTTATTTCATTTAGGCCTAAAATTGTTCATTTAGCCCTAAAATTATGTGTCTTATGTTTAACCTTGGTTTAAAAGCCTAAGTACAACCTGGCCAGCTGGTTTATTCAAGAAATCAAAATCAAATACACCCTGAATTAATATGTGGACACAGCAAATCTGTAGCATTAAAAAGCATATGCACAGTATGCAGTTTTCAACTGTAATGTGTATTGCTTGCATGGCTTGACTAAAAAGAAATCTAATTAGAGAACGAACCGTAACTGCCTCCAGGGTAACAATGTAAAAGAGAGCCAAATTTGTGAAAGTACTTATTATTGCATATGTAGTGTTCATGTATAGCGAGATTTGTAATTCTGGCTTATACTTAAAGCAAATGATACACATTTTGAAGGTGCTATCCAGCTAAACTTGAGCCTAGGACTTTGAATGGGTTAAAGACCCCGTTTTTTATTTCCTGTTGCTTAATGATTTGCTGTATATATTTATTTTGGATGTTTCTATTGTTTTAAATGTTTTGTTTTTATATTTTTATCATTAAGCTGCCCAAAGTCATTGGCTGAGATGTGCAGCTGTAGAAGTTGAAAAAATAAATTCATCTACTGAAAATTTTAAGTGTTCACAATGCAATTTCAAGAAGATAGAAAAACCATAAAGAAAAATTGGTATCATTATTATGTTCAATATAAGCTACACTAAGTTTTTTCAGTACAAACTACTGCTATCCTAAATGCTACAGCTACCAGTATAACACATTCATTTGGTATGCAGAACATTCTACTCAATAGTGACAACTGTGGTGAGGACATTTTATTGCTTTCAGGAGAATGCTCTACAATAAATTTGCATCCAAACTCTTACCTTTCTGGTTATGAAGTCAAACTTTGTATTGCACTGCATACATCTAGGACACTATAAAATAATAATACAAACATATTAAAATTTGACTGTTTCAGCCAAGGACTAAAAGAATACATGGCATATTATGTGACACAGTTCTAAAGAGCTTCATTGATTTACATGAGTAAGCCTCATAAAATGCTTCTACAGAGATCATTTTTCTGTACCATATTTTCCTACTAAAACAAAAAAAAATACAAGATCATCTGTAGTTTAAATTCAAGCACAATTAGCATGACCCATCTAAGGACTACTTTCTGAGATCACATCTAAAGCCCAGATTTAAAACTGCTTGAAATCAATCTCGATGTTACCATTTCTTCTAATGAACTTTAACTGATTCCCATCCACTTGATTTTCTTCACCTTTATACCACATATTTTCCAGACAGTGCTTGAAATATCACTTTATGTGAAAGGATAAAAACACCAATTTATATTGGGCATAAAAATGTTATATGGGGAAAGGGGAGGTAGCCCTGAAGAAACAGAGATTACTACAGAATGTTATTCTTCACATATAATATTATGAAGACTTGTATTTTACAAGAGTTTCAATCACAAAAATTTCTTCCTCCACATAACAATATATACTGCCGATATTTTTCATAATTCATGGAACATAAAATATGTTGGGCTGCTGTGAAATGTACTTTATCTTATTGTTCTTGGATAACATTCTAAGCTCCAACAAGCTTCAACCTACTTTCTATACAAATATTATCTATTTCTGACATCATTTAACAAACATCCTAGAAGTGGTATTGTTTGCAATGTTATTGAAACTTTGGTAATTCATGATTTTCCAGCATTTGACAAAATACGCACAACACATTTAGCTAAGCACTTGTGTGTGTTTTTTCAACCTAACATTTGCAACGATTTATTATATGTATGCTGTCAATTCTGGTGCGTATAGTAGTATGTTGCAAAACCACGGCTCTACTGAGTACATTTGCACCTTTCTTGTTTCAGTAATAAGTCTGAAACACTGGCTGTTCTTCTGCCGCTTCTGCTTAAGATCCTGCAGCTTCTCCCTTCACCTCAGTTTTTCTTTCCAAGCCGTGATTTGTTTTCTAGGTCTCCTTAGCTGCGTGATCAATTTCCTTATTATTCCCACGAATGGGAATGCCATAAACGAGCAGAATACTTCTCCCTTCAAATCCCTCGCCCAAACTAGTTTCCTCCACAAAACACATACTTGATCCATCATCCATCGTTGAAAGTAAACCTTATTTTTCTAAGATCATTGTTTCAAATAGAGAACTTCACTCTTTTATTTCGTGTAAAGCGTTTATACCAGGGGGTCTTCAAACTTGGCCCTTTTATGACTTGTGGACTTCAACTCCCAGAATTCCTCAGCCAGCTTTGCTGGCTGAGGAATTCTGGGAGTTGAAGTCCACAAGTCATAAAAGGGCCAAGTTTGAAGACCCCTGGTTTATACAGCCGCTTATGTTACAACCAACTTTTGGGTAGCTCCCAAATACCGCAGTCATCGGGGACCCCCCCTCTCTAATCAAGCCACTATTTTCTACTCAAGGCACCCTCTGCTGGCGAACAGAAGAACAGCACATCAAAGTGCCAGCCCCGTTTTCAGCAAACTGTTCCGATGTTCCACTACTTGGAAGGGTGATTTGAAGGCAGGCCGTTCAGAGAATCGACCCAATCAGCCTGAAGGGCGAGCTTTGAGCGTCGCGGCAGGACTTTCATTCCAGGTGGGGGGGGGGGGAAGACCTGAGGTAAAAAAAAAAATGGGAGACGAGGCGTAGAGCAGTGTTTCCCAACCTTAGGAACTTGAAGATGCGTGGACTTCAACTCCCAGAATTCCCCAGCCAGCATAGCTGGCTGGGGAATTCTGGGAGTTGAAGTCCACGTATCTTCAAGTTCCTAAGGTTGGGAAACGCTGGCGTAGAGCACAACTGGAGTTCCGCGAAGGGCCTGGTTTTTCCACCATCCAACCGTCTCGTGACGAATAGGGACTGATGGGAGAGCCTTTGGCGGAGGGCGGCAAAGCCCGAAAGGAGGGAGGCGAGATATACGGAATAGCGTCCAGACCTGAGCAGCCCTACCACCGTTACCTCCTTATCCGGCACCCACGGCGGCTCTTCCAGTCCGAAAGGGCTCTGCGCAGCCCGGCTTTCGGGGACCATTCGGAGCCCACTAGGGGACCGAATCAACTTTTTGCCATCAGGGGCCTCGCGGCCCGACATTTTCCCTTCAGAGCCCGCACCGCAGCCGCCGCCACACGGCGACTCGCCCAAAACCGTCGAGCCACCCCAGCCACCCAATCCAAAGCTACTGCCCCGCCACAGCCATCCAATCGCCATCCGATTCACGAAAGGTAGACGTCTCTCCTGACCAATGAAAGTTGAGAAACGTTTCTCTTTGGGGGGGGCAGAGCTGTTGTTTTCCACATTACAATAGTGGGCCGACCTCCCCACCCCGTTGATATATACTTCTCAACCAATCCCCTTCAAGGCAAATAGGAAAGTGAAAAGGGGAGGGAAGAAAGAGAGAGAGAGGAGTCTCGCACGCGTGCGCGCAGCGGCTAGCGTTATAGTGCCGCATGCGCCCCTTTACATTGACAGCGAAGTTGAGAAAAGCTGCGTTCTTGATGACGAGCGAGACATATGATTGGTTAATAATTCTTTCCAGCTTTCTGTGATTGGCCCACGCTTTCAGCGGGTTAGGCTGATTCTTGTTAGCGCCTTTCTCTTTTCGAAGGCTGGGATCGTTCATTGAAGGTAGGGAATAATTTAAAAGTAACTCTTGCTTACTAGTCTTCTCTCGATGGAGTCTGAGTTGGGTGACTTTTGTCCGACTGTCAGTTTTTGAGAATTCTGTTTGACTTTCAAAATTGGCCTTTTTTTCCAAGCTAGTGTGCAATTTTGAGTCTATAATCACATATGTGTTTGACGGGAACTATATGGCAAATAAAGATCCTATGAAGAAGTAAATATAGGTAACAAAAGAGTTCGTTTTAATAATTATTTTTCCTTTATTAAAATTTCTTTAACCAATAGAGGTGGAAGATTTATTTTCCATTCAACTGTCATAATATTTTGTTCACTTTCAGGATAAGAGCTTCATTCATATTCTTTCCACGCATGTCCTACTCAATGTCTAATAGGCTAGGCTGTTTGAGTTCCAGAAGAATAAAGGAAGCCCCTTATTCAAGGTACCTTATTCTGTGTGATGATTGTAAAAATAGCACTTTCATCCACTTTCACAACCTTCAACATGTTTTGGCCAATCTCATATATCCTTATATTTTTCCACCTAAGTACCAATTGTCTTGTGCAGATTATGTGTGAACCATTCTTCAGGTTATGCTACATAACCTGAAAGTAACTAAAACAAGCCAAGGAGACTAGCAATTGCAAATCAGTATATAACACTAGTAACAAAAGCATTAAAGAAAAATTGGAAAAATAATACTGAGACCAGGGAGCAAGGCTGATGTGAAAAACTATTTCAAGTCTTTCTGTTAGTATCTTTCTAAAGCTGTATCTCACTCAGTTTTCTTCCTCTATGCCTGGCTCTGCATTTGTGAAGAAATGGACTGGGATAAGTTTGACATGAACCCTAGAGTGATTGCAGCTATTAAAAAAGGTACATCAACTGTCTACAAATCCTTGTTTTCATGTTATATGCCACCCCTCTATCATTTTTATATATTGATTGTGTAAGAAAACTTTGTCTTGCTGCATTTGACTAGGGATTTGTACAGACTACGATTGCAAGTAGGTAAATGCTGATTGTGATAAGGTTAGATATATCCAGATCTGAAAAGAAGCTAAGGTTGCAATCTGAATTTTTAAAGAACAAGCCATGTTGGACTCACTTCTGAAGATCTGTGAGTGTGTCTATAGCTAACTGATGGGAAATTTTTAGCCTTGTTCTCATTGCTAAACTAGTTACCAGTTACCATTTCTAAACTACTGTTTAGAAATGTGAAATATAAATGAATGACTGCCAGTGGTAAGGGATGTTCTGATTAGTTGAACAGTGAACAATTATAGTTTCACAGTTTTGCTTTAGAAAAAGGTGCTTGCATAAAAACCTATTTATGCTGCCATGCTGATCATGTCTACTTAAAAGTAAATTGCATTGCATTGAATGGGACATACTCAGGTATATGATAAAGGATTCCAGAGCAAGAGAATGAAATAATAACCGGTCTATGCCCTGTAATATTTCCACTTTTCAAATAAGTCTATGTTGGTTATAGAATCAATTTTCTTATTTCAGCAAATATAACATCAATTAAAGACATTTTCCATCTTTCGGGATCAGATTTGCAAAGGTTAACAAAGCTATCCAAGACAGATGTACAATATCTACTAAGAACAATTTCTAGTACTTTGAGAAAAAATTCTGTTTTTACAGGTAAGTCTTCAATTAGCTTTTTTCTAAACAATCAATTTTAAAAAATATTAGACTATGATAAACCTATAATTTGAAGATATAGTGGGATTTGATCTTCCAGACTTTTGTTAAAATCTAATTGAACCCTTTAAAATGCTATAACATTTGATGTGTTTATGTCATAAAATAATGGCACATTTTTTAAAAAAAATTGATAATCTCTTTTATTCCCTTTCCACCTTATATTCTTTCCCTGCTGCCAAAATAGAACATTGTTCTTTTGCTGGATGTCTTAACTGAATGCTTGCTGAGGATTTCTGAATCAGCAGTGATTAAGAGCCTCTGTATCTTTATTCTATGAACCATTTCAGGATAATTACACTGAAAGTGGCATACAAGTAACGTTAAGTAAACCTCTTGTCAAATTGTTTTAGCACTCCAGCTATTTCAAAACAAAGCCCCCAGCACTTCCCAAGGCCAGAAGCTGAGTCTGGGCTGCCCAGTTCTAGATGGCTTGCTCCGAGGTGGAATTCCCCATACAGGAATTACTGAAATTGCTGGTGAAAGCTCTGCTGGGAAGACTCAGATTGCTTTGCAGTTGTGTCTTTCTGTGCAATATCCATACAGATATGGTGGACTAGAATCTGGTAAGAAATATACTCTTTTAATCTCTTTGTCAATTCTGCAACAAACCTGGCTGAAGCCATCTTACTCCTTTTCAGTTGCCACAAAATTGGGGAGAGAGATGGGGAGTTTTATGCTAGTCTAAACAATTCTCTGTCCCATGGGAACTAAGGTCATTTGTGTTCATTAGACTGGGTTGAGTGTAATGTTAGGAAGACCACCGAACAATTCTATTGGGAAGTGTAGTTGATTGCATAGTTTATGGGGTGGGAAGTTTAACTTTGTAATACTGTTACTTTTTGGAGGGAACTTTAGTCTTGGTTTCAGTTTTGACTGTGCCAATACTTTATAACCAATAAACATGTTCTTAGAGGAAAACTCAAGCCTTGGAGTTCTGCTTTAATTGGTCTCATCTATCAGAACCATGACACTCTTGTAATGATTTTAAGCAGAATTCTTCACTCACTGCAGTGTTGCATATTATTGCTTGATGATTATTAGCATTTAGTCCTATATAATGCCCCGTAGTGCTTTACAGCACTTTCTGGGCAGTTTACAATGTAAGCAGTATTTGCATATTGCCGTCAACAATCTGGGTCCTCATTTTACCAAGCTCAGAAGGATGAAAGGCTAACTCATCCTTGAGCCCCATCAGGATCAAACTCCAGGCTGTGGGCAGAGATTGCCTGCAATACTGCACTTTAACCACTGTGCCACCAGGACTCCTATATTATATTAAATTTTATTTTTTGGAAAAAACAGTGACTCAGCTAGGTAGCCTACTCCTTGCTAAAGTTTCAACTCCAAACATTAAAAATATTCTAGTCAATAAATCGACTGTTGATTTCATTGTTTTGAAGATTTCGGTAGGCACTGTTTACATACTTTCAAGCATATTTATGTATCTATAAAGACTAGGAGTTTAGTTTTTAAAAGCTTAAAAGGGTGTAATGAATTTTCTCTTATTTAGTTCCAAAGTACATGTATGAGAACCTGTAATTTGGTTTCTTCAAAAATGTAAGGACAATTACATTCAACAGCTACTGAAATCAAATCACATTTTTCACTCTGGGAATTTGCTTTGTGCACTCGGAGAAGATGAAATACTGTGTATTGCTTATGCTGCCATCACCTAAATTATTATTTATGGTTGCCGGAGTTGAATCAAACATTTTGTTTGCAAGTTTGGTTCTGTTTATGAGTTCAGGTCTTTCTATACAGGTAGTCCTCAACTTACAACCACAATTGAGCTCAAAATTTCTGTTGCTAAATCAATTTATTAAGTAATTTTTGCCCCATTTTATGACTTTTCTTGCTACAGTTGTTAAGCGAATCATTGCAGTTGTTAAGTTAGTAACACAGTTATTAAGTGAAAATGGGTTCCCCATTGACTTTGCTTGCCATAAGGTCGCAAAAGGCGATCACATGATCCCAGGACACTACAACTATCATGAGTCAGTTGCCTAGTGTCTGAATTTTGATCACATGACCACAGGGATGCTTCTGCAATGGTTGTAACTGTGAAAAACAGTCATAAGTGATTTTTTTCAGTGCCGCTGTAACTTCAAGCAGTCACTAAATGAACTGTTGTAAGTGGATGAATTTTTGTACTAATATCCACTGCAGCTTTGGAAATGGGCATTTTCAGTTGCAGCGCCTGCCGTCTGGAACACCATAATTCCCAGGATCCAGCAAGACACTAATGGTATTTCAGATAACCTTAAAAATATGACTGTTTTCCTGGGCATTGGGGTCATGAGGTTAAGGTAGTGTGTGAGATGGTTTTCACTATATTGCGTGTTCTCAACAAACATTCTGTATATCTATTTATACTGTTTTGCTATTAGTATTACTTTGCTTTTACATCAAATGTTATTGCTTGACAGAGTTTTTATTTTATTTTAATTTGTTAGCCACCCACAGTTGCAGTTATGAAATGGGTAGCCATATAAAGTATTTTTTTTAAAAAACGAAATTATTATCCCGTGTGTGTGTGTGTGTGTGTGTGTGTGTGTGTGTGTGTGTGTGTGTTCCAGCCAACTGCCACAAAGAGAAACCAGTAATTTCACATGGCTTGGCCTTCATTACAGGTGCAGTTTACATTTGCACAGAAGATGTTTTTCCTAATAAACGTTTGCAGCAATTGATTGAGCAGCTGCCCATATTGAGGAGTGATGTTCCATCTGAGGTGATGCAGAAGATAAAATTTGGAAACAGTATATTTGTTGAACATGCAGCAGACTTGGTGAGTATTTTATCTGGCTGTCAATGCTTCAAAATGTTAAATTCAATCTATGCAGTTGAAAAGGAGCTGTGATGCTACATTCCAACATAGAATATGCACTTTGTAAATCAAAATGACAATTACTCACACTTAACATCAATTTTATAGTACTGTTTCCAAAGATGCCATTTCTCAGCAAATCTCTACAGAAAAAAGAGGATTATATGTTTTTACAAAATATATATAGCTAACCTTTCCTCCTCAAATTTTCTTAATATGAAGCTAAAAGGCAACAACACATATAGAACATCCATTAGTTAAACTATGCAAAACATTAAAAATGGTGTTATTAAAAAGATCTCAACTTATAGAACACATTCAACAGGTCAGGTTTGAACTTCAATACTGTAAAAAGCAATACAGAATTTCTGAAAAATGAGTGTTCATTTTTTTATTTTTTAATAAAAAGGTAAACTTTTTGTTTTCAGAGCTGTGAAACTGCTGGCTAAGTTGAAGCACTCTCAGAAGCTAAAGTAGTGCTGTTATGTGCTTACTTTTTTGGCACTAAGTCAACTGAATTATAAAGATTTGTAAAAAAAACAAAAAACCTTGTTTCGGGTTTCCTGCACAACTGTCTTGCACATCTTGCTATCTGTAGAAAACTAAAAAAAAATTAGTGTGAGTAAAAGCAGATTTTAATCTATCAATAATAAATCTCAAGTCACGGAACATTGGCTGCCTATTTTTATAAATATATATATAGTCTTAAATGATATTTAATTTTGGGCATAGAATGCATATTACAGTCTACCTCACTAATTAAATGTTAATTTATATTTTTTTTCTCCAGCATACCTCTGATATTAGAATAGTTTGTCCATTAAATGGTGGACAGCAGTTAAGCTCAGGGACTGTGATCAAACCACAAACTTGTATTCTGGAGACAAAGGTGTGGTATCACTGCCCTCAATGAGGACAAATTCAACTAGAAAGGGAATTAAGCACAGAGGAGAATTCATTTGCTTTTTCAAAATTGGCAGAGAGGGGAATTGATTGGCATTTGGTTATTATGCTGCAGGCGTAGAAAATCTTTCCAACTAGGCATTGCATTATACTGTTTTTAAAGAGAAATTGATCTGGCTTAACCATTTGCTTGCTTTTCCTCTGGCATATTCAGTGTTGCCTTTGTGAGAAATACACTGGAATTCCGCAGGATACCTTTTGCTTAACATTATTTTTAATTTTTTTTAAGGAAAGGAAAACAAAAGTGGAATGCCCAAGAGAAAAATGTACGTCGGATGCTTTCCTTTTGTTCTTTCCAACCCAATGGCAGATTAGAAAGTCATTTCCTAAAAGGGCTCAAAACGATGGCTATCTGTCTGTCAGCAGAATAATTCTCTTAAACAGAATGTAATATGACCATATTTGATGTGGCGGGAGAAGCTGAAAAAAAGAAATGAAAAAATATTGATTTAGAAAATGGCCAGGGGCTGCAAAGAAACCCCCCCTCAATGGGAGGGGCAGATGGGCAATGTTCAGTATGCCACCACTCCTCTATTCTAAACCCCTCCCTTCTTTCTTGATCACATAACCCAGGGCAGCATGCTTGTTGCCTGGCCTGAGCTTTTTGATGCACAAAAATATTGAAAGTCAAACATAGTATGAAGGAAGAACAGAAATCTATATCCAGACGCAACACCCATGTATCTATCCTAATCAGACATCTGACACAAACAGATGGGCAGTGCAGCTGTACAGTACATATCCTGATTAGTCTTGGTGAAAAAATGTGCACACGTGGAACACATTAGTTTGTTAAAACAGAAGAAAATACAAATGTCTCCTATGGCCATTGCTGCTAAAAAGTTGGAGAGAAATGAAAAAGACATTTTAAAAAAAACTTAGGTGTTTACCACAAATACAAGGTCAGCAAACAATATTTTTCCCTTAGTGTTTCCTAAAGCTTTCATAACTACATGTCAGCTTTTGTAAATGCACCTTTTTAAACCCCCTTTTTGATCATTCCTCCATATTTATTTTATGTACTGATACTCCACATGGATTTCTGGCAGTGTACAGCATAAAACAGATAATAAAGTGTAGAAAAAAAATTACAGGATAATGTATCCAAGATGATATTGACATAGCGTCTCCCAGTGGCAACATGTAAACATTAAAAGTGCTTTTGAACAACTCCATTTGTTCCTAAATATTAATAGGGAATGGGTCATTGGGGAGGGAAGTTGTTTCAGCTTACTAGAACAGTAGCCAGAAGGAAAAATGAATAAATTATTGACTAGAACTTGCTTTCCAGTGCATTTCTCCTGCATTTTGTTTTTCACTGGAATGTGTGTGTCAACTATACTTCGCTACTTTGCAGTTTGATGTTCCATCAGGAACATACAATAAAAATTGTGCAGAGGAAAACATATTAATTCTATACTGCCTTACAAATGGCTTATGGATTGCACTGGTAATGCAGCAGAGCTATGCAGTTAGTAGGATATATTTCAGCTTGGAGTGGGGTAATTTTTTTGGGAAGAGTTAAATCAATTTGTGCTGGCCACAGTTAATCCTTTCCTGTTAGTATTTATTTAATTACTGATGGGGACATTAGGCAGGACACATGTTCAGGGGACTTGAAACCCTGGAAATATATCACTGGTTAGAAAATGCTAGCCCGCTTTGGCAGAAAGCAGCTTTGAATAATCATATTTTCAAGCATAGAAAGAGGATATTCTAGCAAGCTATTGTTTTAGAATAAGGAGCTATACTAATAACCCTGTTGTAAAAATCTTAATGTAATCCTATTATATATTCAGAAGGGTTAATTGGGATTTAGTCTCAAGATAATGTGCATAGATTTGCAACATTGCTGTTAATTCTCACTCAGCTTCCTGACTCAGTAAAACTACTTGATTGAGTATAGAGTTTGCTGCTTGCTGGCATTGCAAATACAAAAACTTGGAATAAGGGTTACTCTAGCTATTGCAATAATTACTGTGCATCTACTGGAGCAGTTTTTTTTACAACGGTGCTGTTCTTGACAGACATTCTGCTGTATTTCCTTCTTATTACAGGACACTTTCCATGAGTGCATTACTAAGAGACTTAGCTTACTGCTCTCAAGAGGCATGGTGCGGCTAGTCATTATTGATTCCATTGCTGCCTTATTCAGATGTGAATTCAGTGCTACAGATTCTCTCCTGAAAGCTAAATATTTACAGAGATTTGGGGCAAAACTTCACAGATTAAGCTGCAGGTTCCAGACCCCCATTGTATGCATTAATCAGGTAAGATAGTAGAGTTTGCTTAGCCTAAGCAACATCCCACTAATTTCAGGAGAGCTATGTGCATCTAACTGGTTTTTAATATTTAACTGGACCTTGAGTTAAATACTTAAATGAAAGTAATAGTTAATAATGGAATTTTTCCAAGTAAAAGCTATTGTTCCTATAGATCACCAGAATTAAAAAGTAAAGGTAAAGGTTCCCCCGCACATGCGTGCTAGTCGTTTCCAACTCTAGGGGCCGGTGCTTATCTCTGTTTCAAAGCCGAAGAGCCAGCGCTTGTCTGAGGACATCTCTGTGGTCATGTGGCTGGCATGACTGGACGCAAAAGGCGCACGGAACGCTGTTACTTTCCCACCGTAGTGGTCCCTATTTTTCTACTTGCATTTTTACGTGCTTTCGAACTGCTAGGTTGGCAGAAGCTGGGATGAGTAACAGGGGCTCACTCTGTTATGCGGCATTCAGGATTCGACCCGCCAAACTGCCAACCTTCTGATCGACAGGCTCAGCGTCCTAACCCACTGAGCCACCGCGTCCCTCTTTCACCAGAATTAGGGTTAGCTAATTAACTCTGGTCTAGCCAAAGTATTTTATTTGATGTAAAATCATTTCTTTCCTATTACTATATTCTGACAAAGTATTGAATGTGCATTTTTTAATTCCTTTTTTGTAATCTAGGTAACTGATGCAATGAATGAGAAGGAAGATGCTGTTTGGAATACTCAAAGGTGAGTGGAAAAAGAAATTCAGCAAACACATGTATGCACGCGTGCGCACATACATATACACAAAGTGAATCTAAACATATCTCATATATGTTGTATGTGTGTGGTAGTGTATATATGCTGACATTGGGTTCTTCTAACCCTACCTAAAATAACTCATTTTGAGCTGGAATGATGTAAGGAAGAACTGCTATTGGATTCTATGGCTAGCCCCAAACACAAGGTGAAAACACCTGATTTTAGATGGATTCTTGAAACACTAACTGTGAAGAGTCGAGGTTGTGACCAACCACACCTCTATCCAACAGAACTTTCTTCTTAGTTAAAATAAGTTTTCAACAGACAGCATGCGTTCACTGATTAATATGATGCAATGGAATACATTCTACTTTAATGTGATTCTGAAGCATCTAATATGGTATAAGATTTGCTAGGACGGATCTCGCTTATGAAATAGACACTAGTGCATTAATCTTTAAAGAGTTCAGCAAAATTACCTTAAATCAAACCATATCATTAATTCATCTGTCCCAGGATTATGTACATTTTGGACTGGGGGGGCTGGACTGGAACAACAAAAAATAAGATTTAACAATGGAATTTAAATGCAATAGTGAAAAAAATACTCTTTATTTCCTCTGTGTTTACTAAGATTTCTTTTATTGCAAATGCAATAAAACTGCTGCAGTTTTTCTATGAGCCTAGCCCAAGAAACCAATCTAAAAAACAACCTTGCTTCCCCTAGCTCAAATTGCTAGAATATTTTGTAATTCCAGGCTTTGTGTTTCAGCTGCTCAGCCAGGACTGTTGTTCCAGCACTGGGAATAACTTGGTCTAATCAGCTGTTAATGAGATTGATGGTTTGTCGCACTGTAAACCAAGGACTGACTAGTGGAGAAACATTGTATGGTAGAAGTGAGCTCCGAATGTTAAGAATTATTTTTGCTCCTCATTTGCCCCAGTGTTTTTGCTATTATACTGTAAATTTGGAAGGTGTAAAAGGAATAAGGAAAATCAGTCATGATTATGAAAAAATGTAAAGCAGGGTTTTTTTTACCATTATTTCAGTATAAAAAGGAACTAATATATTAAAAATCCTCTATTTGTTCCTGCTGTTGTATCATCCTATTATCTGTTGCGTTATCCTGTCTGCTCAGCAAAGTATTATTTGATCTGTATTGTGCTCTCAGAATGATAGCAAACAATAATTTGAACTCGTTTAAACTACAAAAAACAGAACAACAAAATGTCAGTTTATAAAAGAATTCCCTTTAACAATATAAAACATATGTAACAAACATCTGATAAAATAACTGAAGTGAAAAACCTTTGAAGGTTAAGCTGTATTTCTAGAAAGGAAATTCTCTGTCAGCAATTACATTTACATGTATTCAACAGGACTAACATGCTGCACTTACAGTGCTTAGGCTGAAATAATAAGTTAGAGATCCATTTAAACATGCTGCATTCTTTTAAAGTCAGGGTAGACTATTAATGGTGTGATGCAATTTACTTACATGGCTAGGGAATTCTTTTCCTGGGGAGATTTAGTTGGGTCCCATGTTTACCTTTAAGCTGACAAAGCTGAAAATGTCTTTAATTTTTGCTGTTTTCTTTTAATTTATGAAGAAATATTTATATTCTTCCTGTGCACTAAATGTAAATATACATAACTTCCACTGCAGTCTCTACACAGGAAAAAATAATTTGGTTTTTTAAATTTCTAAAAATAAAAAATATAAAAATACACAAGAACCGCAAGAGATGAAACATACTAGATTTAAGTCCTCATGTCCCCTATCTTAGGGGGAAAAGATGAGACTTAAATGTCCATATTTACAGTATTTAAATGATTCATGTGGCTGCCCAACTTGCAATTCTGTGCAGCTTATACATGGCTAAAAACATTTTTAAAAAACCCTTCACAGTAGAGATTAATTAAGGCCAAATCCAAACTGACTCCAATTAAAAGTCATTTCAGAATGAGCTTATCCAGCATTGGCTTAGTGCTTGGGAGAAAAACAACTTGTCAAGGTCTTTTGGAAAGCCAACAGAGTTGGGATAATCCAAATCTCATGGGAATGTAATTCCATAGGGCCAAGGTTGTAAAGTTTCTAAATCCTGATGGATGACACTATTTCATTAGAAGGACTTGAAATATCCATATCCACCCACCTACCCTCGCTGGATTTCATAAGATACTCTGCTGATTAAACTTTACTTATTCCCATATCATTGTCAAGTATTGTGCCTATATTCTTAAGTTGGTTATACACTTTCTCTAGCATCAGATTTTAGGAGATATTTTTCCTAATGCTGTAATTAATTTCTGCAGTTGCCTGAAGAATTTTGTCAATGCAATTTATGGATGGTTAAATGGAGAATATGGAAGATTTCCTTCACTTTGTAAAAGATTTGTCGAAAAATCTTTTATTATACTGTATTTAAACAAAGATTTCCATTATCAGCGGAAGTCCTGTTCAAATAATATTTAGCCTAATTGATCCTATTCATTAAAACATCTTCAGATCACAAAGTTTGGTTAGTATATTGTATACTTTCCAGTAAATTGTGAAATTATTAAAACACAGCAGCTTCTTGTGGCCGCAATTTATTCAAGGATAGAAAACCCTGGACTCTTTGTTGTCTGAATAAAGTATTTGCCCTGCCAATAAATTTTCTCTGTAGGAATATACATGACTTTTCTTTCCTAATAATCTATAACTATTAATTAAGTTTTTGTTTAAACTTAAAAGCTTTTAAGTTTTTATTATTACCATATAGCAATTTGCATGTACTTTAAATCATGGTTTTACAATAAAAATGATTATCAAAAAGCAGTGTAAATACTAAAATAGATGATAGTAATAACATTTTAACATACTGTGAACAGACAATGTTGAGTACTGCAGCAGCAATGGAGAATCTTAAATTTTCATTTACACTGAATCTTTTTAAAGTTTTAATTATGTCAGAAATGTCCGGGAAATACTTGATGGGGAGTCTCCACCCAATATCGTGACTGAAAGAATTAAGTGATACAACTTTTATTAGATTTCATTTTAAGCAGACTGCACAACTCTGATTTTTACCACAAAAATTTAGATAATGGTTAAATAACTAAAGATGAAGGTGTTATTTAAATTTATAATGCAATCATTTAGCTTTCCTAATATAAACTAGTGTTTACTTACTTTACAGGCTTATTAAAAATTGAGTATATGTTTAGAAATTTTCCAAAGTAATAAAATACACTTCATTTTGGCTCGATTGTTTTCCTGGAAATATTTAATTCTGTGTCTCATCATGTTGTCTTAAGTTTCTAGCTTACTAAAAATACCATAACAACTTCAGAGAATGGTGGCCTGAATAAAATAAAAAGTTCAGTTTAAACAAAAACGTGCTTGTCTCCAATGCAATATTCTTCAGAATATTTAAGACAATACCACCCTCTCCCAATTTAAAGCTACATTTTTAAGGGAAAGGCCTTGTTCTTCATGGAGAAACAGGCATTACTAAAGATTGTACATTTGTGGGATAAATTACACAATAATCTTGAAGCACAAGTTGTTTTTTAGGTATGCAGAAGTTGGGGATGCAGTCCTCTGTAGAGAATTTTGCAAAATAATGGATTCGATATAGCAGCATATCATGTATATAAAATAGGTGAATTCTATGAGGTAAGGGGTAGAATTACAAAAACGATGGTTTGAGAGAACAAGGAGACAATATTCTGTGAACATAGTTATTTTCTAAGAATGTTTTAAGATGTTTGGTCATCAACTCTCAGAATTTATAGCTGGCTGCTATGTTATAACTCGTGATGGCCATAAAGCGAATCTCCACTTTAAACAATCCTTTTGTAATGGTGATTGTTAAGTAAATGCAGTGATTGTTAAGTGAACCACTGCGTCACTACAGATGTGGTTTTTTCAAAACCCAGAAGTAAATGCTGGTTTTTAGCAAAATTTCATAAAACGTGTTCACGTGATCACAGGACATTGCAAATGGCTGTAACAGTGACCTGGTTTCTGAGTGCCCAAATTGCACTCGTGTGGCTGTGGATGGAGCACATACTTTTGGAACTTTAAATATGGATTGAAGTACTCCCCCCCCCAATCTGTTGGAACTTCCAAAGGTTGCTAAACAATCAGTTTTGAGACTAACTAAACATTTCATACACAGAACATTTCCACCTCTTTAATAAAGAAATCACATTTATGTAGCTCTGTTTGATACTTTATTTTTACACTTGGAGAGTAACAAGAAAGCTTTAAAAATTAAATACATCACAACTCTGTAACATTAAAACAAAATAAAGAAGAAATACCATGTTATACACTTTTGAAGAAAATCTGTTTTTTTAGAACAGTCTAAAGCAAATACTTTTGCTCTAATTTAACATCCATTTAAGAATTAAAATAGATTAAGGAAATTGCTGTGGCAAATTGAAAATATGCTTTTCCAGACTTTGTGACTTAAAAGAGCCATTTTTTTAGTTTTTCAGATAAATTGATCATACATTATTTCTTCCTGTAAGAATAAAATTCCTCATTAGAACAGTTCTGTTTTAAAGAGTAAATGCAATTTTTTAAAAATAAAATATGGAGAATCAAATCTTAAAAGATTGATTTAGCCTGTTTCCATTTTAATATTTTCCAGTGTTAAAACTATACTATTTAGAACTACAGGTTCTCAATTTACAATCACAATGGAGCCCAAAATTTCTGTTCTAAGCAAAATGGTTATGTGAATTTTGTACCATTTAATGACCTTTCCTGCCACAGTTATTAAGCAAATCACTGCCATTGTTAGTAACATGGTTATTAAATTAATCTGGCTTCCCCACTGCTTTGCTTGTCAAAAGGTCAGAAAAGGTCATTGCGTGACCCTGGGACACTACAACCGTCATAAATGAAGGTCAGTTGCTGAGAGTCTGAATTTTGATCACATGACCATGGGGATGCTGTCACGGTTGTGTGAAAAACAGTGCCGTTGTAACTTCGAACGGTCACTGAATGAACTGTTGTTGACTACCTGTACCATTTATTTCCTTTTTTAAACTGCTACTTTGTTGATTTTTCTCTGACTATGGTATCCTCAAGTGCTCTGAAGTGATTTTCAAAAGGGTACATGTACTCCATTTCAGCTGTTCAGCTGAATATCCTGCCAATACACAATAGCCCCATCAGTGCTGCCATACATAAAGTGCACAGATGAAATGCCATTAGTTAGATCCAGTTTTGGGGTAAGTCATACATACAGGGTACAAAAACTATTTAATTTACTATTTGAAGCCACAGAGCTACACATTGATATTACAGATTAAGAAATACAGTAATGTGTTTTTAAAATAACATTTGTTTTCTGATTGAGAGATATACAATAATGAAATAAAGTTTCATATTTTTAAAAGGGAGTATTCATAACTTCAGCAAAATATAAACAAGTTCTGGTAAAATATTTTTACATGAATTTATGTTACAAGTATGTATTTTGTACTTCAGCAGATTTCATAGTAGATTCAGTGGGGAAATTGACCTTGTTAACAAATTGGTGTATTTCAACATTGTAAACAAATTCAGTAAAACATTACACAATCTTTTTTCAGAAATATATATAATAAAAATACTTAATTTTCCATAATCAGTGGAATTACTAGTTTAACACAAAACATCTTTTAGCTAGCTGATGTAACATGTTAAATCTAAAAAGCATTCCTGCTTGCAAAGAGGGATATCTGTAGTAAACATTATCTGAATTGTTTTGCATGAAGCATTTTCTTGAAACCAGATACTACTAATACCAATTTTTCACATATAAATAACTACTGAATCAAGGCAAGTATTCTAGATCACTATATTAATAGAATAGCAGAGTTGGCAAGGACCTTGGAGGTCTTCTAGTCCAACCCCAATGTTTCTTTCAAAGACTTGTATTGGGGCTAACTGTATTCTTGAGTATTCTAAATGGATATAGGAACATCTATTAAAGATGTAGCTTAGGTAAATTATATTTAATATTGCAACTTATTTATTTTATAAGAAATTGTTACTTGGGGTACTAATTAACAGTATTGTCTTAGAAAGTATATAATGTGATGGGCAATTTAGATTATCACCATCACTTATACTATTTTAAAATTAAAGAAAAAATTAAAATTAAAATTTAATTTAATTTAATAATGCTACTGCCAATACATTTAAATGTGCAGATGTCACATAAGATTAATATTGCCACTGAGCTTTCAATTCACTGCTGTTTTAGTTAAAATCCCCAGAGTTGTGAGAAATGGCAATCTTCCCAATAGGCAGAATCCACATGACTATTGCTCACACTGTCTTCCTTTTGTTTCACTTGGACTCCTCAAACTTATTTTTCAGATTGCAGTTATGAGGTCTAAAAGGGATTCACTGACAGATGTGGACTTAATTGGATGAGCCTGTTGTTTCCACAGATAAATTTCTATGATAGGATTAAATCATTTATTATGAAAACGCCTACTTGGTAGGGAAGGAATCATGCTTTAGAGCAGGGGTGTCAAACTCAATTTCATTGAGGGCCTCATCAGCATTGCCGTTGCCCTCAAGGGGCCGGGTGGGTATGGCTAGGGTGGGCGTGGCCTACTGGGTGGGTGTGGCTAGAGTGCGTATGGCCTACTGGGTGGGCATGGCCAGCTCTACATCGTTCGCATCAAGGGTGCCTATGGGGGCCTGGGCAGGAGTGGGACAGATCTGAGGGTCTCTGGCAGAAGGAGGGTCTCTGGGCCAGGGCCAAGGCAGTGGGGGCCGTTCCCTCACTGTTTCCAGGATGGCTTCGCGGGCCACATGAAACCACTTTGCGGGCCGGATCCGGCCCCCGGGCCTTGTGTTTGACATGTCTGCTTTAGAGTTTATACAAAACAACACAGATTGTTGCTTAAGCTACTTTTGAAAGGGGAGAAAAACCCCTTTATGATAGGAGGTTTTGCTGGTGAGGACTCAGTTCTTCAAATAAGTACAACAGATGCACAAACAAGTTATTTCTGCACCAAGTGCAAGATTCTAATGAAAGGAATGATATGTGATTTATGTTTCAACAATAATCACTTAAATTAGTGAACTGCTGAATTGTTTCTATCATGAGCTGGCAGTATATGGTAACTGTTTTGTAACATTGCAGAAAATAAGATATACTATATCCCTAATGTGCTCAATAGCATATCAGTAGAGTGATACCTTACCACAACTGCCCAGCCATAGGTTTGTCTATATCCACTTTCCTAATCAAATGTACTGAGTAAACTGCTTCAAAGAAAAGTATGAGGTAAATTCTCTCTCATTTCCTATTCACTGATAGATCCATAAGCAAGTCAGGATAGTCAGGTGACTAAGAACCAAGTTTAGCACAGTCATACAGATTATTCACAAATATTTATTTCCTATGTGAGAATATTAATATTTTAGGTCATTCACGTATTCATAATACATAACATACACCTAGATTTTTCTTCTAAAAGTAGATTTCTCCTACAATTTCCAGAAAGTCTAGATGACCTGAGAATTCTGAGAATTTATTTCATCTCATCTGGAGGAGATAAGGTAACAATATTCATAAATTCTACTGGAGAGGTCAAAATTTTAGTCCCACCAAATGAAGAGACAGCTGTTGTGGTTCATTCATCAAAGTATACTACTAAAGTTTGTTATAAGATCAAAACAAGATGGCATTAAAGCACTGCCCCTCTTCAACTTTTTGGCAGCCAATATTTTCAACTTTCATTTAAGCTGTATGCATGCAAGAGGTAATTTTATAACAATATAAAGCTAAATATCAATATTCACTTTAAAAAAACATTAAACATGAAGGACAATGTAACTCATAACCATTTTCCATACGGAAGAACATTTTATCTAAGCATCTTTCTCCTTAAAAAAACAAAAATAGAAAAATTGTTAAAAATAAGCGAGACTAGTATTATTTTAATAACCTAACCATCTCAAAGAACTTTAAATCTTATCTAATGCTCTTATTCTCAAAAATATATTGAATAAGGCATATTTATACTCCACTTTGAGTAACAGATGTTTAGAACATACCACCAATGTAAAGTCTTTTCAGACAGGAATGCAAATACAACAACTTAAAAATGGAGAGTAATTGTATCTTAGTTCAGCTTTTTGGTTTCTTTATACTTTTTTTAAAAATTCCATTTATATCCCACCCTTCTCCGAAGACTCAGGGCGGCTTACAAGCTTAGCAGTAGCCTTCATTCTATGTATATGCCTGCTTATTAGGGCTTTCACACACACCCCAAGCGGCATTATTACAAAGTCAGCTTAATTGCCCCCAACAATCTGGGTCCTCATTTTACCTACCTCAGAAGGATGGAAGGCTGAGTCAACTTTGCTTTCCAAAGTCCGTTCAGAATTTTAGAATTTAACTGAGATGGTTAAAAACAATATAACCACCTCCACTGTGAACCAGCAAGTTTAATTCACTCAGATTTACAAATGATATGCAATGTTCTCACAAAACCTCGACATAGTCAGCAGCAGTGACTAGATTTGTGTGTTCATTTAAACACTGGAGTGATGTAGTTTCACCACAAATCTTGTTGCATGTAATTTTTTATAAAACTATAATATATTCCTTTTAGAGCTTTAACCTCTGCAATCCACATTAACATTGATTGTACTGCAAAAAAGTAAGCAAAATTAACTTAGCTTGGTTATTCCTGCTGGGCAGAGCTTTAATTTTCTTGGTATGCAATCATGACTTGCACACATTTCCTACTTCCTGCTTGCAAATGATAGTATTGCAAAATGGAAACAGATAAACACAATTCATTAAATGTGACTTCAAAACCAAATGCTGAAACACTTGTCCTTCCTTATCTAGTCCCCTGAGAAGAAAGACTTTTATCACACAAGAGAGTAATAAATCAATGGAAGATTGAAACAAATTGCACTAATAGGCTTTTTTTTTATCCTGACAAATTTCTTATGAGACCCTCTTGCAAGCCACAACTTCACAGTGCAGTACTTATTTTTCCCCTTTCTTAATCCAAACTGAAACAGAAGTCAGATTCAAGAGGCAGTAAGTACTTATAATTCTGGACTGAGGAAAAAAGGAGTGTTCTGTGGGACTAAAATGAAAAGACTGAAAACCTGATGGGCTTTTAGCCTATTCTGTTTTTCTCTTTTAGGTTAAAGTAAATTGCACCACTTTCATCCATTTTTAGACCGAAGAAAGCCACAATTAATTGGCTATTGTCATTTTCAAGAGATGTCAAAGTTATTCCATTCCAATTAACCAGTATCTTGTCTTCCTGATTTAAAACCCGAATGACATAAGCTACATGACAATTTCTGTATCTGTAATCTAATGTGTACAGACAGAATCCTTACTCCATACAGCAATGAACTTAATGTAAACCTCATTCTAGCAAATGCATACATAGTTAATAATGGATGCTCCTGTAACAGTTTTAAAACAGCATGCTGAAGAAAGCTTTTGCATTTTTATATTCTTCAGTTCTTTTTCTATTTTGTGGGCATATTTTCTTCTGCTTATGAATACTGCTATACAAATATCTGTAACACAAATCCGTATTGCTAGTAACAATGCAACAAACTGAGCATGCTTCAGAAAGAAGCTAATTGCTAACTCTAGGATTCTTTAAAATGCCAGTTATTTTAAGAGAGCCTAGAATTCTGTTATGCCTTTAACCTAGAAAGTGCTAAAAAAATAATAGGAACCACCAAAACCTGTGAATCTCAGTGCTTCATAATTCATACAAACATGTTTAGCTAGCATCGGTTCCAGAACCTCAGTGGGCCAAATCAGTGTGACTGACACTCTTAGCTCTTGAATCTGTCAGACAATTAGTTCGTCCCTGCATAGGAAAGAGAACAGAAAGAGTTTATGTACAGTTCCAAACTGTGCAATCAGTCATTTAAAAATACAATCTCTGACTGAACAAAATGCATGGTAGTCCAAAATGAAAAACAAAGACTAAAATTAGTTTTAGAATCTTAATTGAATTTCAAGATTTTTCAGCACACTTTCAATTAACTAGGTAGGCTTTATTTCAATTTCGTAGCTTTATCAGTGCCTGATTCAGTTCCTTAAAGAGGAATCCAAACAGCTCCGAGTTAAAGTAACTTTTTCCACCACAAGCATAAAACTGGAAGCATTTGCTTCTGTTCTCAAATTGTGGCTATCTAAAGAACATGTGTTCAATTAAATAATTCTTTATTTATTAGACAAAAAGCCAACTGGTTTTATCGTGGTTGTCTTAGGAGACAAGCAATCAAAAAGAATATGTTTCTAAGGCACCATATGAGCATGAAAGATCTTCAGAACTGGCTTTTCAGAAACTTAAGATATCTTGGAAGTTTTAAAAAATCATAAATTCTATCGTTTGTATCATAACATTACTGATAAAGAGTTCTGCCATAGGATATTGAACTCATGAAAATACAGCAACTTCAGCAAAAAAAAATTGTGTTGCATCCTGAAAATGCTAAGAGCGGTGATTATTTATAATATAAAATGCACACCAAATATTATATATTTAAATTATAAAAATAGAACCATTTTACATTTTTTCATATTGATGCTCATGCCTGCCATGATCAAGCTTCTCCACAGATCAAGGTAAAGGGAAGAGTCCCTATGATGCTATTGTGGCCATATTAATTAAATATTTAGTCCTACAACCAACTGAAGACTTTATCCCTCCGACTGTTTTACTTTTATTAATCCTTGTTATTATGTTCCATAAGATGTTGGCAGCATTTATAAATAGTTTCATTTTTAAAACTGTGAAGTTCTTAATTGCTTTGCGTATTTTATTTTGGGTTTTATACAAATGCAAGAATATTTCAAACAAATACCCATATATAGGTTTTTATTCTCCTGATGTAACACATTAGTATTGAAACATCTGCTACATTGTCATATATGTTAGTTGCAATTATAGGGTTAGTTAACAGCCACAACATAACACTTGTCACTAGACTACTAAATCAAATATGACAAATATTAAGACATGTGAAAGAGTCTTCATGCAGACATTATTAAAACGTGACTGAGTTAATATCTTGAAATCTCATTTTTTCCCCATGTTGGATTGTAGCCCTACTCAATGATTAACAAGTATTATGCAGAAATTTAACTTTTAAAAACAATCTTTATAAAAAGTATTGGTTGGAATTTGAAAATATTTTTTCAATGTTAATCTTCCTGTACTTACTCAGGGGCACAATTTACATTTATTTTTATTTATTGCCCCTTGGGACAGATTGAAATTTGCCCCAGAGAGTATTCCAAGCTGTCAGTAACCTGTGACTTTTAGCAAAAGCTGGCAAATAGGAAAAGCCACATAGAATTCCATCCACTGTTAATTTCCTTCTAGACTAACTCTCCAATTTACACAACTGAGAAACTATTGTGGATTGACATTAGTGCATCAGTATGCTGGATGTTGTTCAGATATATTTTAATCCTAATCAGTGTGGTAAAGGTAAAAAGGTAAAGTTTCCCCCGCACATGCGTGCTAGTCGTTTCCGACTCTAGGGACTGGTGCTCATCTCCGTTTCAAAGCCGAAGAGCCAGCGCTTGTCCGAGGACGTCTCCATGGTCATGTGGCCGGCATGACTAGATGCCAAAGGCGCACGGAACGCTGTTACCTTCCCACCGTAGTGGTCTCTATTTTTCTACTTGCATTTTTACGTGCTTTCGAACTGCTAGGTTGGCAGAAGCTGGGACAGGCGCTCACTCTGCTACGCGGCACTCGGGATTCGACCCGCCAAACTGCCGACCTGATCAACAAGCTCAGCATCCTAACCCACTGAGCCACTGCGTCCCTATCAGTGTGATACTAAACTCCAATAGCCACTTAAAATGCCTGGACAGTGAAGATAACCTTGCAAACTTCAGAAAATGTTAATATAAAGCAGTTAACAACAGTTTGTCTGCTTTCTCTTGATAATCATGGTTGAAGTCAATGATGGTTCCGGAAAAGGGGGACTTGAATATCAAAAAATGTATGTGTAATTTCTAATGCCTTTAATATACTACAAGCCATTACAGAACAACACTATCGATACACAAAACAATAAAGATAATACAATATCTGCTAACTGAAATTATTAGCTTCTGCTTCCCTATCATGGGAAAGACAATGTGTTTTTTTCACATACAGCCAATTATCTTCATCATAGACTTTCCAGATAGCTTCATTCGTACAATTATGACTTACTTTCTTCACTACAAAAAAAAGCATACAGACAGATGCAAGAAATGCAAATCCACAACCCAAGAAGATATGTTCAGTCACACAACACCCGACTGTAGTCTGAACTGCATGGTTCTGTCACCTTATTTGCTATCTGTATGAAAGACTTGTTGTTTCTATTGACAACACTGGAATTTCTGCCCTAAAATATTCAGAGAATAGAAAGAGCAATGAATTAGCAGCAGCAGTCAACAGTATATAAAAGGGTAACACTGCAAATTTATTTTATTTTTATTTTATTTTAATCCCATTTATATCCCGCCCTTCTCCGAAGACTCAGGGCGGCTTACAATTTAAGCACAAACCAATGTGCTTAGCAATAGCCTTCATTCTATGTATATGCCTGCTTATGTTGGTGGCCACTTTAAATAAAGTTATTGGGCCTACTTACTAGAAGCTTTGCAGTGTTATGACATAAAATTAGGAATGAAACACTATCAAACTTATTTCCATGTCTGAGTTTGAGTTCTGATATGCCCAAATTTGTCATTTTACCTATAGCTATTTTAAGCCCTGCCAGTAACATCTAGTTGCATAAGAATATTATAGGGCTTCTTACTTGAAAATGATCTTCAGTTGCTTTGCCACCCACGTTAAGAATATTCATTGAACTGGCACGCTTCATGCTGGACAGTAAACATGCAATGATAAACCAATCAGAAGAGCTGAAAATGGAAAGCTTTGAATACACAAAACATATATAACAAGAAAATAACTCCTGCACTAATAACATTATTATGACTGAAAGAAATACAATTTAGCATACACACATTCTCCTATATTTATCACAAAAGATCATAAAATTTAAGATTATTTTAAGTACCATTTTCTTAACAAATTCTTTTATTAACTGGACAATTTCAAGCCATTATTTTAAAAGTAGATATAGTACTATCTACATCCTTTAGTTAAGAATGTGCCATTCATTCTTGGTAACTGAATGGACAAACGATTGCCCATCTTGACTAGTTCCTTAATAGCTTTAATTTAAATTAAATAATTTAAATTATTGGTTTTTAGAGACTCTCTTTCTGAAGATAGTTTCTCTGAATATAGGCATTTGACAAAATTCTGCCCTAATATTCCAACATTAGCCAACTGAAGTCCACAATCTGCAGAGGAGATTTAGTAGCAAATCTTACTGTATTAACTAATGTAATCAATTCTTAAACCCCAAAAGATATTATTAACACATTTAGCTGTAACAATGCATATAAAACCTTGTAGAATTTCCTAGATTTATTGAACAATTACCCTTCATTGAACTACAGCTATAATAATTTAAGGGCTTCTAAAATTTAAGAGGGTTTACCCTTAAGATTTAAAACCAAGTAGCATAATACACAAATTACTATTTTTCTGTATTGGATGTGCTTAGCACAGCAAACATTTGCACTAACTTTAAATGAAGTAAATATAGGCAAAACCTGGACATATGGCAGCTAGGATTCTTATGAACCTTTAAGGTCTAAAGCAGTAAAGTCAGGTGACTAATTAAACTTGGATGTTTTGGGATGAAAAACTTGAAATAGCTGGCTATTACTACCCAGTCAGTTTACATTAGTCATTTATAAGATAAGAGATTTTTTATGAGAAATTTGCAAGTTTGCAAGTTTTCCCTGCACTGGCAAGGCCAGATTGTGGTGACTGTAATTACTTGGTCTTACGGATTTGTGTTGTGAGTAAAGCAAGTGTGTATCGGTAGACAGGGACATTGTATCTTTTGGCACAGGTTAACCAAAAGATAGCCCCAGCAATACATACATATATATATTGTTCTCACCTATGGATTCCTAATGGTAAGTAGTACCATTAATATAACAAGCCTTAGAAATTCAAGAAAATTTATTATAAAGTAAGGTATACAAAATATTTACACTGTATTAGTGCCAACAATAACAATATATTTCAGCATATTCAGTAACTTCAATGCATGCATATTAAAATACAGGTGTTATCAACATAAAGTAGTAAGTCATGCAATATTTACATGTTATTTATTTATAAATAGTTAAACATATATTGTTAATCTAAAAATGTATAACACAGCACAAATATGTACATAAACTCAGTTTTTAAATGAAAATTATCCACAGATGACACTGAAATATTAAACAATCAATTTAAAAATTGACTTCATACCCAGGGTTTTCTGTGATATAAATTTAATTGTTTTGGAATACAAGTAGTAGTATATGACCATTGCAAATACGGGAAGCCTTTGGCAAGACAAAATCCAGTTTTTACATGTTTCCAAATTTCATTTTGCATTAAAATCTGCAACTAGGTCATGATATTATTATTCTTGCAGCACCATTCCTTCAAGTACAAATCAATAAGGTACAGGAAAAATATTGAGGATTTTAACTAGTATCAGCACTAGACAGCCCACTAAAGACATTAGAGGGCTGTGTAAAACATGAGTGTTTAAGGGCTGAGACTGGAGAGGATATTAGCATCTAGAGGCCTACCAGTTAATTTAGAAAAGTGAGCGGAAGAAGCCTAGAAAGATATCTGTGGCTATAGAGTACAGATATACACAGTCTGTGACTTCTTTGCACTGCACTGGGCAATCACTGTTTATGGCTTCTTGTCTGTAATAAAAAATTAACTCTAATCCATTTGATCTGAGCATATTCTGCCTAGCGGAGGCTAGAATTGAATAAAGAAAAAGCTATTATTTACTGCTGAGTGCTAATTTGATTTCCTTAAGCATGCTCAATAAACCATTGGCCCCAAATTCTAAGTTGGAGGTGGGTAGTGGTGTAGATTGTTCTATAAAAAACAACCAAACAAATCCAACCCTAAAAATTGACATTATGAGCCAATATTTTACTGAACACACATAAACACCATCATGTACAGATATCACCTCAAATGAGATACTAGTTAGAGGTTAAACTGCATAACAATTTGTATTAAATAAAAGTAGGTTGGAATCTTGTTATTCTTCTCTTTGGGCAAATTCCCACTTGCAGCAGCATTCAAGGCATCATACATGTTGAACCCATGAATTTATGATTCACAAACAGCAGTTTCCAAGAGTGTAAGCCTCTTAAGGCAGGCTGTCAAAAGCAGTTTGTGATACTGCTCTGAGACCTGCTATTTTGATTCTAAAAATCATCATGGCCATTTATATAATGTTTTAAATTGTTTCTTGAATTGTAGCATAATAATCCTACTTAAAAGAAATGAAGCGGCATGAAAGTAATATAGGAACATGAAAGTAATATAGAAGAGAAGATATATAATTATCTACAGTGACAATTTGAATATCAGAATTTATTTTTTATAAAGAACTCCAGCAGTGCCAACATAATTATGGCAAAGTAAAGTTAATTAACACAGAATGCAAGACTTCCAAGTTTCAATGTAGCAACCTAAGATTTTTTTCTGAATGCAAAAACTCCTTCAAAGCTCATTTTCTGGTAATTATCCTGGACATATGCAGGTAGGGTTTGTGTGTGTGTGTGTGTGTGTGTGTGTGTGTGTGTGTGTGTGTGTGTGTGTGTGTGTGTGTGTTGGTATAGTATAGAATTTACATTCCTGGAATTTCCTAATAAATTCCCATCCAAATACTAACAAGTTCTGACCATCCTTAACTTTTCTGAGATCAGGTAAGTTTTGTTGAGTGCTCCCATCTACTGTGATTTACTGAATTAGGACAGATTGGAAGGTTTGAAAGCAAACAACCATCTTGGGAAAAATAAAAACAGTGGTTCAAAAAGGAAAATCAATTTTTTTTATTTAAAAGAGGGAAGCACTGCAATTCTGAAGGAATTGCAAAAAAAGGAAGAAAAGTTAGAATAAATGAGATGGGAAAATATTGTAGCTTGGATTAGAATAAAAATAAAACAAGCGATCATAACAACAATAATTGTACATTTAAGAAGGATACTACTTCAATTGTAAGAAATTGTAAGTATTGTTTTTTGATCAGGTAAACAAACTTTGAAATATTATAAAGGCAATTCGTATGGGGCAAATTAATGATAATTCAGTCAGTAAATCTTCCTTTTTCTTAAAAATATAGGTAAGTTTCTTTCAAAACTGAGTATGGAACTTTATAAAGTAATACACAAATCTTCATTTATTTCCTTCTCCCCATATCCAATACTATTCAAAAACTGATATGTTTTCCACTTGTGTAGATTCATTAGTATAAATTTATTTATCAAATTAATAGAAATAGCTCAATGAAAATAAGGGCACTTAAATAATATTGTTATTTAACAATACTTCATAGAATGTATATTTTCAGAACAAAGTGGGTTGCTCTTTGGGAAGCAATGAAGGTAGTTAAGTATTTTTTTTATTTGTAAAACAAACTTTCTTTAAAAATGATGAAAGCATATGCTAATGCAAAATTTTAAAGCAATATAAAAGACCTGAAAAATGTATACAAATGTTTAAGTTGTTTTCAAAGAGAAAAGTCTGGTTTTAAAAGGTAAAATAGTCTTAAAAGAAACAGAAGGCACATTTAAGTATATTTTAAGGACAGAAGTAAGTGGCTTTGGAAATATTTTGCTAAACTTTATTGACTGAAAATCTAGTAGTTCAGAGAAAAAGTATCCCAAAAAAGTTTAACTGTCTTATCAATAACCTAAATACTGAAATATTCCAAACTAGAAAGTGACAGAAATAGAAAAGATTATGGGATGAAGGCCCTTATGGTTATAGTCAAAGCCAGACAATAATCACAAGCACCAAAAAAGTAGCAAAGTAGCAAAAAAGAATCAACTCTAATCCAGATTCTTGTTAAAAGAAAGGCTTTCCTTTCCTTTCCTTTCTTACTGTTACCTGTTTTACAAAGCACCATAGTTAGAAATAAAAATTGGTTCTATATTTCCGACAAGGATTGACTCCATTGTTCTTATTGAAAATAGCATTGCATAACTTCTTGTAACAGTTAATAATACTTTCATGTAATAAAATCTGTAAGTTTATTTCCTTACACCTGAAAACAACTCAATCTCTTTCTCACTCCCTCTCTCTCTCTATAAACACACACACACACACACACACACACACATTCCAATAACATATCTCTGTATATTTGGAGTGTGAAGTTATTCATGCTTTTTACAAAAAAAAATATCAAACCATATGATCCATAAGGAAGAATGAGCATAGATTTCAAAATGATGATATTGGTTGCAAGCATATCTTTTATGCATTACATGGACTGGATAAAGAATTTCAGTCCATTTTAATATAACAATAATTTATTCGCAGGAATTCTAGACAAAGTAGATAAAACACTTTTATTAATATGTGAGAAGTGAAAAAAATATTATGTTTACATGTTTAATAAATGTAAACAAGTACCCAGTTAAATAGATCTGTACAGTTTCAATAACCTAGTTTGATTAGATATTATGTATACATGTGTCAATTAAATCTTAATAACTTTTTCAGAATAAATTAAAGGCTCATATTTTGTTATTAAGGAGAACCTGCTGAAATTCCAGCCAAGTGCATTAGTCATTGTATGTGGGAAGACAGAGCAGTCAATTCTTGAACTAGTAATTTATATAATATCAAAATTTTTACAAAACCTTAATACTGTTTACAATCAAATTAAGAGCAAACTTTTTACATCTGTTGAAGACCAACTTTCAACAATATCCTATGTACTGCATTTTTATGAGAACTGCTTCCTGATTAAACTTGTGTATTCTCACAACAGATAAACACATTACACAGCAGGATAGGTTTACGCATAATTCAATTCCCATGTGTTGCAACACATCTAGAAATAATTACCCAGGACTTTCTCGTGAACTTCCTCCCTTCAGTTTTCTAACCAGCTTCTCGCTGCTGCGTCTAATTGAAGCACGAAGTTTGCTAAAGGAACCACTGCGTTTTAATGATCCACTGCCATCCTGAAAAAGATGAGCATGTTTAAAACCACCAAATCATTCATCCTTTGTCAGAGTTTAGCGATCACAACACCTGTCAGTTATGTTCTGCTGTCATTGAAGTTATAAGCAAGTATCTCAATTTCAAACAAAATTTCACAAAAAGTTATTCTTAACAGATAAGAGTAGATAATCTCCAATATCACTTTGAACCCTTAATTCTAAGATTCCGTGATAATGGTTCTGAGATGAGCAGATTAAAAATAAGCACAGAGCATATTATGTCAGGGGTGCATCACTTTAAAGAGTTCACCATGATGACAAGTTAACCAAGAATTATAATTCTCATACATTTCAATGAAACAAGTTTTGCTAGTTTTAATAAGATAAAATGATTTAATTATCTGAACACTTAATTGCTCATTTCCACTGAAATTAAATGAACGTGTATTAAAACAGTATAGGTAAAGGCAGTTCCTTGCACAATAGCCAACATTTCTATTAGCTGCATACTGCAGTCCATGCAAACCATGATGCAGTAATAAGAATACCAACAAAAGTCCACCACCAAGCAGTAGCATTATAGTAACAGCTGAGTGAGCAAGATTTTATTGAGGCTCAATCTCATTTGGCTCATACATAGCAAGCAGAAATTAAGAACAGAAGCATATGATAGCAAAAAAACATTTTTAAGTTCTTGCACTTTAACCTTAACAGTATTCTAAAAAGTTAAGATGCAAGCCCATAATTTTACAATAATATATTTGGTGGTATTTTAGTTCACTTTCCAGAAGACCAATTTACATAGTGAAATATTTGTTAACTTTGTTCTCTAAGTAACTTGTTTATGCTTTATTTCAAGTTACTAATACCTTGCTGTTTTGGAAAATAAATCTTTCCATATACAAAAGGTCAGAAAGTAGTACGCATAAGACAGAGACAGACGTCAGTTGGACTGAGTTTATTAGACAAATACACAGTTACCCATCACCAAGATTAGTAGAGAAAAGCGTAATTGCATTTTCACATGAATACTAAACAGCACTGCTACTTTTGAATAAGCATTAAGTCAAGACATCTATATTGATGTTAAACCTATTATAAGTCTAAATACAATATAAGCATGTGCCTTACATTTTGAGTGCTTTTTAACTAATTACTCTGTCAAAGTAACCTTCATGCCATTTTAATTTCTTGTGTAATAGCTTAAACTATCTTTCATTATAGTGAAACATCTACTTATGAATTTTCATTCTTAGTTTTGTTAACTCATCTGTTACACAGCAAATGGTTATTAAGACTACATTCTAGAAGACTACATATCTGGCAAAGCGACACATATACAAGAGAAAGAGGATCCCCTGTCCCAAATGAAAAGAGACACCAGCAACTGAAGAAGTGGCCATTTTTACAGGAAGTATAGCTGTGACAAATATCTTAAGAGATTGCTAAATTCACAGCAGTCAGTAGTGGAGAGAAGTTAGAGCTTGAAGATGGTGTACGCCCGTCATGCAGGAGACAGTATTAGAGTCAGAAAAGGCATCTAGGCCTGTCGGACAGAAATGGAGAGAGAAAAAGCTGGATGAAACTGTTGTGGAGGAAGTTCAACAGTTTTCAGTTTCAAGCTTGTTAATACTTGTTCACAGTATTTCTAGGTCACATAATTATGTGAATTGCTGCATACAAATACTTAGCAGAGATGAAAAAAGCTAATATTTTTAAAATGAAAATAAAAGCCTTTCGGCAGGCCTTTATCTTCTATTGCAAAACTCTTAGTATTCTCATGCTGAAAGAATCATTCTGTGATTATAATATAATTGAGAACATATAGATTTTATAGCCAACGAATTTCCATTTGAAAAAAGCACATCAGCCAAAGGGACGAAAAACCTCAAAAAAAAAAGAATCAGAACAAGGTAGAATAATTTAACTTTCAGATACTATGAAAAATACCAATGGGAATAAATGTGCTCCTAATAAATGCATTAATATTCCTAAAAGTTCATTATACTGTTAAAGTAGCAAAGCAATGAATAGATGCAGACTGCCCAGCTTTCCCAAAACAGGCAAGCTTCCAGTCCTTTAAATTAAAAAGTAGAAGAAATAGCAAGAGTTTTTCAACCACAAATTGCCTAAACAAAAGTATATTATAAGATTTAAAAGATACCTATTGGAATACTTGTATTATAGCCTCAACCTTTCTTTGAATAAATACTATTTATCAATTCCCTTTTTTGTTGTTCTTTCCATTAACTGTTTTCCACCTAGATTGCAAGGAGGGAAGTGTCAGTTCTAAATTTACATTAACCTCATATTTATTAGTAAGATCCAGTGATATTGGCCTGCCTTCTTCTTAAACATCTAATGAAAACCTGGACAAATTTCAGGCCTGACAAATCTGTTTTGTATTTAATTAAACAGTAAAGCACCAGGGGCTTATAAATTTATTTATTTATTTATTTATTTATTTATTTATTTATTTATTTATTTATTTAAATTTATATACCGCCCTTTCCCGAAGGACTCAGGGCGGTTTACAGGGCATTTAAAACAAACGTTAAAACAAATTAAAAAGATTAAATAAAACCCTGAGAACAGTAAAAACCCAATTAAAATTAAAATTTAAAAAAATTGAGGCTTAGGTTACCTTTGATGACAAATTCAACCTAAACATTTGTATTCAGTATTAGAACTGAACCCCTCCAGAGTCGCCTCAGCAAGATGGGTGGTGTACAAGTTTCATAAATAATAATAAATTTACAACCACAATTTATGTTTGCTGCTTTTGAGTTATTTATAAAAAGACGGGATAAAAATAAATACATACATACATACATTTATATGTGTTTTCTCTCAAGCTTTGATTGTTAAAGCACTTTTGGGAGAGAGAAAATAGTTGCAACACAAGGAAATTAGAAAATAATGAAAACTACTGAAGATTAGAAAACTATTATCCATGAGGAGAATCCCAACAGTTATACACATGGAGCTAAGGCACATTTATTCTTATTGGTAGACTTTCCAAAAATGCAATATACATTTCAAGTCTATTTCCATTGCAATTACTTGCATTCATTCCCTTGAAGACATCTAGATTAAAGATGGCTTGGCAAAAAAAGTAGATCAGCTCCTTCAACCCCCTCTGGTCAAAGAGAGAACACAAAGGTACACAAGTTGTGCTCCATACAGTTACTCCTCCCAAGTAGATTGCAAAGCAGGACTCTCCCGAAGATGGGGTAAACTGGGAGCTAAGGAAATTTGCCATACTTGCTCCACTGCAAACGGAACCTTTTCAAGGACTCTAAGTTCACACTTCTCTTTCAAATCACTTTTGGAAATTGTCTATTAATTGCTTTAAAGAAGCTACACTTTAAAAAATGTAAAAAAAAATGAAGATGTATCTTTATAACATTTAAGAATTTAAAATAAAATATGAAAAAGCAAAACAAAGTTTTGGCTACAGAAAACTATTGGGTTTTGTATATTAAATATTGGTTTTTGTATATTAAGACTTTGAAATTAATTTTAAAGAATAAACATATTTTATGAGCAAGAAAATTTGTTTTCAATATTGGACATGTAACAAGAGCAATTTATAATGGCATTCAGAAACATGTTTGAAGAACTGCACTGGAACTTTGAATCAATGTCAGCAATACTGTGTTTTGTTGGGAACAATCTGTATAAATGGATGAGGCTTTAAAAATTAAGAAAGGAATAAAAATGACAATCGCAGGGAGCAATTTGAATAATTTATTTTTGTTGTACTTAAAAAAGAGGCTGTTTGAAGAAATTCAAAACAAGGATCAACAATTATTTGAATGAATTAAAGACTGTTTTATGTAAAAAAAAGAACACAAAATCAGTTTATTTGATCAGGGTTAAAATCGGAGATGCTATTATTTTGCATGTTCTTTTTCAAATTGCTGACTTCTGTAATGAAAAATATTTTGAATTGATTTGCTTTCAGTTAACACCAAGTTAAACCTTTTTCACTATAGTTGCCCCTCTTTCTAATGTTAAATTTTAGTCTTTTGTTTGAGCTAAAATATTGGGACCGCTTTGTGAATTCTAAATGTGCATTTGTTTGTGGTGAAGGGTTGAGATGTTGAATACTGAGTTTTACATCTCTTAATTAATGTTATTATTTTAGGACTTTTTGCTGACACCTGGATCAGAGAAGACATTATTTACTTATTTGCCTATAGTTAAGAGATGAGATATGGGATGAAGAGCTTTACATGTATTAATTAAGGAGCTGAAGAAATAGTGATATTGTTTATATTTGTGATGACAGTGGAAAGATGCTTTTTCTTTCTCTATTTTTTCTTTCTGTTTTGTTTTCTTGCACTTTTTTCATTCTTAGTTTGCATTATCTTTTATTATTGTAATTAAAACTTTTAATAAAATTATTTTTAAAAAAGACAAAGTCCCTTTGGAGAGGTTTAGTGAGATATTAAAGTGAGTTGGGAATGCAAAAGAGAGAGGTTGAAAATCCCTATTGTATTAAATTTCTGTCCAAATAATTATTTCAGTATCACAAACTGCTAGAATTATTGTAAAGATGACTTTTCAGGCAAAGATAACATTTTAAACAATACAAAATGATTAATATTCTTATAGAAGAATCTCAAATTTAGCAGCGTTTTATAAGAATATGATGGATATGTTTAAATTACAGCTGCTTTTGACATGATTTAAATCTAGTTTACTCAAAAGAGCCTTGGTGGAGCAGTGGGCTAATGCCTCCTTAAGTAACACCAGCTGCCTGCAATTAGTGCAGGTTCGCATCCCACCAGGCTCAAGGTAGCCTTCCATCCTTCCGAGGTAGGTAAAATGAGGACCCAGATTGTTGGGGGCAATTAAGCTGACTTTGTAATAATGCCGCTTGGGGTGTGTGTGAAAGCCCTAATAAGTAGGCATATACATAGAATGAAGGCTACTGCTAAGCTTGTAAGCCGCCCTGAGTCTTCGGAGAAGGGCGGGATATAAATGGAATAAATTAAAAAAACAAAACCAAAGACCACATATTATTCAAAGCAGATATTTCCATTTTAAAGAAAGTCATTTATTGATCAGAATATTTTAAAATATGGACTATTTGTGACCAAGAAATACTGTTTATTTCTTTGAATGCGTTATCAATTGCAAATCTGCATATATCTTAATAAAAAGTAAAACACATGGAAAAAAATTCATCTTCCTGCACTTGAAAACTGAAGGCATGCCAAGCAGAGGGGAAAAAAAATCAGGGAAGAGTACAGTACACAGTTCTAATTCCAACAGGATAAATTAAAGAATAATAAGGTAATGGTGTTTCTATTATATGCTGATTGACTGTCTTAGCACTGTTAATACTAAATCAGAAAGAAAGACAAAGAAAGTCAAAGACGAGCAGGAAAAAAGTCGAAGAAAGCAACAGAATACTGTACAACCACACAACCTCTAAAATCCAAGCAAGATTTAAGAGCAATAGAAGACATCTCTGAAAAATATCCCAGTATTGAAACTAATCTACACTTCCCAATGCAAGATGAATTGCTATTGGTTTCCAATGTATTATAAAAACAAAATTATCATGATGCGCTTATCGTGAACAATAATTGTATCTGCTCAGGGTATTCAGTTACAAATCAAAGCTAGAAAACTATTTGCTGCTACAATAAGCGAGAATCATTATAACAATGATAAAGTTACCAGACAAATAGAAAAACAGGTTCAATCAATGCTGGCTTTAGAAAGTGCTTTTTGTTTTAATTTTATGGCACACTTTTTGCAGATGGGAGCAGATGGCATGAAATAAAAAACAACAACATTTTTTCTAAAAATACAACAGACTTCCCTGATGTTTGGAAGCAGTAATTTAGCCAGCTGTAAGAGTCAGATTTTATTTTTGCATTTCTAGCGCCATGAACTTTCAGAAATGTTGAATACAGAAGTAGATTCTGCAGCACAGCTCACAGCATATAGGTGGTCTTTGACTTACGATGGTTAATTGGGACTGGAATTTCTGTCTTTAAGAGATGCAATTATAAAGTACAATGCTAAGTGACCACATCACTTAGCAACAGCAATCCTGGCAGTCTTCACTGCAATTGTTAATTGCATCTCACTGGTGAATAAGCAAGGACCCACTTACATCCAAGCCATTCCTGGCTTGATCTTTCCCTGTCCTGAGCCCCGGTAAGTTACGGGAGCCTCCTCTTCAGCATTCCCACCTTCCTATCTCCTTTCCATCTCTGCCTTTGGCCACTCTGCACAGCAGTTATCCTTGGCGGCAGCAGCAACAGTGGGGCTGAAATAAGAGGCCCAAGGCCTTCAGCAGTCTTAGCCAGCCATCACTGCCCCCTGGAACCCTTCTTCAACCTCAGCAACACAGAGCCTTACCCTGCAGCCAACTACAGCCACAGCACAAAGTCCCAGTCATCACCACTGCCCTACACTCTGCAAGTGCTACCACACCCAGCTGATCTTTACCATCTTCTTCCCGCTGATGAGGCATGCCCAACCTGGCTGTAGGTGAGGCAGCTGCTGACTATGCCAGACCTTCTTCCTGAGGCCACTCGTCTCATTCTCTAAATCTCACAATGCTTCAAAAGTATTCTGAGGTCTTCCAAAGCATTATAAGAACGCTGTGCATAATTTAGGCAACAGTGAGTCCTATCTGAGGAATGGCATAAGTAGACTTGGGTGTGGCTGGCTGGGCCTATTTTAGTTCCACCACTATCACCACCATCGCTGGTGCTGCCACCACCAAAGAGTCCATTGTACAAGGTGACCAAAAAGACAAATAACAGATCGGGGGATGGGAAAGTGAGAGGAGTTGAAGAACCTATGCAATCATAAGTACAGCCAAGTTGCCAAGCACCCAAATTTTAATCACATGACCAAACCAGTTATTTAGCACCATGAATGAATGTTTGTTAAATGAGGACTACCTCTGTGGAAAAAAAGTGGATTTCATTTATGCAAAAGTTTTTTTCACTTTGTTTTCACAATACACCGTCCAGGTTTTTTTTTCTTTTATATCATTCCATCTGAGTTTACAGCAGTGTTTGTTTCCTGAATCAGCAAACTTTTTAAGTAGTAAAGAATACAAGCATGTGACTGTCATACTTTGCTTCCACTAAAAAAACCAACCATTAGCTTGATTTAGGCCCTATATTAACTAGGACATTCAATCAGCATTCAAGCATGCGCAGCAAGATCCAAATATTAATTCCTAGATTTTTCCCATTTGAGTATTATCCAATTAATTTTAAAATATAAAAAGCAGGATTTTATGCAGATAAATATAAACCAAGAATATTTTATAACACCAACAGAATAAAAACTTGACTGCACTGTGTACTGTACTCACCCCATTCCATTCTAAGCTCATACTCACTTCCTCTCCTCCATCAGGTCCACTCTCATACTTTACCACATCAATATTAAGGCTCTCACGGCTTTGCCTTCTCTCTATACTTTCTGGATCATTAAGTACTTCAGCAACTTTTTGTTTGTGAACATTGTCAAGTCCCTGTTACAACAAAGAAAGACAAAACAAACATTAGTGAGCAGCTTTTCGAATCGAATCATTCAGAGAGTCCGCCTAAAACTCACAATAAATGAAGAAAATCTTTTTATAGTTTCCAAGATTCTGTATTTACCCCCAGAATAGTACTAAATATCCTTTACTAAAATTTGCTTCCTTGATCTTGTTCAACTTGTTAGGGCTTGACACTGGAGCAGAGGTTTGATTGTGTCTCTTTCGATCACACTGAATGCACAATGGATGGCTCACCCAGGAGTCCTCAGTCTTTGAGCAAGTCACTAAATAAGCATCATACTTCAACAGAGTCCACATGGGCTTACCTAGTCCCTGCAGAATATACATTAGAACAAGATTCATCCACATGGCCTACCTTCAACATGTATGGCCAGTAACAGTGTTGCTGGACTCCAGGCCCTAACCCAACTGGGTCACAAACAGGTTGGGCTTGTGCTGAGGCATCATGTACTCAAAGAACAAGCAACAGTGTACAGAGCATGAAACTGGTGCTCAGGCTGGAGGCCCTTTCTTCCCCAGCCAAAATCATCATGCCATGAATTGTCTGTCTGTTTTGCTGGTTAGGTGTGTGTGCACTCCATACAAGTTTTTGGTTTTCTTGTCAATGCTGGAATACAGGATACCTTTCTATATGCAGTAACTGTCTTTTTCAAAGATAGTTTGAAACCTCCATAATCAGCAAGACAAAAGGACAATAGCTGAATAAAGCTAACCATTATCAACATCGTTCAAATTTGTCTCCCAAATCTATGCAGATCACCTTGATATGCTGCCGTTTCTTTTAGGCTTTCTGGATGCATCTGAAAAGCAAGTTTTCTGGATAGCTCTTGCACGTTTTTTACTTTGGTGCTATCACTGATCATTTGTCCTTGTTTTCTATGCACTGCTACATTCTCTAGTGATCTTTGTTTATTGATTTGGAGACTGGTATTCATTTAAAAATGTAAAAAGGACTCCTTTATGGTCGGCCTGCTAAGCTCCTATGTATGCAAACTGTGCTCCTATGCGTCACTGATTAAACAGAGGTGCTTAGACAGATACTGAATGGTCATTTGTCAAAGATGCTAGCAGTGGATTCTTGTACTGGGCACAGACTTGGGGTCAATGACTTTTAAGAGTGCTTGGAATTGCTATTTCCTGATGTAGTCAGTGGTGCATTTTGCTGCAAAGATATCCTTGAACCTGTTGGTTTGGCCTTTTTAGTATTTCATGCAATAAAGGAATACATATCATCCATTGTTCCTAAATTTATATTAAACACTTTAAACATTTTGAAGAACCTTTTTGTGTAATAGTACTCGCCTGTTTACGGGACCTCATTGCTGCCTCTTCCAGTGTTTCAGCAGCCTCAAATTTGCCTTGACGTCTGTAAAGTGCTCCAAGGTTCTTTAAAGTAGTTGTAACTGTTGGACTGTTAATTAAAAATCAAAATTATTTTCTGACAGCAGTCCACAACTACATGTTATTGCAGCAATCCTGCTTAAGACTGCAGTGGAAGATTAAAAGCCAATGCTCATCTTAAGCCTAGTTAATAAAGTAATGGGCATTTATTTCCTAACTGCATAGAATTTAAATACTCGTTTGCTATGTTCATGCAGAAATCAGTTTTAATATTATAAGTGATTTCGGAGAATATACTTGCAAAGGGCATAAACTGTTTTCATAGTTATTTTAATCCATTTTATAGCTACACTAGTTCTAAAGGAATAGCTTTAAAACATACAAATTGTATTATCAATTTTCATTTATCAACTTTGTTCAGTTTTTAAAAAAAAGAAAAACTGCATAAAAATATCATATATAATACTCTGCATTGATTTATCATTCTTTGCTGCATGTCTCTTACAGCAAGTGTGAACATTTTTATTCCAATAAAAGTAAAACCACCTCTTAATAACATTTTACAAGTTCAATGCCATATCAATATTAAAAATAGGAATTATTAGAAACAAAGAGCAATAGCAACAACACAAATATACGAAGTGCTACTCCCTTTGAAGCTCTTTCTCTCAAGGGCCAGTGGTTATGCTGCTTGTCCAGTATAACCACTTTAGGCCACAAAATGCTTTTAATCCCTATAGTAAATCCATTAGCTTCATCAATCAAACCCTTGGCAGAGCAACACTCTGTAGCTAGGTTCTGCAGAGGGCTTTGCAAAACAGTTTATTCAGGCAACTCAGGAATATTCTTGAGAATATTTAAGATTTTTCTCTACTGTTCTGGTGGATGGTTTTTTATGGTTTCTGGAAATAAATCCTCTGAACTGAAAATAGTTTGAGATAATTTTACAGAAAACATTACAGATGGAACAGCCTTTTTTGATCAAGAACACTGGAAACACTTCAAATGCTTCTGGTTTCAAGAATTAACTGCCCAAACCTGCAACCTCTTCCACTTTCCAAGAAGAGGCTGGCCTAGGGGGAACAAAATGTTGCACAGTTCTCTGGAACTACTCATTTTGGAATGAACAAATTTGCACATTGTTAACAACAGGTTTCCTGAATAATTGTAACCTCTATAGTTTTAAAATAGCTATTGATCTGATAGGCCCCATTAAATTTCTAGTTTGGAAAATTGGCGGCTACTTTTATGAGGCCACCATGCGGCCCAGGAAAAATCACTCTGTTTTGCTGCCTTAAGCGGTCTGCACAATACGGCAGAAACTTTCTGCACCTCTAGAAGCAAAGCAAAGTGGTTTGTCCCCGGGCTCCATGGTAGCTTCATGGAAGCAGCTACCATTCTGATGTACCAGCAAAGAATTGGGGGGGGGGCGGTGTTAAAAATGACAGCTGCTTCCAGGAGGCAGCCTCATCACCTAGGCAACCTCACCACCATGCATAGAGTTTCAAAAGGTAAGTGAGGAGGAGTATGTGGGGCCTGGTGAGGTAGGCATCCATGCTAAGACCTGTGGGGACCAGGGGGAGGGAAAGACCTGCGGAGACTGGGGGGAGAGGGGGGGAGGAAAAGGCCAGTGGAGACCTAAGGGCTGGAAAGCAGAGCATGGGGGGGCTTGGGAGGTGGGGGAGACATGGGCCTGGGCCTGTGCTAGGCCTCCAAGGGCCTCCCCCACACCTGAAGCACCCTGTGCTTCACTTAACATTCCACACATTCATTTAACAGCTGCTTCAAGGAAAATCAGGGAGGTGGGGGAGTCGTTAAGCGAGGCTGTCTCGCTTAATAGCCATCACTACTTGCAACCATAATGGGCAAGCTTCATTACAGTGGTATCTTGAGGACTACCTGTAGCTTTGGTAAAATGATCATTTTCTTATACATCCCCTCCAACGTTTTGAAGAATGTTGAATGTTTAGAAATAAGACATAGGCCTATCTAGCAGGGGTAAAATACGTTTAGTCCACTGATATCACACCACAAGCATCAAGTGCAATAGACAAGCAGGAGATTGTGAAAGTTAGTGTTCTTGTCACTGATCCCGAAGAATTAAACAGAAAAACAGTTTGCAAACTAGAAAGTTCATATCTCCTCTTTTAAATGAAAAAAATATCACATTAGAAAGCAGAGACTCTGATACTATGACACAATTTTAAAAAAATGATATAGGCTTTTTTACCCACTATGATTTCTTTTCATTTCAGAATTCATAGCACTGGCCACAGCCAAATGCTAGAAATGTTTTGGGGAAAATACACCTACCTGTCAACTTTGCAAGCTTTGTACCAGCCTCCGTATTCACCAAATGTAGTGCCATCTTTTTGTTTTCCCTAAAGTGAGAATAATATATTAAGCAGCAGAAAAGTGGAATATAAATTAACAACATATTTGCTTATAAATACATTTCTGTTCTTTAATTCCTTACTTTGCATTCTTCTCTCTCCTCAGCATGCATCCAGATCGGTTTGTTTTCATCTATGTAAAATATTGAATTGTGAAATAAAATTACCACACATTCCAGAATAATGGTTAAGGAAGCATTTTATAAATATATAGAAAAATCTATCCTAGACTCTGCTAGTTTCTAAAACATCTTGGTCAATGTTAACTTGTAGCTTGTACTTCTATTATTGTAAAGAATCTAATTTTTTTAAAATAAGGTGAATGCCATAGAAAGTTATCTCATCCCACTGTGTCAAAATGCATCTAGCTTACTAGAAGCTGTGGAAAAAATTGTTCTATTTAAAGTAGCTCTGATCTCAACCAGCCTTCAAATAGTAGGCTGAGAGAACACTGCTGTCTGCTAAAGCATATGAAGTTTTTCATTTATCACAGTATTTCTGACAACTTACACATCCTTGTTGACATAACCGATTTAGTGCAATGAAGCCAGTACACTATAATTACTATATACAATCTGTATTTTTTGTGTAAAACAACGCTCAGCTGACTTATTTTTATTAGTACTATATTTTACGACACTGTGAAGAATTCTATTATTTATGAAAAGAGGCCTAAAAGCAGACAGATAATTGTAACCAATGTCATTTGAATGTTTTGCTTTAAAAAATGATTCTTCCATCCCTTATTCATTATGCACTGAAACAACCCGTGACCTCCTGAGTCATCATGTTAGAGCTATTTCCTTACTAGACTCCTCAATGCATTCAACAATGGCAGAGCTTCTAACGTACTAGAAATGTTGTTAAAGCTTCAGGAAGATATTCAGAAATGTACCTGTCTCAAAAGTAGCCCATGTTGAACTCTATAGCACAGTCAAACTTGAGTTGACCACGGAAAATGTTTTAAGACATTTTATATTATGTTTTATAATACAAATAAAATAAGACATAAAATGTTTTATAAAATTAGCCAAATTTCAGTTCAACAAGAGTCATGGCTCCTGGATTTTGAACGCATTCTGTAAGTGAGCCTATTTGAAATATCCTGGTTGAAAATTTTTTGCTCTATGGGGTACTGTTATGTCCGGTTAATGGTTGCAGACATGAGAGTTTTAGTAATATATTGGGGGGGGGAAGAGAAATCTGCTCAATTTAAAGTGGGGGTTGGGTATGCCTCCAAGTACAATTTAAAATATGTATCACTTGAAAAAATAACTGTGCCCAGATCTGCAGAACATAGAAATAAACACTTTTAATATGTCTAAAATTTGTGTTATTTTTAAATATGTAACATGCCATACACCATATCATTTGGGGGGAAAAATCTCCACGTCTAACATTTTTTTCATAATATAAACATTTACCATCCACAGAGCCAAATTCTCTTTCATGGGCACGAGTAAGAATCTCTTTGTACAAAGTTTCTGCTTGCTTAAATTTCCCTTGTTTCAAATAGCAGGATGCCTGAAGAGAGAAACCATTACTTTAGCATATTTTAAATTTAAATATCAGTATTATCACTTGTGTAAGCATTTGTAGGACGAACCAGCAGCTAAGACACAGTGTTTTGAAATCAGTTTAAGATATTCAGCAAGGGAGAACCACAATGGGTTGCTTCTCTGCTTTTTATACTCCTATACAAACATACCAAATTATTCTTTGTTTTTGCTACATTTGGATCATCTGGCCCCAGTTTTGTTTGGTAGATCTCAAGTGCTCGCTGATAATAGTATTCTACTTCTTCATATTTTCCCTGGTTCTGACATAGTAATGCCAGATTATTTAACTGTTTGGCAACATCTGGATGGTCTTTTCCCAGCACCTAGAAATAAAGAGGAATTTCACATTAATACTTTTCTTTCTCAGATACGATTACTACAGTATCCATTTGATTGAGGTATGGAGATAATCTTTATACTCTTTCGTCAGCGGACCTACATGTTTTAATTTTTTATCAGTTAATGGCTGATTGAATTACTGCTATCACATTTACTTCTCTAATTTTTCTTATGTTTCTTATATTCTTATAATGAATTTATTACAATGAATTTTATTTTTAATATTATAAATAAGTCATATAAAAATATTGCAAACTATCTTTCTCTGAAATTAACCACTTAATTATATCCCAAGTCCAAAATTTGTCAATCAACATTAACAGGATTTATTTACATGCAATGCAGTTGTTAACGATTTATGATTTTCTTGTTAAAATGCTTTAAAGTTTTCAGGTATAACTTTACAGAATTGCTTACAGTTAAACAAGTGTGGACAGCTCTAATAACCAGTGTCTTTACTTGGAAGTTTTGTATAATTACGTGGGAAAGACGTTTGGAGATGGGGTGAAGAAAAGCTGCATGGGAATAATTAAATAAGAGAAGGCATAGCTCTCAGCTGGATAGTGGGCAGAGCAAGAGGCTCATAAGGCCCCTCCCTAGTTTCTTGGTTTGTAAAGGAAACAGCAGATTTTTACTTTCAGATTTGCAAGATTCTAATAATGTAGCTTTACAATAAAGTAGAATTATGGTCATGTCTCCTGTCTGATCTACCTGGTAAGGTTGGCATTTTGGATGAGAAAAGAAAGTATCATAAATGATTCTTCCATTGATTCTATTTACAAAAACATATTGGAAGGCCAAAGCAAATTTTCTAGCACAATTATGGGTTGTTTGGGGAATACTATCTTTCTTAGAACACAAGAGTTATTTAAGAGTTAATAACTACAGGTAGTCCTTGACCTATGACCACAATTGAAACAGTTGTTAAATGAATTTTGCCCAATTTTATGACCTTTCTTGCCACAGTTGTTAAGTGAATCACTGCAGTTGTTAAGGTAGTGACACAGTTGTTAAGTTGATATGGCTTCCCCACTGACTTTGCTTGCCAGAAGGTTACAAAAGGTAATCACATGATCCCAGGCTACTGCAACCATCATAAATATGAGTCAGTTGCCAAGCGTCTGAATTCTGATCACATGACAACGCCATCAAATGGGAATGCTGCAACAGTTGAAAATAGTCATAAGTCACTTTTTTCAGTGTCACTGTAACTTTGAACAGTCACTAAATAAACTGTTTTAAGGACTACCTGTAGTCTCTGAAGGGTTTAATCTAGAGTATTTTCAGTAAACAAAGGACTGGGCAATTGTTTTGTTGTGATATGCCAATCATATTAGTTTAAATCTAACATGCGCACATTTAAAGTATTGAAAATCCCTGGTTATATAATTTCACATTATTTCTTCAGACTTTCTTCTCATTTATTTATACCTCTCCAACTTCATTAATTTCTTTACTCCATCATGTTGATAGAAAAAACCCTGTAGGAAATTATCTTTGTCCCCTATTGCTCAACTTCCCAGTGTCCATCATGGCATTCTTACTGCTTTCTTCAGAATCCCCTTTTGCTCTCATGCTCTCAGATTTTAGCTAGCAAAGTGGAAACACTTCCCAATCTTTTTCTTTTTAAATTAGAAATTCTGTGATTAAGGAAGTTTCCCTTAGAATGAAAAAAATATTCATGTAACAACTATTTTTTTAAAAATGTTTTAGCTAATGCTTTCACTGGGGTGTTTTGGTATGCAGATTATCTTACAAAACTACTTGCAAAAAGGTTTATACAATCTTCCTTGTTAACAACCATTCCTGTCCTATTACAAATATTTTAATGCTCTGTAATAACAAACTGCCATATATCCGTATTGCACCAAATATTTATAACAAAAAAAGTCCTAACTTCATACATAGTTTTCTTCTCTAGTCTGCATACATATAAGTAGTCCTCAATGTACCACTGGTTGCTTAGCAACTTTTAAATTCTGACAGACCTCTCCAGGATACCTACAACTCAGTTCTGAAGCTCCAACAGCCACCCCACCACCCACCACCCATTAGATAATTTGGGAACTGGCCTACATGGCAGTTTGCAGGATCCTGCAGTCACATAACCATAGTTTATGATATTTTTGCCCAAAATTGGTATTTACTTCTGGTTTTCGACAAAACCGGACATAGGAAATAGTTGGTTCATTTAACAACCACAGTGTTTACTTAACTAGCATTACAAAAAAGATGGCAAAATCTGATCAGTCATGTGGATGACCCACTTTATGACTGTCATAACGTACAAACATAATGGACAGCTCCATTTCAGTTGTACGTTAAGGACTACCTGTACTGCCAATATTATAAATGTAAGATAGCTTCAACAAAAATAACTGAGGGCAATATTTTAAATGTAATGGTATTCTGGTTTATATTAATATTTGTTTATTGGATTCTAAGCTAATTTTACTGGCTTCATTTGTAATTATTGGGTTATTTGGTAAAAGTATGTGGCAAGTTATTATTATTACAATTTTAGGAATTATTTTTCTACACCACCCAAAGCTAGATAAATGTTACCTTTTCTCTGATTTCCAAAGCCCTCTTGCATAAAGGTTCAGCTTCCTTGTATTTTCCTCTTTTCCCATAAAGTACAGCAAGATTATTTAAAGTTGCTGCAACCTGCAAGAAAAACCAAACACTACTAGATCAACTACTACACCTGCTGAAATGATTAAGTTAAATAGCTCACATACTTATATTTTAGTATACTTCAAGAAATACAATTATAGACAATATCAGTTTCAGCAGAGGAATATACTGTACACTTGATGCATGTATCAAGAAAGTAAATAAATAAAGCTAAAAAGATTTGTATTCAGTTATTACAAATTCAAAACAATTGAAGGTTCTCTAACTTCAATTATGTTTAACAGTAAACTTTAAAACCTTCCTCTCAAGTTTAACATTAAAATGAATATACAGACCGCGGGATGATCTTTGCCTAAGGTCTTTTCACGAATGGCCAGGGCATCATTCAGTAAATTTGCTGCATCTTTGTATTTATTCTGGTCCCTAAATTGGGAAGAAATCATTTAACATACACTAGTTATAAATGCTTTATATAAACATTATGTAAATATTCAACACTTCACTTCATCATATTTCATGTAGCTGTTAGTGAAGCTAACAATGAAGCTAAACCTTTATTTTGTGGAATCACCATAAGCATTTGTGAAGACAATACTAAAACAAAAGTGAATTTAGTTCCTGGGCTTTAACTACCAGACATACAGTAGCTGAAATAATACTACTGTATGTATTACTTAGCCTTGTGGAAACGTACAAAAATAAGAGGATTTTTTTTTAAAAAATAACGTTAATATATCCTGGAATAATAGGATTGATAAGACTTGTATATATAAAATTCTAGCTTCCAGGTTGAATAACTCAGTGATGGGGGAGGGGAGAAATCTTGCAGGCTACTAAGGAGTGGGAAGACTTCTTTTTTTCAGCTATTTAGTTAACTGAACACATCTCAAGGGAGAACATGTCAGACTCTGTCACACCAGAGCGCAGGCAGCCCGAGCAGCACTAGGCTAAATTACTTTAAAACAAGAAATTGGACATTCTAGCTTAGATGCCTGGAGAATGACACAAATAAGGATCACTATCTATCAACTAATGTTACTGGCTAACTATCAAAGAGATGAGCAGTCTGGGCATAGAAAAAGATGAGACAGCAAAAATATAGCTCATCTTTTTCTGGGTTTGACAAGACAATATGTTAATTATAGCAGAGTCTGTGTCTAATCCTATTCATTTTAATGAGGCTTAGTCCCAAATAGGTTAACACTGTATAAGATTACAGTGTTTAATGACATTGTAGGTAGCTATTCTGTCTACATATGGGAACATAGTGACAGGCCTCTGGGTTCAGATCTCCGCCACATAGATCTGGAAATATTGTGACATTATAAAATAAAATCCTGTGAATAAAATTTCCATCCTGAATTGATTACTTGGTTATCAACCTAATTATGCTTTGGCTTTCTTAAAGCTCTGGAAAAGGAAATAGAAGGTTAATGGAATGGGTCTATAAATGGGTCTATAAATCTAGTTTTATTGAGATAACCTACAGAATCATTTACTCCAAGCAGAATTTGCCAGTCCTGTTGAATCAGTCCACAACCAGACACTCCAAATCCCCTTTCCTTGGGACCTTGGGGAGAAAACATGGTGGCCCTGTCTCTCTAGGCCAATTTACCCACACTTAAGATTTTGTAAAACTATAAAAACCTGGCCTTTCCTGTTAGCCTCTGGGCTTGGGGTGTTGGCTAAATGGGGATGTTTTTAACTGTCTTATAAATAAAACATTGCACTGTAGCATTCTAAACATGCAATATTTTTAAAACTATTTACTAACCTGTATACTAATGCAAGTATGTTCAACATAGTGGCAACATCAGGGTGATCGTGTCCTGAAGTCTTTTCAAGGTCTTCAAGAGCTTGCTTACAAAGTGGAACTGCAACCTCATATCTACCTTGGGAAGCATACTGAATGACAAGATTATGAAGGGTCCTTAATCTTGCTGGAATCTCATAACCACCCTGTTGGGCAGCTGCTGCTGCACTGCTATGTGGCTGTTGAACTGGAAATAAAATAATCAGAATAAGCCCATTAAATTCTGAGGCAAGATTAGTTGTCAATCTCCTGGAAGCTCATAAAAATCTGACTGTTCCAGAAGGACTTTGGGTCTTGACAACTATAAATTTCTCAGTGCAGGTACACTATATTCATTACAATTTTACCCATCATTTTATATTTTACTGTATGATATATTAATATTGTGGCAATAGCTGCAGCTGTTGATTTTGTATACCATTTAAAGTAGCCTTGACTATAACTACAGTATTTCATTATAAACCAATCAACCAACCACCTATAGTTGAATTGACCTTCATTAGTAGCATATACACTAATGTTTTACGTATAAAATATTATATTACAATTAAGAATATGACATGCTACTGTTTGAGAATACATCTTTTTGGACGCATTCTGTAAACAAAGTTAAAGTACTTTCATACTGCTTTTCTCTTCAAATTACCTGGTTTTTTAAAATATAGCTCAGCTCATGAAAAAAGAAGAAAAGTTAGGGACCCATTCACTAGTAATTGTTAGACAACGCAACTGGGGGTGAATGGAGGGAACCAAAAGTTTTCTGCAATTTCAAATTGTGGGTGGAGGCTTACTAACACAAGACTCAGTTTCAGAAATGAAGGGCAGATTCAGGGTATAGCCTGGTAAGTCTAGTAATATTAGTTACAATTGTAACTTACTTCCTTGTCCTTGGTCATCTTCATCATTGGGGAACAAATCATCCAGTGGCTCTTTGGCAGAATCTGCGTCTTTGTCCTCCTAAAATGTATCCCGAATATTCAGAGTGTTAAAATTGCTGAATCCATTTTTTTTATTTTAGATTGTACGTTGTTTTAATTCTGTTGTTCTTTTTATTGTGAAAATGTAACCACCAAGAGTTGTTAGATTGTGGTAAGATAAAAATCAAATCAAATCAATAAAATGTATAGCATATATAGCATACTTAGATTAGAAGGTGCATTTGGGAAACTGGAAATTAACTGGTTTTAAATATATAACTGTACTTCCTTAATTTCTGGCCTGTCCCATATATCTGTCCTTTGGCTTCCAACTCGAACTCAAGTAAATACTGGACTCAAAAGAGGCTGCGTTATAAAAATATTACAAAATTACACAATATATAAGCAAGATTCACGTCATGCACAAAGATTATACAGTCTTTGTCCATACTTACAGATAATAAAGAAATTAAATCTGCCTTAAAAATTATAAAAATTTTCAGAGTAACATTCATTCACAGAAAGGAATTTAAAGAAAATCATGTAATTTATCTGAAGCTACTTACTGAAGGTGATATATCATCATCATATTTTTTTAACTGATTCATGAATTCAAGGTGCTTCTTTTCTTCTTCCAGCTGAGCCACAGACTGTTCACTTTTCTGTAATTTCTGCTGGGTATTAGCAAGTTCATCTCTTAGCCACTGGTTTTCTTGACACAGCCTACGAACCTGGGCACGTAATTTCTGCTTCTCTGATTCTACAGCATTTAAGTGATTTGACAAAGCCATCATCACCTAGAATGCACCAAAAATTGTTATTTGTTTGATTCAGAATTCTAGCAGTTAAACATTTTGTAAAACAATGAGGAAACACATGTTGATTAGACAGACAGGCGATAAGATAGCTAGAGAGAGATAGACAATAGCCACCAACCAATAAATTAAAGAGCTGACTTCATTAAAAACAAAAGATGGAAAGCCATAACATAGGAAACAAAGCATAAATATTATCTAAGAAGAATAAAAATACCTTAATGTCTAAAACATTTATAAAACATTTATTATTAATGTATTTATGACATTCACCAGAGGTCAGTGTATAGAGCAGTATATTAAAAATAGATCATTTATGATAAAAATGATACATTTAATAAAAAATACTTTAAGAATAATATATTAAATTTCTATCTTTTGAAAAACAGACTACCATATGAAGTACACATGTCAAGTGTCTAGAAACATGAGTTTGTGTATATGTAAGTATGTATAAGTAAAACTGTATATTGATTAGTGACAAATAAGATATGGCAAAAAATAAAAACTAGATGCAATGTGGGAAACCTAGAACAAAATAAAATTGTAAATTAATAAAATCAGAAAGTAAAGTAATTTCCTTCATAGGAATGTCAATTGATTTTTTTTAAATTCTCCTAGTGATGTTAGGGTTTAGCCTGACACCAAGGAACAAATAAGACTTTCCTAAAGGCAGATGAAAAGAGAGGGTAAATTATTGTAAAAACTGCACTGAAAGGGTATGTGTGCTGAAGTCACAGATTTCTCCAAAGCACAGAGACAAGTTATATATTGATCGTATACAATCATATTTATTGAATTAAAATACCAACCTTCCACCTTGATTTTGAATATCACTGATTAAATAAAGCTATTTTTATGCATTTTATTTACCTGAGCTTCACTTAGACCCAATTCTAACATTTCCAAAGACTTTCGAATCATATTTGATTTTTCTTCCACCAGATTGGTCTCATCATCTTTCTTCAAACATTTTAGTGTCTCAAGTAAACTCTGTAAGATGGAATTGTGCTCATTCTTCAAGGCTTCTAGGCCTTGAATCACTTGTTTAGTCTTGGAAATAATCTCATCCTGAGTGAGCTTTTCCAATTTGTCTTCTTTTAGATACACCATTGTGGACATGTTGTCATACATTCTAGGGGAAAAAAAGTTTCAGAGATATTATTTAAATGCTATCTAAATACATTATTTCAATATTAAAGTTTTAGCTCATATACCCATAATGCAACTTATTTACTAATAATTATGCCCAACAGCATTTATTTTCTGGAAACCATCACAATGATATGTGGTGCTCATCTTCCCTTAAACTCAGAGCAGAGAGACTGTTGTTACATTATGTCATGTCCCTATGTAAGGAGCTTCACATGACTTTCACCCCTCTTGGGGATGGGAAAATTTCTCTATTTTCATACAATGTACATTCTATGTGATGTTTGTGTTTGCTTATTCTGTGGAACTAAATGGTTTATGGCACTGTATATTAAAGGTAGACTGTAGATATCATTCTGATAATGTCTAGATATCACCTCCTACAACCACTGAGCACCAGGACCTGGATATCTCTTAAAGCTAATAAAATGTATACAATCCTAAAACTCATGGGGGAAAAAATCACAAGTTCAATCTCCAATAGAGGATTACAGAAATGTTGCAGAATAATATCTAGCTACCTATATTTCACAAGCCCCAAATAAGATGATCCAATCATGAAATGCCTGTTTGTGGTAGTTGATATACAATATTTTCTGGAAAACTCACAAATATGAAAGCATAGTATCAAAAGACATTTTATGGTTCTATTAATTATATACTGAATATTGAATAGGATTCCAGTTGTAAGCAGAAGATAAATAAGCATATCAATATAAAGTGCTCAACAAATAATTCCATAGGCAGCGATGCAGCTCTGACATTTAAAACAGGTAATCCTTGACTTATGACAGAAATTGGCACCAGAAATTCCATTGCTAAGCAACGTGGTCACTTAGCAATGACAATCCTTACAGTTCTGGTTACTGTCATTAACTGAATTCCATAATCATTAGGCAAGGCAACTTCCTGCCACTTCCCACAACCAGTCAATTCCAACCTGGCAGGAAGTTAATGGCTGCCGCCACACGGGGGAAGAAAGAAGGGATGTGGGAGAGAGTTAAGGAGGTTGCATAACAGGCACACACAGGTCAGAGAGTGTGAGAGGCATGAGCTGGAGAGGATGCATGAGGGAGAACTAGACTAGACTAGAGAACCTGCTTGAGTCAGGATTGTTGGAAGAGGATGCACAAGAGGTGTCAGGAAAGTCAGGGAAAGCGCATGAGTGTGCATGAGAAGTGCAGCGGAGGGTCATGGAGGGTACATGAGAGGTGCAGGTTGGGGAGAATGTATGGAAGTGCACATATGGCCGAAACAAAGCAAATGCAGAGTGGCTGGGGAAGGGTGCACGGATGGAAAAGGCTTATTCAAGCACCTTGCAATTTTCCTTGCTTGGCTTCCCCACTGACTTTCTGAGGAAGCCAGAAAGGAAATTGCAAATGATCATGGGGCACTTGGCATCCAGCCATGTACTGTCTGAAATCTTTTCCTTTTTCTATCTTTCAATGGAAAAACACAGATGGAAGAAAGGCATATCAGCAGCAACTATTGGACTTAGCTCTATTCATTACTTTTCTCAAGAGTTCGGATATAGGGAAATGAGTGGCTGTCCTGTCTCTCAATCCTGTCATAGCCATGCTTTGTTGCTCCTATTTCTGGTCCAGTTTTTTCCTTGTCACATAGACTGGCTCACATCATACAGAATAAAAGAATTATAATTGCCATACTGCTAACATATGGTCTAAATTCCAGGTAACCGCATATATTTTCATGGAAAATATATGCGGTTACCTGGATTTTAGATTATCATTTGATACTGCTAGCATAAACTTCCATAATCTCCGTAATTGGTACACACTATAAAACTATTAACTATCAATTCAGTATTGAGAAATGTAATATAATCTATGTTCTCATAGTATTTACTTCCTCAGTAAGCAGCCCTGAAAAGATTTTGTCCTCTCAGGTTTTAAAGTTCTGGGTCTTAATTTATTTTAACTCTGTTGATCTTATTACAATTTACTTGCTTTGCTCCTAAGTATCTATATTGTTGTTATAGTTGACTGTAAACAAGGAAATAAATTGGCTAAACAGCATATTCAAATATATGAAATAAATTAGTAAGCTAAACCCAACAATACTTCTTATCATGCCAAGTTACCAAACTTGGCATGATAGGTGAAGCCTGTCATTCCCAAATCTGACCCAGTGAAAGTACAAGCAGATGAATAACTCCCCTCACTCCCAGAATCAATTATGTTTATAAATATTTTAAAATATTGAAATTTTAAGATATCTATTTGTTCTTCAGTTTACCTTGACAAATCTTAAAAATATCTAAACCAGAAGTTTCCAAACTTTCATCATGCTCAAGCTAGCATATGTATAGTGACAGCCCAGATCACCAACAGTTCCATTTACTAAGCAGCAAAATATCCCACAGTACTCTATGATTTTGCTACAATGCCCCAGGGTACCACATCATACTGCATGGGAACCATGGACCTAAATGCAGCTTCTATGTTGGATCATTCTCCACATTTTTCAGGACAAGAACTTTTCTCATTACTTCCTTTCTTGTTTTCTATTTTAACTACTGCCTTTTTTCATGTTCTACAGCAGCTATTAATAAATCAGATACCATCCAGATGACTTGGCCATACTGGTTGGGACGAAAAAGCTGATATACAAAGTACCTGGCCTTTGCTTTAAAAATCTAATATTGAAAAACATGTTATTTATGCATCAAACGTGTATGCTGCCCATCTCATTGAGGTCATTTTTTAAAAAACTTATTTTACTTTAGAGTAGATGAGAAATCAAATTTGCAAACACCAAATCATTTTTTTAATTCATTCTTTGTAAAAGCAACAGGATTGTTGGAAGCAACAGGATCTGTACACATCAATACATGAAAAAATACCTAGACACCAAATATCATTGGCACACAATTTATCATCCTCCTTGGTCTTATTCTGCAATAAGTTCTATATTCTTTTCTTTCCAGACAACTACTGTATAGGCAGATCTCATTTACCAACTGACTCATTCAGGGAGATTTCAATACTGGAAAAAATAATTTTACAACCAATGGCTGTGTTTATAATCTTATCAATATTCCTCAGTTACATTATCACCATTACAGTCAATATACATTGTCCTGTGACTGACCCACTGTCCCCCCCACACATACACTTGCACAGTAGAGAGACTGGAGAGGAAGGGATTATAAGAGAATAAGCAGGGACCCAAAGGGGAATAGAACAGGCTGTTTGCCTAACACAATTGCTGCTGGCTCCACTGCATTCCTTCCAATGTGCATTCCTCCATTGTGTGCTTGTTTACTCTCTTATCACTTCTTCTCCAATGAATTAATTATAAACAATAATTCCTTACTGCTAATTATCCCATTACGGGAGAGAACACTCCGAAGAGAGGGAGTAAAGGGAAGCTTGAAGTAAAATCATTAGGGGCAAACAAATGTCAAAGATGTTAAATTGATTACAGTAGTCTTGTCAGTTATGGGCAGTTGCTGCAAGCTAGCTATTGTGGCACCACAGTGAGCATTGCACAGGGCAGGGGAATGAGTAAAAAGAAAACAGTCCCATTATTTCCCACATAGCAATCACTTTGCTTAACAATAGACTGCTGGTTCCAACTGGGGTCAGTAAATAAGAACTAATGGTAGTAGATTTTTGCAAGATACAAAAAAAGCAAATCACTATGCTAATTCATGTATTGATCACTATTTTTCAACAGTTACATCATAGGTGAAGTATTATACAGTTAGCTTTAATGTTTTAAACAATTAACTTACTGAACTATCATACACTGAGAAATGTAGATATTTCATGCTTTTGAAATATCTATTTATGCTACATCATGCTTATGAGATATCAACAAATATCATGGTTCACACTAAGGCAGAAGTCTTAGGATGGAGTCCACAGTTGGCCTTTTGAGTTGTTCTAAAAATAAACAGCAGTATGTTACCTTAAAATTACACTTAAATTCACATGCAGCTCTGAAGCCCTCAGTTGTTCCAACTATAATTTATTTATAAACTCAATAGCTGATTTGATAAATATGTGGACAAAACCCAATTTTATAGTTTAGAGCAGTGGTAGGCAACCTTGGCTCTTTCATGACTCGTGGACTTCAACACCCAGAATTCCTGAGCCAGCAGGAATTCTGGGAGTTGAAGTCCATGAGTCATAAAAGAGCCAAGGTTGCCTACCCTTGGTTTAGAGTGATATGTGCATCCAATTCATTCAAATACTTAAAAAGTCAGAGGAGCTAATCCCATTACTAAACTGAGTTCAAAGTCTTCATATAATTTACCTTGGAGTATGTAGCTTCTTTAAATTAAATTTCCCTTTAACTCACACTTTCTTGCATTGAATGTAATCCGTTTACTCTAAATGATGATCTCAGATACTGGCTGGTAAATGAAGATTAAACTAATTTCCCAGTTAGAATCTGATTCACTATCTGTGAATGAACTCATCATTTAAGAAATGGAGATAGTGAAGTAAGGAAGGAGGCTTCTTTTAGCTTAACTGAGGATTATTATGCATGAAACAAACTTGTGCAAAAATCTTAAAGTAATCAAATATTTCCAATAGTCAGATTTGCAGTATTCCCATAAAAGTGAAAAAGAAAATTCCTGCAGATTCCTTTCAGAATTAGATAGTTTTGATTATTTTCTGAAATCCCACTTCAGATTATTTTGGCAGTCTAGCATAGCTATTCTTGTGAAATCTCTCTTTCCTAAACATTCTTGATTGCTCAAATTGAAGACTTTGGGGCTGTTAGCAAATGGGTTAACTGAAGTCTGAATACAGACATCACTTCCTACACAAAACTCACATAGAAATATACTTTTTATAGGACAACACATAGCTGAACAAATATGTACTTTTTAAAAATTTTACAGAAACCTTCATCATGTCATGAAGACTAAATCTGAATTACAATAACACTATCCAAATTAGGCATAATTTAATTAGCAGTGCGCAATGATTTTAGGCTGAAGCCACATTCAGACTTCAGTAATATGCTAAGAACTATGCCTAAAAGTAAAGAAAGGTACCAAAAAATTAGGATATGGTAAAAGAGGAAAACGAGCACAATGAAAGAGAAAGTGAACAAGGATAAGTCTATGGACAACCAAACTTTTCCAAGAACACTACTCTGAAAGCTTTATCACAAGGCTAACATCCTCTCATACAATCTTCCATTTATATGGAAAAAATTATTTTTCACACATAGTCCATTACAATAACAAAAACTATTAGCAGTTTACATAAAACCAAATAAAACATATATGGTGCAAGCTTCCATAAAAAACCCAAAAACACCCATTATAAAAACACAAATAATAAAATAAATGTGAAAGATGGCGTGGTAAAATCGGACAAAGGTTCTTGGAAACAACTCCAATTTTAGAAGCTTCTAAATAACTCCATTTTTAGGAGAGCACTAGTCTGATCTCCACTCTGAGAGGATAGGGTTGGCATTGCTACTGAAAAGTAATGCCACATTTCACCTCCCCAAGTCTCCTAAAAATGTGAGATCAATAATTTATCCCTGTTGTATCTGATGAAATTATTCAAAATCATATAGCTATACACTACCAAAAACAAATCTGTCAAGCAACAGACCTGTTACTTTCAAATACATGAAAGATGAAGTCTGTCATAATTATATAATGTAATTATATATGCAATTGGCAATATGCATGGAATTCTTTTTATGTATTTTATGCATTTAAATTATGTTAGGTATTTAATGCATTTAAAGAATTTCAGAAGCATTCATAGAAGATCTTCTCCATGCTGGCTTGTGGAACAACATCCCTGCAGAGATAAGACTGGTCCACACTTTGACACTATTTTGTAAGGCCCTGAGGACCTGGTCTTCCAATCAGCCTGGGGACCCCAGAGTAGGATGGAGCTCATCAAATGGCTTAACTGTTGTTACCAGAGGGGCTAGGGATTATTGTTTGTTTTTTTATATTGTGTTTTTATCCTTGTAAACTGCATAGAGTGAGAGTGTGTTGGGCAGCCATATAAATTTTCTTAAATTCATATATCAGCCTTGTAAAGTCCTCAACTTAGAACAATGTGTTTAGTGACCATTCAAAGTTACGGCACTGAAAACTGACTTATCACCATTTTTCACACTTATGACCATTGCATATGATCAAAATTTGGATGCTTAGCAACTGACTTATATTTATGACAGTTGCATGTTCCAAGGTTATGTGATCATCTTTTGCAACCTTCTGACAAGCAAAGTCTATGGGGAAGCCAAATTCAGTTACTAACCGTGTTATTAACTTAAGCGCAGTGATTCACTTAACAACCGTGGCAAGAAAGGTCATAAAATGGGGCAAAATTCAATTAACAAATGTCTCACTTAGTAATATAAATTTTGGTCTCAACTATGGTTGTAACTCTAGGAATACCTGTATAGCCAGTATTAAATATTACAAATGGCATCCAAGGCTGAAAACAAGCTGTTTACAAAGTAGCTTGAAATGTCACAATCCTAATCTTTAGGTTAGCTACAATTTTGTCTAGTTATAATTTTTCCAGCTTTTAAATTAAAAAGGCTTACTTATAACCTATAATAAAACAACCTTACAGTATTTTCCAAGAAAGACTAGAATGTCTATTACATAATTTGAAAATAGCTAAAGGGAAAAAAATTCTTCTAGTGAATCAGTGAATTTTTAAGGATGTTTTAAAAAAGCAGCTAAAACAAATTCTTATTTTCTATGATCAAACATCTATCTGCACATCAGTAATCAAACATGGAAAATAAACTGACAATTTTTCTAAAAGATTTCATTACTCAAACTCTACATATTATCAAGCTTATAAATACTTCATCCTCTTAAGAATAATCTAAAGCAAAGATTTTACTTTATAGAGGTTCTAAAAATTGAAGATCTATTTCCCTTCCTCCTCCCATGAAGAAAGAAATTTAAACAGCTCAGATAGTTTTGTTTCCTATTGCCTTTTGTGCTGAAGTATTCATTCTGATCATTAAAATAATCCTGAAATATATAGAAACCATGTTGTCACAATGTATATACTGAGATTTAAAATTAAAATGTGGATATCAAAGCATGGCTTTGAAGCAGATAAAAAAAAATGGAGTTAGAAGAGTAGCTGTGCTAATCCACATGTCCAAAGGGAATTCAGCCTACAATAAGAAGCCAGACGCTGCATTACAGGGTGCAATCTAACATCCCAAGGGCACTGAGGGAAGTAAGAGAAATAAACAGATAAAAAAATAAGAAACAAAAGGAAAGAGAAATAGGTGCAGATTTATTTAGATCCTAATGGGGAACTCCTTAAATCAGAAAATGAAAACAATAATTTTTAAACATGCTTCTACTTAAACACTATATTATATGCTGATCTTCATTTTATAAATGTCTTCATTTTTTTAAAAAAATGTTAGATATGTTTCATCCTTTACATATTAAAGGTTACATATTTGAAATTGCAAACATTAGAAAAACTAACGACCTAGTTTTTCTTAACCTTCTTATTCTAAACCGTATTTGCTTTTCTTTCCACTTTAAAAAAGCCACAAATACAGTATGGTTATTGTTAAAATATTAATATTTTACAGTTAGGTATTTTTTATTTTAATGCTTTTATATGCAACCTCCATTTAGCAATTTCAAAAATGTCGTATTAATTCTATATATCAATCCTATTATCAGGCTCATGGAAGACAGATTACTGCAATATAACATAGAAATGTTATCCAATCCTGACTTCCCAAAATTGATTGCATTAAATTTTGGCATATCAACTTTGCTAAATTGGTATGCATTAGGGCTACACTATTCCAAGCTTGAAGGCTGATATCATCTCATGATAGTTTTCCTGATCAGCAATTTGCTTGCTACAATATAGTTACTGGTTTATAACACATTAAGACTTTGTTTAATGAATCTGTTTGACCTTTACTGTTCATGATTCTTCTCTTTATCATTCCAAGAGTTATAACTTGGTTTTTAATTGTTACCGGACTTATTTTGACAATTTTTAGAAAAAGTTATTTTCTATGATATTGCATTATTTAAATTTATTTGGAAAACATTTATACTTCTATCATTATTTAATATACAGATTCAAAATAAGCTCACAAAAACATACTTAATTCCATTTACAACTTATTTGTATAAATGTCTACCTAGGCATATTAACTGCCAAATTCAATATGGTTTACTCTATACATATGTGTATATAATATGGTTAGGTGTGTGTCATGTATGTGTTCCACTTTGAGAACGGGCAACTAAATTTCATTTTTGATGTGTGCCGTTGTGCCCACAGTAAAAAAATGACAATAAAGGTCATCTTATCTTATGTACTCTCAGGTAAGCAGACACAAGATTGAAATCTGAGTTTTAATTTTTATTTTATTATGGTATCAGACAGTTGAGTTTGACTTATAATGCTACAGCCTTTCTAAATTTCATCAAATGTCTCCACCCAAACTATTCCACATTGCAAAATGGAATGAATACTTCCACAGTTTTCTAAAACTTACATATCAGTAGCCTAAAGCAAAAGGTGCAGCTTTTAGGTATTAAAAATTTAGCTCTATAAATTATTAAACAAGCGTAAATCCTATCAAGATTATCCATCATAATGCATACAGATAATAAGCTTTGCTATTGCATTTTTCTCAACCAAAATTTTCTAGCCATAAAAAGTCTTTAAAAAAACAACTGCTGGATCTGCCTACAAACTCAAAACACAGAAAAATGGAAAACAAGAGTGCTATCATTTTTCTGATCTCATTTCAGGAAAAAGCAAACACATGAACCCCAGAAATATCTACCTATTGAAGAAAACAAGGGTAAAGTATAGAATGCAAAAAAACAACAACCCTGCAATAAAAAGATGCCTGGAAAACCATGTTTTCATAGCTTTATATCAATAATGATATACATTAAAAATCTACATACAAAGCTGTGTTATGTGAAGTTGTGGCTGGTGGACACAAGCTTTTAATAACTTTTAAAAAAATGTAAAACCAACCTGAAGGGATTTCTAATGCAGAAGAAAAATAGGTCATTAACTATGCAGATCTGAATATCCAAAGGATCATATTTCATGATTCTACAGATGTCACCATTCCTGGATGTTGTCAGGTCCCAAATTGCAACATAAATTGTCAAAAGCAGGGAAGGGACAGTAAGCACAAGTGGGGGGGGGGGGGGAAGGGAAGTCAGAGAAACACATGCCCAACTAACAAACTAGTTCCTTCCTCTTCAATCTCCCTTCCTCAATTAGCTGTTTTTCCATTCGGAAGAGCAACATCAGCAGCAGACTAAGGATGGCTGTTGTCATCAGAGATTAGTCCAGCACTTATAGGCACCGAAATCAGCTTTTTCTTGTAGATGAGAAATTGACAACAGAAGACACCTTACACAGAATTGCTATCAGCTTCCTATGACCTTCTTCATCTTCTCAGATGCGCTGCTCAACACGCCCCAGTGTGACATCCCTTCTTCCATCACCCCACCCAGGAACCTATCCACTCCCACACAGGACCCGCTTCTCATTTTCGGTGCTGCGGCTGGCGAGCACCACTTTGTTCCTTCTCATCTACTCCCAATTCCACAAGGACACACTCGGAGCTCTTCCTACAACCGGCGCCCACGGCTGCCACCACTTTGGCCGGTTAGTCCTAAGCGATCCGCATTTTTGATGGGCGGCAGGCCGCCCGGTTCCCTTGGTGGCGAAGAAAGGAGAAAGGATGCTAATAAGGCGGCGGGGACCCAGTGCCGATACTCACCCCTGCTATGATTTCACCGCCCGGGTGAAAAGACCGGGCTGTCAATCACGGGGCGGGGGAGACCCCAGCACCGCCGTTGCCCCCCTCTACCTCAGTTCTCACGGCCGGGAGACAATTTCTTCCCGGCTTCCCAAGCCTGACTGACCGGCCTTAGCCCCACCCCTCTCCTTTCCGAAAATGGCGGTTCCCTCCCGGCCCACAATTCTGCGCGTGCCCACGGCCATGATGTCACTGGTTCCGAGAAGCTGGGGATGCAGGGCGGACAGAGAGCTGGAAAAGTTAGAAGCGCGAGGGAGGAATACGCGAAGGCTTTGCCATAGCACGCATGCGCCACACTGCGGGCGGGGGGGGGGAGAATCCGGGGTTTTAATTGTGGCCGATCGATATTTGTCATTCTCTCTGGCTTACGTTGTGATGCGTCGTCTAGTTAGTAGATGGTGGCGCGATCATTTCGTGAATGCCAATAATGAAGCGGGATGCGCGGGGGGATGCGGTTCTTAATGCAACAACCACCTCCAATGTGATGTTTTCTTCCCTCCCCCCCCCCCCGCCCCTTAGGACCCCAAGCCATCTGGCAGAGCCAGTTCTTCAGGCTCCTTCGGAAAGGTGGGAGCCAATCTCACCTCAGGGAATAAGATATTCCATAGGGCACATATTTATTTGTTACATAAATTTGGATCACTTAGTTCAGGGGTCTTCAAACTTGGCCCTTTTATGACTTGTGGACTTCAACTCCCAGAATTCCTCAGCCAGGCGTGCCTGGCTGAGGAATTCTGGGAGTTGAAGTCCACAAGTCATAAAAGGGCCAAGTTTGAAGACCCCTGACTTAGTTGTTCTGGATCTGTCCACTGCATCAAATAAGTATAGCTTCAAGAAAGAATATGTGTGTGTGGGGAGGGGTAATTGCTGTTTTCAAAGTGGGAAAGAAGAAAATAGTGAAAGGGGCAGGAAAAAGTATGAACAATAACTTAAAAGCAGTAGTTGTGCTTTTATACTGAGTCTGTTGATATATACAATCTGATGTATATGACTAAACAATGTTTATCCTAGTACACGTGATAGTAGCTTGACAATTTAGGAAAGCCAGTACATTATTTTTCAAATAATAATAATAATAATAATAATATAATAATAATAATAATAATAATAATAATAATAATAATAATAATAATAATAATAAGTTGGAAGGGACCTTGGAGGTCATCTAGTCCAACCCCCTGCTAAGGCAGGAAACCCTATACCATTTCAGACAAATGGCTGTCCAGTCTCTTCTTAAAAACTTCCAGTGTTGAAGCATTCACAGCTTCTGGAGGCAGGTTGTTCCACTGGTTAATTGTTCTAACTGTCAGGAAGTTTCTCCTTAGTTCTAGGTTGCTTCTCTCCTTGACTAATTTCCATCCATTGCTTCTTGTCCTGCTTTCAGGTGCTTTGGAGAATAGCTTGGCTCCCTCTTCTTTGTGGCAGCCCCTGAGATATTGGAACACTACTATCATGTCACCCCTCACCCTTCTCTTCATTAAACTACACATACCCAGTTCCAGCAACCGTTCCCTTTATGTTTTAGCCTCCAGTCCCCCAATCATCTTTGTTGCTCTTCTCTGTACTCTTTCTAGAGTCTCGACATCTTCTTCACCATTTCCTGCTGAGAATATTCTTTCTCGGATCTCAAAACCACTGTACATGCCTATTAAGTGAATTATGATCCACAAACATTTCAGAAATAATGAATTTGTTAATCTTTATGGTGTTGCAGAGTTCTTTGCTGTTTTGTTGCCAACAACACTACCATCCTCTAGAAAATATCTCTGATGTCTGAGATCCCAGGACTCCTGGTTCATTGTCTTCATTTTAGCTCTCAAATTTCCTAATTCTTCTGATTTTATCCTGGCAGACTATCTTTTTTCCCATTACTCTTCTTCTACAACACAATGAAGGATTTCATGTCAAATAAAATGCTGGGAATGTATACAATGTGTTTAAAAATAAATATTAGTCTAGAAAGTTGTACATGTTTTTGTATGTTTACAAATAATAAAAATATTAATTTTACTTAACTATTAAATATTTAAAATCACAACACTAACAGGTCAATATAATCTATGTGCTGGAAAATAGAAGCATTCCTGTTTCTATTACCCTTACCTGTTTTTGAAGACAGCGCTGTCTTCAGAAAGAAAGAATTAAGAAAGTACAAAATGTTTGTTGGAGAAGCTGGATCGGAAAAGGAGACAGCAAAAGGTTGATGCAGATAATTCAGAGAGAAGTCAGCTGGTTGAATGAATTCTTGCTGACTTGCTTGCTGAACCAGGTTCAGGAATGAACAAATGCTTGCTGTTGCTTCCTGTGTCTTCACCTTTGTAATTTCCATGGCTGAACACATGGTTGTAAGTCAAACACTATCTGTAAACACAATAATATTTCTCTGAAAAAATTGTGATTGGCCTATGGGACCTGACTTTTGGTTGTATATAATTTGTATATATGACACACAGGTTTTATTTGTATATCCAAAAGTTTATATATACTTTTTCTATCATAGAACTTCACCTCATTTTCCCTTTAAATGATATGTTTCTAAAATGGTAGCTTGTTTTACATATTATTTTAGACATTCCAATTGCTTGCTCTACTTCTACTCTTTTTTATTAAATGATTTGTTGTCTTTAGATAACACCTGCCTACCAACGAAGTGGCTGGCATTATAAGTTATAAGCTCCCGGAAGGTCACAAGGGAATATTTCACGGTTGCCTTGGAAGGTAACTTGGGATTGTTTTAAAAATAAAGGGATGGAACTATACCAAAGAAGCACAAACATTCACACTAAATTGCTTTGGTTAACTGGAAAAAAGAATAATAAAAGTCCACTTTTTTGTTTTAGAAAGCTTGGACAATGATGTGGATCAGAAAACATTTAGAAGTTAATGGACACATAATATGACTCAACATATAATTGTTTATTAAATCACCAACCAGACTTTTCAGGAACAAAATTTCTAGGAAGAGAAAAATGGTCTCTGCAAATTCATATTTATATTAGATTGTGTGAACTATCTCAGTATCTACATAGAACACCAAATAGCCTCATACTATATGTACTATATCTTGCAGCTGCTTTTTACTGGCTTGTCAGCTATCCTGCCAAGATATCTGGCTGACTCCTTATGTGTAGGAAAAGTAAAAGCTTATCCCTCTGGGATGCTAGCATGTTTTGCTAGAGATTCCTCTATTACAGAGGCTTATTTTGGAACTATTAAAAGCTGATTTTAAAATTTTCTTTCTGCTTTAACTCCTATACTCAGCTGTAAAACATTAATATTACACTTAAGTTGTAGTCTACATCTAGAATGTGGTCCCTTCAAGCCCATCTGCCCATTTCTTTTTGTTTTTTTAACATCTGTTCCTAATTTGTGTACTCAAAAGATTGCTACTGAGAGATGTGAACGTCATCTGTGTAATGTTATACAGCAGATAGAAAAATGAAGCAGATACACCCAGAGCCCACAAGATCTGATTCAGCTTCAGCTTCCTATGTAAAAGGCAAATCCTTCAAAGCCTTCCCATGTACAAGACAAGCCTAATATTACGTGGTTGATACTCTTTTCAAGGAAGTCTGTGAATTAGTTTTTCTACTGTACTATATTGTTCTCTCTCTCTCACACACACACACTCTCACACACACTATATTCTCCTTGTCTTTTGTTCTCTTATCCAGTTCTTTGTTATTTTGGTTCAATACAGTTTGCTCATATTTAGTTGTGAATGCCAAAATTTAAATTCAGAAATACCACACTTCTTATGAATGATTCAGTAAATAGGGGAGAGGGAAGGAAAAAACTTATCACAGCAAAAGATGAAGGAATTTGGTTTATGCTTTCAATCATATGCATAGCAAAAACTCTGGCTAAAAAAAGAAATATTTAACTTGCCCCCCAAAATAGGAAGGAAATCCTGACTCAAATTATTTGTCCTTCTAGATCTAGGTAGTCCAAGAAAAACATTGGCTTCAGGAAATGACTGCTAGGATTTGATATATTTGATATATTTTATTTGGACATACATTTAATATATGATCAGTATAATGAAGTACAATGAAGTATTTTTCAAATAATTCAAGAAAGGCTAAACAGACCACTATTGTTGGCTAGTGGCTATAACTAGTGTGAATACTAATTTGGGAAAACTTCTATTGTGTGAATAGAGACAAGATGTTTCTCCTGGGCTTCACCAGCTTTGAGATTCTCTGTACAGGTATACAGTTTTGTGTAAGAAAATCTTGTAACATGAACTATTTTTATATTTGATTCTAAGGTAAATTACTCCGCAGATGATAGCACCAAGTCAATTGTGTCTGGTTCAGAAGCTAAGCATGGTAAGCTATTCTCCAAAGCACTTGAAGGCAGGACAAGAAGCAATGGATGGAAACTAATCAAAGATAGAAGCAACCTGGAACTAAGGAGAAATTTCCTGACAATTACAACAATTAATCAATGGAACAACCTGCCTCAGAAGTTGTGAATGCTCCAACACTGGACTTTTTAAAGAGACTGGACAGCCATTTGTCTGAAATGGTATAGGGTTTCCTGCCTGAGCAGGGGGTTGGACTAGAAGACCTCCAAAGTCCCTTCCAACTCTACAACTACTGTTGTTGTTATGTCTAGCTACTACTTGGATGGCAGATTACCAGGACTGTGAACTAGGTTGGAAAGTAAAACAAGTGCAACCCTCAATGAAGGTTGTAAAGTAATCTTTTCTGTACTTTTTCCAATAAAATTATATAATAGTCTCCATGTATCCACAAGAAGTCAAGTTTGACTCAGGGACAGCTTTGTATTTAGACAAGAGCATGTTGAGAGAAAAGTTTCCAGGCATTCTACATTAAAACAATACAGGTATTCTATTATAAAGATTGCATATGGGTATGTGTAGTTGATACTGAGTGCTATTTTTTTAATAGTGCAACAACCCCCCCCCCACCTCTAGCTTAAAGAAACATTACATACCAAGAGGTATTACCTGGAAGTGAGAACTAGTGAATTCATTGGAACTTACTAATGAGTAAGCACAGATTTATGTTTGCTGAGCTTCATTTTTATTCAGTGAAGCTGTCTATTTGTGTAAATGTTGTAAGAAGAAATATCCTTTAATCACATCTGGGAATCAATTAACTTTACAAACAGTGCCATTTTCAGACAATAAATTTTATTTATCAAACTTTTTTTGATCTGCCCATCCTTTTGGGAGATTGTGACCCTTGGCTAGTATATAAAAGTACATAAAGATGCACATTTACAAGTTTATCATGTGTACACATTTACTAGAAAAGATGACATCTTCAGGGATTGGGTTTAATAACAAGATAGAGAATGTATCTAATCTTCCTTTCGGTCAGGGTTACATAAAGGCAGAAATATTTTTTTGATTACACAATATTTGAATGTTAAAAAAAATAAATTGGAATGATGCTTGTTAATACAGTAGAATCCATAGAGGACATAATTTGGAAATGTTTATGCTGCAAGAATATGTTGGTCTTTAAATGAGATTTTACTGATTTTGATGCAATAATTAAACTAACACTGTAACAAGTTATTTTCACTAGAAATTTCACTATACTAATATCAGATACGTAGCTTGAAACACACCAGAAAAAAAAATTCTGATAGTAAGATTTCATGGCATGACTGAACAGCAGCATCTGCAGCAGGGTTTCTGAAACTTGGCATAGCAACTTTAAAATGTCTGGACTTCCAATTCCAGAATTCCTCAGCCACGAGGGCTGACTGGTTAATTCTAGGAGAGAAAGTCCTCCTAGACTTTCCACACTAACCATACATATTAAAGTTGCCAAGTTTGAAAATCATTGATGTACACAATGGTCATCTCACAATTCTGCTTTTTCAGAACAGTACTCAAATCAAAAATAAAAAACAATAGCACTTGGTACACACTGTATTTGTGGACAGGTAAGAGAATTATATACTTTAGAACGGGCCCCCAACCCCCGGTCTGTGGACCAGTATTGGGCCACCACGTCAGCAACCGATCTGCACAAACAAGCAAAGCCCCATCTGTGGGATGCAGGCAACACAGAAAACCACACACGCTCCAGTCTGTGGAAAAACCTCTCTCCACGGAACTGGTCCCTGGTGCCCAAAAGGTTGAGGACCTCTGCTTTAGAAGCTCTTTGGATCAGACCATAATTATTAATAATGCAGATTACTGTTTTCCTACCAGAATCAATTGTATTCACAGAGCAATCTTCTTCTACTGGGATTTCAGCTTCAACAGTGATATCTGAACCAAATGGCATCTGTGTTGTCTCACATTAACAGGAAATTGGGAGAAAAGGATACAGAATACAGAATAATCACAAACAATCCTTGTTAGATCTGCTTTTCTATTTCGAAATGAGACAACCAGTGGGTTAGAAATTAGAGAGTAAGGATGCTAATATAAAGATTGAAACACTAAGACACTGACAATAATATGCCATGAAGGCGCTCTTCATTTTTTACATAATTAAAAATACTCTATAAACACTTGTTCTGTAATAGTTGCAATCACACTGAGACATTCATAAGAGCTTTTAGCTTAGCCTTAATCAGTCTCTTCTTGCCTTTCATCCTCTTTTATTCTAGTGAAATGAATACTTCAATGGAGAGATCCAATGAATAGCAGGAAATAAAAGACATGCTTGGAATGCAATAACCATTTCCTATCATATTAAACAACATGTAGAATTTACAAACAAGATAAGCATCACTAAACTGTTCCCTTATAGAACTCACAATCTTACTGAGAACCACTAGACATTTTTTAAAAAAAAACATTTAATTGGTAAACAAACATTTATTTTTGATATTTCTATAGAAAGCCAATGTCAGTGATACTTCCCTTATTTGGTTTGGACATTACAGCAGCAAATCAATTCTGAAAAATCCATACAATATTCTGAATATATGATATAGTTTCAGTAACTATAATGCAGAAGCTGCTCTGATCAGAATTACAAAAGAATGCAAGATTCAGGAGTTGAAGAATTCTTCATCCAGGCAATTTGTTTAAAAAGGGGGGAAATAATTAGGCAAAAAGCAAATGAAGCCTTTTTTTAAAAAACTAACTTGCTAGTGTAGAATTTCAGAAACATAAGTTTACATGCAGTCCTGTAACTCTTGATTGTCTAACAAAAAGATTGCCATATACAGTACTGGCTTTATTTTTCTTGTGGCCAATTGCCTTTGTGGTGGATCTGTGCATATACATTCTGTGTACACCAATCCCCTGTTGCATCTGGAATTACCAGCATCCTCTAAATATCTGCCCTAGAGAGATATGAAATTGGCCAGACCAATTATTAGAATACTAATGGCTTCAGGGGATGGAATGGACAATAGAAGATGCTTCCACCTGCTTATTTGTTTTCTTTACTAGAGGAAATACTGTCTGTGAATAAAAGCAATAATTCCATGCATGGAAGGAATGCACAGTCTGAATCCATTAGAAGTACTAATCTATGCAGAATCCACCAAGAACCTTTCTATTCAGCCAGAAGTCGATCTCAATGAGACTGTTTTGAAAATAGATGAGTCAATTGCTCTAATGCCATCAGCAAATCATTATATGACATGCCATACTGTATATATTTTGAACTGTGGAATAGAGGCTGCTTTTCCATTAAACTAATGCAATCTATCATATATCTATTAAAGAAACATCTATTGGATATGCCAATCAATAAATAAAGGTAATATTTATGTAAGACTAGATTGACAAGACACGGATGACTTCTTCAAGAATGAATAATACTCATTATGAGATTTAAAAAATGAATACATCCAAATGGAGACATGTTGTTTGCATTTAATTAAATGAAGCAATTACAAAATCATCTTAAAATATTACAATCATTTAGCAACTGGTGATGTGTTAAAAAGATGAAAGGACTGGACACTGTTGGTAGAGATCATCTCGATTGTGCTGTCAACCCAATCCTCTTTATATTTTCCTGGGATCCATGCTGCAGGTCCAATAGTTTTTAAGTACAAGTATTTCATATGCAGCCAGATAATTCCTTGTCATAGGACCAGCCCAAGCAGGTTGCAAAGTGGCATTAGGTGTGTCTTGTAGGGCAGATCTGGCATTTCTACTTCTCAGATCCTTGGACCTGTCCATCTCAGATAATGCCTCATCATAACGTGTTATTGACATCCACTCTTCAGCCATTTAGCAAGATGTTCTGTACACACCATAGACCCTTATTTTGGTCACTAATTTTTAAATAATGTAATGCAGGCCAAAGCAATTCATACCCAGCAACAAAAGTCTCTATTAGGAGGATCATTCCTAACTTAAAAACTTTGCAGTAAATCATGATGTAAATGATGCAATTACAGTATTGTCTTCACGTATTACAGTATAATGCTGGCATCTTCATAAGTGATATCCATAGAAAATATATATTACTTCTATTTCTTAACCACTGCTGTCAGCTGGAAGCATCTGGTATATGAATTAACAAAATAAATAAATAAATAAAAACAAGCACCTACATACAAATATACCAGAATGCTTTGATATAATTTAGGACAGAAATTCAATTCTTCATTTCATCTTTGGTTGAAAAAACTAAAAAGAGAGAGAAGAGAGAAATTAGAGTATAATTAGTCTATAATTAATATTTGGGCATGCTATCTTAAAACATGGAACCACTAGAGCAGACACGTCAAACTCGCAACATCACGTGACATCGCGCAACGTATCGGAACATTTCCGCCATTGCCGGCAAAGGGGTGGGCGCGGCTTCTGGATGATGTGTCCGGCCCATGGGCCGGCAGTTTGACACCCTGCACTAGAGTAATACAAGAAACACCGCTGGATTTATCTAAAGAGAAAATTAGGACATTTCTTTCAAAATGGCGTTATTCTGTCCATTTTCAGTAAGCCATAAGTGAAATTGGCAATATATTTAAAGTTCCCCAAAAAGAGGAATGTTTCTCTACAGAAGGGCAGAAGCTGCTGCTTAACTACTGGAGTGATTTTTTTAGAATTTGTTAGCTTTAAATTAGTATAATGACATAAATGTAAATAGTAGTTGGTAACTCTTCATGCATGCACTCTGAAGCATAAATTTGTAGTTGTATATTTTTAAATATACAGTGACAATTAGAACAATTAATCAGTGGAACAACTTGCCTACAGAAGCTGTGAATGCTCCAACACTGGAAGTCTTTAAGAAGAGACTAGAAGCCATTTGCCTGAAACGGTATAGGGTTTCCTGCCTGAGCAGGGGGTTGGACTAGATGACCTCCAAGGTCCCTTCCAACTTATTATTATTGTTATTATTATTATTGACAAAGCTGCAACTTAAGAGTCAATTTTACCCAATGTTGCTGCCTGTTAGTTTGCACTTCATTTCAGTCCAAATTTCTTCCACGCTTTTTCAAATGCTACTTGTCCCATGAGGAATGTGATGGTAAAATTCCGTTTGTACCATTCCCTACATTTTAGAAGCAAGGGAACATAGCAAAATCATGGTCATCTTGAAAAAAATATTAAGAAGATAAATATTTAGAAAAACCTTTCTCTCTCTTGTATAATTAAAGTGAACCCTAACAAATTTGTACTGTTAGAAATACCTTTCTAGAAAAATACCTTACTCTGTACTATATGTGTATGGGTATGTGCAAAAACATATGCTCCATTATTTGAAGCACCATTTTATTTATTTTATTTTATTAGGCTAACATGCTTCTGTAGTATGAAAAAGGTCTCTTTTAATAAAGCTTATATAAACTGCAATAATATACCAATGCAGTGAATACAAATTAGGTTAAGAGACATTCTTTTATTTCTGAAACGAGTTTCTAACTCTACAAATTCATCAAAAGATCTAAGTATGGTCCTCTTCTGAATGTGTTGCATAGCCCTATCTGATAAACAATAAGTTAACAATTTATTAAATTAATACAAAAATGTTGTGTTATTAAAATATGATAATACAGATAAGATAAATGATTTTATCACTCGGATAAATTTTATCATTTTAAATATTGCATACAATATTTAAATGAAACTAAAACTAAAGAGAGAAGAGAGAAATTAGACTATAGTCTATAATTAATATTTGGGCATCCTTACAATGGAACTATCTTAATACACAGAGCCACTAAAGTAATACAAGAAACACCACTGGATTTTTTCTAAAGAGAAAATTAGGACATTTATTTCAAAATGGTGTTTTGCTTTTTCATTGTATTAGTTACCTTGGAAATATACTTTTTAAAATAGAGTAACTGTTTCAAAGAGCAGCTATACTTATGTGTGTTCAAAAGTATCTTTGCTTAATTCATCTGGATTTTCTTCCAACTATGTTCAGAGTTGTATTGTAATAAAGTGAAGTGCTGTATCAATGTGTCCAGATAAATTATATTGTTTCCTAGTTCAATATTTAATGTAACTCTTATTGCCTATTGTCCTATTAAATTAAAACTGTGAATAGGATTATATATTTTAATCTTAATGTGGTATATCATGTAGCAGTACTGTACTGTATGCAAATAATGATAAGAATCCTGTTTCTAAATGACAAATGAACTTATGCAGTTTATTTAGGACTGCAACATCTTACCTGGAAGCATGCAAACAACTACACTTTCTAAATCTACAATTTTATGCCCCCTTAGCTGTAAATCTCAGTGAATGCAATTGAGTGTTTTAGGCCTCATGGTATCTGCCTCAAGGCCTTCTATGATCACTTAGGTAGATTATGACACTGATGCACTGTCTACTGTGCTAGATGAAATGCAGTCAATAAAGAAATATTAAGAATATAAAAAGTACAGTGCAGATTGGTAGGTGAGTGAATAGCAACAGAGAAACAGATAAAGTCAGCTGGTGATTTGGAAACAGTTCCAAAAAGTTTATTAAATAAATTGTTGAAAGAAATCAATGAAAGAGAAAGGTAAACTGATTTAACAAATAAGGAAAGAAAAGTATCCTGAAAAGTATCTCTTACCTATTATAGTATACATTTTTTCCCAAGTTTTTACTTAGGAAATCTTTGTAAAATTCAGCCATTTCTTCTGCAGTCAGTGATGCTTTCTGACCTGAAAGAGAAATAAAATCACAATCTTAACGGTTAATTTCTTTGTTATTTATTTGACAGGTTTAATATCAAATAAGAACTGAAGCCAGGATATCCAAATTTATGGATTTTTGGCTACATACTGTCTCTTCTATATACAAACAACTCTCCACAAAATAGCTGTATTATTTTAAGGATGTTCAAATTAAATATCTTTACGAACTCTGTAAAATGGAAATGCTGTATGAATTACAAACAGTAGCATTAGTAATAACTGGTTAAATCATGGCTGTCCAAACTTTTGGCTTGCTGCACTGAGTGAAGAGAAATTGTCTTGGGCCACAAATAAAATATATAATATAGTTAGTGTATATAAATAACAAACTTCCTGTTAAAAGCTTACAATCTTGTGGGGATGCCTTATTAACTGTTCAGGAGTGCATGTGGCCTATAGGCCATGGATTGGGATGCCTGGGTTAAATGAATAGTATAGTACTAAGCAGAGAAATAAAAACATTCTTTTGTAGCTAAGAGTCACCCCAAATTCATGGAAAATTATAGACTTCTTCCAGGCTTCTCAGTAATTAAATTTTAGTTATATTACTCCTTATCATGAGTTCTCTAACTTGTAACTTCATTCTCAAGGAGCCTAATGTTCTTATTCTAAAACTGAACTTTCTGCAATAGAATCTATTTTAAATCACTAATGAAATTTGAGGATTAGAAACACTGTAAGGAAATTAAGCTATGCTACAGCAAATATTCCAAGCCATTTTTGTTTTAGCTTTACCAAATACAGTCATATATGCATGATTTCTTTGATCAAAAATGGGATATAAGTATTCTAAGATTTAAGATTCTAAGATTTAAAATCCACAAGTAACATAAATCATTTAAGAATGTATGCCAAATGGTAAAACTAATGATCTAACCTTTGTCATCTCTTGGCTGTATACCTTTGGCTTTCAATCTAGAACAAACAAATTCTTCTTTTTCCTGAAATAAGATTCAATAATATTATAATGTATTGGTTCTTAGTTTATTGGTATCATCGTATTAAGTGATAATTATCAATCATAATAGTTTATGATTGCAAAATCAACTCCATCTAATATTTTAACTGATGACAAAGATACTCTTCAAAACAATTAGAGATTAAAATACCATGTTTCCCTGAAAATAAAACCCAGTCTTTTTTTGCCTCCAAAAGAGGCACCAGGTCTTATTTGTGTGTGTGTGTGTGTGTGTGTGTGTGTGTGTGTTCTCCACGGTTTCACCTCGTGGCAGCGGCACCAACAGCCCTGTCCAGCCGGCCCACTTCTTCTGCAGCCAAAGGAAATGCCTCTTCAGCTGAGAATGGAGCTCCTGAATGATGCACAGGACGCCCCCCCCCCACACACACAGCTTGCATTTTGCCATCAGAGGCCTTCCAGAAAGGCCTCTGACAACGAAATACAGGCTGGGGGGCCCTGCAGAATAAGTGGGCCAGCAAGGCGAGGCAGGTGTCGATTCATGGGAGGCCTGGCTGCAATGGTAGGTGGGTGCGGGGTGTGTGGGACTGCTCCACCCTCCCCACTCCCACCCTAGCTTGATTTTTAGGCATGCACCTTGCCCAAAACTAGGGCTTATTTTGGGGGTAAGACTTATATTAGCCCCCCCAAAAAATCAAGCTAGGACTTACTTTCGGGGTGGGTCTTACTTTCGGGGAAACACAGTATCTTCAACATATGCAATTCTGTAACAAAAAAAATCAGTCATTCTGATATGACTATTAAAAGTGAGAGAGGAACACACTTGTACAGCAATACTTCCCCCTACAAAAAGAATACACTGGTTCTAGGTTGGCGTAAACAGATAATTAAGTTTATGATAGTAAGACTTCATAATTGACATTGGAGAAATTTAGAAAAGAAAAATGTTAAAAATATTACAAATATAAAACATGAATTGTATATTGAATAGTTGAATAGTATCATTGCTTTAAACAAATCTTCCTACAAGACTTAAATGAACAACCAGTGCCATCTAGTGGTTTTATATTTCTACCTTTCTAAATGATAAATTTTGATTTGCCCAGAATTCTTGATTCCAAGCCTGAGTTTCCTGCCTAAGTTCTCTCAGTCTTCGCTCCAATGGAGTTTCATCTTTAGGAACATAAAATATTACTGGTCGAAGGTTTGAACACTGATCAGGAGGTCCAATCCAATCACAACAAGAATCTGAAGGTGGGTGAAAACGTGAAACCTTAAAAAGAGAGGAGGAGGGGTTAATAATACAAACCATCACAAATTATCTCAACATTATATTGCCCAAAGAGGCAGGCTATACAAACAATTATAAAAGTGAGATAAGATTAAGCAGAATTTTAAAGAACAACATTTAACACTGGGCAAAATTCAATCTTATGTCTGTTTATCTTGTAGTTTAGCAAACATCAAATAGGTGGTGAAATGAAGAAATAATCATAACAAATATTTTTTTAAAAAATAAAATATAATGCACACAATTTTCCAAATTTCATACACAGATCCTTTTTTCCCGATAGAAAACAGTTGTGGTATTTGTGATATGTCTCTGTAAGACTTAATATCTTTAGTTTGCCCTTAATCCCCCAAACACCCAAATGTGCAGTTCCAAAATCATGAGATCATGCGTTACTGAACATCCCCACTGTAATTTTTAGATCCTCTTTTTTAACAAGAAAACTTCAAGTGAAAAACTGATCTCCTCATAAAGAAGTAACTGAATCAGAAAAAAGAAAATAAACCACAAAACAGAATACCGCATAGGAGTAAAGTTCATGGAAGGCTGATAAACTGAAGCAATTGTTTGTAATTTTAACTGCAGAAGATGAATTGTGAGGATATTAAAATCATTTTATAAGCTGCCCTTCAAAATAATTTTTCCAGGTAACTTGTAATACAGTTTTCTGAAATTGTAATTTTGAGACTAATCTTAACTAATCTAACATGGCAAAAAAAACCCCAAAATGTTATTGGAGATAAATGGAAACAGCAATAGTTACTGACTCTTACTCCTAGTTTGGGGGAATTGTATTAAAGTTTCAAAAGCTAACAAAATAGGTGTGCCTCATTCCAGTTCTAGGGACCACTATGGACCAGGTAGTAGCATCAGTGGAGAAGGGTGTCAGAAGGGAGAATAATGTACTTAATGTGGTGACCCAAGTCTTCATCCCTTTATACACACATAAAGAAAAGGAAGAACTTAGATTATGATGCCATATCCACTATCCCACAGAATTCAGTGAGTAGGTGTGCTCCATTCATTTCTTGTCAAGCCTCACGTGAGGAAGGATGGCTTAAAGGTCTCAGTGATGGTGAACCTGATTGCAACCCAAAACCCACTTATTTATCACCGGGTGCCTGGTAGGCATGGTCCACTGGGTGGGCGTGGCTGTGGTGGTCACGGCAGATTGGATGGGTGTGGCCAAGGTGGGCCTGGTCACCTCAATGTTGCTTTTTTTTTATTTGGAGGGACACCTGTGGAGAGGGACACCTGTGGAGGGTAGGCAGGAGGCTCATCCTGCAGCTGAGGCAAGGCAGGGTGGGGGTGCCATTGCCATAGGGCAAGGCAAGGGCTGGGGAGGCTGCTGTCTGACACCATTGGCCCCCGCACACAGAGGCCAGTGAGTCCATGGGGGCCAACAGTGTCTGTCAACAGCCACAGTCTGCCGGCCCTTCGACTGGCACACTCTGGGGCTCCATAGCCCGCCACCAGCAGTTCAAAGAAGCTGCATCTGAGATGGATGGCCGGCCGACAGCTGAGGAGGCGATGCAGTGGGTTGTGCCTGGGAAAAGGAGAGCATGCGAGGCCAGGAGGAACGGGATGGGGGGGAGGGAAACCCACCACGCGGGGTGCATCCGGCCATGTGGGACTTCGGTGAGTTAGCAGGCGGTTGGTTGAAGAGGGACAGTTGCCATCTCCGGGGCATGGCGCGTGCGCCCACAGAGAGGGCTCTGAGTGCCGCCTCTGGCACGCGTGCCATAGGTTCGCCACCACTGGTCTAAGTAATTCTTTAGGCAGTTCCAAAATATGAAGAGATTCAGGAGTTAAAATCAGTTTCTTAACTTAAAATTCTTAAAAGTCATGCTGATGATGAAGTGAATATTCAGTCCCAGGGAGTTCTCTGGCTGTCAGTTTCCAAACTGTCTTCAAAATCAGCTTTACATAAAAGTACAAAACAGTGATCTAGGTGAGCAGTTAGCTACCAGAGCACTGATTACTGAAGCTAACCTAAGTGGTTAAAAGTGCATTGAACAGAAGAAAGCATTTTTGTTTAATGAAAAAAAAAAGAATCTCACATCAACAAAAGATGCAACCAGATCCCTTTTATTTCATAGAAAAAACAAACCCAAAAGGAATAATATACTAGAATGCACAAGTTATGCACAGTGCCTTGTCTAGGATAAGAAACAATCGCTTTACTAATTCCAAGCGGCTTCCTTCATTTCTGTGATTTGCTTATGAACATTTGATGAATAAATCACAATTGGCTGGATTTACAGAACACGCAAAAGCAATCAGATTATCGTTAAAACTTGTGCCATGTCAGGGGTCGGCAACCTCGGCTCTTTTATGACTCGTGGACTTCAACTCCCAGAATTCCTGAGCCAGCATAGCTATGCTGGCTCAGGAATTCTGGGAGTTGAAGTCCACGAGTCATAAAAGAGCCGAGGTTGCCGACCCCTGTGCTATGTGAACCAAGCCACCGACTCTATGACAGCAGAAAGTTACCCGGTGCCCTCCCACAGTCTCGTCACGCTGGCTTGGAAAAGATTCGGAACGGAAGCATGAAACTTTGGCAGGGCACCCGGGTACCTAGCCCTTTATTTCCTCCGCGTTACCTTTCTCTTGGGAGGCGAGGGCGCGCTCTTCCTCTCCGGGTCTTCGCCACGCGAAGATCCCCCGGAGACTGAGGATGACAAAAACCTGCAGCCCGCGCAGCTCGAGACTAGGTACGGGCAGCCGCCCAGGCTGTATGGCAACCCTCGGCTCCTCACGGCAATCGCCATCCAAGCCAGACCAAGGCAAGGGATAAACACCCCACGCAGCCGCCAAGGACTGAACGGGCCCGTTGCTTTACGGCAAGGTCGTGAAAGGCGGGGGAGGGAGAGTTCCCTGAGAGTTCTCGCGCGCTCTCCTCGTTCCCTCAAATGGCGCCGGCGTTAGCGAACGCCGGGAGTGCGCGCGAACCGGGCTGGGAGCTGGAGTGTTGTTGCAATCAGCCCTAGATCGTTTCCGAGCCACCCTTGAGGTGAGAGAGGGAGCGGAGAGGGAGGGACGCGGTGGCGAAGGTGTCACGGGCAGCTACTGTGCGCTTCCCAAGGACAGTCGTGGGAATTGGACAGCGGAGGGAATGATGGAAAGTCCGCACGCTGGTTCGAAGGAAGGGAGCTAGAGGACGACGTTAGTGAAATTACCTGACTCGTGGGGTCTTTTGTGTGTGTGTGAAGTATGGAGTGAAGATGAAGAGGAGAAGACTTGCGGAATAAGGAGGGAAAGTTGGGCAGCCGGTGCTTGCCGACGGGGCGAAGGAACTGGGCGAGTTAACATGCCCGGGTGATGGGTGTTGTTTTTTTTAATTGGGAAGCGTGGAAGCGGCTCCAGGCTTCTCAAACTGAAAAAAAAACAACAGCAAAAGCAGCCCTGCCTGGTAAAATTGCTTGGTGGGCGGTTGTGAAGAGCAGCGAGACTGGCATGCCGGTGAAGTTGGAAGCTGAATCGAAAAGAGGAGGAGGAGAAGGCTCAGCAGAGCCCTGCAGCCGACGGGGTGGACTGAAAGCTCCGCTACGCAAGCCCAATTGTCGCCCTTTCCAGCCCATCGGCCTGTGGCGTCCTCGCCTGCCTGCCTTTTTTTTTTTCTTCTCCAGAGGTCAAGATGGGCTGCTGAGGGAGAAAGCCGTCGAAGCCCTCGTTCCTTGGGGCCGGCGGAGGGACGGACCTGGATTAGGCAAAGGTGGTCGGGCGGAGTGGGGGGTGGGTGGGTGGGAGAGAAGGGGAGCGCCTGGCCTCCCAAGGCGGGTAGGCCAAATGGCTGTTCGCCTCGTGTTGCGTGTTCTTGTTTGCGGCGAAGAGGTGTAAAGCAAAGCCCCCTTAGTGCAGCGGGGCGGGCTTCCTGGAAAGACCCGCTCTGCGTCAGATCAGGCGACTAGTCCGCACTACTACTTGCAGGTGTGAAGCAGCGGCCGCGCAGGGGGCGGGCGAGTATTTAAGCGTAGCGTAGTTGACGGCGACGGAATCCCGGCGGGAAGGATGGATTTAGGGCAGCGTTTCCCAACCTTAGGAACTTGAAGATGCGTGGACTTCAACTCCCAGAATTCCCCAGCCAGCGTAGCTGGCTGGGGAATTCTGGGAGTTGAAGTCCACGCATCTTCAAGTTCCTAAGGTTGGGAAACGCTGATTTAGGGAACAGCTGGGAACAGCTGCGTCTGGGGGTGGCGAATTGAGGCCGGAGATTTGTCACGGCGAGGATGGTCTTTCACACACACACACACACACCCTTCCCGGGAAATAGCTCCTGGTTATAAAGGGTGCGTGGGAACGGGGAAACAGGAATTAGGCCTGGCGGGATTCTCCTGTTCTCGTCTCCTCCGGAACCCGAAGCCCTTCGCTTTCTCGGCCTCCCCGGCGACCCCCCTCCTGCCGCCCTTCCCGGAGAAGCGCCCCGGTGGCCAAAGCGGAATTAGATTGTGCGGCATTGTGAAGTCACGGGAGCGGGGGGAGGGGATTGAGGACGGCGGGGAGCTTGTCCCCGCGCTCTACCTGGGGGAAGCGGCCCGAGCTCGGGGCTGATTCCTGGCTACCTTCCTGCAGGAATGTAGGATTGAAACGGGGGCCGGGGGATCAAGCTCTGTGCGCGGGGACTCGCTTCCCCCAAAGAGCTTCTCACTGGGTAAGAAGAATAGGAGGGAGGCTACAAGTGCTTGGGGCTGAATTGAGTTGCAGCTTCGCTCTATACTCCTATCTATACCAAAGCAGTAGCTGGTAGAATGGGAACGTGTTTGTTTGAATGGGATCGGTGGACCAGACAGACTCAAAGCATTGTCACCCCGAGTAGCTAAAGGACTTGTGCCGTTTGAAATTAAGAGGACGACTGTCTTATTTCTGGAGAAAAGAGGAAAAGGCAAAAAATATAACTTGGTATTTCCCTGGGATGAGCAAAGAAGGTTAATGAGAGAATATGTCTGTTTTTGTCCCTGTTTTACCTGCTTTTGATACTAGAAGAATATTATTTGGGAATGCAGTTGCTACTGTTTTTTCCCCCAATACGTGAGCACTTGTTATGACTTGCGTGTGGTATTTAAAGACATTGGGAAAAGAAACCACCCTGCTTGGAACATTTTAGTTCATACTTTTTTACTTTTGGCAAGGGGTAGACCAGTTAGGCATATTTAAGTTCATAATTAATAAGCATCAGAGTTAAAACAACTGGCACAATCTTTCAAGAAGATTAGAGTTATTGTATCTTCAAAAAGATGTTATGTTACTGTACTATATTGTCTCTCGAATAAAACAATAGTGGAATATTTCTTGAGTACTTCCAACTGCTCGTATATGTTTTTTTTTAATATTTTCAAGCAATCTGTTACATTTTATTATATTTTCCATTGTTTTTAGTTCTGTTGAAACTGGATGAAGAAAAAGAATGGATATGGGTAACCAACATCCATCTATCAAAAGGCTGCAAGAAATACAAAAAGAAGTCAAAGAGTTTGAACCTCAAGTAGTAGCCTTCAGTGGTTTGTCCAGTGATAGAACTTACAAGAAATTAGAAAGGACTTTGACTAAACAGCTTTTTGAAATAGATTCTGTGGATGCTGAAGGAAGAGGTGATGTTCAGCAAGCCAGAAAGAGGGCTGCCCAAGAAACTGAGAAACTGCTTAAGGAACTGGAGCAGAATGCAAACCATCCGCAAAGGCTGGAGATAGAATCCATATTTAACGAGGCACAGGCATTGGTGGAGCAGGAAATCACTGCTTTTTATAAAGGAGGCAACTGTGTAACTGAGGAATTTGAAGAAGGTTTACAGGATATAATTTTTAGACTCACTCAGGTAAAAACCGGAGGGAAAATTTCTCTGCGGAAAGCCAGATATCGCACCCTGACCAAAATATGTGCTGTTCAAGAAATTATAAGTCGTTGTACAAAGCAGCAGCCTTCCCTGCCATTGTCCAGTGATGCACATCCTTCTGTTTCCAAAATTAATTCTGTCATAGGAGATGTGAACAAAGCAAAAGGGACTCTTATTGCTGTATTAATGGGAGTAAATAACAATGAGACCTGCAGACATTTATCCTGTGTACTCACAGGTCTGATTGCTGATCTGGATGCCTTAGATGTATGTGGCCACCCAGAAATAAGAAACTATCGTAAAGAAGTAGTGGAAGAGATCAATAGATTGCAAACATATCTGGATCTGGAAGAAGAAGCAGATTCCACTTACGCTTATGACTTGGCACAAAATGGATCCATTATAAAAATAGAAGAAATACGCACGAACATGAAAGAAATTAAAGCTTCCCTTTTAAAAATAGAGAAAGCTTCAGATTTGTATCTAAAGTCAAAGACAGAGCTGCAGGGGTTAATCGCCCAGTTGGATGAAATAAGCCCAGGCAATAATCCCTGTATCCGAGAAGCCAGGAGGCGAGCTGTGATAGAAGTGCAAACCCTCATAACTTATATTGACTTAAAGGAGGCGCTTCTTAAACAACAAACTTTTGTAGAGCAAACAGAAACAGAAATCTCATCACAAAAAGCAATTTGGAATATTCTTGGAAATGTGGCTCAGATTCAACAAGAGGTGTTGTCTTTTGATGGGAACAGAACTGATAAGAACTACATGCGGCTGGAGGAGCTCCTCACCAAACAGCTTCTAGCACTTGATGCTATAGATCCTCAAGGAGATGAGTGTTCAAAGGTATCTAGAAAGCAGGCAGTGAAGCTTGCACAGAACATTCTTTACTATTTGGACATGAAAACTGATGAATGGGAGTACTAAAATAATACTGGTCTTATGTGCTAGATGTTGATTTCTCTCTTGCACTTTATAACAGACTCCCATAACTACAAGACTAACAGTTCCATCATTTGCTCATCTCTTTGAGGTTGAGTAAAAGTTGGATTGGGTTAAGCAGCAACTTTTTCCTGCTTGTGCAATCAGGCAATGAAGGCAGTCCACGTACCAATTATGTTACAATTTTTGTCATAGCCTGTTTTCAGTTGCTTGCATGATTTGTGAAGAAGACTCCCAAAATTGCATCTCCAGCTGTTGCCTAAAGCTTTCTATATAAAATTCTACATCAAGACAAAATACAGTTTTGCAAAATCAAAGCAAAACTAATGAGAAAATTCAGAGCAAATGTCAGTCAGCCTTAAACCAGTTTAGATATTTGCAGTTGTCTGGTTCAAACCAGTTGCAATCCAAAGGATTAAATGCAAATTACTCATGGCTGTTTTGTGTGTTTGATTTAATATTGCTGATCTTTCACCTGAGATTTTTTAATAGTTTGGCATAATATGAAACATGAACATATCTGAAATATAAATATAAATTGTAATTGTATACTTTCTTCTGACTTCCATAGGATTATTTCAGAATTAACAGACTTACAGTCGATCAGTTTGCACATTCTGGAGTTCTCATTATGTAAACTAGAGGAACACCAGAATATAGAAATGTTACGACTTTAAAAATAGAATGCATAGCATAGGTTGAACAATATATATTTCCTGAATTATGGTGCTTTTCAGTAACCAAACAATGATCTTGAATTTGGGATCTTAATAGCTGTGGAGATATTTTCCTTTAATTTTGTGAAGACTTGGTAGATATTTGGCAACTTGTCAAATATTCCTTTGCATTTTTTTGATTGATTCATCATTTCTTTTTGCAGACCAAGCTTGACACAAAAATGTTACTTTTTCTAAGATTTCATGTGCTGCTGGTTATAGCTTAAGAGTGTTGTTTAAAATTATTTTCTTTTTCCAAATGCTGTTTATGATTTATGCAGACAGCAGATATTTCTTTTGACTTTTTTATCTTTCAATCCATCAGAATGATTAAACATTTCAGAAAACAGAATTTAAAAAGTAGAAGCATTATTATATATTACTTTATCTTGAATAGGTTACATGTACTATTCCTGAGTATAAAAGAAAAAGTTGCTTTAATTTTTTAACGTTGTGTCCTCCACACATTTTTGTCTTCACTGAAGTTTCATAATTCATTAACAATGTCTGATAATATTTCTGAATACACCAAACTTAAGTCAGTTTAACTATAATTTTTCCCTATTGCTTATAAATTCAGAATAGGAGAAATCACCAGCAGTCATATTTTCAGAATGCATTATTAGTATCATCCAGAAATCTGCAGTCAATTAATATGTAGAATAACATGTTTCTAATCCAAACTCCATATAGTAATCAAAATTGGCTTGTAGAAGATTATTTCTACAATACATGATTAATGCATGCTGAGATATTACATTGATGTCTATGAATACAATTTTAGTATAGAATTAAAAGGCATAAGGCTTATTCTTGAGAAACAAGTGCCTTTTAAATGACCTTTGAATTTGTAGCACCTTGTAGTTTATGACTGCTGTAGTTTACTTCATGGTGTTTTTCAGTGAAGCTTTTTCTGTATGATGGATTACTTATCATTTATCATATTTGTAAGGCTCTACTGGGATATTAGCAAACGCCTAAAACCTTGATGGCAGCAAACTCCGTTTTGCTTAGTTTTGTCGTCGACTTAGTCTCTTGGCTCAATTCTCTGCTCTCTCATGTGTGTCATTTCTGTAAGACGTAAAAAAGGAGTAGTGGCTCAATTTACTTTAAAATTAATTTTGATCTAGCTGTATTTTTTTAAGCTTGGTGTATTTTTGTTGTCCTGATATTTTGGTGAATCTTTGTCAATGAACAGTTAATAGAGTCCAAAATGGACTAATAAGCATTTGGGTAACTTCATCATCAGTGACTTCATTTAGTCCCTTTTGTTATTGCTTAAAATGATTACTTTTACCTGCTTGTAACTGTTCTAGTTTGGGTCCTTAGTAAATTGTCTAGCATATCTGATTAAGATATTTTCACTTTCATTAAAAGTTTTCATTCTAGTTACATGGTTTTGATTATAAACTCTGCATACATAATTTCCACATGATTTGGATTCCCCATTAATATAACTTTGAAAATAATAATACAAGTGTTTTTCTTCTAGTCTCTTTTTCCCTATATAGGACTTCAACTTCCACGTGGAAGCCATTGCTTATCTGCATACTCTGAAATGAGATGGCAGATTAGACATGTATTTTTAGGGAACAAATAAGTAATTGTGTATCTACTTGTCCCTCAGCTCACAGAAAACTTCACCAGAAGATACTTTTGTGAAAGAAAGAGAAAGATGATTAATGCTGATTCTCCTGTCTCTTTACCTCTCTGCTTTCCATAAAATAAGCTTCAGTGTTTAGGGAGCAGCATTAAATTTGGTGTTGGCAATTGTAGCAAAAAGAAAGTTTATATTTGGATTTGGGTTTTATGCTGTTTATGCTTCAGACATGTATTCTTAATGTTGGTTACTAGTTATTAGCAACTTGCATGGGGAAAAAAACTTCAATAAATTCCAACGACTGTAGTAGAAGAGGAGAAAGTCTTTCATTCCCATGCAGTTCTGAAGAAGTCAAGCAATGATTTACGGAACTTTCTGGAATCACATAGTGGGTGATTTAGTGATTTAAAAAGAATGGAAAACTGTAAAAGCAGTTCAGAACTGTTTCCCTTATGCAACTGAAGGCCATTCTGTTTTACACCACATGCATCTGGTGTTTTTTGTTATTTTAACTTTAAATTTTTCTATTAATGTTTTGCTTATGTTTTATATGTAACTGCAATGCTATTGTTCTAAACTTCAACACATAGGCTTCTAGTACACAGAGACATTCTTAAGGTTCTCATAACTTGTATCTTTTAAAAGATGCAGGTTTTAAAGAGAATGTAATAAAATTACAGTAGATATTGTAGTAAAAGCATAATTTCCCATTTTTCTATTTAAAAGTAATCTCTAGCTCACAGATTTAAGTGTGCTTTGCTGATCTGTTATTTTAAAGTTACTTGGTATAATTATAGATCTGATTTTTGCATGAATAAATATAAAGTAAATATGATAAACCAAAATGAAACATTACAAATTTGTTTTGCCCTTTTAAGAATATTCTTTTTCTACTTAACATGTAAGTAGGTTACAGCACATATTTTCCATGCAATGATTTAACAGTGTCTTCTGCAGTTTTGCATTGGACCAGATTGGAGGGTTTTTTTAATATAAAGGCTTTTGTGCAGTGCCATAGTATTTAGGGTAAGAAACATGTAATTCTATTCAAATACATCATGATTTTGATTGTATTGCTTTAGATATTCTGTTGCTCTAAAAAGCCTTCTGATAGCTTTCTGATGTTTTTGCTAGCAAACATGAAACAATTTTGTTTTGAGCAGTTTGAAATTAACTATTCCAATATGACTGGCAAACCATTGTAATCAGCTTCTATAATTAAGCTTTCTCTGGGCACTAGACCTGTAGTTGATACATATTCTGTTGTATGTTAAATTTGAGAACAAGCTACCACGTGGCTGGAGCTTGCTGGTTTTTGATTTAAGTGTATCATCTCATGTTTATGTATTGCACTGTTCAGTATATACAGATTCAGAAATCAATAAATTATCTGGATGTTGCTTTCTTGACAATTCACTTTAGGACAGGATAATTCCTTGTGTTGTACGGTGGGTTGTGTGCATAAAATTCTATACTTTGACATAATGGTCTATAGCAGGGCTTTTCAACCTTTTCACCCATTGTACCATTTTAGGATATGGCAACATCCGAGTACCACCAGTTGCCTAGCAAGGTGTCAAAAACTTGACCAAAAAAAAAGGAAAAAAGTGATGAAGTACATGTAGTCCTCGACTTACAACAGTTCGCTTAGTGACTTTTCAAAGTTACAGTGGCACTGAAAAAAGTGCCCCCCAAGCCACAGCCGAGCAAGACACCTGCCTGCCTGCCCGGTGGCGCTCTTCCTCCTGTCCGAGGTTTTCATTGTTGTGAGCATTTCTGTTGAGGATTGGCAGCAGGGGTGAGAGTGGGGGGGTATTTGGTTTTTATTTCCCCTGTCTGCTGGGTGGTTGCAGCAGGTTTTGGTCACTTCACATGACCCTGGGACATGAATCAGTTGCCAAGCATCTGAATGTAAATCACAAGACCCTGGAGATGCTGCAACATTCCAGCTGATTGGCAATTCTTCTGGGCTTAGAAGTGCCAGGATCAGCGCCGAGCTCCAGCTGGAGCCTGGCGCTTCCACTGAGCCCTGACAGCCCAGAAGAAGTGCTGATCCTGGCGCTTCCGCTCAGCCCTGACAGCCCTGCAGCTCCAGCCATCTCTCGCTCAGGCTTGTGCAGTGCTGCCACCGGTTCAGCTCATTCCCCTTCCCCGCTACCACTTTTCTAGGATGGTCGTGTACCACCTACCAGGTGCCAATGTACCACAGGTGTTACCCATACCACTTGTTGAAAAGCTGTGGTCTATAGCCATTACTGATATGTGGATAGCATTAAAATGTTAAATTATGTTTTTCTTCTTTTTGATAAAAATATAATTCTCAAAAATGGGCCTGTTTGGTTAAGAAATACAATTTTAGAAACAACATGTAACAAAATAATATAATGAAATGTTCAGCCTTTCCTCAACTAGACACTTTGGATGGTCATACAGTACATGCCCTGATCACCTCATGATTAAATTATGGCAATGTGCTCTGCATGAGTTTGCCCTTGAAGACCATCTGGAAGCCTCAACTGATTCAAAATGCTGCAACTTGAGCAGTAATTTCCTGACAGAACAATTAATCAGTGGATCAACCTGCCTTCAGAAGCTGAGAATGCTCCAACACTGGAAGGTTTTAAGAAGAGACTGGACAGCCATTTGTCTGAAATGGGATAGAGTTTCCTGCCTGAGCAGGGGTTTGGACTAGATGACCTCCAAGGTCCCTCCCATCATCATCATTATTATTATTATTAATCAGGCACTTTTCATTATGCCCATGAGTCCCAAGCTGTGTTGGATGCCAGTAGGTTTCCAATTGCAATTCAAGGTACAAGTTGTTATCTATTAAGTCCTTAATGGCACAGAGCCTGGTTATCTGAGGGTGTTGCTTCATTTCCAACTGTTTCTGCTCACCCATTATGTTTGGGCTGAGTGAGTGGGCTCTGGCTCTCCTCAATTAAACATTTTGTGGGACCAATGAAGCATGCTTTCTAAGTCACTGCTCCCTACCTCTGGAAAAGAATCCCCCCCCCAAAATATGGACACTGCCATTGTCCTGCCATTTTGGAAAGCCCTTAAGACCTGACTCTGTTCCTAGACTTTGGGTTAGCTGCTTGTGTTTTTATTGTTTTGGTTATTTTTGAATTGGACTGTTGGTTTATATTTTTCATTGTTTTCATTATGTATTTGGATTTTGTAAGCTGCCCAGAAATTACTGAAGTGAGCAGCCATCACATATTAAATTATTATTAAAATTAAAATGTAAAATTGCAAGCTTAGAATCAGACTATCTAGGATTTAACTACTTGAACTCTTGAATGGAAGAAGTGATGTAATTGTAACAAATAACTATATGCAATTTAATGGACTTCCCAATCAAAAAGATTTTCAAAGGGGGAACAGAATACAAATGAAGTAATTAATTCTAATTCCATCTTTTTTCTAAAAAACATTCCCTTTCTTCTGCTTTTCCCCCATGTAATTTGGCATAAGAGATAAAAGATGGTGAAATTTAAATAATTAGAATAAAATTTTACTGATAGGAGGGAATTTATATTTGCATGTCCTGCATAGTTAAGACCTTCTATTTAATGCACTATAGATAGCTGGCAGAAAGAAAAAGACTAAAAAAATGGCAGATAATTCATTTATTTGGTGCTTTAGGAGTTCTGTATTAATTTTTTGCAGTGTCAACATAGCATGGATCAGACCTTTTTCAGATTTGGAAACTAGATTTCACTTAGAGATTGGTATGTTAATAAATATATCTATAACCACCTTGTGACAGTATAAACAGAAATGCCTTTTTAAAGTCAGCCTAATTATATCTATATTAAGAAGAGTGGCTTCCTTAAACCAATTTCATGCAGTGTCATTTTTCCTGGGAAATATGTTAGAAGAATTGGATTACCAAAGTAATTATAATGAACTTTGTTCCTCCTCAAGGACATCCTTACATTCTGGGACTTCATGGTAAATCTCAGTACAAATTCTGATTCCTTCAACCTTATATATTGAATATTAGGTGCTATTTATAATTTTCCCCCAACCTTAGTTTTTGAATTCTTTAGAGGAAAACCTTAAAATACAACTCCAGCTCAATCAACCTTTTGCTCCATTTGCAAGGGTGGATGGGGAGTAGAGAAAAGTCCAGGAAGCACATTTTGGCCCCAGTACTCTTGATATACCCTCTTGGCCAGACCTGCCTTTCAAGTTAAAATGGAGCTCTTCTATAGAGTATTTAGAGATGTTAGGAGACTTTTGTCATCTGTTACGCAGCTATATTATATAACTTTCTCTTTGGTGGTATTTTAGATGAATATTTTAATATTATTGTATGGTTATTATTAATGCCAGAAGTATTGGAGCAGATTGATTGATTGTTGCATGGGTTTTGTTCCACTTTTTCATGCAGGCATCAGGTTTTGGAAGAGTTCTCTAGGAAAATCTGCCTTATGAAAACTATACAGAAAAGGATTTTATTAAAAGAATTAAGGCATAAATTATATCTAGCTTACATTTATGTCTTAAAGTTAGAATGCTAACAAAGAAGCAAGATAATCAAGCCATTGTAGCACAATCTGCATGCATATTAATTCACACAAAAAACTCTTGACAAAGCAAGAATAGTTATACTATTATGCAGTAAGTGACTTTTCAAGAAGAGCCAGAAATCTTAAGGGAGTGGACCGGACAAGGAAAACATCACATGCTGTAAAATAATGTATAATAATGTATAAATAATGTATGTGTAAAATAATGTATAAGAATGTAGAAAAGAAAGAAAAACAGAGAGGGAGAGAGAAAGACAGAAAAACAGAAAAAGAGACAGAAAGAAAGAAAAATGAAGGAAAGGACAATGGAAATACATATAAAAATGTAGGAAGCACATTGGGGTATACTAAAATAGCTTGATTTCTATTGCTCAATTCAATAACCCCACTAAACTAAGCTGAAAATATTCAGAATACTCTGATGAAGTAAATATGGTCCTCTTGATTATGAGCTATCATGTTGGCATCAACTTATAACAATCACATAGATATTCTCCATCCAATTATTATTATTAATTTGTCCGAGGACGTCTCCGTAGTCATGTGGCCGGCATGACTAGACGCCAAAGGTGCACGGAATGCTGTTACCTTCCCACCGTAGTGGTCCCTATTTTTCTACTTGCATTTTTACATGCTTTCGAACTGCTAGGTTGGCAGAAGCTGGGACGAGTAACAGGCGCTCACTCTGTTACGCGGCACTCAGGTTTCGACCCACCAAACTGCCGACCTTCTGATCGACAAGCTCAGCGTCCTAACCCACTGAGCCACCGCGTCCCTTTTATACTGTAGGTATATAGGTGCAATTTTGGAAGAGGACAGTGAGATGTTCTGGGATTCCCTTTTTCTAAGCACTTGCCACAGCTTGATATAATTGAGATAATCAAAGGCCTTTCTATAATAAACAAAACACGGACTGACTTTTTAAATATTATTTGGCTTTCCCAGTTATCCAATGTGCATCAGCAATAATACTGTATCTCGTGTTCCTCAGTTTTTTCTAAGGTCAACTTAATATCTGAGATCTCCCTTTCGCTCTGGTGAATGATCTCTGGAGGGCTCGGGATAGGGGATATTCCTCTGTCCTAGTCCTATTAGACCTCTCGGCGGCTTTCGATACCATCGACCATGGTATCTTGCTGCGGCGTCTCAGGGGATTGGGAGTGGGAGGCACAGTTCTTCAGTGGTTCTCCTCCTATCTCCTGGGATGCTCGCAGTCGGTGTTGGCAGGGGGGCAGAGATCGGCCCCTAGGTCTCTCGTTTGTGGAGTTCCTCAGGGGTCGGTTCTCTCGCCTCTCCTGTTCAACATCTACATGAAACCGCTGGGTGAGATCATTCGTGGTTTTGGAGTTGGGTATCATCAATATGCCGATGATACCCAACTTTTCTTCTCGACCCCAAACCACCCCAGTGATGCCCTCGCTGTGATGTCCCGTTGCCTGGAGGCGGTTCGGGTCTGGATGGGGAGGAACAGACTTCAACTCAACCCTGACAAGACTGAGTGGCTGTACATTCCGGCATCCCGGGACATTCAAAATGTTCCATCTCTTTCTATGGGGGGTGAGCTCTTACCCCCCGTGGATAGGGCTCGCAACTTGGGAGTCCTCCTAGATTCACGGCTTACCCTGGAAGATCATATAGTGGCCGTGACTAGGGGGGCTTTCGCCCAGGTTCGCCTGGTGCACCAGTTGCGGCCCTATCTGAACCGGGATGCCCTGTGTACGGTCACTCATGCGCTCGTGACCTCTCGCCTTGACTACTGTAATGCTCTCTACATGGGGCTTCCCTTGAAGACCACTCGGAGGCTCCAACTGGTACAGAATGCGGCCGCGAGAGTTGTCTTGGGAGTTTCCCGGTACTCCCATGTTACACCTTTGCTCCGCGAGCTGCATTGGTTACCAGTTGTCTTTCGGGTGAGGTTCAAGGTTTTGGTTACGATCTTTAAGTCTTTACATGGCATGGGTCCGGGATACCTCAGGGACCACCTGCTGCCGGCATCAACTCCCCTCCGCCCTGTGCGTTCCCACAGAGAGGGCCTCCTCAGGGTGCCGCCAGTCAGGGAATGCCGACTGGTGGCCCCCAGGGGGAGGGCCTTCTCTGTGGGCGCTCCGGCATTATGGAACCAACTGCCAGTGGAGCTCCGGACGGCATCAGACCTCCGAACTTTCCGTCGTGGCCTGAAGACCCACCTATTCGAAATAGCTGGTCTGGCCTGACGGGGGATTATGGGTTTTAATTGTTGTTTTAGATTTGTATTACTGTTTTTAACTGGGCATGGGTTTAATCTTTTTTAATTTTTGTATTGTCTTTTTTATATATGCCCTGTGAACCGCCCTGAGTCCCTACCAAGGAGAAGGGCGGTATACAAATTAAATAAAACTTAAACTTAAACTTTCCATTAAGGTCTCCAATCTGCACTGAATGATCCTAAGCAAGATTTTGCTAGCATGTGAAGATAAATATATTGTATAACAGTTTGCACACTGTTAGGTGTCTTTCCCCACCCTCTCTGCCTCTTCCTTTCCCTCTCCCTTACTGGAATTTAGAATCACCTCTTCCATTTTTGGATTCTTTCTTCAAATTTACTGACATAATTTACAGATTTTTTTTATTTCTTGCTTGCTATATAGTAGATATTTTATCAGTTCCTGTAGCCTTCTAACTTAGTAATGACCAAAGTGCTGATCTAGTTTCTTCTACAGTAGAGTTTGTGGCATCTTGGATGCTGAAATCTCTACTGTACAATATTTCAGTATACTTCAATCTTTGTATGCTAGTTTTTGACTCAGCTACTGTCCATAAGTGTCCTTTAGCACACCAATTTAAGATTGGAACCTTTTTCTGAGTTCAAACATTTGGTAGAAGTTAACAGCATTCCATGCGCCTTCAGCATATATGCTGGCCACATGATCACAGAAGCGTCTTCAGACAATGCTGGCTCTTTGGCTATGATCGGAGATGAATACCACCCCTACAGATGGACATGACTGGCAGGAGAAACTTTTACCTATTTTTTTACTATGATGTTAGCATACTATTAATCAGTGCTTTTTTTCTAAAAGAAAAAGGTGCCAGAACTCACACGTCATACAACCCGCCTTGCCTACCCTACAAGGTTCCATCCAAAAAAGGTGCCGGAACTCCGTTCTGAGCGTTCTATGAGAAAATTTACTTATTTATTTATTTATTTATTTATTTATTTATTTATGAAATTTATATGGCTGCCCACTCTCTCTCAGTGACTCTAAGGGCTTACAAAAATAAAAACCCAATCCACAATCATAAAAAAAATAATACCCCAGCCCCCATGTTCATATACTAAGAGAACATGACACAAATATGATATAAAACATCTCACATCTTTCCCCCAACTTTGAAGAACAAAGTTTATTGTCTTCTGTTTGACAGAATCAAGGTTTGTTGTTTTTTTTTAAAAAACCCAGTTTGGAGAGATCTTTTATTTATATGATTGCCATGCATATGGTATGTGGTAATTGAGCTTATTTTAGTTTAGCATATATTTCCTAAAATTCTTGTTTCTCATGGGCAATGCCCTATCCATGAAATTCATATATCTTCTGTCTTGGCAAAGTACAAATTATTGTATTACTTAACATTGGCAACAAATCTGTTCTGCAGCAAAATTTGTTTTCCAGCCATGCCTGAAGAAAGGTTGATTAACAAATATTTTATAAACATATTGTGGTATTTGATTCATTACTTAACTGTATGCTCCCTCAAATAATATTTCAAATATAAAGATAAAACTTGATTATGTTGTACATTCACTATGTGAACTATATGTTATAAATAAAAAACTTAAACATAGCATCTACTAATAGTATAAAATTCTGTGTTTGACAAGGATTTCACCAACTATACTGTGTTGTCGAAAATGCTAATAACATACTTATCCCTGATATCACTGAAGAATTCTGTGGAATAACAGAGTATAATAACAAAGACCAATGTTTTCATTCCTACAATGTATTCTAGCTTAGTAAATAATTCTTAGCAATAATAATGCTGTAGAATGTCCACAATCCTACACCCTAGAAAATTACAAAGCCAGGAAAGAAAACATATTCACGTGGATGAAGAATGTCTATTTATTTTACTTTATGCTTTTTTTGGAGAAGTACCTTAATGGCTTCATGATACAATTAACTTGCATTTCCTTCCTGTAAGTGCATGTAATTAAGTTTTAAGTAATTTAATTAACTATGGTAGTCAGTGTACTGATGTTGGGATATGCAATAAGCTTCATACATTTCTTCAGTCTTGGCACTCAATGTCACTATCACAGTGGAGTAAAATCTTTAAATTTGCCATTAAACCTAAGCTAAAATAAAAATAAATAAATAAAAAAGAATTAGACTCTCTGGCTCCTACTACACAGATCCAAGATTCAGACAGTTTTGCTTTCATCTTTTGTCTTTCATCTTTCTTGGTCAAACAATATAAGCTGTCTAGTACATAGTACCATAAGCTTTAATCATATTCCTGAGTTTTCAAAGTTAGAACTAGTCAGGATAGTGTAATTTATGCTTCATAAAGAATAAAATTAGCATGACCATTTCATCTTGATATTTAAGACAGCTTTTACTTTAAAACAATTTTAATCTAAAGCATACCTAGTTGAAGTATTTACTACTTAGGATATATCTCACAAAGCAAACTTTTATTTCCAAAATAAAATTAAAAATTGCTGAAAAAACTCAATTTATATATTTGGTAGTCACTATCCAACATTTCCCTCCAGTTGACATGGCCTCTTATTTTACCTTAAAGTTTTCTTTTATAGAACCAAAATTTTATAGTACTAATAAAACAGAAAATATTTAATGAATCAAAAGCTATTAATGATAGATGTGCTTCATTTGTAATATCTCTATCTCTATCTCTATATATCCCAGATAAATTGAATAATTGATTTAGTGGTTAATCGCATTCATTAAAAATTGGCTATTCAAGGGAAAGCTAATCCTTCAGTGATATGACCACTCTGCTTTTGTCTTACTATTAACTTTTATTAATATGTTATTTATCTAATCAATTTATATTGTTGGTCAACATTTGCAATGTTTTCTAAAAGCCAGAGGTGCTTTACAGCTGTCATAATTACAGTCTGTAAAGTACCCTTTCAAAGGCCATGCTAATTACTATGTTAAAGTATTGTAAGTCAAGGACTACCTGTATGGTAAGGTGGTAAACTTGCAACAAACATATAAGGCTAGCGTAAACCTGCAGAGCCTCCTTTTCACGCAGTTCTTATTCAGAAAATTAATAATTTCAACAAGTGGCACCTGATTGATCTTATCTGGGTCTGGAAGCTAATAAGGGTTGGGCCTGGTTAGTACTTGGATAGGAAACCTCCAGGGAATATCAGGATTATAGGATGGACTAGGTTGTTGAAAAACATCCCAGAGGAAGGCAGTGCCAAACCACTTTCCATCTTGTTGCAACAACAAAAACTGAATAGACTTGTTCATGGAGTCATTGGGAGTCAAATTCAATTCAAAGGAAATTTGACAGTTGCTTTAAAATACTTTTTCCTTCCCAGACCAAGAGTTTAATTGTGGATAACAGAACAGATCTAAATCAAACAGTATACTAGGGAATGTGAAGTAGATCAGGAGTTTAAAAACAAATAAATTCTGAGTCATTAGCAGAGAAGTACTAAAGAATGTTAAAAGGATTCAGATGGTGATGGCTGTCAGGTGTGAATTTTTCTTGACCTCTTGTCAGCTGCCTTGACTATGTATGACATCATGAGGAAATAGTTTGCCTGACAATTGTAGCTTCTTTGCTAATGATGTCAGAGTTGACAGTCCACACATTTGTCTGCTGTGAAAATAAAACACCTAGTATAACACATTAGTTGCTTTACTTCAAAGAGTGTAATTTATGTAGTTATGTCCCTAAGGTTTATGAGTAAAGATTGGAATCTTAAGTGGCTTGACACTGATGACATGGAAGTGTTAAACTGGTTTGCCGTGGACTTCAAAAATAAAATCACAAGCAAGATGCTGCATGAACCTAATTTATTTATTAATTTTATTTAAAATAGTTGGCTACTTCCCTTGATTATATTTAATTTCAAGGAAAGGAATCCATTTACATTAGTAAAAAAATGTAAAAGAAAAAATTTAAAAGGCAAAAAATAAAAGCAGATGAAACCTTAAACAAGCAAATTAAACTAACTTACGGTTAAACAAAAATATATTTCTTTTCCTGATAGCAATGTACCATATAGCAACATAGTTGCCAAGCAAACCTTTTGGGGGAAATAACAAACTCTGACTAGAGAATTGTTGTTGTAAAATATTTATGTCAATCCCTTTTTTGGACACTAGAAGTCTTGGGTCCAAACTAGATGGTAGTAGCTAACATCCTAGGCCAGGGGTAGGCAACCTTGGCTCTTTTGTGACTCGTGGACTTCAACTCCCAGAATTCCTGAGCCAGGATGGCTCAGCTTGGAAACCTCTCTTTTTCCCCTCAGTATGGCTGGCTCAGGAATTCTGGGAGTTGAAGTCATAGAAGAGCCAAGGTTGCCTACCCCTGGCCTAGGCTGAACTCAGAAATCTAAGCAAGGTCAGATTGCTACTTTTTCTTTTCACTTTTTCCTTTTCTCAAATAAATTACTTTTTAATTTTTTTAGACATTTGGTCAGCCATTTCTGCTAATTGGAAAGGAATTCCAAAGGATTAGGAGCAGAGCTGATAGTTATTTGTCCTGAGATTCAAGCAATATCTCACAATAACATCAGCAAAGAACAATATTGTGCTCATTTTACTTGCATTTTGAAGGAGCCTATCCAGAAATTTAAATGGACAATTTTAACCAAAGAAAAAAAGGGCCCTTTGCTAAGTACAAAAAGTTTCCTTCACCAGATTTATACACAGCTATGATGTTCCTTTCAGCCTTCCTTTCTAAAAGCCCAAAAAGATTTTTGTTTGCTGCAATATTATTTCAGCTTTATAAAATTACGAGGACAATTAGGAAATAAACCTCCACTTGGTTATTAATGGCAGACACTCGCAGATACAGATTTTTTATTATACACATTAGAAATTATTAAAGTTGCTGAAGTACCTTTCCCACATCAGATTCTGCTAGATATATCAGAAGTTAAGTTTCCAGAACTTCTGTGACACATATACAAGGGCAATTTGGAAATAAACCTCCATTTGGTTATCAGTGACAGACACTTGCAGAAACATAACTTTTATTATACACATTAGAAAATTACATTACATTACTTTTTGACATAATTGCCATTCAAATGTCTTGTCATAATGTCTTACAAAGTTTGAAATTCCTTAGTAGTAGTCACTCGGTGCCAAATCTGGGCTATGGCGGGAATGATCAAAAACATCCCAATGAAACTGCTTCAAAGGTTCTTGGGTGCGTCTAGTGGTGTGCGGGTGAGCATTATCGTGAAACAACACCATACCAGAGGTCAGCATGCCCCGACGCTTGTTATGGATGGCTCATCTGAGTTTTTGTAACGTTTCACAGTAGACTTCTGAATTGATGGTCAAACCAGGGTCCATGAACTTCACTAGCTGTACTCCTTTGGCATCTTCACATTTGGCAGGATTTTCTATGGCACTACTTCTGGTGTGGTGTTGGTTCACAATAACACTCACCTGCACACTGCTAGATGCACCCAAGAACTTTTGAAGCAGTTCTGTTGGGATGTTTTTGATCACACTCACTCCCGTAGCCCAAATTTGGCTCCAAGCAACTATTACTATTCCCTTTCATGGATTACTGCCTTGTCATGGCGAAGGGGCTTGCATAATTCAATGAAGCCATGAGCTATGCTGTGCAGGGCCACCCAAGAAGCAGAGAGTTCTGACAAAATGTGATCCACTGGAGAAGGAAATGGCAACCCACTCCAGTATCTTTGCCATGGAAACCCTATGGACAGTACCAAAAGGCAAAATGATATGACGCTGGAAGATGAGCCCCTCAGGTCAGAAGGCATCCAATGTGCTACTGGGGAAGAGCAGAGGGCTAGTACTAGTAGCGCCAGAAAGAATGAAGCGACTGGGCCAAAGCCGAAAGGATGCTCAGCTGTGGATGTATCTGGTGGTGAAAGGAAAGTCCGATGCTGTAAAGATTTTTTCTCTATAGGAACCTGGAATATAAGATCCATGAATCAAGGCAAGCTGGACGTGGTCAAAAAAGAGATGACAAGGCTGAACATCGACATCTTAGGAATCAGTGAACTAAAAAGGACAGGAATGGGTGAACTTAATTCAGATGACCATCACATATACTACTGTGGGCAAGAATCCCTCAGAAGAAATGGTCTAGCCTTCATAGTCAATAAAAGAGTAAAGGTAAAGGTAAAGGTTCCCCCGCACATGTGTGCTAGTCATTTCCAACTCTAGGGGCTGGTGCTCATCTCCGTTTCAAAGCCGAAGAGCCAGCGTTTCTCCGAGGATGTCTCCGTGGTCATGTGGCCGGCATGACTAGACACCAAAGGCACATGGAACGCTGTTACCTTCCCACCGTAGTGGTCCCTATTTTTCTACTTGCATTTTTACGTGCTTTCGAACTGCTAGGTTGGCAGAAACTGGGGCGAGTAACAGGCGCTCACTCTGCTACATGGCACTCGGGATTCGACACGCCAAACTGCGGATCTTCTGATCGACAAGCTCAGCATCCTAACCGACTGAGCCACCACGTCCCTTCTAATAAATAAAAATAAAAATAAAAGTGTAGGAAAAGCAATACTGGGATAAAATCCCCAAAATGACAGAATGATCTCAGTTCGACTGCAAGGCAAACCATTCAATATCACAGTAGTCCAGGTCTATGCCCCAACCACCAGTGCTGAAGAGGATGAAATTGACCGGTTCTATGAAGCCCTACAGCACCTTATAGAACTAACACCAAAAAATGATGTTCTTATCATCATGGGGGATTGGAATGCTAAAGTACGAAGCCGAAAGATAACTGGAATAACAGGCAAGTTTGGCCTTGGAGTACAAAATGAAGCAGGGCACAGGCTGATAGAATTTTGTCAAGAGAATACGATGGTCATAGCAAACACTCTTTTCCAACAACCCAAGAGACGGCTCTACACATGGACATCACCAGACGGTCAACACAGAAATCAAATTGACTATATGCTCTGCAGCCAAAGATGGGGAAGCTCTATACAGTCAGTAAAAACAAGACCAGGAGCTGACTGTGGCTCAGACCATGAGCTTCTCGTTGCAAAGTTTAGGCTTAAACTGAAGAAAGTAGGGAAAAGCACTAGGCCACTCAGGTATGAATTAAATCATATCCCTGTTGAATATACAGTAGAGGTGACAAATAGATTTAAGGAATTAGATCTGATAGACAGAGTGCCTGAAGAACTATGGACAGAGGTTCGCAACATTGTACAAGAGGTAGCAACTAAAACCATCCCAAAGAAAAAGAAATGCAAGAAAGCAAAATGGCTGTCTGAGGAAGCTTTGAAATAGCTGGGGGAAGGAGGGAAGCAAAAGGCAAGGGAGAAAAAGAAAGATACGCCCAATTGAATGCAGAATTCCAGAGAATAGCTAGAAGAGATAAGAATGCCTTCTTAAATGAACAGTGCAAAGAAATAGAAGAAAACAATAGAATAGGGAGGACCAGAGATCTCTTCAAGAAAATAGGAGAGATGAAGGGAACGTTTCAAGCAAAAATGGGCATGATAAAGGACCAAAATGGGAGGGACCTAACAGAGGCAGAAGAGATTAAGAAGAGGTGGCAAAATTACACAGAAGAACTATACAAGAATGAGCTTAATGTCCCTGATAATCACAATGAGGTGGTCACTGACCTCGAGCCAGACATCCTAGAATTTGAAGTGAAGTGGGCCTTAGAAAATCTGAGCAACAACAAAGCTAGTGGAGGTGACAGTATTCCAGCTAAGCTATTCAAAATCTTAAAAGACGATGCAGTAAAAGTGCCACACTCAGTTTGCCAGCAAATTTGGAAAACTCAACAGTGGCCACAGGATTGGAAAAGATCAGTTTACATTCCAATTCCAAAGAAAGGCAATGCCAAAGAATGTTCAAACTATCCCACCACTGCACTCATTTCACATGCTAGTAAAGTTATGCTTAAAATCCTACAAGCTAGACTCCAGCAGTATGCGAATTGAGAACTACCAGAAGTACAGGCAGGATTTCAAAGAGGCAGAGGAACTAGAGATCAAATTGCCAACATACACTGGATCATGGAGAAAGCTAGGGAGTTCCAGAAAAACATCTACTTCTGCTTCATTGACTATGCTAAAGCCTTTGATTGTGTGGATCACAACAAACTGTGGCAAGTTCTTAAAGAGATGGGAGTAGCAGACCATCTTATTTGTCTCTTGAGAAACCTATATGCGGGTCAAAAAGCAACAGTGGGAACTGGACACGGAACCTCTGATCGGTTCAAAATTGGGAAAGGAGTCTGGCAAGGCTGTATACTGTTGCCCTGCCTATTTAACTTATATGCACAGCACATCATGAGAAAGGCAGGGCTAGATGAATCAAAAGTTGAAATTAAGATTGCCGGGAGAAATATCAACAACCTAAGATATGCAGATGATACCACTCTAATTTATTTATTTAGCGTATGGCTGGTCACACACAGAATTAAAAGCACTTCATATTGACAAGTTAGAACAGTTAAAACAATTTTTTTAAAAAAGAAGCAATTATAAAACCTAAGAGGAAAACAGAAATAACATTTCAGAGTTTAATGTTGAGTTTGGAGATCCAGTCAGTAGCTCCCATTATTATGCAGTGGAAGTCCTTAAAATCTCCTGGGTATCTTCTATTAGTGCATTCCCTCACTATATGTTGGATAGTCTGTCGGGGAGCCCTGCAATCACATTGTGCTGAAGGTGTCTTACCCCATTTATACAGAGAACCGGCACACACCCCATGAGTTGTTCTAATTCTATTGTATGTCACCCATATATGTTGGGGTAGATTAAATCCTGGAGGTATACTATTAGGATTAATATGCTCAGAAATATCTTGGGAGGTATAGCTACTCCATGCTTCCATCCACTTTTGTATAGTGCTCTGATGTTCGGCCAGCAGCTTAAGTGCTGTGAGGAATGGTGGATTTCTTGACTTTAATCGACATCTTAAGAGATCAGAGGTAGAGAATGGGTGGAGAGGAGTTTAGCAGGATCTTACTATACTCCCGAATGAGAGCTTCTTGTCGTCGTAAGTGCGGGGGAAGTATGTGGCTAAGAACTGGTAGCCAGTGAATAGGTGTAGATTTTATGCACCCAGTAATTAATCTCATCGTATGGTTGAGTTGAACATGAACAAGTCTTGTATGTGAGCTGTTTATCCATACAGGTGCACAGTATTCCACTACAGAGTAGCAAAGCCCAAGGGCTGCGCATTGAAGAGTTGGAGCTGAAGCTCCCCAAGTTGTTCCGCATAGTTTTTGCAGAATGTTGTTTCTGCTGTTAACCTTGGCAGCCATATTCTGAATATGTTTTTTAAAAGACAGGGTCCTGTCTAAGGTGACCCCCAGATATTTTGGAGTTGCCTCATATGGGAGTAATTTGTTATTTAGGTATACATTGAGTTCTCTTTTTGCCAGTTTATTATTAAGGTGGAAACATGATGTGACTGTCTTACTTATGTTTGGGATTAACCTCCATTGGTGGAAGTATGTGCTCAGAGTTGTAAGGTCGGCTGTAAGTACACCTTCTGTAACTTCGATGTCCTTGTGGCTACATGCTAATGCCAAGTCATCAGCGTAAGAGAACTTTGTTGATAGCGTGGGTGGTATATCGGAAATATATAAGTTGAATAAGGATGGGGCCAATACAGAGCCCTGAGGGAGTCCATTATTCAGATGTCTTTGCTTACTAATTTTATCACCCATGATGACTTGAAAGGTCTAATGGCAGAAAGTGAAGAAGAACTAAAGAGCCTCTTGTTGTGGGTGAAGAAGGAGAGTGCAAAAATTGGGTTGAAACTTAACATTAAGAAAACCAATATCATGGCATCCGGCCCTTTCAATTCCTAGCACATAGATGGGGAAGAAATGGAGGTAGTGACATATTTTATTTTCCTGGGCTCCAAGATCACTGCAGATGTGGACTGTAGCCAAGAAATTAAAAGACGCTTGCTCCTGGGGAGGAAAGCCATGGCAAATCTAGGTAAAGTAAAGGTAAAGGTTCCCCCGCACATGCGTGCTAGTCATTTCAAACTCTAGGGGCCGGTGCTCATCTCCATTTCAAAGCTGAAGAGCAAGCGCTTGTCCGAGGATGACTCTAGACATGTGGCCAGCATGACTAAACACCAAAGGCACACGGAATGCTGTTACCTTCCCACCATAGTGGTCCCTATTTTGCTACTTACATTTTTACGTGCTTTCGAACTGCTAGGTTGGCAGAAGCTGGGATGAGTAACAGGCACTCACTCTGTTACGCAGCACTCGGGATTCGACCTGCCAAACTGCCGACCATCTGATCAACAAGCTCAGCGTCCTAACCCACTGAGCCACTGCGTCTCTCTGTCAAATCTAGACAGCACACTAAAAAGCAGAGACATCACCCTGCCAACAAAAGGGTGTATAGTCAAAGCTATGGTCTTCCCAGTTGCAATGTATGGCTGTGAAAGTTGGACCATAAGAAAGGCTGAGCGCCAAAGAATTGAAGCCTTTGAACTATGGTGCTGGAGAAGACTCCTGCGAGTCCCTTGGATTGCAAGGCGATCAAACCGGTCGGTCCTAGAGGAGATCAACCCTGACTGCTCTTTAGAAGGTCAGATCCTTAAGTTGAAACTCAAATCCTTTGGCCACCTAATGAGAAGGAAGGACTCACTGGAGAAGAGCCTAATGCTGGGAAATATTGAGGGCAAGAGAAGAAGGGGACGACAGAGAATGAGCTGGCTGGCTGGAGTCACTGAAGCAGTGGACGTGAGCCTAAATGGACTCCAGAAGATGGTAGAGGACAGGAAGGCCTGGAGGAACGTTGTCCATGGGGTCGTGATGGGTCGGACACGACTTTGCAGCTAACAACAACTATTACTAAGGAATTTCAAACCTTGTAAGACGTTATGACAAGTCCCTCAATTTGAATGGCGATTATGTTGAAAAGTAATGTAATGTTGTAATAAAAGTTCTATATCTGCAAGTGTCTGTCATCGATAACCAAATGGAGGTTTGTTTCCAAATTGCCCTTGTATATGTGTCACAGAAGTTCTGGAAACTTAACTTCTGATATATCTAGCAGAATCTGATTTGGGAAAGGTACTTCAGCAACTTTAATATGATAAAGTGATATGAATGATTGCTTCACTTTTGAGGTCTTATAGATATTCAGATTAATTGTTGTGTTCATATATTGTACTAAATCATAATTTGGTCCATCAGTGCACAAAATAACTGCAGGGTGGAAGATATTTGTGTTAGAAATTAAAACTTCCGTAGTAAATGTGTGAACGCATAAGCACAGTAATGAAGCATAATGATCATACAAGAGTATGATCTATTGCAGACATGTCAAACTTGTGACATCATGTGACATCGCACAACCTATCAGGACGGTTTTGCCATTGCCGGCAATGGGGTGGGCGTGTCTTCCAGATTACGTGTGCAGCCTACAGGCCGGCAGTTTGACACCCCTAATCTATTGTGTGAACCCCATCTCTTGAGAGATAATTCCACTATAGACTTAAACTTTAAACATGAGGAATTTCTGTATCGAGAATTTTTACCATCAGATGGCACTGTTTGTAAACAGTTTCATTGAGATAGCAGCCAAGGATTTCCATGAGAGAAAATGCTAATCCGTTAATACCTCAAAGATTCAAGATGGATTCCCTGATAGTAATATGTAAAACCAAGGAATATGTATATTTTGGTATTTTATCAATGTAATAGAATCTAAAATACTCAAATTAGATTCTATCATCCTTGGGCATCTACAACAGTGAAAAAAACAATGAAAATGTGCATATCAAATAAAATCCAGGGTCTTTCATACTTCTGCCAAATGCCAGAGGCAATACTGTAAGTGATGGAATTTGCATCGTAATATTAAATATAAGCATCTACTCCGTCTTTCCCATGGATGTTTACACCCTATTCAAAACTCAATTAACCATCCACTTGACATGTTACTGTCACAAGGCTCAGGTGAGAAGATGAATCTTTTCTTCAGCAAAAAGGGTCACTTCATATGCTGGTACAAGAGGTAATATGAGCTACATGAGCTATTTTAATTTACTGATATTATGTAATAATAGTGCAGATTATCCCATATGTCCTTTTGCAAAAAATAATTGGAAGTGTCTTTTATCACTGTTTCAAGGCCTTATATTTAATGACACTATTATTTCCCATTTAGGTAGGGTAGAAAAAATTATTCTGTGAATCCATTGTATGTAGATCTAACGGAAAAGAATTTGGTTTCAACAAAAGGGAAAAGAAATCTCCCTAACATGGGATAATTTGTTGAATTGGGAATCTACTGAATATATTTAATTGGGTTTAGAGATATCTATGGAGATTCTCTGTCATCCAGGTCATAGTTATCCCAAAGATGCTTTTTCTTTTTCACAAGGCAACTGGACTTTCTTGGGTTTTTTTGAAGACGTTTTGCTTCTCATCCAAGAAGCTTCTTCATCTCTGACTGGATGGTGGGGAATGGAAAGATTTATACTCCTGCAGACAGCTGTTCATTTGCATTCTTTAGAGAGTTTGCAAACTTCCCAGCTTGCTTACAAGAAGCAAAATAAATTGGGGAAGCCAAATTTGCTTAAAGGTGGCATGATTAATACAGTTGGAAAGTGATTAACAACTGTAGTAAAAATGATCATGAAATTGGGTCTGGTCTGGATGATTCGCTTTATGACCACATTGGCTTCCAATGGAAATTCCAGTTCCAATTGTGGTCACAAGTCGAGGACTATCACAATGTATATTTTTTTGCCATCAGTGCTTATGACGGTTGTGGCTGTAAAATAATAGATTAGCACTAGGTGGAATGAAATTTGCTTTTCTAAAAAGAAAACCTTTACTGGGTATTTGTTGTGACAAAATGTGGAAAAGACAATATTAGGTACACAACCTTGAACACTTTGAGGAAAGGTGGAATACAAATTTAATGTATAAATAAAACCACATTTTAATGTTTCATAAGAACATCCTTACTGGATCAGGCCAAAGTCCCAGTGTCTGGGATTCTCCAGTATATGCTAAGAAGGCTAGGGTAAGCTGAATTTTGTGGAAAATTAAAAACATCCAATTTGCTTCTGAGCAGAAAGATGGAATAATCAGTTAGACAAATAATTACTTCACTAATTCATATGGAGTGAAGATTGCATTGGAAAATAAGTGCATGAACTGCTGGCCTCATCAGTTATGTCACTGATGGGCAGCCTTCAGCTCCAAATTTGCAGTCTTCCATTCCTCTGTCAAGCCCCTTAAATTTAAGCCAGGGCTCTTCAAACTTGGCCCTTTTATGACTTGTGGACTTCAACTCCCAGAATTCCTCAGCCAGCGCTGGCTGAGGAATTCTGGGAGTTGAAGTTCACAAGTCATAAATGGGCCAGGTTTGAAGAGCCCTGAATTAGGCTAAACACAATAAAAATAAAAATTCCTGCTTCCTTCAAACAAAAACAGAAATATGTAACTCCACCTCTTGGCGTAACTGCCTGATCTCCTGGGCCCTTGCTTCTTCCCACCCATTCAGGGTGCCTCTGGCCACAACAAGGGTTCTCAGCCATAAGTTAATGGAGAGCTTTACATTGCACTCTATGGTTCATATCCTTCCAGATAGCTCTGCTCTGGAATGGACTTTCCTTTTCTGAGCCACTAGTTTATATCTGAAATGGCCACCAGGAGGTCTTCTTCCTTTGCTCTTGAAGGAGAAGCCCAAGATATTCTCCATAGAGATGCTATTCATTAAAAATACGTGGTAATGCTTTTGTGGAGTGCTAGCTCTACTATTTCCCTTCTAATGCTCCTGGTTTCCTGGGAATAAAACCTATTAAGCAACCCCTCTGTTTGAATTGCCATAGCAACTCCCTCACAATGTCAGTGTCCTATTTCTCCCCCTTCATTCCACCCAAGCTCTTGTTTCCGAGCTGACAGCTGTGATTTGAATGCTCCTTGAACCAAATCCTTGCATGTAGAGCTGCTTTGTGAAAGGAGGAGGAGGAGGAGGAGGAAGAGGAGGAAAAGCCCGGGTGGGAGCTTTTAATCAGAGCTCGTTGAGCTATTTCACTTAGGCTTGAAAGGTGCAGAAAGGGCTCTTAACATTATACTCTCCTGTGCCAATAGCAGAACAAGTTTTTATAATGACCACACACACAAAAAAAGCAACAGCAGAAGCAGAAGCAGATGAAGCACATGGGCGAATTCAGCCATCATTAGACCATGTATATGCCATGATTGCATAGGAGCCCAGGAAATCACAAGATCTGGCCTTGTGTCAATTTAATTGTTTGAAAATCTCAATGATTTGTATATGTTATTTCTAGTCATTTGGTTTTTAAAGATGTACCTGGCTGTATGAATTGCTTCGGAAATATTAAAAGCCTAAAAAGGGACTTAGGAAGCTTTTCTGGAAAATTTGGGTTCTTTAAGAGCCAGACCTGTTGCTTGCTTAGTGATTTGTTAAACAGACATAAATAATGTTTTAAATTTTGAATAGTTTTAAAATGATAAGAAATGACAGAAAATAGTCAATTTGCAATGGTTCCAGAAATTCATTGGTACTATGCAGAGAAATTATTTTTTATTTTTGTTACCAGTTCTCATTCAAATGTGTGAAAGAACATTTGTTGTAGGTGTTTTGTTTTTTTCAGGCAAAAGTTTCTCCCAAAATACTTATGGGTTAAATGTGAGGTATGCCATTATGTTTATTTAGTCTCAGGTGTCTTCTGCATATGTGTGCAAATAAAACATTTATGATCATCACGTCAATGATCTGAAGCCTCTCTGGCCTCACAGGTTTTAATTCAGGTCTATTGAAAGACATCAGGAAGGGATTGTTTAGTAATAGTATACTAAAAAAAACACACAACACTAACCCTCATACAGCCAAATTATTCTGCACAAAATTTGATGGGGAATTTTAAGAGATTTTATGTCATGATCTCCTTGATTTTAGCCTGATGCCTTAACCACTACACCAAACTGGCTCTCCTTTCTGATCATTTATTTCCCCCCAGCTGGATCCCAATTGCCTTTTAATGTAGGCTAAATTTACCTGGGCTAAATGTTTTGGGACAATGAAACTAACAAACATCCTCCAGTCCCACCCAATTCATTGTTCCTACATATAGGAATGTTTATGGATGTGCATTAAAGTAAAGCAAATCACTGGAGGGAACATGTGAAATTCAAGTGGATATATGAATCTTCCCTGCCTACCAATTCTTGTGTAGATTTTTTTTTGCCATTCTCACACAAATGAGAGCAGATGGGCTTGTGTCTGAGTTTTAGTTTAACTATTTACAGTATTTTTGATAGGAGTTTCAACAGAATATAAGAATAATATGTTTAGTAATTATTTTACATGGTGAATAGGTCTTACTAGGTATGCAACACATCATGGTTCCGACAGAGAGAAATAAAGCAGAACTCCAAGGCTTGCAAGTTCCTCAAAGAACATGTTTACTGATACAAAGTATCGGTATGACAAAAGCAAAACCAAATTTGAATAGACATGTAACTACAAAGTTAAGAAATCCCACCCTTAAAGCTATGCAAGCTACTACCTTCCCCAATACATCTTGGTGGGCTTTTCACAAAACACCCAGTCTACAGTCCCGGGAGCAGCTGATGACCTTGGTTCCCACGGGAGAAAATCTGTTTAGTGAAGCACCTGGTAAACCCCCCTCCCTCCATGCTATGTGTCAACCGAAAATGAGTAGGGAAAATGGCTGCAGCCACACTCATTTTCAAAGTTGACACAATTAGGCTCTTTTTTAATAGACATAAAAGGAAATTTTTATTTCCACTGTTCACACTCCTTACCAATGTGTAAGTTTCCCCCTATTTTAAAATAGAACATTCTTGGTTTTATACTGTGGAATAGAAGTGCAAAATGGCTTTTCTCTTAGTTTCACTTTGCAACATCAGACAGCTGTGGCTGATTAGACCTCTAGATATGCATCATAAAAGATTCATTTGTACAACTGTTGGGGCACCTGAATTACAACTTTGTTTTGTTATTCACTATAGAGCAGAGCAGAGCACACAGAATGCATACAATACAAATGACATATTGACTTTTGCTATTAGTACAACATGCAATCCCTTCAAGCAAACAGGATAGACAGAAGATGGACAAATTTGAAACATTGGGGCATTTGCATATGTGTGTATGGGTTGTGCAGTCACCTTACATTATCTGGGGCAGCTACCTGTATCTCCTCTCCCTCCTTGAGTCCTTCCTTTCTTTTTCTATGCCTCCTACCATAAAATTTAACACTCTTCTTTCTCCTACCTCCCCCTTTTCTATTTTTCTGAACCTCTGCTTCTATTCCCTTACAGTCACTAGATGTCAAACATTTTTGTCTTTTAAAAGCAGAAATCCCATTATATTATTATACTATACCTTATGCATTTTATGTTTTGTGATGCTACTCACACAATCTTTTTGATACTCAAGATCTCAGGCTGAAATGTATTACTAACCAAGGAGAGAAGCAACCTAGAACTAAGGAAAAATTTCCTAACAATGAGAGCAATCAACCAATGGAATAGCTTGCCTTCAGAAGTTGTGGGTGCTCCATTACTGAAGGCTTTCAAAAAGAGACTGGACAACCATTTGTCTGAAATGGTATAGGGTTTCCTGCCTGAGCAGCGGGTTGGATTATAAGACCTCTGAGGTTCTATGTTCTATATTCTGCATCAGATTCAGAGTATAGCTAGTTTCCTATGCTAGGTATAATGTACTTGCCTTAACTGTCAGGTAAGTTTATAACTTGACCAGTGTCACCCAATTGCTAACATTACTACAAGTTCATCTGTTATGTGTTTTCAAAATGTCATCGCTGTTCTAGAGCAGAGATCCCCAACCTTTTGGGCGCCAGGGACTGGTTCCATGGAGAGCAATTTTTCTGTGGACCAGAGGGTGCATGTTTTTGGGGGCTGCCTGCATCCCGGGGATGGGGCTTTGCTTGTTTGTGCTGGTATGCTGCAGCCCGGTACTGGTCCACGGACCGGGGGTTGGGGACCCCTGTTCTAGAGCATAACATAATCTGTTTCTATTTTCCTTTAATATAAGACATTGAAGAAACAAGATCATCTAAAATATTTGTATTTTTGGAAAAAAACCTAGGGTAGAAGATAAAGTAGTAGATTTTTTACAAGGTAAAATTAAACCCCCACCTCCACACCCAAAATTGCAGCAACTATTAGTCAATTATTTGTTTAAATATTATATAATATTTATGGTCCTATTACCTTTTTGTTACTTTCATCAGCAAAAGGCAGGATTCAAAGCTAAATGCATCTGCAGTCATACGATTTTCCATATAATTTGCCTTTTGTGATGGAAACCAAGCTGTAATTAGCTGGGTTTATGCATCATATTAAGCCATACTATGAGTTGCTTATTTGTGGTTTAGCATATTGTTTGAACCCAATCATTATGATTTATAATCCATGATCTATGGTTTAATGTAGGGATATAGTGAATATCCCCTTCATGGATTACTGTCTTGTCGTGGTGAAGGGGCTTGCATAATTCAATGAAGCTATGAGCTATGCTGTGCAGGGCCACCCAAGACGGAAAGGTCATAGCAGAGAGTTCTGACAAAACGTGATCCACTGGAGAAGGAAATGGCAACCCACTCCAGTATCTTTGCCATGAAAACCCTATGGACAGTACCAAAAGGCAAAACGATATGATGCTGGAAGATGAGCCCCTCAGGTCGGAAGGCGTCCAATATGCTACTGGGGAAGAGCAGAGGGCTAGTACTAGTAGCGCCAGAAAGAATGAAGCAACTGGGCCAAAGCCGAAAGGATGCTCAGCTGTGGATGTGTCTGGTGGTGAAAGGAAAGTCTGATGCTGTAAAGATTTTTTCTCCATAGGAACCTGGAATGTAAGAATCAGAATTCTTCTGAGGCAAGAATCCCTCAGAAGAAATGGAGTAGCCTTCATAGTCAAATAAAAGAGTAGGAAAAGCAGTACTGGGATACAATCCTCAAAATGACAGAATGATCTCAGTTCGAATCCAAGGCAAACCATTCAATATCATAGTAGTCCAGGTCTATGCCCCAACCACCAGTGCTGAAGAGGATGAAATTGACCAGTTCTATGAAGCCCTACAGCACCTTATAGAACTAACACCAAAAAATGATGTCCTTATCATCATGGGGGATTGGAATGCTAAAGTACGAAGCCAAAAGATAACCAGAATAACAGGCAAGTTTGGCCTTGGAGTACAAAATGAAGCAGGGCACAGGCTGATAGAATTTTGTCAAGAGAATACGATGGTCATAGCAAACACTCTTTTCCAATAACCCAAGAGACGGCTCTACACATGGACATCACCAGACGGTCAACACAGAAATCAGATTGACTATGTGCTCTGCAGCCAAAGATGGAGAAGCTCTATACAGTCAGTAAAAACAAGACCAGGAGCTGACTGTGGCTCAGACCATGAGCTTCTCATTGCAAAGTTTAAACTTAAACTGAAGAAAGTAGGGAAAAGCACTAGGCCACTCAGGTATGAATTAAATCATATCCCTGTTGAATATACAGTAGAGGTGACAAATAGATTTAAGGAATTAGATCTGATAGACAGAGTGCCTGAAGAACTATGGACAGAGGTTTGCAACATTGTACAAGAGGTGGCAACCAAAACCATCCCAAAGAAAAAGAAATGCAAGAAAGCAAAATGGCTGTCTGAGGAAGCTTTGCAAATAGCTGAGAAAAGGAGGAAAGCGAAAGGCAAGGGAGAAAAAGAAAGATACGCCCAATTGAATGCAGAATTCCAGAGAATAGCTAGAAGAGATAAGAATGCCTTCTTAAATGAACAGTGCAAAGTAATAGAAGAAAACAACAGAATAGGGAGGACCAGAGATCTTTTCAAGAAAATTGGAGAGATGAAGGGAACGTTTAATGCAAAAATGGGCATGATAAAGGACCAAAATGAGAGGGACCTAACAGAGGCAGAAGAGATTAAGAAGAGGTGGCAAAATTACACAGAAGAACTATACAAGAATGAGCTTAATGTCCCTGATAATCACAATGAGGTGGTCACTGACTTCAAGCCAGACATCCTAGAATGTGAAGTGAAGTTGGCCTTAGAAAAACTGAGCAACAACAAAGCTAGTGGAGGTGACAGTATTCCAGCTGAGCTATTCAAAATCTTAAAAGACGATGCAGTAAAAGTGCCACACTCAATTTGCCAGCAAATTTGGAAAACTCAACAGTGGCCACAGGATTGGAAAAGATCAGTTTACATTCCAATTCCAAAGAAAGGCAGTGCCAAAGAATGTTCAAACTATCGCACCATTGCACTCATTTCTCATGCTAGTAAAGTTATGCTTAAAATCCTACAAGCTAGACTCCAGCAGTATGTGGATCGAGAACTACCAGAAGTACAGGCAGGATTTCAAAGAGGCAGAGGAACTAGAGATCAAATTGCCAACATACGCTGGATCATGGAGAAAGCTAGAGAGTTCCAGAAAAACATCAACTTCTGCTTCATTGACTATGCTAAAGCCTTTGATTGTGTGGATCATAACAAACTGTGGCAAGTTCTTAAAGAGATGGGCATACCAGACCATCTTATTTGTCTCTTGAGAAACCTATATGTGGGCCAAGAAGCAACAGTGAGAACTGGACACGGAACCACTGATTGGTTCAAAATTGGGAAAGGAGTCCGGCAAGGCTGTATACTATCACCCTGCCTATTTAACTTATATGCAGAGCACATCATGAGAAAGGCAGGGCTAGATGAATCAAAAGTTTGAATTAAGATTGCCGGAAGAAATATCAACAACCTAAGATATGCAGATGATACCACTCTAATGGCAGAAAGTGAAGAGGAACTAAAGAGCCTCTTGTTGCGGGTGAAGAAGGAGAGTGCAAAAGTTGGGTTGAAACGTAACATTAAGAAAACCAAGATCATGGCATCCGGCCCTCTCAATTCCTGGCAAATAGATGGGGAAGAAATGGAGGTAGTGACAGATTTTATTTTCCTGGGCTCCAAGATCACTGCAGATGGGGACTGTAGCAAAGAAATTAAAAGACGCTTACTCATTGGGAGGAAAGCCATGGCAAATCTAGACAGCACACTAAAAAGCAAAGACATCACCCTGTCAACAAAAGTGTATATAGTCAAGGCTATGGTCTTCCCAGTTGCGCGCCATACCTTTGGAACCGTTTACCGGTGGAGCTCTGGACGGCTCCCGACCTTCGCTCCTTCCGACGTGACCTAAAAACATATTTATTTGAACAAGCTGGCCTGGTTTGATGGGTTTAGGAGTATTTTAACGTTTTGTATTAATCTATTGAATTGGGCTGTTGTATTTAATATTTCTTTTAATTTTTATATATTGTATTTTATTGTATTGCCCTGTACACCGCTCTGAGTCCTTCGGGAGAAGGGCGGTATAAAAATTAATAAATAAATAAAATAATAAATAAATAAAATAAATGTATGGCAGTGAAAGGTGGACCATAAAAAAGGCTGAGCGCCAAAGAATTTAGGCCTTTGAACTGTGGTGCTGGAGAAGACTTCTGCGAGTCCCTTGGACTGCAAGGTGATCAAACTGGTCAGTCCTAGAGGAGATCAACCCTGACTGCTCTTTAGAAGGCCAGAACCTGAAAATAAAACTCAAATACTTTGGCCATCTAATGAGAAGGAAGGACTCACTGGAGAAGAGCCTAATGCTGGGAAAGATTGAGGGCAATAGAAGAAGGGGACAACAGAGAATGAGGTGGCTGGATGGAGTCACTGAAGCAGTAGGTGTGAGCTTAAATGGACTCCAGAAGATGGTAGAGGACAGGAAGGCCTGGAGGAACATTGTCCATAGGGTCGCGATGGGTCGGGCACGACTTCGCAGCTAACAACAACAAATAGTGAATATTCATTAGATTAGTAAGGTGAGCCTTATTGCCAATAAACACATGGAATACAATAATTCAGAAGATTTAAAGGCTGCCACAGGCTTTGTGAGGCAAGCAGAGAGTTAGTGGGATGGTGATACTATCAGTGATGGGATTCAAATATGTTGAACAACTGGTTCTCCATGTGGATGCCGCTTCCAGAAATCCATTCTGGTCCTGGGCAGCAAAAAATTAGCTACTGGTTCTGCTGAATTGGTGCAAACTGGCTGAATCCCACTACTGGATACTATTGTCAAGCAATAACATTTGATGTTAGCCTCAGAGTCACTTGAAAAGCCCATACGTCGGAAACCTGACAACTATGCTTTGTCAGCAGCCAATTTTTTTAAGCAAACATTATTGGTGGGGGCACCAGCACCACCAAAAGGGACTAGGGAAATAGCCTAGGGCAGGGGTAGGCAACCTTGGCTCTTTTATGACTCATGGACTTCAACTCCCAGAATTCCTGAGCCAGCTTGGCTGGCTCAGGAATTCTGGGAGTTGAAGTCCATGAGTCATAAAAGAGCCGAGGTTGCCTACCTGTGGCCTAGGGTATGAATGGATGGTCTGCTGCAGCAGTATAGAAACAAAAACAATTTTGTTTCTTAATTGTTAATCATCATAGCAAGTATATAAGCAACTGTAAAGGGAAGGCTATAAGAGATAGATGGATTGGACAAAACGTGCTGTCTAAATTGACCAATATCCAGGGTATGCTTGTTAGAATGTAATCTAACTAAAATGAAGATTTAAACTCCAAACCTTGACATTTTATCCTGCTGAGCCAGCTGTGGGATTTTATAAAGTATATACCATACAGATAGGTAGGTGAAAAGAGATAAAGCAGCCTGCTTTGTTTTCATGCAGTTATTTCTGGTTAAGAAGCAGAAAAGAATATAAAATCTGGAATTTATAAGTAGGTCATGCAAAATGTTACTTCTGCATCTCAAAAAAAAAAAAAAAAGGAAAATCAAATTGTCAAAAAGTACCCATACATGTACATCCAAAATAAAATTCCTTAAAGGATAGATCCTCACAAAACTTATATCTTCCCTAATTATTATTATCAATTTAGTATGGATACAATTTACTATACATTTTAAAATCAGCCTAGTTCATCTCACTACACTGAGATCACTGCAACAAGAACCGCAATCATCAGTGACAGGTGTGCCTACTATCACAAGAACCAAAATATTGAGAGAATCAAATGGAGCAGATTGACCAAATGTTGAATCTGAAGAAGAATACATATGGTCCAGAAACAAGAAAGCTGAAACAAGGACTTCCAGTTTGATGTCATGACAAGACGGGTGAAGGAAACCGGAGCTCCGGCTTCCTAGCCTGATTTCGCTCTGTCTGGAGACCCCAAGGGGTCGAAAAGTTGCCCTGGAGAGGCAACAAAGAAGAAGGGAAGTCTTGGGAGCTTGGTGCAGACAGCAATCAGCCCAAAACGAACTGAGGAAACTCTTCAAATGGACGGAAGAAAGGCTGCCTGTAAATGCACAGGGAGCCCAAGTCATAAACAACTGGGGAAAAAAGCAAAGACCTGTGGCATGCTGTGGCAAGCCGCAGCATGCCACCAAACAGCTGATTGTCAACAACATGCTGAGAACTGCGTGAGACTGTTACTTTTTATTCCTCTTCACTATGGACTTGGAAATAGAGATCCCCTGACTGGATAAAATTTCTCAAATAAAGAAGAAGATTTGGGAAGAAGGTAGTTAAAAGCGGTGAAAAATTTTAAATGGGGGATGAAATTAAGGAATACAAAAGAATATATAAAAATATAATTGGGACTGCTTTAAAATAAATTTGGTTAACTCTTAATATTAGAAACACATTATTACTAACATGGGAAAAAATAAAATGTAAAGTATACTTGAAAATTCCAGGATGGCTTTCAACAATGGAAGCATTTGTACATCCAAATTTAGTCAGTTTTGAGAAAATATGGACATATAAAGATATTCTAAATTCTGAAGAGAATTTAAAATCTAAACAAGAGATGGAAAATCAGGTATTGATCTATCATAGTGGGTATAATTACAAATGCAAGTTAGATACAATAAAGATGTTAAATTGAACGGATTTTATAAAGAGCAGACCTTGTTTGATCAGACATTATTAACCTCTGATGAAAAATTAATTAAGAAAATCTATAACATTTTATTGAATTTGAAAATGGAAAATGAACAAGTTAAAGAAACAATGATAACATGGGCAAAGAATTTTGGATGTAATATAGATTTAGAAAAATGGCAAAACTTGTGGGAAAGAAACTATAAATTGACAATGTCAACTTCTCACAAAGAAAATCTATAGAAAATGTTTCACTTGCCACCAGCAAGATTAGAAAAAATGTTTAAAAATATGTCAGATAGATGTTGGAAATGTAAACTTATTATCATGTATGGTGGACATGTGTTAAAGCAAAGAGGTATTGGACAAAAATACATACTTGGCTAGAAAAGATGTTGGGAAAACATGTAGATTTTAAACCTGAACTTTTTTTATTAGGTATAATGCCAGAAAAGATTTATAAACAAAATATATACTTGATTCAACATGTGATAGCAGTGGCAAGAATCATATTTGCACAACATTGGAAAAATGAAGAAATACCACCAGAGGAAGAAATAATTAAAAAAATGCTAGAATCTACGGAAATGGATAGACTTATTTTGAGGTTGAAAGAAAAATAAGAAACAGAATACTATCAAACTTGGGACTTATTTTATCAATGGCTGGAGAAAGGAATAAAGGATTAGGAATTAAATTTGCATTAGTGAATGATAAACTCAGACAACACGTTTGTTGAACAAGTACTACTGAATTGTATGAAAAAATTAATAAAAACTTAAAAAAAGAAGAAAGCTGAAACAATAAGGAAATCAGTTTTGAAATAGCAAGCTGCCCAGAATTGTTTTTGGGAGTGAGATAGATGGCATATAAGTTTAGTAAACAAACAAATAAATAAACCAAAGATAACTAGTTCACTGCCGAGCAGCAAATCATGTTTGATCCTGCAACGTAACAGCCAAAGGAAGTTATGCTTGATAGAGGGCTTCAAGAATTCAGATAAGAAAGGAAACAAAGGAATGTTGCAGAGGGAGTATTCAAAAGATCCTCCCTCCATTAAATACATGTAACTATCATCTATGGGAAATTCTTGTCTTTCCCAGTCTCCCTATGCCACCTGATCAGGATGCAGTAGGACAAGGGAGTATGTGAGAGGCAGTGCATGTTGCTCAAACAACTGTTTTCATAGAGACCCTCTCCGTATTGTGTGCTTCTCAGCATTTCATTACCGCGTAAGAGCCTGAAATTAAAATCTGTAACACTAGCACTGCATATAGTATTGCACCTGCTGCCAAAGAGAAAATTAGGCACATGCAACCAAACCACAGAAAGGTGGTCTAGGCCAAGGATTTAGCTCTGTGTAGGGCCTCGCAGAAGCCCAGAAGTACATGCTTGCTAGATTCCTCCCCCTCCCCCCCAAAATCTGGAGCATTACAGCAAGGCTGGAGGCTTACAGGAGACGTGAGAGGCAGCATGTTGTTTGTGTCTGCAAATGCCTATGTGTGATGCTGGAGGATATGAATGGCTGGAAGCAGAACCCATAGTCAATTCTTCAACAATGGCACCCAGACTGTCTCCTTCCTTATGTAAGAATGTAACATGATGTACGCACTTATTCTAGAGTTTCATACCTTGTACTATAGCAGACATGTCAAACACAAGGCCCGGGGGCCAGATCCGGCCCGCAAAGTGGTTTCATGTGGCCCGCGAAGCCATCCTGGAAACAGTGAGGGAACAGCCCCCACTGCCTTGGCCCTGGCCCAGAGACCCTCCTTCTGCCAGAGACCCTCAGATCTGTCCCACCCCTGCCCAGGCCCCCATAGGCACCCTTGATGCGAACGATGTAGAGTTGACTACGCCCACCCAGTAGGCCATACACACTCTAGCCACGCCCACCCAGTAGGCCACGCCCACCCAGGCCATACCCACCTGGCCCCCTGAGGGCAACCGCAGTGCTGATGCGGCCCTCAATTAAATTGAGTTTGACACCCCTGTACTATAGCTTTGCACACTGAGCATGAAAAGCAACCTATCACAGAACTGACCTTGCAGACTTGTAATATAATATGAGATGATAGATAGGCTTTCATTTTCAGCAGGATAAATCCATGCTTTAATTCTGCTTCCTTCTACATTATAATATACCTCTGACAAAGTAAAACATATACAGCTTGGCAAACAGCCTCTAGTAGAAGCAGTGGTTGGATTCAGATATGTGAACAACCGGTTCTCCGTGTGTGGATGCAGCTTCCAGAGGTCTGCTCTGGGCCTGGGCAACAAAAAATTAGCTACTGGTTCTGCAGAACTGGTGCGAACTGGCTAAATCTCACCACAGAGTAGGAGGAATAGAAACAGAGATTCTTCTCTCTCTCTCTCTCTCTCTCTCTCTCTCTCTCTCTTTGGCATCTCTGATTTTCAGCCTCCTTGCATAAATCTGAGTCTCCTCCCACTTCCAACTCAGAACCTTTCGGAAGCTGCTTTTTGTAGAAAAATCTTTGCAGTTTGTTTACTTTTTACTGCTTCTGGCTTCTGAGGACCAGTCACTTTGTTACTGCCCCCTTTTAAATGCCAGCAAATAGAAAGAAGCTTTGTTTTTTCTTCTCTCTTTCTCCCCCTTCCTTGTCCCTTGGATTTGTCCTCCAAGGGATCATTTTTATGCAAATGTGATGAATGATGTGAGCAGAGTACTAGTGCTGGACAAAGGGCTGCATCAGAGCTGGCCAAGCGTACAGCTGCCCCTTTGTTTACCAAGATGAGAGATGTAATCTCAGAGGTAGAAGATAATAGACAAGACTATAGAAGAATCCTGAGACTTGGCTTGAAGCTGCTTTCCAGAAGCCAAGTAACCCTTATTAAACATAAATCATGTCAGCTCTTACCAAGAAAAAGCCTCTGAACTCTGCCATTCAAGTGACATGAAGTAAAGGAATAGTAGTATTCATCTGCTTTAAAGACCAGCATATATAGCCGTTAATGGGGATCAACAATATTTTGGCCTGCTGAAGCAACAAGGTTTGCAATCATCTATAATTATCCAGTTTGCAGCAGAACGTTTGACAATGCTTAGGTTAGATACCTATCATTATCAACCAAGAAATCCCCATTCAGTGTAATGTCCATTTGCCAATTCATATTCTTGAATATTCTTCTACAATTAGACTGTCAACTCAATGACCCGTAGAATCCTGATAATAACTTCTCTTCACCATGCAAAAATTTTGGATTGACTATTCCCTTGTGACAACTAATTTGATAAGTTGACTATCAGCTGAAGTTTAGCTGATTAATTTGCAAAGCTCAGTATGAATAAAAGCATTATTGTTTCAAATTGTTGCAATTTACTACAGAATTAATCAGTAGGACAAATTTTAATTAAGGTTTCTTTAATTTTTGGCTTTATTTGGCTTTAAATTATGGCTGTTTTTGTCTAACGATGAATGAGTGTTTTCATTTATTAGGATATAAATAGCTGTATGCTCTTTGACTGAACTTCAGATTTAATTGATTATTTAAATTGGTTATTTAAATAATAATTTGAATCTGAGACCCAGTATGGTGTAGTGGTTAAGAACCTAGCCTAGAAACCAGGAGACTGTGCATTTTAATCTTGCTTTAGGCATGACTAAGTTTGGGCCCAACCCACCTAACAGGTTTGTTGTTGTAGGGAAATAGAAGGAGGAAGGGACATTGGTATGTTTGCTGCCTTGAGTTGTATATGAGGAAAAAAAGGCAGTATAAAAATAAAAAAAATTACTTGACAGTCATAGTGTCAGGGTTCAGCTGTGTCTATCAGAGGTGGAGCAGGAACTGGAAGTTCTGTTAATGACTCACTGCTGAGAAGCTTACCAGGCCAAGAAAAGTGTTATTGTTCAGTGAAACTTCCAGTCTAAAGTACAAGTATTTATAGACATTTCTGACCAAGAGGAACCCTGAGTAGACAATGCCTGTTTAGAGCCTGAAAATACGTTCCTGCAAAAGGATGTTCCAACCTGTAATAATGATAGCTTGCTATATTGGCCAGCGTGACATTGTGACAAGTTGCTTAATGATTGTTCCATGTTATGATGGGCTTCAAAAAGGATACCTATGACTTGTCTTCTAAGTTATGACCGCTGTGCCACCCCATACTCACACGATCACATTTTAAGCACTTGGCAACTGGCTTGTATTTACAAAGTGGTGGCAGTGTCCTGTGTCCTGTGGTCATCTGACTGCAATTTGTGACCACATTAGATGCCCATTAGATATGCTGGATTTGTTTAATAACCAGATATTTCAGTTAATGACCATGTGATTAGTTTAATGATTATTGTAAAAAAATTCAAAAAATCGAGTCCAGTCATGTGGTACCTTGATTTATGACTGCAATGACTTATGATGGGATTCCAGGCTCCATTGTGGTTGTAAGATGAGGACTAAGTATCAAGAATGCCTGTAATAATATCTTTGGAATTTGTTGTCCTCTTTTCAGTTAACATAAAATTCTTTCCACTAAATAAACATGCCTTAGTTGTTCTACATGCCTTATACCCTCGACAAATTTAAGACAACTAGGTGCACCATTTAAGTTTGGATGGCAAGATGCCTTTGCCTATCAGAAGCATATATTTAGTCTTCTCTCTGTATATCTGATGTTTCTATCCCTTGAAAAGTGAGGGGCTGGAATATTTCCAGATCAAAACAAGTGGTAAAGCTACATTGTGTTATATGAATAGTGGGATGTGTCAGAGGTTAAAAAGATTTTGAGTCAAGCAGAAGTTGTTGGTGCCTTGGGGAACAACTACTCTCTTTTCCCTTCTCGTCTCCACTTAATGGCATAAACTTTACCTTTTGCTTAACTTTGCTTTCTTCAGATGTTTTGACTTCTGGAACTTTTGGAATAGGTCCAATTTAGAATAGCCTCACTATTGTTAAAAAAAGAAAAAGAAAAAAAAAAGAAAAAAAAGCATACATTAGAGTTTAACATGAACTCTCATGTGTCCCAAATCAAACTGAAGTTATTTGCAAGCTTCATGTGGGATGAAGTTGCTGTTTGACAATGACTTCCTGTGTTTCTGAACTAGATTTATAATTAGTTTATGGCTGAGCAGCTCTATTATTCCTCCAGAAACAAAACAATGTGGGGTAATGAGGATTACAAAGTGGATCCACTCCAATAGCCGCGTATCTGCTCTTCCACCTTTCTTTTTAACAGTTTGTAAGGACCCAAGCTGTGTATGAAAATAAAGGGGTTGGGGGAAGGATCACTATTCTCCAATCCACTTGTACCAGCTTTGACCCTGCCTGAGCCACCATGCAGTTTTTTATTTGTTTGCATAAATCCAGAATAGAGTAAAATAAACAGGAAGTGTTGGGAAACAAACCCTGCAAAGTTTGCTGGGATAGATGCCAAAAAGGAACGAGACTTCCAAATTGCTGTCAGTCAGAGTTTGCAGTGTCATCTGTGGCATGTGCCAGTGCCTTAATTATTTTCATGCTTGGCCATGTGTAACGGCTGCATATTCCTGTTTTCCAATTGCTGTTTCTGGTGGTTAATGGGTTGTGATGCTAATCTCCCACATCTGGACCAGTTGCAACAGCAATATTGCTAAAACCATGAGTACATAGTCCGCAAAGAAACTTCATCTAAAAAAATCCTAGAAATGCACTGACAGTTTATGCCCAGCAGTAAGCCATAACATGATTTGTTTGAATAGGATATGAACAAGCAATGTATAATTCTTTCAATACATAAATAAGCCATGTTTTAGTGTGATTGTGAATTCAATTATTAAATCAATACAGTACAGATAGTTGCATCTAGATTACAGTAAACCTCTTTGGATTTGTGTGTCATTGCTTTCTTTGGAAACTTAATCCAACCAACTTGGTTTAAGTGATCTAATCTAAAAAAATCTAACAATGTTTTTAAAACTGCAACACACACAATTGTTTACTACAGAGTAAAGAGCAACTATAAGTAAGAACCTTCACTTTCAGATTGACTGAACTACGGTATACAATATTTAAACTGTGTTGTTCAGTGTGGAATCCAGTGTTCAATTCAGACAACATGCTACACAAAAATGTGGTTGTCTGGCTGCATTCTCATTCCTTTGTTTATCTTGATATAGATTTATACAAAATGTTCTCATCTGAATAAATTGAATTTTGGCACAAACGAAACAGGTCTTAGATAGATGTTCTAGAATTACTTTAAGTATTTGGAAGTGAGATAAATATGATTATAATAAATTGAAGGTTGACTTCTATTTTGAAAGATCTTCCTATTTTTATTCCCCCACATTATTTTTTAAAAAAGCAATATGCTGTTAAATAACTTACTTTCACAATGTTGGAAAGGGCTATTTAAGTCACTGAGCCTAATCTCCTGCTCAGTGCAGAAATCCAATTTAAAACATTTCTGACAGATGGCTGTCTAGCTTCTGTTTGAATGCATTCAATGAAGGAGAGGCCATAACCTATCTGGGTAATTAATTCCACTGTCAAGCTGTTCTGGCAGTTTTTCCCCCTAACATTCAGTTGGGTTCTGTTTTTCAGCAGCTTAAATCTGTTACTCCATGGCTTGCTCTCTGAGATGGGAGGACAGGTCTTGGCCTTGTTCTGGGTGACATACTATCACAACCGAGCAGGTAATTGCAATTTGCAGAGGGCAAATCTGGAAGGTGAAAAATAGAGGTTCTTGGCTGTTATAAAGAGTTTAATGTGAATAATAGTTAACTCAGTGAATGTCTCCCAAATGACTCATCACACACCCATTCTGTTCCTTTAGGTAAGAGTCCCAGCAATCCTTTAATACAGAGTTCCCTAACCTTTCTGGCTTTGCAGACCAGAGGTGTGTGTGTGTGTGTATGATTTCATGCAAGTGGCTGGCAAGTGTGCGTAGCTCCATTTGCATGAGCGGCATGCACACATGCACACCATTCGCACAAATGGAGCATACATGCACACGCTCACCCACTGCTAGCACAAATGAGGATGCACATGTGCATGAGCTCGCCTGGCGTTTCTGTGGCCCAGTTGCAAACAGCTCATAGCCCACTAGTGGGCCATGGCTCAGAGGTTGGGGACCCCTCCTTTAATAGATTGCTCTCCAGAATTTTCTCTTTATTTTACAAGTTTTGCAAACTTAAACAAAAAAAATCTTACAATGGCTTAAATCAGGGGTGTCAAACTTGCAACATCAGGTGATGTGTCGCAACTTTTTTTCTCTTGCTGGCAATGGGGTGGGCGCGGTTTCAGCATGATGCATCCGGCCTGCAGGCCAGCAGTTTGACACCTCTGGCTTAAATGGTCATTTTAAAAGATTTAACAGGTTGAGACCCTGCTTTTATGAGACAAGGTTTCGTAAGTTGGCTCTTTCTAGCTTATAATAAAGATGAATTGGGAAAAATATAATATATAATCAAACCATGGGCTGTTAATGCTGGATGTAAAGCAAATAGACAGAGGAGGGTTTTCTCCTTTACTCATTATGTACAATTTATAATCAGCCAATGAAAAAAGTTATGGGAAAACCTAGATAGATAAGAAGGAAGTGGATCTCCACACAATTAAACAATGGAATTTATTAGCATGTTGTATGCTATGGTGATGGCCACCAAAAGGTGTATAAGTGGGGTTAAAAGCATTCATAAAAAGTAAGGCTAATCGGTGGTGGTTGGTCATGATAGCCATGTGCTAGCTCTAAAGTCCAGGGAAATATGATTCTGAATACTAATCAGAGCAATACAACATCAGGAGTCAAGTACTGTTCTCCTGTCCTTATTTTAGAATTCCTGGAGATTTATTTTTTTTTAGCTACTGTGAATAACAAAAAGATGGTCTAAATATTATTTGGTCTGTTGCAGTTAAGATGCTTTGTTCCTTGTTTATGTTGTTAGGCATGTTTCTTCTCACATTAATATATTTCTGCAGTTTACATTCTCTATAGGGAAATTTGATTGAGCAGTTATCAAAGCTAAAGACATATGTGAACTGCATCTTTTTTGAACAAATGTAAAAAAAAAGGGTCCTACTGGTTTTCTGCCAGCAAATTGCCCATGAATCATAAAGCTCTCTTCTTATACAGTTAGTCTCCAAATAACATTTATAACCCCTTGGGGGGGACTCTGCAGTCTGTATGTTCCTGGCACACCAATCCAATACAGAGCAGCAAATGAAATAAATGGAAAGTACCTTTAAAACAGACATGTCAAACACAAGGCCCGGGGCCCGGATCCAGCTCGCAAAGTGGTTTCATGCGGCCCGCAAAGCCATCCTGGAAACAGTAAAGGAATGGCCCCCACTGCCTTGGCCCTGGCCCAGAGACCCTCCTTCTGCCAGAGACCCTCAGATCTGTCCCACTCCTGCCCAGGCCCCCATAGGCACCCTTGATGCGAACGAGGTAGAGCTGGCCACGCCCACCCAGTAGGCCATACGCACTCTAGCCACACCCACCCAGTAGGCCACGCCCACCCAGTAGGCCATGCCCACCTGGCCCCTTGAGGGCAACCGCAATGCTGATGCGGCCCTCAATGAAATTGAGTTTGACACCCCTGCTTTAAAACAATAACTAAATAACTAAGTAAAATGTGCATTCCATGATCAAGGGGGCTGGGGAAAAATAAATGAACCAAAAAAATGCAGGTATACATTTCTTCTTTTTGAAATACATATTCCTTTATTTATACTATCTGCACACAATTCCTAAAAAGATCATCTAATACATTTATCATTTATTATCTCATTGTTTGATAATAGCCATTTTTGAATGTTTAATTATTTTCGTGCTATTATATTAAAAGCAATGTTTTAATAACTTAGATTGTGTATCTCGGTAGATTAGGTATTAAAAGCAGGAATGTGGGTGAAGATATTGTAACATATGCAAATGCTGGTAGAAAGATAGTAGGCAGTATGTGATATGTTGCAACAAATGGCTGCATATAACAGCATGCTTCGCCCAGCTTCTTGCATGGAAGTAAGAAGTCACAGGAGTTGGATTTGTCAGGAGAAACATAAAAACTAAATCAAATTCAAGGTTCATATGTATTAAATGGGATGGTAAAAAAGTGTGCATGCTAAAACAAAAAGAGATAGAGTCATGACTGGTACAAAAGCCTATAATGAGGTGGGTTAATCATACTGGGGTGATGAAAGAGGAAGAGTGAATGGATGAATCAGAAGGGGAGGGGGACTGAGAAATCATGGATGCTGTTGATAAGATCTCCCAAAAGAGAGTTGAGAAACTTAAAGATCAAAAGCAATAAATATTTTGGTGTAGGGATGTGAAATGACAGTTTGAAAGAATAAAAAAGCATAGAGATTTATACTGAATGGTGTTAGTGGAAATAAGATTTGCAGTGGACTTTTTTTCCTTTTAAGTTTTATTTGGTTTATTTTTTATTCCCTTTTTGTGCCTTGCATACCATTGCTTACCTCAAAAGGGAATAATTGGATAAGTATGCATGTTGATATGCATGTCATATGTATGCATTATTCCTTACTATTTTATCCTATAATCTTTTGCTACTCAGAAGCTGTCTAACACAATCTCACCACAAAACACACATTAAGTTCAAAGGCCTGAATCAGCTGAGGAGCTGTCCAGCAGGAACTATGTTTATAGAGAGCTGTCCTCCCTCAGCTCTTAACAAAGCATCTAACAAGCACAAATAGAAAACTACAGTGGGAAAGGTCTATTTTTGGAGTTCAGATCCAACACTTGTTTCCTTCAGAGTATGACAGAAGATCTATCAGGGCGAGTGTAGAATGTCAATAGCAGTCTTCAGATAAAAGTAAAAATTATAGCAACACATTAAAATAAAATCAAACGCAAAATAAAGAATAATAAAAATATAACCATACTTAATTGACCATGTTATTATTATCTAACTAAGAAGGAACTGGATAATTCTAAAGCATATGTACTTATGTTGCAAAAATTGGGTCTAGAATGTAGCAACTAGGATTCTGTTGGGAATTTCCCATCAAACATCTTGACAGTCCAGCTAGTATGATTTTAAAAAATTGCTATTTTCTTGTCACAGAAAAATAGTGACATTTGTAAAAAGTTTAATTATTGATTTTAAACTGTTGTTGTTGTACTTTCCTTTAAAACCTTTCTTGTGTATAGTTTCTTCTTTAACAGGTTAAAATAAAGATTATACTTAATTATTATTTTCACTTCTTAAAGATTTCAGTACAATTATTAAAGTAGAAAGTTTCTGGGATTCCTTTAAATGTATTTTAATAACCTATTCAGGAGGTATCTAGTGTGTAGACCATGGAAGCTAAGTCAGATTTTGCCAGCAAAGGTCAAAGCTGACAGATCAAGTACAGATAAAAGAAGGTGCCCATTGTTCTTGTGCTTAACTGAGCTCTCAGGGTGTCGAAAAGCACTCCAAGTTGCGAATCCAGTCTTTGAGAGGGAATACTTTCTCATTCATAGCTGGTAAAGTCCTCTCAGATAAAGTTATTGCTAACATCCAACACTTCTTTGGACTCAGCTTTAGACTATTATGTCTTATCTGTATGGCAGTCTGTAAGCAACATCTCGAGAAGATGAAAAATAGAAATAGATCTGGGTATCACTCTTGTAGGGACGCAGCGGCTCAGTGGGTTAGGACACTGAGCTTGTCGATCAGAAGGTCGGCAGTTTGGTGGGTCGAATCCCGAGTGCCGCATAACAGAGTGAGTGCCTTTTACTCGTCTCAGGAGGTCAAGCAAGATAGTATCATCCCCTGGGACAGTGAGTCATAGAACATAAGATCTCTCCCAATAGATCTTTCCAAGTCAGAACTAGCCAAACTGCACCGGGTCCAGTGATAATGTAATAGCCTGAACTTACTGGAGCACCTTATCCACTTTCAGGCAAAACCTAACCCAATAAGGCAATACATTGACATTTCCCCCTTCCATTTTCCCTAATGGTTTCTTCAGTTTGCTTGTGGATGTAAATGACTTTAAGAATAATTTCAAACCTATCCAGTTTCCTACTAAGAGATGGTCTTCTGTAACTGTGATTATATTAATCCCTGCAGCATGTGGCTCCCTCGAGTAAATTTCAGCAGATGAAATGATGGTAGAGAAGAATCTGCAAACTTGGTGAAGTGCTAAAGACCAGAAGAGAGCAAAGGTCACCACTATCTTCAAAAAAGAGAAAGACGAGGACCCAGAAAATGTCAGAATGGTTAGCTAGATATCTAAGAGAACAATATCCATGAGTAGATTATTTGAAGTGTATTTGTGAGCACTTGCACAGAAATGAATCAATAATAGCAGAAATGGATTTGTCAAAACAAATTGTATCAGTCTAACCTCATCTCCTTTATTTCTCCTCTTTTGATGAAGTCATTAGATGATAGATCAGGGGGATACCATGAAAATATTGTACTCTGAACTCGTCAAAAAATTTGGAAAAGTCATTATTCTATAAATATTAACAATATGGTAAAGTATGATAGGGATGGATTCATAATAGGCTAAATAGCCACATCCAGGGAGTGCTGATAAATTATTTTACGTCAATATGGAAAGTGATATGAAGTGGAATAACTCAGGACTTTGTCCTATATCCTATGCTGCTTAAGATTTTAATTAATTAGTGAACTGTATAAATTTCAGTAAGATTGAGATTAATTTTCAGCTTTGCAGCTCTAGGCATGTTTCAACATGGCTGAAATGAACATGATGACATTTAATAGGGATGTAATACAATACCCTATATATCTTGGAAGAAAATATAAAAAGCACTAGTAAAGGATAGATGAGACTTTGTCTGGCAATACAGTAATACAAATGAAAAAGATCTGGATATTTTAGTAGCTCAGAAATTAAACATGATAAAATATCATGATACAGAGACTAAAAAGACAAATGCTATTTTGGAATGTATTAACAGAAGCATAGAGTCCAGATCACAAGAAGTAATTATTGCACTCTATTCGGTCTTATTCAGGTCCCACTTGCATTATTGTGTCCTTTTGTGGGTATTGCATTCTAGAAGGGATATTGGCAAACTGAACTGATCTCAGAAGAAGGCTAGAAAAACGGCAAGGGGGCTGGAACCTATATCTTGTCAGAAATAGATAAAGTATAAAGGAATGGGTAAAATAAACGAATATGCAGAAGTAAAAAATGAAGGGTTGTATAAGAGCACAACTCTTCCCAAATAATGCACCTCAACAACTTCATCCTAAAAGGGACTTAATTTTCCACCTACTTACTGAGACCAACTTAAAGATACTGTAACTTTATTATTGCTGCTGCAATAGTAATGCTTGCCTATACAATAGATACAGACTGCAACTCACTTTAACCTGAGTATTGATTGGCCAGGCCCTTAATTCTAGATCAACTACCAGACTGCTTTTGTTGGGATGTCTTTCCCTTCAAGTCAAGTGATATATATTTGCCTACAATTTAACTGACTAGTACTGCTTACCTTAGTCATGTAGAATGCTTTGTACAGTATGTCTGAATCACAGGAATCATTAAATATTTCTAAAACTAAAATGTTCAAAGCATGCCAATCTTTATGTAGTCAAACTGGACAATTCACATTTAAAATGGTGTTAACTGTAGGTTCAGGGAAATCTGAAAGCTGTAGCTATACGATGGAATAGAAAAAAAGATGCAATAGCTGGAAGAGGACTTGGAATAAAGTACAAACTGAATAGAAGCATTTCACACCACATATGGGTACCCTGAAAGGGGAAAGCCTTTGATTACATGGTGTCATATTGGGGGGGGAGGGGTTTGTATCCTTATGCAGATGCTCCTGGCATTCCAGAGATTAAACTGAGAGTGGAAATTGGCTTCTGAAATTGTGACAAATTTACTTTGTTGAAACATGTAGATTAGTGAAGCCAGTTTCTTGTTGAGGAGGGTAGGAGTAACCAATGTTTATTCTACCTTTCTTGCTTTAAATCTGCTTTAATTGAGTCCTGTATAACCCAAACAGCTTATGATGGATTCTTGATGGATCACTGAAAGCAAATTGTATCCCTAGTTATTGATCCAGGTCATATTTTATTTCTTAAAACAAACATTTCTTCCCAGTTGTTTGATTTACAAAAAATAATAGCGTGGAGGACTGGGAAAATTAAACCTGACAGCATTGGCATCCAGCACCCATTAAATGTCGAGAAATATTCTCGGCTGACAACAGGAGGGACAGGATTAAATAGTTGAAGGCCACAAAAGCAGAAAGGAGCATGTGACTGCTTAAGAAAAGATCCCCCCCCCACTAGAAGGATGCTTAATGAACTGCAATCTGTTCAAATGTCTGAGGTAGACTTAACAATAGGACTATTCACCCATTATGTTCTCCTGACCTTCTGCATCAACCTACAGAATAAGTTGAATAAGGGGAAGGGCACACAAAGGTTGATATTCGGGCTTAATACAGCAAGCTTTTGGGCCCATTTAACTATTCTCTCTGCAGTTATAAGAAGTAAACAATCCCACCCTTTGAACTGATCCTTTATACATTATATTTGAATCCTTTATAAAATATCACCAGACAAAACATCACTAAGTGAATTGGTTTCTTTGTTTCATTATTTACTTTTCCTGAATGCCCTGATCTACTTACTTCATTTTATTTTTGTTAAAAATACTTAAGGCTGCAAGTTGTAATAAATAGACAGGGATTCTGCTTCATTGGCTATTTTGAATCTAGAATTATGCAGAACTCGATTCACTTCATTTGAATGGAGTGAACTTGGAGATTCCAGCTGCATCAGTTTTAGCTGTTGTAAGCTTTGCAAAGAGTAGCGTAATGTTTCAGTTTGTATAATTTTTCCCCTCTACATTTTGATGTGCAATTTAATCATATGGAGAAGGGCAGACATTTATATACAACCTAAGGCAGACAGCAAATGCCTATAACATGTTTATTAGAGCTTATTTATTAAACTTATGTCTTGCCTTTCTTTCAGCAGTTCAAGGTATTGCAGATAGCAACTCCATCCTCCCCCTGTGCTTAAATTTGAGGGGTGTTGACACTGAAATTCACCAAAGTGGTTTGTTCTTGCAAGAAGAAGCCAACAAGAGGAAACTGAAACAAAACTTCAGTTTCTGTACAGGCTTATTCCAGCTGCAAAAAGTCATTCTGTCATATTCAAATGGTATAACAATCTCAGAAGTCACAAGTAGTTGCAGCTATTCCTCTTAGGAGGAGCCCAAACAAGCTGGTGATGTCAGAATATGACAAGTTGCAAAATGATGCTGAGACTAAGTGGTCTTTAACTCATATTTAATTTTTTATTATTTTATCAAAATATAAAACACAAAGAAAAATGAAAATAAAGGGAAGGGAAGGGAGGGAAAAGGGAAGAGGAAAAAGTGTAGCGTAAAAGGGGAAACAGAAAGAAAAGCATTGACTTCTGACTCTTTAATGCAGTAGAATAAGCCAGTAACATACAGCCTCAAAACCTTGCTTTTACATAATAATATATACTATACTAATACTAATACTATACTAGCCATTTCTATAACAACAAACCTATCTAATTAGAAAACCCAAAGTCAAAGTTTTATTTTTTTCCCCCACCTCAGTCATAAAACCAGAAGCAGAGACTAAGTGATCTTGATTCTTTGTCAATATTATGCACTGACCAAATGCTAGATTTAGGATTTCTATTAGAATCTCCTTTAGGGACGTGGTGGCTCAGTGTGTTAGGATGCTGAGCTTGTCAATCAGAAGGTTGGCAGTTTGGCGGGTCAAATCCCGAGTGCCGCGTAACAGAGTGAGCGCCTGTTACTCGTTCCAGCTTTTGCCAACCTAGCAGTTCGAAAGCACGTAAAAATGCAAGTAGAAAAATAGGGACCACTACGGTGGGAAGGTAACAGCGTTCCGTGCGCCTTTGGCGTCTAGTCATGCCGGCCACATGACTATGGAGACGTCCTCGGACAAGCGCTGGCTCTTCGGCTTTGAAACAGAGATGAGCACCGGCCTCCAGAGTTGGAAATGACTAGCACGCATGTGCAGGGGAACCTTTACCTTTACCTATTAGAATCTCCATCACTTGGAAATTGTTAGCTTCTATCTAGATCAGGTTCTAGCTGTGGAAGAGAGCACTGGTTTGTCTTATAAAGAAGCTATTTCTGATAATGAAAACAATTAAAAATATATTTGCCAAGGGATGCTGTTTATTCAGACTTTTTTGTTTGGGTAAGCTTTAAGAGGAAAACCACATGGTATCATCAAGTAAGATTCTTTTCTTTGCTGTTTACATGTAAATGCAGGCTTTTGAGCTGTAAATGAATCAAGCAGATTCTTGATGCCTCCACATTCTGTAAATAGTTTACATCGGCTCATTTCAAGATTACAAATAGATTATTTTCATCCCAAACAATCTGAATCCATTTCTCATACGAATTAAACACTGAACAGCCTAAGTAAATAATCTCATAGCTGCTGCCTTACAATTCATTCTGGACCAGGATAAAACAGATATAGTAATGAAAGTTAATGAAAGAAGTTCCTATTTAAAAAATAACAGTAGTAAGTTTAGCCTAATGTAAATCATGCTTATTAGGAAATAAGCTTCACTTACTGGATATGGTGGATGTCATTCACATATTCAATGAAACATGGTATAATTAAAACTAACATAAATTATTAACTGCTAATATATATATAGCTTATATCTATTCCATTCCTGAAAATATGTGTTTAGTCATTGAGTAAATTTTATCATTGGTCATGAGATTATCTTTACCAGCCATCAGGTAGAAATTAAAGCATTTTTCTGGGGCTCCCATTTGCAAGGATTTCCTGCAGCTTCCTGTACTCTTAAGAATGAATATAGGAGACAGAATATGTACACCGATCATACAATTTTAAATAAGTGAGTGGATCTCATTTTACTTAGCTCCACTATACAAAAATTATTGTGCCAGCCTAGCAGAGGAGAAATCTAATTTCTCCAATATAGTTGTTAAGCAGTAGAAGGCAATGTGATACAGGTAGTCCTCAACTTAAAACCATTCATTTAGTGACCGAAGTTACAGCAGCACTGAAAAAATGATCATTTTTCACACCTACGATGGTTGCAGCATTCCCATGGTCATGTGATGAAAATTCAGACGCTTGACAACTGACATATATTTATGATGGTTGCAGTGTCCAGGTTCATGCGACCCCCTTTTGTGACCTTCTGACCAGCAAAGTCAGCGGGATAGCAGATTCTGTGTAACTAACTTAATAACTGAAGTGATTCATGTAACTAGAAATGTCCTAAAATGAGGTAAAACTCACTTAAGAACTGTCTCGCTTAGCAATGGAAATTTTAGGCTCAGTTCTGATTGTTAAATTGAGGGCTGCCTGTATAGTGGTTAAAGATTGGGGCATGGGTGGACAAACTTAATCCAGGTTCAAGTCCACCCTGAACTGTGGAAACCGCTTCTGTGGTCTAGTCCATATATTTCTCAGCCTTTTAAGATGCATGGACTTCAACTCCCAGAATACTCTAGCCATCTAACACTAGTTTATTTAAAATCTCAGATCCCACTATTCTGTACTGGTTGGTCTCTTATCAACTACTTCCCCTGGCTTTCAGGACAAGACCAAAAGTCTGGAGTTTTCCCACTGCTCTGCTGAAAGGGTTTTAAATGGAATTATGACCCAGGAAACAATCTGTTCAGAGGAGAAAGGAGGAATAAGCAAATCCAAGGCTCACAGCAGCTCAATTCTTTTAATGCTAATAAGATGAATTTAAATTTTGGAAAGAGAAATTAAAAGTATCTGGATGCATCTAAATACAGATTTAACGGAACCTTCTGAAAGCAGACTCGCGTTTGCAAAACACAGATTAGAGATTTCACTGTTGTCTGTTATTGCAAAAAATACCTTTATTTGGCACATGGAAGGACCTGGAAAAAGGTCTCTGAAGGTAAACCTCTTCAGATTTCTATGTAGAAAGAGATCATATAATTGTAATACAAGAAACTAGCACCATAAAGTTAAATTATAATACAGACAGCAATAAACATTTTGCATTATACAAAATTCTTTTCAGAGGGATCTAAGAAATGTACATGCCTTTCAAATTAGACAATTAATAGAAGATAAGTTAGCAATGGCTGGTCATTGTTATTTATTTAATTGGTTTATTTATTGGACTCCTCAACCGCCGATGCAACTCTATACAGCATACAAAGATAAGTAATTGAATCTCAGATGTTGTGGAGAAAAAGCAGGAAAGAACTTACTCCCCACATAACTTTCCAAAGAAATAGACTGGCTACTCTGGGAAAGGATCCAGGACTTTACTTCGATCCTTTAAAGTTAATTGTTATTTTATTTATTTATTCATATTAAATTTATATAGCTTTATCTAGTTTCCTGTCCTTGCCATTATTTCTTCAACTGGAGAGCATAGAACAAAATTTAAAACTCACTTTCTTACTTAAATTTTTAGCCTTTGGTTTTATTTAGTTGTTCATTGCAGACACAGGATCGATCACCAGCAGGGATTTTCAAATTTAACTGAATTCAGCAGAAGAGAATAAGACTCGAATGAATATTCTCTCTCTTTCTCTTTCTGTCTTTCTCTCCTTCCCTCCCTCTCTCTCCCCACTGTTTGGCCATAATATTATTTCTGCTGCATTCTAACATGATTTTAAACATTGAACGGAATTTACAAAGCCATTTTTTTCCTATTTTTTTCTCCTGTTTACACATAAATATCCCATTATGTGATTAAACTGTTTTGTGACCCAGGAATGTGAAACAGTTATATTCACAGCAGGGGGCAGTGCTATATGCACATTGCTAGTTTAACTATATCAGACATTTTATTCACAAGGATTCTTAAAGGCCAAATGTAGAAACTGAAAATGGATAAACCATTGCATTTTCACTGGATCAGAGACAGAGACAGAGATTTAACTTGCAATGATGAGAACAGTTGCGTTTTTAAGTCAAAACTGCTCAAGAAGCAAATCGAACTTCATCTACTAAAGTAATTTATAAGAATGTCCCCTTCCAAAGTGATGTTAGCTTCTCATGTGCAACAGAAACTGTCAGTTAACATAAGAGGCTATGGTAATCTATGCTGGAAAAATCCCCATTACAAACCTGGGAGAAACAGCCTCTCACTGCTTGCAAAGAGCCTTAAAACAAATGATGAAGGACTGCAGCACAAAAGTGGTTATGTAATGAAATCCGGCACATGGTAGTAACTGGGATGTCTAGCATGTTTTGAGGTTTAGAGCATGGTGGCTGAGGAATTCTGGGAGTTGAAGTCCATACATCTTAAAATTTGAAAAACACTGGTTTAGATTTTCTGAAAACAAGATTCTTTGAGTTTTGAAAGAAAAAAAAGCAGGTCTATTTTATATATAGAATTTTTAATAATGATATATATGGTGATATAATGAACCACTCTACACAATTTTAGTTATCACACTTGAAAACAATTGCAGAGCTGTAAAAGGTGCAAAACAAAAAATAATTATGGGGCTAGAGGAGATCTGTGTAAAGAAACATAAACATAGGCTGAAGGATAATATCTCATCTGTTGTTTCATAGTACCTGGTATTTGTGGTGTTCTTTCTTTGGATCAGGATGGAGTATACAAAAACCAAAATGAGTAGCTATTGATAGCCTGATCCTCCTTATTTTGTTCAACTCTCTTTTAAGCCATCTAAATTGGTGGTCATAATCACATCTACTGGCACCAAATTATACTTTAGCTAGCCATTGTGTAAATAATTGTTTTTGCATTTAATTTTGAAAGGTGACCCTGAGTGTCTAACATTCATCGACATCTTTATGAAGTTTCAGACTGCTTGTCTACCCCAACTGTGAAAGTAATTTAATAAATACTACATTAACCATTAGTAATATGAATAAGAGTAACAGTAATAACAACTGTGTGACCATCAATAATAATGAGTAGTCACATCAACTCTTGGGGTTTGATACTGATCACTTTGAGGAATCCTAGCCCAACCATGATTGATTAGATTTATATGACCTTTTTCCTAAGAATTCAAGGTAGCTCATGGCAGTGGTTCTCAACCTGTGGTCCGCGGACTTCTGGGGGCAGGGCGTACTGTTGTCACAGGGATCTGCAAAGGCTTGAAGAAATTTTATGATTTAAATCTTGAGTTATGTCTTGGTGGTCAATGGCACAAAAAGTATTTTAAGGCAGTCCGTGGTGAAGAAAAGGTTGAGAAACTACTGGCTCATGTCATTTCCTTCCTTTAGCTCTACAACAGTAACCTTGTAGGCTTCTTTCAAATTCCCCCACCCCACACACATTATACCTTTATAAGGAAGTACTGCAGATATACCCCAGCTCTAGCCACCTTTCCCCTTGAAATTTTAAAGGAGCTTTGTCAGTGTTTGATATTAAACACCATGGTGCAATGTTTACTGGATGTTTATAGATTTACACATTCACAGACATAATCCATGCATTGCTTTGCTGACTAGGTTATATTGCTTTACTGAGACCATCAGTAAAGAACCAATTATGTTGGTTTCCTGACATAATTGTATTGTTCAGAGTGCCTCAGCAATGCTAGAGAGTAGGTTGTGTCTATTGCAAAATTTTTGGGAAAATTTTGGGGAAAAAACTACGGACTAGGCAACAAGATTGCTTGAATATATGCTTCCTTAGTTTAGTTAATGGGGTTGGGCTGAAGGAAACAGTTGGTGAGACTACAGTCAAAATGACTGAAGTTCCTATGTCCTCCTTATCTGGTAATGCAGAGGTCCCCAACCTTGGCAACTTTAAGACTTGTGGACTTCAACTCCCAGAATTCCTCAGCCAATTTAGCTTAGGTGGCTGAGGAATTCTGGGAGTTGAAGTCCACAAGTGTTAAAGTTGCCAAGGTTGGAGACCCCTGTGGTAACATACAGATTCCTTCAAGTCAAATTTCAATGCAGGGAACTTTACAGACATTTATTTTTGACAACAACATGGAAATGACATTGTCTATCTGGTTGTCTCTCCACTGCTTCCTATTGTCTTCCATATGAATACTGATCCTTCTTAGTTTTTCAAGTTCATTTAAAGTCAGCCACTGGCTGTTTCTGATATAGTTTTTGTTATTTTATTCTATCTTTCAGTCACTTTCTTTTCTTTCTTCTTTGTCATGTAGCAGGCTTTCAGGGAAGAGACAGATCAGTCTTGCTAGTGGCCTGAATGGGGAAGAGCTTTTCAAATTAGTCTGAGGCCAGAAATTGTCCACTGGCTAAATCATAGTTTTGCCTAAATGCAGCTGTTGACATGCATCAAGCTGGTATTGTCATAATCTCGCTGAAAATTTAATAAATGTAAAAGATTTATTTCAACAGATACTATAAATGTTTCTAGAGATGGCCATTCTGAAAATGACAGACAGTGTTCACAAGAATGGAAACAGAATGTTGTGAGGCTGAGAATAAAATGACTAATAAGAAAGACTGCTTCAGACTAGGAAGACAATAAGAAAAGAACATTAAACCCAAATGGAAGATAATCCTCATAAAAAGATCCAACAGGAAAAAACACTCTCAAAGCTAGGTCATCTTAAAATAGAACATTTACTGCTGGAACACTGAGCATCATACTTTGATGGGAAATTGATATTAAAATATGGGACGTTCTGGGAAAATGTCACTTACCAGACATTACAAAATGCTACTTCTACCACAATCCCTAGAACAGCCACAATACTCCCAGACTAGAACCAATCTCATTTCTTGTTATAATCTGGGCCTGTAGAATACAACAGATTATTCAGATAACAATGTCACTAGGCAGTTAGGCCAAGAAGGCAAGGTATAATTAGGCACAACTCTTCCTGATCTCCATGGAAACAGTCCTCACTAAAACACTATGTAAAAGATAGCATTCTAAAAATCCATTATACTCTTGACTCTAGTAAATTGTTAGTGATTTTCTTTTGTAAACAAAGGGGAATTCATTGCAAGTAAAATCCTAAATTTTTTGATCAAAGCAAGGATAAGGAAGTAGAGGTCAAATGTTTTTTTAGGACAATAGGGCTTGAATAATCCAGGGTAGTAGTATGTGTGAGATAATTGCTTGGAAAATAAAAATTAAATATTTTGTGTTCGGCTATGGGTCTCTGCAGTCTGACTTGCTAAAGCTGCAGTTCCCAGAATTGTTGGGGAAAGGTCATAATAATTAAAACAATTTACCTTTTGAGAGGTGAAGAGAGGTGAAGAGAGGTGAAGACTGGACAGCCATTTGCCTGAAATGGTATAGGGTTTCCTGCCTGAGCATGGGGTTGGACTAGATGACCTCCAAGGTCCCTTCCAACTTTATATTATTATTATTATTATTATTAAGATTATTATTATTACTAAACAAAGATTCTCTGCTTCACTTCAGAGAATCAAAATGAGCCGTTATGCCTTCTGTCTCCATTTTTGTTGAATGAATAATTTGCACTGCAGCTTATTCCTCCCTCCCTCCCTCCCTGCCCCTCTCCCCCCTATTTTCAGCACTGTGATAACTGAAATAGCAAGTGGTGGTTAGTGTCTGACACCACAGAAAGCACTGACGATAATTTGGTGATTTGGACAGAATAAGGAATTCTGCTTAGCACACACACACATATGCACCCCCCCCAAAAAAAAGAAACCGCACCCAGTAGTAGTCCCATCATGCAAATAACATTGCTCTAGAGCAAGAGCAAATTATTTTTTATAAAAAAAGCTGTGGCTTGCCAAACATTGACATTCTCCAAATATTGTTTATTTATGTAGTTGTTTATAAGCCGCCCCTAGTTTGACAGACTCAGGCTGTTTTATAATACAGCACAAATAAAAACAGAAAAAATGAACATCTAAAAATTGCTTTACCAAATTATACCACCAATTAACCAGATGAGATACAGCACAAAATTCACCAACACAAACACAGTAGGCAAGAGAATAAATATAAATAACCTCTATAACATTTATAAAGTTAGCCCAGGTGCACTTTTCTAGCTGAAAGCTTGCCAAAACAGGGTTGTTTTTTCACCTTGTGAAAAGTGAGGAAGGTAGAGGCATTCCATATCTCTGGAAGCAAATTGTTCTATAAAGTGGGAATCATCAACAAGAAGGCACATCTCCAGGCCCCCACCCATATCATCCCACAAAAGTTGAAGAACCTCTAGATTGTCACTGTCTTTCAGAACAGGCAGGCAGGAACATGGCAGGCACATGAAGCCCCTCCATTTCTTTGGAGAAGCAAGGGGTGATTTCTCTGGTCCCAGAGGAGGAGACTGGATAGTCATTTGTCCAGAATGGTACAAGATCTCCTGCTTGAATAGGGGATTGTACTAGAAGATATCCAAGGTCCCTTCCAACTCTGTTATTCTGTATTCTGTATCCCCATTGACAGTGAGAACAATTAACCAGTGGAATAACTTGCCTCCAGAAGTTGTGGGTACTTCAGCACTGGGGTTTTTCAAGAAGAGGCTGGACAGCCGTATGTCCAAAATGGTATATGGTCTCCTGCTTGAGCAGGGGGTTGGACTAGAACAAGGCAAGGCAACCATGGCTCTTTTATGACTTGTAGACTTCAACTCCTAGAATTCCCGAGTCAGCATGGCTGGTTCAGGAATTCTGGGTATTGAAGTCCACAAGTCATAAAAGAGCCAAGGTTGCCTACTCCTGGACTAGAAGATCTCCAAGGTCCCTTCCACTTCTGTTATTCTATGATCTATGTGCAGATCCTCTTTGAACAAATACACAAGGCAGACCAAGTCTCAGTGGAAGAGACAGTTTATAAGAACACAAATGCCAAGCCAAACCTGTTGAATGACAATTCCTATCATCTCAAAACATAGGGCTTTGCTGGTAGGAATAATTATGGGCATTGGTTTCCCTGTAACCAGATGCCAACTTAAAAAAGGCTGTTCTAGTAGAAAGCCCAAGCAGTCATCTGAATAACTGAACATTCAGAGGAACAGCAGGCCATTCAGAGATTGAACGTAGATAACAATAAAAGTTTTGAAGCAGCAGCATGTTAAATAAAGAGAGAAATAAAGGGAGAAATGCTTTGCTATAGGATGAAGCAATCTTTTTTACAGACCGGAGCAACATTTTGGGTTATGTATTATTTCTAGTGTCTAGATCCAGAAGACAGAGTGATCTTGTCAGAGTTTATAAAACTGGGTGTTTTAATGGTAAGTTTTTTGTTTCTTTATTTATAGGTGTTTATAGGTGTACAGCCTATTTGAAGGAAAGTATAGGTGATTTTCAGCAGCTGCCAATGAATTTCATGCAAAAATATGTGAGGACCTTGAGGGTATTATAAAAAAAGTTAGGAATCACATGCCAGCTCTGAGCCACAGGTTGCCCATGTTTGTTCATTCTTGCTTTTGCATCAAGGCTGAATTTTACTGATCACCATTTCCTTTGCTCCCCCCTTCTTCCCTATACTTGAATACATAAGCAACTGAAATATATCTTTTAATAAAACTTTCCTTTTCATTAGCACATCTTATAGCTAAGCAGTCCCTGGGATCAGACTTGAAATGAAAATTGATTTCTTCACACATAGCTGTCACAACATGAACAGCCCTGGAGGAGTTGAATGAGGTCATCCTGGCACATATTCTCACTGCACACCTTTCCTCTGTAAAGCTAGATTAATATCTGATTGTTTAGCAGGGAAGGATGGAATTAACCATAATGCTCAGGGCTTGCACTGACACTAAGAGCATATTTATAGCTACCCTGTTATAAGGTGACCTTTACTGAAGTCTTTAGCAAGTCTTTGCAGCTTGTGCCCTCCCCATTTGAAGGCAGACCACCAGCTCAAAAATGCCACAAAATCTGGAAATTCCTCCAATATGCTCCAGGGAACTAGCATGGATGCCAGGCTCTTGTTTGATTCCTCCTCAGTGAATAAGTATTGTTATCTGCTCTTTCCCAATAACATGTTCATTGATTGCCCCACTCAGTCCTCTGCTATGGAATGCAGCACAGAGTCATTGCATGAACACAGATCCCATTTTTCCAATCACTACATGGGGACTGCTAGAAGGATTTATCTATCTAACATAGGAAATCTTCTATGGAGATTTTCAGTCATCCAGATCATGGTTGTGCCAAAGGTGCTTCCAAAAGGTAACTAGACTTTCTTGTTGTTGTTGTTGTTGTTTTTGAAAAAAAATCACTTTTCATCCAAGAAGCTGAAGAAGCTTCTTGGATGAAAAGCAAAATGTTTTCAATAAAAAAACCTAAAATAGTCCAGTTGCCTTTTGGAAGACACTTCTGGGACAATCTATCTCACATTGTTTTGAACTTTCACCTTTCTCTTGCAATAGCCTAACAGCCTACAAAATTGTAAGCTGGCTCAATACTGCATATGAATTCTTAATTTAATCCAGGTTTGTTTCACATTATGCTCCAAATGCAAAAAATGCAGCTACCTTGCTGCAGCTAGGCCTGTTGGCAGCCCATCTGGTATTCTGTGTAAGCCATTCTACGTTTTATGAATGAAGACAATAAATGGCACATCAAAAGGCAACATAATATTCAGTAGAGAAATTTATTCTCAGCACTGTTTTGCTATAATTTTTATGTTTTAGCACTTTTCTTGCCTTGTCTTACATTGGGTGTTCTGAATGGACTGCAATTATTTTATGAAAGTAAGCTTCACTGAGTATCAGCCAGAGCCAAAAAAGGCCAAACAAAAGTTGAAAAATAGGTATTTTTAAAAAATTATAGCTAATTCTACTTTTGCATGGAATAATGTACAAAGTGCTCTTTAAAAGATATAAAAGAGATCATCTCCTTCATATTAAGCTCAACCCCTATTATGAATATTTAGTTTTGATGAACCTAACCTTCTTTGTGCAGGAATCTGCTAAGTCTATCCGTAGTGGAAAAATTCTTTAAGATTTGGGAATAATGTAGCTTTTTATTTTTATTTTGTTCAATCGTGTCAAATTCTTGGAGATTGCCTGGCCAAATCCCTGCAGTTTTCTTGACAAGGTTTTTCAGAAGTGCTTTTTCATTGCTTTGTTTCTAAGGCTGAGAGAATGTGACTGGGCCAAGGCACCCAGCTCGCTTTATGCCTAGGGCAGGATTAGAATTCACAGTCTCCCAGTTTCTAACCTGATGGTTTAACCAGTACCCCAAACTGGCTATCATATTGGAAATAGGGTTATACTAAGTTTAATGACTGGTTCATCAGCTTAGTAATTTATTTATTTATTTATTTATTCAGTTTATATACCGCCCTATTCCCAAAGGACTCAGGGCGGTTTACAGGGCAGAATTTAAAAACAATACAACATAAAATTAAAATTAAATTAAGTATAGCCCCAAAAAGTCAAAATCACAATTTAAAATCATTAAAACCCCTCAGTCCAGGCCAGATAGCTCAAAGAGCCAGGTTTTTAGGTCCCGGCGAAACGAACGAAGGTCAGGGGCAGTCCGGAGTTCTGTTGGCAGTTGATTCCATAGGGCAGGTGCGCCCACAGAGAACGCCCTCCCCCTGGGGATCACCCGCTGGCAATCCTTGACCGGTGGAGGCCCTCCCTGTGGGAGCGCACAGGACGATGGGAAAGTGACACTGGCAGCAGGTGCTCCCTCAGATAATCCGGGCCCATGTGACCATTATCTAATAATGGGACCAGATAATAGAGCAAAGGACAAGCAAGGGAGACAAATAGGTTTAGTTTTCTATTCATTTTACAAATTAGTCAGAATTTCAGAATAAACGTATATTAAACATCCCATTCTCTGAGGTGGACATCAGATAATAGACAATTTGAATAGCTCTGAATATTTACATTCTTAATGTTTATTCAGTCATAGTGATAGGAATGCTAACTATAAATGTATTGGTGAAATTGTTGTCTTCACCATAGAGTCCTATAGGGCTGTCAAAGCATATGTTAAAGTTGCGAAATATTGTAATGATATGTGGGAATATCTTGAGAGACAGGGTGAAAAGAAGCAACCAATGGAATGATCAGATAAAAGGCAGCTGAGCCCACAACACAAATGTAGACAAGGCAAGAAGCTCAATAGTTTCTTGGCCTGTAAAGGAGACAGGAGAAGAGGTGTACTTTCAAGACTTAGATGATTCTGTTAATGTAGTTTTACAATAAAGTAGAATTACCTCATGTGGTCATGTTTCCTGTCTGGTCTACTTCATAAGGCCGATTGATATGGGCTGAAAAAATCCAGACAATCACTAGAGGCTATGAAATAGTGTGAGTGAGGTAGGCAAAGTAAAAAAAAAAAGTAATACCAGGATTTTCAATAATGTCATTTTTTTTGTTTGGTATAATAACAAAGTCTTGGAAGCTTGTCATAGGTTGTCTCTACTACATCTTATCTCAAACAAAATGAAGGTAAGGTTATTTTGAGTTCCTTCTTTTCCAGGACTCCGTAATCTTTTCTGAAACTGCTCCCTTCATTCACCCCTTCCCTATTCCCAGAGCCAGATTTGTATTCCAGTACAAAGAGTTACGGTAGCTTTCTAAATTTCATTACCGCTCTCTAGTGGTTATCTGGATTTTTGCAGCCAAGGTAGGTCTAACTTCAGAAAGCTTTTGGTTTATAGAGCTCTTCCTCCATAAGTGTAGAGGTTGGTCTTCTACCCTTTCAACTAATTTTTGTTTGTTTGTTCAGTTTCTATGGTCATCCATTTCAGTTAATGACTCTGGGTGGGGCTTACAATTTATTATTTATTTATTTTTTATTTATTTAATTAGTTTTCTATACCACCCTATTCCCGAAGGACTCAGGGCAGTTTACAGGGCAATATTTAAAAGACAATATAAATTAAGATAAAAATAGAATTAAAAAGAATTAAATTAATAATAGCCCAACAATAAAACAATGTTAAAACTTAAAACTAAAAAACCCCTCAGTCCAGGCCAGATAGATCGAAAAGCCAGGTTTTCAGGTCCCAGCGAAACGAGCGCAGGTCGGGGGCAGTCCGGAGTTCCACAGGTAAATCATTCCAAAGGGCAGGCGCACCACAGAGAATGCCCTCCCTCTGGGCATCTCCCGCTGGCATTCCCTGATAATTACTGTTTCTTCTGATGTCCAGATTTAAACAACTAGGATTTGCCTGAAATCAGGAACTGAAACAGTTGCATGGTCCTGGCTTGTTCATTAATTAGAGTTTAAATAAATAACTTTTTCCCTTAAAGTGGATACCTTGGGCAGCTGTGGTTATTTAAATTGAATATATTTAGATTTTCCTCTCTGCATTTACTATATGGGAACAGACCTCTATGTATTACATGATGGGAACAGACCTACATTAAGTATTTTATGTTTGTTCTACTGCACTGAAAAGAGTTGGAAGTTAATCATTTTTTCCCCCCCCCCTTTAATCCTACACTTTCCTCCTTTCCCTTTCCCCCTTTTATATTTTCCCACTGTTTTCATTTTCATTTTCATTTTATACTGTAATAAGTTTAATAAAATTATATTATAAATAAATAAAATAAAAATAAACTATACTATAAAAAAGCTGCAGTATTTTATTGTCCAGTGTTCTTGTAACCTAAAAGGAAATTGCCTTCATTAGGCTGCTATAATAATATCTCTGACTATTTTTATGTGTGCTGCATTCCCTAAATTGAAACTATGAAGGCAAGGGACAGAATGAAATTGACTGAAGTAATGAAATTAACAACCCCTTACAGTCTCTGAAAAGATAATTACTACCAGCAAATGATAGTAATCAACACGTTCTGAAGGACACTGTAGCTAAAAAGTAATTAAGCAGTTTGCAGAGAAACATAAAAAGCACAGGGCTAGAAGGCTTTTTCGTCTTTATAAGGCTGTGTGAGCACTCTGAAGCAATCTTTTTTCCACCAAGTACCCGCCAGATACATTGCATTGCAATTTCTATCATTTGCCAGTGTAACCAGCCTAACCCAGCAATTCCCTTGGATTTAACCTGGTCTGGTTCTCAGTTCTCCAGATGAAGCAAAGGCTAGGGCTGGAAGAGCAGAGACACAGTAATAGGTGCTATTTTATACACTAAGTACTGTGGCAACAGTGCTTACAGTATACAGTAAGGCTTGAAAAACATGCTATGTACTGAGAACTGAAGGGTATATCTCTGAAGTGCTTAGGTCAGGGGTAGGTCAGCTGACTCAGGAATTCTGGGAGTTGAAGTCCATGAGTCATAAAAGAGCCGAGGTTGCCTATCCCTGGCTTAGGTCATTCAAGGTGACTACCACTGTAAGTCTTTCCAGCTACCTTGTTGTAACTTGTGTTCTCTGAGGATTACATTTCTTAGAAGGTTTCTCTTTAGCGTTACTACTGTTGTGTTACTATAGGACTATTAACATAGTGCAAAAAAGACAGGGTAGCATTTCCTGTTAATATTCTGGACAGCTTAAGTGAGAAAGAAAATAAGAGAAATGAAACTGTGGACCTTATGGTCATTTAAGAGATACAGTTTATGATTATGAATCAGTTTATAAGAAAAATGTCGTTCTTTAGTAAAGGAGGAGTAATTTATGAATCCAGTCCATATGGATTAACTAAACAGTTCTTTTTAATATTCACTATTAACCAAGTGACTGGGTAGAATACATTTAATTTTATATAGCTTTATTCAGAAGAAGAAATTGGTACTCATACAGGCTTTTAAAATTAAAAGAAAGCGTGCCCATGAAAATAAGTAATTAACAGGTTTAAATGGACAATATATTTATTTTTGGTCTGCAGACAAAGTTTATGTTTGTGCATTGTACTATATGTTGTTGTTAGTTGCGAAGTCGTGTCCAACCCATCGCAACCCCCTGGACAACGTTCCTTCAGGCCTTCCTGTCCTCTACCATCTTCTGGAGTCCATTTAGGCTCACGCCTACTGCTTCAGTGACTCCATCCAGCCACCTCATTCTCTGTCGTCCCATTCTTCTCTTGCCCTCAACCTTTCCCAGCATTAGTCCTTCCTTCTCATTAGATGGCCAAAGTATTTGAGTTTCAACTTCAGGATCTGGCCTTCTAAAGAGCAGTGAGGGTTGATTTCCTCTAAGACTGACTGGTTTGATTGCCTTGCAGTCCAAGGGACTTGCAGGAGTCTTCTCCAGCACCATAGTTCAAAGGCCTCAATTCTTTGGCGCTCAGCCTTTCTTATGGTCCAACTTTCACAGCCATATATTGCAACTGGGAAGACCATAGCCTTGACTTTACACACTTTTGTTTGCAGGGTGATATCTCTGCTTTTTAGTGTGCTGTCTAGATTTGCCATGGCTTTCCTCCCCAGAAGCGTCTTTTAATTTCTTGGCTGCAGTCCCCATCTGCGGTGATCTTGGAGCCCAGGAAAATAAAATCTGTCACTAATTGTACTACATACCTTCATAAATAACAATATCTAGGGTGGCAATGTTCAAGATTATTATCAGCTATAAAAGTTCTTCACTTATGTAGGAGATTGTAAAAAAAATAAAGTATTGTTTTTAAATGCAGCTTTCTGAAAAATCTACAGCTTCTGTACCAATCTTAAAAAATATTATTTTTCATATATAGGAATTGCTTCTGTAGAAAATACTGGATATGAAACATTCATGTATGTATCCTGCTTAATAACTGCACTTTTTAGCTAGAAATTAATCCATGCTAAAATACATATTTGAACTATTGATTTCATGTTTTACTTAATATAATGTCTGTCCCAATAACTATCAAAGAGTCCTATCTTTTCAATGAATATTTATTCAACCAGTCCTACTTAGCACATTATCTCAATTCCCTCTACAATTGTCCTTTGGGAATTACGAAGCAGTTGTGATATAATAGCTAAGATGAAGGACCGATTTATGTTCAGCCTACAGAACCCCAAACCTGAGTCATGTTGTTGATCTGAGATCCCTCTATACACCAGTGTAGGCTTCCAAAAGAAACTCAAGACAGAAATGGATGGAAATGAATCAAGGACAGAGCCGACCTAGAACTAAGGAGGAATTTCCAGTTAGAACAATTAATCAGTGGAACAATTTACCACCAGAAGTTGTGGGTGCTCCAACACTGGAGGTTTTCAAGAAGAGAGTGGACAATCATTTGTCTGAAATGGTATAGGGCAGGGGTAGGCAACCTCGGCTCTTTTATGACTCATGGACTTCAACTCCCAGAATTCCTGAGCCAGCTTAGCTGGCTCAGGAATTCTGGGAGTTGAAGTCCATGAGTCATAAAAGAGCCGAGGTTGCCTACCCCTGGTATAGGGTTTCCAGCCTGAGCTGGGGGCTGGACTAGAAGATCCTCAAGGTCCCTTCCAACTCTGTTATTCTGTTAAATATTTTAAAATAGTGGGATGTCAGTATTTAAAGGTAGTTTTACAGTAGTGGCTACTTCTTTGCCCTTTCATTTTAAAATTATTTTGCCCTTCCGTTCCTTTTGCTTATTTATCAAGGTCATGGTGTTCCTAAATGATCCTTAACCCACTTGAACATTCTTATTTTGTTGCATTTGGAATTGCAAAAGTATACTGTTAAAAATTGTAAATTAATGAGCAATTAATAAGGTCTCTATGGATAACATGGGAAAAATAGGAATTAAAGACCACCAAATTGACAATTAAAGGCTGCCTTCAGAAGACACAGCAAGTGATCCAGAAATAATAACATATTCTGAAACTGCATATTGCTTTTAAAAGAGCCTCTTTTTTGAGATGATCAGGACAACACTGGAATTGAATGAGTTGTCTATAGCATTGTCTGATAACGAAAGAAGGCTTTTATTTTAGAGTAAAGGTTAGCAAAGAATTAGTGGCATTCATCCAAAATAATATCTCATGTAAATGATTGAGGAAATGGAATAAGTAGAATAGGGGAGGGTAGAAATGCTAGTAGGATGTTCAAGCATACTGGTTTTTTTGCTAAAGACTGCAAAAATATTGGCCATATGCAGGGATTTAATGGGATTGTTAATGTAAATTCATTTGGTAAGACTCTTGAACTCTGAAGTTGCAGCCAGAGGAAATAATAAGGACATGAAGGATTTTTCCACTATCCATTCCAAAATTAAACCAGCACAGGGGAAGTTGAATCACTCATTTTCAAATTAATTAATTAAAATGTAAATCCTCCTCTATGATCAAAGGAGGCTTCACAGACTTGGTTGCTAAGCAGCCATCTTTTGTCCAAAGTTATATTTGAATGCCCTTCTTGTGTCAGATGGATTTAGGAATGCATTTTGACTCTTCCTATACTTCTCTTGTGCATTTACAGATCTCTTCCAATGATATTTCAGACTATTATTTGGCTTGCAGCATGGAAAATGCTACCCTTTGCAGGATTAAGATGCAGAGGCAAGTTTCTTTGTTGAAAATCAAAAGGAAAGACAAAGAAAAGCAGGGCTCTAATATTTGGAAAAAATCACTGCTTTTTCCCATGAGGATTAGACCTTTTACTCAGGACAATCTGTTCTAGCATATCTGGCATACTTAGGTTTTTTTTTCCCCTGAAACTGTAAACGTGGCATAGTTTAAGAGCTGAAATGAGCAATGCAATTGCTTATGTAAAATCCCCAGGCATAAGCCATCTGCAACTCAATGTTTAAGTACAGTTCATTTGCAATTGAGAGTTAGGCATACTCTCTTGGTAATAAATGTAACTTCATGTGCTGAACTTTGACTAAATTATTTCAACTCTTAAAAAAATTAGGAAATATCCTAGTATATCCTATAGAAGGATGTTCCTCAACTAAATCTCTGATATAATTAGGGTTATCTGATAAAGACTGAAAAATCCAGATATTGGTATAGATTTATAGCTTGTAGCGGTCATTCAGATTTCTGTAGCCAAGAACTGGTTGCCTTAACTTATCAAATTTCTAGGAAAAAATGAATATTTACACCTATTTTGGGGACAAGGGGGCCGGGGGTTCAGTTCTTTACTGGTACTAAAGAAGTGCTGCAGAACCTTTGCAAAATTTAACCAGAAATAAATATGTGCTTTCTTATGTAAGAAATGCAAACTTGTTCAAATCTGAAGTTTTGTAAGTTTCAAGGATGAACTTTTGGCCACCAAAATGGATCTAGAACCTTAATTCAAGTAGACAACAAAGATGGCAAAGGTGGCAAAATTGATGCCTTTGATTAAAGAAAAGGCTTTGACTAATTTTATTTCTGCATGGAAATCACTTTTTGCAAGAAACTGAAAGAAATAAATTTTTGATTTTGGAATTTGATGATTAGAATTCTATGGGACTATAGAAATATAGACTATTGTAAATTTAGAGTAAGAGTTTGATGGCTTTTTACAATCTAAAATTGGAAAGTGGAATAAAATTTTCCAGTACTCTTTGGTCCAATGTTTTTTTTTGATGAATGGACAGACTGCTGCCTCACTCAAAAATGAATTTATCACTGCCTAAACTCAAGCACATATTGTCTTTTGGGAAGTCCTGACTGGCCAGGAAAGATAAGGTCTAACAGGTGGCTAAATCTACACTCCCACAGCCCCTGTCCATTTCTGGTCTCCTTAGACAGCATGTTAACAAAGGCTCTGAAGATAGGAAAGCAAGCAACTAAAGAAAAAGAATAAAATAAAACAGGAAGATGACTCTTACTTAGCAAGCTGGCCAGCTTGAGTCAAAATCATAGTCAAGAAAAAGATATCACATTGGAAATAGGGAGTGGCTTTTCTATTCATTGCGAAAGACTTTTAGATATTTAGAAACAGGCTCCAACTCAATCCTGCCAAGACGGAGTGGCTGTGCGTACAGGCATCTCGAGTGAACCATTCTATTCCATCTTTAATGATGGGGGTTGAGGTGTTACCCCCCGTCGATAGGGCTTGCAACTTGGGTGTCCTCCTGGACTCGCGGCTCAGACTTGAAGATCATATAGGAGCCGTGACCAGGGGGGCTTTTGCCCAGGATCACCTGGTGCGCCAGTTGCGGCCCTATCTGGACCAAGATGCCTTGCGCACAGTCACTCATGCGCTCGTGACCTCCCGGTTAGACTACTGCAACGCTCTCTACATGGGGCTGCCCTTGAGGACCACTCAGAGGCTTCAGCTGGTGCAGAATGCAGCCGCGCGAGTTGTTATGGGGGCTTCCTGATACTCCCATGTAACACCTCTGCTCCACGAGCTGCATTGGCTTCTGGTTGCCCTCTGGGTGAGATTCAAGGTGCTGGTGATGACCTATAAAGCCCTAAATGGCTTGGGTCCAGGATATCTGAGGGAACACCTGCTGCCGGCATCAAGTTCCCTTCGTCCTGTGCGCTCCCACAGGGAGGGCCTTCTCAGGGTGCCGCTGGCAAAGGATTGCCAGTGGGCAACACCCAGGGGGAGGGCCTTCTCTGTGGGCACGCCTGCCCTTTGGAACCAGTTACCCGTAGAGCTTAGGACTGCCCCTGATTTTTGTTCATTCCGCCGGGACCTGAAGACCTGGCTCTTTGAGCTTTCCGGCCAGGACTGAGAATTTTTAATTTTTAACTTATTGTAATTGGGTTTTTTAAATCAGAGTTATAGGGGTTTTAGATTTTTAATCAAGGATAATTTAATCTATTTTAATTGTTATTAACTTTTTGTATTGTAATGTTGTTTTAATTGCCTTGTGAACCGCCCTGGGTCCTATGGGAGAAGGGCGGTATATAAGTTCAATAAATATAAATATAAATATTATGTTGTAAAATCCCATTTTTCCTAGCTGTTACATATGCAGTCCAAGGCACACACTAGGATGCCTTCCTTGCCAGATCTTTTCTATTTGCATTTTGAAAAACCATCTTCTGTTTTTTTTCCCAATAAAAATCCACTTACATTTTTAAACAAACATGAATATCTTTCCCATGGCTCAAAGTAGAAAGGAATTTCTTTATTAGGCCAGCGATATTTGTGATCCAACATTCCTCATCCCTGGAAGAAGATATAGTGGGCATCTGGAAGAGCTTTTATTTATTTATTTTTCATGTTTGTACCATGCCACAATCCAGAAGCTTTCAACAGCTTCCAGCTTCCGGAATACCTCGGGGACCACCTGCTGCCGGCGTCGACTCCCCTCCGCCCCGTGCGTTCCCACAGAGAGGGCCTCCTCAGGGTGCCTCCAGTCAGAGAATGTCGGCTGGTGGCCCCCAGGGGGAGGGCCTTCTCTGTGGGCGCTCCGGCTTTGTGGAACCAGCTGCCGGTTGAGCTCCGGATGGCACCGGATCTCCGCTCCTTCCGGCGGGTTAAAGACCCATTTATTTGAACAAGCTGGCCTGGCCTGATGGGGAATCACTTAGGGTTTTAATATTTATATATATTATTATTCTTTTTATTGTGGGCAATAATTTAATTCTTTTTTAACTTTTGTACTTTTGTAGTTTTAAGATATGCCCTGTTCACCGCCATGAGTCCTCCGGGAGAAGGGCGGTATAAAAATTTAATTAAATAAATAAATAAATAAATTTGGAGCCTTGGATTAATTGGTCTAAAAATCCTCCCTATTGTTGTTGCTGTTGTTTCTACTATTATGACTTAAAGGATACTTTTAGAATAGTGCACAGTATTGTAGAATAACATATAGCTTATGAATTCATTTTATATAAGGCTTATTCTTTACAAAAACTGCTTAGAGTTAGTATTTTAAAGTATAACTAAGAACCAAAGTGCAGCCATGTTTAACTGAAGCATGAACTCTGTTACACACATAGCTTCTAGATGCAAAGCAGGCATTCTTATAGAAAAACAAGGAGGGAGACCTAAATCTTTTATAATTGCAATTATCCAGCTTGGGTAACAGTTCACCTTGTAGATAAGGCTATACCCCGAGTTAGCAGGATGTTACAAATCATGTCACAGAAAAGGAAGTGAAGATAAGATAGGAATCAAAGGGCATTTGATCTAATAATTGGAGGGTCTGGTAATTGTAATGGTTGCTAGGTGGTCGGAAAGCATGTGACCGGGTGGGCCTATCGACTGGGCTCACTTTGGAAGGAGGTGTATGGGGCAGGGTATAAAAACCTATGCAAAAATTGATTCAAGTCTGGACTCTGGGATTTGCCATTACCAAGAATTTCACCACTTTTTCAAAAGCTTTAAAAAAACTTGTTTTGTTTTTCAACATCCTTGGAGTTGAATTTTTATTCCTCATACCAAGGCATTATAAAGTGGTATCAACCCTTCACATGATCTTGATTCTGTCCCTCTGTTAATGCAACCTAGCACTGTGTTGGCTTTTTTGGTAGCTGCAGCACACTGCTGGCTGATATATAAGTGATTGGTCCACTACGAGATCCCTCTCACAGTTGTTATTATTGAGCAATTTCACCTCTTGCTTAGTCCAGATTCTACCACAATTCTTCTTTGGGGCTTTCCAAGTTTGGAATTTTCTGAATTTGGAAATAGTTTGTCAGTGGGAACTGACTGTGAGGGTATCTCTCTGAGATCAGATAGCTCTCTAACACAAGAAAGAGAGAAACTGGTCAATCTTACAGCATCTGTGTTGCTGTTCCAATGATCAAATATTGGCAGAATTTTTATAACCTAATGCAATTAAGTTTAGTTTAACTAAACATAGCCTTAGCTGGAATCCACAATTAGTCTTTCTCCAGCCGTATCCATGTTGCTGAGCCTGCACTGATCAATGCAAGCAGATTTGCTTTTTCTTTGCTTGTACATCAATGTACCATGAATTACATTTTCAGTCAAGTCTTCCCACTCATGTCAGGAGGTATTGAATTGATATTTGAAATAGCTTTGGTCAGAAGGGGAGATCTGAATCACTGTATGAATCAGGCCTTCATTCCTTAGTGAGGATGAACTGAGTTCATGCAGAATAATTCTGGTTCTGAACTCATAATCCTTGTATTTACTGCTGTGATTTTATTTCAGATTGTTACTTAATTTCATACCAATTTTCACTAAGTTTCCTGGTGAAAGATGGGGTAGATTTTTTAGAAAATCATGTTAATGTCTCTTTCCTGCCTAAACTGGTGTGACCAAGTGCAATAAATAGGAACAAGATGTTGATGTAGCATAGTGAATAAGATGTTTGGGGGTCTGACTGTTAGACTATTCCATTTGAAGCAGAATCAAGAGACATTTATTTCATAGTTTGATTTGGTTTTCCAAAAGTTATTCTTTCAAACAAAAATGTACTTATTTTCCAAAATTTATACTCCCCTAAACTTTCTGATTGAATTTGTCAAGAAAAAAAATTGTCTTTATATACCCACACAATGCACAGAGCATGTATTTTTCTCTTGAATATATATTTGTGTGTGTGCATGTATGAAAATTGTTTTTATATTTTATAGACATCAGTGCAAAATGTATTAATATTGACTATACAAATTCATAAAAGATGTGTACTGAGTTTAAGCATAGTTTTTACAACTATTTTCATACAGATGCAGAAATTGGACTAAAAATCTGAAAAAAAAGTAAAAATGGTGAAAAAAAATTAAAATGATAGGTTTATCTATCTTAGATATTTGGCTTCTGCAAAAATAAATTAAAGATCCCAAGGAGTTTTTTCGCAGCATAGATGAAGGTATTTGCATTTAACACCATCTGATTTCATGCAATTTATCTTTGTACTTCTATAAGGTATTTTGTGATCAATGTTCAATGCCTGGAAGGCTATAGTCAAAAGATCATCCTCAGGCTGGAAGGCAAGTAGGAACTACAGAGTGGAAGTATTGGCTCCTTTTATGTCAGCCATCATTAAACAGAATTATCATTTGTAATGCACATCCCTCTGTTTTTACACATCCTACTTTCTCCCTCTTAAGTGATTCTAGAAAGCAAAGAGCCATTCAGTGTGGTAATGCAAGCTAAATAGGGAATTGTGAAGGCCAAAATTAATTAAGGCATTTGCATTTCTGTTCCAGATAATGAGAGTTTTCTACAGACTTCAATAAATTCAGCACTACACAGCATGGCTACATGGAAATTTTATTGTCAGAAGTGATACTCCGCTACTCTTTAACACACACACACACACACACACACACACAAAGAGAGAGAGAGAGAAAAAATTTTTTTGCATCATCAAAAATGCTGTCAAAAAATGACCCATGCAATGGTTAGGAAGAAAATATGCCTTTTAAAAACTTCCCCAAATATAATGAATTAAGAAGTAAGATAGAATGGGAAAGTATTAGACTCAATGGTTGAAGGTTTTATGTCATGCTTGTCACAATAGAATGATACGGGTCATTGATCCTTGAGCCACAGGAGAATGGATCCCTTTTACAGCTGGAGCCAGGAGACGAAGCCCACCTCCTAGAGCAGGGACCTCATACTGCCAGCCCATGGGCCGGTTTCATCACACTGAAGCCGCGCCCACCCCATTGCCGGCAATGCAAAAAGAGTTGTGATACATTGCGACACGTCACGTGACATGGCGAGATTGACACCTGCGTCCTAGAGGCTTAGCATGATGCAATCCCAACACCAATGAATGTGAATCTTGACTCCAGGGCATCTGCTTGAGAGATGATATCAAGTCAGTCATAAGCACTATTGACCAAATAACAGTAACAATTACAGGTCAGGTTGCAGCTGCAGGTACCATCTGTGGTTGACTTTATACATGCACAAATTCAAGTTGGCCACAGGTATGGTCCTCAATGGAACCGCATCTATATGGAGGGAAGTGTGTAGTGGGGGTGCCCCAGGGCTCTGTTCTGGGCCCAGTGCTCTTCAACATCTTCATCAACGATGAGGGGATAGATGGGGAACTCATCAGATTTGCAGAGGACACCAAGCTGGCAGGAATAGCCAATACTCCAGAAGACAGGCTTAAGATACAGGAGGATCTGGACAGACTTTGTCCAAAATGGTATAGGGTTTTCTGCCTGAGTAGGGAGTTGGACTAGATGACCTCCAAGGTCCCTTCCAACTTTACTACCACTATTATTATTATTATTATTATTATTATTATTAGTAGTAGTAGTAGTAGTAGTAGTAGTAGTAGTAGTAGTAGTAGTGGTGGTGGTGGTGGTGGTAGTGGTGGTGGTGGTGGTGGTGGCAAAGAGCAAGAATGAAGGCAAACTTTAAAAAAAATGCTTTTTTTTCTTGCAAGCATTTCTTATTTCTGAACCTGAAAGCATTGGAATACATTTGTTGACAGACCCAGTTTCTACCAAGGAAGAAGATAAAGCTGGGAATAATGAGATCCAGGCTGAAGTATATTTCCAATGTGAAAGTAAACAAAGCCACTACCTTTCAGACAAAACAATTTCCTAGAGTTGTGTTGTACAAAGTGACCAAATCTGAGATGAGAGTGCTTTGTACATTTCCTCAAATCCCTGCAGGAAAGAAGTTTATAAATCTTGCAAAACAAATAAACTGCCATAGAGGAGATGAGATGTGTTTTGGGATTTTAGATTGTGGTTTTTCATTGGTGTACACCATGTGTGAGTTTGGTAGCCATATAAATTTGTTTACTAAATAAACATATTTTACAAATCCATTGGCCATTGCTCGCCCTATGTGTTAATATAGTGTGGTGGAAGGAATAGCCTGAACTGGGTTAATAGTGGGATAAGTATATTATGCATACTTTAGTAAAAATGAAGCAGTTTTAAATTACATCCAGTTGGTCCTCCAAGAAAAGTTACATAGCAATAAAAAAACAAGCTTCTCCATTGCAAAATTCATACCAATGCCTAGAAGCCCAGTCAGTACCCTTCCCAACCATTGCTTGACCATTTAATGGTCAAGTCATATAATGAAGCCATAGCAAAACTTTCCTGGAACAGAGGTTCAAGGAACACTAAGACACTTCCTAATGAAATTGGTTGAGATCCTATCTCCTTCAAGTGACAGCATGTTTCCAGAATTATCAATAAAGAGGTTTGACCAGATTGCACAAACAAGACCAATGTCGATATTTATAGGAAGCCTTCTCCTGCTTCTTCTACCCTTATTGATGTTATTGTCAAGAGTTAGAATCTGGCAGATTCTGATGCAGATCTCTACTACTAACATCATAAAGTTGCTCTTAAGTTAGAGGCAGCTTGTTTCTATCAGTTGTATAGAAACTTGAGCTGGAGTATGCTATTGCATATTCAGCGTGACTTCTCAAGGAGTATCTGGATAGCCACTTTGAAAAAAGAATGTTTTTATTCAGCAATGCTCTTTTAATATTGTTATGATTGCCACCATGCACTCTTGGTATCACTGCAATGAAGTATATGAAAAAAACAAGAAACAGAGTATTTTCCCAAGGGCTTAATAGTTGTTCAATTGTCTGCTTTGAATCTTGAATTCTTGGTTCATACCTCAGAGTTCCTGAAAATCTTTAAGCTATTTTTACCAAAATAATATTATTAAGGAGCTAGAAAAAAGAGCAAAGAAATGAAGCTACTTCAACTGGCTTTGATTCCAAAACTGTCCTCTTTCATTCCAATGTAATGGTACAAAATGTGAGTGCTAGCTGTGTCATCTGATTAAGTGTGTGCCACATATTTAATTTCTTGACGTAAAATTTTAATGAAGCAGAAATATCAAATACATTTTATATCCTAAAACATCATGCTGCCAGTACATTCTATTTCACCACTTATTACAAGGGTTCTTTCATTAAAAGCCCTTTTAAAGGCATGATAATAAATTGTGGGGAAAGAGAGAAAAATCAATCCCATCAATCACTCTCTTTCACTGGGGCTTTTAGTACTTTGGTGTTAATCAGTGCAGGATTAAAAAATCTAAATCTTTTCAAAAGGTTTGTGTTGAAAGTCCGTTAGCTGTGCAAGCGGCCATAGCCATTGAGCATTTAAATATTTGGAAAGCCACCTCTTCCAGGGATGGGCTTTATGGGTACCTAAAGAACTATCAAATTCTAATTCCCATCATCTCTTGTCAGCAGTACCTCAGCGAGAGAAGATGGGAACTGCAGTCAAAAACCTCAGGACTCTCCACCATGATGCTTTTGGAATAGGATGCAGTGAACATTCACTGCATGTCAGGGGTCTTCAAACTTGGCCCTTTTATGACTTATGGACTTCAACTCCCAGAATGCCTCAGCCAGCGTGCCTGAGGAGTTGAAGTCCGCAGGTCATAAAAGGGCCAAGTTTGAAGACCTCTGCTTTTTGTAGTCATTTCTCCATTCTTTCTTATGAGGAGTAGAGAAGATTTTGTTTCCGTTTTTAAAAACATTACTGATTCTTGTGAAGTCCAGTTTTGGAAAACTTTAATTTGCTTGCTGAAACATTGGTGTGGTCCAGGTTTGTACTCATGAATTTTTAAAAAAAAATCAGTTCCCCCTCCCCCAATAGGTAGATTGCCTTGGGAAATAGTTTGAAGGCTTTTAGCTTCATATTTAGAGGGTACAAGAAATGAAGATCAGTGATTAACCCAGGTCTTACTATGCGTAACTCATGAAACAGAAAGCACATAATTTCCCATTATTAAATTAGTGTGGAATGGTATACTATTGCAATATATTGTATTGGTTTTCCTCCTTTTAAAAGCACTTATATAGATGTCTAACAGTATGAGAATCTAACTAACTATTGCTTGATTATTCCCATACTCTCTTATCTTTCCGGGAAACTCTCTTCTCTATTCATTCTGTCCAGCTGGGCATCCAGTTGTATATTTGCTGCAATATAGACAAAACAAGAGACCATAAAAAAAACACATGGTCAGCCCTTCGTCCCTATACATTTTATATGATGTGTTCATAAAAACAAGATGATCGGCTTTGTTGTGATTTATTCTCTGCAAATAGAAACATAATAACAATATTCAGGAATTCAGAATTTGTGGTGCAGTTTGTGTATGTGTGTGTGTGAGTAAGTGAGAGAGAGAGAGAGAGAGAGAAAGAGAGAGAGTATCACAAGCCATAGGTGGCAATGGTGGGGAAGATGTCTATCTGCTATTTCATTCAAGAACCCATTAACATAGTATCCCTAGTAACACAAATGTTCAACTGAAGGACTATGAAATGAGAATTTAGGACAGCTCCTAATCTGTATGCTAGATAGACCCCTGAGGCAAATCAAGGCTGAGTCTATTGCCTACAGATTTCAGAATAATAACTCTTACTGAGAGCTGCAGCACTTGTTAAATAGAACCAATCTCTGGGAATAATTTATGGAGAATGACAGTAATAACATTCTCAGTGTTGCCTTGAGTAATCTGTGTACCTAGAATTATTTGCAGATATGCTGGGGAGATATGATATTTTCTCCACGACAGGCCCATGTGGACAGAAACAGGGACATATATTGTGAAAGTAGGATAACCCCACAGAGAAGCAGGCATGGAAATGGTAGGTGTCATTTCAGGAAAAAAAAGCAATCCTGCTCTGAAATTTAGGGCCTGTCCTCATGGCATAATTATTCACTGACAGGGTCATTTTCTCCCCTTAGCCAGGACTTTAACCTCCTTGGAATTCCAGCCCCTGGATGAGACAGCCTTCAAATGTCATTAGCTTTACCAGTTTTAAAAAGTAACTTCTTCCTTAATTTGACACTGTTCAAATCAGCCTGCTCCTAATAGCTATTATCTTTTGCCACCCATTTGTCTAGGAGTGTGAAGTCAGGTAACAATAACAGGTATAATCACAGGTGTGCTTGGGGAGATTGGGAGGCACCCACTCATTGGTCACTACTGTAGCAATTTTCCAGGTTTCAGAACAGAACAGAGCAGAACAAAGCAGACCTTGGCTAATTCACTTGTGGAAGAAGAGGAAGTATGTTTGTAGTTATTCAGTTTAACTATTTTCTTAAGCAGCACCAGCAATGCTATTTCCCATTTCTCATGACAATGTCTCCCAAAAATAATGATGATGTTGAACTGAGGTTTTATTACTCATATCCCATGTTTTTCCCCCTATTTGTCAATTTTTATCACTTCTGCCTCCTTCAGCATGAAGCAAATGAGCATTTTCCAGCTGCTCATCAGTATTTTTACTCTATAGGACCAAGCTAAGTACTAGGTAATTATGACAGGGTCTGTATTCCTCTTCTCTGGGTCTTGTTTTGGGCTGGTTCCTTCCCATCTGTTTCTTTATTAGTATTTTAAGTTGGAGGAGCAGGGACAGACACACCATTGTAAAAAAAAGCAGACAATCTTGAAATCAGAATCTCCTCTTTCCACTGCAGTACATGTTTTGGTGGATTTTTTTTCCTAGCTGGGTGATGATTTGAGATGGGATGACAGCAGAGCCAGAGGAGAAAAATCAATATTTTGCTGGCATCTAATAGTAATCACAGGGATGCAGTGGCTCAGTGGGTTAGGACGCTGACCTTGTTGAACAGAAGGTTGGCAGTTTGGCAGGTTGAATCCCGAGTGCCACGTAACAGAGTGAGCGCCTGTTACTCATCCCAGCTTCTGCCAACCTAGCAGTTCGAAAGCACGTAAAAATGCAAGTAGAAAAATAGGGACCACTACGGTGGCAAGGTAACAGCGTTCCGTGCGCCTTTGGCATCTAGTCATGCTGGCCACATGACCATGGAGACGTCCTCGGACAAGCGCTGGCTCTTCGGCTTTGAAACAGAGATGAGCACCGGCCCCTAGAGTTGGAAACGACTAGCACGCATGTGCGGGGGAAACTTTAATAGTAATCACAAATCAGGACAACAAGAGAGACAGAGCAGGGACTAGTGATTTGCCATAGCAAATTTCGCACCAGCAAGAGCCTTGGTGGAGCAGTGGGCTAATGCCTCCTTAAGTAACACCAGCTGCCTGCAATTAGTGCAGGTTCGCATCCCACCAGGCTCAAGGTTGACTCAGCCTTCCATCCTTCCGAGGTAGGTAAAATGAGGACCCAGATTGTTGGGGGCAATAAGCTGACTTTGTAATAATGCTGCTTGGGGGGGGGGCGAAAGCCCTAATAAGCAGGCATATACATAGAATGAAGGCTATTGCTAAGCACATTTAATTTGTGCTTAGATTGTAAGCCGCCCTGAGTCTTCGGAGAAGGGCGGGATATAAATGGGATTAAAATGAAAATAAAATAAAAAAATTGTTTTGTGCTGAATCAAGGTTGGGTGAACAGTTAAAAATGGGACTGAGAGAAATATCCCATTGAAGACTATTGGGAAGTTATATTGACAGCTAGCAAAGTCAGTTATGTTAGCAACCAAATCCTCTCCTAACACCAAGGCTGGGGAATGCAAAACAAGGTATCCAATAAGCAATGGAAAAGGCAGGGAAAAGAAGTGCCAGGGTTAAAGTGCAAAGGTCACAAGAAGGAGCTGCACTCTCATGTTGATAGAAAGCCACCAAGTGTTTACACAAGAATCATACTAGTACGCAATAAAAAATTCTTATCCAACCTGTTATATTCGCTGTCTGGATTACTTCTGCTGGGCTCACAGTAGCACTACTGAGTCTTACCATGAATCAGTCTCTGTCCCATCCTATCATTCCCCACTACCAATTTTTCTCCCCAGGAATCAGTATTTATTCATTTATTTAAACTTTGACGGTCATCTGAATGATCGAGTCTTCTAAGTCTACATACATTTTTCAGAAAGAAATGTTCATATAACCACTAAACAGCAAATTATTGCCTTAATGATGTAACACAATAGAATCAATTGGTTACTGTATACAAAACAAATAATAAAACTTTTAATTGTCCTTATGAGAGTTGCTCACATGAATGTCACACAGATTTATCTTCCCTGTACTACTTCAAAGACAAACAAAACAACCTTTTTTCTTAATGACCTCTCCTCCACTGCCAAGCAAGTATTCAAATCTATGCTGATTCACCAGGAATTAGAATTATCTCTCTGTCTTGTGGTTTTCTATTCTGTTATGAATAACTATAATAAATGCATTTTCAAATCCATACAATATTTATCAAATTACTATGCTGATCTGTAAAGGAGTATTTTTTCCCCATAAAAATCCTTCTAATGACTCAGTCATAAATAAAAATAACAGCTCATTGAATAATCTGAATTCAATTTTAATAGGCTACTTAAAAATATTGAAATAAGCAAATCTGACTGTGAATCTGTTTAAGCTAATTGCTAATGGCTTATTTTCCACAGCATCCCTAATGAAAGACAGATGCTTGAAAAGTGAAAGAAAGGAATATTTGCTTCTACTTTCAAAAGGCAATTGGAATAAAAGACCCAAAGCCAGATGGGATCTAAGGGGAAATAGAAAATGGATTAAAAAAATAAAATAAAAGCAGGAATGTTCTTACAGGATCTGTGGTGTAGCTAATTTTTACATGTCTTCTTAGTGATGCTTGTTATATGCACACCTAATCAGAAAATGCCTGAAACATGTTTTGCTGTTCAGTCCATTTTCACAACTGATTCTTGTTCTGTTGTGAAACAGTGCTTTTCCATTCATATTATGGCAGACCTCCACATATCCACAGGAATTCATCCCTGCTTGTCAGGAGGCAGCTTGAAATGTTTGTGCCTAATGTTGCTAGTTTTATTTAATTCTTTTTTGATGCATGAGCTGTCATTCTCAGTGGTGATACGTAACAGGCTGCACCTGAGGGAAGAGAGCACAAGTTTCTACAGGTAACTGTAATTGGGGAAGATAGCAGTGATAAATGGACATTGTATGCAAAATGCAAAACCTCTCAACTTCCTGTTGTATTTGCATGATGAGAAGAAGTATACTCCATTAGGGATTTCTAAGAAACCTGACATTGATAGAAGACTTCTACCGGTCTTTGCCCGCACATTTATAGGCTGAAAGGGATGCACATAAGCCCTGTCTGCAAAATCCATCCTTACATGGTGCTAAATTTGATGCAGACATTTAAAACAGGGCTGTAATACATGGCCCATCCAGATGAATATAGTCTTATCTGTGATTGGGAGTTGCTTTTGGACAGCTCATGTTCAAAGGGAAGCAGCAGAATTTACAATAGTTTGAGAGGCAAAAGCTGAATCATCTTCACTGGCAGCCAAAATAAGTTTCTTACTCCAGTGATTACCCAAGTAATTTAATCTACTCCTGATCATCCATAGTACATATATTTCATTGTACTGATGATGTTGCCTAGTTTGAGTAATGAACCAAGCTCAGAGACCACCAAGGACCCCTCATTTCCACCCTGAGCTACAAATAGTCTCCTCTATTGGTATATTTCATTTGTATAGCACTATTCTGATTTTCTATTGTTTGCCTATTATGAAATGTGACCAAAATGTTGAACACAGACTAATAGTAATTCAGAACATCCTACATCATTGATCATGTTTCATAACATGAGCATTAAAGCAGAAACACATATCTGATTCATATGCTATTCCAGCTTAAGGCTGTAAGCAGTTGGCCTAAAATTTAGAGCAACAAATTGAAAAGGAAAACAACCACAACAATGCAGTAGATTTCTTAAATATGCCATTAAAAAAAGTCCACATTGTTATTGTCCAATTGCAGAAACTCCATATTTAACTTCTTGGCATGTATTTAAGATAATTTGCTGGAATATTGTGAACTTCCTTTCTCCTTTGCAATCATGGTACTACTTCTATTGTTCTTCTGGACAAGAGGCAGGAAGAAGAAATTGCTTGCAGCAGTTTTCAATTCTCTGGCCAGTGGCCAAACTAATCTCTACATTCTTGCTGGAAGGAGAGTGTAATCTCTACAATTTTTTTTAAAGACTGATGACATCACACAGTTCTTTGAACAATGCCGCCTTGTCCTTTCCATCACCTCTACAACTGCAGTGTAACAGTGGCTGAGGTGAAAGGCCATATGAGTAAAACCAGTGCTTTTTTTGTAAAAGAAAAAGGTGCCGGAACTCACACGTGTCATACAACCTGCCTTGCCTACCCTACAAGGTTCCATCCGAAAAAGGTGCCGGTACTCCGTTCTGAGCGTTCTATGAGAAAAAAAGCCCTGAGTAAAACTGTCATCACTGGTCTTGGAGCCATTTAGCCAGTATGGACATAACTGGCTGCTAATGAGATTGGGTAACAGCTTGACCAAGAAATACTTATAACAAACATTTTTTAGAATTGTCACCTAGAAATTATAATAAAAATGTCATTTTATTTTCTTCCAAAGGAAGGAAATATCACAAATAGTCTCACCTGCACTTCACGGGGTTAATGTGACTCAAAGTTAGCTAAGGTTTCATTGCGGTTGTACAGAACTACAAACCATATGTTTGACTTTCTAATTCTTGATGTCTCTATTGGTGTCATTGAAAACATTTTAAGCCAAAAATCACAATGTAGATTTATAATAAAATACAGGAGTGTACAGAACTGGGGAAAATTTATTGATTAAAGTAACAGTTATCTCAGAAATTCTGCTATTTTTTCTCAACCTTTGGCCCTATTTTGAAGTAGATGAAATATGATTATTGTTTGCTTATTTCTAGGCCATAATGAGCATCCAATAATTTTTTTCTCCCAAAAAATAATCTTGAATTTAAAGTAATGGATAGATTCTGCCTTTTAGGATGAACTATCAGCTGAAAGAAAACCAAGATCATGGCATCCGGCCCTCTCAATTCCTGGCAAATAGATGGGGAAGAAATGGAGGTAGTGACAGATTTTATTTTCCTGGGCTCCAAGATCACCGCAGACAGGGACTGCAGCCATGAAATTAAAAGACGCTTGCTCCTGGGGAGGAAAGCCATGGCAAATCTAGACAGCACACTAAAAAGCAGAGACATCACCCTGCCAACAAAAGTGCATATAGTCAAGGCTATGGTCTTCCCAGTTGCAATGTATGGCAGTGAAAGATGGACCATAAGAAAGGCTGAGTGCCAAAGAATTGAGGCCTTTGAACTATGATGCTGGAGCAGACTCCTGTGAGTCCCTTGGACTGCAAGGTGATCAAACCAGTCAGTCCTAGAGGAGATCAACCCTGACTGCTCTTTAGAAGGTCAGATCCTGAAGTTGAAACTCAAATACTTTGGCCACTTAATAAGAAGAAAGGACTCACTGGAGAAGAGCCTAATGCTGGGAAAGGTTGAGGGCAAGAGAAGGGGACGACAGAGAATGAGGTGGCTGGATGGAGTCACTGAAGCAGTAGGCATGAGCCTAAATGGACTCCAGAAGATGGTAGAGGACAGGAAGGCCTGGAGGAACGTTGTCCATGGGGTTGCGATGGGTTGAACATGACTTTGCGACTAACAACAACATCAGCAGTCAAGAAATCAGCAGTCAAGAAATACTGCACAGACTGGAATAGCAGTGAAGACCTTAGCAAGGGTATTTAGATGTCAGGCTGTGTCTGTCCCTAGAAAGATCAGAATCACGCAGGCAGTGGTTTTCCCTGTGATGCTATATGGAAGTGAATATTTGACTTTCAAAAAGCAGGATAGAAAAACTATTGACACTTTTGGAGCTGGACACGACTCCTGAGATATTGTGGACAGCCAAGAAAGAAAACCAAACCTGGATCATCAAACCAACCAACCCAGAGTTATCACTCAAGACACAAATGACGGCTCAAGTCTATGTAAAGATCAAGTTCTCTAGAGAAGGCTTTAATTCTGGGAAGGGTGAAATGAAAGAAAAGGACTACCAAAAGCAAGGTAATGGACTCAACGAGTATCTATTGGAAGAACTGAAGTATCAAGTTAGGGACAGACTATGATGGAGAAAATCACTCTGCCCAAAGTTCTCTTGAGGTACTAATAAAACAGGCTCAAATTATCATAGTTTGGACATATTATTTGAAAACCTAGTTCTCTAGAGAGGTCCATGAGGCTGGGAAAGGTAAAAAGAAAGAGAAAAGAGGACCGTCAGCCCCCAAAGGTATACTTTTGGAAGGTCAGAAGGTTGGGGACAGGTTGTCCTGGAGAAAATCCATCTATGTGAATGAACACTAATTTGATGATACATAATCAGTCAAAAGAGGCAAGCTAATCAATCTTTCTTTTAAGGAAATATTTCTGTTTCCCCTTTGTACCCGGCCTACAAACAATATGCAAGATCGAACCAAGCCATTATTTTGTATGCTGATAAGGTATTTGCCAATCTGTCACCTGCATTAAAGTGAACTTTGCCTCTAAGCTACCTACTGTAGGTACATTTTCTATTTGCATATAAGCCATAAAACAAAGACTAAGCTTCAGAGTTCTTTTAAACTTAGCCAAGCCAAAGCTGAGTAAATGTCTTGCCCTTATTGTTCTTGCCTTAGTCTATAGCTACTTTGATGCTTTAACCTTCAAATATTCCTAAAGTTTTTTTTTCTTGATCACCTACCTCTTATACTTTCATTTAGTAACCTTTTCAAAAATACTGATTTGTCATCTAGTAGTACTTTCTCATGAGACGATGCCTAGAATAATTTCAGTCTAAATCATCATAGTTTTAAGGTTCTCAGCTAATCCTATTTTCGTACAACACAGGTTGTCATAAAAATGGTAGTGCCTTCAGAAAAAATGGAAATATTTAAAGAGCATTTGAAAAAAAGAATCCATTCATTCTTAGTTCATATGATGCATCCCTCCCATTTATTTATTATTAGCACATAGCATCTTCCCCAAATTTGTCCCTTTTGTCCTATATTTTTAAGATAGTTTCATACCATTTAGAATCAAAGAATAAGCATATTTCAATATAGTTCATTAAATGAGTTCACCATCTTTTATATCTTTGATACATTTTATAATTCTGCCCAGCTCACTCTTCTAACTATATATTAAATTATTACATAAAATAAAACTTCAATTTGTTGTATCTAGCATATACAGTAGTTCACCATCCAGGCCAAAGCAAGTTTCACTTCAGACAAACTTTAAAAATATGTTGAGCCAGAGAAATAATATTAACATGAATCCCTGAACATGAATGCCTGAAATATAAAAAAAATGTCATCGCTGTGTGATTTCATATATTTCTTTTTCTTCTTCTCCTACGAAAAAGCAGCTTTGAATGTGCAGAGTCCTTGCTGGAAAAGCTGGCAAGAAACGGGACAGATATCTTATCTATTTAGCTAACAATCCTCCAAATGTATATATCAGCTCTGTGCAATTGGAGAACTGATGGCTAAAGAGTGAGCTCCCCACCCCATCCTTTGTCACCCCAATTTGTGCTGACAGCTGATTCTGAGGCTACCAGCACTGCAAGGGGTGTCAAGAGAAGCAGCATTTCTCATGACTGTCCTCCACCACTTTTCTTGTATCACCTTCCAAATCTAGAAATCTGGAGAGAAGCTGCTAAGTGGGAGCAGTGGCTGGAAAAGGGGAGGGGGGAAAGAGATTACTCTTTGATCACCAGTTGAGCTAGCTCATGGGTATGTTCTATACAAGATCAGGGATTGTCAAATACAGAGGAACAGGTCAATTTCAAAAAACTGGACTCTTTCATTGCCAAGAACAGCATGGCCCTCAGAAACAATGGCCACTTCATAAGATTACCATAGAACAGCTGAAATATGCATATATATCCATCCTTAAACATTCTGGCATGGCAAACTAGCGCTACTGGTGTAGTTCAGTGTTAAATCATCTACTTCTCATTAAAAAGGCTATGGGTTCAATGTCAAGCTTCTCTATCATCAGGAAAGATATGTCTCTGATACCCTGGAGAAATATTGTCCATTAAGAAAGAGCAGCCTTCTCCAACACTTGTGTCCTCCATACATCTGGATCACAATCCTAGAATTGTTTATAGCCTCCATTCTGGATGGGGAATTCTAGGAATAAAGTTCCTTAGTAAAATGCATACCTATTCCCAGCCTTTATGTTCATATCTTGAAATATATGGAGAAAAATAATGATCTATTTTGAGACTCTAGTTTCTATTTATCATATAATTGAATGGGCTGCAGCTACTATCATTAGGGGACGCGGTGGCTCAGAAGGTCGGCAGTTTGGCGGGTCAAATCCCGAGGGCCGCGTAACAGAGTGAGCGCCTGTTACTCATGCCAGCTTCTGCCAACCTAGCAGTTTGAAATCACGTAAAAATGCAAGTAGAAAAATAGGGACCACTACGGTGGGAAGGTAACAGCATTCCGTGCACCTTTGGTGTCTAGTCATGCCGGCCACATGACCACGGAGACATCCTCGGACAAGCGCTGGCTCTTTGGCTTTGAAACGGAGATGAGCACCGGCCCCTAGAGTCGGAAACGACTAGCACACATGTGCGGGGGAACCTTTACCTTTACCTTTTACTATCATTACTAAAATAGTTCCTTTTTTCCACTATGTTCCTTGACTTTCATTACTAGCCATAATCCCGAGGTCTCTAGGACACTGTAGGATTTTGTAGGGCAACTTATCCAATAGGTTAGAAGATATGATCTGTATTACAAGCACAGAGATATTCTACTCTTGGTGCCCCAGAAATGGTATTGAGTTTCGGGGGGGGGGTTGCTAATGGTAGAGCTGGTTAAATATTTCCCTTCCGATATTTTCATCAACCATTCATCCTCTGCAATACTCGTAAAAGAGTATTGCTTTTGGCATTTTTGCTGCCATAAATTCATTCTCCATCTTTGCTTTGCTCATTGTCAGGAAAGGGAAGCTCTCTTTTGCATTCTTGGCTTTGTTCTAGGCAGCAAACAGAAAATTAAAATATTCTCTCCAAATCCCACCACTCACTATTTGACTGCCAAGAAGTTCTCAAAAGATTAAAGAAAGTTATATAGCTAGGACAAACAAGCCAACGAGTATCTATTTTCCCCTCAATTTATACCTGATTCTTTTAACCAGAAATCATAAGGATTGAACACAGAGCACTGTGCATAAAAACTATGCATTCTGTCACCAAGATATGCTCTCTGGTAAAACAGTTTCTCATCTGAAAAACAGGGATGCTAGGTTTTGTTTCGAGATATATACTGGCAGTAAATACATGTGTAGTTTGCAGAGGTCTCAATTTCCTTTCCCTTTCTTCTTTTCTCCTGATTAAAATATTAACAATTTTTAAAATGTTTTTAAAGGCACATTGCCCTGACAATTCAGGTCTTTCAAAACCGCTTTAAAATCAGTTTAAACCATAAAGCATAATAATAAGATAGAAAAGAAACTTTCTAAAATTGACACTGAGACAGCCATGTCATTTTCTAAGAGAAAGAGTTTCAAAGGGCCATCTTCACTATCAGAAGCTGTTGAACCAGTGTTTTCCAAATTTGGCAACTTCAGCATTTGTGGATTTCAACTTCTAGAATTTTCCAGCCAGCATAATCTAAAACAATACTAAGTTTGGACCTCTGGCTGCATTTAGCATTCCGAGGGAAAAGCGAGAGCAAATAAAAAGAAGTTTAGCTGGACTCCACATATTCAGTTTTGAGCTAAAAGGCCATTTCTGATTATTAGCTATAGTTCTTCTGAAAGCCCTTATCCTAGTAATTCGCAAGTTCAGACAAGCCTCTTTTCAGCAGAACTGTCATGTGCCTTCAGACCAAGTTGCAGAAAAAGGTCATTGCAGCCTTGGTTACATGCCAGGAACCTGCTTGGAGGCTGGAGAAATTCCTTGCAGTCAGGAAGGACAAAAGAGACACTTTGCACTAAAGGAGACATGTTGAGACTTGTGTGAGGAATGGCATTTTGCCACCCCCCCTACCTTCAGACCATATTAAAGAAAGAAGGCAACCCAGCTAAATAATGTGATGCCCAAATTGCTTTCCTGTGGATTCAGTAATTAGGCTCTTGCTTTTAAGTCTTTCAAGATCAAATATTTGGTGTCCTCAGTGTTGCAAAAAGAAAGGAATTGAGGGAAGGCGAATGGTCCTGGAAACAGTGTTTTTCAAACCTGGCAACTTTAAGATGTCTGGGGAATTCTGGGAACTGAAGTCCACACATCTTAAAGTTGATAGAGTTGATTTGAAAAAAACACTGCTCCTGTCCATCCTTCTCCAGTTAATATGTATTGCGTCTGGGTAGGGACATTGGGAAGTATAGTCAAGCAATCCAACTGCAGTTCACTTGAAAGCCTATTACAAATTATACATATATGACTTGACCTGCCCAGCTGAAACTTACCTGGGACTTTAAAGCTGATGTCCTAATATAGCCAGCCACAATTTATAATCAAAGAGCAGCTACTATTGATCAGATGATGCTGTTTAGTTGTTCCTCAGATCAAACAGGGACACTAGTTTGTCAGAGCAAAAATGGAAACCTTTAGCAATTTCATTTTGGTTTGCAAAAGCTTTAAGTTTTCAGGAAGATCAACGAACGTAATGTTCAGTAGAGCTATGCAGCCTCTGAAAATGATTCAGAAGAGGCTACTTGGAGCATGCAAAAGTGCAAATAACCCCTTTTAAAAAACAATGTAATTTATTTTCAGGTTTTTATATGGTCTAAAAAAAGATGTAGCTGTATAAAGAGACAGCTCCTTAAAGTAGCAATGTCCAGTGTCTTTAATTTTTTAAAAATGACCATTATTTACATGACCTTTTGGAAGCCTGAAAATCGGGGTGGCTTTTGAAAAAGCAGTGAATTCCTGCTTCTATTTTGCTCTATCCAGACTCCAAGTAAAAAAAGGGCAAATTTCCCCATGTAAGAACAGCAGTTGTCAGCTTAACCACCCACACCAGGCAGAACGCTTTCAGCTTGGGAAACTGCTAGTCTAACATTTTGTTCTTTCAGAGTGACAAATTAGAAATTCAACAGCAGGACAGTTGCCGGGCAGTTGCAACCTTGTGCTTATGTTTCCCAGTGACCCTCATGACTGTCATAGCTTGCATTAGCCTCAGGCATGTAATTGGGACATCTGCAACAGATAGTGAAGGATGGGGCAAATTCTTCTTTCTTTGCTGAAGCACTAGTGGGAGATCACCTTTTAGGTTTTCCTGACTTGCTCTGGCAGATTCCAACTAACCCAGTCTTGTTTAGGAAGAAATTTGCTCCAGAAAGGTCTTATTATTTGCAGGCGTGTGCAGTGGCGTAGCGTGGGTTGTCAGCACCCGGGGCAAGGCAAGTAATTTGCGCCCCCTAACCTGTGGATTTTAGCACTCGAGTCTCTTCCACTAGCTCAGGAATTCTGGGAGTTGAAGTCCATGAGTCATAAAAGAGCCAAGGTTGCCTACCCCTGAGTTAGGTTCAAGGCAAAAAAGGGTCTCTGGAGAAGAGGGAAAATGCTAGTTTAAAACTGAAACAAGGCAACTTTAAGGTGCCTCAGCTGTGATTTAGGATGAGACAAAGAGAGGACATGGCGTTGAAAATGGTTAATGGGGCATGTTTGTTCCACTCTTAGTGGACGTCAGGATAAACCCCACGAGAGAATGACCTTACAACAGATGTGAATAGGCTTGGACTACGTTTGTAGATTGAGTGCATACATCACATGGAGCGATGATGGGCTTCATCAAGATTTATGATCCCACAATTGGCTAGTTTTCTCCATCTTGTCCTAAACCCTGGATACCAACCACGGTTTATGGCTTAGCATGTGGCGTGGGGTTGACCTAACATGTTAGGCGACAAACAATGACTTCCAACTTACAATGCCTCAGCTTCCCAAGGTTATTCCAAAGCCGGAAAAGCCAACCAACCCACCCTGCAGCTTTGCCTGCTTAGGCTGAACCCCAGGAATTCATACTTGCTGCGGCGCCCGACCTATTTTCTGCCCAGACGCTGCTTATCCAAGCCAAGCCGCCTCCTTCTCTTTGGCACCTCACCCCAAAGATTCGCCGGCCTGGCTGGAAACTCTCGCTGCTGGCGACGTGTGTCGGGGGGGGCGGTCCCGATCGCCGATGCACGGTTGGATTGGCAACCTGCCGACGCAGCTTTCGTTCCAGAGCAGGGACCCCTGGAGAGACGCTGCAGCAATCCTCCCCCCGCGGGAAATCCACCCTCTTTCAAGCCCCGCCGCGCCCCCCCGCCTTTGGCAACCCCGGGAGCGCCTTGGGAGAGCCTCCGCAGCGGAGCCCCGGGCTTGCAGGAGGGCCGCGCTCTGTGCACGCTCAGGAGCCGCCTTCTCCTTTGCGGGGGGGAGGAGGGAGAGAAGGCTTCCGTCCAGCGCCAGAGCGAAGGCGGATTCCAGCCTCTGGCCCTCCTGGCAGGAGCCGTCCTTACAAACGGCAGGAGTAAATAGGCGCCAACCGCGGCTGCCTGCGGCGGCGGCTACAAAGAAGGGGGGGAGGGCAGGCGGGAAACAAGCCGGAACTTCAGCCAACCCGAAGGCGAGAGGGATTATGCCCTCTCGGGGGAGCGGAGGCCACCTGGCAAAAGTTAAAGGAGATCCAGCTGGGCCTGGCTCCCCGGAGCCTTCTAGGCCGGGCAAAGAAGAGCGCCTCCGACTTGTGGCCTATGGAGTTTCCGGTCGGAGCGGCCCGAAGGAGGAGTCACGCTGTGTGTTTGTGTGTTTGTGTGTGTGTGTGTGTGTGGCGCGCCGTGGGGCGTCAGGCCCTTCCCGACTGGGGCTCCGGTGCCTCCGCCCTGCCGGATCCCGGCGCTGTCGAGCGCGCCCCCCCAGATGTTGCGCCCGGTGCGGCCGGCCCCCCCTGCACCCCCCACGCTATGCCACTGGGCATGTGCTAGGTCAGGGGTCGGCAACCCGAAAAAGGAAAAGAGCCACTGGGAACCGGTTCCATCACACGTAAAAAAAAGTGGGAGCTGCGTGCGTGCGTCCATGCATGCGCATGCGCAAAATGTTTTGCGCATGCGCAAAACGGGTTTTTCTTGCGCATACGCAGACGCGTGAGGTTGCCTTTTTTATGTGTGATGGAACCGGTTCCCGGTTGCGTGACGGCGACGGCCCGTCTGCAAAGCTGCCGCTTTCGGCAGCCTGGAAACGGGCCACGGCAGCTATTGCAAGAAGCGGGGCCGCTACCCATTCCGAGAGGTGCGTGTGCACCTCTCCGAACGACCGTAGGTGCGCGCGCACCTCCCCAAACCTCCTCAAACGTCGGCAGGTCTCCGTACCTCCGCGCGAACGGGCAGCGACCCCGCTTCTTGGGAAAGCTGCCGCAGCCCGTCTGCAAAGCTGCAGAAAGCTCCCCAAACCTCCCCAAATGTCGGCAGGTCTCCAGACGGCGGCAGCTTGGGAGAGGTGCGCGCGCACTCTCCAAACCGCCGCCATCCCGTTTGCAGAGCTGCCGTGTTCGTCAATGTTTGACGAACGTGGCAGATCTCCGGACGGGACGGCGGTGGCTTGGAGAGGTGCGCACGCACCTCCGCCCTTCAGAAAGGTGCGCGCGCACCTCTCGGAACGGGCGGTGCCACTCTCCATTTGGAGAGGTGCACGCGCACCACTGCCCGTTCAAAGAGGTGCGCACGCACCGGGCGGCTGGGAGCCGCAGGAGACGGCTCAAAGAGCCGCATGCGGCTCCGGAGCCGCATTTGTTCAAGAAATGAGAAATTATTTGTTTAAAAAAGTTTGGAGTCTTTGACCCAAAATATTTAGGGATGTTAATAGTAAAACTATAAAATTGCTGTAGGTGTTATTGGTAATGCCGTAAAGCTAGGAAATCATACTTTCGGAATTGTTAAGCGGTATTGTAAATTATAGCTACCTGAATTAGACCAACATTCCAAGCTTAGAAGAGAGAAGCTTCTCCTGAGGAGATGCAAAGATCTGAAGAATTGGCTGACTGAAGACAATTCTTTTGACTGTTGTTGTGACAATGAGATCTGACTTTTTGCCCTAATCTGTCAGAATTCCTTCCACTTCTTTTTTGTTTTTATTCTGAGTGTCCCACCATTTCTTACAATAATTCTACTTCCTTCAAGATGTCATGCTTCTGTTGCGAAGTTCTTAATATTTACCTGGATGGTTATATAGTATATTAAATGCTAAACTTTAAAACTAATTTCACTTAGATAATATTCCTGTGTTACCTTAACTAGTGTTGGAATTAGGTACTAATAATAGTAATTTATTAAGAGACCCATTACCTTAGATGTAGAAATAATCAGACTTGTAGCCAGCAAGATTCTTAATCTCTGTGGCTGGATCTAATCTCCTTTTCTGAGAAGGGCATTCCCCCCCCCATCCTCTCGTGCTCTGAGTTCATTCAGATAGGTAAAGGTAAAGGTTCCCCCGCACATGTGTGCTAGTCGTTTCCGACTCTAGGGGCCGGTGCTCATCTCCGTTTCAAAGCCGAAGAGCCAGCGCTTGTCCGAGGACGTCTCTGTGGTCATGTGGCCGGCATTATTATTATTATTATTAATTTAATTTATATACCGCCCTTCTCCCTAGGGACTCAGGGCGGTGAACAGGGCAATACATAAAAAACTAGATACAAAAATTAAGATTATTAAAACATAATTAAACAATGCCCATGACTAGACGCCAAAGGCGCACAGAACGCTGTTACCTTCCCACCTTAGTGGTCCCTATTTTTCTACTTGCATTTTTACGTGCTTTCGAACTGCTAGGTTGGCAGAAGCTGGGACGAGTAACAGGTGCTCACTCTGTTACGCGGCACTCGGGATTCGAACCGCCAAACTGCCGACCTTCTGATCGACAAGCTCAGCGTCCTAACCCACTGAGAATTTAACTGGTTATTGGTGCTACTTATGTTTTACTTCTTTTCTTGTCTTACAAACTCCTTTTAGTTTGTATGATACCTGATATTATTCCCTTGGGTGCTATTTATATAGGTACTCCTTGACATACAACCACAAATTAGCCCAAAATTTCTGTTGTTAAGCGAGATCATTAAGTGAATTTTGCCCCCTTTTAAGACCTTTCTTGCCATAGTTGTTAAGTGAATAGCTGCAGTTGTTAAATTAATAATACGGTTGTTAAGTGAATTTGACTTTCCCATTGACTTTGCTTGTCAGAAGGTCACAAAAGCTGATCACATGACCCTGGGATACTGCAAATGTCGTAAGCACGAGTCAGTTGCCAAGCATGAATTTTGATCACGTGACCATGGGAATGCTGCAAATGGTTGTCAGTGTGAAAAATGATCGTGTCACTTTTTTCACTGCCACTGTGAAACAGCCACTAAATGAAATGTTGTAAACCAATGACTACCTGCAGTGGTAAGATAAGCTGTACATTTAATGAAGAATAACAAAACCTCTGCATTAATCTGATAGGAATCCATTAATAGAAGTGTGCTTCTCTGTTCCAATATTATGTTATTCAATGCCTTGCTGTCCTCAGTGATCTCTCTTCTCTTCCTTATGCATATTTTGGATGAAATTGGGAAGTTTATGAACAAGCCAGCAATCAAAATATGTGTTCTGCACATTGTCTTAGTGTAAGGGATATGTATATGAGAAAGGAAGGAGTATACACATAGACCCCTGTGCAAAGTTCATTGTCCAGGTCCTTCCCAGAAATCTTAGCTTGAAAGATATTTCTTTGAAGATAATTTCATCACAAATCCATGCCAAACAGTCTCGAATCTTGAAATTAATTGAATCAAAGGCACACTTTAGAAAACAGCTATGCTTTTCCCCCCCTCACTGGCAGGAAGTCCATTGGCAATAAACTATCTGGCTGGGGAATCAGGATACATCCAAAATGAAATGATTTCATTTTTTTAGAAGAATGTATAGAAAGTATCTTTAAAAAATTTAACCGATCTTTTTTAAATGTGGTTTTTAATATTTCATTTGTGGTTGAAAAGAAAAGAAAATGAATACAGGCTCCAGTTGGCTTATTTGTCAATTAACTTTAGTGCCCTGAATATGAGAGGCAAACCGGGACACATGTTTAAGGCAGAGTTTAGCTCAACATCTGTGTTACAATAAATTAACACTCACTGCACTGCTCCTTGAAACCTTTTAACTTTGCCTTTTACTAATTCAGTGATTGGGAGTTCCGTTTCTTGCATCTGACACAAAACCATAAACTTGCTAAGGGGCCATTTAAGCCACTGAGCCCTATCCTTGTTCAGTGCAAGAATTCAGCTTCACACTTGCCTGTGACAGATGGCTTTTTAACCTCTAAAAGAAAACATACTGAAAGGGAGACTCCTCCTCCTCTGAATAATTGATTCCACAAACTGTTGCTAGGAAATTTTCCCCTGCCCTCCACATTCAATGGAGTCTGCCTTCCTGTAACTTAAATCCACTGTTAACAGGTCCTCCACTCTGGAATGTTAGAGATTAGGTCTTGACCTTGTTCTATGTGACATCTTTTCAGGTATCAGCGGCAAGGCAAGGCTATCAGATACCCCCTCAGTCTTTCCCTCTCAAGGTTAAACATTCCCAGTTTTAAAAAACTCCCTTCATAGAATGTACATACTTTCCAGTCCCTTGATTGTCCTCATTGCCTTTTTCTGAATATATTCCACTTTGTCTGAATTGGTCTTAAAATGTGGTATCTAGAAAGGATCTGATCAATGCAAAGTAAAATCGAATAACTGCTTTCTGTGATTTGGAAAGTATATGTTCAATAGAAGAGTTGAACTGTTTGGTTCTTAGGGGTTTCGGAGCTTGATTATATTCTTGCAGACATTTCATTACCTTTTGATTAAATAATACAGTTTAATATTAAACTATTGATGACCAGTCTTTGATTATGACTTTCAGGACAGTTTTTTTTCACCTTTTGCCATCTAGCTGATATGTAACTAGTTTGCTAATCAAAATATTATGAAGCATTTAGTAAAAAAAAAAAACTTTGCAGAAGTCAAGATATTAAGATACAGCGTTGTAACGCTTTAAGATAATTATCTAAGAGATACGATTCATTAAAACTTCACAAATTCATAGTGATGTCTGTTGCTTACAAACTGATCTCTTTATGAAATGCACTAGAATCTTCCCAGGTGTCAGAGTCAGAATGATTGGTCTGTAGTTCCCTAAAAAAAAATCTTCTCTTTTTGAAGATAAAAGAATGTTGCCTTCTTCCAACTTTTCTATCCCATTCTCCTGGATTATCTTACCCACTTTTCTTACTTTATCCATTCTCCTGGATTTTTCAAACATTACATAAAGATTTGGGTAAACCACTGCAGGTGGGTACAAGCAATTTATGTTCCAGTTGAATGATTGACCTAAAACTATGTAATAAACTTCTCACAGGAAACCAAGCAGGTTGCCAGGATGGAAGATCACCTAGGAATGGCATTTTATGTTATTCTTATATGAAAATCAGGACATAATGTGAATAGATGCTGCTGCACTGTGTCTTGGACGGTTGTGTTATATTTCCTAATTTATTGTGTTGAATTCCCCTCTCCCCATTTTTTGCGTGTTTAGGAATGGATGTTGCCTGTTTTTTTGTTTTGTTTTTTGATGTGCACCTCTTTTTTACCTTGAAAAAAGATATTTCACAGTTATTTACAGTGTGTAACTTGGCAGAACTTAAGTGAACCTTGCCTGATCTTGGAAGCTATGAAGAGTTCGTTTGGTTAATACTTGGATGGGGAACAACCTGAAATCCAAGTTTACTTGCTAGACTTAGGAAGTAAAAAAAAACTCAGAACCCAGCAAACACAAATAACTTGTCTTGCTGCCAAAATATAGTTCCTTGGAGCTAAACTCAATTCAACGGAGACTTTTCTTCGTCACCCCATGTCAATTAAGTTGTCATGCTGCTCATGAGACTTTCTCTAATTTTGTCTGGGCTCGAGAGCCGAAATATATAGCAAACTTTCCATTTACAGAAAGGTACTTTGACTTTGGAAAGTTAGCTAAAGAGTTCTAAACAAAAACAAAGCAGACGTGGGAGCAAATTATGAACTATGGAGTGTGCTCCATTCATACCCCCATTGTCCTATGTGCCCTTATTTTTTCCCCAAATAAAATACTTACAGTAAAAATTGTATTAAGTGCTAAAAGACAATACATTTGAGATCCTTATACTTCACTTCTACAATGGATGCCACACCAGTGATCAGATACCAGCCTCAAGTTCAAGGCATTCCAAGAAAGAACATGTAGCATTAGTCAAGGAGGCGTAGCAGGTTGACTGGGGTCCACTTCTGGCCTAGCCTTTAAACAAATGTGAGCCTTCTCTTCCTTTGTTGGGAAACCCTTGTGCTACCACATTAATGATGCAAGAGCTTTTGTCCTACTTTCCCACAAAAGTATTTTGTTAGTGTGTGCCATAAAGATTTTCACCTCTTCTGAGGGGAAAAGCAAGTCATAAGGCCAATTATGTAACAGCCTCTTTTTAAACGATTTGCTTTCCTGATTTTTAATCTGCTCAGCTGTCCTTTAAGCCTTATCTTTGCTACCGTCACTGGTTCAACTGTTACAGATTAGCACCAGAGCTGTAACCTACCCGTTCAAGGATTCATTACATTTTTTTTTCTTGTCAAGAAAAGGGCAAAATCAATTTCATATTTCAGGCAGATATATTAAACAGCCTGTACCTGGAGCAGATATATCCTTGTACAGTTCATTTTATCAACTATCTGCAAAGATAAAACTCTTCAATGCAAGAAGGCACCAAGAATAATTTAATCTTAAAACGTTTGTGGTGATAAGTAAAATTTAATCTTACATGTAAGAATGATCAAACAAAGAGAGCATTTGATGATGGAGAGTAAGAGATGAGACTATTGCAAAAACAGCCATTTATTTATGACTATATACATCTGTATTTGTGCTTAGAATTTATTCGTACAATGAGTAGATGAAGAGATTTAAATGCTCCTGAATAACTGTTGCAGGAGAAAGTTGCAACCAAGTTCCACCAATGAAATCCTACACCTGTGCTTTCTAATGACAGAGGACCGTCTGATCACCTTGTCTGCAGCAAATATGTTGAATTACACTGATTCGAGAAAACTTTCTCTTATGGAAAGTATGTCTGAAGATAAGCCTTAAGTGACTTATTCCAAGACGTGGCCCCAATGATTTATACTGACTTCTTCCAGATTGTATAGCTTGAGAATGACAAGGGGGGAAAAAAGCACTCCACAGGATTTTTCTGCATGACTTTGGCATGATAGCACTCTGTACAGGTAGTCCTCGACTTACAACCACAATTGAGCCCAAAATTAATGTTGCTAAGTGAGAAATTTGTTAACTGAGTTTTGTTCAGTTCTTGCCACAACTGTTAACTGAATCACTGCAGTTGTTAAATTAGTAACAGGGTTGTTAAGTGAATCTGGCTTCCCCATTGGCTTTCCTTGCCAGGACCCCAGGACACTACTCCCGTCATAAATATGAACCAGTTGTTAAGTATCCAAATGTAAATCACATGACTGTAGGGACAGTGCAACGGTCATAAGTGTGAAAAATTATCATGTCACTTTTTTTGGTGCCGTTGTAACTTTGAACAGTCATTAAATGAACTGTTATAAATCGAGGATTACCTGTACACTCTCTGCATTCACAGAGCTGTGACAAGCCCAGAATATGGCCTCTTGAACAAGTCATAATGGCTTGGATAGGCTCGGGTAATGTGTTAAATCAAAAATAGACAAACCATGGATGGATTGAGCTACAGTGTTGCTTCATTCTGAAAGGCTTTTCCATTCATTCCAGTGAAAGGACACAGATCCACAAATGCTAAATAGCGTGCTCGGTGATACCCACCCAGTGAAGTAAATGAGGAAACTGATTGTACATATAAGCTGTGTGTGCAAATGCAGATGTAAAGTTACATTCTGTATCTAGGGAATGTCCCCATTCATTGGAATTACATGTAATACCTATTGTCTGATAAATTGTACCTTTAAGCAATTTCAGCATGTTTCTATAAAAAAAAGGCTCTATAGCAGGGGTGTCAAACTGCTGGCTGGATGCATCATAGCAAAACCACGCCCACCCCATTGCCAGCAATGGCGAAAAAGTCGTGATACGTTGCGACACGTTGCGTGACATTGCAAGTTTGACACCCCTGCTCTATAGAATCCATGCTTTATTCAAAGTTCCTGTTTTCTATTAATGAGGGACAAAGCCAACACCCTCAAATACCACACTGGATTCAAAGATCAACAGGTACTGTGGAGTGCAGGGGCTACCCATGTTGTAGCCCCTTCAACAATTAACTGAAAGCAGTTTTACCCTGTCACAGGGTTGGGCTCCAAAGCAGAAGACAGTTGTACATTCCAAGAAAAAGATGCATTCAGTTTAAGGAATTGCTGTCAAGAGTTTGGTACATGCGTTTCTGTACTCTGAAGCTCTTTTGGGGTATGAATAAAAAACATGTTTACTTCACATGATGTGGTTTTTAATAGCCTTAATTGAAAGCCACAGTAGGCTTGTTTCATATTCTTTTTTTAAAAATATATATTTCTAAAGCAAATATTCAGACATGAAAAAAAAATCTTTATGGCTAACCCTCTTTGAGGGAGAAAAATGTCAAAAAACACACACGCACACACACACCCTGTGACTTTTACTTTGTAAATTCCAAAACACACCTGACAGCTATTAGTACATCATCTATACCTGACAACTAGGCAAGCATTGTTTCAGAATAACAGCACGTTGCCAAGGCTGATCTGGTCAGTGCTCCTGCCTAGCTCTTTAAACAAAATATCAATCTGACTATATATGGAACTGCTTTGGAAGCAAAGAGCTGGGAAAATTACATTCAGAGGGCGCATAGCAGAAACACTCTCAAGCCTGTATTTAAAATAAGTTTTTAGTAGCAAAGGTCAAATAACCAGTGTGTCCCACCATTTCCTTAAGTGGCACACCGCTCTTAAATTGTACAGTTTCCTGTGGAAGATTTGGACACAAGGCATCTTCATTTGATAGGTTGCCTCCATCAGCCCCAGTGCTGGAATTACCATCTGCTGTTTTTCCAAGATCAGGGATTTGCAAACTAATTGTTCGAACATTGTAAACTCTGAGCAGGATCTCCGAAGTAGTGATTTCAGTAAAGCCGTGTTCCTCCAAAGCTAAGCAGGTCCTTTGAACTTGCTCGATGCAAGGGGAAAAGGAACATATGCGTCCACCTACAACAGAAAAAGGAAGATTGTGAATGGAAAACCAGCAATTTTAAGAATTTCATCTTAATCTGATTTCCTATAATGCTATTTAAAGCACATTTCTGTGAACTATTTATTTCCAAAGGAGATTCATTAAAGCCAATGGGATGATTCTTCTGAAGTATATTATATAATGACTGTAGTTGCTGGTTTATATAAAAAGAGAGGGAATCTTATACATTGCAGATGGTTGCAGGGATGGTTATATGAAATCTACAATTTCATGCATGGAAAAAACTTCCAACAGAATCAGGAATATACAGAATTTAAATATTTAGTTTGAACTGCAAGACTACAGCACTGGTCTGGTAATAGGCTCCACAGAACTTAATGGCACTTGCTGTTGAATAGATACTATATGTATAGTAGTGGACCATCAATATACGTCTGCATCAGCTCTATGTCTTGTGTACCTGGCTGCCTTATACAGACAAAACTGGAAGTTTGTACCTTTTTCTTATGCCTTGTCCTTAATTTCTGCTCCAATTCTTAAATTCTTCACACAGATGTTAGCAGCTCATTAGAGACAGCGACTTTCTCACAACGCCCTTCTGTGTTTTTCTGAAAAGCTCCTAATATCAGGTTTGAATAAATAGTGACGATATATTTGAACATACAAAAATCTTTTCTGCTGGGTAAATTATTTGGAGCCAGAGGAAGATGTTAAATTTGGGTCTCTGTTCACAGTGCTTATTGACAATAGCATCTCTTCAACTATCCTCTCCAACTAAACAAAATGTTCAAATGAATTTCCATCAATCTAATATGGCTTTTTTATTTTTTCTTGGCAGGAAGAACAGCACTGCATAACTAACTTACTTTGCCTTCGTATAAATCCTGTCACTCTTTTATGGAATTTTCAAAGCTGTCTGTTTTATTATCAGTGGCATATATTTTGTATTAAATAAAAAGTCTCCTTCAAATCAACTGTGACTCCTACCAACTTCACAGACTGGACTGGGTAGTTTTCTTGGCAACCATCCAGATGTTGTTTGCTATTGCTGTTTGCAGGATGTTTCTTTGATTTCCCAGTTACAGACCTGGAAGTTTTTAAACGGATGTCTCCCATCGAATATCCCTAAATCTATTTTAACTCTACTTTATAATTTTATGAAACTGGATGTTCAGCCAATCATGTGAGCCTATAATCACATCAGAAGAAAACTCATTTATATAAGATATGTACAACATTATTTTCTGGAACTAAAAATGACTGAAAATTGACAAGAGTTTACATGTGTATGGCTGGGTTCAAGAAGTGGTTTCTATCTCTTTGAGGAAGTGTGTGTTGCTCCCACCTTTCTTGAAGGAGGTGGTGGTGGACACTGTCTTGAAGAACCAGCCATATTGGTGAAACTGCTATTCATAGAAGTGGACTATGTGGATATTTTTAGACAGGTTTCAGGTCTGGACAAATGATTGAAACAACATTAATCTTCTGTCAGGACCTAGATGGAAAGGTGTGCCCCTTCTGGTCCCATTAACAGGATTCAATATTATTGATCATGGTATCCCTCCAACCACCTGCACGGACTAGGATCATTGTTATGAGGTAACTCTACGGCTGGCTGTTATAATGTGTAATGGGAAGAAGGAATAACTTTGAGGAACAGGAGGAAGAGTTGCAACCAAGACACAAGTAAAATAAAAGAAATCTGAATCCTGGGCAGAAATGTAATTTGAAAAAACGTCTCAGACACGATTCCCCGCCCCCCTTAGTTCTCATGAAAATAAAGGGAAGGAGGGGTGAAGCACATTCAGACTTGCAAGATACTGTTACTGTAGTTTTATAATAAAAAGTGGTATTAGTTGGCATGTCTTTGGTTATAAATTTGGTCTACCTTGGTCAGCTGGCATACTGGGAGAGCACTTACAGCATCTGTGGTTGCTCCAAGGTCGAATATTCCAGGGCTTGGTGTTTTCCTCATTATCATTCAACATCTATATGAGGCTACTGGGAGAAGTAACTGATGATACTCAATTATACATTGCCAACCCAGGCTCATCTAGAGAACAGGTACATGACTTGGGACTCATATCTCCTGGCTGAATGGCAGCAGAAGATAACGGTTTCTGGACCTCTGTTTAGTTCTGGATAGTACGGTAGTTACAGCCTTACTTAGATCAGAATGTCTTGGTGATGGTAATTTATGCCCAGACCACTGCAACATGGTCTATGGCTGGGGTGTCATTGGCAGACTATTCCCTGCAAGCATGGAAAACCTGAAATGGAATGTATGGATGCCCTTGGCGTAAGAGGGGAAGACATGCTCTCTTGGAAACAATTGCACAAGAGACACAGGAGCCCCAGCGGTTTAACAGTCAGAGAACGAAATTTAGGAAGGATCCTCCCTAATGAATCAAGCAATTAAAAATGGTAAGGGAAGTTTCTACTTTCAGATTTGCAAGATTCTATAAAGTAGCCTTACAATAAAATAGAATCAGTTCATCTAGTCATGTTTCCTGTTTAGTTTACTCAAGAGGAGTGCCATAAATCTTGCAAGTCTGAAACTACAAACTTCCTGCCATCACTTTTAACACTTGATCTATTAGAGCTGGTGCTTCCTAAGTTTGTCTCTTTGATTGTTAAGCCACTGGGGCCCTTGCCTCTCTTGTCTGATTGTTTCCCAGGCACATCTCTTCCCCTTATTTTGCAATTACAAAATCTGAGACTGCAGTTACACCTATCTCAAGACCTTTCACTGGGCTTCTGGACCCAAGAGGTAATCTTACTCGGCTTGATTCTGCTTGTGTTGACTAAACATTTTAAATGGATTTTCTCAAGATCCCTCACCTATCAGAACTAAAAGAGGTATGGGCTGGAGGATAGGCTTCCTCTGTGATGACACCTGCATAATGAAGTATACTACTTGACTGCTGTGCTGCTGCCTATAAATGAACGATCTCCAAGATGTATCTGCCCTCTTCTTCTGTAATTTTGGAAAGCACTAAAATATACTTTTCAGCAGACTACTGACTTCTAATGATGAACAATGGGCAACTGCTTAGGTTTTTGACCAACATGTTTAGTGTTTTAAAGAGGGTGAGAGTAATGTTATTAGTCCATGTTGGTGGTCTTTATTGGTGACTTAATACAACACCCAGAGTTGGTTGACTAGGATAGTAGAAAAATGTGGTTAATAAACAAAATGTAGGAGGTATTGCAGGGAAATTATTACTTTTATAAGTTCATTAATGTTACCGTAGATTCCGGCGTATAAGACTACTTTTTAACCCATGAAAATCTTCTCAAAAGTCAGGGGTCGTCTTATACGCCGGGTGCTGAAACTTTAGGGACAGGGCTGGCTGGAAAACCTGGAGCGGATCTTCCATTTAGTCTGCGCAGGGAAAGTGGGACCAATTGGAGTAGAAGCTGCAGTCTGTGATTTTTTTACAGGCTGGGGTCTGGGCTTCTTTCCTTCTAAAGTTGAAGAGCAGCTGTAGGCAGGTGGGGAATGCAAGAGCAATTTGAAAGGCAGGTGGGGAATGTGTAGCAGAGCAGCAGCTTAGCTCTAAGGACACATTTGACTCAGGAACTGGGCGGGCTGGCTGGAAAACCTGGAGTGGATCTCCCATTTGGTCTTTTTTTTTTAATCCCATTTATATCCCACCCTTCTCAGAAGACTCAGGGCGCCTTACAATTTAAAGCACAAATCAATGTGCTTAGCAATAGCCTTCATTCTATGTATATGCCTGCCTATTAGAGCTTTCACCCTCCCCCCCACAAGCAGCATTATTACAAAGTCAGCTTATTGCCCCCAACAATCTGAGTCCTCATTTTACCTACCTCGGAAGGATGGAAGGATGACTCAACCTTGAGCCTGGTGGGATGAGAACCTGCACTAATTGCAGGCAGCTGGGGTTACTTAAGGCTCTGCGCAGGGAAAGCTTTAGAGTGAATTAGGAAAAGTGAAAAAGTGAATTAGGAAAATAGGAAAAGGGTTGCTGGAATTGGGTACGTGTAGTTTAATGAAGAGAAGGGTGAGGGGTGACACGATAGCAGTGATCCAATATCTCAGGGGCTGCCACAAAGAAGAGGGAGCCAAGCTATTCTCCAAAGCACCTGAAAGCAGGACAAGAAGCAATGGATGGAAACTAGTCAAGGAGAGAAGCAACCTAGAACTAAGGAGAAACTTCCTGACAGTTAGAACAATTAACCAGTGGAACAACCTGCCTCCAGAAGTGGTGAATGCTCCAACACTGGAAGTTTTTAAGAAGAGACTGGATAGCCATTTGTCTGAAATGGTATAGGGTTTCCTGCCTTAGCAGGGGGTTGGACTAGATGACCTCCAAGGTCCCTTCCAACTTCTTCTTCTTCTTCTTCTTCTTCTTCTTCTTCTTCTTCTTCTTCTTCTTCTTCTTCTTCTTATTATTATTATTATTATTATTATTATTATTATTATTATTATTATTATTAAGTTTAATCCACTTGCACTGTTTTATGTTTACATGTTTGATGACAAACAGCCTTATGTTTATAAGTGACAGTTTTCCTTCTAAGTACCTGCATGTCATAAGCATTTGAATTAAAATTACCATATTAAAATCAAATCTGATGTTTTTTAATTTTTATTTGGTGTGCGTTGGAAGAGGGGTAGTCTTATACGGTGAGTATAGCCCAAACCCTATAATTTAACAGGAAATGTAGGGGGTCGTCTTATACGCTCAGTCGTCTTATACGCCGGAAAATACGGTAATTTGATTGCCAATGGCTTATGAAAGCAAGACAGATAGCTCATTATTAGTGTTCCTAGTTCTATTCATTCCTTTGGTAATTTAGTGCAAAAAAAAGACAGGAGATACAAAAATAAATAGTTGATAAAGTCTTGACCAGAAGGTTTACATCATGCAGTAGAACAGAATTAGAAGAACAGGAGAAGAAACTGTTCTCAGAGGGGGGGAATATTAAGTTTAATTTTGTTCACTTTCTTATTTTTACAAACTTAAGTTTATTTTGTCTATTTTTGCACCAATTTGAAAATTGGTGCATTTATATACATTTATTCCTAAAAGGAACATGTACATATTATTTTAAGTTCAAAAAGGTTTCAGTTTTAAGCATAACTACTGTAGACTGTACAGTAATTTCAAAATGCTAATTACATTCATATTAAAATGGTAACTTCCCATTCCTTTTGATGACAGGCTAGATGTAACTGCATTCTGCCTAGCACAGATGTGCAGAAGAAAGTATTATGTCACTCTAGAATGCAGCTGAAAGATCTTTTAATATAAATAATATAAAATATAATATTTTAAATTTAAGTTCATGTTCAAAGAGAAAACAGACAGCCAAGACTGGATTGAACTATTATATTTTTAAAAGAGACATGCTTTATTTTCTTTGAGACAGCACAGCATTTAAAGATCTTTTCCTCTAAATCCTTGGTCTAAATCAGATTAGACCAAAATAGGACTCCACGATTCTATCATTTTATGACTTGGCTGGAGACAGGATATTTCAAGTATGACAAGCAATAGAGCAGAAAGGCCAAAGTACAAGAGACACAAATAAAGATAATGGAACAGGATATATTTAAGGAACCACAACATAGAATTGATTTTTTCTGGCATATATCTTCACAATTTAAATTTTGTCTTATCAAATTAAATTTAAAACTGATTGGTCCACAGACCAATGCACTCAGATATAAATATCATCTTTTTATCCTAGAGTAAGCAAAATTAATAAAAATATTAAGACATAGATACAATAAATATCAGGATATTAATTATGGGACTCCAAAGGATTGATTTAATTCTTTACTTTGTCTCACACAACAGATAGCCGTGGGTGGACTGTAAAACGGCATATGAAGAAAGGAACCTCAGCTTTGTTCTAACAAATGGAAACTTTGGCCCATGTTCTTAATCTGTTCCAGAATGTTCTCCTATTTTCAAACCTTCATTTCCCCACTTTTTATTGGCTCATGCAAGTTTATGTATATTATGACTTTAGATTTTTTTTAAAAAAAATACCTATTGATAATAATAAATAGTTGTTTTGTGTGTGTATGTAATTTCTGGAAAATTCCATAAAAGAGAAGGTTATTTCACACTGAAAAAGTTGTCATCCACTTCTTCAGAAAGTGGCTATAATGAATCGTATCATTATAAAAATGTCAACAAGTCCATTTTTGTTGAATTTAATAATAATGCCTGTGTCATACAAGTTTTGATACAATCTATAACTTATCTTACTTAATCTACTTCATGGTACAAAATGTACATCCAAAAATCCACAAATCACAAAATATCCCCATCATACTAAGACCTTAAAAAAGATGCCATTTGCAAAACATGAGAATTTTCCTACGCTTAATTGGCACACATAATGTGGAAACAAAACACCAGGACAGGGTCCAGATCCAACTAGCCACTGAGTTGGAGGTTTTCCCACTTCTGCTGAAAATTCAAAAAATATAACAGCAAATGCATAATATGCATCATGTCAGCTATCTAGCGTAAGAGCACTATTTCTTCTTCTTTTATTTATTCTCAAATAATCAAAGTATAGAACTTCAGTTCCTTCACATGTTCTTGGAAGCTTTTTTCTGAACTATCAGAAGACTGGAAAAGAGCTGAGGTAGTTCCCATCTTCAAAATGGGGGGTGGGGGAATGGATCTAGGAAACTACACACCTATCAGTCTGACCTCAATACCTAGGAAGATTCTGGAAAAGATAAACAAAGTCATTACTAAAAACCAACATGGGTTTGTCAAAAACAGTTCATGACAGACAAATCTTATTGCATTCTTTGACCAGGTGACAAAATTACCGGTAGTGGGCCAGAAGAATGCTGTGGATACAATTTACTTGGATTTCAGTAAGGCATTTGATAAAGTAGACCACAACCTACTACTTGATAAGATAGAAAAATGTGAGCTAGACAGCATCACCACCAGATGGATTCATAGCTGGCTGACCGGCCGTACTTAGCATGTGGTCCTCAATGGAACTGCAACTACATGGAGGGAAGTGTGTAGTAGGGTGCCCCAGGGCTCTGTTCTGAGCCCCAGTGCTCTACAACATCTTCATCAACGTTTTGGATAAGGTGATACATGGGAAATTCATCAAATTTGCAGATGACACCAAGCTGGTAGGAATAGCCAACACTCCAGAAGATTGGCTTAAGATACAGAATAATCTTGATGGACTTGAACATTGGGCGCTATCTAACAAAATGAAATTCAGTGGTGAAAAAAAGCAAGGTTCTACATTTAGGCAAGAAAAACCAAATGCACAGGTATAGGCCTAGCTCATTAAAAATTGGAAGAAGGAGTAGCTAGGCTTGGAGATCCTGAAGAAGAGACAGGATCTAAATCTAATAAAAAAAATGGATGCTGTTGGTTGGTGAAGGGGAGCAGCTAAGAAGGAAACAAAAAAGATCAGAACACATGTCCTCCAGCAGCAGCCCCAAGAGAAGCAGGATTTAATACCAGACAAACAAGCAGAAAATAATATCCTATTCAAGGAACTCCAAGGAGAAAAATATATCCCTACCAATATGGGCTGTGCAAGCTACTGAATATAAAAGACGAGTAAATCCCACACTAATGATGTCACCTAGTTGGGTAATTAAATGCCCACAAGAAGTAACCAAGGATTCAGCAGATTACTCTGCATTTGAAGGACTGTGTCAATTTAAGAGAATGGTATGTATACATTATACAGAATAATCTCCTGTCCTTAGATGAAGAATTCAGAAGACTTTAGCTTTCTAGCCAAGAGACCTCCCATTGTTCTGACCATATAAGCTGACAAGAGGCAGCAACCGAAAATCCTCCCCAAGGTTAACAGATCAAGCAGATAAAAGAGTAGTTTAGCACAAATATTATTGAGCCAGACCTATTTACAGAGAACTTTATTTATCATTGTAATGATCAAGACCTTTTAAACGGTAGGAAGCTTGCTTGTAAATAACTCAGCTTTCTCTGAAATTCTCTCTGTTTATCCCAATGTCACCTCTGAAGTACGAATAGCAAGCTGCAGATTTACTCAGAAAAGGCATGTGGCCAAATCACATGACGGAATTAAAGGAGATACTGTCTGCCAGAAAGGCAGAACGGTCGTGATCGTGATCGTGGTTATGACGTAGCAACTCTCAATACAGGCCTTTTGACACAATGGGTTTTAATGGGGGTGGGGGAACCAAAAGGAAAAGAAAAATAACAGCGGGTGTGGTGTAAATTGTTTAAATGCTCTTCTCTTAATTCCTTTCCAACTCTGCCTTGCTGCTGAATCCTCTAATGGAGCAAAATCCCTTACAAAAGACCATTGTGTAATCCAAGATAATAATACAACCTGCCTGCTAAAAATAAAGTATAATAGGGGCACTATATTGGTTTATATCTAATTCCTTCTTTAAAACAGGAAGAGAAAGATAAGCTCTGCATCTAAACATGCCATGGAAAAAGCAGAATGATTCACAAGTTAGGCAGAATAAGGAAGCACATTTCGGGACCCACAATTTGGATCCTCCCTACCAAAAAAAAATAAATAATTACATGACAAAATGAGAGTACAGGCTGAAACAATTCTGGTTTTCTCTAATCTACTGCACTTCAGATGCATTGGAATTACAGTATAACTTGCCGAATTCCTAGGCAGTCCATTAGATGCAGTTCTGCCAATGTGAGGGAAGCCTGTTAAATAAAAGCCAGGAAAAAATGTGTAAGGATGTGGTGTGTATTTATGTGCTTATATGTATAGAAATATTTGCTTTCTTTTTTAAAAATGCCATCCATAATGTAGAAGCATCACATTTAATTCATTTCTCTGTTCCAGGACTCCAGTAACTCATTCTTCTGAGAATACTAAACAGTGTGGATAAAGTAGTACTTTTATATCTTGATCCTGAAATCAAGGATTATACATATATATTTTTTGAGACTGTGCTATATTAAAAAATTGAAACAATTAATGAATTTTAATCCCCCCTTCTCTAAGAAACAGGGCAGTGTACTTCCTCTTCCATGTGTCGTCTTCACAACAATCCTTTGAAGTGGATTAAAATAAAGGGTGGGCCACTGGTCCAAGGTCATCTGGTGAACTTCTTAGCTAAAGGGGGATTTGACTCTAGTCTCCTGTGGCAGTCTAGTATTCAACCGATACACAAATTCAAAAAATAATGGCTACTTTAAATTTGTATTTGAGATTAAATTTCATAAAATATTAACAGAACAAACAAACCTTACCAACTGAGCTATAATATTCACAAAGATACTTCTAACTGAAGAAAATGTATTCTTTTAATAAAAATAATTAAATAGGAAGGGGACATGCAAAGCAAAGTATTAGCTTCTACATTATGTTTTATTTATGGGAATGGCTCTGAATCATCTAAATATTCCCCTGAATTAACTAAGGAACATCCAAGAAGGCTGGTTCATTATGTGGTTTAACTGTTTTTTTAACCTATCAGGCCCAACATGGCACCTGTTTTTTTAAAAATTGCACTCAACAAAATGCCAACTATGCCTCTCCCCAGGTTTCCTAATTCTATGGCAAATCATGTAATGTCTTTAATATCTCCTCAAAGATGCAATGAAGACACACTTAAATCTAAAGAATGGCATTCTCAGAAGACAAAGATTTCTTGGTTCTACCAGGAAAAGGTACTAGAAAAGAGATTGTTAAATGGAGATTGTCGGTAAAAGACAATGGATATCTGAGAAACTTTATGGAATTCAGCCCTGTACAGAGCTGTCACTGAATAATTAATTCCATTACTGCTCACTTGGTTATAATGATACTACATATGCAATGCTTAGATCTACTAAAGAATTAAAACAAACAGCAACATGGAATATTTACTTATCATTTATCATGTGTCTTTATATCCAATGATGCCCTTTCCCCCCTAAATTTGTTTCCAGTTTCTTCATCCTGCAGCCTCACTGCAAAGGCTGTTGGTTAAATTTTTATATCCAGAAAATAGATGCAGGTCACTGACTGCAGTCATTAAAATCACCAAACATCTGGAACAGATATTTCTAGCCAACCCAAACTGTTTGCGCTCCTGCGATGCCTGGTGCATTTTAAAGCAGTACAGAATGTGGGGGATCTAATTAACAAATCACAGCTAACAATATATTCAGGAGATTTGCCACAAACTGATGGTGGATGTTGCTTTTAAAGCAGAAGCTGTAAAAAGCAAGGGGGCGGGGGGGGGGAAAGAAGGAGATGCTCTAATTCTCGACATTTATGGAAGGCTGGAAAGCATTGTGAAATGTCACCTCACAATAAACGCTTTGTGCTCAGAGAAAGCGCTGGGAAGACATGAGAGCAACTTACAATTGTTTCCAACAGGCTTTTAAAACATTTTGTGTTCAATGGTTTATCCTAGAATGCAATGCACTGATGAAAATAAAATGGTGTCTGGTGATATGCCACATTCTAGATAAGGAAAACATACATTTCCAATCTTTAAAAACAAAGAAAAACATCCACAAGCTGTTGAGATGCTCTTCCTAGGCCAGGCTGCACAAATCATCTATCATAAAGTTTTTTTTTAAATTATTTGGTGAATCTACAAAACCCTGTATGCCACTATCGCTAACAGATTTCCCAGCTGGGAGCTGGTTTGATAACAGTACTAAGCAATCTGTAAAAAAGAACTGTAGTTTTCCATTTCTGAATCACATGCCACAGAGTTCTCAAGTACAAAATTTAGAGTAATTTAGTTTGCATCTGTATTGTTATTAACACAGAATTAAATGGGTATTTTAATATTGTCAAATATTGCCTGTCAATATTATAAATATGCTTGAGGCACATTTTGATGCAGTTTTGCATTAAAATGTAAAATATGCTTAAGGATTTATGAATTTAAATATTTACCATTATGTATTATTAATAATGACAACTATTTGTCCTTCAATGATATTTCCCAATAATTCTCAACATTACATTACATATCTGTATCTTACAGAGCACTAATAGAATCATAAAAGTTTCTAAAAGAATGATTAAAGAATAGCATTGTCCATCTAAAACAACACTATTTCTCGTCAAAAATTAAGAATTCAAGTGCCCCACAAATGACTAGCCAACCTTTTCTTTCAGTTTCGGAGCCTCCTTCTAATTAATTCATTTAAATCCTGAACTGTTCTAGTCAACAAGAAATATCTCCTAAAGTTCTACTGAAATTTATCTTTCTCTAAGTCTTAAAACATGAGTTCTGGAACAGAAAACAAAAACAAATGCTTCGTTTGTATTATGGGTAAGCCCTTAAGTTATTTGAATAGAAGAGGTATAAGCAAAATCAACAAGAAATGTGGAGCATAAGTCTAAAAGAAAAAATTCCACTAACATTTGTCAGGACAGTTAAGGAAATTTTCTGTCCTTGAGAATGTTGGTGTACAGTTCCTGCAGGACTGATTTCCACAACAGAGATTCCCTAGGGAATCCTATCACAGGAACAAATGCCTAATGAGAGCGATGTGTGCTGTGTGAATGCCAACCCACCTCCTCCTCAAGTGGCTCCTTTGAGTGTTTTTCCCCTCCCTTTCCAAAAAAACTAGCACCACACAATTTGTTTAATGAGATCTGTATGTCAGCCCAAGCTGATATAGTAATTATCTCAGATTAGTCCTGCTCACATTGGAAGCTGCGTGAGCCTTTTGATCGGAGGGAGCTGCCTTTAAGAATAAATGCTGTATCTAGAACTGTTGTGATGGAAAGACAGGAAAAACAGTAAGAGAGTCTGAAGAAATTCTTCCCTCCCACATCCATTCAATGCAGGGGGCAAATTATTTTGATGGAAATGACTAAACTGTCAAACCGCCTATTTCTTAGGCTGGAGAAAGAGCTTAGGCAGGAGGCCAGCAGACACTCTGATTTTGAGTTTGTGCAGATCAAAGTGGAGAACCAAGAAGGTGAAGAAAGAGGAAGAAGCAGTACTAGAAAAACATGATGCGTTTGGATAGCCTGCTTTATACAAAAACTGCATCAGAGTCTTGGTAATTCATAAATTACCGTACGCTCATCGTTTCTTTCTCAAAGCACAGAGAATGCTGTTTTGGAATTGCTGTGGTTGTGCTATTGTAGAATCAAAGTTTTGCTTCAACACTTCTACCATGAGGAAAAAAAAACCCTGGACGTCTGAAAATATTTATTATTTTGTGTTCAATAAGTATTTATTGAATATATTTTTAAAAACCATTTTTCTCCACTTCATTTTTTGTCACTTGTACGTCTGGGGTTTTGCTTTCCAGTTTTTCAGAAACATAAAACCTAGAATGAAACATGGCTAAACAATTATTTGGTGAGCTTGAAAGAAAAGAACATATACAGGTAGTCCTTAACTTATGACCACAATTGAGCCCAAAATTTCTGTTGCTAAGCAAGACAGCTGTTAAGTAGGTTTTGCTCTGTTTATCACCTTTCCTGCCATAATTGTTAAGTGAATCACTGCAGTTGTTAAATTAGTAACATAGATATTAAGTGAAGCTGGCTTCCCTGTAGACTTTTCTTGTGAAAGGGTCACAGAAGGTGATCACATGACTGCAGGACACTGCAACCGTCATAAATACATGTCAGTTGTCAAGGGTCTGAATTCTGACCACTTGACCGTGGGGATGCTACAATAGACATAAGTGTGAAAACCATTATACGTCACTTTTTTCAGTGCCATTGTAACTTTGAATGGACACTAAATGAATGGTTGTAAGTCAAGGACCAATACATTATATTTGAGTTTTGGATGTGTTCAAACATAAATGCTACTTTTTCTTGAAAGTTGTATTAAGCATTTCAGGAGGAACAATAAACACATATCTAGGATCATCCATATACCCTATACATATAAGACCTAAGATCCTATTTCAAGAATATGAATCTCATGGGCAATGCTCCAGGAAATCATCCAACTCATCTCACCCTATTTTCAAGAGTGGCCTTCAGAATCTCACAGGCTTGCTTTGTGTGGTTGCCATCTATTGTCTAGACCTTTGCTACTAAAGAGAGCTTTTCTCCTAAGAGTTTTATAATTAGCATATGGAACTCACAGAAAATCATCAGTTTCAAGAGTTTGAGAGTATGTAGTGCTTTCATTCCCAAAAACTTTTATTAAGGACTGCATGCTAAAAAAATAAAACTATCTCAACATATATAACTGGACATTGCCTTCAGTGGACAAATATATCTTCCAATTTGAAGTAAATTTCCTAGGAAGAGCTACACGAGGTAACTTCTAAACTAATCCTGTTATCTCTGACTTGTACTGGGAAATATCCACCCTAAGAACCACTGTTAATGGAGCAAGGATAAACATTTGATACTTTTCAAATGGGATGAACTTCAGGTCCAGCCAGCCAAGTAAGAAATTGCGGAAGCTGTGGTGCAAAACACCTGGAAAGTCGCCTGCCCTTTGTAAGTAGACAAAACTGAGTTACAAGTCAGCTAGAATGAATTGTACATACGATGTGGCATATGGAAATTTCTTGTGTTTTTTATATTTTACTTTCAAACTAATTTTCCCAAATATTAGAGTGGGCATCCCTCTGGATTTTCCTCCAGGGAATTCTGTATGCTTCAAAATGTTTTTTGCAACATCACAACCACAGCAGTAAATTACTAGGATTTCAACGTGGGGATGGTGGCGGGAAGCACTGATGGTTTGTGGGAGTGAGGCAGCAGTATCCAACAACACTTCCTATCTGCATTTGCTCAATGTTTTGAGCACACTAAAAATATTGCCTTGGCAAAGAGGGGACAGAATGTCCTTTAAGTGAGAAAATATGTGGGCAAACTGACATTTTGCTGACAAGGAAAACTGTAGGATTTAGCTCGCAGAGGAAACCCTGTGTGTTGTGTGCGTGTGCATTCACACGCAGGTGTTTGCACTCCTGTTCTTAATTCATTACAATGTGCATTCATTGTCAACAAGGTTATTATGATTAATATTTCCAATATTAAATACAATGGATAGGGTCAGATTTTCTGGGGAAAACAAACAGTAGATCACCCTTCCTTTTAGGCAAACAATAGGATGCAAGATAGCACTTATGTCAATGGTGACTGGTATTGCACTGCTTTTATAATTATTTTTTCCTTTAACAAAATAAAACAAGCTTCTAGTATTCACTCTTGTACAAATATGGGCATGAGTATACAGGCATTACATTGAGAAGGTGCTAATAATTCTTATGTTAAAATTTCTGTTCTTTATGAAGAAGTAGTGTTCTACGCACTTTTTGAGAGAGAGAAAAGATTTATGAAATTTTTCCACATATATCCAGCTGATGGGAGATGTACATTCTGACATTTGTATGATTCTCTTTCTAATGCTGTTCCTTCCTGGTTGTTGGTCTCTTCTTCTGCTTTGTCCTCTGCCTTCTTTCTCAGTGCAAAGCAACTGTTAATTATTCAAGACTTTTAATGCTGCAGTCAGAACATTGTGCAGATTAAAATGTGCATAGCCTATCCTAAGCACAACACCTAGACATTTTAGTATAGAAGAAACCTGATCTAGTTTTTTATTTATCAAAAAAACTCCCAATCTCTTCCCATTTGTTAGAGAGACATTAATTGAGAGAGAAAGAGGGTACACTTCTATTAGAAATTATAGAAAGATCAATCTACCAATTGTGAAAGACACATGTATGTGCATATGTAGATGTATAAAATGCTACGTGTGTACATCTAACATCTCTCCTCACTACATTTCTCATTACATTGTCCTCTGCAAGCGATATCTGACATGCTCTTTACAGTATTTTTCAAACCTGGCAATGTTAAGTTGTGAAGACGTCAACTCCAGAGTTCCTGAGCCAGCATCCTAAGGATGCCAATCTTGAAAAGTAGTGCTTTACCGCAAGGCATCCAAAATGCCTAGCTCAACATTCTCCCCAGGAACTTGATGCACTGAGAGTAAAACTGAACAGGATTTTATTTCATGTTCCAGAGCAAGTTACAATGCCCCAATTGTGTGATCTTTAGGACTTCAATTCCGTTAATCCACCCAATTGGACTCTGAACTTGCTGGAAAGGGAAAGAGTGCATAGAAGTTGAAGTCCAACACTTTGGAGGGTATGGAAGGCCAGCATGCAGGATGTTCACCAATTATCTTGAATGTTTTGGAGAGAATCATGAAGGGCAACGGTATTCACATTTTAACAAAAGTTCAGTCTTGTTGTCATTGTGCGGAATTGTCTTGGTGTTTTACTGCTTTACTGAGAAACCAAGGAAGGCAAATACTGAAGATGTCTCTGAGCTTCTCAGGAATTTGTTTTAGTTCCAAAAGATACAAATTGATCTTGCCTGGGATAAGCAATGATCATGGACTTCAATTCAACACCCCATTCATTTGTTGTATACATGAATGAATCAGAAACTGAAACAGATTTAGGACTGTCATTGATGAAACACATAGCAAGAAATCTCCATGACAATTCAGTCAAACATTGTGTCTATATCTTCTATATCTTCTATAGTTGCACATCCTCTACTGTATACTGATAGTCTAAAGAAGTTTTTTTAACATTGAGTTGAACCCAAAATCAAGGTATTATAATGAATGTAGTGGAAAAATATTGATCAGCAAATGCTAAAAAAGGGATGAAGGGAAGAGAGAGAGACTACACAAGTTCAGAAGGAAGCAAAATCTGCAGTGCAACATCTCTTGAGATCCTCCAGAATTCCAAAAATGAAGAGCACTGTTGGCAGAAAATAAGGACCTACAAAAGGACACGGAAGCATTATTTTTAATTCCTCCAGCTCTTTGCAATAGGGAGGTCAAAGCATTCTGAGGACAAGAATAGAAGCAAAAGATGTAAGCTTAACAGGCCATTAACTCTCAGTCTATTAAAATAATGAGCAAAGCTTTTCAGATATCAGGACTGAATCATAGCAGTGGAGGAAAATGCATTCTTCCTCTTTACCTCCTTGTTACGGATTTGTGGAATGTATAAAATAAAAATTAACATCCTCTGTCAAATAGAATGGTGTATTATATATCACAGTTAACATTTAGTTTAAAGCGGCAGTCTCCAATTTGTTCCTCTCTAGGTTAGTGTTGGACGGATGAGAGCAAGACTTGATATTTATTTTCTAAAATCCATTCACACAATTCCTAATGACATGAAAGGCTTGTTCTCATACAGTTTGGTCCTAAGAATTCTGAGGAATAAGTGCAAAATACTCACTCCACCCTGAGAAGTAACAAAAAAGCATCTAACTAACTTTGGAAATACTGAATTCAGATTTGCTGAATTATTCAGTCTATAATACTTCAACACTGTACAATTTGCTCATCTAAGAAATCAGTTGCATCTTCAGGCTATTAGCATGAAACATTAGGATATAGGATGTTATTTTGAAGATCTAGTCTGTGTAAATTAATTATTTACCCAAGAGGCAATGGGAATTGGGTTACATTTCTAGCTGTCAATGTAATCTACTTAAGACAAACTCCCAGCAATCTCAGTGATGTGATTCCATGGACATTGGCATGACCTGATGCCACAACACTAGAATTTCTCTTATATAAATGCCATTCTCCACTGTGAATGGAATTGAAAAGAAAAAGAGCCTTCTCCTCTACAATACTACCATTAACATAGGTCTCCTCCCATTACAAAATCTGGCTGGATTTACTTCAACAGGGCCAATCAGTCAGTATCCTCTATCTTATCAGAATGCAGAAGTCCAGTTTTAGGAGTACAAGGCAAATAGCACATAAATTTGCCCTCCAAGCCACTTGAGGCAACTTCTTCACTCTGCCTAATAATCCTTGACAGTATTTGGGGGGAGGTGATTATATTCATAAGCCTCACTTGAACCATCTCAGAGCTTAATAAAATTAAGTTTCTTCTCTGTCTTCTAAAAGCAACTGGTAAACATAGAAATTATCTGTTGATCACCATGAAGAGAATTGTGGATTGGAAAGACTCTTGATTGGATCAAACAATTTTTTTAAATCAATAAGGTAGCCACCATCCTGAAATATTAGGTGTGAAGCTTACAGAAATGGCTTCTGGCCAGCATATTAAATAAGAGAAGGTGTGAGGTTATGTCTTTTCTATCCAAAGAATAGGAGATACAATGTTGTGGAGGAAGAAACAACAACATTATGTCCTAATCACAAATTCAGTATAATTGGAAGCTCTCAAGTATCCACATCATGCCCAAAGCAACAAAGTGATTCAATTCAGCTGGATCTGAGAAATTAATTAACTAGCAAGCTATAAACATTTTATTCAAACTTAATTGATAACATAGGCATTTTGCTTGAATTTAAAACAAGGATCACCTTCAACAGATCCAATGTTTTAGTCTTCAAATGTTTTAGTCTCCAAAATCTTGTTATGTTACTCTTTGCTGAAATTATTCCAAATAAAAGATCAACACAATTTAAGCTGAGTCCAGGAAATTTTTAGAACAACAACAAAAGCTAATGGAGGCATTCCAAGGCATCCACTATGAATCCAGACAGGATTTAAAATAGATCAGCAATATTTATACTGCACAGAGGGATTTATACCCAAGTATAAGATTATAGAATTCCCCAAAAGTCAGTTATCCCTAACTGATTATATAAATATGTTTTGAAGTATGCTGATCTGGACTAAAGCTAAAGGTTCATAAGAAAAAGAAACTAAAATGCCATTGGATCTCAGAATTATTAGCAGAAAGGAATTGTGTGTGTGTGTGTGTGTGTGTGTGTGTGTGTGTGTGTGTGTGTAAGCCACACATACGAATGCTATTAACAAAATGTCAGAGAACATTTACATTCAGCAAATTATCCTACTATCTCTTCCCACACACTTGTAGCTCAACTAGAATACGCTTGACAGGAGTTCAAGAGCGTTTTCTATTATGCATAAGCCAGCTACAATTGGTAATCAAAGACAAACTAGTGGGAGAAAGTTGTTTTCTTCCTCTTGCTGCTTGTTGAAAACCCTGAAGCATTTTTTATTGTGGTTATTTAAATTAATTAACAGTCTCTAAAGTAAGGCATCCAGTTTGTGAAATTCACTGATCTCTCACAGACATGTATCAATTATTCTAATGCAACAAAGCTGATGATTTTCTTTGTTCCACTGTTTCCTATGACATAATCCTATGTCTGGCCAGGTATATCTTCTGTAGTTCATAAGACTTAGTTATACATGCCATTTCTGCCTTATCATTAAACAAATGGTTAGCATTCATAGTTGACTCAAGAGAGACACCAGAGAAAGCAGGTTTGAGAAACTTTTTCTGCTCTCTGGAATAGACGGAATATACTATCCACTGAAAACTGCCAGCTGCACATTTGATAAGACTTTACTGTGCATGACCAAAGATCATCGTAATATAAATTTTAAAAGTCTTTACTCCAGTGTATACAAATATTAGCAAAACAAGGGTAAGAAAAATTCTCTCTGGATTTTATAAGGATAAGAATAAATTTATCTTCTCTTCTCTTGCAAAACATGTATCAAATCATAGTGATGCCATTCCTAGACTTTCTCCAACCTACTGTCCTCCAAATGTATTGGAACAGAATTCCCGTCACAACTGTCCAACAAGACAGCCATGCTTAATTGCATGATAGAAGTTAAATCCAACAATTCTGAAAGGTAAAAGGTTGGAATAAACTACCCAGCAAGTAGTTTTGAAAAAGACACATACCTTCATGTTTTAATGCTAATCTGGCATGGCCTACAGCTTCCCACGGGGATGGAATGTCCAGAAACACTGCATCTGCCATGCTGGTGACACCAAAGCCACTTTTGCAGACATCCTGGGTCTTGACTGTCACCAAATGCCCCACTTTGTGCTCTTCAAACTCCTCTATGGCTTTTTCAGCTCTTTGTTGGTGGAACTCCACTGTATACAGGTGCCCTGTTGGGGCAATTGTCCTGATGATGGCATGAGAGAGAGAAGCACTTCCAGTTCCTGGGAAGACAAAAAACAAACAAATAAATTTGAAAAAAAGCAAAATCAGGCAACTATTGAGAAAGTCAAAGGCAGAGCTGCACGGATGCAAGTTGGAGAAAATTAACACAGTTAATGTGCTAAGATAGAAAGAGAAGTGATTCTAGATATTGTCTGTCTCATATGATTAGTGAGAGGCCACATTTTGCTAAAGAGTAAACTAACCAAGCTTTCAGTTGCAACAACTATTTGTCACACATGGATCGGGTATAAAAGGAAAATCTGCCAGATTCTGAATTAGGCAGGCAACTACATAATCACAAAAATTCAGTCCCACAACATTTGGAAGGTGTTCACTTGGGAATTCATAACTATGCCCAAACCAAAAACTGGCAAGTAATTAACCTTTGAACCTTTGAATTAGCCTTTGAACTCTGGTGCTGGAGAAGACTCCTGCGAGTCCCTTGGACTGCAAGGCGATCAAACCGGTCGGTCCTAGAGGAGATCAACCCTGACTGCTCTTTAGGCCAGATCCTAAAGCTAAAACTCAAATACTTTGGCCACCTAATGAGAAGGAAGGACTCACTGGAGAAGAGCCTAATGCTGGGAAAGATGGAGGGCAATAGAAGAAGGGGACGACAGAGAATGAGGTGGCTGGATGGAGTCACTGAAGCAGTAGGTGTGAGCTTAAATGGACTCCAGAAGATGGTAGAGGACAGGAAGGCCTGGAGGAACGTTGTCCATAGGGTCGCGATGGGTCGGACACGACTTCGCAACTAACAACAACAAATTAACCTCTATTTGCATCCTTACAGGAAATGTAGTGATTATCCAATAACAGAATAGTCAGATAGGGAATTGGTTGTTTGGTTAAAAAAAATCCTCAAGGCATTCTGTCTCACTTTCCCTTCAAGGTTCAAGTTCTTATGTGGAAAATAAGATTCTCTTGGTAACTGAGCAAAGACTACCACCCCTCCTTGCCCAAAAGTAGGATAGCCTTCCAATGGTCAGGAGCTCTCATTTCTTTCTCCAAATAATGCCTTCCCCTTGTTCTGAATTCCCTTTATCATGAATTGCTAGCCATGTTGGCTTTAACTGATGCAAGTTGCAATCCAAAGAACTGAGAAAAGCCCAAATGGCAAAAGGCTGGGTCACCACCACCTTCTAAACTTCCTCCTCTCCACAGTCAGCCTTGCTGGAGCAGTGGGCTAATGCCTCCTTAAGTAACACCAGCTGCCTGCAATTAGTGCAGGTTCGAGTCCCACCAGGCTCAAGGTTGACTCAGCCTTCCATCCTTCCGAGGTAGGTAAAATGAGGACCCAGATTGTTGGGGGCAATTAAGCTGACTTTGTAATAATGCCGCTTGGGAAGGGGCGAAAGCCCTAATAAGCAGGCATATACATAGAATGAAGGCTATTGCTAAGCACATTGATTTGTGCTTTAAACTGTAAGCCGCCCTGAATCTTCGGAGAAGGGCAGGATATAAATGGGATTAAAAAAAAAATCAGCTGTTCACAAAATCTTACTAACCTTCTATCAAACTTTTCTCTATTTACTTTTTTCATACCTTTTATACACAAAAGAGGGACCCCAATTCTTGATCTCCGAGATGGCAAACACCCAATCAAGCTTCTAACTTTTGCTAAAATAAAAACATGCTTGATCGTCCATATTGGCAGTGCCCAAAAACTTCTCAAAAGGGATAAAATTCCTACAAAAACAATCGAAGATTTGAAACAAAAGCTTCAGATTATACATGCTATGTTTCATAGCAAAGAAAACAAGACGTGCAGCATTGTAAGGATGCATCTCACCTCTTACATATTTTAGAATAATGTATTGTACATCCTAATGTTTTCAAATTTTGCAGTGTTAAGATCACACGTAAGATAATACTGGCTGAGAAATTCTAGGAGTTGAAGTCCACAGATCTTAAAATTGCCAAGTTTGAAAAACACTGGCCTATCCACTTTGTCAAAGGCCTTGCCCAAATCTTCTTATCCAGTAACCTTTTGCAACATCTCACAGCATCTTGTCATACCCAAAACCCAATCTCTTGCCTGCATCACTTTTGCTGTAGCAGTGTGTCCACAAGTACATTTTCATTTTACCATAGATCCTATTCTTTCTTTTGTACATAAAGACACCGCACAAGAGCTCATAAGGCCAGCTGCTTTGTTGAATCTCTTGCCAGAGGGCACAACTGTACTAGCAGAGAGCTGTGCATCCCACTGAGGTAATGATTTCCCTGCCCCCACCTTGAGTTACCTTTGTCCTTGCTTTGGATCTCTTTGCATTCATCCCCAGAAGTAGCAGCAGAGACAGAAAGGGCAGCTGCTTGGTTTACAGGTCTCATTTTTCCACACTGCAGTCTTTTACATTTTTAATCAACTGCCTTTTATGATCAGCTGTTGAGCCATAGAAGATACTGTCCTCATTTCCTTTCTAGAGCGCACAGTAAACCTGGCTGATTGCCTGGCTCTTGAGATTAATCAAACCCCCCGGTTTATGCCAAATCCGGAATCTGATGGTACTTTCTGGTTGATTTTATTTTTTTTGCCAAGCACTTGTGGTTCTTGCCAAAAGAACAATCCCCTGTGGTGGCAGGAAGCAATCTGCTAAGTTATCATTAAAAATCTGCCTTGGAAATACATAATTGAGTTGAGGGGGGTGGGGAAGCAGAAGATGTTACTGTAGCTTAGCCTTAGACCCTAAAAAAAGAACCAGTTTTTTCCCCCAAAAACAAAATTCTAGTAAGTCCAAAATTATTCAAAGTTGCCATAAAGAGCCTTTTTACTTATCTTGTACATCATGCTTTCATAAACATGCTGTTCCTGAACAGAGAAGTTTTAACTCTGCAGGTAGTTCTCGACTGACAACAGTTCATTTAATGACCATTCAAAGTATAATGGCACTGAAAAAAGTGACTTATGACCATTTTTCATACTTACGACTGTTGGAGCATCTCCATGGTCACATGATCAAAATTCAGACACTTGACAACTGTTTCTTATTTATGACGGATGCAGTGTCCTGGAGACATTGTCACTTTCTGACAAGCAAAGTCAGTGGGGAAGCCAGATTCACTGAAAAAGTGTACTACTCACTTAACAATTACAGAGTTTCACTTAACAACAGTGGCAAGAAAGGTTGTAAAATGGAGTAAAATTCACTTAACAACTGTCTAGCTTAGCAACAGAAATTTTGGGCTCAATTGTGATCATAAATCGAAGACTACCTGTACTTAAATATCTACAGCAAAATGGGAATATAAACTGCCTTGGTTTCTTACTACCATGTTTAGAGATTCTGATCAAGGGGGCTGTTCAAACTAAAGTTCTCTCACGTTTGAGAAGGAGAAAAGTACAACCAGCAATGGGAGTGAGCATTTACTTATTTAATTTATATGCCACCCATTTCACTATTGAGCGACCCTATAACCAGCATATCGTTGCTCTATCCCTCACATGTGTGTGTGGAGGGACAAAGCATTCACTTGAACAATCCTCCTTTCTTTCTGGCAGATGGTTCAGCCAAGTCTGGCACATCTTGCCAAGTCAAATTCCATTTTTGTCAAAAAAAGACAAAGGCGACAACTAATCCAGCGTTTGTCAACTTTGGCAATGTTAAGTTGTGTGGACTTCAACTCCCAGAACTCTCTATCCTGTTTAATGTTGCTAAGGCTGAGAAATCCTGATTGAATCACTCAGGTATGAGCCAGCAGTGTGCTGCAGCTGCCAAAAAAGCCAACACAGTGCTAGGCTGCATTAACAGAGGGATAGAATCAAGATCAAGTGAAGTACTAATACTTTACAATGCTTTGGTAAGGCCACACCTGGAATACTGCATCCAGTTTTGGTCACCACGATGTAAAAAAGATGTCGAGACTCTAGAAAGGGTACAGAGAAGAGCAACAAAGATGATTAGGGGCTGGAGGCTGAAACATATAGGGAACGGTTGCTGGAATTGGGTATGTGTAGTTTAATGAAGAGAAGGGTGAGGGGTGACATGATAGCAGTGTTCCAATATCTCAGGGGCTACCACAAAGAAGAGGGAGTCAAGCTATTCTCCACAGCACCTGAAAGCAGGACAAGAAGCAACGGATGGAAACTAGTCAAGGAGAGAAGCAACCTAGAACTAAGGAGAAACTTCCTGACAGTTAGAACAATTAACCAGTGGAACAACCTGCCTCCAGAGGTAGTGAATGCTCCAACACTGGAGGTTTTTAAGAAGAGACTGGACAGCCATTTGCCTGAATGAATGCCAATTAATGAACGTATTTGCTGAAAGGTAATGGTCCTGCCAATTTTTAAAAACCTTTTGAGAAACCTCAACCAAGCAAAACAAAAAACCCCACAAAATCATCCTGAGGAAAATCCAAGCAATCCTGTTGGAGATCTCTCTTGAGACGGATTCTACAAATGTTCTAGCCTCCATTTGCTGAAATGCCCTCTCTGCCTTAATTGCTGCCTATCCTGCCACATTATAGATTCAATGACCATTTTTTCTTGGAAAAAATAAAGCAAAAGCCTGAAAAGAGGGCAACTCTGAAAGAGATTCATAAGGATTAAAAAAATATGTTTATAACTTGGCTTCACAAAGAAAAATTCAAGAGCAAAATCAAAGAAATAAATAATTAAACTGAACAAATCTAAAGGGCAGATTACTGAAATAAATCTGACCTTTATAATGAAGGACATATGGTCACTGTATTTATAGAATACAAATAAGCATTTCAGTTTATCAAAGCACTATTAAAACCTCTTTTGGCATACTAAATGTAGAGATTAATAGGATAAATAGAAATGGAGCAAAAAATCATATTGAATGCTAGGGAGTACAGCACAATGTTCCTGGGAATTGTTCTTTGATTATAGTGGTAGATAATATGGCCGACAGATAGAGCTAATAAAAGTACACATGATTGTGCACATGTGAGTTTGACAGTAGCATCAAACAGGATGCAAAAGAACAGAGAACGAATTTCAAAGGAAAAAAAAAGACTCAAGCATACTACTCATTCTTGATTTCCCAAGGCTTGGAGCAGTAACAACCAGGGTTATCCACAGAGTGTTTCTTAGACAAGAAAAAACACTTGTGTTAGGTACAGACTAGGTGAAACTTGGCTTAATGCCAGTAACTGTGAGAAGGATCTTGGAGTGCTAGTGAACAATCACTTAAATATGAGCCAACTGTGTGCGGCAGCAGCCCAAAAAGCCAATGCAATCCTAGATTGCATTAATGGAGGGATAGAATCAAGATTACATGAAGTTCTAATACCACTTTACAAAGCCTTAGTAAGACCATACTTAAAATACTGCATCCAGTTCTGGTCAACACAATATAAAAAGATGTTGAAATTCTGGAAAGAGTGCAGAGAAGAGCAACAAGAATGATCAGGGGGTAGAGGCTAAAACATATGAAGAATGGTTTCAGGAACTGGGTATGTCTAGTCTAATGAAAAGAAGGACAATACTCCAATATTTGAGGGATTCTACAAAGACAAGGGGGGGGCGGTCAAACAATTTTCCAAAACGTCAAAAAACAAGTGTCTATGGAGATTCTCTATCATCCAGGTCATAGTTATCCCAAAGATGCTTTTTCTTTTTCACAGGGCAACTGGACTTCCTTGGTTTTTCTTTGAAGACGCTTCTCATCCAAGAAGCTTCTTCACCTCTGACTGGATAGTGGGGAATAAAAAGATTTATACTCCTGCAGACAGCCGTTCATTTGCATTCTTTTAGAGAGCCCTTGATGCCACCTGAAGGTTTATCTGTGTCTTCAGGCTCACCTGAGTAGTGCAAATGGGCGTGTAGCCTTCTTGGAACTGTTGAAAGGACTGAGTTGTAGACTGGAGATAGATGCTGTTGGATCCCTCCCCCTCTGTTGAGAGAGAGCTGTTCAATTTTGACATAGGTGGCCTCTTTGACCCCTCTTTCAAACTAACCAACAGTTTAGACAGAGAGGACTGCTGGTTTGAAAGAGGGGTCAGAGGCCATCTATGTCAAAATTGAACAGCCCTCTCTCAACACAGGGGGAGGCATCTGACATCAACTATCTCCAGTCTACAAAACAGTCCTTTCAACAAGAAGGCTCCATACCCATTTGCAGTACTCAGGTGACCCTGGAGACACAAATAAACCTCCAGGTGTCCTCAAGGATTCTCTAAAAGAATGCAAATGAACAGCTGTCTGCAGGAGTATAAATCTTTCTATTTCTCACCATCCAGTCAGAGGTGAAGAAGCTTCTTGGATGAGAAGTGAAACATCTTCAAAGAAAAAACAAGAAAGTCCAGTTGCCTCAAAAAAAAAAAGAAAAAAGCATCTTTGGGGTCAGAAAGCAAAAAAAGAAGCAACGGATAGAAACTAACCAAGAACAGAAGCAACCTAGAACTAAGGAGAAATTTCCTAATGTGAGCACTGCATCACTGGAGGCTTTCAAAAAGAACCTGGACAATCATTTGTCTGAAATGGTATAGGGTCTCCTGCTCGAGCAGCGGGTTGGACTAGAAGACCTCCAAGATCCCTTTCAATTCTAATATTCTATGTTCTAAAAAAGTCAAGGTGGTGCCATGACAGTAAAGTCAAAGAGTCCCCTGATTAAAAACCCTGTAAATAAAAGCAAGTCAAACTAAGTTCTTCCAACATGCTGGCTGGAGAATTCTGGGAGCTGAAGTCCATATATCTTCAAGTTGCCAAGTCTGAAAAACAGTGTGCTGCTATAATGTATAGAATTCATTCTGGGGAGACATCTTCAAATAGCTCAGTCTCCAGGCTCTGGAATTATTTTTGCTAGTGTGCCAGTTATTATTAGAACAAAATACCTGAAGTCTGTGTGCCAAATTTTATAAATCACTATTCTCTGAACAACAGCTGACATGATGAAACTTAGTAGAAATGCTACACAGTGCCAGATGGGCTGTTGTTGTGCATCACCAATAAATTTAGGTTGTCCTCTTTCTCCACAGTTAAAATAGATTCAGACTCCAATTTATTTATGCACAAATGCCATATAAGCTTTGAAAAGGTAAACACTCTTTGACCAATCTATCTTCCATCCTGGTCTTTGCAGTATTCAGTTGATTCAGACTTCTTTATTCAAATCAGAGCTGTAGGTGAAAGAGTGGCAATTATGCATTTCCAAAATAAGGGCATGTTTACTGGAAGTTGAGTCATGGCAACATATATGAGTAGATAGAGTCATTCGGATGTAAATGTTTCAACTCTTAAATCCTTTATCCCAGGTGGATTGTTAAGTATGGCCTCCCTGGTGTACCTATGAAGTGGTCTCAATTGAGTCATGGCAACATATATGAGTAGACAGAGTCATTGGGATGACTTTAATCAGTCCTAGTGACTGATGAAGGAGCAGCATGAAAAATGGGAGAGAGGCTGTTTCTGAGGCCTTCACCTCTGCTGAGGGAAGGATTTTCCTACATGGCATAAATGCATTCCTTCACTCCTCCCTCAGCCAATTAAATCAATAGATTAGGTGAGAAACAAAACCTCCCTGGAAGACAACCAACTTGCTCTAGCCAACTTGCTCAGTTTGAAGAAGCTACTTGCACAAGCAGTGAAAGTTTCAAACCAACAAGAAGTCCAGTTGCCATCATTCAAATTCCAGACAGGTCTGCCTGGATGACTAAGAATCTTCACTGACAATGGCATATTTATATATTTCATATACAGATAGGTCTATTTCACAACCACAACTGTACTTAGCACCTGCAACTGTGCTTAGCAGAACTATCATTTCCTCTGATCTCAACATTATACCTCTCCTGATGTAATGCAAGATTGCAGTATCTCTTTTGGCAGTCACATTACACTTAATCTGTGATCTGTGTGCTTAATCTGTGATCTCCCATACTTCTAGGTCATTCAAACAAGAGGTACTGCCAAGCCAGGAATCACTTACCTTAAACTTTTATATCTGGTTTATTCTGCCTAAATGTAAATCCTTATATTTCTTACTACTGAACAGCACTTTTGATGGGGCCTAACATTCAACTTTATCAAAATTATTTTGAACTTTGAACTTGAAACCCTCCCTCTCCCCCAGCTTTGTGTTATCTTCTATCTCCTTGTCTAAGTCCCACACATCTGGAAGAAAGCAAATCAAGAGCAAAAACAAAGAGATAAAAACAAATAGACAAATCATCTTGGAAAAGTATTAGTTGCTCCCAACAAGTTAGTGGTTGGTCAAGAATCCCTGAAGAGGGATGCTGGGTTGAGCAGAGTAGTATTGTTTCTCAGCCAATGGTGACTTAGGTGGATCCCACTATTTGTCACCATCAGCTATTGGGACAGGAGAAATCATGCAAACTATTCAAGGCTGTAGCTCACTGTAGAACAGGAATGTGCAATTTTCATTGGGCTGAAGGCTGCACCAGCTTTTGAATCTGTCAAAAATTTTAAAAAAGGCCCATATAAAATGGTTCTGAAATTCTGGATAGTGAAAATTAAATCAAACACAAATTTACTTTTAATATGTTTAATTATATTAATTAATACTACACTCTATATGCGATTACAGCGATCCCCATCCCCTCATGTCTCAGATTTTAAATTTCTTGATTAAAAATAAATTAAGAGGAATGTGCTCAAAGAAAATGCTTCATTTTCTTTTTGTGTAAGTCTATGATTGTAATAAAATTATTTATCAAAACAAAACTCAAAAGAAAACAAATGTTCTGTCTTACAAATACTGTATACTTATGACCTTCCTAAGCACAGAGTTTATGGGCTTTGATAATACACTTGGGAGGAGACAGGCTTGACAGGCTTCATGTACCTCCTGCGCTGCAGGTTAGGCCTCTATGCTGCAAGGCTGCTTTGCAGGCATCAGCTTTGCTCACAGAGTACGTGCTTTACATGCAGAAGCCTCTAGTTGCGGTCCCTGGCACTTCCTTTGAAACAACGCCAGCAAAATCCAGCAATATGAAAAGTACTTCCTGAATCGTGCAGGTTTTTTTAAGATCACTAGTAACCGGGCTAGCTGAACCTAAACTATGATTTGGAGTATGACAGCTTCCTATTTGTTTTGGTGGAGAGCAAAGGGGAGATCAAAATGTTTTCCTCACAGATTGGAGCAAGAAATATATCAAAATATAACTAGCTACTTTTAATCCTTAAGTACCTTGCTACTATATATCTCTGCATAGTAGAGCTGAGAAGGTTTTTTTTTCTAATTGCTAAGCCATGCATTAATCAATAATTTTTTGGGGGAAAAACCTAGGAATAATTCCCGTTCAACAAAAAAGAATACAAGAACTGTGCCAAACTGAAAAAAGACCCTTTATTGGATTTTGTAGTTCCAGAATTTTACTTAATACACCTGATTCCTTACTATTCAGAGAGGCCAGGGTAACTGTCAACCTCCAAAACAGAAGGTACACCATCCAAAGTAGATGCCCATGGTTCAATGCAAGCAAAGTGCAAATCCTAACGCTGATTCTCTTAGTCTCAGTGTCACTGTGCCAGATGCATTTCCTAAAATGGCAAGGAAATCCAGCCCTTTGCTAAGTTGCCCTGATTACAACCTCTTTAAAAAGTACAGCTGTCCATTTACTCTAGCTTAACCAGAACACACTAATCATGGATGTGCCCGGGGTACAAATGGGAACAAAATTCTAGGTTACTTCACACTGTTGCCCTTAAGGATTGTCCTTAGCTGCCTCCTTCCTATTTCAGGAATCCGCACTGCACACAAATGCCATCAGCAGACCACACATTTTAGACCCATCCATATCCATAAGCAGCTCTGCTACAGCACAGCAGATTAAATATTTCATAATCTCATAATGTGGTGGCTCGTGGAAATTAAATTGCTGTATCTTAGGTTCATGATTTATCTTCCAGAATGGTGGGAGGAATTCCACCTGCTCTATATGAAATGCTTTGTGCCTCTTGAAACCTGTGTCCAAAAGACAGAGGCTTGGCTGCATTTTCCAGGAACTGTGAAGGGATGATTCGTCATCCCATACAGGGAAGAGCAATTCCACCTACTCAGAAATTGTCTATCTCAGACATGTCAAACACAAGGCCCGGGGGCCAGATCCGGCCCGCAAAGTGGTTTCATGTGGCCCTCGAAGCCATCCTGGAAACAGTGAGGGAACGGCCCCCACTGCCTTGGCTCTGGCCCAGAGACCCTCCTTCTGCCAGAGACCCTCAGATCTGTCCCACTCCTGCCCAGGCCCCCATAGGCACCCTTGATGTAAACGATACCATGCCCACCCAGTAGGCCATATGCACTCTAGCCACGCCCACCCAGTAGGCCACGCCCACCCTGGCCATACCCACACGGCCCCTTGAGGGCAACCGCAATGCTGATGCGGCCCTCAATGAAATTGAGTTTGACACCCCTGGTCTATCTGAAGTTTTGCAACCAACTGCTTCTGGCTCCCCCCCCCCCCACCTTTTGTCTTCCTATATAAACATAATCTGTTTTGCATCTATGTTCCTTTTCTTTCTGTTGAACAATCTTGAATTAGTCAACTGGTTTCCATCTGCCTTCCTTACATTTTTAAAATGGCTTTTGGTTGTTCACTTTTTATATCTTTTCCCCACTTTCCAGTTACGATTTTCAGTGGACTGCTTTTCCTCCTTTCTGCTCTCTTGTTTTTCCTACTGCTATGTGCACCTTAAACACTAGTTTAAGGCAATGGGTGACTTCAGACCAGTCCCTCTTTCACAGGACTGTTGTTGTGAGAGGAGGAGGAGGAGGAGGAGAAGGAATATACTGGCTTGAGATATACAAAATAAATATGAAATATAAAGTTTATTTTTGTTCTACTGCATTTTTTATCAGTTGCCAGTTTAATTGCAATTACTGAAATCCTACAACTTGTGGCCTTGCATAGATTCTTTTGATTAGATTTTACCTTTTTCAACCATTCTTTTAATTAGATTTTACCATTTTTTATATTTTCCATTTATTTCTATTGTTCCATCATCAGATAATTGATCATTTCTTTTCAAATCTTCTTTACATGTTCATATCTTTCCTTCTCCTCTTTCTTTTCAACTTCTGATTATAAAATATTTTGGAGAATTTCAAAAGGCAAAAAACCAATGTACATAAGATCAGGGTTATTTATTCATTTTATTCTTATTTTGTGTTTCTAGATGGCCCATCTCCTTCAAAGACCATTTAAAAAGTGCTTAATTCATTACCACATAGTTGGTTCATTAAATGTTTGGAAACAACTGGTGTCAATAAAAACATTAGAATGTTTATAGAAAAAATAATGAAGATATGTGGCAGACAGAAATGGGGGTTGGAAATGAAAAAAAAAGAGCTTGTCAATATTAAAAGAGGCATCTTCCAGGTGACTGATTATCATTTTTACTATTTGTCATTGCTATGATCCCATTTTCAGTGATTTTGAAGAAAACAAATCATGGCTATCAAACAGCAATCAATCTCACTTTTGCTTCATATGTATGAACTGAAGCTGTATGGAAAATCAGAAATCAAAATCCAGTCACGGACATACACTATAGGAATTTTAGCACAGATATAGCAATGGAATTTGGCCTAGGGAAATGTGCTGCAGTAGCAATAAAGTAGGGTAAATCACAAACAGTAATAGAATTAAAATGCCGAATGGCCAAAACCATCGGGAGCCCTTAGGATGAAGCCTATAAATATCTGAGCATTTTATAGTTGCAAGTTAAAAATGTGATAAATAAAGAATACATCCAAAGAGTACAAAAAAGTGCTCAAGACAAAATTGAATCGTAAAATAACCATCAAAACTATCCATACCTGGGTCATATCTGTGAAACAATACACTGTTGGAATTATTAACCAGACACAAGCTCAACTGGACAATTTGGACTGAAAAACAAGAAAATTGACTACTATTCATGGTGTATTATCCCTGTAATGATATTGATACATTATACTTCTGCAAAAATGGAGGCAGAGGTTTACTTCCGATCAAACGGAGTGTCAAGGAAGAAATAGCAATAGCACTTAGAATTATATATCACAACATAACAAGATCTGAAAATCAAAGTTGAAAGATTATGGCATAAACCGGTCATGGTGATCCCAAGGGTTAACTGCACACTGGGTACCATTCCAAAAAAACTTGGACAGCATTGAGATTTGTTTTATGTATTTAAATTATTTATACAGCTGCCCATCTTTTAGCTATCTCAGGGCAGCTCCCAAGATGTGGGCACTTAGAAAATATACATATTGACAAAATTTCCATTTTTCAATTAAAAAGGCCACGCTGCTAGGACTGCACATATATTATGCTGATACATTAAGATCCTAGGTTCTTGGAAAGAAGGCCAACACCAGCTAAAGAACTGACAGCTGTGATTTCACATTATTGTGTAAATAATAATAATAACAATAACAACAACAATAATACAATGATTTGCTATTACAAATCAATTTCAATGAGAAGAGATATCTGGGAAAAATGCACCAGTTCTGGAAAGAACAATATCCAGAATCAGAAATTCTGGATCCAGAACACAGACTAGCAGATCAACATCAATTTATAATATGAAAAAAAAACATTCACAGAACTAGAATGGGAAGAATTGCAAAGGCCTTCCCAGTGCAAAGAAATTGAAGCCTTGCCAGAAGTAGCTCAGGCAGTAGAGACAAACCAGAGATGGAAAAAATATATCTTCTGTTTGGTTACATTTACAACAAATATTTGAAATTTCCTAATGCATTTTTGACTTTATCCAGTATCCTATATCAGTGATATATTATTTTATAAAAATTCTCTTTAAGGTTATAATTCAATGTAAATTTCAACCCTTTCTTCCACATATTCTCCCATTGGTCTATTGTAACCAATTTTTTGTCCATTTTATCATGCAACTTTTAACTCATCCTCTGTTTCCCTTTTCAATTAAAGTTTATACTTAGCCATCATATGATCCCCATTTGTATACATTTCCACATCATATGGCAAAAGAATGCAAAGGTAGTATCAATAGTGAGAAGGTATAATTCGAAATCATCCGGAGCACCACTTGAACATCATCAGCATTCACAAAACCATCCTCAGTCAATTGCAAAAGGCAGCTTCACTTGGAACAGCTTCCACCTTCCAACTATGCCTTTAATATTATTAACAAGATCTGCTATTCCAGGCCCTTAAGAAGACAAAAACACCAAATCCAGTCTAAATATCTGGCTGACTGTCAGCAACTATAGCAATAGTGGAATAAAAACCAGTAAACATTGTGGGATTTTCTCCTTAGAATGTATGCGTGAGATTAGAATTATTCTCTTTGTGTTAAATAGGGTCAAGGTTAAAATCCTACATGTTCAATCCAGAAATGTTCACCCACATGTAAACTATCTTTCCTTACTACAAGATTCTTGCACAAGAATAGAGTTAGGAGTGTTTCCATTTGTGCAAGATGTTGCACAATCTTTTACATAAAGCCTCAAAATGCACGCTAGCACAGGCTCTCAAGAGTATTTCCCATTAACGGATCAAAGAGCAGCATTGTTATTAAAGTATCTTGGGAATTAGCCCATGACTTGAGACTCCAACTCAAGATATGACATTTTTTAAGATTAAAAATTCACCAATAACAAAATAGAATACCCAATGGCACAACTTTCATCTGTAGATTATCATTTACCAATCACACAAAACTGTAGTATTACATCCTATTGAAATAGTGTAAATGAACTTGTTACTCCTCATATCCCAGACATGGATGTATTTTATCAAGCAAACTGTCTGCCTCCATTTGACAGGGCATACGGTTGAGTGTTTTAAATCAGAAAAGCATACAACATCCAACCAGCTGGAGCACCACATTTTCTCATCTGCTCATAATCTGTTCAAAAACAAACATAAAATCTGCAAGGCTTAATGACATATGATTATAAATCCTGCCCATCAAGCTGTCAATTAAGCTCAGTAGTTTCAAGTCAGAATCAATGTCCCAAGTTCTTGGCAGAAACATAGCAAAGCATACTTACAAATACTTACATTTATTCCAAATGGAACTACAACAAGCATCTCTTTTTAAAAAAAATTAAGTCTCAGCAACTGTGGGATGCAAAAAAAATTAAGTCTCAGCAAAGGATAAAGTACAAAAAGGCAAAAAAGGGATTAGGGAAAAGAGAGGTTAAGGGAAAAACAAAATCAAGGGTAAAAGAGAAAAGAGAAAAGGGAAGGGGGGGAGAAAGAAAAATAACTTCCAATTTTTTCTACAGATTTAAAATACTTTTAGTCTCTTACTTTAAAACTAGCAATAATACACAGTATTTCTGTAATTATCAACAGTTCTAATAGTCAAAACCCAAAATTACATTTTCATTTCTTCAGTTTCTAGCAAGAATAGTTTTCAAGTTTTCAATAGTGGTTTTCAAGTAGAAACCAAGTTAGACGAAGATTTTTCTTTAATCAGAATTATGAGTTTTGCCATCTTAGCCAATTCCACTAGCTTCACAATCTATTCTTCCACTGTAGGAATTTGTTTCCATGTATGTGCATTCAAGAGTCTCACTGCTGTTGTCAGGTAAAGAAACAAAGTCCCATATTTCCTTTCAATTTATTTATCTATCAAGTCTAGAAGGAAAACCTCTGGTTTCATTTGTATATTTATCTTAAGAATTTTCTGGATTGAAGATATACATCTGATACTCTATTTCTTAGCTTTGTTACATGTCCATCAAAGTCATCCAATCTTTCATCCATACCAGATAACAAGAAGCAAAATACAATTTTAAGTCAGGTAATTGTAGTCTCTTTCTTTAGCATCTTGCAACAATTTATGATTAATTCTTTTTTTTTACCATACATACTTGGAAATATCTATCTGCCATTGTTTAAATGGTACTTAAATTCTCAATATCGGTATTATCTGAAATAAGAATAGCAACCTCGATAAAACCTCCATCTTACTTACTAAAATCTATCCAACAATGATAGTTGAAATTTGTCCCACTGCTTAATATAATTCCATAGCTTAGTATAGTTATTCTGAAACGACATACAATTGATATTTGTCAATGTGATCCCTGGATATTTAATCTTCAATTTTTGAAGCCAGTCTTCTTTACAAGTAGCTCCTGTCAATTACTGTCCAGTGTAGAAAAATCCAGCATGAAGTCCTGGGGTCTCATATAGTTAAATAAAGGTTTTGATTCAGTTCCCAAAGACTGCTAAAGATTCTAAATCTTTTTATCATTTTTAAAAATGAGATAGAAAGGGGAAAATATTAAACACGTAATTGGAATGAATACTTCCATTCAGATGCTACATGGAGTGTTATGTCCAATTCTAGACACTGCACTTTAAGAAGAATTCAGAGAAATTGGAACAGGTTTAGATAAGCATCATGAAAATGATTGGATAACTAAAAATTACATCCTGTTAAGAATGGATTAGGTCAGACATGTCAAACACAAGGCCCGGGGGCCAGATTCGGCCCGCGAAGTGGTTTCATGTGGCCCGCGAAGCCATCCTGGAAACAGTGAGGGAACGGCCCCCACTGCCTTGGCCCTGGCCCAGAGACCCTCCTTCTGCCAGAGACCCTCAGATCTGTCCCACTCCTGCCCAGGCCCCCATAGGCACCCTTGATGCGAACGATGTAGAGCTGGCCACACCCACCCAGTATGCCATACGCACTTTAGCCACGCCCACCCAGTAGGCCACACCCACCTGGCCCCCTGAGGGCAACCGCAATGCTGATGCGGCCCTCAATGAAATTGAGTTTGACATCTCTGCATTAGGTGAATATCATTATTTTCCAGAAAGGGCTACTAAAACACTCTTCAAATACTTGAAAACTCTTTTATTTCAACTGTGGGATGCAAAATAGTGGGCTTAAATTCCAAGAAGGCTGATTCCAATTATATGTTACAAAAAACATCCCAGTTAAGAGTAGTTCAACAACAAAACTAATTACTCAGAGAGGTGGCAGGCTCCCCTTTGGTAGATCTGTTCAAACAGAGAATAGACAGCCTTCTCCCTGAGCAAAATGTTGGACCTGATTGTCTAAATGACCTCTTTCAAATCTCATTCAATTATTTTAACTATTGTTATTGTGAGTTAAATGTACAGTAAATTTAGTTTACACTCTTGCTCCAAACACTTTTCTCCCCTGATGCTGCTCTTAGTCTTAGCAAACACTTCAGTTAAACAAGACCTCAATTTAAAACAGGCAAGGACACACCAATTAGAATCCAGAGAATTTAAGGAAATTCCAAATACTTTTAGTCTGTAACTTAGTAATGATTTAATTGGTCAAATAATCAAAACCTTTTTTAGCTAACAAATCCTAAACCATGCTTGCAAATAAATGCGCGAAATGTATTGAGGCTATATAAAAAAAGCACTAGCCTATGCATATAAGCATATAAAGGGAGAAACTTATTGGCAGATAAGTGGCAGATTCTTTGAATAAGTAAAGCACCTTCCTAGATTCCCAGCGTGAACCAGTCATTTCAAGACTGAGTGCATCTATTTCAAGGAGGCTGAGATTTTATAAGGTTTCATATGCATGCTTACAAATCCTTCCACCAGGACAATTATCTTGACAGAAGTATCCTCTGACGTGCATACTTAAGACTTGTGAAAGGGGAAGAAGCTGAGGCTACATTTTGCTGCAGATATGGAGAAGTGCTTTACTTAGGAAGGGCCAGTACAGTCCTAATACTTGTAGTAAGTTTTTGTGACACATGGAAAAAGAAACAATTCCCCTTTCCACCCACAGATGCTTCCTGTTTGCTTCTCTAAACAGAATCTTTATTTATTCAAGTTTTAATAAAGTAGCTACTTACAAGACACGAGATTAAATCTGCCATCTTGAATTTCTCAACCTAACCTCAGGCAGAGTAACTAATGAAATGAGCATGGCAAAGTTTCATAGGGTTTCCTAGTTTCAAAGTTAGCACATCGAAGGGTATTCAATACAGAAACTGTTTACCAGTCATAAAGTTTCCCACAGAGATGGGGAGAGAAAGAGAAACTTCCTGCCAAATAAGGAAGCACAACCACAGATGGCACTAGTGCAGTCCAAGAAAGATGCTATCATATCAGATTCCTGCCAAGATTATGCAATTGCATTACTTTCACCCAAAATTCATGTGTGTCCTTTTACTAAAGTTCCAGTAAAGACTTGGCTAGGATAGGCCCTAGAATTACAGCACATAGCAGAATCATAGAAAGGGGATTTCTTGGGAATTTGGCTTGACTTATGCAGGCCAGGACTATCTTAGCATTGCAGGCCTATATGCATGATTCCATTTTTTCCCATTTTTTAAAATGACTGAAAGCTTTAAAAATGCATTCATCATATACAGTACTTCCTCAAATATGAACTGTTATATAAAGTGTTTTATTTATTTATTGCTGAGACTTCTAAACCCCTTTGGTCTTACAAATCTAAACTCTTTACATAAGGTAACGGAACATCAGTAAGTAAAAATATATAATGACTAGCAACACGCATAAATGTTGAATAATCCTGTATTCCACATAGCATTCTCCTCATCTGAAAACCTGTGGGAAACCTCCTTCCTCCTTTAAACATTAAATCCTTCAGTCCCCAAAAGATCAGCAATGAAGCAATGTTTTAACTATTTTTTACTTCTTAAAAAACTTTAAAGGTTTGTGGCCAACTTCATTTTATGTAGCAAGCTGATCCAAACAGCCCTACCAAAGAATGTTCGTTTCTGGGTCCCTCCTATTATATCTAGCAAGGTGGAGATTCTTAAGTGTGCCTCTCGGCTGGAATTACTGGGTGTCTTGCAAGTTACCCAGATCCCAAGCTATTTAGGTTGTTGTAATTATATCCAGCATCTTGAATAGCACCCAGAAGCAAACTGATAATCATTGTGTCTCCTCCAGAGAAGTGGTATGTGAGTATAACAGTGCTCATCAATTTCCAAGCAAGTTGCTGCATTTTGTACCAGTTGAAGCTTTTCAATGGTCTGCAAGACAGCCTAATTAGAGGTACTTATTATAGGCCAGGCATGAGGTGACAATGGTATACAGGATCATATTATGTACCCCAAAAATTCTGGGAAAGTTTATAGCTGCTGCAGCAGCCAATGCTGAGCCAAACCTCTCAAGGTCACGATTCCCATTTATTCTTTATTCTAGGAAGAACCCAGATTCTGAACTTGTTTTTTCAGGAGGTGCACAGCTCAGTTTGGAATTATCCCGGGGTCAGTCAGCTTCGAAATAGCCAGCTATTCTCTATTTCAGGGATTAAACACAACCTTGTTTTCTCGACCTAGACTCCAATATCTTTCAAGGACCAGGTCAAGACTTCTACCACATCTCCTGCACCTCCCCTGGGTGCAGAAATACAACTGGATATCATGAACTTAGTGCTACTGCAACCCACACTGGTTGGTGATGTCTTCTAAAAATTTCAGGAAAATTCAAAACAGAGAGAATCAAGCTCTGGATAACCCAATAGTGGAATCATCTACACAAAAAAGAACAGAATCAAACTGTCACAATCTCAAAGGTGCTTTTTCAAAAGACAACTGGATTGTTTTTTCCTTGAGGAAGAAGAAAACATTTCCCTTCTCATCCAAGAAGCTTCATCAGTTCTGGCAGGATGGGGGCAATGGAAGGATTAGTTCTGATAGGATTGGGGGGGTGCGTTGGAAGGATGTTTCTTTGCAGTCATCCAGTCGTTAACATTTTCCCTGAGAGCTCTTGAGGCCATTTGTGGGTTTATCTGTGCCCTTAAGATCACTTGTATCAGAGTGCAAATGGGGTGTAATCTTGGAATTGCTGAAAGAACTGCATTGTAGACAGAAGATAGATGGTGTTTTATCCCTCTCTCTCTGTTCAGTGAGGGCTGCTCAATGTTAACATCAATGGCCTCTTTTGCCTCTCTTTGAAACTAATGGTCCTGTCTATCCAGAATGTGGAGTTTGTTATTCTGGACCAGTTAGAGCTTCTGAGTGGTCTTTTAAGAATAGCTCCATATAGAGTACATTGCAGTAGCTGAGCAGTGAAGTGACATAGTTGTGACAGAAGGTCTGACATAGAAAAGGGTGCATCAAATGGACCTATGAAAGACCCTTTGGGCCATAACTACCACTCATTCTCTGCATTAGCAAATAGTGATGGGCTTGCCTCTGCTTGCCCATATTGCACCCCTGTTTTCTAACTTGTACTGATTGCCAATGTGTTTCTGTATATGATTGGGCCTGGCTATCTGAGGGACTGCCTATCTCTTGTGGTGTCTTCCTATCCAGGACAATCTGGCAGAGTGGGTATACTCTGGGTCCCCGTGTCTACCCAGTATCATCTTTTGGGACTCAGGAAGCACAATTTCCCTGTAGTAGAGCCTGCCCTCTGGAATGAGGTCCCGCATAAGGTCATTCCAAAAAGTTTGAAAACCTGGCTATTCTTGTAGGCTTTGAGGTAGATTGCATCGGACTCCTCTGTCTGTGATGATTTTTTTGTTTTTGTCTGTTCTGAGTTGCTTATCTATGGAAATTCTCAATCATCCAGCTCATGGTTGTCCCAAGGGTGCTTTTCAAAAGCCAACTGGACTTCCTTGGTTTTTTTTTCTTGATTTCTTGAAGAAGCTTCTTGGATGTGAAGTGAAATGTCTTCACTGAAACAAAACAGGAAAATCCAGTTGCCTTTTGAAAAGCACCTTTGGGAGAACTGTCTGAGTTCCCTTCTTGTACTTATTTTTGTATTTTGTTCCCATCTACTTTGTTGTTTTTTTTTAATGTGGCTCTTTATTTTTTTTGGGGGGGGAGCTTCCCCAGAGTTATTTGGAATTGGACAGCATACAAATTGAATAAATAAAAATAAACAATTGTCATTTGTACCAGAAACCTCTGATAGAAAAGAACAAAAAAAAGCAACAACACTGCTTTACCTGATTCACATACTATACTTCCTGGTTTCAGCTCAAGCATCATGGTGATTAAAGAGATATCCGTTGAATACAGGATTTGAGTTCTGTGCCGTAAGTTCAGAGTCCATAACTCTGGGGTCGGATAAAGGATGTACACCCAGCCTCCTTTGCTGCAGGTTACTTTGGAACCATACTTCTTTCCAATGAGGTCAGTTGAGTGTCTAATAACACCATACTTAGTCTGAGTTTTACCACCATGTTGCACCTTCACTGGAAACATGGATTCATGTCCCAAGAAGACAATTGCCGTGTCCCCTTCTTTTATCGTATCTCCATATTCAATAAAACTCATCACGATGTTGTCACTGGTAGGTTATTTGCAGCTAAGGAAAAAAGGAAACACATTTCAGAATCTCTCCTTGCTTCTCCTTATGTTAGCCTATCATTCTTGTTTCTTCTTCACAACTATTTGTTCTCATTTAAGTTCCCCGTCTCCAACTCCAATAAAGCATCATTCCATAATTCCAAGTAATGATCTAAAGGCAACCTGATGCAGCTTCATTACTGGAGCTAAGCAAGCTGTGTTTGCTCAATGCCGGTCAAGGAGATCACTCTGGAAACCATGAACGTGTACATTCATTACTACAGTAGAAGAAAGTCGGGATAGAAATGAAGCATGAAATCCCTGCTTTTATTCAACTTCAATTCTTGTTGCTCTTTTTTGCTGTCACCTGCTACCCACCCACCTTATCCACTTGTAGCTCTAATTCTTGGAGAATCCACTAGACTGCTTTCCTCCAGATATTTTGGTGTATAAGCCCTATGAGCACCCCAAAGAATGAATAAAAGCCAGGAATGGGAATTATAGTCCAGAGCATCTAGAGAACACCATTGGACAAGACACAACAATAAAATAAAAATTAGAAGACATAATATGACAGAAGAAATATAAACAATATTTTTTCTCCTCTTAAAAGGATGGGGGGTGGGGGGTTAGCCACTCAGCTCCCTTCCAGTAGACTAAAGTTCACTAGAGAGGACTGATCATCCTACAATCCTAAATAGCCTTTTAAACACAAGCAACTCACAAAAGAAATTAGTAATCTAACAGCCGTAGTAGTTCAAATTCAGTTTGATAGCATCAAGAAGTCTAAAATTCAGTCTTTTCCACTGTATAGACTAGGGACAGGATGTAGCAGTCTTTAGCAGGCTATCTAAAATTGATACTTATATAATTTTTGGGGAGTCCAAATGCTGTGGAATGCATATGTAAATCCCAATTCTTCTTTGCATGTGAGTCAGGTTCCCATGAATAGCAATTTTAGATAATTATCTTGCAATAGAACATATTGTCCAGTTTAACACCTAGCAAACTGGTTCCTAAAGTAGCAAATTCCTAGGAACAGACTTGAACAGAAAGCTTTCAACTATCCTGCAAGGTCTGGCAATTCTGAACAAGATTCTTGTCATCCAGCATACATTCATACAGGAAGATGATTTAATATTTGGGAGAAGGAGGGACAAGAACTGTACTTAGAGCAAATGGGACATACCAAACATTTTGTGCAGGATTTGAAAGTACTTTGCTGGGGGACTTTTTTTTTATTATTCACTGAAGCATACTAAGTCTATTTCCCACCTCTAATTGGTTAGAATACATCCCGTTTTCAATAACTACAAATGGAAGTGGCTGCAAATGCTGCAAAAAAAATGGTTAAGAAGTCACATACACGGGGGCGGTGGGTGGTGACAGTGTGTCAAGTTGCCTACTCTGATTAGGTAGACTTAAGAAGAAGCTGCTTCTTCAGATACATATGAAAATTGGAGAAAAGAGCATTCTGAATTTTAACAAGCTTTTTAAAAAGCTCGGTATGGAACATATAAAAAAATGTTTGTGTTTATTTAGTCATTTTTATTTGCATGTTACATATCTCAGGCCACATGACACTGTTATACAATTTTAATAGGAGGAGGAGAAGGAGGATTAATAATGCAAGAGGGTTATGCCTGACTGCATGTTGTACCCTGCAAATCACCGTGTCTATTCCAAAGGGTTTGGAGCATTGAAATTACTTGTTAAAAGGTTTGAGCTCTTGTGCCAGCATCACCATTCGATCTTTCTCAGCACCTAACTGCTGACCACAAAAATTAAGTCATAATTTCACAAGGCTCCTATGCTTAATCTAGTAATCATAAAATACACACGCCATACATTTGATCTTTGTAGATAAGAACAGGAGTACTCTCATAAGTAGAGTTGTATTTCCAACACAAGCGTAATAAAGAATTACTGTCAAAATGCAATTTAGAGTGGGAAAGCTAATGCAGGACTACAAATTGCATTTTTGATTTTATTAACCTATGTTCTGATTTTACATGCTAATGGAAATTTTTTAAAAAGAGAGAAAAGTAAACAACAGGACAGGACTAATTGGTAGGTAACATGAAAGCATTCTTTGAATGAGGAGGTTCTGCTAGCATTCTTTGAATGAGGTGGTTCTGCTAGAGTAGGCACGTCAAACTCGTGACTTCACATGGTGTCACGTGACATTGCGTGATGTATTGTGACTTTTTCCCCATTGCAATGGGGAATGGGGTGGGTGCAATTTCGGCGTGATGCATCTAGCCCACAGGCCAGCAGTTTGACATGCCTGTGCTAGAGTATTAAAGGATTGCCAATTTTTAAAAGGCTTTGTGGTTATACTACTAAAAAGTTCTTGACCACAGGTATAAAGCAAATTAAGCTTTTCTTGGTATTGAAACAAGTGGGAGGAAAAAAAAGTCATTTGCCAGCTACTAAACAACAGGAACAAAGTCATTTTTTTGTTTTTAAATAGAAAGAGAAAATGCAGCACTAGGATATAATGTACCTAGCAGTACCTTAAAGAACAGTGTCACTGAAAATACAATAGCCGTTATAATTTTGAATGGTCAGTAAATGAATTGTTTTAAGTCGAGGACTGCCTATATTTTAAATGCAAGACAGCAATGTCTATCAAATTTCTTCTGTGCTTGGGAGGCCAGTGTGTGTGTAGTTGGTTCACATGGTGTAGTAAGATGGAGGGTTTGTTGTCACTGTGTGTTGGGGGGTGGGAGCACGAAGGGAGGCCCAGCTAATCTCAATGTACACATAGTTGTACTTTGACAATAAAGGTTCATTTCTCACCCTTGGAATTATAGGCCATTTCATCAAGAGATATACTTAGAAGCTTAGAATGAGGCAAAATACAGAAACCAATCAACCAATCCAACTGCCCCTTTTATCACTGCAGAAGGGGCCAATCTCTTAGAAATTAAGCATATTGTACAATAGTTTGCTGAATATATATAAAGGGAAGCTAGATTGGAAAAAGATTAGCTTGGTTTTAAAATTGGAGGGAGAAGGATCAATAGTCTATGTTATGCTGATGGGACTAAGATTAAATCTAAAAGGCCAACCTAATGACAACAGGCAAAACCACCAGCCTTAGAACTGACACTGTAGATACAGAATTGGTACCCAGCTCCTGCCTTTTAGGATCAATCTTCTACAGGAACAAGCAGTCAAGAACTACACTACAGACCAGTACTTGCTAGAGAAGTGCTTGAAGGCCTTGGAAAATATATTCAAATGCCATGATGTGTCTATATCTACAAAGATCAGAACTGTGATGGCAAGTGATGGTATTCCCTATGACACTCCATAGAAGCAAAAGTTGGACTTCCAAGAAGCAGGATAGAATATGGAAAAGGCTAATGCTAGTAAAGGGGAAGAAAAAAAAGAAGACATCTAAGAGCAAGGTGGATGGAATCAGTTACACTGGCATTGAGTTCACTGTTGAAGGTCTTGGAGGAACAGGTTAGGAACAGATTGTCATGAAGAAAATCTATTTCTGTTGTCCCTAAGAGTCAACACCAACTTGATAGCACATAATCAATCAGTCAATTAACCTTGCTAAAGAGCCCTTTTCTCCTTTTTGTTCTCCAAGAGAGAACATACCATTTATAGCAGATGAAATAGCTAGACTCATCTTTATAGCATTAGCAGTGACTAAGCCATGCATAAAATTGTCTGGCATTTGTCTTCTGCTGTATATAATATTCCTATTTCAGCACTATACTCTGTGCATCTGATGAACCAAATAGCAGTCCACAAAGATTGTGCAGTAATAATTCCTGAAAAAGTTATCAAAACTTTTTTTCCTCCATCCTAAGATTTCTTTCAATGTCTCTAGGACATCTGGGAAAATTGCTTTCTTAATTTCCAGACTGAAGTCTGAGAAGTATTTGTTTGAACCAATTGATATATTGGACCACGATTTGTTTTGGAATGCCAATAAAGAAACAATTTTTTAAGGAGCAAGTGTTAGATCAGGCATGTCCAGTCCGCTGCCCACAGGCAATATGCAGCCTTGGACTGGTAGTAATGCGGGCCTACAAGACAATAATTTTTAAAAAATAAAAACAAATGATATTTATGTGCATTAATTATATATTTTATATGCAACCCAAGACAATTCCTCTTCACTCAGTATGGCCCAGGCAAGCCAAAAGGTTGGACAGCCAGGTGTTAGAAGCAGCTAGATTATATGTCGTTTCTTTTGTGATTTTCAACAGACTAGGTATAACATTCTACATGTGCACTTTTAATATACAATTGATATATAGAGGTTCCAAAAACTAAAGTTTTTAAAACCCAGACTGAAAGAAAACATGGGATTTTCATATTTTATGCATCTCTTGCTTTAAAAAAAAATCTGCACTTTCATGATTGTTCCCATTTTTCAGCCTAGTTTGCACTTGTGACCTACAAACGACTTGTCCCTGTTTACCTTTTCAATAGATGCTTCTGGAGGGGGGAGGGGAAAAATAGGCACAAGATAATACTTTTGTGTTGTGTCAGACCATCGTTTGCACTCATGATTTTATCCCTGCTGGCATTCCCTTTTCTTTAAAATTAATGAAATCGCAGGACCCCTGCTTTCCCTTGGAGATCTTTGGAGATTGTCAAGTTCCTCCTTGGTAAAGTTTAAAGCATTTCTACTCAAAAGGAGGTTCCAGACTGACGAATGGAGTGGCCTTTCTTGCAAAGAGGCAACCAAAGTGCAATTCCTGGTGTCGTTTCTCCGCCCCCGACTCCTTAAACAGCCGTTTGCTTTAATCTCACTTCACTCTTACCGTTCCGACTCCCTACTTGCATTCAGGCAAAAAGCATCAGATGAGGACCAGAGCTCAGCCTTGCTCGGTGCAGACACGTGGTTCCTCCAGCACTTCCTCTCTCTTGCCCGTCGCAGCCTGTGACGTTTGTCCTCCCCTCCCTCGCCCTTGCTTAGCCGGTCTTGAGTGGGATGAAGCTCTTCCCCGTTTCCAGCTTGATCGGAACGATTTTGCTTCCTTTTGCGGTGATGCAATTCGCGTCCTGTCTCCTCTGTCTCTGGCTTCCCATTCGTTGTGTGGTGCAGTCGGTGCATCACTGACTGGTATTTTGTTGTTGCCGTTTTAAATAGGAGTCTCAAATTCACTCTTATACGAGCGTCTCCTTGTCGGATTTAGGTTACAGCTCCATCCCCGCTTATTATCTGAGAGTAAACCCTTTTGAACTGAAAGGGTTTTATTTCTGAGTAGAGGAGTACTAATAAAATCTGTTCCTTTCGTGAATACATTGCGAACCACGGTATTATTTTGCAAGATCAGATCTGGCAAGGAAGACTTGTATTCATTAAAGCTGGCACTTCATTTCCCCTTTACCTTCACTGTAGTGTGATTACAGAATTAATCTTTGACATACGTTCCTGGTTTTGACATTACTAATATTTCTATAACTACTTAAACTGTGTGCCCATACTTATCAAGCTGTTATATAGTTATTGTTTCACATTTTCAAAAATGTGATCTACCCTACAAATATTTTTAAAGGAAGCAGGTACTTTAAAGAAATAGCTATTGAGGGGTGAGAGGAAGCGCTGTGGGCCTTACATATAAATTTCCATATGCTCAAATAACATGTCTTACAGAATGCAGAAGATCTATCCATCAATTCCTTCCTCAGGGGTCAGTCCTCTCTCCCCTCCTGTTCAACATCTACATGAAGCCACTGGGTGAGATCATACGCGGTTTCGGAGTGAGGTATCATCAATATGCTGATGATACCCAGCTTTTCATCTCTACTCCGAACCAACCCAGTGATGCCCTTGACGTGATGTCCCGTTGCCTGGAAGCGGTACGAATCTGGATGGGGAAGAACAGGCTCCAACTCAACCCGGCCAAGACCGAGTGGCTCTTCGTGTCAGCATCTCGTGTTGTCCAAGATTTACCATCTTTAGTTATGGGGGGAGAGGTGTTGCCTCCCGTTGATGGGGCGCGCAACTTAGGTGTCCTCCTGGATGCACGACTCAATTTAGAAGATCATATAGGAGTCGTGGCCAGGGGGGCATTTGCCCAGGTTCGCCTGGTGCGCCAGTTGCACTCCTATTTGGACTGAGATGCCTTACGTATGGTCACTCATGCACTCGTTACCTCCTGTATAGATTATTGCAACGCTCTCTACATGGGGCTGTCCTTGAAGACCACCCGGAGGCTTCAGCTGGTGCAGAATACGGCTGCGCGGGTTGTGGTGGGAGCATCCCGATACTCCCATATTACACCCCTCCTGCATGGGCTGCATTGGTTGCCGGTTGCCCTCCGGGTGAGAAGGTGCTGGTTCTTACCTATAAAGCCCTACATGGCTTAGGCCCGGGATATTTACAGGACCGTCTGCTGCCAGGAACGACTTCCCATCGCCCTGTGTGCTCACACAGGGAGGGTCTCCTCAGGGTGCCGTCAGTCAGACAATGTCGGCTGGCGACCCCCAGGGGGAGGGCCTTCTCTGTCAGGGCACCTGCACTGTGGAATCAGCTCCCCCGAGAACTTCGGACAGTCCCAGATCTCCGGTCCTTTCGTCGCGACCTAAAGACATACCTTTTCCAACTGGCCGACCTGGACTGACGACGGGGGTTTTAATTTTGTTTTAATTTTTAATGGTTTTTAGTGGGGCTTTGTAAAATTTAATCTCTTAATATTTGTATTCATTGTTTTTATTGTTTTATTGTTGTTAGCTGCCCTGAGTCCTTCGGGAGATAGGGTGGCATACAAGTCCCATAATTAAATTAAATTATGTGGCCCATGACTGAAACTGTTGCCTACCCAATATTTATATACATTTTAAATCAGATGTGTTTCCTTGAAAATACAATAAGCCCTACTTTCCTCAATGGGATGTGCTGTCTGATATTTTTACTGTAAATTTGGGGGGGGGTTTCAAATGGCTGACCTGTATTGCTTAGATGTAATTCTCACAGCACCCCTGTAAGGTAAATGTCTATGATCTCCTCCATATTGCCCTTTGTATTGCTGAGATGAGGATTGAAATTAAGAGAAAGTTGATGGGGGAATCACTGAATTCATAAGGTTATCATGTCAGGTTAGTAGGTAACAGTGTAGAATTTCAATTTGAGTTTCTCTACAATCACAGTTCCCTAGCAATGTGTGTAGGACTGCAGTCTTGAGTCATGATTGAGGAACAAACTGAACAAGCTCCAGAAAGAAGAAAGGGGCGGGCATGATTCTGATACTTTATATGGTAGTGAATTCTTTTTGTTAGTGTATGGGGTTTGCCAAGAAATAGCTCTAAAGCATTGTAAAATTGCTATTCACAGAGCAAGTTTACACATAATGTAAACAAAATTAACATGACAACCATAAGAGCAGCTTTGTCAATGCAAATTATTACTTTGCTGTTATAATGTTGCTTTATGTTTTTTCAGCCTCTTAGAGAAAGCTGACTCCTGTCTTGAGGGTTGGGAAATATTTTGAAGAATAGCTCGTAGTTCACCCAGCAATTCAGTGCAAAGATTCTGCACATACTTTCTCTTTTTCTAAAAAGGGATTTTGTTGTTGGGATTGAAGCCAACAACAGTCTGATAAAAAACAGTCTTTATCCTTCAACCGATTCCTGCCATCTGATTTATGCTGAATATGTAGATGAACCTTTCTCTGTCTTCTGATTGCCACAGGTCCCATTATCTGTGTGAAAAATAACTTCTTTCATCTTCAAAGCCATTGCATTTTATTGAAGAAATTACAGAGGTCAAGAAGCACTGACAGTGAACCCCCTTTAAAAAAAACAACTCCAAACATTCAGGGAAAATTACAACATATTTTTCTTACAAGAGCTTTAATATGCTTATAATAAAAGAAAGCATCCTGACAAAAAACTCATAATAAGCTTTACATCTTCAGATATTATATTCTTAACATGATTGCAGCATACTCAGCTTTCATCAGCTTTAGGCAGAATTTTGCTTACAAATAAATAGGGTGGCACCCTGAGAATTAAATCTTATCTATTTAATTTAGTTATGTGCTGTATGTCATACTGTCATATTTCTCAAGGACTCTCAGTGTAGTTAAATTCAACCCTTAAAATAACTCAAGAAAATCCATCTAATAAACCATATAAAATAATACTACGTGAGTAGTGTATAATTTATTGGTCATCTGTGATTTCTCAGCGGCCTTTTTTGTGGTTTGGAAATGATGGTTGATAATTTCTTCATTTCCCAGGTCTAATTTAACAACTTCATAAACAGAAATTTTATCCTTACCTATAGAAGGGAATTGCCATGATGAAAATTGAATTTTTGCTACTGAATTATGGCCCATTATATTACTGTTAAGGAAAAGAGAACCTTAAGAGACAAGAGTTGATCGCCCCTATTCAAGAGTATAAGCTATCACAGATCTAGGATACTAATAAGGCTGGTAAGTTTTCAGTTGCTCTTTGTAGCATTGTGGTAGCCCTTCCTTGTTCTGCATCTTTTATGTGATTACTGTTGTGTCGGGTTCGAGGATCAAGGAGACTCAGACTTCTAGCGTGCAATGACTTTATTAGGAGGAAAACGTGGTCCAGAATGGAGGAACAAAGAGTACCAGTCCACCTTTATACCTGGCCAGGTGAATACCTGGCCAATAGAGTTAAACCCCTGCTTCCTGCCAGCGGGTCGGCCAATCCCTTTAAATCCAGCTCCCGCCGAATGCTGTCCCTTTAAATCCTGCTTTCCCGCCAAACGCTGTTCCTGCCCGGAAGTGTCCAGCTCCACGCCTCCTTCAGTAGCTGTCACACGTGTATGCTATGCTGCATACACTACACCCCTTCCCCCCATAAGCCAGAATAATACCCTAATTCCATTTCCAACTTCTCTCCCCCCCATTCTATATACACATTGATTTTCCACAATCTTCTCCTGCCCCCTCACGTTAGAACATATTCTGAGAGGTAGGCAGGAGTTCTGTGGGTCCTGCCAGAACGCCTCAGGGGTTCTTTTCCCTCAGGCCTGGTGTTGCTTTTGAAAACCTCTGGCCTGGGGCTGGGGATTTTCCCCAATTCAGGTGATGATGTTCCCGGTGAGGAGGACTGCCGGTCCACCTGGGTCCTGTAGTTCTGTGAGCTCCCAGGGCTTCCACCAGCTGAGGTAGTTCCATCACTTAGGTCCAGATGTTGGTGGGGTCGGGATTGTTCCAACCCCCCTGTATTGGGAAATACTTCCCTGATTATTGTGTCCCTCTGAACCCTCTGAGTGGACTCAGGGTCAGGTAAGGCCCCCAGAATGTTGCTGTCAGGTCCTTTTTCAGGTGCTTGACGCCTGAGCTTATCAATGTGTCTTCTCCACTGGAGGCCCCCCTCCACCCCTACGATGTAAGACAGTGGCCCCGTTCGCTCCACCTCTTCCCCCTGCACCCATGCATCCCCAGAGCTGTAGTTCCTTGCCCACACAGAGTCCCCCTTTGAAAATTCCCTGGTGACTTTTGGGTTGTATGTGACTGCTGCTACTCTGGGTGTAGTCTATCCAAGGCGGTTGTGAGGCGCCATCCCCAACGGAGTTCTGCTGGGCTCTTCCCAGTAGCAGTGCAGGGAGTGGTGTGTTGATGTAGTAAAAATTTGCCCAAGCGTTATTTCCAGTTTCCTTGGATGATGCACTTCAATGCGTCTTTTGTGGTGTGCACCATGCGTTCAGCCAAGCCATTAGTCGAAGGGTGAAAGGGAGCAGAGGTGACGTGTCTAATCCCATGGGTCTTCAGAAAGGCCTGGAATTCCGAGGAGGTAAATTGTGGACCGTTATCAGAGACCAATACATCAGGAAGGCCATGAGTGGCAAAGAGCCCCAAGAGCACCTGGACTGTCCCTGTTGTGGTCATGCTACTGACAGGTACAACCTCCAACCATTTGGAGTGACTGTTAATCACTACCAAGAATGATTGATTGTGCAAAGGGCCAGCATAGTCAATGTGAATCCTGGACCAGGGTGTGTGTGTTTCTTCCCATTCTTCGGGCTGGGCACTATTGAAAACGGGAGCTAAACCAACCGGTGCCATGGGGGCTTGACCGACCTGAGCCATGGGAGCCTGACCGTCCTGAGACATCTCAAGAGATCCGATCAATCTTGTTCCGCTTCAGGCGACGATTTTCAGCCAGACGGGGTGTCCTACCGCCCTTGGGAACAGAATCCCACCCTCGTTGCCAATTGTTGTGTCGGGTTCGAGGATCAAGGAGACTCAGACTTCTAGCATGAATGACTTTATTAGGAGGAAAACGTGGTCCAGAATGGAGGAACAAAGGGTACCAGTCCACCTTTATACCTGGCCAGGTGAATACCTGGCCAATAGAGTTAAACCCCTGCTTCCCGCCAGTGGGTCAGCCAATCCCTTTAAATCCAGCTCTCCCGCCAAACGCTGTCCCTTTAAATCCTGCTTTCCTGCCAAACGCTGTTCCTGCCCAGAGCTGTCCAGCTCCGCGCCTCCTTCAGTAGCTGTGACACGTGTATGCTATGCTGCATACACTACAATTACGACTTTTTCTGATTTTTTTTTTTTTTTGCATATGATACCTATAGGAGTTAGTTGAAAAGTTGGCAATGCCTTTCAGTATGTAGGTATTTTTTTAAAAAAATTAGATCAGTGTCTGTGATTTCACAGCATCCTGACATGTGGATATGAATCAGATGCTTTCCCTGTTACTTTCCCCTTTCTGCCAGAAAAAACTCCACTTGCTAAAATAACTTCAGAAAGTTTCACTTACTTAATGCACCTTCTAAAGAACAAATGCATGAAGAAAATTGATAAAAAGTTGACCTCTAAAGCTTTCCTAATAATTCTTTTTAAGATAAGCTATATTATCAACTATCAGGAAAATGGTCAAATTTAAATCATTTTCCTATTTTTGTTTACAAAATAGCTATTTTTGTACAAGAAATTTTGTATTTCTTGGTCTTAGAAATATAACTTTAGCATGATTGCATAACATAGGCAACTCTCCTGGTGTAACTGATTCATAGTTCCTAACAATTCCACCCAGTATGGCTAATCATGAGGGATGCAGGGAAGTTCGTCAACATCTGAGGACAAATTGTGCATTCATGTGACACAATTAAATGTGTTAGGTTCATATCCCCAAAGCTGTGACATTCTTTCTGTGCAGAGACTTGTCCTAAATCCATTAACATTCAGAGCAATATTGGATAGACTGTTAGATTCTCTTGCAACGTTTCAGAAATGTAAGCTTCTTTTCCCATAACGCTTTGAAGCATTTATAATTAAGCCACTGGGGAGGCTCCTAGTATGGCCCTGGAGTGAATTCTCTTCTGCTTCCCTGATCTACATCCTGGAAACCTTTGCAGTAATTACTAATGAAGCCTCGGTATTTGCTATTTGCTTTATGTTTGGACCTCTCTGCTTAGTAACTCCACAAGCTGTTTAAAAACCTAGCCATGGTAGTATGTAATGCTTATCTCCTCCTCCAGAGCTGTTGCTTACAAATTTCAGAGATGGTGAGATGGAAGTATCATTTCTCAGCAAACTCTCCAAATACAGTGGTCAGCATCACACTGTGCTTGAAGCAAAGAACAACAGTGATAATTAATCCACAGGGGAAATTGGGATGGGCTGATGTAAGAGAAAGTCGGCAGATCCTTATATCTGTTCATGATCTCAAGGACATTACAAAGCTGCCAGTTTGCATTCACAAGGGTGCCATTAGAACATTACTCTGGGAACTCTGAGTTGAGTTCCCTTTTGGCAATACTGTATGAGCAACACAGCCTCACCAATCAACTTACCTACTGTATCTAAAAAGTGCTAGTATCAAATTATTCTAGACAGACTCTAAAATTACTTAACAGCACACTGGATGGTAGCTAAAGCTTAGCATATTCAAAATGCTGGTATGTGCATGCAATGCCAAAAGCTTAGATCCAAGGGGTACTACATTTGGTAGCTATAAGGCAGGCTTTAAATGAGACATCACTTTTATTTGCTAATAATTGACTTCCCAAATTCTGACTGTTGGAAGCTTGCCTCTTTTTATTTTTTCCTCCAGTCATCTTATTTTTTTCTCTGTGTTTTATGGAGCAGAGTAGAAGGCTTGAATTTAAATAATTGCTGTAGCTTTCTTCACACATTAGTTTACATCTGAGGATCCTTTTAATTTTTTTCCCAGCCATTTATATCCTAAATGAACAGGAAGATTATATATTTTCCTCTCTTGCAATTTAATTTTAAAAAAAGAGATGGTAACTGCTATTAAAGAGAGAGAAGGTTTTAGGAGAATGAGTTGACTCTGTGGTTAACACAGCCATCAAATCCATCAATTTTAAGTTAACCATGGCTAAAATGCTATGCAAACCCAGCTACTACCTATTTTCTTTGAAGCTGCATTCAAATATACATTTAAAGAATAAAAAATATTTTTCTGGGGGAAAAGATGTGGTAGGGAGGTAGCCAGTTCCTCATTTCTTTTAAAATTCTCATTCCACACTAAGTTACAGTAGAGTTAGTTTGCTTTGATCTTGCCTTTTGTGACTCTAATCAGCTGCAGAAGATTTAATAAATCATGGTTCAGCCAATACTGTCTAATAAGATGTGTTAATCGGATGAGTAGTGAATACAGAAGCTCAGGAAGAGCCATGCAAAGGACCTCCTTCCTGGGAATTTTGTTTGCCACCAACTTTGGTTTGGACAACATACATTGATCCAAGGTAACTAAATCATCCCATTACCTGGGCTCATAATATACACCAATCCATTAATACATTGCCAAGATTATTATAAAACACTTAGCCATAGTTTAACAAACTTGAATTTATCTAGCAGGTTGTGTGAATCTTCTTTATGTCATTTTGCCCCAGATTTGTTTGTTGACTTTGGCTCAGTGGGCTAGGACGCTGAGCTTGTTGATCAGATGGTTGGCAGTTTGGTGGGTCGAATCCCGAGTGCCGTGTAACAGAGTGAGCGCCTGTTACTCGTACCTAGCAGTACGAAAGCACGTAAAAATGCAAGTAGAAAAATAGGGACCACTACGGTGGGAAGGTAATAGCGTTCCGTGCGCCTTTGGCATCTAGTCATGCCGGCCACATGACCATGGAGATGTCCTCAGACAAGCGCTGGCTCTTCGGCTTTGAAACGGAGATGAGCACCAGCCCCTAAGAGTCGGAAACGACTAGCATGCATGTGCAGGGGAACCTTTACCTTTACCTTTTTATCACTTTTAATACTTCGCTTTTACACTTTATATTTTGCTTTCTATTCTTGTTTTGATTGACATTATTTCATTTTTTTCAGTGAGCATGCTTTTTTATAAACCAAGTATAAACCATCTTAGTTTTGTCTGTTAAAGGGATGGATATACATAGTAAAACCTTGTGTGCATAATGTCCTTTTTACTGTGGCAGCACAGTGAAGAAAGGATCATCTAAGGTTATATTTACATTGTGATTTACTATTTTGGTGCTGATGGTTATTAGGAGGTTTGGCTTGAAATCCCAAGGGTGTTTTCTGGGTGGACCTAAGGCCTGTAGCCTTCACAATAGCCCACCAGAAGAGGTACATTCAACTATTTCAAATACAAAATTTCTACTGCATAGAACCATTAATAATGTGTATCCTCCACATAGTAGGCCTTGAACTTTTAAAAATAATTTCACAACCAGAAATTAAGCTGGTGAAGAATTATTTGCATGGAGTAAGTAATAAGATTTATTTATTTATTTGTTACAAGTTAAGGACACATTATTTTCAAAATTGCTAGTATAAGAGAAGAGATGTTTTGAGTTGCATTAGAGAGCAAACTGGTAACTGGTCAGAGGCATCAAGAATTTATGGTAAAACAAATACACAAAAGGAAAGGTCCAGGAGCACAATGCTTTACTTTAGTATAAAATGAACATAATTTAAGATAAAACTAGACCTTCAAGGCTGGAATTAAAGGAAATTATCATGGCTGGAGCTACACTAATAAGATAGGGTCTATTTATGTTCCTTTGATGAAAGAACAGTTGTGGGAAAAATCTTCAGCTTGGTCTGTATTTTTTATAGAGCTCAACATTCTTGAAGCTAAGAGTTAATAAAAGAATGGCAATTACTGGATTTTTCCCCCTTAATGGAAGAGAGTCTGTACAGTAGCTTAGCTGCTCTATCATGAACTGGAAAACAATGTATAAACTTTTTCCTGCCTGAAGATGCATTAATGGATGATGTTTCACCTCTGCTGGCATTTTTATCTGCTGCTTGAATAACAAAGGAGCTACTTTAATTCAATACATCTTACATTCAAATGTGTATAATACTCATTCTGTCCTTTTTTCATGCAGGTTTCTATTAATGACAGATAGAGAACTCTTGAGTATTCAGTTGGTACTCTTTATTTTTCATCTTAGTAGGCCTACCAGGTTGGACTCTTAACAGAGACCAAATGTGGTTTGTGTGTGTGTGATGAAACTCTTCAAAAGAACTTCGAGGCATTGTTTAGTCGAAACCAAAAACTAAATTCCCCTCCCCTGGATACAAAGTAACAAAGCACAATTCCCTCCTCCAATAAACAGTCATAAATCACATTCCCCAATTAGCTTGAACCATGAGCTTTCTCCCCAGCTCTCCAGCCCGCCAAAACTCTATCAACTCTGGGCCCAATGACTTTGATTCCCACGCTGAGTTATTATTGTTATGACTAGCTGGACTCTCATCCACATTCCCCCTCCCAACATCAACTAACTCTAAAAGCAATAGAGAAAAAATGGCTGCATTTCCATCTGTTGTCAAACCAAGAACATCCGATGTTAGCAGCATTGATATCATACACACGTTTCTCATATGCTGTGTTCCCATGTTTACCCATACTTACAGAGTCACAGTTTAATCAAGCAAACCTTATTTTCCGGATTCCATAACACGTTGACTATAATGTGGCTATGTTTGTTTGTGACCCCAGTAGGTCTTTTGCATGTTGTGCTAATCCAGATTAATTAGGCAATGATTAGAGAAAGTACCCCAAGGTCACTTAGTGAGTTCTTTAGCTAAAGCTTTTGGCCCCGATACTGCAGCAGACTTGGCAATGAATGTACCTGTAATCTCATCAACCAGCTTGCATTTTAGAATAACATTTGCGCCATTCACATGAAATGATTCATTGGAGTTGTTGACGAGAATAATGCCATATCCTGGTCTACATCTTGGACAAAGAACTGGTTGTACAAACTTGTATTAGTTTAATACCCTATTTAAATTAGTGAAGCTGCACATTTCATGTTCTTAAACAGCATAAGGTCAACACGTGAGTGTCAACAAGCCATTTAGGGAACTACAGGAATGGAGGGTTCAAACTTTCTCCTTCCTTTTTTGCTCTGTAGTCTTTTGTTATTTCCAGTCAAATTCTGGCCTCTTAACTAAGGTTAGTGCAGATTAGCCATGATCCAGTTTTTACCTGCTCTAAGGAGCAATGACAAGAAAATAATGCATTGATTGAATTTTCTGATGGTTAAAGAAAAGGAGCTTCTGTCATTAAAAATTGCAAACTTACATATTCACTTCTTAATACCCTGAATAAGTTCCAGGGATATTGTTATGAGATTATTTTGGATAAAAGAGCTGTAAAGACTGGTGGTGTCTTTGTAATATTTTATTTACAATTATGCAAACAGAGTGTAATACAAAAAAAAATCCTAGGGAAATCTAGAGGATCCATGATCCAATGGAAGCAACCTATAAGTTGAGGTAACAGAATGAGAGCCATGGACCTTTAAAATCCTTAAAATCCTGCCAAATGCACACACTCTAAGCATAGCCTATGATTGGCTACAGCACTAGTTGACTTTTCCTGGAAATCAATGGTCTTTTCACTACTATCTTCTGCCAGCAGCAACGAAGACTTTAATAATTGAGTAGAAGAGGAATTTCAGCATTCGTTCTGCTCAAGTTTCAGAAGCATTGTTTCTTTTATATTAGTCTCTAAGACTCAAGAACAACATAAATATTTTGGATTAAGTCCTAGTCTTTATCCACTGATTAAAATCAATTTATAGTATCACTGCATACATGTAACTACTAAGCAACATTTTGTAAATTGCTGTGATCTACATTTTGTTCACTACGATTTTCTTTTGCTCATTTGAATGAATGAATGAATGAACCTTTATTGTCAAAGTACAACATGTATACATTGAGATTGGCTGAGCCTCCCTTCGTGCCCTTGCCCCACAACTCACAGTGACAACAAACCCACCATCTTGTTACACCATGTGAGCTAATTGCACAACGCACCGGCTTCACAAGTCAATCATACATAAAGTTATTTCCCGTTCATGACAGTCCATGGATAGAAGCTGTTCTTCAGCCTGTTGGTATGGCTGGCTATACTCATGTATCTCCTACCCCAGGGGTGTCAAACTCAATTTCATTGAGGGCCGCATCAGCATTGCAGTTGCCCTCAAGGGGCCGGGTGGGTAGGGCCAGGGTGGGTGTGGCCTACTGGGTGGGGCGTGGCTAGAGTGCGTATGGCCTACTGGGTGGGCATGGCCAGCTCTACATTGTTCGCATCAAGGGTGCCTATGGGGGCCTGGGCTGGAGTGGGACAGATCTGAGGGTTTAGGTTTAGGTTTTTAGGTTTTATTAAATTTTTATACCGCCCTTCTCCCGAAGGACTCAGGGCATATCATAAAACTATAAAAATACAAAAGTTAAAAAAGAATTAAATTATTGCCCACAGTAAAAACAGTGGAAAATATATATAAATATTAAAACCCTAAGTAACTCCCCATCAGGCCAGGCCAGCTTGTTCAAATAAATGGGTCTTTAACCTGCGCCGGAAGGAGCGGAGATCTGGTGCCATCCGGAGCTCAACCGGTAGCTGATTCCATAAAGCCGGAGCGCCCACAGAGAAGGCCCTCCCCCTGGGGGCCACCAGCCGACATTCTCTGACTGGAGGCACCCTGAGGAGGCCCTCTCTGTGGGAACGCACAGGGCGGAGGGTATCTGGCAGAAGGAGGGTCTCTGGGCCAGGGCAGTGGGGGCCGTTCCCTCACTGTTTCCAGGATGGCTTTGCGGGCCACATGAAACCACTTCGCGGGCCGGATCCGGCCCCCGGGCCTTGTGTTTGACATGTCTGTCCTACCCGATGGTGGGAGAGTAAAGAGGTACCGACCAGGGTGTGAGTCATCCCTGAGAATTTTCTTCATTCTTCCAAGGCAACGAGCCCTGGTGATGTCATCCAGTGGTGTCAGGGGACAGCCCACGATGTTTTGTGCTGTGCTTACCACCCTCTGAATGAAGGGACTTCATTTGCATACTCCAGTACCAGTAACTTTGTATATTGTGAGATTAGTCACTAAGCTAACATTTACTTAGAAAACTGAAAGCACAGTTGTCAGGGTACTTTCAATATTATTACTATAGTTGGTCACACAGTCAGATGTATAGGCTGGATTTGGCATTTTTATCCACCTATCAAGTCCTTCCCAAGGACCTAGTCTAGGTAAATTGTATTTGATGGTGTAAAAGGTATTGTTTTAAAATTGTGTTAATACTTAGTTCAGAAAAAATGAGAGTGCTTTGCAACTGTTGGCTCATTTTCTCTCCCCACCCCTGCCAAAAAATTATAAGTAAAGGAGAGCAGGTAAGTATTTGGATGGGAGACCATTAGGAGACCCAGGATATAAGTACACTGAGAAGTTTTTAAACAATCCAGAAGCCAAACTATTTCAGAATTATTTTAAAAAAAACTCCATAAGGTTATGTCCCTATTGTTCCAAGGAATCTGTCTGAATCTCAAGGAGTCTGAATATGAATTTTTAATTAATTTTTCCTTCACATGGGTGAGTCTCACATTCCATTTGCCCTTTATCTGCAGTCTTCCTCCTACATTTTGTTTTCATGACTTGATTGCATAAGTCAAAAGCAAAAATTCAACCTGGCAGCCACAACTACAAATGATGCACACACAAAAAAGGCACAGAGCTTTGTACGATTTCATCCACCATTTTGACTTGACATACCATGGATTCCCCTGCCTCCTTCAATACAATTCAGTATGGGATTCAGATCCTTATGTGTTGGAAAGAATGTCTATGCAATATCTGAAAGGAGTGTTATTTCTGTTTTATTATTCAAGACATTTCATACAATAAACGACAATCTAGAACTGTAATCTTTGTAGGATGTGGGTTTTTTCTTCCCCTTTTCCCTTCTTTTTTTGTAGAAAAAGCCCCAGGGACATAATAAGGCTCTTCCACTCTTCAAAACAGGTTTGTATTTTTCTCCCCACAAATAGCCTCTGTAGTTTTGCTTAACAGTGGTGTTTATGTGTGAAAATTAGGAGGTGAAGTTGCTTGCATCATGAAGAGAGAGACTGCCGTGTGCTCATTCCTGCCTCTTGTAACTGTTGTTGAAGGCCCCGTTGTTGCCCTGGTCCCAAGAGTTCCACAATGCACCTTGATTGCTTTCTCTCTCTCTCTCTCTCTCTCCCTTTTCAGAGGCTTCAAGCATCACGTGGAATTTTCAACTGCAAGACGGCTTGATCCATTATAATTTATTAAAGGATTTGATACTCCTTTTCAGCCCTGACAAGGTCTCCACAGCAATTTACACAACACAGAAAAGCCAGCAGCAAGAAAAGCAACATTGTAACAACATTTTAATAAGATGGATTAAAGCTTCAATTTTACTTTAAAAGGAAAGGTGGAATAATATTTTTTTCCTGGCTTCTGTTCCTATTAATTACCTCCCTTTTGATCCCACCATGATTTTGCTGAGTGGCTGTTAAGGAGTTTCTATTGTTTTCTTATGCTATTACCATTCTGGTTTCTGATTTTCATCTCTACATTTTAAGTAAAGATGTTCTAAGAAGTTAGATCACAACTGTACACATATTTATTCTGAAGTGTGCCCTATGGATTATATTCCCATGACATACTGAATCAAAAACTATCCATCTACATTTTAATTAGTATATTGCAAAAGCTCAGCCAAAGGGTTAAGCTGTAGTACAAAAAAATAGTACAGAAAATTGTGTTGATAAGATATTATGTACAAAGCCATAACATTTCCCTTCAAATATCTTAGTTGAGACTTGCAAACTGTTTCACATGTACTGAGTTGAACTGCAACCCAATTTATTTCATTTTGTCTTTTTACAGATTACATAACTAATGTCTCATGAGCTCCCATTTTGTGTAGCCCTTCTTCCCCAACCTCTGACAAACACACACACACACACACACCTAGTTTCCCATCATTTTCAGCTGGGAAACAGATACTGAATCATAGTTTAAGAAAAATAAGTAAATCCTTGAATTCCATCCAGAATATAAATCCATCCAGCCACTTTGTGGCTCTCAACAAAAATAAAATGTTAAGCATGGTTCTTGGCCACTAAAAGTCTACCTCTGATTTAGCATGTTGCCTAAATTTGGTGATTTACTGCTATGTGAATCTGTTTTTTTATTTTGAAAGTTTCATCTGTATGTTACTATCTGTTGCATTTGTTAACTGTTTTGAACTTTTCAAAAAGGCTATATATATGTTTTACACAAAGTAGAATCAATAACAACAAAATACTCAGTGATTCACTGACTGTCTCATTCAGTATGATGAGCTAGTTGAATTCAGAAGTGCTTATAACAGGGGTAGGCAACCTTGGCTCTTTTATGACTCGTGGACTTCAACTCCCAGAATTCCTGAGCCAGCATGGCTCAGCTTGGAAACCTCTCCCTTTCTCCTCAGCATGGCTGGCTCAGGAATTCTGGGACTTGAAGTCCACAAGTCATAAAAGAGCCAAGGTTGCCTACCCCTGGCTTATAAGTTGATAGTTTCTCTTTAGGATAAGATGGGTGTAATATTAAAAAAACAGAACAACCCTTTTCCTGGCCAGTGTACTTGCTACCTGCAAACAATATTTAAGGTTGACCTTGAGCCAGTCACTCTCTCTCAGACCATCCCAGCTCACAGAGTTGTTGCTGTGGGGAAAAGAAGAGCAGGAAGGTGTGTTGGATATGTTCACTGGCTTGAGTTACTTGTAAAAATAATAAAAGTGGGATATGAATAAATAAACAAACCGTATGCAGCCTTATGTTCAAGTTCAGTTAAAACTAGACTATGGTAGTAAATATCTAGTTTAGCCTATTTTTGACCTACTTTTTTTTTCCTCGGTGTAATTTATTACACATGGAAGTAGTAAAACTAACAAGAACAAAAAGCTTTGAATGCTCTGAGCAGAGTTCAGACAAGGGCAAAGGGACTGGATTTCTTTTCTATAGGAAAAACCTGCAAAGGAAATTCTGTTAGGAATAACAAGGCTTGGCTGCTTTTCACACAGCATATAAAGAGTTAAACAAATGTTTTGTCTGCGTTTTTAGCTGAGGAGATGACAGCATCCATGGTGCCCCCCAGCAATCTGGAGCTTGTTAAAATGTTGCTGAAGGGCTTTGTAGCAGCACCTGTTGAAATGCTGTTTTTCTCATTTGCATCTGGCCATTTCTGATAGAATTTCATTTTCTGCTCCAATACATAAAGACAAATATGGCTTTGTGAGCAAAAAGAGGAAATAAAAATAATGTTCTTGTAAGGCCAAGTCTTCCAAACAGTCCTTAGAAATAAATTCAAGAGTTCACCGAATTAAATTTAGGGATGAAGGACCCATGGCATTCCTGATGTTGCTAAACTATGGCAGCAGTATGGCCAATGGCAACATTGCAATTGAATTGTTCTTCAACAGCTGAGGGGCACAGGTTCCCTTCTACCTGTGATGAAGACCCATTTTTGTAGAATTAAAACATCTTAGACTCATGGTAGGGTTTATCCTATTGAAATTAACCTCATTTACTGCTAAGGATGTTTATTTTGTTTGGTATTACTATTCAAGCAAACATGAGATGGGCTTTGTCTGCAGAACTCAATTTAGAACAACTGTTTGCAGTCTCCTACATTGAGGGTGTTGTAGTCCTTACACTTCCGGAGGGATTATATGGGCTGGGAATGTAGGAAGCTGCAGACTCGGTGTATCTGCTAGGTAGCAGATAAGTCTATGGGCACTGGAGAACAATCCCGTCAAAAACCTCTGAGAAATTGTAAGAGTTTCTCGATAGTTTAATATGTGATGAAAATCCAGCTAAGTAATGAATCATGGTTAAACAAAGTATGACTTAGCACAGCTGTTACATAAATCCAGCGGCAGAGAATTTACAATCAACCAAAGCACCACATCTTTAATTAACATTCTTGGTTGCATTTCTGACCATTTGTAACAGTTTGACCGTGCCGATACTTTGTAGCCGATAAACACGTTCTTAGAGGAAAACTCAAGCCTCGGAGTTCTGCTTTAACTGGTTTCATCTATCGGAACCATGGCATAGTTACTCTTGCATTCATTTCACTGGATGCAGAAGAAAACGCAGCGAATTAAGGGGTGGGGGTGGGGGGGAAAGCACCTTGGCTCAAACTGGTATGCATTGCATCGATCTGAGAATCTCAATTCATCCTTACGAATAAAAGAATTGCAGAAGAATTGCATCGGCGCCGGTTTCCTGATTCCCAGGCATTTCGTGTTTTTCATTCCCTTTCGGGGAGGGGGGCTGGCGACGGCATCCTTCGCATTTCCCCAGTTAATGTCTGAAGCGATTCCCCTTTGTTGAAAGCCTTTGTGGCCGTCCGAGACTCCGGTCCACGGCCGGGCATCTAAGAGAGAGGCCCAACAGCAAAGTGGGGACCAGGGCTAGATATCAAGCAAGCCGAGAAGTCTTCCCCTCCCTGGAAGCAAATCTCCAATGGAATGAATGGAATATAAATACCAGCCAATAAGCAGCCGGCTTAGGGTGTATATAAAAAGGATGGGAAGGTGGAGGGAAAGGCTTCATTTCAGGCAGGTCTTTCTGGTGGAGCTTGCAAGAGTAGCTAAGGGCGCTTTCCTTTCGCAATTCCTCTGAAAGTCTCGGTAAGTGCGCGGGGCAAGCGGTGCCGGGCAGCCCTTTGGCTTCGGATTCGAGCTTGAGCTGGACGGCCGCCTCTGAAGCATCTTCTGCTTTTCGGAGGAAAAAACCGAGCAGGCATTTTACGGCACGAAAGACCAGGGGTTTTTTTTTCTTCCTCTTTCTTTCTTTCTTTCTTTCTTTCTTTCTTTCTTTCTTTCTTTCTTTCTTTCTTTCTTTCTTTCTTTCTTTCTTTCTTTCTTTCTTTCTTTCTTTCTTTCTTTCCTTCCTTCCTTCCTTCCTTCCTTCCTTCCTTCCTTCCTTCCTTCCTTCCTTCCTTCCTTCCTTCCTTCCTTCCTTCCTTCCTTCCTTCCTTCCTTCCTTCCTTCCTTCCTTCCTTCCTTCCTTCCTTCCTTCCTTCCTTCCTTCCTTCCTTCCTTCCTTCCTTCCTTTGCGAACTCGCGCTTCTTTAAGCCAGCATCTCGCCCTGGCGAGAGGAAAAGGAGGCTCGGGTTCTGGTTTCTCACGCCGTAACGATTGTCGCTCTTTTTTTTCTGGACCGAGAGAGGATGTGGACGTGTCCAAAAAGGAGAGCGCGGGCTGGAGATACGCTTCAGCCTTGCCCGGAGTCCTGGGGGGGGGGGTTTGACCCTCTTGAAAAGTCGACTCCTTTCTCTCTGGGCGAGTGATGCTTCGGACGGCTCGAGAGCCACCCCTAGAGCAATTGGGATTTCGCAGAGCATTTAGCCCCGTTCGTCTCGGTTTCTTACGTAATGATGGCCCCTTTCATTTTCGAGTTGCTGCTTCGCCTTAGGCCAGCGTTTCCCAACCTTAGGAACTTGAAGATGCGTGGGCTTCAACTCCCAGAATTCCCCAGCCAGCTATGCTGGCTGGGGAATTCTGGGAGTTGAAGTCCACGCATCTTCAAGTTCCTAAGGTTGGGAAACGCTGCCTTAGGCTGAGATGCCCAAAACGAGCGCCTGGACAGCGCGCGTGGGAGGAGGGGAGCCTGCTCGTCCTTGCCCTTATAAAGCGGGGCTGGTAGGGGAGAGCAGTGGGGGCCCCCCCGCCTGGGGGGGGGCTACCGAGGGAAGCCCGTTGCGGCCAGCCAGGCGTCCCCAACCCCCTGTCCCCTCCTGGCCACTTGCTGCCAGATTGCTCCCAGCCCCCAGCCTTGCCGGGGCTGACGCGCACTGCAGCACCCTGGCTACAGCTAGGCTGCTCTTGCCAGATTGGGAGCCCTTCGCGGCTCCCTTCCCGGATCGAGGCTTGAGCAAGCCCGGAAGAGCGCGGGTGGGACTCGGCTGCGATCCACCGCAGCCAGCGCCCTTTTTTTTTTTTTTTTTGGATCCGCTGACTTAAAGCCTCCCTCCCGCCTTCCGTGCTTGACTCCGCCGCCACCTGCTCCTTCCGAAGGGCCTCCGTGGAGAGCCGGGGGAGTCGTAGGTAGAGAACAGCCCGCGGCCCTCTCTTCCTGCGGTTGTTTGTGCCAAGCGCTGCGCATCCCTAACCGGCTTCTCTTCTCTTGCGACAGAGGAGAGCGCCTGGGGCCCGGAACGAGGCGGCCCTGCGTGGAAGGCTAGAATTTAAGGCTGGCCGGCTCCTTCGGCTTGCTTTGCAGGTCTCTGCTCTCCTGGCAGCCGGGCTGACAGTGGCGTAGCGTGGGGGGTGCAGGGGGGGCCGGCCGCACCGGGCGCAACATCTGGGGGGGTGCATTAGATGCATTTTACTTTAATTACATCAGTATTTTCATAACAAACAATACATGTGCTTAGGGGGTAAGGGTTTCTTTAACTAATCTAGTGGAAGAGACTCCAGTGCTAAAATCCATGGGTTAGGGGGTGCAAATTACTTGCCTTGCCCCGGGTGCTGACAACCCACGCTACGCCACTGCGGGCTGAAACCGGGGCTGAAACCACAAGAAGGGGGAACTCGGTTTCTTTCTATCTTGCAGCAAAATGTCCGCTATCTTGAGGTGAAGGTGACCTCTGGGACCAAGGAAAGGGAAGGAGGGAGGGAGTCTCAGTGAAGCCCTTACAAGCTCCTGGGGGAAGTTAGGTGTTGGCTTCCTTATTCCTGGTTGTTCAGCCACAGATATAGCACCCTTGACCTTGGGCCAAGGGCTGGCCTAGCCTGCATGCCACCGGTACGGGGAGGAGTTGAGTAATATTTGGCAACCCTCCACAATTGCAGGTGCTCTGCAGAGAAAGTGTTGAATTGAGCAGGTAAGGGAGGAGACTGCAAGGTGACCTTGAACCTGACCAGCCTTTTTCTGTGCAGTTGAAGCTAAGTTAAATACCCTGCAGGAAACAGAATGATGTTTTCCCTCTCTCCTTTTTCCTCCCTTAGCTCCTTTCAGACAAGCCAGTTATGCCTTTCTCAAACAGCCACAATCTTTCCAAGATGAATTACTCTGCAGAAGATGAATATCCAGATCTAAGTCTCCATAATAATCACATGGCTTCAGTGCTGACCTTGGAGTTATATTCAAAGCTGAGGAACAAACGGACTCCTAGTGGATTTACCGTGGATGATTGTATTCAGACAGGGGTTGACAACCCAGGTAAAGGAAAATGGCTGCTCATTTAATTTCTGTTTGTTCCTCATTTAACAAGGAAGTGCTGTGTTGCTTTAAAAATGCCATCTGTGAAAATCTCCTTGCAACCTCAAAAGTACTGCATATTAAAAAAATCTTATGGAGTGTTTGTGCAGAATCTTGATTGCAACCAGAATGGCTTTATCTACTGACAAATAGAAACATATTGCCAAATATCTGCACTGCCAATCCCCTCCCTTGCTAAATATTAATGTTGTTGAATGAGAAATAAACTCCCTTTCCCTCCCAGGAAGACCTAGCTCTAAATATAATTTAAAACTGTAGTTCTTAAAATGAATCCATTAAAAAAATGATTTAATCCCTGATTTAAAAGAGCAGATCTTGGTGATGGGGATATTACTGCATTTTTCTGTTACTCTCTAGCAATATTGAACTGGCACCATCCCCATAATCAAGTTCACCCAAGAGCCATGGAGTGTCATGACATTCTAACCCTGCATCTGAGCTAGAAATTGTGAGACAATCACTCCAAGTGGCTTTGCCTTTTAAGAGGTCATTTGGAAAAGGGGTTGATAATCCTGCCAAAGCCCTGAGCTTGTGATTCAGATTGGCTATGGCTATGGAAATGCAAAATGGCCGAAACAAGCCTGGTTTAGATGAAATGGTTGTTAGTTGAGTATACGATGCTGCTTTTAAGAATTGCTTTTTATGATCTTTATGCTTTGGAAACAATCCTTCAGAACTGTTGTCATTAACTTCTCTTAACCATTAAGGGGGTTGAATTAAATAATGAGGAACTCTCTTTGGCTAATAGCTATGATGGCTGCTATGGGCTACTTCTAGAAATAGACTGCCGAATACCTTTTAATCATGAAAACAATACTGATAAATAGAGCTTGTGGTCAACAGACTTGCATTTCAGAGACAGATGAAATGGAGGTACCTGGGTAGCCATTTGTTGTGGACTGGATACCAAACTTGCTAATGTTACAAAGGTCTGTGGGCATCAGTGATGAATTGAGGTTTGGTAGTGATCTCTGATGAAAATGTGAACATCTTCAGAGATGTTTAGTCTCTATGAAATAATGGGAGTGAGATGGACGGTACCTAAATTTGATAACGATTGCATTCAATTTTAGGGATTTCTGAGCATTAGGCATTTTGAGTTCCAGGTAACTTTTCTGTAGACCTGATAGAAATTGGTCCATTAAGGGATGGCATTGCCAGAAAAGCATCTGGTTTATTATGAAATTGATTGCTTTTTTCAGACATTGATTACAGTCCTCCTCAACCTGGTACCCTCTAGACAGATTATTTTACAATGTCTATTGGAACCATTGGCTGGCAGATTAAGTGTAATGGTAGTTTTGCACTTCTGAGGGGTTGGCAGGTTAGAGAAATTAGCCCTGCTTGAAACACCAGAATTTAAAAGTCTGAATAAGATTTCTCCAGTGAGAAAATGGAAAAATGGAATAGCCTTTACCCCATGTTGATACTTGCTTTCCTGTGATTCTATTTTGCAAAAGTATGTGTTACAGAATGGATTTTGAAAAAAACCACACTTTTTTCAGTTTGACTAATGTATACTGGTTGTAGTACACACACAGACACATAGACATAACACACAGAGAGAGGGAGAGAGTTTTTAAATGTGCTGCATTCACACCTATGCTCAAACTACAAAGTCTAACTGAACGGAGAACTCACTGCATCAAAATGTCTTTATACCTTATAAAGCTAACAACTTCCAAAACCTAATGCGTTTGAGTGGAAATGCCAAGTGCTAGAATGGAATTGAAGAAATTATCCAAACCAAAGCTCTTCTGGTCTGTTAATTCCTGTAGGCCATCCCTTCATTAAGACAGTAGGATGTGTAGCTGGTGATGAGGACTCGTATTTCACATTCTGTGAACTCTTTGACCCAGTTATTGAGGATCGACATGGAGGCTACAAACCTACGGATCAACACAAGACTGACTTGAATGCTGATAATTTGAAGGTAGAGAAGTCTCTTAAAAAGAAGCAAATATTTATTAACAGATTGCTAACTTTTTCTTTTGATTCTGTACTTTCTTATTCACACCTGGTAGTCATGTTGAAAACTACCCATTGGTAGCTTCCTTAACCTAGAATTATTTTTGCTGTAATGGACTATGCTTACTGAACGACATTTATGAAGGCTGCAACCTGTATGGCCAGTTTCAAAATTTTAATAGATTCCTGTTGCTAAATACTTGTAATAAAAATTACATGGGTATGTTTCAGGATTGGCTGTGGCCGTGCTGTTAGGTTTCTTTCTCATGTGTAGAAAGATCATATTCATCAGGACAGAATGTCTGTACTCTGAACATTCATTTAGAATTTTTTGGACAATAAACATGATAAATTGACTTGTTCAATCCTTTATTCCTTAGCAGTGGAGATTGATAAATCACTTCCATCATGGAATAAAGGATTGAAGTCTCCTCTATCACTACGCCTGTCACTATAAAAAATAACAACTGGGCAGTGATCTGAGCTTCCTGTTCATGGAAGAAAGTCATCTTTATGTTGGAGAGATTAATGAATTGATGCTCTGATTTTCTTCCCATGCCCTCCAATGTATTAAGACACAATTCAAGGACAGGTAAAGGGCTAATAGTAATGAAGCAAATTGAAACTTCACCTGTTTTCAAGGCAGCCACAGGAACCCTGCTGCAGAAGAATAGCATATTTTTGGCTCTAAAGTAAGCCCATGATTGCCAGCATCCTATTTCTGGGATGGAGATGCTCCCTAAAAATGGGCTTTTCTCTCCATGACAATATCTCACACTTCCTTTATCTACAGGAGTGACAAGAGTTGGTTTAAAATGCTTCTTTCAGAATAAGTACTGGACTTGCTTAAAACATCTGTTAGGAAAATTAAGGTATGGTGCTGTTTGAAAGGTTGAAGTAGAAGCAGCTGGGAACTAGGTATTGACTGCAATTTGTATAGCCAAGTCTTAATTAAAGGATATCGAGGGACAGTGAAGATACAGAACTAAGATTTAATAATGCTTGTATTTAAAGTGTTCAATGTAACACTGAGTTTGCTTTCATTTGCAGAGTAAGTCTAGGTGGAATTTGCTCTTGGATCTCTTACTACTATGATGAAGGTCTTTTCTTTTATAGGGTGGTGATGATTTGGACCCCAACTATGTTCTGAGTTCACGTGTCCGAACTGGTAGAAGCATTCGTGGTTTCTGTCTGCCCCCCCACTGTAGCAGAGGAGAGAGACGTGCCATTGAAAAACTTTCTGTGGAAGGTAAAATTCAGCATTGCTTACTGTGTACAAAACCCCAAAACAAGCAGAATTGGTCTCAGTCCTGATGGTCATTTGATAATCAAAAAGAAAAAGTAGATGTAAAATAGGATAGAATTCTCCTTCCCTTTTGCATTATTGGTAGTCCTTAACTTAATCCCGAGTGCCGCTTAACAGAGTGTTACTCGTCCCAGCTTCTGCCAACCTAGCAGTTCGAAAGCACGTAAAAATGCAAGTAGAAAAATAGGGACCACTACTGTGGGAAGGTAACAGCGTTCTGTGCGCCTTTGGCGTCTAGTCATGCCGGCCACATGACAACGGAAACATCCTCGGACAAGCGCTGGCTCTTCGGCTTTCAAACAGAGATGAGCACCGGCCCCTAGAGTCGGGAACGACTAGCACGCATGTGCGGGGGAACCTTTACCTTTACCTAACTTACTTACCACTGTTTAGTAACAATGGTCTGGAATTATGATGACCTTGGAAAGGGTGACTTATGGCCTGTCGAGCACATTTGCTCATCACAAAGTGTTGCACCACCACTCCTGCTGAGAGCACTCCCTCTATCTCTGGGGCCTGGCTGAAAGAGTTGCCTCCTGAGGGGAGCTGAGCTCCTTACTGGGCTGCAGAAATGGAGCTAAAATCCTACACATTTCAGCCCCGTCTTTGCGCACCACTGAAATAATTCTCTTCTGTGCATGGAGGGGAGCTGAACTGCTGTGGCAGGCAGATCTTCCAGCCAGAGACAATATGGAGCTGAAAACTAAGCAGAGTGCATGGTAAGGTAAGAAATATGAGATGCCTTAGATGAGGGAGGGAGGCCCAGTGCATATCATGTGTAAGTATCTCTCTACTCAGGTTGAAAATCCTGTTTGGATATGGGTAGGGAGGATTATCAGCTCCTGAGCAGAGCCTCCCAGGGCTTTCCTATTTCCCTCCCCCCCCAAGCACCCCCAGACTCCTTACCTGGGACCCTGCCTACGCAATGACCTATGCAATCACTTCAATCACAACCATGAGTGTTGGGATTGCAGTCATTGAGCAAAGCAGTCATGTGGGCAGTCACACGATATCTCACTTGACTGCTTCGCTCAACAACCAAGATTTTGGTCTCAGCTATAAATTGAAAACTACCAGTTTTGTTTAATAAGATGCATGGTGAGTGTGATTGAACTATCTCTGGTTGTTTCACATTAAACACCTTTGTGTCAGCTAGAAGGCTGTACCATGCCTGTAGCTTAATGCACCTTTGAAAAGTCTTGCCAGTAGCAGAAAAATGAACGGTAGTTACTCTGTTTCCCTTGCATTTACTCGAATAAGTGTTGTCTTGGCACCAATCCTCCATATGTTTGGACAGGGTGTTGGTAAGATATGATTAAAAAGGCAAGACGTGTCCACAATGTGATTGAAGCTGCTCCTATTTTTAAGTGTTCTCATGCATGGAGTTTTGAATACATTGTTGCACCCACCGTGCTTTACAGATAGCCATGTTGGAAGATGTTCCTGAAAACAAGCACTACTTTATGAGTATCCCATTAACTGCATGTTATTTAATGCAGCAGCAAAAAAAAACAGGTACACTGAGTGAAGGGTGTACCTACCTCAAGATTGTGGAAAACAGCCAGTTCCTTGCTCTGCTGTAGATAATTGTTAAAAGTTAGCATGCCCTGAAGTTGCCTGACTGAAACTACCCTTTTTGCTGTCTTGGCATTAATGAATGGTAGGCCGGAATAGGCACAGGGTTGCATTCTATCAAATAACTCATTTAAAACAATCTCAATGCTACAAGCCTCCCTATTCTGCCTTCAGCTTTGGCCAGCCTGGAAGGGGACTTCAGTGGGAAGTACTACGCTTTGAAGAATATGACAGAAGCTGAACAGCAGCAGCTCATTGATGATCACTTCCTTTTCGATAAACCTGTTTCCCCTTTGCTCTTGGCTTCTGGAATGGCACGTGACTGGCCCGATGGAAGGGGGATCTGGTGAGTATTGCCAGGAGAAGATGCGCCTTGAATATCAAACCATTCATTTAACCTTGATATTGCAATTTATAAATTCTTATAGCCAGTGCTTTTTTTGTAAAAGAAAAAGGTGCCGGAACTCACACACGTCATACAACCCGCCTTGCCTACCCTACAAGGTTCCATCCAAAAAAGGTGCCGGAACTCCATTCTGAGCGTTCTATGACAAAAAAAGCCCTGCTTATAGCCATCCAGTTGTGGCTTATTCAATAAAGGTGGCTTCATGATATCATGGATTACAGCTACCTGTGAAACTGTTCAGTAACTTGATCAGCAACATGTATAATTTAATATATTAGAGACTTGCTGGAAGACAGAAGCCTTAAGGTGCAGCTTATGTTACCTGATAGAGACTGTAGTTCTGCAGAATTAACTTGGACTCTCTCTCCTGACCCATGCTTTTTTCTGATGAAATTGTGTCTTTTTAAAAAAGTAAATAAAAATCCTAGCAGTGCAAAATAATACATACTTGTCACATTTACTAGGAGTTAACCAAAAAGTTAAAGACATGATATAAGGAAACGTAATTAAAGCTAGTTTATATTAACATCATTAATTATTTCTCTTTTCTTTCTGCCCTTGTAAAACAATCCTTGCTTTCATGGTGCATCACTTTACACATTGCCTTTTGTTCTTTAAACTTCTTACCTGTTGCTTGTTCAAGACTTCATTTATTCTATCCAACCATCACTTGTTCAGTTTTTTTTTAATCCCATTTATATCTCCGAAGACTCAGGGCGGCTTACAATTTAAGCACAAACCAATGTGCTTAGCAATAGCCTTCATTCTATGTATATGCCTGCTTATTAGGGCTTTCGCCCCCCCCAAGCGGCATTATTACAAAGTCAACTTATTGCCCCCAACAATCTGGGTCCTCATTTTTCCTACCTCGGAAGGATGGAAGGCTGAGTCAACCTTGAGCCTGGTGGGATGCGAACCTGCACTAATTGCAGGCAGCTGGTGTTACTTAAGGAGGCATTAGCCCACTGCTCCACCAAGGCTCAGTAACCCGTTTCAGTAACCTGTTCATTCATTCATTCTTTTGCAGTTTTCATTCATATCCTCACCATATTTCTTTCATGCCAATCACTCATTTTGTATTAAATTCAAATAATTCAGCATCTATTCATTCTTGATCCTATCTCATATTTACTTATCTTGCTCTGTTTGGTTACATTTGCAAATACCTGTGCTCTACATATCCATTACACATATGTCTCTCGTCCTCATTTTCTGCAACAAACATTTTCTTATAAGCATTTTCCTATCCATCCATCCATCCAGGTTACCTAGAACAGGGCTTTTCAACCAGTGGTATGGATATCACCTGTGGTACATTGGCACCTGGCAGGTGGTATGCGACCATCCTAGAGAAGTGGTAGCAGGGGAGGGGAATGAGCTGAACTGGTGGCAGCACCGCACAAGCCTGAGCGAGAGATGGCTGGAGCTGCAAGGCTGTCAGGGCTCAGCGGAAGCGCCAGGATTAGCGCTTCTTCGGGGCTGTCAGGGCTCAATGGAAGCGCCAGGCTCCAGCTGGAGCTCGGCGCTGATCCTGGTGCTTCTGCTGAGCCCAGAAGAAGCGCCGATCAGCTGGAATGTTGCAGCATCTCTAATATCTTGTGATTTACATTCAGATGCTTGGCAACTGATTCATATTTATGATGGTCACAGTGTCCCAGGGTCATGTAAAGTGACCAAAACCTGCTGCAACCACCCAGCAGACGGGGTGGAATAAAAACCAACCCCCCCCCCACCCCCGCTGCCAATCCTCAACAGAAATGCTCACAACAAGGAAAACCTAGGACAGGAGGAAAAGCGCTGCTGGGGGACAGGCAGGTGTCTTGCTCGCCTGTGGCTTGGGGGGCACTTTTTTAGTGTCATTGTAACTTTGAACAGTCACTAAGCGAACTGTTGTAAGTCGAGGACTACCTGTACATCACTTTTTTACTTTTTTCTCTTTTTTTTGGGTCATCAAGTTTTTGACACCTTGCTAGGCGACTGGTGGTACTTGGATGTTGCCATATCCTAAAAGTGGTACAATGGGTGAAAAGGTTGAAAAGCCCTAGATCACATGAGTTTTCTCCAAAATTCGTACCTGGTTTTTCCCATTGTCTCAATTCATTGGAACATTAAATGCAAATATCGCCAGACTATTCCTACCTTTATGCACACCTATATCGCTGTAAATAACACATTTCACTTAGATTTCAGTTTCACTCACATTTAAAGTATACCTTTATTTGTTGTATGTATTCATTAACTCTTAATGGATTGGTTTTAAATTCTGATGAAAGAATTGGTTGATGGCTAACTATTCTTGGGAAGTGTAATATTCCAAGGAGCCATGGTGGCGCAGTGGTTAGAATGCAGTATTGCAGGCTTATTCTGCTGACTGCCAGGGGTTCGATTCTCTCCAGCTCAGGGTTGACTCCACCTTCCATCATTCCAAGGTCGGTAAAACAAGGACTCATTGTTGAGGGCAATCTGTGTAAACCGCTTAGAGGAGGGCTGTAAAGCACTATGAAGCGGTATATAAGTCTAAGTGCTATTGCTATACCTCACTACTGGTATATCCATTTGTGAACAAATGCATAATTGTAGTGAGTGCAGATTTCCCATTTATAGTTACAAATTTGGAAGAGCTTGATATATTTTGTTAATCTACTAGGCAACCTGTGCCCTATTGGATCAGTGTTTCAGAGATATTTCCTTACCTTTCAGAGAAACAGAATGATCAAGGGTGGGCAAAAATGCAATGGGAGCTGGCATGACTTCCAAATTACTGCTAGTTTCCCCATTGAGATTCCTAGTGGGAATATAGCAAGAAGCATTTGAAATCCCCTTCCTTTCCAGCAAGTTGGTTGGGGAACTACTGTTGGGTGGGGAAAGAAGCAATGGATTGCAAGACTGGCTGGGAAGATGTCATGGGACCACATGACTGCAACAGCAGCTCAGCAGCAAACATTAGCACTGAAGCAGCCACAACTTTCCCAAATTTCATTCCCTTGGGAGTCATGGGTCCAGGATTTTGGATGCATTCTGTAAGTTAGCCCATTTGAGGTATCAAAAATTATTCCCTGGGATGTAGCATTTTGCTCAGTTACAGGTCATAACAATGAGTATATAGTAGTTATAGTAGTAATATATAGATACGGCTATAGTAGAGCACAAAGGGATGCGGTGGCTCAGTGGGTTAGGACGCTGAGCTTGTCGATCAGAAGGTCGGCAGTTTGGCGGGTCGAATCCCGAGTGCCGCGTAACAGTGAGCGCCTGTTACTCGTCCCAGCTTCTGCCAACCTAGCAGTTCGAAAGCACGTAAAAATGCAAGTAGAAAAATAGGGACCACTATGGTGGGAAGGTAACAGCATTCCGTGTGCCTTTGGCGTCTAGTCATGCTGGCCACATGACCACGGAGACGTCCTCGGACAAGCGCTGGCTCTTCGGCTTTGAAATGGAGATGAGCACCGGCCCCTAGAGTTGGAAACGACTAGCACGCATGTGCGGGGGAACCTTTACCTTTACCTTTATAGGAGAGCAACTGTATGAGCTCAATCAGCAGCTATGGAACACCATTGGGAAGCTTTTGGTATGTAAACTGATGTATGTTTATTCTGTGCTTGAGATAAAGGAGTGTGGAGCTTACTAGCTTTTGTCTTTTTAGGCACAATGACAATAAGACTTTCCTTGTCTGGATCAATGAGGAAGATCACCTTAGAATTATTTCCATGCAAAAAGGTGGAAATATGAAAGAGGTTTTCGCTCGCTTCTGTTCTGGGCTAACCCAGGTAAATATAATTAGTAATGAAGGCACATGGACTTTGCCCAGGGATCTAAGTTGGTGCAGCCTTCTGTACAATATCCAACTCAAAATTGTTGATTTATATTCAGTACAGACTTTAGGCAAACCTATTGGGATGTAGTGATGATAATGGGTTTCAAATTATCTGTTTAGGCAGAAGTAGTGGTGCAGTGAGCTTGAAGGTAAAAATGCAGGTCCTTCCTACCCTGGAGACTTCTTGGATATCACTCTATTTATTGAAGGAACAATGATATATAATGTATGTATTCCCTTTTGTCTCTGGCCAGAAATCTTGAAAGATTTGCATATTTAAGCCATTCTCCAACTCAGTTGTCTGTCTTGTTCTAACAGATACTGTAGATAGCTGCAATTTGGAAATGAGTTTCCAAAAGCAGAGAGGGCTAGTTCTAGCATGTCTTCAGAACTGGCATAGCTTATAATGATGTTTGGCCATTGCCTTTTCTAACATTTTGGACCATAATGGTGTCTATGCTGTGGTATGCCACCATAGTTGAGGTTAAGTCTAATTATTTGTAATCTAGACAGTGACTTCCTAAATTCTCCAGGCACATTAGGGTGTCTAAAATGTAAAATGTGACTAAAACAGTAAAGAAATAGCAATCAGTGAATTGTAGTTTATAAAATGAATCAAAATTCATCTGCCATTCATTTAAGATGAAAGTTATTAGCCCTATCCATCTTCATACTATGAAGCAAAAAATCTCAAACTCGCGACGTTATGAGACGTATTGGAACTGTTTTGCCATTGCCGGGTGGTTATGGCTTCTGGATGACGCGTCTGGCCCATGGGCTGGCAGTTTGACACCCCTGCTATAAAGCAAGGGGTCAGCAATCTCATCCAGCATCCTTTTATACGATCATGACAATCCCACTGCCACTGATTTTTGCATGACAATGCCAAAGATTCAAGTCTTTTTACCTGGATTATTGTCTGATCTCATACAAGAGCATAGTCTCACCAAATGCGATGGCCATAATTTATTATTTAATAAATTATTGTAATAGATCTATAATTGTAGTGTTCCATTGCTGACCATGAAAGATCTTTTCAGTTTTCTTCGAACTTGTGAAATGAAGGAGGTCTTTATAACTTTCTGTATTTCTCTCTAGCTTGAAGCACTTTTCAAATCCCAAAACTATGAATATATGTGGAATTCTCATCTGGGATACATCTTGACTTGCCCATCCAACCTTGGCACAGGTCTCCGGGCGGGAGTTCATGTTAAATTGCCTAATCTTAGCAAACATGAGAAATTTGGAGATATCCTCAAGAGGCTGAGGCTGCAGAAACGTGGTACAGGTGAGAAAGGAAGCATGGGTGATGCTTGTTTTATTTGTTTGAAATCAGTGAACCATTCTGTCCAGGACTCATGGGCCAGATTGTGGTGAATGATAAACATACAATAAAACCCATTTAAATAACTTCTGAGAGGCATTTAAAGATGTACCGTAATAAAAATCAGTTTAAACAAAATGGCTGGGGGAAGGTCATAGTACAAACAGATGAGTCTTTGATATATATATATTTTTAAAGATAAACATTCTCCTTCAGTCTAGCTTTTTGTATGCAAGGAATATTTTTTTAATGTAAAAGCTACTAAGTACAAGATCCTAGCATCCTTAGAGTTCTAATCAGTTTCTTTCTCTCCAACAATGAGAATTTGGCTTTGGGTGTCCTCCCTGATTTTGAAAAATGCCATACATCTATCAGTATTTAAGAAACATTTCTGCCCCTCCAGTTGGCAAATGCCATCTGATTGATACTTATTCAGCAGAGTCAAGATTTAATAGTTAAGCACAGATTGTCCTAGAATCTCATTCTGACAGCCCTCAACTTTGAAGTCTTAGCAGACATCAGGCAGCTTTTTACAAAAAGATTTTTGATATGCTGGCAAAGAATTCTGGGAATTCTGTAGCTCCAATATATTTGGTAACGTTGCCGCCCAAAATTTTTTGTTCTTCTTCTGATTTCCTGAGTAGCAGTAGCAACATTGCTGTTCACACTACTTAGGCATCATTCTGAGCAGGATCTGTCTATCACTATTTCCCTATATGTAGTTTGTCAAGAGTCAACTCCCAGTGACTCTTGGTGGCTTACAAATATTTATTTATTTATTTATTTATTTATTTGTTTTTATAAACCGCCCTTCTCCCGAATAACACTAAAACATCCAAAAACAAAAATAAGGAATAAAACATACCAAGATGACAGAACCTGACTGGAATGGAAAGAAAGATTCCAAAGGCCTGGAAGAAGAGGCAGGGCTTGAGGCCCCATTGTAACACTAGTAGGGCAGGAACCATGCAGATCTTGGGGAAAACCTTATTCTGCAGAGCAAGTGCTGCTACAAAGCTTCTGGCATTCTGCTACTGTTTAATTGAAGGAAACCATAATGTGCCCCCCCCCCGCCAGACTAAATTAGCCAGGCAGATGATAAGCTGTGGTATCAAAGGTAAGCAGTCCCCCAGGAAACCAGGCTCTATGCCACGTTGTGAGGTAGCTATGATGGCTACTTGGTCAGGCAGCCTCCATGGGTTCTTCACATTGCCCGTCATTCTGAGAAATCACTCAAGTAATGCATAAAGGGTAGCTGTTTAGGTCTGGACCTCAGAACTGCTCTGGAGAACCAAATACTTTAGTCAGAATGAAACAGCTCTGCTAGTGGTAGATTATGAAAATATTGTAAATCGGAAAGTGACCCAATTTATAGTGCTGCATTCTGCCTCATAGCAGGGATCACCCAATCTGGCAAGTAGCATCTACTCAAAAAATATAAAGGCTGAATTTCCAAGACCACTGTGGTATATTGAGGTGAGATGTATTCTAAGGCAGCTTAGTTTTAATGTAGGATATTTCAAAGGCATGGCCCAAATGATACGACTCCCTTAGTATCTGATAGCTCACACACACAATTCACTTCTGGAATTTAGGAACTATGTGCTGCTTTTCCTTACTAGAAGCTGTTTGAAAGGAGGTACATCCAGATAAGCAACCTGGATTTAATCCTCATTTTGTGATCCTAAGACTATCCTGCAGAATTCTTAAGATAAACATGCTGACCAGATGCTAGTAAAGTAGCACTGTTCAAACATGCTGGAATAAGAAGTGTGTGTGTATAATGTAATTATTTGGATTTGAATTCTGATCCTAATTTAACAATATATTCACTGTATCACAGAGCTTTTCATTTTGGTTCCTATCTTCTACTTTGCTTTGTTTTAGGTGGTGTGGACACAGCAGCTGTGGGGGGAGTATTTGATATCTCCAATGCTGACCGTCTGGGGTTCTCTGAAGTAGAGCTGGTGCAGATGGTGGTGGATGGAGTAAAGCTGCTGATTGAAATGGAGAAACGTCTTGAAAAGGGCCAGTGCATCAATGATATGATTCCAGCTCAGAAATGAAAAGCACTTTAATGTTCTAGCTCCTCACGCTTCTTCCTAACTTATTGGATGAATTATACATACAAAATAAGATGACGCTCCGATCAAAATCCTGGAGTCAAAAGAGATTTTCCCACTTAGTAACATTGTAGAAAGTCTTCCATCCACATGTGTTAGAGTTTATTTTTTGATGGCTGAAATATCACCGAGAAACTGAAATAAAACATCATTTGGCCTGAAAAGTATCTTGATTTTGTTATTGTTAAAAAAGAATAATAAGGTAACTAAAGCTACAATCTTACAGCTGTCTTAAAGCTGCAGTAGCTATAAGAAGATTCCAAGAAGCAGCACAGATCAAGAGTTCAGGCAATTGACCACCATGAATGGGCCAATGTCTATAGCAAGAGCTGTTTTTTTCCCCCCAAACTGGACAGCTTCAAGATGTGTGGACCTAAACTCCCAGAAGTTCCCAGTCAGCATGCATATCGTAAGAATTCTGCAGGATAGTCTTAGGATCACAAAAACATTTGTGTGAGCTGCTGTTTTGGTCTATTTGCAGTTAGAAAATGTTCACCACAGAAGAGTTCTGAACCTGAATGTTTCTCACTATAATGTTTCTCACTGTCTCTTGTTCCTTTAAACAAGTTCAAACAGCTACCAAAGCCAGGCCTTTTAAAAACACAACAACTTGCTTTCCCTATTCCTCTCCACCCCCATAGGATAGATACCATGTACACCACGTTTATCCAATATTCTTTTACTCAATGGTGCCCAGTCCCATTATAGGGATGGGGGGAAAGGAATAGGAGAAATAGTTCCTGTCTGCATTCCTTCAAGCAGATGCTTTTTTTTTGTACTCCTGCATCTTCCAAAATATTTTCTGGAGATAAATTCAAATGTTGCACAAACTTAATATTCATATTTGATGAGCAGAGGAGGGGGCAAGGACTAAATCTGTGCAACCAGCTTACTAAATGATTATATGAATAATATTTATTTGCTGCATTTGTATTTGCTGCCTTTCTCACCATGGATTATTGCTTAAGCATATTTATATCTAGCTAATGGATTCCCCCCCCATCTTCTGTTTCTTGCTCATGTCTAACGAGTGCCAAGGGACTGACCTTTAACAAAGATGGTGCAATTATGTCATAGATCACTGCTGATGGTTAGCATCCTGGTAAGATCCCCCCCCCTTTGGAGTCTCTTGGAAGAAAATCTGAGTCATCCTAGGATGGATTGCTCAAATGGGTCAGAAGGAGGCTGTAAAGGCCCATGGCTGATACAGGAGTTCCAAAGAAGTAGAATTAATTAAAAAGTGCACCAGTCCAAGCCTTGCATCTATTATACTAGATCCACTTAAATCCTTAAGATTCCATCTGGCTTGCATTTTTTGACATTATTTTGCTTTTTTTCCACAGAAGCTTAGTTCCAAATTTTATCTGGATGGCCATGCTTCCTCAACTGCTCATGGCGTAGTTTAAGTGCTTGAGAAGTTATCACATAATGCTGGATCATTGTTTTACTGCAAATCTCTTTGTAATGCTAATAATACCAGTCTTTTCCACCATATGTTCCCATCAGATGTGTAAAATTCAACTCTTAAGGATTCTCTTCCATGATCACACTGGCAAGTAGTTCTGAGAATTGAAGTCCATACAACTGAAGCACATCTAGATTGGTAAAAGTAACTTCAGAGCATAATTTGGTTTTCTGCAATGCTGCATCAGATGCTCACACATCCATCTTAAAGGCAGTGGGGCTTCCTCTTGTGTCATGAGATATACTGCTTCTAAAGATGGAGGTTTCATAAAATCATCATGACTTTAAATAGATCTGCCCTATATCTTGAAGGAACATGCATTCACTGACATTATCAATGCAATGGTGCTACTCAGACATGGACATACAATAATGAAATCTCAGGAACTCCTCATCAGCTAACTGGAGGAATGAATATTGTCCTAGCTAGGAACAAATCAAGAAGATATATATGAGTCATGAATTTTGCCTCTTATTTTAATCCAAGAGAATGTTGCACCTTAGGTTCCAAAACCTGGGTACCAAATCAAGAAAAATACCTAGATATTGACTTTTAGTGGTTCCTGAAAGCTATAGTGGCTTCTGGAACTTAAGGGTTGCCTCTGATAGGTACTTCGTTAATTCCTCTATTACTTTTACCCAGCACTGTCCCATAGAGAAAGATTTCCAATAAGGAATACTGCATCTTATGTTGCACTAACAATCTAAATTTTTAATCCTACAACAGGATTATAGTCAAGAAAAGAATCAACCCATTCAGTACTACAATATTGGGAAAACACATGGACCCCCCCAGTGGTACTGAACATCAACCTCCCACAACCTTGATTTATATGGCCCCGCTCACCAAATCAACACTGGGTGGCAAACAGAATTTAAAAAGAAAATAATATAAATAACTGAAAACATAATATATAATCAAAGAGAAAGAGAAATGACAGGCCTTCCTAGGTTCATGATCTTCATGGCTAGACAAATAGCCAAGTCTTAAGTGAAACCCAGCCAGCAGGGTTGGGGCCAATCTGATAAAATAAAATCTGAGCCCAAAGAAAGAATGTAATCTGAATAAGTGTATTAGAATTGGCCCTCCCTAGTTCTCTGGAACATAAAGGCAGAGAAGGGAGAGCAACATACAGACTTGCAAGACTATTACTGGAACCTTATAATAAAGTATGGTTTTGGTTTTGTATCTGGACTACCCGGAAGTGCTGACAAAAAGGCAGATTGAGAAATGTCCATAATTACACAGCATTGTGCAAGTTATCTACAAGATCTTAAGAACAAAAAATATCTCACACTTTAATATGGACAATAGCAGGGATAATTTGGTCCTTCCACAAAGAGGAAATAATGTGTTTTAATGCAAGTGAAGTGTTACGGTGAATGCTCCAACACTGGAAGTTTTTAAGAAGAGACTAGACAGCCATTTGTCTGAAATAGTATAGGGTTTCCTGCCTGAGCAGGGGGGTGGACTAGATGATCTCCAAGGTCCCTTCCAACTACTACTACTTATATTATTATTATTATTATTATTATTATTATTATTATTATTATTATTATTATTATTATTATTATTATTATTATTTTATTATTATTATTCATTGAATCAATTTAGCTTTCTTTTTACCTCTTGATGAATATTTATTAAACAAATGTGTATATTAATTTTCCTGAAGAAGTGAGGTGAGTTTTGATGGTATCTCCCATTTCACAGCTGCTCAGCTCACAAACAAATTGCAAAAACAACAGGAATCACTGTCTGCAGTACACGTTGGTAATCTCACAATTCTCTGACCAGCAATTTCAGCTGAAATGTCATCTCTACTTTTTTAGGGAAGTCTTCAGTTCACCATGTACTCGTTAGAAGCTAATAGGCATAATGTAGACTTTAAGAACTTAAGGTTTAGCCAATTCTCATTCCTTAATCACTTTGGAATTAATTTTTTTATTGCTCTTTAAATAATGAGAGCCTCCAGCAATGGCAAGCTTCATGGCATTCACTGGGTGAGTTTCCTTCTGTCGTTTGTGAAATAAATTTTAACTAAAAATTTAAGGGATTTTTTAGAATTAACAGTTAAAAGAGTAATCGAACGTTGATGTTGTTTATTGGACCCGTGCCCTTCCTGGCTGGCTTATGCAGCTAGGGAGAGGACACGAGGCTGGTTCCAGGCAGTTATATCTGCTTCTTTGGGTGAGGGTAATTTCCCCGCCGTCTTGAAGGAGGCGGTGGTGAGACCTCTCCTCAAGAAGCCTGCCTTGGACCCAGCTGTGTTAAACAACTTTCGTCCAGTCTCCAACCTTCGCTTTCTTGCGAAGGTTGTTGAGAGTGTGGTGGCGCATCAACTTCCTCTGGTTCTGGATGAAGCGGATTATCTCGACCCGTCCCAATTGGGCTTCAGGCCCGGGTACAGCACGGAGACGGCATTGGTCGCGCTGGTGAATGATCTCTGGAGGGCCCGGGACAGAGGACATTCCTCTGTCCTAGTCCTATTAGACCTCTCGGCGGCTTTCGATACCATCGACCATGGTATCCTGCTGCGGCGTCTCAGGGGATTGGGAGTGGGAGGCACAGTTTTTCAGTGGTTCTCCTCCTATCTCCTGGGACGCTCGCAGTCGGTGTTGGCAGGAGGACAGAGGTCGACCCCAAGGGCTCTCGCTTGTGGAGTTCCTCAGGGATCGGTCCTCTCGCCCCTCCTGTTTATCATCTACATGAAACCGCTGGGTGAGATCATTCGTGGTTTTGGAGTTGGGTATCATCAATATGCTGATGATACCCAACTTTTCATTTCTACCCCAAACCACCCCAGTGATGCCCTCACTGTGATGTCCCGTTGCCTGGAGGCGGTTCGGGTCTGGATGGGGAGGAACAGACTTCAGCTCAATCCTGACAAGACTGAGTGGCTGTGCATTCCGGCATCCCGGGACATTCAAAATGTTCCATCTCTTTCTATGGGGGGTGAGTTCTTACCCCCCGTGGATAGGGCTCGCAACTTGGGAGTCCTCCTAGACTCACGGCTTAATCTAGAAGATCATATAGTAGCCATGACTAGGGGGGCTTTCGCCCAGGTTCGCATGGTGCGTCAGTTGCGGCCCTATCTGGACCGGGATGCCCTGTGCACGGTCACTCATGCGCTCGTGACCTCTCGTCTGGACTACTGCAATGCTCTCTACATGGGGCTTCCCTTGAAGACCACTCGGAGGCTCCAACTGGTACAGAATGCGGCCGCAAGAGTTGTCTTGGGAGTTTCCCGGTACTCCCATGTTACACCTTTGCTCCGCGAGCTGCATTGGCTACCAGTTGTCTTCCGGGTGAGGTTCAAGGTTTTGGTGATGGTTTTTAAGTCCTTACATGGCATGGGTCCGGAATACCTCGGGGACCACCTGCTGCCGGTGTCGACTCCCCTCCGCCCTGTGCGTTCCCACAGAGAGGGCCTCCTCAGGGTGCCTCCGGTCAGAGAATGTCAGCTGGCGGCCCCCAGGGGGAGGGCCTTCTCTGTGGGCGCCCCGGCTTTATGGAACCAACTGCCGGTGGAGCTCCGGATGGCACCGGATCTCCGCTCCTTCCGGCGCGGGTTAAAGACCCATTTATTCGAACAAGCTGGCCTGGCCTGATGGGGGGAATGTCTGGGTTTTTATGGGTTTTTATATTTGACTGTTTTAATTGGGCAACTTATTTAATCTTTTTTTAACTTTTGTATCTCTATTTATATGCCCTGTTCACCGCCCTGAGTCCTTCGGGAGAAGGGCGGTATAAAAATCCAATAAATGAAATGAAATGAAAATGTCATAACGGTATAAACAGACTAAGGGACCAAATTGATTTTAATAAGATTCTGAAATTAAATATAAGATTTTAAAAACATGAATTATTCATGTTTTTGCATTCATAAGGACAACATGCTAACAGAAGCAAATAAAGATTATAATTAGAGGGGGAGAACACTTAATAATACAGAATGGAGTGAAATCTTTTAACAATGGATGCATTGAGAGATATTTGTGAACAATGGGCTCAGAAGTTAGTTTTAAATGTCTCTGCCATTATTGGCTAATGCTACGGAAGAGGAACAAGTACTGTATTTATTGGACAAGACTGAAGTTAACTCAAATGTGGATTTAAAAATGACAGACTACAAGAAGGATGTGGGAAAAGATGAAATATTGGATATACAAATGAAACCAGGGAATGATTTGATAACTAAAAAGAACATACAAATAATAAACCAGAAAAGTGTCTTGGATAACTTTTCTAAATTGGATTTACAAAAGGGATTTTTTGTCTTTTAAATTTATCTGATTAGGGTTAAAACAGTTATGTTGTTCAGTAAACTTTTATTGGATCTTTACTGATTAAATTTGAAGGATAATGTTAGGGAGATTTATTTAATGATAGAAAAGGAGATATAAATGTAAAAGGAAAGAAATCAAGTGGGTTTATAGGATGGCATTTTTAAACTATAGGTTATTTTTGGTAACCCTTAATGGATCTTTGCTGATTAAGTATTTATAAACAATGTGGTGACATATGGAATGAAGATTATTTGTTATATTTTAAGATATAGTGATCAGTTGTTAAAGTTGTTTATATTTGCTGGAACGAACAGGAAAACCCTTTCCTTTCCATTATACCTTGTATCAATTTTCTCTGTGCAATTAATGTTTAATAAAATATTATTATAAAAAGTTAGTTGTACTTCAGAAGGCAGTAAGAATTATGAACAATTAATTATGGAAAAGAATGTAAGGACCACTAATAATGAAGGACTAATCCTAAGAATGGAAAATACAGACAACAGATATATTCAAGAAACAAATATTAAGCAACAAATAATAATCTCTGAAGATCATTTCTTTTTCCACATGAAATATAACCTGGAAATCAGTTTAATCTCGAATGAAAATATAATTTTTGTCTAGCTTATAGTTTCAGAACATACACAAATCTCAATTTCACTTATTTCTGAGTTATGAGGTATTTGGGATACAGTACTCAAAAGGTCTCCTTGTTCTGGCTCCAGAAACCTCTCCCCCCATTGTTTTTGCCTTTTTTACTAGATTGAGTCATGCTTTAGTTCACTTGTAAAATTAATCACAAGTAAATTAAAATTAATGGGAACTAAAAAAAACTATACCAGCTCCCTAGATGGAAGTAATTTATATGCAAAAATGGGAGCTGTTCACACCATTTACAGAGACCAAATTAATCTCCAAAAGACAAGGCCTCACAATGAGAACAGATCATTCATCCAGGTTATTAGCATGAACTGCATTGTATTGAACAAAGCTGGATTGGGTGTTTCTTTTCTTGTCAGCAAGTACAGATGCTCATTTATTTAAGTCTGTTTCCCACATTACCAGATTGATAGCAAATGAGGCAGGGGCAGTAAAGGCCAAACCAAAGCTCTGGATTGTTTTGGTTAAGCTTCTGGTCTGAATCCAGCTGTTAAAGCACATCCTCTGGATTCCCTGTACAAGTCAGGAAGACATTCAGTAAAAAGCCTTGAAGGAAAGCCTTTTAATGCCTCCCTAAGTTTTAGATGGAGCAAAAATGTGTAAGGGTTGTAAAAGGGAACAACTACCAGGTAAGCAGAAAGCCCCTCTCCTCCTCCTAAGGAATATTTGGCTGGGGGTGATTTAGCCAGACTTTGTGGGAAGGTGCATTTGTTGGGAACAGCCATTTGCTTCAGCAAAGACTCCTCTGGGTCCCGTAAACCCTGCTTCACGGACTTCAGATTGTTTTTCAGCCTTGTGGACTTTGGATCATGCTTTGTGGACTCTGAAAATCATTTGTGGACTTCAGGCTTCCTCCTTGACTTGTGAGTTGGCACCTGTGATTGTTGGACCTAGTTTGTGGGACCAGGTTACACTGACTCTGGAGGATTGTCTTAGGGGAAAATTGGTACCGTTGGAAGGCTGTCTTGTCACAGTAACTGTGCAATAAACAGACTTTATTGACCCAGGTCAGAACATCCTTTGTAGATGCCCTTTTCTCCAAACTTTTCTAATACAACAGAAAATAATTCCATTTGGGTGTACAATATTCTCTGTTAGGCTCATTTCAGCAAATCAGCTTCTGCTTTCTGAACCAGAGGTTACAGCCCTCCTGTGGTCATGGGTTTCTTTTCTAGGGAATTAGCAAACTTCTTCTTGCTTCCATCTATAACTTTCAGTTCTGCTGTCTGATCAGATGTGGCCTTAGCTGGTAGCTGACTAGCTTCATAATAGAAAACAGACAACATTTTGAAGCACACACCCAATTTTGTGGCTGCATCTTTTCATCAATTGCATAGCAGGAATAGTATGGAACAGATGCACTAGGGAATGCCAACTGATTCTCATTTGACTGACTCATAGCTGTCAGGAACATGTGAGTGAACAAGACCTAGATTTTTAACTTTTTAATCATCGGCAAGAAACAGAGAAGCCAGAGTGTGCAACTTTTGTTTCTATGGCAACTAGACAAATAAGACTCATTTCAGATAAATGTTCTGTTTGCAAAGGGACAATGCTTACATCCCTAGAGATTAGCTAGCCCTGAGTTAGCCCCCCCTCCCCAATCTTATCTTTATTACTTTGCAATCAAAGTGAGTTGGGCCATTTTGATATAGTACAATTATTTTGCCAAAATGTATCAAAAAGTCTTGCTTTCAGATGTCCCTTTCTCATCAGATGCTTTTATTTAGGATGCTCCCTGACAAGAATCTCACATCTATTTAATTCACTTTTAGAAACTTAATTTTTAGATGCCAGACATTAAATTAGCAAATGCCATTTCTCTTATGGTTGACAATTTTACTTTAGGGAATCTCTTCTTGCTGTTGCAATACTGCTGACACATTGACTTGTGAACTGTGAGAAGAGTCATTAAAAAACTGAACAGATTAACGGTCAGATTGCTCCGCAAGAAACTTTTGTGCCCCAGGTGGACATCACAAAAACATTGGTCCTTATGCCTCCCATTTTCTCTCCAGTAGCAACCCTGTGAGGTGAGTTGGGCTGAGACAGACTGGCTGACCCAGGGTCACCCAGCCAGCTTTTCATGCCTAAGGCAGGACTAGAATGTACTGTACATCTCTTGGCTTCTAGGTCAGCATCTTAACCACTACACCAAACTGGGTTAGTTTAAGAATGCAGCAGCTAGGCAATTAAGGGCTAAAAGATACATTTTGGTTGTTGTCAATTTGCAGTCTTGATTTAAGGTACTGGTTTTAATGGCTAAAGATCAAGTGTCTCCCTACTCCAGTATGCACTTACCTGATTTTGCCAAGATAACAGTGATGAAGAAAAATCATTTTATTCTGTCCAAGCTCACCAGTCTTTTCATTCCTCCCCCTACTCTAGAGGGAGATTCTACCACAGCATGAGACATTTTAAAAAGAACCCTGATAATGGAAATTTGAAAACAAATAGTACTTATTTGGGAATACACTGAATATAACAGTCAAGTCTTCAATGATTTATAACATATCTGCAGATGTGTCTGGAGGAATTAGACTCTCCCTCCTCCATTGCAAGTTGGGGTTTGGACTGCAATGGCAGGAGCAAAACAATCTTGCAATGCTAATGATTGGTTTCATTGCTATAGTGTAAGGCAGGTGGAGAAAATAGAAGGCAGGCTAGTGATTATACTCAGTGCGGATTGGATTACTATGCTATAAAGAAGAGTTAATTACAGAGACTTGCAATAGAATCCATTGATAAACTTATTAGGCAACAGCAATGCTGAGATCAGTTTTAATTCCCAATAAAAGTCACTTGTCCCTTCCTGCCCCACTTAGCAAAGCAAATGGTCCTTAGATGTCCTCTTAGCCAAAATGAGCTGTAATTACTTGTATAAAGATTGATTGCATTTATAAGTCCCCAATCTCTCTCTCTCATTTTCATCACCATCACTGCCTCTCCCTAGGGCAGGGGTAGGCAACCTTGGCTCTTTTATGACTCTTGGACGTCAACTCCCAGAATTCCTGAGCCAGCAAGAATTGAAGTCCATGAGAGCCAAGTTTGCCTACCGCTGCCCTAGGCATATCTACCCTTCCGATCAGATCAGAAAGAATGGGCACGCTCCTAGTTCCTTCCCTTAAACATCGCCACCTCATAGGATCGATGCAGGTCAGCAGATCTCCATCTTTTTAGCCTTTTGAAAAGCATTTTAAGACCTGGCTTTTCCTCAGTCTCTAGAATATGTTGAAGTGGATCAGAGGATTTGATAAGAAAGTTGGAAGTTTAACTTCTGTGCCAGCTTATTAATGTTTATGGCTTTAATAGATTTATATTATGTTGTTTTTACTGATATTGTCTTAAACGATTGGGAGCTACCCAGAATTTGACCTATGATGGGCAACTATATAAATGTTTTAAATAAACTCACAAGCGTAGCAAAAATGTGAACCTTTTTTTTCTTGTGTTACACTTTTTCCACAGACACACCTTCACACAAATACATAGCTGTTAGGGAGATATACTGCAACTTTTTGTTTGTAAGGCTCCACTTCCTGCCTTCCATTTTAAGAAAGTGACTAAAGGCAGACTGTGTTTTTAGTATCAAGTCTTTCCTGTAACCCTCACTTGATGTTTTTTGTGTCTGTGGGTAGTTATCTTGACTTCCTGTGCAATTACATTTCCTAAGTCTTAATAGTAGAGACTTGCAGAGGCTAACACCAGACTGGAACTTAAAAAATGCCTTGCTGAGACAGCATATTTACTTTTGTTGAGTAACTAGGGGGTGCCACAAAGAAGAGGGAGTCAAGTTATTTCCCAAAGCACCTGAAGGCAGGATAAGAAGCAATGGACAGAAACTAATCAAAAAGAGAAGCAACCTGGAACTAAGGAAAAATGTCCTGACAGTTAGAACAATTAATCAGTGGAACAACCTACCACCAGAAGTTGTGAATGCTCCAACAATGGAAGCTTTTAAAAAGAGACCCGACAAACATTTGTCTGAAATGGTATAAGGTTTCCTGCCTGAGCAGGGGGTTAGACTAGAACACCTCCAAGGTCCCTTCCAACTACTACTACTACTACTATATTGTTACTACTACTACCACTACTACTATAGGGTTCTTGAAACATTGTAGTAATGGCTTTCCACAGCCTGACACCTTCCAGATACACTAGACTACAGTTCCCATAAATGCAACTGCAGAGTATCAGTTCTAAAATTTTCTTTTAAATTCTACTGAGCTACTAAATTCTACTGGGGGGACGGGTTTGGGATTTTATTGTTGTTTTTTAATATATATATTTACTGTTTTAGTTTGGGCATTGTATTTAATTCTTTTTTAACTTTTGTATTTTTGTATTTTTATATACTTGCCCTGTTCACCGCCCTGAGTCCTTCAGGAGAAGGGCGGTATATAAATAAAATTATTATTATTATCATTACTGGGGTCATTCAACATGTCAAATTTATAAAACCCTCATGGTTTTAGCCTCCAAGTAATTGAAAGGGGAGTGATCTTACTATTAACCAACATGTGGATGACATCTATTAGGAAGGTTCTGCTGCTTGTAGATATGACCTGCAGATTATCTTGGTAATGGCATTCCTTCTGAGTTGTATTGAAATACACAGGACCACTTATTAATACTTGAGCACTTTATATTTAATTTTAAATATAAATCTAGCCTTTTGAGTGTTTTATTTTTCCGTTTTTATTTGCATGCTGCCTTAGAGCTCTTCTGAAAAAAAAGTCAGCAAGTCTTAAAAATAAACTAACCAAATTAACTGTGCATCTGTTATTCTTTATAATTTCATCATTCATCTTTCAGCAGATTTTTCTATTCATGATAACCACCAGTGTATATGAATTTTTTCTATTTCTGCACCTGAGAGACACCGTGTGGCCACTAAGGTCATTACAATTTTGTGGAGCTAGTCTTGCTGTTCAGATAGGTATAAATTCCAGAGTTACTATATTACTTTGGTTATGCCTTTTACAAGAACTCTTAAAAATGATCCTGCTGTCATCCTTCCACATGAATAGGATTCTTAAAAAGCTCATGTGAACAGATTGATCATACCATTCATTTGTAAAAGTCTTCAGTATCTTTTTTGGGCCCATCCTCTCCCTGCCTCCAGGTTAATAGCTGGGATTTTAAGGACTTATTATTGTCCCTTCAGTCAATTTACCCTATTTACCCTGAATTTAAAAACATTTATTTTTAAATCAAGGAGCAAAGGGTTTACTGTTATTCATAGACACAAGAGATATTATAAAAGGATACATCTTTTTAAAAATATCTTGTCAAAAATACTCCAGCCTGTTCTACATAAGCTTCTGGAAAAACACAATATGTGAGTGGAATCCTTGATGCTTGCTAAGCTTGCTAAGCTTTTCTTGACAACTTTCATTACCACACTAGTTATTATCAGTGCAAGTAATAATCAGTGAAATGTCTACTGGCAAACAATGAAGCTCAGAGAGCACTAAGGACTCCATACTTCAACCCTGAGCTACTTATATTCTCTTCTATTGGTACAATACACAAGACCTGCTGAAAAGGAATTAGAGTAGCTTCTACCAAGAAAGCAATGAACATGAAGACTAAGTAGTAATTAAGTAGATGCTACAACATAAATGTAAAATTTCCCAATTCATGTGTTGAGACATGGATCACTGACTGCAAATGTGCTAGTTCTGCATGTAAATGGACCCATCCAGCCACTCAGCTTCCCACATGAATTTGGGAATGAGTAGTGATGTAACCAAATCATTGAAGGACACCTTTTTAAAAAGACAAAATCCAAAACTGACTTTGAAGAAAGAAACCTAGAATTGTAAGGTACAGGTTTACAAGAAAATTCAATTTTTACTTAAGCATTATGATACCTAGGGACAACTTTCAGTATTCAGGTGTTTTGGATTATTTGCATAAGGCTTTCATTAGCCTTAACACTAGGAGATGGGTATTTTAATTTAGGAAGATATTGGGTTTTTGCATTCATTTCAGCATTCTAGTGCTATGATTGCATAAAAAACAAATACATTGGCATATTCAATATACTGTTCAAAATACTACAATAGTCATAAAGGTAAAGGTTCCCCCGCACATGCGTGCTAGTCGTTTCCAACTCTAGGGGCCGGTGCTCATCTCCGTTTCAAAGCTGAAGACCCAGCGCTTGTCCGAGGATGTCTCCGTGGTCATGTGGCCGGTATGACTAGACACCAAAGGCACACGGAACGCTGTTACCATCCCACCGTACTGTAGTGGTCCCTATTTCTTACGTGCTTTCGAACTGCTAGGTTGGCAGAAGCTGGGACGAGTAACTCGGGATTCGACCCGCCAAACTGCCGACCATCTGATCGATAAGCTCAGCGTCCTAACCCACTGAGCCACCGTGTCCCTTATAGCATCTGATAAAAATAAAATTGTGAGAGCCAGCATTTCAGAATGCCAGCACTTAATTTGCTGTTTTTATATCTGCCACTAAATTTTATACAACTGATTGACTACTATAGAAAACAGGTACTAAACTAGGTAAGTTTCTTGAAAGGAATACCTCAGAGCTTTTCATACTTTTATAGGAAACAATACTTATATAGCTACAGTATAAAGTTAAAGCAGAAAGTGTAGGAAATGTTTGGCTTAGTGTAATTATTTGTTTCAAGCAATATTATCTCATTCTTCAACAAAATTATATATCCCAAGCAGTATCAGGTACTGGATCAACTAAACATAGGCATTGATCACATTCTTAAAGAGCAAATTGGAAATGACATTATTAACATTTGAACCACACTTACAATTCAATTGGAAACAAGAAGTCCAGAAAAAGAAAGTATAATGGTGGTGTAAGCAGGATTTTGAGTTTCTCTGGCAATAATAGCATTTCCAAAAATCTGCATCTTAAGAATGGATAGCAAGAATGCTATTACTACAGGCAGAAGCCATTTTCCTTTCCAATGTCTACGTATATAAGATGACTGCATCATACTGCTAAGATAAGCATCCCAATGTGTCCCCTGGTAGAATAAACAGCAGCAAACGAATTGGGTAAATTATGAAGTAGACAATTGAATCTTTAGTTAAATAGGTGCTTTAAAATTCTAAACCTTTGAATGAATTCAAAATTAAGATGAGTAAAATATAGGTTACTGACAAATAGAAACAAGTTATGGCAGGTGACAAATTTATTAGAAAACCTATAGCATCACCGGAAGGTTTGTATTGCAGAAGACCTTTAGCACAGAAATTATGAACATGGTAAAATCTCATTCAGCAAGTCTGCAGACTCTAAAGAATATATATTATCATCTTGAAACATCCTTTTTATTTCTCACGTTTGGCCTGGCTCTCTTCAGAACCATATAAAAACGGGCAATTTTTATGCATTAAAAAGTTCAATTAGCTTAAAAAAATTTAAACAGGAAAGATAACAGGACAGATGGCTACTCACCTGAAGTTTTAAATAATTGCCCTGAAATGTTATTTATTGCTTTGACAAAATGGAAAATCAGTACTTGCTACAGCCACTGTTGAACAATTGTTATATCTCTATACAGAATACTGTTCTTTTTTAAAAAAAAAAACAGAAGTCAGTCACTTTGTGCTGTACTACAGCAATGCAGGATTAATATAACATCTTTACAAAGTTTCACGGGAGAATTACACATAGATGAAAAATGTCTGAAACATTCAGTATTCTGTACTACCATTCTGGATTGAATTTATTTGGGTGCCTCCAAATGAAATATTATAATTCAATTCACTGCATTTTAAATGAAGTTTTTTGCTAGACCATATATCTAATACATGATAATTTAAGCTCCTGCCAAATTTGAATCAAAAGGCATTGATTCAGTCAGCAGAAAATATATCATCCTATGATTTGATTTAGAAAAATCATACCTAGTTTAGTAAGGACCAGCAGAGGAGATAGCAGTTTGAAAAAGGCAGATAGTTGCAGCAAATTCATGTAGAGTACACCCTAAAAATTGCTTCGTATCAGCAAGCCTTCTTAAAAAGTGTTTTAGTCATCATAATTACACTGAATGTCTGAAGCTTTGTCATAAGCTTAGAAAATAGAAGTTTAGATTAAAGGTCCAGGGACTGGATTTATGCATCCAGCATAACAACAAAGCCATTTACAAGATTTCCAAATGGAAATTATGATCTATCATGTCACTGGCAGGCAATCCTCTCCATCTCCACCTCCCCATCCTCCCCCCACTTCCGTTTTCCACAACTTTTTGTCTCTAAGGGCAGACTTTGCTATACAGTATTGATGTAATTAATGATAAAGGAAGACTGGACCAGCAACAAGGCTTTAAGGAAGTTTAAGCCTCTTAACAAAATCAAAACACCATAAGATAGACTTAGAATAGCTTTCCTCAATCCTCTATTCTCCCTAATATTTTTTTACCATTCCCATAATTCCCAGCCTGCATAACCAATTTTAAAATCTGGACAGCAAACAATTGTGAAAGACCAAGCAAAACATAAATCTTGACAGGACAGATCATACTTTCTCACTTTTATAAACTATCCTGATAGTGTTCTGTTTATGATTAACATTATCAATCATTGTACAATACCTACAAGAAAGTTAAATTACTGGAATTCAAGAATTCTCTCTCTTGATCATTTTTTGCTGATCCGGCCCAGTTATTTTGCCACAGGAATTTCTTTCACACTAGAAATGTCTGAATAGAAATGCATTATTATAAGGTAGCTTAAATGCAAAATTTCTATCAATTGTCCAGGCTGTTTCTATAGGATTTCATTACCAACAAGTTTTCCCTGCACCAGCCTCACTGAAATGAATGGGAGTTGAGAACAAACTTTTCAAGTAAAAATTTTAAAATTATAATGCGTGCTAGAAAAAAACAAAATGAGGATAAAATACTCAACCAGCTTAGCAAAGAAAAAAAAGAAACCTTGAAGCATTTCCCCCACAATTTTAATTATCATAATTAAGTAATTTAAACTGATTTCAGACTTAAATAATAATAAATAGAAGAAAAGAAAGAATGATTTGGGGGGAAAATTTAAATGTCATGAAAATTAATTTTTTAAAAAACAGGAATAACGTTCACACCCATAAACCCAAACCTTCATAATCTTAAACACAACAGTGAACTGTGAAACTTGTGTTTACCGATTACTTAGTATTTTTAAGGGCTTTCACCTTGGCCATTTCAATTTTAGCACCAAAATTAACCTGGAAGAGGTACTGGTACAGTTCTGATGCTATAAATGGTTTACATATAATACTTTTATATTATAATTGTACACACATACTGTACATTCACACATCCACACAACAGGAGGAATATCCAGATGTATACATGGTGTGTTTTAGATTGTTTGTCAAGACTCAAAAGCATTGGAAATAAAGCAGAAGGGAATATTTTACATAGGCAACTTTAATGCTGTAGTGCACTTATAAAAAAAGTCCAACTTCCCTCCCAGCTCAGCAGCTTGTCTGAACTGTTTTAATATCATGATCCAGAAGATGCAGAAGTTATTGCCCTAAGTATTCTATACATGACCATCGGTGTCCTCAAAAACAACAACAAAAAAACACCACTTGAATTTGCTACTTAATTTACAAACTTGATTGCTCTTCTCATTACAGCTTTAATTCATTGGCAATTTTGGAAGCAATGTTTTTAAAAGCTATGGATGTTCCCGAAATCCGTTTAAAGCGAACTCCATTCAGAGACAGTCTGGGTAGCTTACACACCTCCATCTCCCATTGCACGAGGTTTTCTGCATGGCCATCCCCATGGACACAGAAAAGCAAGAAACGTTCCCTCTGTTCATAGTCACAATTATTGGCATCCAGGACTTTGCGAATTTCCCTCATCATATCATTTGGATCCATTGAACTGGTAGTTTTCATACTCCAAGTAAATCGTAGTGAACGGGGTTTGGCTTCTTTGTTGTCATCCTTCTGATCAACAGCCACGTTACGACTGAAATGAAATCAAGTTTCAGTATTCACGGATGAACCTGGAAGTTGCTGTTAGTAAAAGCTATTGTCTTTTGAAGCATGCATTATTAAAAGCATTCTTCTATCAGTATTAAAAGCTTAGGTTAGTGTTTAGCAACACATGAATTAGACACAGGCCTATAAAGCTAAAAAAGGCCACAGTTACTTCCTCCTGAAAACAGATGTTATGGGGGTGGGGTGAGGGCTGCAAATGGAAGTGTGACTATAGTATTGCATATTACTTTGCTGCAACTTCTCTGCTCCAAATGTTTCTCCCTTATTGATCATATTCCTATCCTCACAGAATACCAAATAAATAGGCTTGCCTCTGCCAAATTTTACAGATATATTGAAGGAAATTTACAACATTGGCAATTGGGGGTTTTAAGGAACAACTTACACTACTAAGACTCTTTAGGGAAAGCACAATAAATTGGTGCTGCACTTCAAACAGGTGCAGAAGACCTATTAGAACAGACTGTTTAAACGATTATAATTGTTAGAAGATGACTTCAGACTTAAAATTTTCTATTTTCTTTAAAAAAATAAACAGATTATAATTTTTCATGTTTTACATTAATAATATGAGTTCACCAAATTCTTTTATAAATTGTCATTCATAATTTGTATGGGTGAAAAAATGTCATTTATGTTTTCCTCCAGGAAAAACAGCAAAATTAACATACTTATTCCAAAACTGTTATACTGTAAAGGTAAAGGTAAAGGTTCCCCCGCACATGCGTGCTAGTCGTTTCCGACTCTAGGGGCCGGTGCTTATCTCCATTTCAAAGCCGAAGAGCCAGCGCTTGTCCGAGGACGTCTCCGTGGTCATGTGGCTGGCATGACTAGACGCCAAAGGCATATATAGGTAAATTAGAATTAAAATTATAAACTGCAATCTGGTTCAATTTACACCAGTAGCTGTTAAGATTTTTGTTTATTGTTTATTGGATTACAGTCTTCTGGGTGAAAATTCAAATTCATTTGATTCTATATGACAAATGGGCCTCATTCCTTTCCCAACCCAATTTCCTTACTCTCTGGGGATAAGCTAAGAGAAAATGAGGTCACAGGAATTTTTAGAAGTTCATACTCTTCTGCTGCTTGATCCTGTGAAAACTGCCATGCCCTTCTGAAAAGCATTAATCACCTAAATTCTAAAAATTCATTTAATTTCCCAGCATGTGGTATTTTCTAACAGGATCCTAGAGATGGTGGTGGTTGGGGTTTTTTAGGCTAATAAAATCTAGGAATTTATGTAAAAAATATTAGCTCATCATTCAGACGTTACAGACATTTCTGTGATTAAGTCCTAGTCACATGAAACTGCTCCTAGGGTAGGATGTTTTCCCATCGTAGAATCTGAACTGGCAATTTCAGCATGTAGCTCCTTTATCTGGAAATGAAAGTAGCTTCCTTTCAAGACAATCTGAAGCTAAACAGAGAGCATTCTTTAGCAGCAAACTACCTGCTGGATCTCTCAGAGCTGATTTATTACACTGCAGCTGAGATCACAGATTTTTTATAAGGATATGGAAGTAGGTCTAGACCTGCATGAGAAATCAGAATCATGTACTTTGAATGACTTAATCACAGTTTCGCAGGTAGGAGGCATTTTGGGTTTGATATTGAAGTCACCAGCACCACACCACCAACACCCTTACATATTTTGAAGGAGGGGAGAACGAGACATACTAATCTAAGTTAAAATTTTAAGCAAAAAACATTTTTCCCTCACCTTGAGCCCTCATATCTCCCATTCCTCTCATATTCAGTCGGGAGCCTCAATGAAAACAATGCCGAAGCACAAAGAAAGCAGGAAAGAGAAGACAAATCTTACACTAGCACAAATAATGATGGCAGAACACTGCACACTGACATCTCATTCAATTTAATTGCAATTCACTGCTTGGGTTTAAACACATGAGTACATTCAGGATATCAAGCATGCCTTTTTCTATATCAAATATATAGGTATTTGCTATTTGAGATATTCTAGAGATATTAGAAAAAAATTGGTCGTGAAAGATTCAATTACTTGTAGAAGATGCTAGATAGGAAGGAAAAAAATTAAAGCAATAGAAATTCATTTCAGCTTAAGATAAAACTAATAGAAGCACCTTCTATTTGTGTTTTATTCTTCCCAGAATTTTGGAAGCATTTTTTTGATACATAAATTTCCTAATTTTATAGCCAAATTGATAATTGCTGTTCACAGTATCCACATTTTCAGTTAGAAATGTTATTATTCTGTAACTTCATGTACTTAGCATACTTCTACCTTACCTGTTAACAATAAATCTTTAAAGAAAATAGAAATAATACAAGACAAATATGTCTTAACTCTTTCAGGAAGAAATGAAAATAAAACTTGCATAAACTGTATGTGAAACAAGAATCTCAACTAGCCTTCTATATTTTCTAATTAATATATGGTTTTAAAAAGATATATATATATAAAAAACTCTCTTTAAAATAAATTTCTGCCTATGACAAAATTACTGTCAATGGATAGATAAATAGCTAATAGAGTAATAAGGAAGAAATCCTTTCTTGGCACTATATGTTCAGAGCTATCTATATTATTTTTAGAAGATTGAGATACTGAACTGAAATATGCTCTTATCCGAATCCCTAATTGCAGAATTGTCACAGTTTTGTGTGGAATTCTGTATCAGGGCTTTTCAACCAGTGGTACATTGACACCTGGCAGGTGGTACGCGACCATCCTAGAAAAGAGGTAGCGGGGGAGGGGAATGAGCTGAACCGGTGGCAGCACTGCACAAGCCTGGGCGAGAGATGGCTGGAGCTGCAGGGCTGTCAGGGCTCAGTGGAAGCGCATGGATCAGGGCCAGGCTCCAGCTGTAGCTCGGCACTGATCCTGGCGCTTCTGAGGCCAGAAGAAGCGCCGATCAGCTGGAATGTTGCAGCATCTCCAGGGTCTTGTGATTTACATTCAGATGCTTGGCAACTGATTCATATTTATGACGGTCACAGTGTCCCAGGGTCATGTGAAGTGACCAAAACCTTCTGCAACCATCCAGCAGACGGGGTGAATAAAAACCAAACACCCCACCCCCACCCCACCCCTGCTGCCAATCCTCAACACAAATGCTCACAACCATGAAAACCTTGGACAGGAGGAAGAGTGCTGCCAGGCGGGCAGGCAGGTGTCTTGCTCGGCTATGGCTTGGGGGGCACTTTTCAGTGCCATTGTAACTTCGAACAGTCACTAAGTGAACTGTTGTAAGTCAAGGACTCTGTACTTTATCACTTTTTTTTTGGTCAAGTTTTTGACACCTTGCTAGGCGACTGGTGGTATTTGGATGTTGCCATATCCTAAAAGTGGTACAATGGGTGAAAAGGTTGAAAAGCCCTGTTCTATATCACACTGATATAGAAAGTTTTACCTCAAAAGTCGAGATAAAATATAGTAACAATAAAAATGTATTTGATTGGCTCAACATATTCAGGTGAAATTCTACATCTATTCTGTACAGGAAACAAGGCAGTAAGGCAATGGCTAAATATATTCTAAAGAGGCTGGCTGGTTGCTGTATGAAAATGAAGCTGGTTTATATGAATGTCTGAATTATTTCACAAATTTGTGAAAACTAAACTTATTTCTTTTTGCAGTTCAGTGCACTTTGATTTAAATCTATTAAGGATTTATAATTATGTAATCTAGAGCTCCATACAAATGTGAAGTCCAATTCTGCAGAGCTATAAAATTTGACAGTAGCATTATACACAACAATTCAAATGCTAATTAATGTTATATTAGAAATACTGGTCTCTAACATAACATAAAAATATAATATAACTTCTGTTAATTTGCATTGTGACTTAGAAAAGCAAAATATAATGGAAGATAGCAAAAGATAAATAAGAAATGTAATCTTTGGCTATAATTTATTGTTTTGGCACTGTGTTATGCAAGGGAACTTGTACGGGTAAATTTTTTTAGTTTGTTAATAAAGTGCTGCAAGATATATGCTAAACATTATAAATCAAGCAGTTAACTCAGTTAAGCCGATAAGAAAAACCTAATAGGAATTTATAATTGGAATACTGGTGTATGGCTGCAACAAAACCAGATGGCTTTTATACTGTCAATTAAGCTGTAATTGACAACAATATAAGCAGAATGCGCTAAAATTAAAGTTATAAATATCAATACGGAATCAAAAGTGCTTTTTAGACAGTCTTCTCTTAGTGATTTCAGTGCCTGAATCGTTTCTACTGCTGTTCTGTTGCTTCTTTTAAAAATATGTTTTAATACATTTTTATATTTTAAATTACTTGATTGGCGGGGGGGGGGCTCGGACAAGAGTGTTAAAAAGTTATAAATAAACAAAACTAAAATAGTCACTGGTTTTATAACTCTATTAAGAAGTAAAATGTATTAGTTTTAACTCAAAACAAGGATACCTCTATTTGCTACTACCAGAAGAGCTGTATAAAACTACACAAAAAGCAAGACAAAGCTGCTATGATGCAAACACCACTGGGGAAATATATGGAAGACTACACATAACTGTATTTGAAATGGTTCTGTCACTGGGGAGAGGTTTTAAGTAATTTTACAGGAAGTAGTAGCAGTTTTTATGTGTAAGATTGTAACATAACATTTGTATATTTTTGTCTCAAAAACTGAAATGAAATGTCTCAAAGATTATATACTTTCATTCAAGATTATTCCGAAAATCCAGTGGCCTAATTAACCAAGGTGCTCTCATAGAAAAATAAAAGGAGGCAATGTCTACAGAAAACATGCTTTCATTTAATTTTGAATAGAACTGAAAATAGTGGGGAATAGTGTTCTTACTGAGGACTTGTGCATTTCATTTGTGTGAAATATGCTTCCTGGGATGCCCACTGACAACAGCTTTAATTATGTAAGCCTTACAACATATTTTGGCCTGCAAGAATCAACAGCTGAACTCAATCTATAGGTGGTCCTCAACTTATAACAATTGGGACCAGAAAATTTGTTGTTAAGTACGGTTGTTAAGTGAGGCATCATGTGATAGCACTCAATGTTACATTTTTTGCCAGTCATGAAGTGAATCACTGTGATCGTTAAATGAGACATTACATGACTGGCATGCAACCTTGCCACTGGCTTCCTTGTAGGTTTTGATTGTTGGAAGGTGGCTAGGAAGGTCGAAAATGGCAGCCGCTTGATCCGAGGACACCGCAACTGCCACAAATATGAGGTGGTTGTCAAGTGCTTGGATTGCTATCACTTGACTGCAGGGATGCTGTGATAGTTGTAAGTACGATGACCTGTTGTTAAGGTACTTTTTTTCAGCACCGTTGTAAACTTTGAATAGTCACTAAACTACCTCTATTTAGCTCAAAGCCATTGCAAGCTGACAACTATACATGCAAAATAGCTCTAACAGTCTTAACTATTATACTATCAAACGTTGAACAGTATTTGCCAATAGAACAGATTCTCCCTTCTTCCTACTCAGAACTGGGAAACTATCTAGCAGCCAGGAGACGGGAAATAAAGCAAAGGCAACTCCTATTGCATAAGAAAACTCTGCTTATAATGCATATGGACTGGATGCAGTCCATATGAAAGTGGAGAAGCTCTCTGTGGGAAGAAGATGAAGCCAAGTGTATGAAGAGAGGCTGAAGAGAATGAAGACAGTAACAAAAAATACAAGTACACACTAACTGATGACTAATTTTGCAAATAGCAAAGACAGTGACGCAACCAGCTCTAATTACACATATATGCAACAAGCTACATTCCACTTTTTCGTAAACCAAGGAGTATGAAAAATTCTTCTCAAACTTGCAGATTATTTAGGCAAGCTCCAACAAGCTCTTCCTGGCTGCAGACTGACAAGGGAGAAGTAGGAAGCAACGGCTTCTTTGTTTCTCCTTCTTTTCTGATTAACATATTCATCAATATCAAGCAAAAATACCACCTTCCATTTTTACCAACACACGCACACTTTCTGAAAAACTTGAAGATATTTAACACTCATCAATATTTTATAGTTTATTTGCAAAGCATAAATCACTTCTGAATGTATTATTAGTGGAAATTTACAAGGTACTGAAACTAAAATGTGAATGATAAAGCAAGTTCTGAGTTACTTACCTGTTTCGTGTACATTACTCGTTTAAATCAGTATCACCAAACATCAATCTCCAATCACAAGCATGCTAAGTGTATTAGTATAAAGAATAAAATTATTTTTGGTACTATTGTAGTAAGTAAAGCGCACAAGGCATGCTTTGCATCTCATTATTCAGGGGTCCACAGGGATTATCATTAGTTAATATGAAGTTTTTTATTTTACTTTCTTGGGTTCATGAAAAGTATTTAGTTCTCAGCAGAAGGTTTAGTGTTGTTTCATTTTAAAAAAGAAAAATCAAGGCTAGAAAGCCAAATTCAGTGTTAATTGCAAGAGCTGGTTCTTAAAATATGAATAAAATCCTACCTTTTGATAAACCTGAATGACATGTTTCTAAAAGAAATTAAAGTCAAAATAATAATTAACAAATGGGTTATTATGAAATAAACTGAAAAGCTATTCATTGTGTAAGACACAGATTAAGTCTAGCTGAGTGAAATATGAAAACACTTCAAATTCATTAATTAAATTAAAAATAGTTATTGAAAAGGATGGCCTTTCAGTATTAAAAGGAATTCAACATTTTTCTTCTCTGTGTGCTCCTAGTACTTATCAATACTTGATCTAGAACCTCTTCTGAGTAGCACAGAATCCTTTCATGTCACTTCTGCTTTCCACATTTTATCATTAACCAAAGACAGTTAAATTAGCACAGTGTATTACTGTACACTACTGTAATAGAGAGTAGACAGTATGCACATGTTGTTGAAGACAATTTGAAAACAAGGGATATCAGTCCTCAGAGGAGGCAGGTGGAAGATGACTTGCTTCGCCAACCCACAAATGCTCATTCTCTCTACAATATTATTACAATAGAAAATCTCACTAGGCATTCAAGAAAAAGGTCATCAAAAACTGGATGGAAAAAAAAATGACATGTAGTTTTGCCAGTTTCCTCTACATTCCCTGAGCATGAGAGAAATAATGAGGTGATTTAAATAGGAGTGATTGAATAATTTCTGCCTGCTTCTCCCTATAAGTGAATACCTACATTTAAAGAAGTATATTTTAAAGCACTGGGGACTTGAAAAAATGTACTTTTCCAATTTATTTCCTCATTATATGATCTAAATCTACTACTTTTTTCTATTTTCTAAGGACAGAATCACAAATATTTCAAATAAGATAAACACCCATATTTTGTTTAATGCTTTAAATGCCTAAAACAACATTGTTGTAGGATATAAATACACAAAGGATGATGGTTTGGCAAATATGTACGAATCATTCCAAACATAAAATTACTACATTTTGGAGTTAAAGTTAAATGTTTGGTCAGTTGTATACATAGCTCTGATCACTTGCAGAAATAATGCACATATTACATCCTTGGTAACAAGGTATGAAAAGTACTACTTTCTGAATGTACATATTTTAGGAATCTGTTCTGAATCTTATAAACAAGTTTCTACAAATATGATTAACTATTCAAAAGGACTTTGCTTAAAAAGTATGCCGATAAATTATAGAACTATTTATGTATGATTCAAGATTGTAGCTGTGGATTGAAAAACTGAACAGATAGGTAAGTACCATGCACATTTCAGGTTGTTTACAGACATTGTTTGAAAAATTCAGATACAATGGGAACTCACATTGTAAGTATTTGAATATTTTGGGCTAGGGATGTGCAATATTTGCCTACTCCGGAAGAAAATATTCCATTCCCAAATTGTTGAATTTTGCACATCCCAGTTTTGGACTAAAATGACTTTTAAAAAGTAAAAACTCTGTTATTCAGCAAAAGAATTAACTAGTTGGCCCAAAATATTCTCCACAGAGCTCTTAACCTTTGTTAACAGCACTTCCAATATTCTCCTTTATTCATACTTCATGTCCAAGTTCCCTGCTACCAAATGAATAGGAGGATTCTTTGCTTTTTCATCAGTCAAAAAATCTGTATTGGATACCCAATGCATCGGTACAGACAAGGATTAATATTGCATGTGTGGTTTACACCCTAATCAGGCATCATTAAAATGATCTAAGCAATGGTGGCACAGCAAAACTCTCTTATAGAAAACAGCTGAGCATTCAAGAGATTTTTCGGTGAAAAAAACAACACAAGAATTTCAGTTAACCAATATATACGAACTACCGCAAGCATCCAAATTTACATGGACATATTGAAGAGAGAACCTAGTATCTTCTGCTTGCAAAACATCTTCTACAACTAAGGAATGGACTTAATTAGTTGGGATCTCTGAAGTGGGATCTCTGAAGCATGGGAGTTTTGGATGTGCAGCTCCTAGTAATCAATATTTCCAAACAAAGATAAATGCCCACAAAAACCATCTTCTTTCTCACATTACTTGTAAAATTTGCAGCTGTAACATTAATTATTTGAAAGTAGGCAAAAAGGTGTAAAAGATGTGTTTGAAACTATTACATTCTCAAATTTTCATTGTGAGGCTATACTGTCCATCTACAAGTCTAAAGCATTGAACATTAACATGGTATGTCCTTTATGTGATACATTTTGAGAAAAGTTCTTATAAAGAATGCTTCCCCTTTTTCAGGATATGCAACAGAGCTGAATCACAATAAAACAGCAAAGAGGCAAGGTTCCAGAAATGTTAGCCAAAGAAAGGTTCTGTTGATAAGTTTTCCTAAGTTAAAACTTGGCCCAATATTTCCCCCGCCTGTCTGCCTCCCAGTCTTTCCAGGGATTCATTCCTTTCAGCCAATACAAATATCACCACTTGGTATGTCTCCCTGGCCTACCATCCCCCAATCTTCTCAGGACTTTCTCCTGCCTTCCTTTAGCGAACTGTATTCTCCTCATTCACTCTAAACAGTTCCATCCCGATGCATGAACCAAAGTATCGGAAACGTGCATGTTTCAGTTCAGTCAAAGCTAATCCTGAATCCAACTGATCCAGGCACATGGAACATTTCTTATGCTCCTGTTTATTACAATATGCTGCATTACAGCAGATGTTCTACATTATATTTCACACTTTTTAAGAGTCATTTTAATTGACTTCCACAACTACAAATCTTTTTGCAGGATGAAAACCTACTGTTTTATCCATTTTAGGGTAACATTTGATTGAGAGAAAATGCAGGCAGCTCATCAGGATGTAATGCTCCTGAACTTGATCTATAATTTCCACACTTTTATAAGTCAATATTTAACTTTTAAAATAGTTACAGAAAATAAATCACTGACACATAAAAGTGCAACACTTATATAGGTGTAGCTGCTCAGTGCTGCAAATTCCTGTAGTAATCACAACTTAGTTTGTGATTCTTTAAAAAATACGTACCTTCTAGTCAGCTTTGAAGTCAATTTACTGAACAAATTAGTGGAGCCCCTACTTCGTGTCTGTGAAAGTGGTGTTGCTTCATGAGATAAACTAGGTGATGCAGGGGGTCCATTATAGGTGGCAGTGCGCCTTTCTCTAAGCTGACCATGGAAAGTACTACGACTGGCAGTTCCTCTTGGGAATCGGATACGATCGGGTGTTGTTGCACTGCTGATACTGTGAGTTGAAGCAACTGGTGTCCTCTGATCAGGAATGGTACTAGAATAAAGCCAAAGGGACCTTAAACTTTTCAACTCTATAACCTCAACTGTTTACAAAGCTATCTTTACAAACAGCATGACATACGACTATAGCATATAGAAAAAGATTTGTGGATTACAATCTAGATTTTTTTCTATATTGTTCTATACTGTACATTTTACAACACAAACATATTGAAAAATGGTAATTAAGAATCTGTATATAGAGGAAAAAAGGTTTTGTATAGATTAAACTGTTTTCACACACAGAAAAAAGGTTAACGTTGACAATGACTTGTGATGTCACAGTCAAACATAGGGATATTGGAGCATTTCAATCAGCTTGTGAGAGCTGGATTCGGTGACAGCCAGAAAGAATACAATTAACTAGTGATAAACATGCAAGCTACTGAGCTTACCTAAGATTCCTACTATATTTTCCTTATAAAGACTTTCGATACATTTTCAGATTTTAACTAAATGTCCTACACTAACACTTGCTTCTCTAGTCCATTATTTAATATTTTTATTATTTATATTTCATATTTTTGCCCATATTAGATAGCGATACATAGCTAAAAGGCAGCAGATTTTTCTAGTATTACCAGCAGAAAAGAAAGGTTATTTAAAAGTTTTTTAAATATTAAGCAGGCTTATTATCAATGTGCAGAAAAATAACACAATTATAATCAGCAATAAATATTAGGGGAAAAAGTATATATTATGCTCCTCCAAAAACACATTATATACCCTTTTATTTATTATCTTTGCTTAAAAAAAACACATGCAATTTCCCAGAATATTCAATCTGTTTCTCTTGGAGATTCAATTTCTCCAAAGAGTGATTGCAAAAATCACAGAAAGAGATATTACATCAAACAAAAGGATCTTGCCCTGCCCTCCTGCTTTCTTATTCTTCCTGCCTAAATATGTTTGGTCATCATTCTAGACCAGGGATAGGCAACCTCGGCTCTTTTATGACTCGTGAACTTCAACTCCTAGAATTCCTGAGCCAGCCGAGGTTGCCTACCCCTGTTCTAGACAAGATGCTAAGAAAGGAAGAAAGGGGAGACTACTTGCTACCTGTTTTTACACTTTAGAATTTACAATCATATAAATATTAAAATGTTTCCTTATGTTCTAAATTTAAGTAGAGATCAAAAACAGTATGTTGTATCAATACATAACAGAATGTGAGCATACATAGAAAACAATTATCAAGTTTTGAAAGTTAAGAAGTGAGTGAAAACAAATATATGGTGGGATATAATATGCACGTTAGTCTTCAGAGAGAGACATTTTTGAACATATTTAAATTTTACTGTCCTATAATAATACTTCTTTTTAACTTATGTACAATAATACGATATCTTATTTTCCATGATGACAAATCAGCATATACTAAAGTATATAATCACAAAATTAAATAATTCAGCTATTGATTAATTTTATGCAAAACTGCATTCCAAGCACGAAATATTCTAAAGTTCTCAACAATATTTTGTTCTTCCCCTGGAATCGCCCAATCTGGCACATTCCAGGAGAAAAACAGAATGTTCTGGGAAACACCAGAACATTCCATGCCTAGGATAGAACTTTTCACATCTCTGTATTGTTTGCTTTTATCATGCTTATCTTCTTCACTAAAAAGCACCTTTTTACTGATATGCTTCCAATAATCCTGAAACAGGTGCCTAATCCTCCTTTCAGAAACTCTTACCTGCTTTCCTTGCCGTTTTGAATTACCGAGTGTCTGTCTGCAGCAGTTCGTTCACTACAAACATAAGTGTTTCGCCGTGTCATGGCTCCAGGTGTAGTGTTGCTCTGAGAAAAGAAAAACTACATTTATACTGATTACCTAAGGAAGGGATCATTGTAGAATATTAGTATAAAATGTAACTTAGATTAAAATACAAATATAATGTCTATTTTTAACAGCTGCAAAGAAAGTCTGGTTAAATAGAAAAGTAAGTAAAAACAGAAAGGATATAGGCAAAAATACTGGACAATACATTATGAAATATGGATACAAATTTACAGAATGAAAAAATAACCACAAGCCCATTTAAAATACCGTATATACTTGAGTATAAGCCGACTCGAGTATAAGCCGAGACCCCCAATTTCACCCCCAAAAACTGGAAAAAGTTATTGACTCGAGTATAAGCCGATCCGCCGTTCTGTAAGCCTCTGCCGCCGGCAGAGGCTCGATCCGCCATTTTGCAAGCCTGAATACACAGGAATACCCTGTGTGGCCGCGGCTCTCGGGGAAGCCCTGGCTGTCCGCTTCCTCGCTCCACGCTGCCATTCGGGGCCCGCGCGTTCCCCGGGCAAATCGCGGCGCCCAGCAGGCGAGGAAACACGCCCGCTCCAGTGGCCCCCCCTTCCCTCAGGAGACGCGAAGCAAGTGACCGCCCGGAGCTTACCGAGGACTTGCGCGCGGCCGAGGCTTCGGTGCTTCCAGGATCGCGCGCACCTCTCCCAAGCCGCCGCCGTCCGGAGACCTGCCGAAGTTTGGGGAGGTGCGCGCGCACCTCCCCAAACTTCGGCAGGTCTCCGGACGGCGGTGGCTTGGGAGAGGTGCGCGCGATCCTGGAAGCACCAAAGCCTCGGCCGCGCACAAGTCCTCGGTAAGTTTTTTGTTAACTGGAGTATAAGCCGAAGTGGAATTTTTCAGCCCAAAAAGTGGGCTGAAAAATTCGGCTTATACTCAAGTATATACGGTATTTTGTTTAGGGACAACAGTACAAAAACAAAAGTTAAATAATTATTTGCTTCTTACTTTCCAAAGAAACAATGCACCCAAGTCATGAATAGTTTTCCATCAATGAGCATGGAATTATCAGATATAAGACTGTTTAAAAAGAGATATGCAGCAAAAACAACAACAATGGGCTTATTTATCAGAAATCAACATGCACCTATTGGGACTTAATAAGAAACAATAGCTGGAAAGTTTTGATTTTTCTCCCTCTGAGTAATCCCATTATCTAAGAATGTGGGCCAGAAATGTCACATAATCATTCTATTATGATTACCTTTATCTGTTTAAATTTCAAGAAATTATGAGAAATTCTGAAGTCATAAATGCAATGGTTTGCAATGGCTGTTTTCACTAAGAATCTGCTTAAGCTATATACTAATTAATGTCTAGATATAATCTACTGTAGGACTTTTAACAGATTACAGAAACTGCAATTTTCATTCAACTGTGGGAGATTTTTTTTAATATTGTTGTTGAGACAAGGGAAATTAGCACATTAGAAGTACAATACAGCACACTGAAAGCATCTGTCTAGGTCTTTTTTATGAGATAGTGTAGGGGAGAGACTAGCCCAGTCAAGGGAAAGAGGTCAAATGGGGAATTGTCGGAATCCCTACATGGGCATAAGAGAAAAAAGTCAGACACCCCTCCCCCCAACTGCCCTTGAACTCAGGTAAGAGGCTTTAGCAATAAAGCAACTAACTGAACTCTTCAATTGTGGGCCTGGTTGTTTGTACCTGACAGATGGGTAGCTATGTAAATAGAATAAATTAAATTTTAGAACAGATTTTGTTTAAATAAGGAAGAACTTCAGGACAGTAAGATCTATAGTGTAAAACAAACTATTTATGGACTTCCTGAATTCTCCATCTCTGGAGGTTTTTAAGAAGAATTTGGACTACATGATCCTCTTCCAATTTCATAATTCTATGTTTGCCTAGTAGGCTTGGATAAGCTAAGCAGTGCAAAACACTGACACAATACTCAGTATCTTGCATTATGTATTATTTGAACAATATTACTACTGAATGAAATGAAAAATCTCAAGGCAGTTTATAACTGGACAAAGATGGAGAGAAAATGTCAGGGGTTGTAACAGACAGGTATTCTACATGGAACTGATGAAAGCTTACTAATTTAATGGATTTCATTTATTATTAGTATTTTTATATAGCCTTTCTATAAAAGTTACTAAAATGAATAGATAACAAAAGAAAATGCCATACTGACAACAACAAAATGATCATGATAGCAGAAGAAAACAAATGCATTTTAAAAGTACGTTAAAAAGATGGGTCTTAATTGCCATTTTATAATAGTGAGTGTTATAAATAACATTTTGTTTTGTTGTTTAGTTTGATTTTTATGTAAAATGATAATGTTACTCTGTATTTTTTCAGAAGCTTAGATACTATGTTCCAGCATTTTCAAGAATCACCCCAAGTAAAGTCAAGATGAAATAATCTAAATGCACACTAAATGAGCTTGAAGGATTGTTGATGACTACTTCTTGTTAATCAGGGAGAATTTAGATGTGGAAGATCCATACGTTAGGGATGTTTTGTGTTCTTAATTATTCTAATATTTATTGAAAAATAAAATCTGTAAAGCATGACCTTTCAAGAATTCTTGACTAATTTTGCTGACAACTTTCTCTTTCAGAAGGTGGAGGAAACTACAAGATCATCTATCCCTTACTGGATATTAATACATAGGACATTTTTTGTTGAGTACGGTAATATGAAAAGCAAGAATACTAGGGAAAAATGAGCATGCTAATTCTGTTGTTCTTGTTTTTAAGGGATATTCAAGCTGAATCATATCTAAATCTTGTAATTCAAAACAGTGGATTTTAATGAAAACATTATTCAAATATGTGCCATTTTTTTTAAAATGTACAGCTACTCACTGAAAATGGTAAAACATTAAGAATACAAAGAAAAGGCACAGCTACTCAATTCTTATTTTGACTTGGTTTCTTCAAATAAAATGGTATGCAACTCTCCAGGAGTGAAGCTTAAGAATGGATACACACACACACACACACGTCTGATTCTCAAGGAGTGCCTGGACAAGTCCCTGCAGTATTCTTAGCAGTATTTTTCAGAACTGGTTTCCCATTGCATCCTTTAGCTTTGTGCCTAAGGCAGCACTAGCCTAATATCTTAACCACTACAACAAACTGGTTCTCTTTATTAACTTTAAATGAGTTTACGTTAATGGGACTAAATGTACTGCATCTCAGAGTGGAAATTTGCTGATGGTCAGACTGATTATGTTCGAGAAAGCTGGGAGAACTGAGAAAAAAGATCAACTCAGAGACAGTGTAGATGATTTTGTGAGGAGATGACTAGGATGCCTTCACTGTCATAGATCAGCTCTCTGGATGATACTAAGTTGTGCAATTCTTTTTTCCATTTCTATTTCACTCACCTCCGATTGTTATCAAATCTGAAAGCTTACCTGACTCTAAAGCAACACATTTTATTACCAAAAGCATTTTCACTTTCCACAATCAAAATTTCAACAAACAAGGTAGTAATTTTCCAACTGTATTTTTGGAAAACTATTATCATGTTTCTAAAATGGGTCAATGTCCATTTGTTTTACAGAACTCCACACTAATAGCCAGTCCAAAAATAATTAAAAACATTTTGTCAGTACCATAACAATGACTTGGTTCACCATAAGCTCAAAGTTAACTCAGAAGGGAAAAAAACCCTAATCAACCGATTCTCACAATCTTACCCACATTCAGAATACAGTTCAGAATTAATAGGCTACTAAGCTAATTTATAGAATAATGATTACAGCACAGAATTTAAAAGGCCTGAGATACCATGCTAACGTGTTTTGCCCCAAATTGCTCCTATTACATAAGGTTGGTTGAAGAACAAGATAAGTCTTATAATTTAAAGAAATTCCACAACTTACATTGGGCGTAGCAGAACTTCTTTTACGCTCAGGTATATCAGCTTTATTTGGATTGCTTGCATTCCCAAGCATAGGGCTAGCAGGAGCAATTCCTTTTCCTCCAGCTGCATTGCTGCTGGACTTCCTTGATGGAATCCCTTCTTCTTTGAGGTCATTGTCAGTAGTACTTGTCTGGCTTCTTTTGGGATATGCTACTACTGGGGGAATAGATGGACCAGCTGAAAAACAGCAACACAGAATTGTTGTGTATTATGATTGCAAAGTATCCATGAAAATGTAATACCTAAGAAATAAGCACCTATATCTAAGCAATATTTAGTGAGGACATTACCAACAATACATCTACTTTTCTTAACTTTTCACTCTCTAAGGCAATTCTTTTGTTTTCTACTACTAGTGTAGCATTTCTCTCTGAAACCCAAGAGTAAAAAATTAGAGACATGTTCTAATTCTTGTAAGAATGAAGATAATTCAATTAAGAACATGCTTTCTTGAATGTGGAAGGGTGGGGGTTACCTCCTACTTTGGAAGAAGTATTACTATGTCCCTGCCCTATCTTAAGATGTTATCACTTGACTCCTCTGTTTTAGACAACTATCAGCCATTCTTCAACTTTTCCTTTTTAATAAGGTTGTTGCAGAGATGAAATGGATTTGCTGGACCTTTTCCAGCCAAGATTCAAGCCTAGGTGCTGAACAGAAACATCACTGTCATTCTTGTTAATGACCTCTAGTGGTGCCAGTATTGCAGTAGTGCTCCTGGTACCACTTGATCTTAAAAAATTATATTATTCAACTTTTAAACTGCTGCTTTTATTATATGCCTATTAATATGCAGTCACATATTAAACATGGACTTTTTTTGTTAATTTTCAAACATTCTTAAGACACCTGATTGCATTAGCTCTATTGGAGGAAAAAGAAGAAATTAAAATAGTAAGCCATGTTTATATTTTGCAACTCTTAGCAAGTGCATCAGAAGGAATTTAATAATTTATATATTTGTGAAATTTGTACCATTCCTTTTGTTCAAAAGCTCAAAGTAGCATATATAGTTTTCTCTTTTTTCCACAACAGTCCTTTGATGTAGGCTGGGAAAATGACTGTCCTACAGTACTTCTGTGGCTAAGAATAGATTAGAACCTGGGTCTTCCAATGTCAGTACAACTTCCTGCCTGAGGGAGGGATTGGACTAGAAGACCTCTAAGGCCACTTCCAGCTCTATTCTAATTCTAATTCTATTCTCTATTATATCACACAAAAAAGATGCAGCTACTTTCCATTTTGTATACAGAATAATAGTAGTAGTAGTAGTAGTAGTAGTAGTAGTAGTAGTAGTAGTAGTAAAGTTGGAAGGGACCTTGGAGGTCATCTAGTCCAACCCCCTGCAGGAAATACATTATAGATTTTTCTTTCTGTTGCAAATTAATCTGTTACAGAATCTGCAGCTATTTTCTTCTAAAACAATGAGGATTGATTTATTTATTTGTCAAATTTAAATTCCATTCATCAAATTGTCAGATGGAACAAAGTTAAAATGTTATACAGTTAAACATAATTTTGCTTTTATGCAGTCAGTAATAACAGTTATTATAAATTAATATGTCTCTCTCTCTGCATGTGTATGTGTGTGTGTGCACGTGTTAGTTGCGAGGTCTGCTAATTTAATCAAAAAGGTGAAACTTAAAGGTGAAAATCATAGAGAAATTTCCCTGCATAAGTATAATTTGTAACGACCTAAAAAAAATCACCCCCATGTTCAAAGAAACACACTATTTTGGCAACAAAAGAACATATGCCTTCCCATCTATTCTTTGCTTAGTTTAAAAACGTCAACATACCCTTGTGTTCAAAACAAAGTAACTGCTTTTGGAATAAAATCACAATGACCTCATCACCAAGACATACTTTACCATAGTACTAAGCAAAATAGTCTTGATCCATTTAAGATTTATTAGCTTTTCTAATGTGTTTTAAATTTATAGATATTTGGGCAGATGGTATATAGCCTCTAGAAAATTAATTCAAATACAACCTATTTTGCTTTGTAATAAATTGCACTGGTGTAAGAGGCTGGAGCTTTTAATTTTGTTCAGACAACTTTTAGAAACTGAGTAAAAGAAAAACAATCTTTTGCAGTTTGGGTTTAAGTCTTCAAATTCATGAAAAATAAGAAAATATCTGCTTTTATTACACCATACCCAGCAAATTTGATTGAGTCGTTGCTCTGTATAATTAAGTTAAAAAGGTAAAGGAATCCCTGTGGATTTTACTCCGCTAGTTATTGCCAATTACAGTGGGTGGCGCTCATCTCCGTGTCAAGGTCATTGAGCCAGCATTGTCTGAAGACATTTCTGCAGTCATGTGTCTAGCATTACGTCACAGAGTGCTCTTATCTTTCCATCAAAGTGGTACCTATTTATCTACTTGCATTTATATGTTTATGAACTGTTAGGTTGGTGGGAGCTGAGACAATGATGGGAGCTCACCCTGGCACGTGGCATTCGGGTCTTGAAGCTGGGTTGCCGGCTTTCCAGCCAACAAGTTCAGCATCTTAACCACTGAGCCACTGCGCTGCCCCATATATAATTAGAAACTTTGTGAAATAGATGACAAATTATCCACAGAATAAAAGGAAATGAGAGTAGGATTAAACACGAAGTTCCTAAAGAAAACAAAAACACAAATATGCATGCATACACATATACCATCACCCAGCAGAACTAGGAAGAAAAGGTGTTTTGTGGCAAGAAATCTTGAAATAAAATGTGCTCACTAACCAATCCATTTGGTAAGAATGCTATTTGATATAATTTTTTTCTTACTGATAAGATTTAAGTAAAACTATATATAGTATAAAAATACTATTTTAAAATTGTGCTATAGATAATGGAAATAGCAAGAGATATGTCAATATACTGTATCTAATAAACTCCTATTGGTATTTGGGTGTAAATATATAGAAATGTGTCTTAAATATGTATTTCATAATGAATAGCAATTCATCAAATATCCCTTTATTTTTAGAATTTATTTGGCTTGAACGTTTATCGCCTATTGTCTTGAATAATAGTTAAATCTGCAACAAGAGAAGCTATAGTACATAGTTGGCCTCCACCATTAAATTCAAAACTTTTTGATTAGCCATTTGCTAAACTCTTCATTGCTGGCACAATCTTTTTCTCTGGAGGCAGAGACTCAACCTCTACACCTATGTGTTGGTTTTCTACAGCAGAAGAGTTTTGAGACAATGAAAAGTCACTCACCATGGTCGCTGTACCTTCGCTGCTTCTGGCTAGAAGAGATACTTCTTTGAACTTTGTGATGTGGAGATTGTCCAGTGCTATTGTTGAGATCACTACTTGGCCTGACTTTAGCAAGAGAAAGGTTGCTACTAGAGCTTGAGTCACTGGCATCCAACTAAATATAAATAGATAGGACAAAGGTTAGGTCATTAGTAATGTGGATCTGCATTCAATAAGAATATAAAGAAAACTAAGTCTAGTTCTTTGTGGCTGACTTTACACATAATGCTAAATTATAATACATTGCGGGGAGGGAGGTTGGATAAGTGTGATGTATGAAGCTAGCCATTATAGCTTATTTCACCAAACATAGTTTTAAAATAATGCAATATGAACATTTTCTATCCCATCTTGAAAAGAATTTTCTCAAGCTTAATACCTCCTGAAAAAACAAGCGAACTAAAATTACTATTTTTGATGCTATTCCTAGGCTACTGGTTGGATGTGGTTGGGAAGATTAAAAATGGGGATAGGAGTATTTTGCCTGCCAGAATTTCCTGTTTCATTTCCTATCTTAAACCTGAAAAAAAAAGCTACTGCAAACAGGCCATTTTGGATTCTGATTACACAACTGCAGTGTAGTGGGAAGTTGCATGCAGCCTTCAGACATTCTACCATAAGCCATCCAGCTGAAATTAATTCAAACTGGCAAAGCCCAGAATTACCAGTTTTTTTCCAAAGCCATCCAGCATTTTAAGATCAGAATCATGGGATTCCCCGTGACATTCTAGAGAACTGAAAAGTTGGACTTTGGAGAAGAAGGATGGAAAGAATATTGATACTGCTGGAAAAGGCTCCTGAGAATCAAAGATTCATTGAATAAATCAAGCCAGTATTCTCACTTCAGGCACAAATGACCAGGCTCAAATTATCCTACTTTGGACACATTATACAAATATCTAGGTCTCTGGAGAATGCTCTGATATTAGGAAAGATAACAGGGGGTAGGGGAAAAGAACAGGATGACCACCCGCAAGGTGTATGGATTCAATTCCAAAGTGATGAGTGTATCACTGAAAGATGTGAAAAACCAGGTTAGAGACTGTTCCTCAAGAATAAAATCTATGTGGTTTCTAAAAGTCCACAATGATTTGATGGTGTATAAATCAATAATTTGAGTCAACATTTCCAGATGCTGGGGTTATTTTTTCTTTCCCTAATTCCAATTAGGAATGAGGGGGAAAAAGACAGATTTCACATTAAAATGTTGGCTGCTGTAGGAGAAATACTGTATTTTCTGGCGTATAAGACTACTTTTTAACCCATGAAAATCTTCTCAAAAGTCAGGGGTCGTCTTATACGCCGGAAAATACGGTATAAAATTCCCTAGTGCTTCCCTTACCATTGCATGTTTGGTATCAGTTGGCAACTGCCAATGAATATTCAGAACTTATAGTACTTCAGCATCAGTAAGATGAAGATATGCATCTGACATCTTGCATCTGCATCTCCCCTGATCACAGAGCAGGATATCAGTAATAAATATCTGGCAATTTCTTTCTAAAACTATTATCTTTACTGTATTAATACTAAAAATGCTTGTTTGTGTGTGTATGTTTGTGTGTGTGTGTGTGTGTCTAATTTCCTTTTTCTCCCATCTTATAAAGAGAAATTATATGTAAAATAACAGACGCATAGACAAAAAGTGTAATCTTGCTTAAGTGGAAGTACTGTTCCCTGATTTCTAGCCTTATGCCTTAACCCAGGCATGTCAAACTGCCGGCCCACGGGCCGGATGCGTCACACCAAAACTGCGCCTACTTTGACATGCCTACCTTAACCATAACACCAATCTGTCTCTCCTAAATGTACTAGGTAAAGGTAAAGGTTCCCCCGCACATGCGTGCTAGTCGTTTCCAACTCTAGGGGCCGGTGCTCATCTCCGTTTCAAAGCCAAAGAGCCAGCGCTTGTCCGAGGACGTCTTCGTGGTCATATGGCCGCCATGACTAGATGCCAAAGGTGCACAGAACGCTGTTACCTTCCCACCGTAGTGGTCCCTATTTTTCTACTTGCATTTTTACGTGCTTTCGAACTGCTAGGTTGGCAGAAGCTGGGACGAGTAACAGGCGCTCACTCTGTTGCGCGGCACTCGGGATTCGACCCACCAAACTGCCAACCATCTGATCAACAAGCTCAGCATCCTAACCTACTGAGCCACCGCGTCCCTTTTCCTTTACCTTTACCTAAATTTCCTTTACCTTTACCTAAATGTACTACTTTAAGTATATTAAGATGCTTGCTAAGCCAAAATATCATTTGTTTTTATATTCAAGGCTACAAGCCAATTCAGATATCTTACACCCTAGTTTATTAAGATGAGAACAAGCTGCTTCAAGCCTTAAATTCATGTGTCTATTTAAAAAGAATTGCTGCACAATTGATACGGGAATTAACTTGTACTGCTAAATACTGAACACACACACAGACCACACACAGTACTAATTTTAAAGAAAGAGTAATAAAACAATATGCTTTGTGATTATATTCAGCTTATGTTAGTTTGCAAAGTTTACTTACCTCTGATGATTTCCTCCCCAATAGTAAGTATGTAGCAGTGATTTCATCATATTTCATTTTACTGAGAGATTCCTGAATTTCTTCTTGAGAATATCCCATTCCAACCATAATATCTAAAAAATGAGTTTTTAGGTTTGATTGGCATATTATATAAATTATAGATTTGTAATAGAACATTGTAATAGAACAATTTACAGACATATTATGGCAAAGATGTTTCTCCTGTATAAATGAAGCAGTACCCCATATTACAATGTACATTATTTATTTTATTAATTATTGATGTTTTCTATCTCAATTCATTGGTTACCTATTCTCTTCTGGTCTGCAATGTCTAATTCTGGTTCCACAAAAGGTTTAAGTTCATCATCCTCGTGTCCTGCATTGATCCATCTGTCCTTCATTATTTGCTGCAAAGACATTTTTTATATTATTCCAACAGCAACAAACATCTCTAGTAAAGCTCACATCTTAATACTTTAAATAACTGAAGGCAAGTAAGCTTGCCTTATTTGAGAAATAAGCACTGGCACTTGCCTTTCCTTCCAATACTAACAACTGACTTCATCCTATATAGAGCAAAATAAATAGTGTATATTTTTAATCTGTGAATTATTTTTTTCAAATCTTACTTTCTTATTCTGCATACAATGTACCAGACATAAATTTTAAATTCTAGCAATGGAAAGCTGGAATGATAGCTAAAGAAAGTTCATATTAAGAACTAGTTCAGGCTATATTGAAATTATCATGATTCTGTGACCTAGCCTTCCTATTACAATCCATTACATAACCCTCACCCCATATGACTATAACTACTGAATCACCTTCTTTCAGAGACTTACTGAGGAAGGAAGGACAGTATGGGATGTTTCTGGTTTATAGGCTTACACTGATCCAACGAGAGAAAGAAGTGGTCCCCGCAAAGGAAATAGGGGGAAGTATGGTTATCTAAGCAATCTTTGATTTCTTCCTAGGAATAAGATGGGATGGATGCTTGCTGCTAAAACAGACAGACAAGTCTTAGTGGCTACAACTTCTGTGGTCACAATACCAAAGAAAGAGCCCTCTATCATTCTATAGTAGAGGCAGGGCTTTTTTGTCATAGAACGTTCAGAACGGAGTTCCGGCACCTTTTTGAATGGAACCTTGTAGGGTAGGCAAGGAGGGTTATTATTAATTCGGTTTATATACTGCCCTACTCCCAAAGGACTCAGGGCGGTTTACAAGGCAAAATTTAAAAACAATACAATATAAAATTAAAATTAAATTAAATTAAGTCTAGCCGCAAAAATTAAAATCACAATTTAAAAACATTAAACCCTTCAGTCCAGGGGTTGTATGACATGTGTAAGTTCCGGCACCTTTTTCTTTTACAAAAAAAGCACCGAGTAGAGGGTTAAAAGATTGGCTTCAATCAAAGCAAATCACTATAATTTCAGATATGCTACAGTCCTTTCCTTAAATATTTTCTATCTGTAACTTTTTCTCTTTTTACAATTTGCATAATGGCAAATTTGTATAAAAGAATAGGGACATTTCTCTCACAAGGAGTCTCAAAATAGTCTGCTGATTCACTGTAAGTATCATGTCAAGTATGTCTTTTTTCCATTGCTCTAAAACAGTAAAGGCTGTATTCAAGGGTACACTTTACCGGACATTGTTTTCACCAACAGCTTACCAATACGATAGTTTGTGGGGGAAATTATCTCGTTACATTTTTCTCCTTGATTCTTAAGATAGGATGGTACAGTGGTGTAGTGGAGTCAGGTTGTTCCAGCTCACAAGAGCCGATTGTTAAATTTTCTGGAATTTTGTTAGCTGCCTAGGAACAGAGTTAAGCTACTATGCCAAGCATGCAGATCAGCTGTACAGTGTGTAGCAATGGCAGCAATGGAACTAGCAGAGCCAGTTGTTAAACAATTTCAGTATATGACTTAATTGGTATTTAAGAATCCTTCACATACTATAACGAACATGAAGAATAGTATTTCGGCTGCAAAAATTCACACAACTGGATGGATGCACTAATGGAGTGGATATTTACTGGATTTCTACAACCCAGGTTCATTAGACCAAGGATAAGGCTAACAAAACATACTCATCAAGATGGGTACATATTATCTCTAACTTATCAGAACTAGTTGTTGAGAAAACCAAGGGAAAAGTTATGAGCCTTGTGTCCTCTTCTGGGTTTCTCATAGACAGACATTTTGATGTTTGATGGGAAAAGGGCTAACATGGACAAATCAGTATATAAATTATTTTTGCTTTCCTTTCTTCCAGAAAATAAAACAAATATATGCAGTTATTAAAATAATAATAAAATACATAATATACAATACATTAAACAAATATTTTAAAAATGTTCAGTATCAAACAATCATTTAAAAAGTGGGGAAAACATTTTTCCAGACTTCATAGATGGAACCCCTAAATGAATCTAACTTTTATTATTATAATATGATGATGATGATAAATAAATAAATAAATAAATAAATAAATAAATAAATAAATAAATAAATAAAAATACCTAATCCTAACCCTGCAAGCAAGAACTGGTGGGACCATAAAATAGAGAAAGTAGCAGAAAATGAAGAAGCTAAAATGCTCAGACAGGCACCTGCCACATAACATTCCAGACTTAACAATTGTTGATAAGAAAGGCAAAAACATGTGGATAGTGGACGTGACAGTACCTGCAGATAGCAGAAAAGAAGGAACTGGAGAAGATAACAAAATACAAAGACCTACAAATAGAAATAGAATGTGGCAATAGAAAGCAAAGATAGTACCAATAGTAATAGGTGCTTTGACAGGAACCCCAAAACAACTGGCGCACCAGTTGAACACTACTACTGGCATTGACAAATTCACCACCAGTCAATTGCAGAAGGCAGCTTTACTTGCAACCACCTACATCCTGCAATGGTACCTGTAGCACCATCAAACATCCACATCTGCCTATCTCAGGTTCTTGGGAAATCCAGTCTGATTATTGGCTGACTGTGCAACGAATCATAATAAAAGTCTGCCTATATTTCAGGTCCTGGGAAGGATTCAATAGGTGGATAAACATGACTAATTTAGTCTAGACATCTAGCTGGGTTAAGAGTAAGTTCCCATCTCTAACTCTGACTTTAACCTGATACTTACAAACCCACTGCTTATTACTAAAAATGGTGGATAGCGTCCTTCTTCCTTGAGTTGACAAAGCGCTGAAGACACATAATGCTTTCAGGAGCCACCACAAAGTGCTGAAAACATGCTATATATTAAAAATGAGCACCTTTGCCTTTCCTGAAAGGATTGTGTGGCTTCAGAGTTTTGTTGGCTCTAGAAAGAATGCCATCCACCAGTTTTAGTAATAGACAGTAAGTAATCTATTTAGTAATTGATGATCATTTAGTAATAATTACATATCACATGCCTAGCTATTCTCCAATAGTAGTACTCTGCTCATATCTTAAAAAGAAATGGTCCCATATTCTAGTTCTTGAAGACTGTTTTAAACCAACATTTTAAAATATCAACTTAACATTAAAAACCTCAATACAATTGTTGCCAATACTCTAATTTGTGGGGGGTGTATTGGTACAAAAATAAATCTAATGATCAGCCAGGATCAGATTGCTATAATTAAGTCATTCAGTTAGATTCAGACTCACAAAGAGCACTTCAGGTGGAACACAACAACTCTTTAAAATTCAGAAACTTAAAAACACCAAGGACAGAGTTCATTACTGACAATATGATGATTTCGGTCAACTGTATAGTGCCATGGTTAGCACAATATGCAATGTTTGTATAGCCAGCAACAAAGTGTGAGTTTCTCAAGTAATGGAGAGGGCAGTTAATTATATCTGGTATAAAATATGCTGTAGGCATTTTAAAATATCCAAGTATGTTTTCTCTTTCTGCAACTGAAAAACAACTGGGGAGATCTAGCAGATGAAAAGTTATTAAGGAATATATTCTATGCAAAAATAAATGTAAAAATTATTAAGTCTACTACTACTGTTACAGTAAAATAAAAGTTTATTCAGTATGCTATTACCTCAAGAGTGCCTCTTTTAGTTGGGTTTAGCACCAGGAAACGTTTTAGCAGGTTTTCACAATCTGTTGACATGTAGAAAGGAATCCTGTATTTTCCTCTTAACACTCTCTCTCTGAGTTCCTTAAATCAACAGCGATCAGAAAATTACAAAAAGCAGTCAATATGCTAATACAGCTGAGAAATGACACAAAAAGTATTTCCCATTCCTCATCTTTTAAATATAAATTAGCTACATACCTTCAGATTCTGCCCGTCAAAAGGGAGAGATCCACTCACAAGAGTATAAAGAATGACACCTAAGCTCCAAACGTCTACTTCAGGTCCATCATATTTCTTGCCTTGGAAGAGTTCTGGAGCAGCATAGGGAGGGCTGCCACAAAATGTGTCCAGTTTATTACCAACTGTAAACTCATTACTAAAACCAAAATCAGCTATTTTAATGTTCATGTCTGCATCAAGTAATAGATTTTCAGCCTATAGGGAAAGAAATAATTTGATAAGACTGGGGGGGGGTGTTTCTTGGCACAAAAAATAAACAGCTGGCCTTCAAGATGAGGTTTATATAATTGGCATAACAGTTAAAGATTTAACAGATAAACAGTTGAACATTATCTGGCAACTGAAAATAAAGAATGTAAAATATACCCAATTATTTATTATTACTTAATAAAGATTTATCATCTTTATGAAAAGATAGCAAAAAGCTGGGCGTTTTTTTTCCAAAAGCTGAAGCTTCATAATTAATTTTCAGAATATTGTTTAGAACTGAGTAAAAAAGGAAAGATAAGGTAGAAGCTTTTGGCAGTGAGAAATTAAAGTGAAACAGTTGAAGTTTTAAAGGTGGCCACTGAAGAAGGAAAGGAAAGCTAGAAAACAGGTTTAAAATCTTGGAACAACACATGAAGAACTGAGGAAATAAGGGAAATTAAGCAAAGATGCTGAAAGCCCAAACAAAGATGGAGTTATAAGGATATTATAGTACATGCAAGCTGGAATGTTGCTGCTGTTACAGTCTGGAAATAGACTATATCACACTAAGTAAGAACAACTTTTCATAGAGACAAGGAATGATGGAATAATAAACATAGACAGCTTAAAATAAGGAGTTAGATGTGTTGCTTCTACTTTTGCCTTTAAATCATCTTGTACTTGTGCAACAGAGCCCCTTTTAGTATAAAAAACATTTTAAAATACTTTTTTGTATGTTTTCCTAAAATAAGTTCAACTCTATTAAAATGCCAGCCAAATATTAGCCTTAACATGCCAAGCTAGTTCATCTTTGTCACAGAATATAATCCATTATTTTTTTCAGACTAAAGCAAAAGTTAAATGTAAGAGTAAAAAAATATGGACTAAAATTGTAAATTATTGCACATAAAATTCTTTATAATTCTCTTACCTTGAGATCTCTGTGAACAATATGCTTTTGGTGGCAATACTGCACTGCAGATACTATCTGTATAGAAAGGTTCGATGATAAAAATAGACATTGTTTATAGAATCAGATTCTGCAGTCACATATTCTAGCAACTGTGCTTAAAGTTAGGAAAAGTTATAGAGTTTATATAGGACATAATATGAGTGCGAAGGAGTGCAGCTCCAAACATATTTTTCAAAATTAGTAAGAATTATTCAAATAGTAGTATTTACTACAATACTGAAGGCAAGTCTATTATTCATATTGGCTGTTATTAATCTTCCATTAGCCGCCCACTTTTTAAAATTTTCTGAGTAATTCCCATGGGCCCTAAATGTGCCCATGCATATTTTTGAAATAAAATTAATGATGAAGGTGAGTCCTTTGCTATGTAGCATTTTAGTCCCCATATGCAAAAATATATTTTTTAAAAACTTATATTAAGATAGAAATCTGGGTTCTAAGAAGGTTATTTTAAAGATTGTAATGGTAATAACATAATTATACAAAAGTAATTCATTTAGAGTACAGAAAAAAAGCTTTCAATAACATGAAGAAGGATTATAATTAAAAAATCAATTCTAACAAGGAAAACAAATTTGCAAGACTGCATAAGAAGCCTACATGATTACAACAAAATGCTCAGTAAAAGATCTGAAAATTAAAACTGCACATATAAAAGATGCATATAGATGGAGGAAAGAGTAATGTACCACCAAGGAAGAGTACACAATTGCAAAGAGTCCATAATTGCAAAGTTGGTCTTACAGTGAGTAGAGATTGACAAAGAATATCAGGAACAATTAAAATAACTCATTCAGAAATGTTCAAAATAAATCAGTATCTTATCTGCATAATTAAGTCAGTTAAATACTAGCAGACAAAAAAAGAAAGAAAACAAAAAATAAATTACTCAATTCCAGCTTCTGCTCAATCTTCCTCAGTAAGATGGGATGTGTTCCTCTTGGCAATTACAAAGAGCAGAATGAAGGGGCAAGCCTAAAGCATGGGACTGAGGAAGTGTGATATGAGTAACTTGAACTCTCTAAGGCCAGATGCAAAGCAAGGGAGCTTATTGATAATCTGGTTGAACCTCTATGCATTCTGGACAGGTAATGAAGTATCAGATGAATGTAGAGAACAAATGTCCCTCAAAAGATTAAAAGAGGAGGATCCACAGAAACTCTTCCAGCTGAGTTTTAGGCTGGAATGCAGGACTGAAGTTGTTCACATTTGGGCCACTAAGAAACTGTTTTGGATTCTCTACTCTTTTAATATTTTTATTAATTATTTAACTAAGCAAGTGAACAAAATGGTTATCAAATCTGCAGATGACACATTGGATGGAACATTAATATCCCATTCATAAACCATTTTCACAACTTACAAAAATGAGCTAAAGATTAACAGATTGAAATATAATACATAAAAGTAAAATTCTTCACTTAGGAAAAAGAAATCAGTATAGGATGAGGAACAGCTGGTAACAGCACTTGTGAAAAATGTCTTCATAAACAAGTGGGTTGCAAACTGAGAATAAGCCAACAATGTGATTACTGCATGAACAGCAAATGAAATTTTAAACAGCAATAAAAACAAATTGAAATCACAATAGTTCCACTTCCTTCTAGGTTAATCACACTGCCTCTCAAAGCTTGTGCCCAGTTGTGGACATCAGAATATAAAAAGGAATTAGACAAACTGGAGCAGGTTCTGAGAACAGCAAACTGAATTATCAGGGAGCTAAAAATTGAATCCTATGATGAAATATTGAAAGAATGGAGATATTTAGCCTGAAAAGAGGGAATATGACAGCATTCTTTAAATATCTGCAAAGGTATCAGAAGATACCAAGACCTGTTCTCATCCTACAGGGCATCAAAATCAATTTAAGATAAAGAAAGCACATGCTAATTGAATATTAGGAAACATTCCACAATAATGTATTTTTGCTTCTCTTTACTTGACATACTAAAGCTGAAGAGAGACAAACTTAAGTTGTCAATCCTTTCGGTTCCTTTATAGAACTGAGATTAGATTTAATGGCCTAAAAGTCTTTTCCTGCTCTGATTGGATTCTTCTATTAAGAGTATTCTCCATTAACTCCTTGTAGAAACACTGTATTATGTAGGAGTTACCTTCCTTTAATTCTGTATCATATAACTTACAGCATCAACACTGGTGGACTGCTGTCACATTGTTGAAGTCAATTTTATCAGTATTATCCACCATGAACAAATGCCTCTATAAGGATGAGATCAATCATTAACAGAAAAAAATATTGAAATATTTTACATCAAATTATTTTTATACCTGTCTAAATTTCGCTCTTGCCTCTTTTTCCTTCATTCTTCCATGTGCAACTAGATAATCAAATACCTCCCCTGTAATTAAGGCATAAAAAAGAAAAACAGATCACTTAATGATCAAATAGTAAATTATTCTTCACTGTGACAATAAATGTATAATTAGAAACTAACAGGACATTCATGTGTAATCTTATAGATTTCAAGTTATATTTTGTTAAACGTCTTCAGAATTGTTATGTTGTTTCTACTTGTTTTGGGGTTTTTGTTTAATACTTTAGAACAGGGGTGTCAAACTGCCGGCACCATGGGCTGGAAGCGCCCTCCGGAAGCTGCGCCCATCCCATTGCCGGCAATGGCAAAACTGTCCCGATACATTGCGTGACGTCACATGACGTCGAGTTTGACATGTCTGCTTTAGAACAATCATTTTACATTAATATTAATTTTGAACTACTGTGAACGTTTTGAAACACTGGAGGATAAATGGGCTATAATTGTTTAGATAAGTAAGTCAAATAACTACAAGAAATGACAGCAGGAACAAAGCAGAAAGACTAACTCTTTCTCTTTCTCACTTTCCAACTTTCTCACCAATGTTGGAATTGGTATTCCAAAACATGCTTTTTCTAATCTTGGTGATGTAAGATAATCATGACAGCAATAATAAATAACACCGAATCTAATTTTGATCCAAAATGGTGATTCCTTTAGATTCAACTGCATATTGCATGAAAGAGATAATTTTGCCTGTGCTCAATCTCCTGTAATAAATGGCACTGGGTAATTAACTTTTAGTAACACAAGGAAGAAAAAAGTATTATTATTTATACCATATTATTTTATATTTTTTTTAGTTTTGCATATGATTTGTTATGTCCTGATCATGCTTCTTTTTCCCCCAAGCTGTAGTCTATGGGATAGTTCAAATATTGAGAATGTTTGCTGTCCATTATGTCAAATTCTTCCCCGCTTTCTGTATTAAATAAGGTCAAAATTATTGTTGCAGCAATATCACATAAAGTTAGATCACTAATGATGGGAAACTGAAGAAGTTTATAATGACTTGTACCTAGTGTTAGAATCAAGAGTAAATACATGAATATAATGTGAAGGGGGAAACTGCCTGAATCACTTTCTTATACTACCACAGATTCCTCTGTCCAGTTATTAGCAATTTTCCATCATCTATAGCCTCATATTTAGAGCCTCTAGCTCTCCTGAACTTTTACATACAACGATACGCAGATGACTTTGGGGAAACTATGTGAGCTGCTTTCCCATCCTATAACAAATATAGTGCACATATTTTAAGAGAATTGGAAAGAATTTCAGGATAACATATCTTGCATTCCTTTAAAGCTCCCCCATAATGTATATGTAAGAAATTACTTCTGCAGTTAGGGAAGCAGGGACTGTGGTTACTATGCTTCTATACTTGAGAGAGTTGCATGACTTCAACGAAGATCCCTATAAATGGAGTTTGCAAGGAAAACATATGCCAAAGCAACAATCCCTCACCTTGGAAAATATGTGAAAGCTCTTCACAACCCCATTTTTTCAGGGTCTAGAACAGAGTGGTTTAACTTCCAAACTATTTAGGCCCAACAGGAAAAAAAAATCTCCATACTAATTTGCAAATTATGATTGGTCACTAGGTTCAAAGTTATAATGGACTCTTGAAAAGCTAGTCATCACCCAGTTTCAAAGTTATGGCCACTGCAGCAGCCCTGCAATCACATGAACAAAATTTGGGTGGATTTTCCCTTATGATTGACAGCAGCGATGCTGTAGTAGCCTCCTGCCCATTTCTCTCAAAATCCTGCTCCACAGGCCTTCAGCCTGCTTTCATACTCCATTGAGTCCCAGACCCTCCTCCCCAACCCGTCACTGATTGCTCGCTTGTCTTCTGTAGAGCTCCAGAGCTTGAGTTGGAGACAAAAAGCAAGCTGCTCCATTCCTTGGCATCCCTAGGCTGCACAACTCTGTCCCGGAAGCAGATACCATTTTTGGAGTGGCCACAATATAGATATTCGATATTGCCATGAAGCTAACAGGGATGCCCAGTGGCAAAACAGCCTACTCTCCTTCACCAATGCAAACTCTGGAGCTCTGGAATTCCACAGAACGTAAGCTAGTGATTGGTGACAAGGGGTAGGGAGGAGAATGTGGGACCTGGTGGGGAAGGAAAGCAGGCCCAAACCTTGTGGAGATCCCAAGGGGCAGGAAGGGTACCTGGGGGGGGGGACCCTGGAAGACCAAGAACAAGTGGATGTGGGCCTATGCTAGGCTTCCCCTACCTGAGGCACCTGTAACAGCCATATCAATAATCAGCCAGCAACCACTTATACAAATAATCTGTCAACGCTGCTAACATTGGATGTTTTTCCACTGGCAACAGATGGAGATGCAACCGTTTTCTTCTTTTTCTTTTTAGAGTTAGATGATGCTGGGGGAAGGAATGTGGATGAGAGTCTAGCTAGACATAATAATACTGAACCTAGTGTGAGAACCAAGGTTATTGAAATAAGAGATGATAAAGAATTGGCGGGCTGGAGAGCTGGAGGGGAAGCCCGCATTTCAAACTAATCGGGCAATGTGATTTATGACTGTTAATTGGAAGGGGGGAATTGTGCTTTGATACTATGTGCTCTGGGGAGGGGAACTCAGTTTTTGGCTTCAATTATGTTAGTGCTGGTGCTATGCTACTCAAATAAAGATTCCTTAGGTAAACAATACCTCAAAGTTCTTCGAAGAGTGTCATCTTTCAGAATCATGACATTTAAGCCCAAAACTCCAACTTTTGGCTTAAACTATCTTGGGGTCCCGAGCCCCAGTCACTGTCCCTAGAATCAAGGGATAAGCCGACAAAGATTCAGGGAAGATATCAGCATGGAGAGAGAACACCTGAAACCAGCACCCTGGCAGTGGCTGCTACCCGGGGGGGGGGCGGAGCGACAGCCAGCGCGCCAATAGAGAAGGAACTTTTTCAGGCTTCCCAGCTGGGGGCAAAGCCCATGTTGCTGATCTGGTTGTCAGAACAGGCCCAGTCCAGCAGAGACTCCAGACGCCTCAAGATGGCCTTGACACATTCTAGTGCTTCAAAGGCAGACGAGGTTGAGCTACGATGAAAAGATTCCCACATGTCACGTTCCCCAGACCGGTGGAGAGCTACAAAATTGTCTGTCGCTAAGGACTTGGGTGAGTGGAAGTACCTGACCACAGCTCGTAGTCAGTCAGTGGAGAAGTTGGTGGAGAGGTTCGAGGAGCTAGAGATGAGAAGCAAAGAGCAACCCTCCCATTCCCCATACACCAGCGATCAGGATGATCGACAAGACAGCCACCAACTCCTGACAAGGGGAACCCCCAGCCCCTCCTGTACAGATCAGACAGCCTCCCTGTCCTCGAAGCCCCCTACCAGAGCCTCCAGCCCCGCAGAGAGAGATAGCTCCAGCTGTCACCCCTTCAAAAGCCCAGATTGCTGCCGAGATAAGAGCCCGAATCATTGACGGGACAACCAATCCCCGGATCGACATGCTTATCGATCATCCAGCCCGGGGCCCCCACAGAATTTTTTTTTAATTCCATTTATATCCCGCCCTTCTCCGAAGACTCAGGGCGGCTTACAAACTTAGCAGTAGCCTTCATTCTATGTATATGCCTACTTATTAGGGCTTTCACACACACCCCAAGCGGCATTATTACAAAGTCAGCTTAATTGCCCCCAACAATCTGGGTCCTCATTTTACCTACCTCGGAAGGATGGAAGGCTGAGTCAACCTTGAGCCTGGTGGGATGCGAACCTTCACTAATTGCAGGCAGCTGGTGTTACTTAAGGAGGCATTAGCCCACTGCTCCACCAAGGCTCTGGGGGATGCCGCAGCCCCCACAGATGGTAGCCCAGCAATCTCTGCTAGTGCAGCAGCCAAGCTGAGGGTGGTCGCAGCCCCCAAACTTGCAGCAGCTGATTGGGGACTTTCAACAACTTGGGGTGATGCAGCCACCAGATCAGTAACAGATGGGAGTACAGCAGCAAGAGTGAGGATGGCCGCTGACTCCGAATGTACAGCTATTGCTGAGGGGCCTGCAAGCGATGGGGATCCAGCAACAACTCCCTCAGGGGCCACAGGGGGGCCTACAGCAACTGGGAATAGCCCCCCACAGGCCAGCAGCAGGGGGGCTGGCAGCAGCCCCCATCCAGGCAACCATTGTGAGACCTACGGCAACTAGGGATGCCACAACCACAGGCAATGCAGCAACAGCTGTGGTGGTGGCAACAGCCCCCAAACGTGCAGCAACTGTAGGGAGGCTTGCAGCCACTAGAGGTGCAGCAGCTGCCATGGGGGGGCAGCAACAGCTGGGGGCGCAACAGCCACAGTGGGAAGGTTAGCAACCATTGATGGCACCACCCCCTCAGAGCAACCTTCGATGGGGACCCAGAGAAGCTGAATTTTTTTCTTCAACCAAGTGCGCTCTCACTGGAGCTGCTGTGCCTATCTCTATCCGAACCCAGCCGCTATGGTCGACATGATTGTGTCCAGTTTAGAAGGAGAAGCATTTGAGTGCCTGAACAATTTATATAACGAGCAGGCACCTAAATTGGAGGACCCCCATCTCTTCCTCCTAGGACTGAGAGCAAGGTTCAAGGACCCATCCATTGCCCTCAAAGCGGAAGAACAAGTCCACAAGATAAAGCAAGCCGGCAGGCCTGCACTGGAATACGTATGAGTTTCACAAGATAGCCAGTTGGATAGAGAGGTGGCCCGAGCAATCCCTAGTCCAGGGGTCGGCAACCTTAAACACTCAAAGAGCCATTTGTACCTGTTTCCCACAGAAAACAAAACAATGGGAGCCACAGAACCCTTTTGACATCTAAAATGAAGATAACACTGCATATATTGTTTTTTTTACCTTTATGCTATGTATAAAAAAACTAGTGTGTTGCATTTATGAAATCAATTAACTGCTACAAAGAAAACAAATTTTTATTTCTGCATGCAACCAAAACATTTTGAACTCCAAAAAAAAAAAAGATGCCGGGTCGAAGGTTACTTTCAAATAAAATACTCAATGTCTATTTGAGTCCTCCTCGTATTTATGAAATAAAAAGCCGGTGCAAACTATAAAAACTACAAATAGAAAAATAGGAAACAAAAATGGGGGAAAAAAAGGACAGGAGAAAGAGGGGAAAAAACCCTTTCTCCTTCATCCCAACAGGTAAAAAAATTTTAGTAGCTTATCTACCATCTTTAAATGTAGCATAATTATCCCCATACCTCATCTCTTAGTTAAAAAAAAATCAAAGTATTTCATTAAGGACAACCACATATATTCCCATTCTCTCTCCCTCCCTCCCTCCCTCTCTCCCTCCCTTCCCTCTCCCTTTCTACCCATTCATTCATTAGTCCGAATGCCCACATGTGCCCACACACATGCGTGCACCCACACACAACTTTTTCTATCTTGCTTTCGTGGGGTTAGAGAGGAGGAGGAACCGGCCCAAACAGAATGGGACAAATGACGGCTGTCGTAAGACGCCCACTGCATCTCAGGTACCACCATGGCTGACACACCACAGACGTTCTTATTCCGCTGGCTCTACACACACACACACACACACACACACAGACAGACACAAAGAGTTTCATCTGTCGGAACCAAAAAACTACAACCAGCAAACTTGTAGTTAAGGATAGGTAATAGGAAAGATGAGGAGTATCATAGTAACACAGCTTTACTAATTATTTTGACAGTGTTGTAGGAATTAGTTGTTAAGCAGAGTGACGGCATGGGAAAAAACTGTCTTTATGTCTAGTCATTCTGGTGTGCAATGCCTTGTAGCGTTGTCTTGAGGAACGAAGTTGAAATAGTTTATGTCCAGGATGTGAGGGGTCTGTAGATAATTTTCACAGCCCTCTTTCTTGCTTGTGATGTATACAGGCCCTCAATGGAAAGCAGGCTGGTAGCAATTGTTTTTTCTGTTTTTTTCTAACTATTCGATGAAGTCTGTGTCTGCCTTGTTTGGTTGCAGTTCCAAACCAGACAGTTATAGAGGTGCAAAGGACAGACTCAATAATTCCTTTGTAAAACTGTATCAGTAGCTCCTTGGGCAGTGTGAGTTTTCTGAGTTGGCGCAGGAAGAACATTCTTTGTTGTGCTTTTTTATGACATTTCTGATGTTAGGTGTCCATTTTAAATCTTGAGATATAGAACCTAGAAACTTGAAGGTCTCTACTGTTGATACTGTGTTGTCTAGTATTGTAAGAGGTTGTAGAATAGTACAGTTTCTCCTTAAGTCTACTGTCATTTCTACAGTTTTGAATGTGTTCAGTTCAAGATTGTTCCAGCTGCACCACAAGGCTAGTTGTTTAATCTCCCATCTGTATGCTGATTTGTTGTTGTCTCGAATGAGGCCAATCACTGTTGTATCATCTGCAAACTTCAGTACTTTAACAGAGGGATCTTTCGAGATGCAGTCATTGGGATATAGAGAGAAGTGGAGAGAGTACACAGTCCTGGAGGGCCCCCGTGCTAATTGTACACGTATCTAATGTGATTTTGTCTAGCTTCACTTGCTGCTTTCTGTCTGTTAGAAAGCTTATGATCCACTTACAGGTGTGGTCAGTCACGGCTAGCTGATTTAGTTTAGTGAAAAGAATTATCTGGAATGATGGTATCGAATGTTGAGCTAAAATCTACAAAAAGGACCCTTGCATAGGTCTTTAGAGATTCAAGATGTGGTAGGATGTAGTGCAGAGCCATATTAACAGTATCATCTGCTGATCTATTTGCTCGGTAGGCAAATTGCAAGGGGTCTAAAAGCAATTTCTGTGATAGTTTTTGGGTGGGCCAGCACTAACCTTTCAAAGGTTTTCATAACTACAGATGTGAGAGGAATCCATTTGCAGTCATTCAGTTCTTCAATGGAGGGCTTCTTTGGCACTGGGATGATAGTAGAGCATTTGAAGCAAGAAGGAACATAGCACATCTCAAGTGATTTATTAAAGATTCGGGTGAAGATGGGGGCCAATTGATCAGCACAAGCTTTCAAGCAAGGAGTTATCTTGTCTGGGCCAGGTGCTTTTCCAGGCTTTTGTCTGTGAAATAGACCTTCCACATCATTTTCTGTCATCACCAGAGCTGGGGAACCCAAGGGAATGGGGTCAGTTGTAGGAAGTATGGCTGTTATTGGTGTATCTGAGATGGAGATGGTGCAGAACATCTATCCAGAGGGGAAGACTAGCTGGAGAGGCCCTGTTAAAGAAACTCCTGAATTCAAAGACTAGATAGAAAGGGAAGTGCTTGGAGAGTGATGAATCCATTAGCTACTTTGTGTGGTCAAAGGTTTTAAACAACAACAACAACCACAAAAACAATAATAAGTGGTGATGGGAAAAGCTATAGATTTTCCAGGCATTAAAATATTCCTCAATGTTGACATCATCAACAAAATATGGGCCTTCATGTACCTGTCCATCTTATCCCTAGTAAGCCTCTGAAACCATTTTTAATGCTGTGCAGGTTAATGGACTCAAATTGATCTTGGATAATCTAGCCCAAGACCATTAAGTGCTTTAACAATCATTAACTATACTTTATATTGAACCCAGAAACAACAGAAAATCAATAGAGTTGGTAGATAATCACAGCTCCAAGTTGACTGTTGGGACTTAGCCAACCAATGGTCTAGAAAAGGATTAATTTTGCCTTATTTAGATGGTAGTACAGAGGAAATTATTTGTATGTTTTTGTTTAAAAAAGGAAGACTTGATATAGCTTTCAGCTTGTAGCTATTACTGAAATATGTCTTTTCCTACCTGCAAGACAAACTGCATGAAAATTAAACACCTCATTTTCAGAAGTCAATTTAACATCAAATATTGGGACTGTCCAGAATATTAATAAAAATTAAATTAAAAACCAAAAGCATGACTAAGCCAAGATAGGGAAAATCCTGAAGTAGAAACTAATCAATCATAATAAAACCACAAGGGATTAAATGTTATTTGAAGCCCAATATGAAGACCATCCTGACCAGATTTAGTTCCTTTATAACTTTTAGAATAAATAAGTAAATAAAACTAAATATGAAATGTAAAACACAAAATTATTTAAAAAGTATCTGAGGATTTGGAGAAGCTAACTGTTCTAAAATAATCAGAAACAACTGTAAGCACTGATTCCTCAGGAGATAAAAGTATCAAAGTATTGCTAAAATTTAAGTTCTGATGCTTTGAAAAATATTTAAAATTTCTTTTATATTGTATTAAATATGACTATAAACTGTTCCCACAGATAATCTTTAATCACCAGTTAATCTAATCAGTGTTCCTTATCACTGAGAAGGAAGCTATTCTATGAAAATAAAAAAAAATCTGTTCAACCATTTCTTACAGTATATTTACATGCTAAATATAAATAAATTGTTCTGTATATGAACAATGAGATCTCTTTTGTAACTCTTAGTGACCAAGATTTCATTTTGTTTTCAAAAATGCAAAATAAAGAGGAAGTAATGAAGATAAAATTATCTTGTTTGTGGACAATTCTTAGGCTTAACCCCAAACATTTTGATAGCTAATCATAACAGTCTACGTATAAAATGTTTTATTGTGTACAAATAAAACAGAAAGTGATATACTGTGCTGTGCAAGTGATATACTGTACTGTGTACAAAGGACAAACCAGTGTAAAAATGTTTATTTGCAAATTAACATGTTATTTAGAAAATATATAAAGCACCAAGGACATAAAAGAAAGAATTGAGGGGAAAATACACATTTCACGAATTACACTTTTTATTTTCCCAACTGGATGGAAACGGAGTTTATTAATATAACAAATACAATTATTTAAACAGGGCAAATAAATTAACAAGTACAAGTGTTTTTTGAAAGAACAAACATCTAAAGTTCTGGAATCCTATGCTAGATAACTTTTGAGTCCTTGCTTAATAACAAGGGAAAAGTAATCACTGAAAATAATTAAGTATTCTTATATTTACAAGGAAAGTAAAGTGGTGATTCTTAAATTTCTTATTCAAAAATAAAATTTTATATAAATAGAAGCTAGATAAATGTTTTGCATGCAAGTGCTTGAACTTACCTCCACTTGCATATTCCATGATTAAGTAGAGTGTTTTTTCAGTCTCAATTACTTCAAATAATTTAACTGGAACAATAACAACCAAAAAAAAAAGGAAGAGAAAGAACCAATTTAGAGATGCTATCAGTTATACGCATTTACTTCTACAATATTTGTGTATTTCATTCTCCTACCTGATATTCCAGTGAATGATATCACATACAAAATACATATTTTGATCAAATTTTCCTTGGAATACAAGAACAGCAAAGAATTGCTAAGCACATTAGAAACCTGGCTCCTTTTGCAAATTGCCATCTCAATTTTCTACTTAATGTCCTTTGGCTAGAAATGCTAACAACTGACTCTACATAGTATGTTGTTTTCACTGAGTCATAGCCTCTCCTTAAGCTGAACTGCATATTCTATAATTAAAATCACAGGGGAATCTCAAAAGCAGTTTACAGGCAGAGATGAGTATTCACAGAAAAATGTCAAAAGCCTTGCTAAACATCAGCTGAAAGAAAGCTCTCTGCATTGCAACAATAGCATTTTTTCTCTATTAGGGGATGCAGTACTAAAACCAATTAAGTTCAGACCTCTATGTAGTTTCAGGAAGCACCCATTGATTATATTTTAGGAAGTTAACTCCACCCTCCCTCCCCAGAACAAATCAAAGGCTAATGCAGTAACATTTAAGTGAGCCCATCCTGTTATTTCACTGTCACATTCAGGAGATTTAAAATACTATATACGTAAACATTTATTACTGTAATATATAATACAGCTAAATTTATTTAAATAAGCAAGCTAAAGCAATGGAAACAAAATAACAAAACATTACCTATTAACAATCATACAAGAATACATAATTATAACCTAGTTCTCCATTATATCCATCACAATTCTCATTCGAAATCAACACAAAACTTGCTTTTGATATCTTCTCAAGACAGCATAAGAATTCATTAATGGTAACAATTTTATTTTAAAATCTGAAAACTAACCTTTACCATTATTACTCTTTTTCTTAAGAAAGTCAGAAAAAATGTGTTCTATTTAGTTGACTAGGATTTGAATAGAAAGTTTTATTAAGAAAAAGTAAAATGCTGAATGATACTGATCTTGGTTCCGAACCAAACATATGGGAATTGTACTCCTCCATTCAGAGGTGCTTCATTATTTGAGGTTTTACTGGGTTAGTAAATGATCAGCAAGCAACAGGTGAGGCAAATATTTTGTACAGTTACATTTTGTGCACCTATTTCAGCCATTCCTGGATAAGGGGTCTCAAAATTACTGATGCCTTACTGACCACCCATTTACATTATGATACATGGTGTTGCCCTTGGAAAATATTTAGAAGCTACTGCATGGAGCTTCTTCTTCAAAAGCATATTACTATCATTTCAAAGAAATCAAAATGGCCTTTGAAGTAAACCAGGAAAAAACGTTATTACTCAAGTTTTCTAATAGCAATAGCACTTAAGACTTATATACCACTTCACAGTGCTTTACAGCCCTCTCTAAGTGGTTTACAGAGTCAACATATTGCCCCCAACAATCTGGGTCCTCATTTTACCAACCTCAGAAGGATGGAAGGATGAGTCAACCTTGAGCCAGTTAGAATCGAACTGCCTGGCAATTGGCAGAATTAGCTTGCAATTCAGCATTCTAACCACTACGCCACATTAAATAATATATACATATAATACTGTGTATGAACATAATATCATTTAATTATTCATTCTAGTATACTATGTATGTTCAGATCAGGGGCTTTTTCAAACTTGGCCCTTTTATGACTTGTGGACTTCAACTCCCAGAATTACTCAGCCAGCATGCCTGGCTGAGGAATTCTGGGAGTTGAAGTCCACAAGTCATAAAAGGGCAAGTTTGAAGACCTTTGGTTTAGATAGTGAAATGATATTTTCAGATTAATATGAATAGAGATGTGCATATGGTTACTGGAAGAAATTTATAGAAATAAGGCAGACTTCAGTATTAAAACATCAATTTTTCATAATTATAATCTTTATATTACATTTGGTTAATTAAGGTTTTTGCCTCAAGCTAAGAATACAATATTTATTCAATTTCTGGTGAACTTATAACTATCAAAGATCAAGTCTTCCTACATATCTGATAATTATAAAAGTACTAATTGAGAACTAAACATTGCTAATGAATTATACTGATTAGAGACACACAAGATTCAAAATATTCCTTTCAAATAATTATTCAAATCAATATTCACAGCTCGATCATATACTCAGATAACATCACAAATATAATCTAAGTTTTTCTCAAATTAGCCTTTCTTAAATTAGAATCACATGAACACAGTTGTTACTTAATGTGTGTGTTTTTAACTAGGCGTTCTTTAGCATTACCATGCCAAAAAATACTGTATTGTAGTTATACATCTTAAGAAAAAAGATGTTAATTTAAAAAGGGGAAAAAAGAGAAAAGCATTTTTTTCCTGATAGGTTCATAACAACAAAGCCCCGAGATATAAGTTGTTGTTGTTGTTAGTTGCAAAGTTGTGTCCGACCCATCGCGACCCTATGGACAACGTTCCTCCAGGCCTTCCTGTCCTCTACCATCTTCTGGAGTCCATTTAAGCTGACGCCTACTGCTTCAGTGACTCCATCCAGCCACCTCATTCTCTGTCGTCCCCTTCTTCTCTTGCCCTCAATCTTTCCTAGCATTAGGCTCTTCTCCAGTGAGTCCTTCCTTCTAATTAGATGGCCAAAGTATTTGAGTTTTAGCTTCAGGATCTGGCCTTCTAAAGAGCAGTCAGGATTGATCTCCTCTAGGACTGACCGGTTTGAACAAATTGCAGTCCAAGGGACTCGCAGGAGTCTTCTCCAGCACCATAGTTCAAAGGCCTCAATTCTTTGGAACTCAGCCTTTCTTATGGTCCAACTTTCACAGCCATACACTGCAACTGGGAAAACCATGGCCTTGACTATACTACAAGTAATCAGTGTTAATTGGACCTCAGAATTTAATCCAAAAGTAATAGTCTCTTAGCAGCTACAAACTAGTTACTGCTTTATTCTCTTCATTATTCAAATTACAAAAATGCTAACTTCACAAAAATTACTTTCAGTAATAACTAATTTCAATACCTGTGTTTACTTTTAAATGCCAATTAAGCTGATATAATTCAATCTCATTTGAAAATAAATGTGTACTTGGGTTATAAATTCAGCATGTGCAACCCTCTGCTGAATGCTGCAAAGCTGCAACAGATCCAAATATTTTAAGGACAAAGTCTCCTGAAGCTGGGGAGAAGTTTACAATGAGACAAATTATTTTATGGATAGTACTTAGCAATAGCACTTAGACCTATATACGGCTCCACAGTACTTTACAGCACTCTCTAGGTGATTTATAAAGTCAGCATATTGCCCCCAACAATTTGGGGCCTCATTTTACTGACTTTGGAAGGATGGAAGGCTGAGTCTACCTTGAGCCGGTTAGGATTGAACTCCTGGCAGTGGGAAGATTTAGCCTGCAATACTGCATTCTAACCACTGTACCACCACGGCTATTTCCAGTACTTCAGCAGCAGAAGAGATCAAAGGCAAACACTTTTTGAGACGCACCATTCCATTTATTAAGGCTATTAGATCTGAGCTGCAAAAATGTTTTACTGCATGCAATTCAGTGGTCATCTTCATAATTTTTTTCTGTCCAGATTTGGAAGCCTATTTTCTTGCCATCCATTCATATTCCCCTCATCCTTTTCTCTAGCAATGTTTCTAATTATTTTCTTTCTCCCCAGTGTCTTATTCTCTTCACCTCCTTGCTTTATACTCTATTGTTCCCACTCCTTTTTCCTGTGTGCTCTCCCTTTCCTGTTAGCCTGAAGGTCCTCAACATATGTTACCCAGGTGGATGAGGGCTTGTTGAAGGTGGAGGAAACGGAAGGTGAGCTGAGTGTTTGCTCAGAGCAGCTCAAGCCTTTCCAGAAAGAATTAATGTAATAGAGCATGTCTGAGCACTTATAAAGAATAGTGCCCAAGATAATGAGACAGCCTTACAAAAGACAAAGCCAGGGCAGAATGAAACACAGAAAGAAGACTTTTCAATTTTTATCTAATCCACTTATTTCCATATCTCAACAATTAATATTATTTAATGTGCTTCAGAAGAAATTTGGATTATCAGCTGTAATGGATATATATACTGTACAATTACCTCCTCTGAAAGGGATCAAACCGCAAGCAAAAGTATTCATTTACATCCAGAAGGCTTCTGACTTTGAAAACTGCCCTCCCCTGCAGAATGCAGCAACTACTTGAGTTATGATGAGCCAATGTTATTTGTGATACCTGCTCACAATATACCACAGAATGTTTGGTGATATTATGACGAATCCATTAATTCTGCCTTGCAGCAAATAATTAAGGGAGTGGGATACCCAGCAGAAAGATTTCACATATAGGAGATAACTATGAGATCAATCTGCATACTGAGACTTTAGATTTTTAAATTTGAGTATAGCTGAATGAAACTGTGGAAATATAGGAAGATATTGAATGCAGTAGAATGATTGATGTGCTTAAAAAAATCATATGTATTATGAGGAAGTTAAATGTACATATATTTTATTTGAATGGATAAACAGCTATGCAAGAAAAGAATATTTAAATCATACTCTACCTATATTGGGATGATTTAAAATCTTCATTATCCTTACTTCCCTAAACAGCTAAAAAAAGAAAATTAAAAAGTTAGTATTATATAGCTTGCGACCGTGAGAACATGTGCATGTAAGAATGTTACAACTGTAACCATATTTGAAGAGTCTGGAAAATTATAAGTATACCAGAAAAAACTTAAAAGATGTAAGTGCTTTCCCTCTCTCCATATATAAGCAAGCGTACTTTGAAGACCAAGTTTTAAAAATTTCAGAAAAACATTCCATCTTCTTTCAGGTGTTCTTAAGATGATTAGATTAGAACTTTAGAGAGTCACTTTGGTCTAGCGCAGTAGTGGCGAACCTATGGCACGGGTGCTAGAGGTGGCACTCAGAGCTCTCCATGTGGGCACCCACACCATGCCTCGGAGGTGGCAACTGTCCCTCTTCAACCAGCCACCCCGCACAGGTGTCCCTCCCCATGGGCGACATTGAGGTGACCACACCCACCTTGGCCACACCCATCCAAACCTCCATGACCACTACAGCCACACCCACCCAGTAGGCCACACCCACCTGGCACCCAGCGATAAATAAGTGGGTTTTGGGTTGCAGTTTGGGCACTCGGTCTCTAAAAGGTTCGCCATCTTTATACACTTATGATTGTGTATCATCTAACCCATCCACTGTGATAATCAAGTTCACAGATGATACAACTGTGGTGGGTCTTATTACAGGTGGGGATGAGACAGCATATAGGGCGGAGGTACAAAAACTATCCATATGGTGTAGTAACAACAACTTGCACCTAAACATCGGCAAGACGAAAGAGATGGTGTTAGACTTCCGGAGAAAAAAGGAGGAACCTGCCCCACTTTACATCGGGGAGGACTGTGTAGAGAGAGTTTCCTCCTTTAAATTTCTGGGAGTCTACCTCTGTGAAGATCTGACCTGGAAAGTTAACACAACCCAGGTGACTAGAAAGGCCCAACAGAGGCTTCACTTTCTTAGGGTCTTGCGGAAGAACAGGGTAGAACAACAGCTAATGACCCTCTTTTACCGGTCTACTATAGAGAGCGTCCTCTCGTATGGTATTGTGGTTTGGTATGCTGGTCTGACAGCCGCGGACAGGAAAGTATTACAGAGGGTAATGAGCACAGCACAAGACATTGTGGGCTGTTCCCTGACACCACTGGATGACATCGCCAGGGCTCATTGCCTTGGAAGAGTGAGGAAGATTCTCAGGGATGACTCACACCCTGGACGGTATCTCTTTACTCTCCTACCATCCGGTAGGAGATATAGGAATATAGCCAGCCATACCAACAGGTTGAAAAATAGCTTTTATCCGTGGGCTATTAGGCTTTTAAATGAGACATAATCTTATGCAGAATTGACTTGGGAGGCCGGTGTGTGGTGTAGTTGGTTCACATGGTGTGGTAGGATGGAGGGTTTGTTGTCACTGTGTGTTGGGGGGGAGAGCACGGGGGGAGGCTCAGCTAATCTCAATGTACACATGTTGAACTTTGACAATAAAGGTTTATTATTATTATCATCACTGGTCTAGCGCAACAGTGGTGAACCTATGGCACGCATGACAGAGGTGGCACTTGGAGCCCTCTCTGTGGGCATGGGCGCTGTCACCCCAGCCCACCCCCCCAGCTCCCTTCTCACCAGCAGCCCCCCTGGAGGAGAGTCGCCCCAGAGCATGACCCACGTGGAGCAGCGCAGCCAAGGACATGGCAGCTGGGCAGTGGGGACAAGACTGCTCTCGTGCCCCATCACAGGCAGATGATGCTGCGGGGTGTGGCCACCATGGCGCTGCTGGGCTGCCTGGGTAATTTGCTGCGGTGGGCAGTGGAGGTGGTGGGTGGCCCTGTGGGCGGGCAGGGGGTGGTTTTTGGGCACTCGGTCACTAAAAGGTTCGCCATCACTGGTCTAGGGGTTAAGGCACTAGCCTAGATACCAAGAGACTATGAGTTCTAGTCCCATTTGAGGCATGAAAGCTGACTGGGTGATTTGGACTAGTCATTCTCTCTCAGGCCAACTCACCTCATAGGCTTGCTGTTGGGAGGAGGAGGTGGTGGTATTAGATATGTTCATTGCCTTGGGTAATTTATAAAAATAATAAATGTGGGAAAAATTATAAATAAAACTTCACACCTTTAATTCTTCAAGTGCCAAAGCTAAAGCGTTCTAAAATAATTTTACAGTTTGATGGGTGATTGGAATCTGTCCAGTTCTAAATAAATAACCTAACCCTGCGGAGTTACCAGATGAATTCCTATCTGAGGACTTGCAGGAAGTTGAGGTGAGCTAGTTGGAAATCAACAAGATTGCCTGCTATTGGTTTCAGAAGATGAGGCTCTCAGCTGTTGCCTCCACTCAGTGAAATAGTTCACCAAATGGAGAAGAGTGGAGCAAAGGGACTCTGCAAAGCTCCCTGCAAGAGAGGACCCACACCCAGTGGCATAGTGTGGGGGGTGCAGGGGGGGCCAGCCGCACCGGACGCAACATCTGGGGGGGCGCGCTCGCACTCGCAGCTCTCTGCCCCTGCCTGGGTCACTCACTCTCTCTCACTGCAGTCCGATCCGAGCTGCCGGGTCGCCGCCCACTGTGGAGGGGGGGGGTGCCAGGCATGCGGTGCGGTGCGGAAAGAGAGCGAGGGACTATCTGGGGGAGGGACAGTGCAGCGGCATTTTACTTTAATTACATCAGTATTTTCATAACAAACAATACATGTGCTTAGGGGGTAAGGGTTTCTTTAACTAATCTAGTGGAAGAGACTTGAGTGCTAAAATCCACGGGTTAGGGGGTGCAAATTACTTGCCTTGCCCCGGGTGCTGACAACCCACGCTACGCCACTGCCCACACCTTCCCATAATGAGCAACAATAACACTGTGTCTACTTACAGTAGATAGGTAGCAACCCCAGGGACAATTGTTCACTAATTCATACTCCATGTTCCTGGAATCTTAACTTTTGAATCCTATGATTCTAACTTTGAATCACAGACTGACAAATCTTCTATGGCTCTTTGACCCTCAGATTTCTCTGACAATTCTTTTGCCTGCTGCTTTGAAGATGGAAACTTTGGGATTCTAATAAGGTGACTTCCTTGACTTTGGGAATTTCTTCTTCACTTATTTAATTTAATTTAATAATTTAATTTGTATACCGCCCTTCTCCCGAAGGACTCAGGGTGGTGAACAGGGCAATACATAATAAAAAACAGAATACAAAAATTAAAAAGTGATTAAACCATTATGCCCGTAATAATTAATACATATTAAAAATTAAAACTAATTATAAAAACCCAACCCCATCCCGTCAGGGACTCTTATGTGTACATGTTCATTTGTGCTCAAGCTTCCTCTCCCAATTTCTCATTTTTTAAATGCAGAAATTCAGAATTCAATGAGACAAGGAGCCTGATGAGTGGCAAAGGAAGTCCCCTAGATATATTGGTACTCTTAGCCACCACATTGGGAAGTCTGTTTGTAGACTATAAATTATATCCAATAACAGTTATTCAAATATTGGAAAATTCCCTCAACTAGACAAAGATGTTGAATATTCTTGGCCATTCTTTTCTCCCTGCAATCCATTATACATGCCCACATCAATTCCACAGATATGTACTGTGCTGCAGGAATTAAATGATTACTAATAGTCGCCTCTCCATTCCATTGGCAGACATTTTTAATCACTGGAAGGACTACCACTAAAGGTTCATAATAACTCAACAATACTTAAGTTTTTCCTCCTTATATAATTTGATTTCATATATTTAATAAGGAATATGACATCAGAAAGTTTTAAAATTGCATTTGTATTTGCATGTCACTATTGAAGCACTTGCTCCGTTTTGGACATTTAGGTATTTTTTTAAAAAAAGGCAATTATGCCTTTTTTATACTTTCCTATAATATATAAGATTCTATTTAAATATATAACTAGATTGTTCTAAACTGAATATACACCTATTAGAGCACAGTCATTATCTGGGAAAATGAACTGTATGCTAAATTATTTTCAACTTGAAGTAAGATATTTTCATCAAGGTTGTTAATAAAGTAAATAAAATATTCACTTGACAGCTGGGATTTTCAGTTGGGAAGATTCCAAAAGCAAAGACTGATTCCTAAGAACTGCATGATCTGCACAATGGTTTTCTTTTTCTGCTTTTGAAGTAACCAAGGTTTCAAGTTGACACTCCAAACATTTGCTTTGTTATTTTCTGCTCTTAATAGAGAAAGGAGCACAGCAATCAAATGGTTTTATTTTAAATCAGCCACCGCCTCAGAGCTAATGCTACCAAAATATCATTTCATTGTTGATAGAACAGAGTTTTAGCAAAATATCATGAGAAATTAGCATTCAAACACTCATCAAACAGCTATAAAATTTACTGAATAAATAACTGCATCAATCATAGTTTGGAAATATACTGTACATTCAACACAAAATCCATCTCACTGCTGGAAACCTAAAAATGCAGCAGAGAATGTTCAACAGTGAAACAATGGGCAAGACTGAATGCTTAATCCTCCCTACACTTCCTCCTACATCTCCCCCTCCTCCAGATGCTGTTCTACAGAGGAGATTCCTGATATGAATTTGCTATGTAACTCAAGGAAACATTTTGGGTGACGGGAAGTTATAGGCATGGCTTTTATCTCCTCCACTGCTGATTCCCAATTGGTTTCTAATCTGGACCCCTAATTTCAATCCATATAGTTCTAGCCTGAAAAAGTGATCTGTGAAGATGCTGTATTTATAATTTTTTTCCACTAATCGAAATGGCAGACACAATTCAGTTTATACTACAGATTTGGGTATGAGAATATAGATATAATACTTATTTCACATTTTGGATAAAAATTTTGAGCTCAGATCAAAACTAATTTTATTAGATTACATGATTCCTTCCTTTCTATCCATTAGAAGAGAAAGATACGATTAAAATGAAATCATATTGAATATGCTATTCTTAAAATAATACACAATGTTTAAAAATGGAAAAACAGAAGTGCCAGAAAGGAATATTCTAAACAAAGTAGTATACCTAAAAGATGGAACAACTAATAAACTTACCTTTTGTAGACTAGTTGGATTCAATTGAGTTTTGTCAATTATTTTTATTGCAACCTAGAAAAAATACAATTGTTTGATTTCTGTTAACTGTAGCAGTATTGCAAAGCAGAAATATTTGATTGTTAATAGTATATTACCGAATGAGCAACCAGCGCACAAAAATCAATTCAATGTCAATAGTAATAATAGTAATAACGATATAATATATACAGCACCCAGCTTCCAGTAATTCTGTGCACTTTACAAATTGTTTAAAACATTAAAGACAATACAAATAACGGGAGACAAAAATGAAGAATAAAGATGACAAAGATGACAAAACTGGGTTGGAAAAAAGGAAAACAGCCCATAGAATCTAAAGGAAGTTTTAACAGAATCTTTCTTCAAATCCCATTTCTAAATACAGTCCACAATCAATATTTACATTATTTCTTCTGCAGTGAAGACAGGTGTTTGTTACTAATAATGGACAGTTAATGTCAGGGCCCACTTCAGTACTTCATCCCAAGAGCAGAACTCATGGAAATGGATTCTTCCAAAAGGAACTTTTATTAGGAGAAGCTGATAGCAGGCATACTAGACAAGATCTAAGGGTTTCCTGCTCAAATTGATAGGTAAAAAGTGTCCCAAGCAAAACTCCACCCATAGTTCATCTGGTCAGTTCAAATGGCCCAATTCCCAGGTGTTAGGATCCTCATGGGAACAGGGAGATAACATCAGGCCGTCTCCGGTTGTAGCTGCAATGTTTAGGCAGAGATAAACCAGTTGCTACAGGTTACATTCCTTTCTTTCCCTCCCTCTGCTAGCTGACATTAAGGGATGGGAAAGTTCACATAGAAACAATGCAGGAAAGCAAAGTGTTACTTTGTAGTGATAGAGGAAACCGAAGCAATAACCCTCCAGCTCTTCCCCCTCCCCTATAGGATTATGGCAGAACCCAGAGTGAGAAGAGAATGATATTTGGGTCAGGATGAAAGAGGAGGAAAAAGGGAAAGAGAAGGAAGAGAGGCAGGAGGACAGAAAGGGCAACCTATTGCTATGGGTTCTGACAGTTAAGTTGTTACCTAGAACATAGAAAGTGGTCTCCTGAATCTCTCTCTCTCTACATATACACACATACATACACACACGTGTGTGGGTGTCTATAATTTACTGAATCTAGAATTCTGATAAGTAGAAATGTATTTATATACTTCTTCAACATTATGAATACTCTGCAATCATGACTTTCATTGTGCCAAACAGAAACATTATAAATGGTCAAATTAAATAACAGTGGACCTCAAATTTATAAATTCCATGTTTTTCTTGTCTGTTTAGGTTGCTGTTAAGAGTCAATCAACCAGCTTTAACACAAAACATAGTTCAAACTCCTCTTCATATAAGCCTCATTCCCGATTCAACTTTATATCCAACACAGGTATCCAGAACTGTTGGAAATTGGGCAGCATATAAGTTTAATAATGAAATAAAAATAAAATATATGTGGATAATACATTACTAGTTTGAACTAGGTGTTTATAATATCCCTATTGAATACAGCTTTATTGTCTTCAGACTGAATTCACTCTAAAATAATTCACTGGGGGGGGGGTGTAACAGAACTGCTTGGAAATATCAGCTGATATAATAGACAGCTGTTTGTTTGCAAATACTGTTTTCTTCTTGAAAGCAGTGTTACTATATTTCTACAGTAATTAGCAGCAAAAAGGTGATATTTATTTTGATTTAAAGTTTACCTGATTTGTCATATGATTTGTATTATCTTTCCTGTTTTCTATAATTCCCTTCTACTTAATCTCCTTCCATTGTAATTTTCTGCCAAAAATCTCAAAAGTTTAATCCTTTAATTAATAAAACGCAAATAGATCAGCTAGGTGTATTTAATCTATTACCTCAACATTATGTTCTACTTGAAGACATAAGATACGGTGAGTAAAGAGACTGCCTCTAAAAACGTGTTTAAGGGAAACTGTCCTTCCAAATGGTATCAGAAAAATAGTAAATGTTATCAAAAGTCAGCCATTAAAGGTGGGCGACTCTAAACCTACAAATGAAAGAGCAGAAAGAAATTTTGAAGGGTGCATATCTGTCTGTTTCTAGTGTTTTTCTTATAATTATGTTTAAGATGTTTTTAAAATGTACATATTCTCATGAAACTCAAGATAAATTGCTTCATAACTGGTGACTAATAAAAGACTATTAAATCATGAGGGGTCCTTGGGGGTCTCTGAGTTTGCTTTTCTTGCAGACTTTTCATTACCCAAACTAGGTAACATCATCACTAGCATTTATGATGTTACCTAGTTTGGGTAATGAAACATCTGCAAGAAAACAACCTAGCTCAGAGACCACCAAGGACCCCTCATGTCAACCCTGAACTACAAATATTCTCCTTTATTAGTACTATTAAATCATTTTAAATTCAGGCTGAAAAGGCTCAATACTTAATTAGCCAATAAAATGTAGTAGATATGTGTTGGATTTGGGTCTGACGTAGGAAAAATTCTTCAGGTTCAGCATTGGCATACCTGTGCTATACTATGTACCACTGGCTCTTGGGGAAAAAAACCTAAGCTTTTCCTAGTCTTACACAGCAGCCAAGCAGAATTTGTATGAAAAAGTATCAAAATGACTTGGTATTTTATTATACGAGGAGAAATAAATACAGAATCTAGTATCACTATAAAAACAGCAGTACAATACAATGTGGGCAATAGATTCTACAGCCGGGGTCCCAAACCCCTGAGGCTGCAACCCATTACTGGACCTTGAACCATTCAGAATGAGGCCACAGAAGTAGCAGGCTAGTGCACGCACTTGTGCATTTCCACTTGTGCCAGCAGCCCGCTGCTCCCACAAAAGGAGCTGTGCGCATGCGCACTTGCCCACCGCTTGGGCAGAACCATCCCCTCTCCCGCCCCCCCCCCCAGTACACAAAGCCGGAAAGGTTGGAGAATTCTATTCTACAGTATCTGTATCACATGGACATAGTCAAGCAGCATACGGAATTTTTTTGTATCTGCCTTCCAAAATGACTAACGGAAGAGCATTAAATTGAGCCAGTAAAGACCCTTCTCAGCTTAGATACTATAATATGGTTCAAGTATCTCACCAGTCTGAACAGATAAGATTGGCTACTCAGGAAAACATTCTACTCTTGTTGTTTGTTGAGATAAGAGAGAAGACAAATGAACCTAAAGCATCAATCTTTGCATATGTATAACACATCTGTATCTAACTGGTTGCAGCACCAAGATATTCTACAGCTGCAGAAAGAAGCTGAAAAAGGCAACCAACATGAATTGGAGTCATCTGTTTATGAAAAATGATTACAACCACTGACAGATGATTTTAGAAAAAGATTGTACAAGTACATAGGGAATCTGGTCATTAATGGATAGCAGCTACTATCACATTGTCCACTACATATGCACCACTAGTATTCTACAATTGCTGGGAAACAGTTGCAGAGGGGGCTCATTCTTTTGATCCTTTGGTATCTAGTTGGCCAAAATAAAAAAGAGAATATTTGAATAATTGATCATGTCCTAATGCAGAAGTACTCTTGCATTCTTAACTGAGCAACAGAATCCAAATTTATTTATTCATTTTAATGGCAGATTTTTAAAGCATAAATAAAGATGCTATACATAAATACTGTCAAGAAGATATATGAAATAAAGAATTCTATGTGTCAGGCCAATATTTCTATAAATATATATATTTAGCTTCTTGTAATGAATACAATTTACTGGGATTTCCAAGAACATTAATTCTTAATAATTTAATTTTACTTTAATTTACTTTAGTTAAATTTTAATTTAATTAACCATTCCCCTTCATGGTTCACTGCCTTGTTATGGCGAAGGAGTTTGTGCAGCTCAGTGAAGCTATGAGCTATATTGTGAAGGGCCACCCAAGATGGATAGGTCATAGTGGAGAGTTCTGACAAAATATGGTCCACTAGAGAAGGAAATGGCAACCCACTCCAATATCCTTGCCAGAAAAACCCAAGGAGTGTATCAAAAGGTTAAAAGATATGATGCCAGAAGATGAGTCCTTCAGGTTGGAAGTTGTCCAATATACTACTGGGGAAGAGTGGACGCTAATTACAAGTAGCTCCAGAAAGAGTGAAGCAGCTGGACCAAAGCCAAAAGGATGCTCATTGTGGATGTATCTGATGGTGAACGGAAAGCCTGACACTATAAAGAACAATATTGCATAGGAACCTTGAATGTAAGATCTATGAATTAAGATAAACTGAATGGGATCAAACAAGCAATGGCAAGATTGGTCGACAACTTGGGAATCAGTGAACTAAGGATGGGTGGGAATGGACAAATTTAATTCAGATGACCATTATCTACTATTGTAGGAAACAATCTCTTAGAAGAAATGGAGTAGCCCATTGGAAAAGAGTGGAAAAAGTAGTACTGGAGTACAAGCTCAAAAATGACAGAATGATCTTGGTTTGAATCCAAGGCAAACCATTCAACATCACAGTAATCCAAGTCTATCCCTGACCAATGATGCTGAAGAGGCTGAGGTTGACTGGCTCTATGAAGACCTACCACACTGTCTAGAACTAACACCACAAAAGATGTCCTTTTCATAATAGGATATTGGAAAGCTAAAGTAGGAGGTACATTTTCAAAGGTAACTGGAATAACAGGCAAGTTTGGTCTTGGAGTACAAAGTGAAACAAGGCAAAGGCTAGCAAAGGTTTGTGAGTTTTGTCAAGAGAACATGCTGGTCATAGCAAACACTCTTTTCCAACAACCCAAGAGCTGATACTGCACGTGGACATTGCCAGAAATCAGATTGATTATGTACTTTGCAGCCAAAGATGGTGAAGGTCTATACAATCAGTAAAAACAAGACCTGGGGCTGACTGTGGCTCACATCATGAGTTTATTGCAAAATTTAGGCTTAAATTGAAGAAAGTAGGGAAAATCATTAGGCCATTCAGATATGACATAAATCATACCCCTTATGAATATACAGTGGAAGTGATGAATAGATTTAAGGGACTAGATCTGGTAGAAAGAGTGTCTGAAGAACTAGAAACAGAGGTTTGTAACACTGTATAAGATGCAGCAACTAAAACCATCACAAAGAAAAAGAAATGCAAGACAGTGAAGTGGCTGTCTGATGAGGCTTTACAAATAGCTGACAAAAGAAGGAAAGCAAAAGGCAAGGGAGAAAGGGAAAGACATACCCAACTGAACACAGATTTCCAGAGAATAGCAAGGAGAAATAAGAAAGCCTTCTCGTGAACAATGCAAAGAAATGGAGGAAAAAAAATAGAAAGGGAAAGACAAGGGATCCCTTCGAGAAAATTGGAGATATCAAAGGAACATTTTGTGCAAAGATGAGTAGAGAAGCAGAGAGATTAAGAGGAGGTGGCCAGAATAGACAGAATAATTATATAAGAAAGATCTTAATGCCCGATACCCACGATGGTGTGTGATATCAGTCCAACCTACCAAAACCAGTGCCATAAAAAACAGAATAGAAACACAAGTTAAGATAGGCAAGAAAATGGTAAGTGAGCACCTGTCCAGCCTAGACGAGTTCAAATCACCAGGACCAGATGGATTACACCCCAAGGTTCTCAAGGAACTGGCAGACGTGATCTCAGAACCACTGAACTATATTTTTCAAAGATCCTGGAGCACTGGGGAACTACCAGATGACTGGAAGAGGGCTGATGTCGTTCCCATATTCAAAAAAGGGAAAAAATAGATCCAGGAAACTACAGACCTATCAGCCTGACCTCAATACCTGGGAAGATTCTGGAAAAGATAATCAAACAACAAATCAGCGAACACCTTGATGCAAACAAAGTTATCACTAAAAGCCAACATGGGTTTGTCAAAAACAGATCGTGCCAGACAAACCTTATTGCATTCTTTGACCAAGTGACAAAACTAGTGGACCAGAGGAATGCTGTAGATTTAATTTACTTGGATTTCAGTAAGGCATTTGATAAAGTAGATCACAACCTACTACTTAATAAGATAGAAAAATGTGGGTTAGATAGCATCACCACCAGATGGATTCGTAGCTGGCTGACAGGCCATACTCAGCGTGTGCTCCTCAATGGAACTGCATCTACATGGAAGGAAGTGTGTAGTGGGGTGCCCCAGGGCTCTGTTCTGGGCCCAGTGCTCTTCAACATCTTTATCAACGATTTGGATGAGGGGATAGATGGGGAACTCATCAAATTTGCAGATGACACCAAGCTGGCAGGAATAGCCAATACTCCAGAAGATAGGCTTAAGATACAGGAGGATCTGGACAGACTCGAACACTGGGCACTATCTAACAAAATGAAATTCAATGGTGAAAAAAGTAAGGTTCTGCATTAATGCAGGAAAAATCAAATGCACAGGTATAGTATAGGTGGTACCTTGCTCGATAGTAGTAACTGTGAGAGGGATCTCGGAGTCCTAGTGGACAATCACTTAAATATGAGCCAGCAGTGTGTTGCAGCTGCCAAAAAAGCCAACACAGTGCTAGGCTGCATTAACAGAGGAATAGAATCAAGATCACGTGAAGTACTAATACTTTACAATGCCTTGGTAAGGCCACACCTGGAATACTGCATCCAGTTTTGGTCACCACGATGTAAAAAAGATGTCGAGACTATAGAAAGAGTACAGAGAAGAGCAACAAAGATGATTGGGGGACTGGAGGCTAAAACATATAGGGAACGGTTGCTGGAATTGGGTATGTGTAGTTTAATGAAGAGAAGGGTGAGGGGTGACATGATAGCAGTGTTCCAATATCTCAGGGGCCGCCACAAAGAAGAGGGAGCCAAGCTATTCTCCAAAGCACCTGAAAGCAGGACAAGAAGCAACGGATGGAAACTAGTCAAGGAGAGAAGCAACCTAGAACTAAGGAGAAACTTCCTGACAGTTAGAACAACTAACCAGTGGAACAACCTGCCTCCAGAAGTGGTGAATGCTCCAACACTGGAAGTTCTTAAGAAGAAACTGGACAGCCATTTTTCTGAAATGGTATAGGTTTTCCTGCCTTAGCAGGGGGTTGGACTAGATGACCTCCAAGGTCCCTTCCAACTTCTTCTTCTTCTTCTTCTTCTTCTTCTTCTTCTTCTTCTTATTATTATTATTATTATTATTATTATTATTATTATTATCATCATCATCATCATCATCATCATCATCATCATCATCATCATACCTCAAATCAGACATCCTGGAGTATGAAGTTAAGTGGGCCTTAGGAAGCATTACCAACAATGAATACTGGAGTTGATGGTATTTCAACTGAGGTATTTAAAAACCTAAAAGATGCTGTTAAAGTGCAGCACTCAATATGCCAGCAAATTTGGAAAACTCAACAGTAGCTATAGAATTAGAAAAGGTATAGAATTAGAAAAGGTCAATTTACTTTCCAATCCCAAAAAAGAGCAATGCCAAAAAATGCTCAAACTACCGTACAATTGGGCTCATTTCATACTCCTACAAGCTAGGCTTCAGCAATATGTGAACCTAGAACTACCAGAAATACAAGCTGGGTTTCGAAGAGGCAGTGAAACTAGAGATAAAACTGCCAACATTTGCTGGATTATGGAAAAAGCAAGGGAATTCCAGAAACACATCTACTTCTGTTTTATTGACTATGATAAAACTTTTGATTGTGTGGATAACAACAAATTGTATTAAGTTCTTAAAGCTATGGGAATTCCAGATCACCTTACCTGTCTCCTGAGAAACCTGTATGCGGGTCAAGAAGCAACAGTTAGAACTGGACTGATTCAAAATAGAGAAAGGAGTGCGACAACACTATATATTGTTACCCTGCTTATATAACTTATATGCAGAGTACATCTTGTGAAATGCAGGGCTAGATGAATCACAAGCTGGAATTAAGATCGCCAGGAGAAATATCAACAACCTCAGATATGCAGACGATATCACTCTAATAGCAGACAGTGAAGAGGAACCAAAGAGCCTCTTGATGAGGGTGAAAGAGAAGAGTGCAAAAGTTGGCTTTAAACTCAACATTAAAAAAATGAAGATCATGGCATCCGGTCCTATCACTTCCTGGCAAACAGAAGGTGAAGGAATGAAATCAATGACAAATTTTATTTTCTTGGTTGCAGATGGCACTGCAGATGGCAACCACAGCCATGAAATTAAGACACTTGCTCCTTGGGAGGAAAGCTATGGCAAACCTAAACAGCTTATTAAAAAGCAGAGACATCACCTTGCCAGTAAAGGTCTGTACAGTCAAAGCTATTGTTTTCCCAGTAGTAATGTATAGCTGAGACAGTTGGACTATAATGCTGAGTGCTGAACAATTGATACTTTTGAATTGTGGTGTTGGAGAAGACTCTTGAGAGTCCCTTGGACTGCCAGGAGATCAAATCAGTCAATCCTAAAGAAAATCAACCCTTACTGTCCTTTGGGAAGACAGATAATGAAGCTGAAGCTCAAATACTTTGGCCATCTAATGAGAAGAGAGGATTCACTGGAAAAGACCCTCATGTTGGGAAAGACTGAAGGCAAAGGGGGAAGGGGATGGCAGAGGAGAAGGTGGTCAGATAGTGTCACTGATGCAATGAACATGAATTTGGACAAACTCCAGGAGATAGTGAAGGATGTCTACGGGGTCATAAAGAGTGAGACATGACTTAGCAACTGAAAACAACCACAGTTTAATTTGGCAACGTTTAATCAACCTTTTAGTTGTACTTTTTAGGCCAAAACATTTTGTTAGTATTGATTGTAGAGAAAAAAACACATCCTGTTAACTTTACACGATTCTATGTAAAGATCACATTATTAAAAAATATTATATTAAGAAATTTATTCTGCAAAATCTAAAAAAAAATGCTAGCACAACACTTTACCTCTCTGCCAGTAAGGATGTGTCTGGCCAGTTTCACTTTTGCAAAATTTCCCTTTCCAATTGTCTTAAGGAGTCTGTAATTCCCAATATGTGGCTGCTCATCTGCACAGGAAGCTATGGAATTCCTACAGCGAGCCCCAGACCGACTAGTTCGGGAGGAAATTTCCTGTCGTCCTTCACCATGAGAGGTATGCTATAATAAAAATAGAAAAAATTAGGATACACTGTAACATAATAGACTAGAACACATAAATAAGTTGATATCAGATTAGGAGAAACAGAAAAAAATATTGTTTTGTAGTAAGTTCAACCATTACAGCTTTTGTTAACAGCTGGTGATAGCCACCAATTCAGGTAACTTTAAAACAGTTCATGTATATAAGTTGTGATAATCAAATTAAAACTTTGATATTTAAACAAAAACTATTTCTGCTAATAGTTTTTGGAAAAGCCATCAAGCAAACAGCTGATTTTTTAATAACTTTTGCAGTCTGTCTATTGAAGAATCTCAGTAACTATTTGGAACAAAATGGATTACATGGATCTCATATTTTGATTTCTAAAAATTTCGTTTAAATGCAGTATAAAGTATGGTATTTTTACTGAACAGACACTCTTGTTGAATAATTTAAATCATTAATGCAAATATAAGACATTTCTTGCAATGCTCTGGAGATTCAGTTTCTACCATATTTCACATTTTAGTATGATGTAATGTCAATATTCTGCATAATTATTTAAAATCTATAGCACAAAAAGAAAAAAAAGACAATCATGTGCCCAACCTCTTTTTAAATTAAACTTGGAGACAGTATTAAGTAATTATATTTATGAATCATTTTCTACTTTTTTTTAAGGATTGGGTATGCAAACTTCATGATTTCCAAAAAAAAGCCAACTCCTCCCTTCTTTCCCACAACCATTTTTAAATAAAACTTTGCTTAATGAAGAAATTTAGAAATCCTGAGACATTTTTGGTCCCAATATATCTCCTGTATGACTCTGGATTTTGGAATATATTCACTTTAGATATAAATATTTTTTCCAGCTTTTTAATAAAATATTTATTTATTTTAATAACTTATCATTTATTTATTGTATGCATAAACTGGCCATTGCAATATCATACACAAAACAAGTTTTTGGACTTTACAATTTTGATTCTGTTATTGGAATTATAATAAAGTAACACTGCCATATATCCTATATTACTGTATTTTTCGGACCATAAGACACACTTTTTTCCCCAAAAGTGGGGGGGAAAACGAGGGTGAATCTTATGGTCCGAAGGTGATCCGTATGGCCAGCCCCAACCTCCGCAAGTGGAAAGCAAGGGAGATTGCCAGGAGCACGAATCGGCACGTGCTGAGAAACGCCGATCTCACGCTCCTGCACTCTCCCTCGCTAGGTTTCAGCTTCCCTTGCTACAAGAGAAAGCAGGCTGAAACGGAGTGAGGGAGATTGCCAGGAATGCGAATCGGCTAATCTTGCGCTGCTGCAATCTGCCTCGTTTCAGCCTGCTTTCTCTTGTAGCAAGGGAAGCTGAAACCGAACGAGGGAGTTTGCAGGAGCGCAAGATCGGCCGATTCGCATTTCTGGCAATCTCCCTCACTCCGTTTCAGCTTGCTTTCTGCAAGAGAAAGCCGGGCTGCAGGGCCGCCTCCGCGGGTACTGCTCTAATGCAGAGAGGGAAGGACAAAGAGGGAGAGAAGGAAGGAAGGAAGAAAGGAAGGGACAATGGGAGAGGGAGGGAGAGAAAGAGAGAGAGAGAGAAAGAGAGGGAGAGAGAGAGAAGGAGAAAGAATTTTTTTTCTTGTTTTTCTGCTCTAAAAACTGGGTGCGTCTTATGGTCCGGTGTGCGTCTTATGGTCCGAAAAATACAGTAGTTTTACAATAATATTTTAGCTTCATTGTTTCTTTATATATACTTCCTTATGTTTACATTTAGTGTTGCCTTTGTATTTTTATTTATTTAAAACATTTGTAGAGCTGCCCATCTTCTAACCAATTCTGGGTGGCTCCCAATCAAAAGTTAAAACAACATATAAAATCATAGCAAAACTATAAAACTAAACACATTAAAACATTAACAACAAAAACCTGGTAACAAGTCAAACTTCTATATGTGCAGTCATAATCTTATCCCAGCACTTGGGAAAAATATTTATTATATCTTTCCAATTCTTTTTTAGCCATCATTTTTTAAACTGATGCAGTAATTCACCTATACATTAATTTCACTATTGTTCTTTCTACAAAATAATGAACAATACTGTAATGTAAGTCTAAAAGCAAGATAATAGATTTAAATCTATTGACGTCTCTAAATGTTCTGCAACAGTTTGATCAGGTTTTGTACTTTTTGTTGTCTAATAACAGCAATACTTAAATGAATTCACTCTTCCCAAATTTAATTACTTTAGATCAGAGAAATACTGGCGATGGGTAGACAAAGAGTAAATTTTTCATGAATATCATTTTAGCCTTAGTACTGATAAAAATCTGATTTCTTTATTGGAATGTGTGTTTAGAAATATTAATATATATTGTTGCATGCCCGAGTAAGTATTCTGCAACTGGCTTCAGAAAGCAGCCTTTGGGGTTATATTAAAAAACAAGATCCTGCAAGTTTCAAATTAGTTCATCCCAATATAATGACTGCTACAAAATCATCAACCTTCATTCAGTGATTGAAGCTTAAATCTCTTGTTTTTTGAATGCATTTACAAATGTCAACATATCACAAACTACTGAAGAAGCTATCCTTGAACACTTCTTGCATAGTGTTCCTTTCCTTGAAGTGCTCTATTAGACGTAATTAAATAGCCCAGGATTTATCCTTTAACACTTTACGCTATATTACTTACTTATAAAATTTATACAGTTGCCCATCTTATAACCAACTCTGGGCAGTTCTCAATCAAAAATTAAAACAACATACAGTGGTACCTTGATACTCAACTGCTTCAAAACTCATAGAATTTGGTACTCGACGCATTTTGATGTGAAAACTTTGTCCCGGCACTTATCTGTTTTTGGGTAGTTGACGTGTTGTAATAGGAAAAGGGGGATGGTCGTGGAGAATGGACAGGAAGTCGGCCATGCTGGGAAGGTTGCTGGCATAAGAAAAAGGACAGACAGGAAGTCCTTCCCAGACAAAACAAAGGATTATGTGTAAGTGATGTGGTCTGTTTGGCACTTGTTTTTATACTTGTCCCACCTCCGGGAACCAATTAACAATGAGTACCAAGTTACCACTGTACAAAAATATTAAAATGATAAAACCAAATACATTAAAACGTTAAAAAGAACAAAACCCTGGTCTCAAGTCAAACTTCTAATGTGCAATCATTTAATCCTATCCCAGTATTTGGGGGAAAAGCCAGGTCTTCTAAAGCTTTATGGAAAGCTAGGAGGATAGAAACTTGCCAAAAGCCAGGGCACAGTGTTCCATAAGGTAGAGGCTGCCACAAAAAAGGCCCCAACATCACTAGTCTGGCTAGGGGTGGAGATGTGTATCTCTAATTGGATATCAGTGGCATACTGATGATACTGAATCCTGTACCAATGGATGACCTCCCTTAGTGGTTTCTTAAAAAGGAGCTATGAAAGGCTGTAGCCCTGGGGCAATTCACATTCAAGGGACTTAGGACTCAACCATTCCTTCCATAGCAACACCAACTGAGGCCAGCCATGAAGGAAGAAGAGAACCACCACAACACAGTGTCTCATATTCCCAACGCCCAAAGCCAATCCAGAAAGATACCAAGACTGATGATACTGAAAGTCGCTACAAGGTCCAGGAGGGCCAGAAGGGTCATACCAACTCCATCCCAAACCCTCCAAAGGTCATCAACAAATGTCACTTATCCATTTCAGTGCTGTGCTCCGGACTGAACCCAGACTGAAAAGGTCCAAATAATTCACTTCGTTAAGGGCTCTTTATAGTTGTGCACCAACAACCTTCCCTAAAAAAAGGAAGATAGGAGACTGGACAAAAGTTGTTCAATATTATAGGCTGCAAAGATGGCTTTTTGAGAAGGGGGTGCACCACCACGTCCTTCAGGACAGCTGTAAGGCCTTAATAAACTAGGAGGGGCATGGATTCAGAATATAGGTAGCAGAACTAATAGTTCCAAGGACCCTTTAGGATAGAATAGAGCTGGAAGGGACCGTGGAGGTCTTCTAGTCCAGCCCCCTGCTCAAGCAGGGGAACCTAAGAACAACTGGCTTGAATTTCTCCCAGATAACAAGATTCAGACACATCTTCATCACCTTAAAGGGGTCTTATTAACTTTCAAATAAGTAAACATTATTCAACATTTTTCCGCGGGTAACAAAATATTTTGAGCACTTCTAAGTCAAAATGCAAAGAAAGCAAGATGCAGGATAGAAAACTGACATTAAAAGTAATATTCTAACAATCATTTTTTAAAGAAAATATATATGTAGAGTATGACTTAAACATACATTGAGAAATCAGCAATGTATAGAGAAGAATAAGTAGCAGAGATAAAAAGTGACACTCCCTTAGAAAGAATCCAAAGTAAAGAATTCTAGATAAATTACATAATCCTAGGTAAATAAGAATTGTAAATTTTATAATTATTTCACTATTCTATTTCAAAACATCCAAGCCTACAAAGTATTCATGGAAAGAACTAGTGATTTTACTAAATACTCCCTTCTTAGAAACTATGATACAATTTTATTTTCTGGTGATCTACAATAAAATCAGCAAACTAAGAACAGAGAAATAAGTTTGATAGCTAATATATTCAGAAGACAGAAATAAGCCTTTTTTTGGACAAAAAATATAACCCACCTTTTCACAAAAGCTTTCCCCTACAGATGTCCCAGCATCCTTTTTCATTAAGAAATAGGCATAGTGAAAGCAAGAAGAGAAAAATAAATATAAATAAACTTGTCAAAAGGGGCATTTAAATTTTATTAGAGGGATAGCTGTATATTCTTTTTATTTAAACATATTTCAAGACATAACGATTAAAAGAGGACATTAACATGCATGATAAACTCCTGGCTATTCTACAGAAATATTAAGAGATCAACAGTTAAAACATGTTTGGTTATCCATTTGCTAGAAGAAAAATATATTTTATCATAGAATGGTTAGGAAATGTAACTGTATTGTATTTCTATAGGAATGTTTATTTATTGTCCAGCTTTAAAAATTTACTCATATTTATAAAAGGCACTTACCTATCATAAATTGCTGGACAGAAAAAATCCATATATTCAGACTATGAAGTATTATTCTAATCATACAGGTATAACAATAATCAAATTGAATATATGATCAATCTCCAGAGGTCAAGTTCATTATTACTTCAAAATACGGTAATAATTATTACACTATGAATTAATATACCTATACTGAGAATGGATTGTTCTTACGTGCCTCCATACTCTGCCTAGGCAGATGAAAACCATATTTGCCCTCCAAATATTCTGCTTACTTAACTGTATACTCAGTCTTTCCTGCAGACAGGTTTACTAACATGAAAGAGTGGAAAATGACATTTCTGGGAAAAATCTGTTGTCCTCAAATTTGTCCTCAAAATATTCAACTAGATATTCCTTTCTTTTGCATTGTAACTCCTTAGCAAGTACAGATAGTCCTCACGTAACAAGTATTCATTCATCGATCATATGAAATTGCTGAATGAAGATTTGGTCCTTGAAATTTCTGCCACTGCAGCATTCATATGATCAAAATTCACATGAATGCTTGGCAGCTTCCCTGCACTTATGATGCTTTAACTTCCCCAACACATCTCTTCCATCCCACCATCTCTTCCTTGGGCTAACCTTATGTGAGCAGCTGCTAGTCATGCCATTTAGTTAATGATGGCAACAGGGACTGCCAGAATTGCCATCTCTAAGAAATGCAATCATGAGACATTGCACTTTATCGCTAGTGCAAACCACTCCCCTATCAACACTGGCAAAGCAAGCTACTTTATATAAACAGGGAGCAAACCCCACATTCAATAGCACTGAATGAAACATCATCTGTAAGTTCAGAGAACACCAAGGACTCTAAAGTTCAACATATATATATCAGAACAAGAAATCAAAACACTGGGATAAGGTAGAAAACTAAAACAGTTTTATTAAAAATCAACCTTTCGTTGGCTAATTACCAACGTCATCAGGATGAAATCATCGGAGTGGGGAGACTGCATTTATATCATCAGTGTTTCGGTGCTCCCCCGGGCCTTGTGTTTGACATGTCTGCTATAGTCATTGCTCTTGTCATTGCCCGTGTTTTCATGTCGGAGGCTCTAAATAGTTGTTCTTCCTCTTTTTTACATTCGGCGGTTGGGGGGTGATTGTGTAATTATGCAATTCTGGTCTTGGTTTGACGGAGCGCTCTGAGAGTGCTTGCGTTGTCTGCATTCTCGTCGTGCACGCCGCTTCTCTTCCCAACCCCTGAGGGCTTGATACACAGGGGGGAGATCAATATGCCGACTGATCGAGGAGTGGTCAGAGAACCAAGCTTCCTTGAATAATCATCCGCCCTTGGTGTTATCACAGGCGATCGCCTCAGCCCCCGCCAGATTGAAGGTGTGATTGTGTGTGGCCATGTGTGCCCACACGTGTGAGTGTTGTTTTTGTCTTTTAATGGCGAGCTCGTGTTCGTGTACCCTGGTCCTCAGTCATTTTGCAGTCTCCCCAATATAATTACAATGCAGTTTTCACATGCCATCCTGTATATGACTGAGGACTTGTCTTCACTGGGGAGTGGATCTTTAGGGCACATGATACCAGCCCGCAAGGTCTGATCAGATCTGTGGGCAACTCCAACTTGTAGGGGACCAATATGCGCGTCGTGGCCTCGGATACACCGTGAATGTAAGGCAGTGTTATCCGTGCCATTGAGGTGTTTTCATGCTGGTGATGGGCAGGTTCACCTGGTCTACTGTATTGCCTGATAAAATTTGGTGGATATCCATTGCTCCTGCAGACACAATAGAGGCAGCGCCTTTCTTCCTTTTTTGCCTTGCTCGTGCTGCAGTGCACGTCCACACGCTTAAAAAGCGTTCTAATACAGCTGACCTTGTGAGTCATGGGGTGACTGCTCTTGTAATGGAGTATCCTGTCCGTATGAGTGGATTTACGGTAAACAGATGTGTGGAGGGAGCCGTCAGATTGGCAGTTGACCAGCATGTCTAGAAAGGCCAGAGCACCATTAAATATGCCCGGGATTCGTATTTTTAGTTTGATTAAGGAGTGTGTGTGTATGTGTTTCATAAATTTAAAAACTGGAATTCCAGGTGTTGACATTTGAAATCAGTAAAAATAAAAACGATGAACTCCGAGATATAAGAAAAAAGCCTTCTTTATTGCTGAGCTTGCGTCAACTAGCTGTTGACATCATCAGAGCAACTTGACCATCATAACTACCATATAAGTGTATGTATTGGCTCCCTTATCATTCAGCCCTTGCTCTGATGATGTCAACAGCTAGTTGACAAAAGCTCAGTAATATATATATATATATTCCATTGTAATCAAAAATATTGAAAAGGTAACCAAAACTGATTTAGACTTTTTTCTTAATTATACTATAGATAAAGAAAAGTTATTATATCAATAAAACAATAATCACTAAGTGATGTCTGTTACTTACAGCAAGTAACTTCGAATACAAAGGAGGATCTGGTCTTGTTAGCTGCATATGACTTTATCTACTTTCTCCTATTCTGACCTTTTGATATCAAAGACTTTTTTTAAAAAAAATGGATAATTACTGATTTTATTCTATAGATGTTTTAAAATAAAATGAATATATCTGAATATGCAGCAATTTCTAAACTATTTTTCTGCTGAAAAATATAATTAAATGACAGAAGACATTTTATCTACTTTTTTCTGAAAACATACAACACTATCTTTAAGTAATATGTGAGGAGTCAATTTTCTTTGATGACAGGTTCTTTTTATACCAAGATAAGGAATGCAGTAGAAACTTTTCCCTATTTACAACATGATATTTGAATAGTGATTATTAGTTCTATTCATAATTTATCACATATTTCCAATATTCATCAGCAAATCCTTATTTGTTACCAATCTTCTCACAATATATTTTTAGGACTTTTGTCTTTAAAACAGAGGCAGGCAAACATTCAGTAGCCAGGTGCCACACTTTTTAAAATTACTGGTTTTAAAAGGAACATAATAGAAGATATATTTTAATGCCTCCTATCCTGCATCATTTTGAGAATTTCCCCTCTTTTAATGCCCTAAATATCAGAGATGATAGGTTGGTTATAAAATCACAATGAAATTAATTTTATATGCTCTACAGGACATGTAATCACCCTGAATTTCTATTTCTTGCTTACCAAGATTTGGTATGGGTAGATTTCAATCTTTGGAGATCAGGCTATTTTGTTAGACCCCAAAGTTATTATTTTGAGATAGATTCTGGAATGATTTTGGATCCACAAATATTGACTTTATAGAGATTATGAAAAATGGAGAGGATATCTTTTTCACACTGAAGGCATGTAAACATTTGGAAGATAATTTCCAAAGTAATAAAAATGCTTGTCCAAACTTGCTGCTTAAAGACAGCATATCCTCTCAGAGGTTTCCCATGGCTGCTTCAAGGATCTCCCATATTGTGTAAGCCTACTTCAGGAGCAAACTCAGTGAGAGTGACCTCAATAAACTACATCAAGCTTTTGAACCATGCATACAAACATTTCAAACATAGGTTCAAAGGAGTAGTTTGGTTGCTTCATGAAGCATCCCTCAAAATACATACCACAACCCAGAACAATTGGGAATAAGAAGTCACTGTCCACATACTGCAAATCATTCAGCAATCTATCAATATTTTCCTGTTCTATAGATTAATACAAGCAGAAGGTGAGATTGATTTAAACTGTGGATTAAGCCTGGGATACTTTTAACATCATAACATCACACGTTGCCAATTTTATATTAGTATAGGTTCACACCTGATCAATCCAGAGTACTCACTTGAGGCACAAATAGCCAGGCTTAACCTATTTGAACATTATATGAAGTCTTAGCTTTCTGGAGAAAGCTCTAATGCAGATGTCAAACTCATGTTGTCACGTGACGCCGCACAACGTATCGGGATGGTTTTGCCATGGAGTGGGTGCGGCTTCCGGATGACGTGTCCGGCCCACGGGCCAGCAGTTTGACATCCCTGCTCTAATGCTAAGAAAGATGGAAGCAAATCAGAGAAGAACTCAACCAATAGCAAGGTGGATAGAGTCAGTTACAATGGTGATGGTTGCATGATTGAAAGACTTGAAGGACCAGTTAGGGACAGATCATTATGGAGAAAATTCATGTGATTGCTAATCAAATGATGGCACATCATCATCTTTACCCTGAACTCCACAATGTCATCCTACCAGAATCATGTTAGTAATATGATAATCTTTAGCAATAATCTATGCAACCTTTGAATTTATATGCATTCAATTATCTTTCTCTAATCTGGTGCTCTTCAGTCACGTTTAGACTAAAATACTGCATTGGCTTGTTTCTGCTGAACAGTTGAATTGCTTACTTAACTTTTTCCCATGTGCAAATCTATCCTTTGGATAAAAATAAAGTTTATTTTGTAAATAAAATGATCTCTCAAGGGAATATGCTATATTGGACCACTACTCTCAGTTGCTTGAGATGAGAAGCTATAGAGACTGAATACACCTTAGTGAGAAAACAAAGCAAAATAAGAGAGATATGAAATAGCCATAGTGAATTAGAACATTATAACCAGAAGCCATGCTACATTTTAACAATGCAACAGTGTCCAGTACAATATAACCTCTGTTCTCTGGACCCACTTTGTCTTCTGTACAATTACATAGCTACAGTATTAAACGCTGTTAAATTAATTGACAAGATTCAGTAGATGATATTTACCAAAGGATCATCTCTTTACTATAAACACCTCAATCTTCTGAATACATATTTTAATATTTTTCTATATTCAAATGTTAACATTATTTCCAACATATTTAAACCTGACTGGAAACTATTACACTACCCACCCACCCCACCCACCCTAAAAATACAAGAGGAATAGCACATTCAGCAACCACTAGAGAGCTAGCAATATTGATCAATGAAAATAAGCAGCTGACTGAGCAAGATGGAATTCTCCTTCCTATCATCTCTCAGTGTACTTTATTTCACATGAAGTTTAACAGTATAGGTCAAAGACAAAATATTAAATAGTATCTGTAGCCAATTACCAAACAGAACAAGAATGACAAAGCTGGACATCACTATGCCAAAGACAAAGAACTGGGAATAATTCGTTAAATCTTTGCATTATGTATCTCCTTATGCATGATCCAGGGACTCCTATGGCCCTTAAATTCATCTTTTAGGAGGTACTTTTCTCAGCTTTTGTTTAGTTGCATCAATGTATTTATTCATTAAATTTACATGCTGCCCATTTTTCTATTAAGTGACTCTAGGTGGCTTATGACAACTAAGAAGCAATTTTAATTTTGGTCATTGGTTTACTATAATGTCATGATAAATAATATATAATAATTAGGTACTATTACTCGCAAAGCACTCATATTTCAAACTTAAATTATGTCAGTATTTCTGGGTTACCTGAATAAATGAGTTAAGAATTAGCAACCATTTTGAGGTAGGAGGTGTATTTGGAAATTTGAGCACGTACCATGGCCAATCTCAGAGTGGTTAATGGCTACTGTAATGGACATGACCAGTTATATAGTACCAATTTACTAGAAGGCAAGCTGATGAATGCGCTCCTTGAAATCCCTTCCAGAGTCACAGAACATTCTGGACCACCCTATTACTTTTCACTTTTTCTATGGAAGTGTGGCCAAGAATCACTCTTCAAGACACAATTCAGTAGAATGTCACCCATAACCAGCACGATTTCTGCAATACTCCTCAAGTATGCAGGCCCTGCATCTTAAGAATAATATAAAAAATACCATTAAAAGTGGTTGAACTCTCAAGAGGCTTTTACATTCTTACATAAAAATATAATACTCCTATGGGATCTCATCACTGAAATCTTGGGAAATTTTTGTAATTTTTATTTTCAGTTTTACATATTTGGATGACTGCCCCATTTCACAAAATCGCATGAATGCTGGAAACTACTAATATTCAAACACATCTCAATGCTGGAAAAGGGTGCCAATCATGAGAAGGTATTACTGGACACTGGCACACTGCATTATAGCATGGCAATCTCACAATATTATTTTTCTAATTAAAAACAACAACAAATGAAACTTGGTAGATGCCAAGAATTATGTCCATGGGCATTCTTGTGCTCAAAATGCACCATATTTCCCATGATATGGATACTTGGAAACAAAGAATAGCTTTGGATTTATCACAAAACAATGTGTTAGTTAGGGACCAAGGGGATTACCTGTACAAAATAAATAATACTGAATTATAAATAATAATGAATTATATTGCATAGAACATTACAGCTTCATTGTTACTTTCAGGAGAGAACAAAATTGCTGCTTTTTTCACAATCTACTATACCAGAGGTCTTCAAACTCGGCCCTTTTATGACTCATGGACTTCAACTCCCAGAATTTCTCAGCCAGGCATGCTGAGTCCATGAGGCATGCTGGCTGAGGAATTCTGGGAGTTGAAGGCCATGAGTCATAAAAGGGCCGAGTTTGAAGACCCCTGTACTATACTGTCCCAATCATGCCAAGTCTGTTTACTAATCAGACTATGTTCTTACTGTTATCAGCACTTAAATGTAAATATAGCAATTTAAGAGTAAGACAGAGGCAAGCCCAATTCATCAATAAAATTGTCAACCTAGGCCACTTCTTATTCAGCTATTGTTAGTAATTATGGAACCATACTAACATCCAACAGGGAAAGATCTGTGATTTGTATTAGAAAATCTCTTTTTAGATTTCAATTTTATTATGCAACATAAAGCTATTTTAAGAAGTCATTTTTGCCCCAAAAATTCTCTTAGAAATAAAATCCCGGAGATATGTTAAGTTGGGAATTCAGGAATGTAAATGTCAAATGTCAACCCTAAATTTTTATTTAGTTATACAAGTGTGTGTGTGTGTGTGTGTGTGAGAGAGAGAGAGAGAGACTGTCATTATTTAACTGCTTTTAAAAAAACCCAAAAACAAATGCTGTGAAACTTCCATATTCCAATATACATATTGTATAATGTGAATATAATTGATAAATATCTCCAAGATGATAAATATAAAATAAATATAATTATTCTTGATTTTCACTCCCAAAACAACTCCATTAATACTTATACAAGAGTTAAGTCCATCTCTAATAACCCCTTTTTTTTTCTTCACTTCTATTATGTCAGATTCTGAAACTGCCTGGACAAGTCCCTGAACTTTCTTGGCAAGGCTTTTCAGAAGTGGTTTGCTACTGTCTCCTTCCTAAGGTTGAGAAAGTGACTGACCCAAGGTCACCCAGCTGGCTTTGTGCCTAAGGAAGGGCTAGAACTGATGATCTCCATGTTTCTAGCATAATGCATCAATCACTAGACCAAATTGGCTCTCCAGTGAAATTGCTTCCAAGTAAAAAGCCATTAACATTGCCATCATGAAAATAAATTGTATGTGATTATATATTGGTTTTGACTGCTTTTTTATGAAAAGAGTAGCCTTGACTGAAGCAGTTTACAAATTCATAAATAAAGATGCCTCAGCAAATACACTTGATTCACATTCCACAGCTATGTCCTAACCTCTACTATATAATGGTTCATTTAAAACAGGGGTGTCAAACTGCCGGCCCACGGGCCGGATGCGTCACAATGAAACCGTGCCCACCCCATTGCCGGCAATGGGGGAAAAGCTCCGATACGTCACACGACGTCACGTGATGTCGCGAGTTTGACATGCCTGATTTAAAACAAGTCACTTAGCATAGGCAGTTTGATTTATGAATTAACAGTACATAATTCACTATGAACTCCATGGACTATTGAGAAAGACTGCATGGCAAATGCACCACACTGGAATACTGCATGAACATTTTCAAAAAATGATACTGGTAAATCACCTTAAATGTATTATTTCTAATTTAAACACAGTAGCTGATCTTTGGCACATTTTATGGTGCCATAGCAAAGTCTGATTTCATCCATTTATTTCATGCTACAAATGGGTCTTTTAATAATTCTGTAAGATGTGTTGTTAGCTCACAGTGCTTATAAAATGCAATTCAAACACATGCCTTATAACGGGTAGGCAACCTTGGCTCTTTTATGACTCGTGGACTTCAACTCCCAGAATTCCTGAGCCAGCATAGCTGAAGTTGAAGTTCACGAGTCATAAAAGAGCCAAGGCTGCCTACCCCTGCCTTATAAGAACAATATTTTCAAATTTACCACAATTCAGTTTTACTCAACATGGGGTTCTCCAGACTACAACTCTGCTTACATTCAACCAGCTTAGATAGCTATTGGTTGTGCTAACTTTGCATACCTTCATCCCGGGTTCATTCGGATATTCCACCTCTAGCTATGGGGGGTGAATTATTACCCCCCGTAGATAGGGCTCGCAACTTGGGGGTCCTCCTAGATTCACGGCTCACCTTGGAAGATCATATAGGAGCCGTGACTAGGGGGGCCTTCGCACAGGTTCGCCTGGTGCGTCAGTTGCGGCCCTATCTTAGCCGGGATGATCTATGCACGGTCACTCATGCGCTCGTGTCCTCTCGTCTGGACTACTGCAACGCTCTCTACATGGGGCTGCCCTTGAGGACCACTCGGAAGCTCCAACTGGTACAGAATGCAGCCGCGAGAGTGGTGTTGGGAGTCTCCCGATACTCCCACGTTACACCTCTGCTCCGTGAGCTGCATTGGTTGCCAGTTGTCTTCCGGGTGAGATTCAAGGTACTGGTAACGGTATTCAAAGCACTCCATGGCATGGGGCCGGAGTACCTCAGGGAACATCTGCGGCCGGCATCAAGCTCCCTGCGCCCTGTGCGTTCCCACAGAGAGGGCCTCCTCAGGGTGCCACCGATCAGAGAATGTCGATTGGTGGCCCCCAGGGGGAGATCCTTCTCTGTGGGCGCTCCGGAGCTGTGGAATCAGCTACCGGTAGAGCTCCGGACGGCGCCCGATCTTCGCTCCTTTCGCCGCGATCTCAAGACATTTCTGTTTGTACAAGCCGGCCTAGCCTGAGGGGGAGTGTTGGGGTTGTTTTATCTTTCGTTTTTTAATTTTTCTGGGGGTTTTTAGCGTTGTATTTATATTGTTTTTAACTAGGGCAATTGTTTAATCTTTTTTTTAATGTTTGTATTTGCTATTTTATTCTGCCCTGTGAACCGCCCTGAGTCCTCAGGGAGAAGGGCGGTATATAAATGTTATTAAATTAAATTAAATTAAATTAACTAGGCTGGATAGCAGTTGTGGTGCAATACATCTGCAACTATCAGACTAGGGAAACCAGGCACAAGGCACTGCAAGGATATAGTCTAGAAGAAACTCAGTAACAAACTAAAATTGTGTCTTGAATGCCTGGCAACAGCCTGTAGTTTTTTGGCAACAATTTAAGAAGTAGCTTGCCAGTTCCTTCTTCCTAAGAGAGAATGATTGGCCCAAAGTCACCCAGCTGGCCTTATGCTTATGGTGGGAACAATTTCTTAGTTTCTAGCCTGATGCTTTAACCACACTAAACTGACTCTCAATCTAAAATAAATTAGGTTTATTTTAGGAACTGTGCAAAGACAATGGGGTATACAGATGTGTGATAAATATCCTTAAGAATATTGTGTAAAACAGTTATTCCAATGTACAATCAAATGAATCTTTGATTAATACACTATTTATGTAAAGGACCTCCATCTTTCTCAAATGTCCATTAGATATTATTTTATCATAATGATGCAAATGACATTTAAATAAACGTAATGAAGGTCCTCTATTTTTAAAAATGCCTTGTGTAGCCTACTTTGGATACAATAGTCATGTCAAATATTTTCTGAGGATGTTTCCGGTAGTATCAAAAATGTATTAAACTGGAAGAGGGATTGCCCATTAAATGTAGGTTTCTTTATACATCCCCCCATGTTTGACAGTTGTGGCTTGCAAAGAAAATATGAAATGTGAAAGCCACCCCCAGGATGGATGTTGTAAGTGGAAAAAAAAATTGCTAGAATACAAATGAGCATTTATTCATGTTAAAATATGAATGAAAGCATTGTATATAGAATTTCACAATCAAAGCCAAATTCACTTGTAGTGTTAAGCAATATTTGTTTTAGTCTTGGTGTGATGTGCAAGCCTACTCATTATAGTATCATGCTATTTCTAAATCAGACTACAAAGACTGGTTCAACACAACTAAAAATCCTATACTCACAGTATGTGTGAATGAAACCAGAAACAGAAACTCAAGAGCTTAGACTTGTAAGCATAGTGAAATAATTCCAGAAAGTCAGGTCAAAAATTACAGATTCAGAATAAGCCATCTGATTTCAGAATACTAAAACCTGAAATTGTTTATAGAAATTATGGCCAGCGGTTTTAAGAAAGTGATCTGCTACACTAATATATACAATTTCACTTTAAAAATTACTTACCAGTATTGCACTACAAGAAGCAGAGATAATTTTTATTCAGCATTTTTCTAGAAATCAACATGAAACTATTCTTTTCTAGTAGATGCTGCAGAATACTATCTTGGAAAATGCCACCCAGGCTCCATCGGATAGCTTCTGTATCATCAGGGATGACAAACTTTGAAATAACAAAGTACTGAATTCATAACAACTTGACAAGGTGGTTTTCATTTTAAATCCATTTCACTTAAAACTTCTCCACTACAATTGCCACATTTGCAATGAGGAAGTATTTCAACATTAGGAATTTAAAAAAGGACAAGTTTATATGCAATTGAAATTGAAATTACAGATACACATTCTGAAATTTAAAATGTTTAGAAGAATTGTGTATTCTATTCATGTTTGATCAAAGACAGGGTAAAATGATATTAGCCACATTCATACAGCAAGCCAGATTTGCTTACTGCTTCTTATACAGGCCACAATGCAATTACAAATAATATACTCAGAAACAAAGAAGCACGGAAAATTTGACCCCCAATTTTCTAAACCCCCATGTTTTTTCTCAAGGTACATGCCTACTTCAGACTGACAAATATTCCATGGTGTTCTTTGTTGAATAACAATGATACATTAATTAGCTATTTAAATATTCATATACTCTGCAACTTTATTGATGGTATTAGAGTACAGCATAAGGACAATCTTCACACATTACTTTTAAATTACATTAAGTGATTGATGTAAACACTAAAAGATCTAAGGAAAGTGCATTATGAATAATCCTACTAAATTCTCAGAGTAACCATGATTTACAGAAATACCTAATTCTGAACAATTTTATCTAAAATCAAACTTTGAAAGCTTGAACTGAAGTCCAAAATGTTCTATAGCTGAATTTCTGCATTTAACTTTTGCTAAACACAAATGTGCAGGTTGTATCAAGAGCTAAAGTAAACAAAGGAGAAAAGTTTTATCAACGATAGTGAATACAAAACCCTGATAATACAATTGTTCTAAACATATTTTCCTCCTGTCTAAACTTGTGTCAATCACATTCAACTGATTAATAAGCAGAATTGATTAAAAAGCCATTATAAAACATTGTTATATTTCTCATTCCTGTATTTAAAATCCTAATGGAACTTAACATTTTCCTTTCTTGGAACCTAATAAGCTTCTAGTTTACTATTAACCTGCAATCAAACCAAATACAGATAGTTATTTCTTATGACTTAAGATCTCTATCAATCAACATGTTTTTTTCTACAGTACAGGATTTCTTTTGATTATCTTTTTAAAGTGACCGACCAAGATAAATGCTAGGGGTTCAACATACAGTCTGCTTTTCATTTCCACAAAACATCTGTATCTAAGCTGTTTGACAGTTAAAAATACCCGATAAAAACAGTTTTTTTCAATATGCATGAAATTAGCAAATATGCTATTTAAGGATGGATAATTCCTCTCCAGTACCACCCAAAAATGAAGCTCTCTTATTACACAACTGAATATCAGTATCGAAGTTTAAACAGTTAAAGGAAATACAAATTAGATATGAAAGAGGTAATACTGTTCATTATCTGTCAGAACAAATGACCCATTCTTTCTTACAATATATGTATTCGTGATCCCTTTTTAGCAATATATTTTATGTCTAAGAATGTATGTTCATTTCAATTCTCCATTGTCTTCTGAAAACATATTTTTAAGCATGAGGCTTATTTTGAGAAAGAGATGAGATAAAAAGCAGGATTCTAAACACAATAAGGTTATTACAACAAGCAGGCCTCATAGAAGTTTTCTTGCAATTGACATTTTGCAACAACCAACCTGTAAAAAATAACCATTATCAGATTTTCAGCTTCCATAAAACCTGCAGTAGATTTCCCTATGTAATATTAAGCTATATTTTAAATGAATATAGACTATTTCTCTATATTGATTTTTTTCACTGAAAACAGCAAGATTTTTTCATTAATCTAAGAATCTGCATTATCACTTATACTCTACGACATTATTAAAATGGTATTCAGTTACTACGAAACTACACATTACACCAATGAAGAATCCTTAAGCGCACTCACGTTTTCAGTGTCCCGTTCATTCACCGTGGGCAATGGAGTTCTAGTAGACATTTTCATTCACTTAGCTGGAAGCACCGTTTGCAATGGCAAAATCCAACTGTTTATTATATAAAAATAAAAAAAAATCCTAACACCTCCCTCCCTCCGAACACATATACATATATATTTACAAAAAAAATGTGATTTTACAGCATGGCAGCAGTTCTCAAGTGCCACCATCAAGAAAAAGGTAGTATGGGGAAAGAAATTTGAGTTATTTCCTCCACCACCGCTACCCCTCTTTCTCATCTATCTTCCAGTCTGATAATGGAGCATGATATCCCTTTGGGAATTTTCAGGAATCATCTTATAGACAGCTTACGGTCTTTAGAAGGTGGGGACGACAGATTAGGAGAAGATTGTCCCGGAGCACCAAAAGAAAAATGGGCCAAAAATTGTCCGGTGCCGTTAAGAGGAAGAAACAGCGGGGAGCGAGAAGAGATGGAGCGGCAGCGAGAGTGCAGGGCGCTGCAGCAAGCAATACGGTACAGCCCAACTTGCAGGCTGCTGAGGAAGGAAAGTGGAAAACCAGCAGTCGCTTTCCGCGCAACCACGGTCGGCTGCGAAAAGAACAAGGAACCACCCAGAGCTGGTCAAAGGAGCGGGCCAAGCCCTCCGCGTTTTCTCTCTCTACAAGGATCGCTTCACCGGGCCTCGGCTCTCATGTTTTAATTGCGCCCCCTCCTCTTCCTTCTTCTCCGGGACAACTCCCAACTCCTTGGCTCCCTACCCCTATCCCAAAGGGGAAGAAGGCTCAGAGCCGAGGAGAAAAGACCCTTCCGTCACAGCTTGGAGGGTTTGCCGGGTGGAATGCTGTAGAAGCGAACACCTCTGCCGCCGCCAAACGAGTCGCCTTTGCTCTCTTCTCAAAGCAGTAGCAACAGCGGCAGCGGCAACAACGCCGCCGCTCCCGGATGATCCAAGATGGCCGCCCGGCTTCCTCTGTTCCTACATGAACCGGAAGAGACCGCCCCTTGCACAGGGACAGGCCATGGGGGGGGGGAGAGAGGCCGAGGGCGCAAGCGCAGGCGTGCGTGCACGGTTCGCCTCTTGTTGCTAAGGTGTTTTGGCGGGGTGGCGGCGGCGTTGGACGAGCGCTTTTCGTGTGGAGGAAAGGAGAAGCCTTGTGTTTCAAAGGTGCTGAAGAAGTTTCTTGGATGAGAAGCGAAACGTCTTCAAAGAAAAACAAGGCAGTCCAGTTGCCTCTTAAAAAAAACACCTTTCAGACAACCATCATCCAGGTCATAGTTATCCCAAACGTGCTTTTTCACGAGGCAACTGGACTTTCTTGTTTTTTTTTTCCTTGAAGACGTTTCGCTTTTCATCCAAGAAGGTTCTTCAGCTCTTGAGAGCAACCATGATCTGGATGACTGAGAATCTCCATAGACGGGAAGCCTTGTGCTCCTCTCTTGACAGACTGAGGGCTTGCGCAGTTACCCGCACAACTTACTTCCCTTTAAAGGTTTTGATCATTTTTATTGCCAAACTTGGGTTAGGGTTAGGCTTTTTGCGAATGGTTGGAAAATTGAACATGGAAAAAAACCTAGCTGTCGGAATCCATTTATATCACATTCATAAATGTATGTTTAATATATTATCATCCCCCCCCCATGGATTCTGCCATCTCCTGAGGAAGGAGGAGCCTACATTAGGTCTTATCTCGCTGCGATAAGGGAGGCGAGGTCTAACCACTTCGCCACCCTTATCGCGTCCGCAGATAATCGCCCGGCTGCCCTGTTTAGGGTGATTCGCTCCCTCCTAAATCAGGAGGTGAGGGAGGATCCCTTGCAGGGTTGTGCCGAGGAGTTTAACCAACATCTGTCGGACAAAATCGCTCGGATTCGGACCGGTCTGGACTCTGACTGGTTAGAGTCTGACGATCAGGACACTGGCGGTCTTGTCGATATCATCTGGGAGGAGTTTGATTCTGTGACTCCGGAGGAAGTGGACAGGATCATGGGGAGGCTGAGCACCACCACGTGTTTATTGGACCCGTGCCCTTCCTGGCTGGTTTATGCAGCCCGGGAGAGGACACGCAGCTGGTTCCAGGCAGTTATATCGGCTTCTCTGAGTGAGGGTAGCTTCCCTGCCGTCTTGAAAGAGGCGGTGGTGAGGCCCCTCCTCAAGAAGCCTGCCTTGGACCCAGCTGTATTAAACAACTTTCGTCCTGTCTCCAACCTTCGCTTTCTTGCGAAGGTTGTTGAGAGTGTGGTGGCGCATCAGCTCCCTCTGGTCCTGGATGAAGCGGATTATCTAGACCCATACCAATCGGGTTTCAGGCCCGGGCACAGCACGGAGACGGCATTGGTCGCGCTGGTGAATGATCTCTGGAGGGCTCGGGACAGGGGATATTCCTCTGTCCTAGTCCTATTAGACCTCTCGGCGGCTTTCGATACCATCGACCATGGTATCTTGCTGCGGCGTCTCAGGGGATTGGGAGTGGGAGGCACAGTTTTACAGTGGTTCTCCTCCTATCTCCAGGGACGTTCGCAGTCGGTGTTGGCAGGAGGACAGAGGTCGACCGCGAGGTCTCTCATTTGTGGAGTTCCTTAGGGGTCGGTCCTCTCGCCTCTCCTGTTCAACATCTACATGAAACCGCTGGGTGAGATCATTCGTGGCTTTGGAGTTGGGTATCATCAGTATGCTGATGATACCCAACTTTTCCTTTCGACCCCAAACCACCCCAGTGATGCCCTCAACGTGATGTCCCGGTGCCTGGAGGCGGTTCGGGTCTGGATGGGGAGGAACAGACTCCAGCTCAACCCCGACAAGACTGAGTGGCTTTGCATACCTTCATCCCGGGTTTATTCGGATGTTCCACCTCTGGCTATGGGGGGTGAATTATTACCCCCCGTAGATAGGGCTCGCAACTTGGGAGTCCTCCTAGATTCACGGCTCACTTTGGAAGACCATATAGGAGCTGTGACTAGGGGGGCCTTCGCCCAGGTTCGCCTGGTGCGCCAGTTGCGGCCCTATCTTAGCCGGGATGATTTATGCACGGTCACTCATGCGCTCGTGTCCTCTCGTCTGGACTACTGCAACGCTCTCTACATGGGGCTGCCCTTGAGGACCACCCGGAAGCTCCAACTGGTACAGAATGCAGCCGCGAGAATTGTGTTGGGAGTCTCCCGATACTCCCACGTTACACCGCTGCTCCGTGAGCTGCATTGGTTGCCAGTTGTCTTCCGGGTGAGATTCAAGGTACTGGTAACAGTGTTTAAAGCCCTTCATGGCATGGGGCCGGAGTACCTTAGGGAACATCTGCTGCCGGCATCAAGCTCCCTGCGCCCTGTGCGTTCCCACAGAGAGGGCCTCCTCAGGGTGCCACCGATCAGAGAATGTCGATTGGTGGCCCCCAGGGGGAGATCCTTCTCTGTGGGCGCTCCGGAGTTGTGGAACCAGCTACCGGTAGAGCTCCGGATGGCGCCCGATCTTCGCTCCTTTCGTCGCGATCTCAAGACGTTTCTGTTTGTTCAAGCCGGCCTAGCCTGATGGGGATTGGTGGGGTTTTTTAATTTTGTGCTTTAATTTTAACTAGGTGTTTTAGAATTTTATTCCAACTGTTTTAATATGGGCAATTATTTAATCTTGTTTTAATGTTTGTATTTAGTATTTTATTCTGCCCTGTGAACCGCCCTGAGTCCTCAGGGAGAAGGGCGGTATATAAATATTATTAAATTAAATTAAATTAAATGTGGATTCAGCCTGCCTTAGGTTATTTCAAAGACCAAGGGAAACCTTTTGAACTGGGGGAACAAAGGGGGGGGTTAGGGAAGAAGGCATCTGGCCTGTGTCTCCATTTGAATCTGTAAAGGAAGAAGGCAATAACCATAAAGATTCAAAGTTCCCTTTTTCCCACAAAAGGGATGACACGAAATAAAATGATGGGGGGCTGAGCAAATGGGGTTGAGGGAAGGGGGTTTCAACCGGGAACTCTTTATAAAGTTTCAATTTGTAAAACAATACCAAGTCCTGTCTTGTAATTCCACAACCCAGCATGTCCTAGTAAAAATTCCTTTTGGACTAGAATTGACTCCAAGAGTTTTTGTTTTCCTAAGACGTGGATTGGGATGGATCCTGACAGTAGACAGGACTTGCACTGAAAGTCAACCTGGCAGGGAGAAACCTTATCGGGGGACTTTGCAATAAATACTATGTCTGGCAATGAAGCAAGAGAGGAGGGAAGCCCCATGGAGAGGGAGTCTTCCCCCCCCGAATGGAATCCCAGAGACTATGGGAAGCTGAAGCGGCATATTTCCCGGGGAAGAAGCAGTGGAGCAGCATGACCAAAAACCCCAGTGGTTGATGGGCGTTGGAAGGAAAAATGAGTGGGAAAAGTCATCGGGAGAAGTAACCCTGAGACGGAGCGACCACCAACCGGAATGGAGGCAAGAGATGGAGAGCTCCCTGCACACCAGTGAGGAGGAGCAGATCCTGGAAAAAGCTATTGACCTGATAAAAGCAACCCTGAGCTCACTAAGGGAGGAGAGAGCTGAAAATCGCAACCGAGGCAGCACCTGGGGCCGCAACTGGAGAGGTAACAGAGGGGATCCAGCACCTGAAAACCCAGGGCCGTCCAACAGAACAGGAGTCACTGCCTCAGCAGTACCACCCCCAGAACCACAGACGGGGAGCAGGATGAGGAGCGATACCGTCAGCGGCGCAGACAACGCTCCAGTCAAAGACTCCCGCCCCTGAAAACAAAATTCAAGGGGGAGCCATCACAATTGGGGGTTTTCTTAACCCAAGTCCTTAGCTATATGGAAGAATACGGATGGGACATCCCCAGTGACAAAACCCGCATCCAAATTGTGCAGTCCGCCCTGGATGGACTGGCTGCAGACTGGGTGGTGAACCTACATGACTCCAATGCCCCAGAACTCAACGATTTCAACTGGTTCATGGCATCCTTGAGGCAGCATTTTGAAGATCCCTTGGCTGATCGCAAAGCCCGGGAGAGAATCAAAACAGTCAGGCAGGGCAGATAGCCAGTGGCTGAATACACCCAAGAATTCCGAGCCATTGCCAGCAAGCTGAACTGGCCAGAAGACATCCTTCTTAGCCATTTCAAAGACGGGCTAAACTATGACCTGTATGATGCTTGCCTGCCTCGAGGAGACCCACACCATCTCGACGACTGGTATGTCCTGGCAGAGGAGGGGGAGATAGACCTATTGAAGAGACACTGTCAGGGGAAACCATGGGGCCGCCTGCCAACCAAGCAAACACGCAAGAGGAAGAACCCACCACTCACAGCTAAAAAATCAACAGGCTGTTTCAAATGCGGGAGAGAGGGTCACCGCGTCGCAGAATGCCGCTCAAAAACCCCCCAGCGTAAAACAGTCATCACCCTCCAAGAAACTAGGGAAACCCCAAGGCAACCCAAAAGAATCTTCCATGAAGGGGACAGGGGCTATAGAGTCCACAATTCCTGCCAGGAACTGGGATTGGACTCTGGCCTATACTGCAGGGGCGGTGGACACCTCAGAAGACAGCTCAGAGGGAGAACCATTGGTAAGTGGACCCCTTCCACCTATACTTAAGACAGTGACTATATTAGCTTCCTCTATGCCTAAAGCCTTCGAAATAAAAGCTCTGATAGACTCTGGTTGCATCCGCTGCCTCATCAGCCCAACGCTGGTGGAGAGATTGAGCATCCCAGTGAGGAGACTAAAACAACCAGTCTCCTTTAGTCAATTAGATGGATCAATAGCAGGGGGGGAGCAGCTACCCTAGCCACTTTACCAATTCACCTGTCCCTGGGGTCTCTTGAGGAAGACATAACGTTTATAGTGGCCCCAGGCATGGAATGCCCAATGATTTTAGGACTGGAATGGCTGAAGAAATGGAATCCCGGGATAAACTGGAGGGCAGCAGAACTCAACTTCCCAAAAGGGGAGCAGGAAAACGTAATCCCCAAAGCACCCCCCAACCCGAAGGGAGGAGACAGCAGCAGTGGGGAAAGAGAAGGGGTTACCAGAGATACCGGAGGAATACAGGGACCTTGCTGAGGTTTTCAGTGAGGAGCGGGCAGATGAGCTTTCCCCCACCGCCCCACAGACTACGCCATAGAATTCAAACCCGGGGCAAAACTCCCAAAACCCAGGATGTATGCCATGAGCCCAAGGGAAATGGCAGAAATGGAAAGATTCATAAAGAAAAACTTAGAAAGAGGGTTCATCGAGCCTGCCAAACCCAAAGTGGCAGCCCCAGTCCTGTTCAGGGAGAAGAAAGATGGTTCTTTCCGTTTGTGTGTGGATTACAGAAATCTGAACACAATTAGTGAATGAAATCTGTACCCTCTACCCCTAATGAAGGATATGCTATCCCACCTATTGAAAGGAAGGATTTTTACTAAACTAGATCTGAGGGAAGCATATTACCGTATTAGGATTAAGGAAGGAGATGAATGGAAGACTGCATTCAACTGCCCAATGGGATGCTACCAATTCAAAGTATTGCCATTTGGACTGCAAGGGGCCCCCGTAGTCTTTATGCAATTAATTAATGACGCGCTAAGGGAGCACCTATATAAGGGGGTCCTGGTTTACCTGGGTGACATTCTTATCTTCACTGAGACCAAAGAGGAACATATCAAACTAGTCAGAGCAGTCCTGAAAAAGTTGCGAGCTGCCCACTTATATGCTAAATTATCGAAGTGTGAATTCCATCAGTGGTATGGTGAAACCTGTTGAGGACTTTTGGAACCTATCAAAGGAGATGGCAGATGTACAAATAAGTATTACATTTACTACCTATGTTAAAAGTATTTTTCATATTGTATAATGTGCTTTCTTTGCCTTCTCTGAGAAATTCACTCGTTTATTAGTAGTTCTTGAAATAGTGACAATTTTGTGGGAGGAAAAATAAAGTAGAGACACATTAGCCTTTAAAAAGTATACTCTGAACTTAACTCTAATGCTTTTATGTAAAGTCATTTTTGATGACTCCTAGGATAGTTCCATGCAAGGCATTTGCTACTTTGAAAGCTATTTCAGTTCGATCCTATTTAATTGAAAGTAGCTGATCTGATTTATTTAAAGCACATCTGCAGAATATTTCAAACTGTAGTTATATGAAGCTTTGCTTTAAAATGCTGGAGCTTCTGGAATGGTCCATCTCCCCTTTCCCCTCCAAATTATACTTTATTGTGCTTCCCGGCTTCTCACCTTAATTGACCTTTTAAAATAAAATAAGTCATAACATGTTGAGCATGAAAGACACCATCCTACCTATGAAAAGGAACTCTGAGGTCAAGCCCACAAGAAGGCAATGGCAAATCACTTCTATATCTTTGCCAAGAATATTGTAAAAAACTGGCTGTAACATTTTGTTTGCATTTGGATGCCAGATGATAAGACATCCTCCAGTAGGAAAGTGTCCTTGTAAGTGGTGGTGGAACAGTGAAGTAAAGTGGCCTTTGAAGTGGTGGGGGAGTTTAAAGATCTGGAGGGAATAAAATATATTAAACCACAAAGAAATTAGGCAACTCAGGATATCAGTATTGAAAAGGTAGTTTTTTTTTACAAGTACACAATAGGAACATGGAATATGAGAAGCATAAACTAAGGAAATAATGTGTCAAAGCAAAAGCTAAGCATTCTAAAATTGATATTTTAAGAATAATTTAGATAAACTGAAACAGGCCAGTTTAATTTAGATGAGTACTGTAGAGTAGACTATTCAGAACTGGCAGCTGCATTAGGTAACCCAGATCAAGAGATCAACTCCATAGGAAGAATAGAACTACCTTCATTGAGACAGGTTATAACAATAGAATCTAGCAAGTCTGCTTATGATATATTTCCCTCACTTCTTAATGATCCTTATGAATCAGAGATGTCTGCCTGATCTATTTTTGAATATTATTTTGTTTCTGGGGTTTAAAAAGCATTTTAACCCCTTTGCCTAGGTAATGATTCTTGCATATTTACCTCATGATCACTGTCATTATCTACATAGCATGAGTCCTATCTTTATAGTCTCCCAAATAGACAGGAAACACAACAAGATGAACTAATCCTACTTTTTGTAAGGCTAAATTAACAGAATCTTACAAGTCTGAAAGTACAAATCTCCCACCTTTCTTTTTATCACCTGATTATTTAAGGTGGATTCTTTCTATCTTTCTTTGTTATTCAGTTGCAGGTTTATCCTTTTATCTCATCATTCTATAGGCAATATCTCTTCACCATCCCAGCCCTGTCTTCCAAGGTCATTCTCATATTCCACTACAGTATGAAAGAATAACATGAGAATATTACTCAGAAAAGATTTTATAAGGTACTGTATGTGTTGGCAATAAACAAAAATCTACTGCAGTTAAAATATATACTATATTATTGTATATATCTACTGTCAAATAGAAGAGAACCAGTTGAAATGTCTATAGCTCTAGAGCAGGGCTTTTCAACCTTTTTACCGACTGTACCACTTTTAGGATATGGCAACATCCAAGTACCACCAGTCGCCTAGCAAGGTGTCCAAAACTTGATGACCAAAAAAAAAAGGAAAAAAGTGATAAAGTACAGAGTCCTTGACTTACAACAGTTTACTTAGTGACTGTTCGAAGTTACAATGGCACTGAAAAAGTGCCCCCCCAAGCCACAGCCGAGCAAGACACCTGCCTGCCCGCCTGGCAGCACTCTTCCACCTGTCCAAGGTTTTCATGGTTGTGAGCATTTGTGTTGGCAGTGGGGGTGGGGTGAGGAGGGTGTTTGGTTTTTATTCACCCTGTCTGCTGGATGGTTGCAGAAGGTTTTGGTCACTTCACATGACCCTGGGACACTGTGACCATCATAAATATGAATCAGTTGCCAAGCATCTAAATGTAAGTCACAAGACCCTGGAGATGCTGCAACATTCCAGCTGATCGGCGCTTCTTCTGGGCTCAGTGCTGAGCTACAGCTGGAGCCTGGCGCTGATCCTGGCGCTTCCACTGAGCCCTGACAGCCTCGAACAAGTGCTGATCCTGCCGCTTCCACTGAACCCTGACAGCCCTGCAGCTCCAGCCATCTCTTGCTCAGGCTTGTGCAGTGCTGCCACCAGTTCAGCTCATTCCCCTCCCCTGCTACCACTTTTCTAGGATGGTCACGTACCACCTGCCAGGTGTCAATGTACCACAGGTGGTACCCGCACCACTGGTTGAAAAGCCCTGCTCTAGAGGAGGGAGTTAAAGTATTAACAACTCTGTGTCAACAAATAGAAAATATGATTGGCTTTGAGAGTGGAAAAGATTGGTACACCTATCTGTACAAAAGAAGAGGGATACAAGACAGTGTGCAAATAGTAAACCAGAGGAAAATAAGCTATTGCATGAATTGTTGGTAATGGAGTGAAACAAAAATGATATTTTATTTAATGTATACAATTGACAGGATTGCAAGAGAAGGTGGCTGGAATAAATTTAGCCTAGAAAAAATAAAGAATGACCTTTCAAAAAGTAGAAACTTAAATATCTTGGGCATGTGATAGAAGCAGATGAAGGCCTAGAACAGGGGTGTCAAACTGCCAGCCCACGGGCCGGATGCATCATAGCGAACCGAACCCACCCCCTTGCCGGCAATGGCAAAAAAGTCGCAATACGTCGCGGAAGATCACGTGACGTCGTGAGTTTGACACCCCTGGCCTAGAAAAACTAATTAATATGCTTGTCAGGGTTGAGGGAAATACTGTAGATGGAGAAGAGAATGGAGAAAGCAGATGAATGGGATCAAAGAGATACTACGCTTTCCATGGAGAAGCTATGAATTAAAACCAGTGATAGTTTAGGAACGCAGGTCTCTGTCCATCCAGTCAGTGGCTTCTACTGGTAGCTACTGTTCTATCTTTTGAGGTCAGCAAATTTGAAGATCATAAATCCCCTTCATACTGCTTTTGAAAAATTGGAGAACAGAAACAAAGGTGAGATAAAATATATAACATTTTCTGTTTTCAATCCCATATTTTGAATTATCCCTATAACTTTATTAAATGTGCTTCATAAATGCAAGTTCCAAACATCATTCTTCTCTGGCTGTTTGTTGTAGCTTTTGATTTCATGTGCAGCATTTTTTTTAAAAAAGGACCAAATGATGCATTTGTATAAATGCATAAGTGTTTCTAGCATCTGAAATATCTGTTTAAACACCTTTCACCTTAACATTGTATAATGGTGGCAATTAATAGTGCTGACATTTGTATAGTGTCCTGTCTGATCTTTCGTATCTTTAATAGTTTGGTAGTTTAATATGTCCACTGGTGCTGAAGAGGATGAAATTGACCGGTTCTATGAAGCCCTACAGCACCTTATAGAATTAACACCAAAAATTGATGTCCCTATCATCATGGGGGATTGGAATGCTAAAGTGGGAAGCCAAAAGGTAACCAGAATAACAGGCAAGTTTGGCCTTGGAGTACAAAATGAAGCAGGGCACAGGCTGATAGAATTTTGTCAAGAGAATATGATGGTCATAGCAAACACTCTTTTCCAACAACCCAAGAGACGGCTCTACATATGGACATCACCAGACGGCCAACACAGAAATCAGATTGACTATGCAGCCAAAGATGGAGAAGCTCTATACAGTCAGTAAAAACAAGACCAGGAGCTGACTGTGGCTCAGATCATGAGCTTCTCGTTGCAAAATTTAGGCTTAAATTGAAGAAAGTAGGGAAAAGCACTAGGCCATTCAGATATGAACTAAATCATATCCCTGATGAATACACAGTAGAGGTGACAAATAGATTTAAGTAATTAGATCTGATAGATAGAGTGTCTGAAGAATTATGGATGGAGGTTTGCAACATTGTACAAGAGATAGCAACTAAAACCATCCCAAAGAAAAAGAAATGCAAGAAAGCAAAATGGCTGTCTGAGGAAGCTTTGCAAATAGCTGAGGAAAGAAGGGAAGTGAAAGGCAAGCAAGAAAGAGAAAGATACACCCAACTGAATGCAGAATTCCAGAGAATAGCTAGAAGAGATAAGAATGCCTTCTTAAATGAACAGTGCAAAGAAATAGAAGAAGGGAACGTTTCATGCAAAGAAGGGCATGATAAGGGACCAAAATGGCAGGGACCTAACAGAGGCAGAAGAGATTAAGAAGAGGTGGCAAAACTACACAGAAGAACTACCGGTATACAAGAATGACCTTAACATCCCAGATAACCACGATTGGGTGGTCACTGACCCTGAGCCAGACATCCTAGAATGTGAAGTGAAATGGGACTTACGAAATCTAAGCAACTTCAAAGCTAGTGGAAGTGACAGTGTTCCAGCTGAGCTATTCAAAATCTTAAAAGATGATGCAGTAAAAGTGCTACACTCAATTTGCCAGCAAATTTGGAAAACTCAACAGTGGCCACAGGATTGGAAAAGATCATTTTACATTCCAATTCCAAAGAAAGGCAATGCCAAAGAATGTTCAAACTATCGCACCATTGCACTCATTGCACATGATAGTAAAGTTATGCTTAAAATCCTACAAGCTAGACTCCAGCAGTATGTGGATCAAGAAGTACTAGAAATTCAGGCAGGATTTCGAGGAGGCAGAGGAACTAGAGATCAAATTGCCAACATATGCTGGATCATGGAAAAAGCTAGGGAGTTCCAAAAAAACATCTACTTCTGCTTCATTGACTATGCTAAAGACTTTGATTGTGTGGATCACAACAAACTGTGGCAAGTTCTTAAAGAGATGGGTGTACCAGACCATCTTATTTGTCTCTTGACAAACTTCTATGCAGGTCAAGAAGCAACAGTGAGAACTGGAGACAGAACCACTGATTGGTTCAAAATTCGGAAAGGAGTCTGGCAAGGCTGTATACTGTAACCCTGCCTATTTAACTTATATGCAAAGCACATCATGAGAAAGGCAGGGCTAGATGAATCAAAAGTTGGAATTAAGATTGCTGGGAGAAATATCAACAACCTAAGATATGCAGATGATACCACTCTAATGGCAGAAAGTGAAGAGGAACTAAAGAGCCTCTTGATGCGGGTGAAGAAGGAGAGTACAAAAGTGGGCTTGAAACTCAACATTAGGAAAACCAAGATCATGGCATCTGGCCCTCTCAATTCCTGGCAAATAGTTGGGGAAGAAATGGAGGTAGTGACAGATTTTATTTTCCTGGGCTCCAAGATCACCGCAAATGGAGACTGTAGCCAAGAAATTAAAAGACGCTTGCTCCTGGGGAGGAAAGCCATGGCAAATCTAGACAGCACACTAAAAAACAGAGACATCACCCTGTCAACAAAAGTGTGTATAGTCAAGGCTATGGTCTTCCCAGTTGCAATGTATGGCAGTGAAATTTGGACCATAAGAAAGGCTGAGCGCCAAAGAATTGAAGCCTTTGAACTATGGTGCTGGAGAAGACTCCTGCGAGTCCCTTGGACTGCAAGGCGATCAAACCGGTCAGTCCTAGAGGAGATCAACCCTGACTGCTCTTTAGAAGGCCAGATCCTGAAGCTAAAACTCAAATACTTTGGCCACCTAATGAGAAGGAAGGACTCACTGGAGAAGAGCCTAATGCTGGGAGAGATCGAGGGCAATAGAAGAATGGGATGACAGAGAATGAGGTGGCTGGATGGAGTCACTGAAGCAGTAGGTGTGAGCCTAAATGGACTCCAGAAGATGGTAGAGGACAGGAAGGCCTGGAGGAACGTTGTCCATGGGGTCGCGAATGGTCTGACACAACATCGCAACTAACAACAACAATACGTTTAATATGTATACTTATTAGTAGAATACTTAATATCCCATCTGCTCAGATTGCAGCATTGGGTTTTCATAGTCTAAGAATAGCTAGTGAAGGAGAAAGGTTACTGAAATTGTTCTTGCCTGAATATGTAATTTTACAAAAGAGGAAAAAAGCAAATATAATTGCAATTTTGTTGTTCTTATAACGAAGTTCTCTTAAAGTACTGTAACAAGTAATCATTTACTCAACTCAAAGTATGTTAAGCCACAACTAGTCATCTGCACAGTGGGCCTCTGGTCCCCCCCCAAGGGATCTCTACCATATTGACCCTGCTAAGTATTTATTTTCCTCTTCTTGCTCAGTAGTGAGCAATCCATGACTGGAGATAGGTTTGTAAAAAAGATTTGCTGGGCAGTGAGCTGGCCAAGGTTCCTGATTATGCAAAGTTATGTCTGAGTGATTTAGAGCCCATAATGATTTCTCCAAAATGCAGGAGAGAGTGTTAAAAAGAATGTTGCCATTTAGCATAAGCATGGGTATATTATAGGCAATGAGTAAAGAGGAAACATATCTTGTGCTTGCCTTGAGTAGTGCAGTTAAAACTGAACTGTGGCTGCTATGAAAAAGGTAAAGATCATACTGGAAATCTTAAGAGAAAAATAGAACAGCTGTCCCCAAGCTAGTGCATTCCAGATTTATGGGACTTGTCTAGCTGTAGGCTATGTTGGTTGAGGATTGTGGGAACTGAAGTCTCACACATTTGGAGAACACCAAATAGAGGAAAATGGGTAACAAAAGAGAATAATTTGATACAAATCTGTGCTACCAGCTCTCTTGAAATACTATATGCATTTCTCTTAGAAATCATTGTAGAAAATAGGCCAATAGTTCATACCAGACAGGTCCCAATTATCCTTTCTAAATAAAACAAATCAAACAAAAAATTAATGAAAATATTGGCTATATACATGCTAACTTGGACCTTACTCTTAACTAAACAATACTAATCAAATTTCCTTGGATTGTACAGAAGGGGGCTGATTTCTTCCTATGTATATATAACTGTGCGGAAAATATGTCATTGATAGCATTATTAGTTAGCAGCCCTGATAATATTTATGATACATTAATTCTTTTCATACTGAAATAATTATTTCAATTGAAGAAGCTTAATATTGCTCTGTTAAGTTCCCATAATGTATGTAGAGGATACTCAAGCTGTGTAAATTAAATGCTGTTAAGAGCAATGGGTTAAATTTTTCCTAATGTTTTTCTTTTGAAGATGACGAAATCATGCCAATAATTCTGTCTAATGTGTTCTAAAACCAACAAACTTGTTTTACAGAAGTGTTCTATTCATATCACAGCATGTCCTCTTTGGCGAGTCACCCTCTTTGGATGCTCTGCCTTCTGAGTCAGGCAAGTTATTGCACCAAAACTGTATTTCCTATGTGGTTAATATGGACTAAAAGATTCCATTCATGATAGGAAGAAAGGCATGATTTCAGTCTATATAAGAGTTTTAAGTACAAATTAATTATTGATAAGCTTGAACATTAGCAGAAAGGAACTTATGGTATTCTGTAGCAATGAAATATGCAACCTTTGCATTAAAAGTAGGAGGAGGAGAAGGAGCAGTAACAGTAAGTGTAATAATTTGACAATGGTCAATGGAAACTGAAAATGTAATTTTTCTACCGGATGGAACTAGTAATAAAACATGAGAATGATGTTTTTTTCTCTTCCCGTTTGCATTATTCTAAACTACCTGATAAAAGGAAATATAAATATATACAACAATATTAAAGAACTGTGGTTTAAAAATAATTATAATAAAAGTATGGATTACAAAAACAGTTGATGCTCTTGGGTATTGCTTTAGTTTAAAGTGTTCTTTCTTGTTAGTTTGTTTTAAATATGAGCAAATTTTCATTTGTACAGTTTTGCATTTAACACCTTAAAAAGCATTTACAGAGCTTATAAAAGTTTACAATTCAATTTTGGATTTAAACTCAAAGATCTAATAATGATAGCTATAATGGCAGGACTTTTACGTGTCCAATTCAGTGTGTTTAATGCTTCTACATTTCATCAACTACCAGAAATTGGTTGCAGCCCCATTCTTAGTTTTGTTTTATAGTTTATATAATTCAAAACCCTAATATAGAATTAGGGGTAGGCAATTAATTTGGAAAACCTCAAGCTTTTTCAAATTATTTGATGTAAGATCCAAGAATCTGCACCATATAAGTATCAGTAGTATTAATGATTGATAGATGCACATTTTGATAGCAATATTTAGAGGCACTATTTTAGGCTGAGGCAGCCTGACTGATTAAGTTGCTGATATTGGCTGTAGCAGTTATCTTCTCCTCTTGAACAATTGAGCCAAGATATTTAAATAATTCAACTTGCTCAAGATCAACTGGTCAAGCCATCTGTATAAGCAGAAGATTTTACAGTGAGTAGGATGTCATAAACATCTCTTTCAGTGTCTGCAAAAATCACACTGTCATTGGCAAACATTAATCTGTGATGAATTCATCTTGTTCAAATTTGACACCACATTAACTGGCAATGATTTTCTGTAAGAATGCATCAGTCACAATGTTGAGCAGCAAAGGAAATACAGTGTAGATTTGCCTTAGACCAGTAAATCTTTGGATATTTTGCCATTAATGCAAATAGAATTTCATGATCTCTCAAAAAGCTGCTGTAGGAAGAATAGTGTTTTAGTTCTCCAGTGTGTGCTTGATGGACATTATCAAAGTGTTGGTTGATGGGCATTATCAAAGGCTCCTGCAATTGATTAACATAATTATGAGCTCCTTTCCACTTCTGGTCTGTTCTTTGAGCAATTATTGTAATACAAAATTTGGACACAGCATCTTCTTGACAGAAGCTCTTGACTTGTTCTCTTCAGAAGGCATTTTTGGAATGCTCTCATAAATACCTTGCCTATGACTGACAACAGAATAATTCTGTGGTAATTCTTTAACTGATTGTGAACTTTCTTTAAATTGGCACTATTATTGCCTTAGGAAATTTGATATTTCCTAAGATTCCCAGATTGGTGCAGTGGCACAGTGATTTAGTCAATTATTATGTATGCAGTTAAAGGAGAAACAAAGGAAAAACTACTCATTCCCTAAAGAAATTGAAAGCTATAATGTAATACAAGTATATAGTCCAACCATCCTATATATTCAATAAATCTGAAAATGAAACTTTTTAATCACATATCTCTCCTAAAGTTAGGATTGTTGGCATCTTAATAAGTAGCCAAACTTCCAAAGCAGAAATATCAGACTATTCTTGTTTCATTTTATGGTGGGTCTTCAGTAGGAACTCCGTACCCTAGGTAGAGAAATACTGACTTTAGCCTCTTAAATCTACCACTTTATGGTTATTATGAACTAATTTTCCTTAGTTCGTAAACAATCACATTTCCATGTTTAAAAGAACAAAAAGGACAGAACTATATACAAACAGTATGTTCTAGACAAGAGGAGGGACAATTTAAGATGAGATGGCTGTGTAGAATCTAGAGCAGGGGTGTCAAACTGCCGGCCTGCGGGCCGGACGCGTCATGCGGAAGCCCCGCCCACCCCATTGCCGGCAATGGCAAAACAGTCCCAATACATTACGCGACATCACATGACGTCGCAAGTTTGATATGTCTGATCTAGAGCATCTACATTATTTTTATGATTTGAATCCCAAGGAACAAATTCCTTTTAAATAAATACATCCATTCTTAATTTTTATTTTGAATGTTTAGGATTAATTTAATTATATCTCCTGGACTTTTTAGTTTATAGATTCCTTATTTTAATTATGATGTAATAATTGATTATATTACTATATGAATAAAGCTACTACTACTACAAATTCGAAGAACCAATATAGAAATATCTTCCTACCTACCTCTTAATTTGTACACTTATCTCTCCATCTGTCATAGAACCACAGAGTTGGAAAAGGCCATTTAGGCTACTATGTTTACATCTTCTTTAGTGCAGGTGACCAGCCCATGAAGGGTAGCAACTTAGCTTCTTCTTCAATATATCCAAGGAAGGAGAGTCCACTACATTACTCAGCAAAGTAATTCCTATCTTCCTGCTGTTCAAATGACTACAAAGGGGATATATGAGGAAGATATATGCTCAGCCATAGAAAAAAATAAGCTGTGCAGACTAAGGTAGGAATGTTTGTCATGTTACCATAATTCTTATTTTTGAGGCAATGTACAAAATGATTTATATTAAATTTTTATGAGTGCTAGAAAGCTGTTATGCATATGAAACCTAATATTTATTGAATCACATAAGCAAAGATAATTGGAAACAAAAGGTAAGACTTAGGAAAGTTATCTCACTGAAATACTTGCCACGATGTAATAATAGTCACTTCTAATACAGTGTTAAGAATGCGCAGGGTATTATATATAGCAATTCTGACTCAATAATGTTTTAGTCTTTTAAATGTTTAGTCTATTATTTTATAATATGTAAATGGAGAAAGAAATTAATCCTTTTTATATATTCTAGTTTTTCCTAAAATTATATATGATCAAACTGTTTTAGCTGCAGTTAAATCTATGAAAACAGAGAAAATCATGATCTACTGGTCCTATGCTATATCTATGGAATTCTGTGTCCCAATATCATTTGAGGTCTAAGAGGATGACTTTTTAAATACTATAAAGTTTTTCTAACTTTCTACAATAATGCTTGTGTAACTGATGAAGACTAATAAGGTTCCTGTTGACAGTGCGAATTATCACCCAATTTCACTGTAAAATGATGTCAAAATATTGACCGCAACCATGGCATATAGGTGATAATTGCTTTTATTATTAATCCAGTACAATGTGGTTTTACAAAACTTTGCCAAGCATCAAATAACAGTACACTACTAATTCATATTCTTAACATACAATCTGAAAAATTGAAATCTGCAGTGATTTGTCTTATCAGAAATACTTATTGAGGAAATGTCAAGAGTTGTTAAAAAGTCACCCAAATACAAAGCTCCAGGAATAGATGGGTTACCAACAGAAATAATTCAAGCAGCAGGGGAAAGCAGCATCAGATGCCTACATAGAATCCTTAACGGAGCATGAACACAACTAACTGCACCTACTGATTGGTAACAAACAATAACAATAATACCACTATGGAAAAACAAAGGAAGCAATGAGAATGCAGTATTGGGGCATCTTACTCTTAAGTCATGTAGGTGTAGTGTATGCTGGGCTGGCATACACGTGTAGCAGCCGCATCAGGAGGTGCGGAGCTGGACAGCTCCGTGCAGGAGCTGCGTTTGGCGGGAAAGCCGGATTTAAAGGGATTGGCTGCCTAACCGGTGGGAAACCAGGGTTCAAACCTATTAGTCAGACATTCACCTGGGCAGGTATAAAGCATGCCCAAGTATCTGTTGTCTGACTGGTTTTCAGGCCACGCTACCAGCAATAAAGATGCACACACCAACACCTGCGTCTCTTCAATCCGTGAACCCGACATAACAGTGGCGACGAGGGTGGGATCCTGCTTCCATCAGCGGTAAGACACCTGCAGTCAGCTGCAGCCGCCAGGTATCTCACCTGAAGTCGAAGTAGGATCAGTCGGATTGGACACAATGGCCCGTTTTTAACATCACTCAGCCTGAAGAGTGGGAGGCATTCATGAGGCAGCTGGAGTTCTTCATGAAGGTGAACAGCATTACTGAGGATGGCATGAAAGTTGCTGCACTGCTCAGTACTTGCGGAAAGGACATTTACAACCTGGCAGTGGGGTTGTGCTCACCGACGGCCATCAGTGCTGTGACCTACGGCAACCTCATTGCCAAACTGAACCAACACTTCAACCCGCACATGTCAGAGGTAGCGTGGAGGTTCCAGTTCGTGAAAAGAGACCAGCAGCCAGGCGAATTGGCAGCCGCCTTCATAGCCGCAGTCCGGCAGGCGGCTCGTTTATGCAACTTTGAAAACCTAGAGAACAGGCTGCGCGATCAAATCGTTTTTGGACTCAGGGACCGGAGGTTGCGGCATTTACCTCCTTCTTTCAGACTGATGTCAGGTAAAAGTTGTTCAAGCGGCTTCCCTCCAATGAAATAAAGATTTGGAAGAAAAGAAGAAGAATCGAGAAGCCCAGCCAGGATCAAACAAGGAAAAAAGATGAAGAGCAATCAAAGACTTTGACCATACAGAAATAGAAAGCAGAAACTTAAAAAGATAAAGCTTTCCTTTTGTAAAATAAAAATCTCACCCCATTCATTGAAGAGACATGCAAACCCCAATCAACTGCCAAGTTACCAATGATTTTGTGTTTGTTGAATCTGGATCAGTCTGGTAACTGGTGGTTCAAAAGAAGAACCTGTGATAATTGTACTTTAAAGCAATTAAAAATCTAGAGAAACAAACCTCCAACATGAGAAATGAAAAGCTCCTGGCAAGGAAATGTAGCAAATTACATGAACCTGTAATTTCATTTCTATCCTACTCACCCCCCTTGCATGCATGTTAGGACAGGCAATCTTTTAATAGCCAGGGAACACTTTTATTTTGAGATGGCCAAAAGCTGCAGTGGACATATTAATGAAACAATGAAGTCATATTGATGGGATATGGGGAGAGATTCTTAAAGGACTGTTGGGGTAAAGTTGGATGTGTAGGGGGTTTTTTTGTTCAAAATTTAAAAAACTATGCACCCTTTTTAAAGAGCCACATTCTCTCAAGGCTGGGGTCCATTTGATGGATGGGTCTGAAGCTAGAGCCACAAATGGCAAGAGCCTTGGTGGAGCAGTGGGCTAATGCCTCCTTAAGTAACACCAGCTGCCTGCAATTAGTGCAGGTTCGAGTCCCACCAGGCTCAAGGTTGACTCAGCCTTCCATCCTTCCGAGGTAGGTAAAATGAGGACCCAGATTGTTGGGGGCAATTAAGCTGACTTTGTAATAATGCCGCTTGGGGTGTGTGTGAAAGCCCTAATAGGCAGGCATATACATAGAATGAAGGCTACTGCTAAGCTTGTAAGCCGCCCTGAGTCTTCGGAGAAGGGCGGGATATAAATGGAATAAAAATAAAAATAAAATAAAATAAATAAATAACAAAATGAAATTCCATGGTGAAAAAAGTAAGGTTCTACATTTAGGCAAGAAAAACCAAATGTACAGGTATAGTATAGGGGGTACCTTGCTCAATAGTAGTAACTGTGAGAGGGATCTCGGAGTCCTAGTGGACAATCACTTAAATATGAGCCAGCAGTGTGCTGCAGCTGCCAAAAAAGCCAACACAGTGCTAGGCTGCATTAACAGAGGGATAGAATCAAGATCACATGAAGTATTAATACCACTTTACAATGCCTTGGTAAGACCACACTTGGAATACTGCATCCAGTTTTGGTCACCATGGTGTAAAAAAGATGTTGAGACTCTAGAAAGAATACAGAGAAGAGCAACAAAGATGATTAGGGGACTAGAGGCTAAAACATATAAGGAACGGCTGCTGGAATTGGGTATGTCTAGTTTAATAAAGAAAAAGACTAGGGATGACATGATAGCAGTGTTCCAAAATCTCATGGGCTGCTACAAAGAAGAGGGAGTCAAGCTATTCTCCAAACCACCCGAAGGCAGGACAAGAAGCAATGGATGGAAACTAATCAAGGAGAGAAGCAACCTAGAACTAAGGAGAAACTTCCTGACAGAACAATTAACCAGTGGAACAACCTGTCTCCAGAAGTTGTGAATGCTCCTACACTGGACGTTTTTAAGAAGAGACTGGACAGCCATTTGTCTGACATGGTATAGGGTTTCCTGCCTGAGCAGGGGGGTTGGACTAGATGACTTCCAAGGTCCCTTCCAACTTTACTATTATGATTATGATTAAATAGGGAGGGACTACCAATTCTTTGTCATTTCCTTCATATAATTTCTGTTCTTCTCATGAGAGATGTGAAATTAGGACAAAAGCTGCATATGATTCCCATCAGTGAGATTTATCTAAGTAATAAGACAGAATATAACCAGCCAATTTATGAAAGAGATAATCAGCTTTTTTGCACAAGCCACACAGTGTAACATGGGAGAGCAATCTGCAACCCTCCAACTTCCTCTTTTTAAGGCCTTTGTTGTTCCCCAAGATCACATTGCTAAAACTAAGTGGCAGATCAGCAACAGTTGTATGTATGAATATATGCACCCACACACATGTACACATGCACATATGCTTCAAACAACATGTCCTCCAAGCCAAAATAAGAATAGATTCAAAAAGCTCGGGCTGCATCCCTACCTCCCTGTATCCACACCATGCTATCTAAGAGCTTAGAGGACAAAAATGAATTGATGCATTTCTCATACATTATAAAGATTAACCTCCCATATGTATTGCTAATTCTAATAAGGAATTATAAGATATACAGATCTTTTCACTACCTTTTTCAACTATTTTGCTTTTACTGTGTTCATAAATATAAACATAATCTTGTCCCAAACTAAAATAGTTGCCTCTGTGAAAATGAAGGTTGAAACAATCCCCAGAGCTGTAAGAATGATCTGATATCCATGATGCTTAAACAACATCAATTATTTATTTATGGGGGAAAAATGGGCAACTCAGTCTGACAGGCTGCTGCCTTGGATGGTATTGTGCTTTTGCCCCAAAAGCTGCTTTTGCTGAAGGAATCTGTTAAACCTGAGCTTCTGGTCAGCATCTTTCATATCAGAACTGAGAACAAATGCATTGTTACCTGAATATGTGAGTCAGAAAACCTGATTTAGAAATGAAACTTGGAGACCATCCAAATCATTTTTTTGATGGGACATGTATATACTTGCCCACCAAATTCTGAGCCGATTCTGGTGCTATAAACAGTTGTACATAGATGCCAAACAATCTTCAGGGGCTTGTAGAATAATGAAATGCAGTGGAATTGCATCTTGTTTGATAGAGTTCGAACATACAGATTAAGCTGCTGGTGCTAGTCAGCTCCAGTTCTGAAATGTTTAGCATTTGCTAGCAAATAGATTTGACAAACAGTCCAGCAGTCTGCTAATAAGGCAGGAAATGATCAAGTGTACTTTATACAGTCATTGCTGATTCATCAATAATTCATCAGTATTTTGCTTAAGATAGGTTATTTTTAAATCTCTATGTTTGCAATGTTTCACTTCACATGTAGCTTTTAATAATGTTTATTTTTAGTCTTGAGTTCGTGGTCTGAAAAAGATTCCACAGGAAATTCTGTACCAGTGGAATATATTAAAAAACAGGGATTTTCCCTGCTTATGTTACATATATTAACAGAGATATGATCTAGAAGCTTACTCTTTAAAAACAACACAAAGACTATAAATACTTGCCCCAGCTGTACCAATATCCCACATCCATCTTTTTCTTGAAGGCACCTGTTGACATGAATGCCCCAAGTTAAGATTAGCAGCACAGTATGGAATGGGAAGGCACTAAATTTGTAGGCACTTTTAGCTGCCAACAAGACAATATAAGTTTAGACAGACACCCAGCTGCTCCATTCCAGAAAATCACATTGGTGGTGAGAAGGAGAATATCCAAGAATACAAGCTGTAGTATTGCAGGGGGGTTCCCTAGTGTAAAGTGCAATAACAGTATGACTTCTTTTAATTGAATTCCCACTAAAATTGGTGGAAACGTGCTTCTATTTCATGGCTTGCTAACAAATTTCAGTAGTGTGTTGTGATGAAAGGGAGAGCTCTGAAATTTGCAAAAAAATGGTCTAGGGATTGCAAAAAACATGAAGACCATAGATTGCCTTGCCCTGTGGTACTGGAGCTCCCCTGGAAAAACAGTGGTTTCAGTCTAGATAAATTTTAAGCACTTCCTGATTCATCTGAAGAAGAATCACACATGAGTCTTTTGGAGAAAAATTGAACACCTTGGTCGTTTACAGATAGTCTTTATTTACAACCAGTCACTTAGTGACCATTCAAAGGTATAACCTACTTGAAAAGGGGGACATATGACCCAGATTCAAAGTTCTAACAGTTACTGCTATAGTCATATGACCCGCACTTCACAGGTTCAGCAACATGGCTGTATTTATGGCCATTTACAGCATCCCGTAGTCACATGTTTTTAACAACAGTTTTGCTGAAAACAGGCACGTCTGGTTTTTGGCAAAACCACTCCCATAGTAAACATTAGATTTGCACTTATGACCACCATGTTTGCTTAGCAGCCACCATGAAATAGTTGTAAAATCTTTTGGTATGATTTTTACAACCATTATGAGAGGCCCATTACAATTGTAATTTGAGGACTAACTATATCACATAACCAAAAAGAGTTGTGATTGAGCCATGTCTGCCCCAATTTTCAAATCCTGCTACAAAATCCCTTTCTAATGTATACTAGAAACCAATTGCTTTCTGTACTGCTACCACAATCTAACATTTTTAAAGAAATGTTTCCTTCCTTCCCTCCTGCATCATGATGGATGTGCAAGTTGAGTACTTTAATGATTGTGCTGTTGTGGCTATTGAAATATGAAGCTGATGTTCGTGAGATATATGCATGTGTGATTCAACATTCTTCACAAACATGATAGCTATCCTGGGATTAACCTTTATTTCTCTGAGACATCAAGTTGCCCCACCCTATTTCCACATCACTGTAGTGATTGTTGGATGTTTCTTTACCGCCTGGTGATGACTGAGGTGGGTGAGCCTAAAAAATCATTGAATTAAACTAATAGCTTTACTTCATATGTCCTGCACATGCATGATCAGGACATAACTATTTGGCAGTGAGTCGTAACCAAACAATACAAGTAAGACAGATATTAGTGTAGACAGGAAATTTCATGTCAGTATAGTTTGTGCCAGCTGAAATATGGATGGATAGCAATCAGCAAAGGAGAAAGGCCCTGTATTTTTCAGTGACCCAGATGTTATGTAGTGAGGTCTTGCAGGCAGTAAGCGAGAAGAGAGGTTGCAAACAGGAACATTGCTTTATTGAGGCAAACAGGAACAGAACTGAAACAGAGGCTTCTGCGCAGCTACTTATACAGTTGGCCACTAGGCAGTGGCCAATAGGTTTAAAGGAACCCATTCCCGCCCCAAATCATCCAATGATCTTGGAGACAGCAAGTCTGGCTAGTCAGCAACCGTTACACAGACACACCAATTGAGCAACCTTAAGCGGCATTCAAACAGATACGTGAAACAGTTCAAGTAAAATCCCAATACATTACACCAGCTTCTGCCTCTATTCACATTGGGGAAACTGAGAGAGTGAGCACTGGCTCACAAATCACCACAATAGATGCTTCTCTGTTGCTGCCATAATAGAGTACTGAACCAAATGATTCCTTCTCCTTTTTGTCATGTCCCTGGGAAATAGTGTGGCTGTCATTTGGCTTAGAGATGGATCTGCTTCTGCTGTAGAATTGCAGACAGCAGTTGAATATTCAAATGGTTTCCTAGCTGCTTTCTTCTCTGAAAGCAGAGGAGGAGCAACTGACTCAGAAATTGCTGTAGCCTCTCTCTGCTTCTGTACGGATGGTAAAGCTGTGGGGTTCAACTGTAGAGAGAAATAGGGAGAGACAGGACTGTATGGGTTTGGCCAGGGCATAAGTGATGCCCCTTCACCATCAGGGCAGAGTATGAGGAAAAGTTTAAGTGAACAATTTTCATAAGAAAAAGAATAAATTTTGTGGGGACCCAATAGTGCCAGCCCTACTACGTAGACCACACTAGAAAATCAATTAGAATTTTACTTTACTGAGATATGCCATAATGACAAAATCTTGTAAATCTCATTGTATAATAAATAATAATAATAATAATAATAATAATAATAATAATAATAATAATAATAATAGTAATAGTAATAATAATAATAATAATAATAATAATAATAATAATAATAATAAGAAGAAGAAGAAGAAGAAGAAGAAGAAGAAGAAGAAGTTGGAAGGGACCTTGGAGGTCATCTAGTCCAACCCCCTGCTAAGGCAGGAAACCCTATACCATTTCAGACAAATGGCTGTCCAGTCTCTTCTTAAAAACTTCCAGTGTTGGAGCATTCACCATTTCTGGAGGCAGGTTGTTCCACTGGTTAGTTGTTCTAACTGTCAGGAAGTTTCTCCTTAGTTCTAGGTTGCTTCTCTTCTTGACTAGTTTCCATCCATTGCTTCTTGTCCTGCTTTCAGGTGCTTTGGAGAATAGCTTGACTCCCTCTTCTTTGTGGCAGCCCCTGAGATATTGGAACACTGCTATCATCTCACCCCTCACCCTTCTCTTCATTAAACTACACATACCCAATTCCAGCCCCTGGGGCACCCCACTACACACTTCCCTCCATGTAGATGCGGTTCCATTGAGGACCACATGCTGAGTACGGCCTGTCAGCTAGCTACGAATCCATCTGGTGGTGATGCTATCTAATCCACATTTTTCTATCTTATCAAGTAGTAGGTTGTGATCTACTTTATCAAATGCCTTACTGAAGTCCAAGTAAATTATATCTACAGCATTCCTCTGGTCCACTAGTTTTGTCACTTGGTCAAAGAATGCAATAAGATTTGTCTGGCATGATCTGTTTTTGACAAACCCATGTTGGCTTTTAGTGATAACTTTGTTCGCATCAAGGTGTTCGCTGATTTGTTGTTTGATTATCTTTTCCAGAATCTTCCCAGGTATTGAGGTCAGGCTGACAGGTCTGTAGTTTCCTGGATCTATTTTCTTCTCTTTTTTGAATATGGGAACGACATCAGCCCTCTTCCAGTCATCTGGTAGTTCCCCAGTGCTCCAGGATCTTTGAAAAATATAGTTCAGTGGTTCTGAGATCATGTCTGCCAGTTCCTTGAGAACCTTGGGGTGTAATCCATCTGGTCCTGGTGATTTGAACTCGTCTAGGCTGGACAGGTGCTCACTTACCATTTTCTTGCCTATCTTAACTTGCGTTTCTATTCTGTTTTTTATGGCACTGGTTTTGGTAGGTTGGACTGTTTTTTCTCTTTGTGTAAAGACAGATGCAAAAAACGAGTTAAATTGTTCTGCTTTCTCCCTGTTGCTTGTCACCTTCTTGCCACTTTCCCCCACTAATGGACCAATCATTTCCTTAACTTTTTTCTTGTTTCTTATATGTTGAAAGAAGCTTTTTTTTATTTTTGACTTTGGTCGCAAGCCTTAGTTCATTTTGAGCCTTAGCTTCCCTCACTTCATCTTTGCAGGCACGGGCTGTTTGCTGATATTCTGCCTTAGTTATGTGCCCCTCTTTCCACTTCTTATACTTGTCCTTTTTATCTTTCAGTTTATCAGAGAGTTCTTTATGCAGCCATGCTGGTTTCTTTTGAAAGCTGTTATTTTTCTTCTTTGTTGGTATTGTGCTAGACTTGGCCTTTATTATCTCACTTTTCAAAATTTCCCAAGCTTCTTGAGTTGTTTTCCCCTTTAGGATTCTCATCCATGGAATTCTTCCCAAGGTTTCTCTAAGTTTATTGAAATTAGCTCTTTTAAAGTCCAAGACTCTAGTTTGGCTGTATTCTATTGCTTGTGCTTCCATAATGTTGAATTCCAATATTGCATGATCACTTCCCCCCAAGGTTCCTGTGTCTTTGACACTTTCTATCATTTCATCTTTGTTAGTGAGAATTAAATCCAATATGGCTAATCCCCTAGTTCCCTTCTCTACTTTTTGGGAGAGAAAGTTGTCTGCTAGGTTTGTCAGGAATCTGTTAGATCTTCCACTTGGTGCAGAGTTTGTCTCCCAGTTGATATCAGGGTAATTAAAGTCCCCCATTACTATTGTGATGCGCTTCCTACATACCTTAGTTAACTGACTAGCAAAAAGTTCATCTATTTCCTCTGTTTGGTTGGGCGGCCTATAGTATACACCTATGGCAATGTCATTTTTCCCCCTTTTATATTGACCCAAATATATTCAAGTTTACAGTTTTCATCATTGTTGTGCTCTATTTCTGTAGAGATAAAGTTATTTCTTATATATAGAGCAACTCCACCTCCTCTTTTGTTTAGTCTATTTCTTTTAAATAATTTAAATCCCTCTAGCTGTGTGTTCCATTTGTGGGTTTCGTCCCACCATGTTTCTGTAATGGCAACAATATCATATCCGCCCTCATTTACCTGAATTTCTAGTTCACCCTGCTTACTGTTCATACTCTGCGCATTGGTGTACAGACATTTGAGTCCTTTATGACTGACCCTGTGTTTATCTGCTACATAACTTGTGTGGTGCCTAAGTTCCCCTATTTTCTTAGATTGCCGGGGACAGTGATGTTCTGTATCAATTAACTCACTGTCCCCCTTGTTTAGTTTAAATATTCCTTCAGAAAAGCTGTGAATTTGTTGCCAAGTAACTCAGTCCCTTTCTTGGATGGATGCAGACCATCTCTTCTGTACATTTTTTCATTGGACCAGCTACAGACATCATGACTAATATAACCAAAGCCTTCTCCTTTACACCACTCCTTTAGCCACATATTAAATTCTGCTATACGCTGGCCTCTTCCATTTTGCTCCTTATACACTGGTAAGACCTCTGAAAAAGTGAGCCTACAGCCTATTCTGCTGAGTTCCTGCCCCAAGCTCTGGAAATCATTGTGCACAAAGAGTACATCGTTTTGGGACAGATCGTTAGTGCCAAGATGTACAATGGCATCCACATCACAGTCTTTGCTGGCATTGTTGACTATTTTGAAAATACGTTTCTTGTCCCTACTGGCAGTAGCACCTGGAAGACACCTGACCTCTTTTGAAACCTCTGTATCCTTTCCTAAATTAACATGCCTTATAATTGAGTCACCAACCAGAAGGTGGCTTCTCTTTTTGGGTACCTTTCTTTTCTTGCATGATTGATGTGTAATACCTGATTCGTACTTCTCCCTGTCAGAAACAAGTTCATCTCGGACCATAGTCCCCTGCTTATTTGAGTTATCATCACAATTACCTTGACCTGTTTCCTTAATGTCCCTGTTAAGGTCAGCAAGGGCACTGTATCTGTTATGCAGGGACACAGCTAAAGCTTTGGGTTTATGGTTCACAGCTCTCACCCTGCCAGATCCCACAGTTGTCCACACTGCCCTTCTCCTGCAGGATCTTTGGGGTAGAGGGGGCTGATAGCGTGGAGGCTCAGTAGAGTAGGAGGGCTGAACTGAACAACTGTACCTCCCTTTCTTCTTCTACCTCAAGGAGGCATTTGTCTGTGTTGCTTCTGAATATTACCTTGTTTCCAAGAACTTAAAGAATGCTTCAGTTTTCTTTGCCTAGATAATGGCTCTTGCATATTTCAGTTAAAGTCACCTCCCTTATTCTCTAACTAAAGCCAGTTGGATTCTTCACTTTGATCAGTATTTTCCCCCCTGAAATAATTGATGAAGAAAGCACCATATTTTTATGAATTGAAATACATTATATTTTAAAAAACTTGCTTAAGAGTGAAAATTAAAACTTCTTTCAAAATTAAGATTAAATTATTTTTACTTTGATCATGACAAGTGTCCCAAAAATGTGTGAAAACGACTTGCACCAACTAGTGTTTTGTCCTGAAATGAAAGATTTTCTTGTCTACAAGTTTCTGTATGTGCCATATTTTTTTTTATTTTGTAGATTGGATTTGTGCCTGGTGCTCATTCAGTCCTCTTGTATTACTTATATAGACGAAACTTGGATGTCATCACAGCATATAGAGGTTTATTCTGATAACATTTTGCATTGCTCCAAGGAGCAGAATGTCCTTTTGCTGACAACTGATACTGGACTTCTAATCTTGGTTGCATTTTTAAACATGCTGAAACTACCTGTACAGGGAGCATTACATGTCTTCTGAAAAACACATTTTGCAATAAAATTGTTTATAAGGAATCTGAGATGGTGAGTGGTATGATTAAAAAACCTGTTGGTTGTTTCAAACTTTTCTGGCTAGTAAAAATCAAAAAGGATTACCTATCATTCCAAGCTCTTGTCCCAAACTGGTAAACAGCATCAAAATGGCAAATGCAGTTCAGTATAAGAAGGTGCAGATTGATGTACATGAGAGTACAAAATGCATATTTCATGTGTACATTTGAGATGGATGTGACCAATCAGGAAAAGGATTTTGAAATAGTGCTGAAAGCCATCCCATCAAGTTGCAGCATTTTTTTTAGCACAATCCACAGCGCAATTTAGCACAATTCGAATGAAAAACCTTCTCAGGCATGGAGGAGACAAAGATACTGCTGCTGAAACAGAGGTGGAGGTTTGCCATTAGCTGCTCAGCATCATCTGCTAAAAGGATACATTGCTGATTAGGACATGAATTCAGGGCTATAAGCAGTGTATCCTTGAAAAGGAGAAAAAAACTACTTCTGGCAGCAGGAACTGAACCTTGTAAGTTAAAAAGTGTGCAATTATTGTACGATACCAAAATGGCATAGTGAAAACATTTCTTACTAGACAGGGGAAGAAAAGGAACAACTAATTTACATTAGTAATATTGGTAAAAATGGTTTGAACCTATATGTATTGTGCTGGTTAAGTTATTGGACCAGGACTGTCTGTCGTTTTCTTTCTCTCTCCCTGCTCTATCTCACAGGTATGGGGATTAGGCAGCCTTTTGAATATTGTTCTGAATGTTCCCTCCAAGGAACAAAACCCAATATTGCAGTTGAGCAGCTGCTGTAAGAAGAATCCTTTTTGTGGACTCAAAGATTGACAGTAGTGGCTGATGACCAGTGATAAGGGTAGACTCCCTTCTGTACAAATACTGCTTCAAACATTTAGCTCCCTAACTAAACTTAGTGCATTTTTTTTTTGCTTTGCAGCTGTGAGTGAGCATTATGCAAAAGCTACTGGGTGTTCACTGCTGCCTTTTATAAAGTGTAACATAACTGCTTCAGTGTTATGAGGCATTGCAAACCAATGTCATTGGTAAGTGTGGGTTATACCTTGTGAGCACAGTACCTGATAGCAACGTGAAGCAAAGATGGAAACTAATCAAGGAGAGAAGCAACCTAGAACTAAGGAGAAACTTCCTGACAGTTAGAACAATTAACCAGTGGAACAACCTGCCTCCAGAAGCTGTGAATGCTCCAACACTGGAAGTTTTTAAGAAGAGACTGGACAGCCATTTGTCCAAAATGGTATAGAGCAGGGGTCAGCAACCTGAAACAGTGAAAGAGCCACTCGGAACCAGTTGGAAAAACTGGGAGCCGCAAAAAATGTGTGCGTATGTTCGTACATGCGCGCATGCGCAGAACAGGGTTTGACTGAAGAGTGGAGCCAAGGCGAGATATGCACCTACCCTGCATATTTGAATTGATTGGTTGAACTTTTTTAGTCCCACTTTTTTTTTTTGACTGCACATGGTAGAGGACTGGGAGCCGCAGGAGATGGCTGAAAGAGCCGCATGCGGCTCCGGAGCCACAGGTTGCAGACCTGTGGTATAGAGTTTCCTGCCTGAGCAGGGGGTTGGACTAGACTAAATCTTTGCTACCTCTATTTTATTGAAATGTTCCCCGTCAAGCTTAATATAAATTTTCTCAATTCTAGGCAAAGGGGTATTGCTCAGCCTCTTATGGCGGATTAATGATAGCTTTAAAATTACCACAGATCATGTTAGTTCTGTTCTTTATAGAATTGAAAATATATACTGTATAACAGGCCATTGGATCCAATCAACTTTTGAAAGAATTCCTTCAGCTATTATCCTATCCGACTCAATAGATACCTTTTTGTATATAGTGTATCGTACTGGGATGTTTCGTGAAACTCGGATGTGGCATTTTCTTGAAGCACGATTCTACTGTTGACCTGTTGAGATAGGGACAGCATCATTCATTGTGGTTTTCAGCTTACTTTCTGTGATAGAAAGTGAAGCTGGCAGTTTGTTAATTGATTTCAGTCCAATAGCAACTTCTTCAACAATAATAATCCACCTGTTTTCAGATGTAAGTCCAAGAAGCTTAACACATTGCTGGTTATTGTATCTTCCATTTATATATATCACTCAGGTGAGAATTAACTTTTCTCCATCATGAATTTTTAATTGTATTTCTGCCGGCTTTAGTATTTCAGTATGCCTGAAAGATTGTTCAAATTCATGCTGTAATATTACTCATACAGCAAAATTGGGGTCCAATTGCACTGATATAGTTTTGCAATTTATTTCTTTCATGAGCCATATTGCTGGTATTAGGCCACTTTTTATTATATTAATTCCCAGATTATCCAGTTCTATACACTTGTTTAAATCTCATCCTAGTTCAGTGATGGGGAATTTATAATACATGTGTCAAAGCTGACACACCATGAAGTTTTGGATGACATGCCATTGTTTATTTACACCTTGAAAGTATGGCCTTTTCTTGTGTGGTTTTTAGAGGCTGTGGAGGCTGCACAAGAATGGAATGTGTTTTCACATGGTCTCTGGACACTTTGAAAATCGCACAAGAGGGCCATGCTGTTGCATGGCCTTCAGACTCTCCAAAATCATGTGAGAATGCAACATGCTTCCAGACAATTTTCAGAAATGTGAAGACTGCATGATAGTGGAGTGTGCTTTTGCACAGTCTGCAGACCGATCCAAAGTTGTGTGAGAACACACCCTATTCTCACATGATTTTGGGGGGCTCTGGAGGCTGTGTGATAGCACAGACCATTCTCATGAGGCCTCCTTAATTTTTGAAAATCATGCAAGAGTGGGAATTGCTTTCATGAAGTTTTTAGGGGCTACAGAAGCTGTGAAAGAGCATTCTGTGAAGCCACTTCCAGAACAAAGGCCACATGTGGCCCTGAGTAGCGTCGGGTAGGCCACAGGAGCCTGTGAAGAGAAAGAGAACAGTGCCTGAAGGTAAACAGTGCACAACAGATCATGGGGACAACTGGCCTGTGGGGGCAATCACGCACTTCCTCCAGGCTTGTGTGCCTTGGGGAATGGCATAAGGTGGTCCTTTTGAGTGGCAGTGACAGTGGTTGTACTAGGTGGCCCAGCCTCAATGCTGAGTGCTGCTGTTCAGGGTGTCCTAGATTAGGTGGAGAGAGATAGGGAATTGTTTCTCTTTTCATTGGTGGGAGTGATAGGCCAGCATAATCAAATTAGGCATTTTCCAAATTTTTGACATGCTGAGCCCAAAAGGCTTGCCATCATTGTCCTAGCTGTTGGCTATCATTGCACTGTGATTACAAATTCCAAAGTTTAATTACATGCTGTAAGGGAAAAAATATTTCTTTTTGCTGCCTTGCATCTTCCACCATTCACTTCCTTCAGTGTCCCTGGGATTTATCCAGGAATATATACTGCTCAAAAAAATAAAGAGAACACAAGATAAGACATCCTACTATTAAATACAGTACATTGTGTTGTTTAAGTGTTCCCTTTATTTTTTTGAGCAGTATAGTATTATGAATGGTGGAGATAAATGCAATGGAATCCCATTTCCATATGCAATTTTGTATAATTATTTTAGAATCCTCCCTTACTTTTTTCCCCAAGTTAAAAAAAAAACATGAACATGTTAAGTTTTTCTCATAGGATATTGCTGAAGCCCTTTATGAGGTATGATAGCCAGAACATTCTCTGATGGTATATATATCCTAGACCTGTATGAAAATGTCACTACCTCACCTCCATTATCTCTCTCCTTATCAATGGCAGTCAGTTTCAACACTGTCTGTTTATATGTGAGGCAGAGGCATCCACAAAAGTTCAAAACAGGCAATGTGACAGACTTGACATCATGATGCAAGTCCTGAGGTACACATGCCAGACACATGTACAAAGAGGTGTGTACTGCAATGCCATATGCACCATCTTGCCTATTTTGACACCCACCCGTCCTGTGGCTGCTACTGCTTTTTCCAAGGAAGAGCATAATTTCACATAAAGTTAGGTGATAAATACACCAAAATAAAATCAAACTTAATCACATTATAAAACCTTTACTGTGATTTATAAACTACAGCTCTGAATCATGCATTATGTGAACAGTGTTTTTTAAGACTTAAGATATTGTTCTAAATCAGCCACTGCAGCTTATTTTACAAAGCATAGTTAATACAAACCAAACATTAATGTGATGCCTGAACCTGGCTATTGACCTTTTTCTTCCATGACAATGACCCTGAGAATTTTGAATTAAAAAAACAATTAAAATGCTAAGTCAGGCCATCTTATGATGGCTAATTTTGTCATCCTAAGATGATGGACATTCTTAGCCTGAGCAGTTGGCAATGAGCGAGCAGCAGGAGAAGGCAGAGATCTTGGAAAGTGTAAAAACACCTCCTTTGGTATATTTGGATCATCTTTAATAATTGACATATGTGACTCAATCGTAGGCAATTGGCAAATAATATGGGTATGCTGACAGGCTCCACATGCTACCTAGCAGAACACCATATGTAAAGCACTTGGACAAAAATGTGATTTCACACTACATGCTGCTTACTCAAATTGAACTACTCTGCAGAAATAAGAGCAGCTGTTTATATTTATTCTCTATAGCAGCGTTTCCCAACCTTTGGAACTTGAAGATGCGTGGACTTCAACTCCCAGAATTCCCCAGCCAGCATAGCTGGGAGTCCACGCATCTTCAAGTTCCTAAGGTTGGGAAACGCTGCTCTATAGCATGACTGTGTTTTTATCTCAGTGATCCTGGGTAATTTCTCCATGTACACAAGCAAAATGCATGGCAATAAAAACATCTTCCATTGCAGCTGATGTGTGTGAACATCAAACTAGTGGGGTAAGGGGCTACAAACTAGATAGGCAATTGAAGCACTTTTTGTCTGTGCACAATATAAGTGCTACACATTAAAAAAGGGGCAGTTTAGATTGCCTTGTCTTGCCTGCCATTTTGAAATCAGTACCTAACAGTGTGGATACCCCTGGTGTGGATACTTCAGTATAATATGGCTTCCAAATATTTGTTTTAAAAAACCCACATGTTTATGGTTCTCAGGCTTTTAATGTATGATACAACAATCTTGATATTGCTAAAGACTCAACTATGGATGTTTCTCCTTGGCTTTTGTTAAATCATAAATCTTGGAGTGGCTAGATAAAAAAAGGCAGAAGCAGCAGTAGGCCTGCAGGTTTGTGGATTCAGTAGATACCTGATGATGTTGTCTCCAGAGTTTGAAGTTTTGCAATCAGGAAAAAGCAGAGTCATGTCTCAGTTAGATCTTGTTCAAATTCAATTGGAGCACAAAATGTTCTGGATCTTTTAAAGGAATGAGGTTATTTTTTTAGCTGATCAGCAAGCAGGTACCACATTTTCAGTTTTATCCTTATTGGAAATCATCAAGTACATGTAGTCAGTTGTTTTTCAATAGAGTTCTAACTCTATATATGGAATTGAACTCACAGATCCTTGCATTTTAGATAAATGCAATATATGTAGCATATTAGCTTTAGGAGTTATCCTGGTCCTGCTATGCAGATGTTACAGAAGAGATATCAAGAAACCTCTTACATGGGGATCTAACATAATGTCTATAACTACTCTGAGAACTTAAGAGAAGATGGATTCTACATACCATTCTGAGAGTTTCTCAAGATCTACAGAAAATAAACTAAATGAGCCCAGCCTAAAAGAAACATTTTTTTAGTTGGGGCCTACACTTGGAATTTTGAGAGTTTGTACTGCATCTCTTAGAATAAAGGAAAACACTCAGATTATTCTAAACTAGAATAGAATAGAATAGAATAGAATAGAATAGAATAGAATAGAATAGAATAGAATAGAATAGAATAGAATAGAATAGAATAGAATGATTGTACACACAAGGAATTTGTCCCCGGTTCATAAGCTCTCAGTGTACATAGAACAACAAAGTGATAGGTCATATATCATAGATCATAATTACAATAATTAATCATAAGATACAAGTGTTAAATCATAGATGCCAATAGGAGAAGGTAATAGGAAAGATGAAAAAATGAGAAAGATGAGACGGGAAGGATAATATCAATACAGCCTTACTACCTGGTAAATATCTTTAAGCCAAAGACAGTACTGTGTGAATTAGGTGTTCAGCAGAGTGATAGCATGAGGGGAAAAAACAATCTTTGTGTCTAATTGTTTTGGCATCCAATACCCTATAGCAGTGTCCAGAGGGGAGAAGTTGAAACAGTTTATGTTCAGGAATTGATGGGTCTGTAGTTATTTTCTCAGTCCTGTTTTTGGTTTGTGCAGTGTACAGATCCTCAGTGGAAGGCAGGCTGGTTGCAATTGTTTATTCTGCAGCTCTAACTATCCATTGAAGTCTGTCCTAGTTTGGTTGCTGTGCCAAACCAGACAGTTACTGAGGTACAAATGACAGACTCAATAATTTCTCTGTAGAATTGTATCAGCAGATCCTTGGGCAGTCTGAGCTTTCTGAATTCACTCAGAAAGAACATTCTTTGTTGTGCCTTTTGGTTCTAATGTTAGGTATCCATTTCAAGTCCTTGGAGATAATAGAACCTAGAAATGTGAAGGTCTCTATCTGGACCGGGATGCCCTGTGTACGGTCACTCATGCTCTCGTGACCTCTCGCCTGGACTACTGCAATGCTCTTTACATGGGGCTTCCCTTGAAGACCACTCGGAGGCTCCAACTGGTACAGAATGCGGCCGCGAGAGTTGTCTTGGGAGTTTCCCGGTACTCCCATGTTACACCTTTGCTCCGCGAGCTACATTGGTTACCAGTTGTCTTCCGGGTGAGGTTCAAGGTTTTGGTTATGATCTTTAAGTCCTTACATGGCATGGGTCCGGGGTACCTCGAGGACCACCTGCTGCCGGCGTCAACTCCCCTCCGCCCTGTGCGTGCCCACAGAGAGGGCCTCCTCAGGGTGCCTCCGGTCAGGGAATGTCGACTGGTGGCCCCCAGGGGGAGGGCCTTCTCTGTGGGCGCTCCGGCATTATGGAACCAACTGCTGGTGGAGCTCCGGATGGCATCGGACCTTTGCTCCTTCCAGCGCGGGCTGAAGACCCACTTATTTGAACTAGCTGGTCTGGCCTGCTGGGGAACATTAGGGTTTTTTAATGGGTCTTTTATTGTTTTTATTGTTATTGTAATTTTTAATTGGGCATTTGTTTAATTTCTTTTTAATTTTTGTATTGTTATTTATATATGCCCTGTTAACCGCCCTGAGTCCTTCGGGAGAAGGGCGGTATACAAATTGAATAAATAATAAATAATAATAAATAATAAAAGAGCCAAGGTTACCTACCCCTGGCCTAGAGCTACTGCATCCCCTGCCCTAACTCCATAACCGCTGCATCACATTGGCCCTTACTCATCTTCAATTGCAAAAACAGGTCAGGCTTTGGCTAAAGAAAAACCTTTCCCTTGTGAGAATAAAAGATGCTTAGGCCCTGTGCTTTGAAGAGCTGTACTGCTAGAAAATATCTCCTTGAGTTAATACTTAAATTTATCGTGGTCTGCTATTCCTAACAGACCCCTGTCCTCCTTGCCCAACGGTTAAAGAGTTAAATAAGCTCTTTTTGTTTTAATTGGAAAGTTTAATTTAACTGCCTTGGTGGAGCAGTGGGCTAATGCCTCCTTAAGTAACACCAGCTGCCTGCAATTAGTGCAGGTTCGCATCCCACCAGGCTCAAGGTTGACTCAGCCTTCCATCCTTCCGAGGTAGGTAAAATGAGGACCCAGATTGTTGGGGGCAATAAGCTGACTTTGTAATAATGCCGCTTGGGGTGTGTGTGAAAGCCCTAATAAGCAGGCATATACACAGAATGAAGGCTACTGCTAAGCTTGTAAGCCGCCCTGAGTCTTCGGAGAAGGGCGGGATATAAATGGAATTAAAATAAATAAATAAATAAATAAATAAATAAATAAATAATACTGTGTTGCCTGATATTGTAAGAGGAGGTAGAATAGGAGAGCTTCTTCTAAAAGAAACAAGTTTTCTCCTAAACTCTAAATAAAATTATTTCTATAAATGTAAAGTGAATCAAAGTTACTCCAGTGGATGAAAAACAAGAAAAGACAGTGGTCTGGAGAGAGTTTCTTCTGAAAATATAAGTTGTGTTTTACAGTTTTAGAATACAGCATATTTCTTGGCAATATTACAGTCTCCTATGAGTGCACATCAATTGCATTCCTTCCTCCTTGGAAGAAACCCATTTTCTGCAATGAAATTGGAAACAAGCTGCAATTTAAGATATGCTTCCAGGCAATATAAATCATGACTATATTTCCTGAATGGCCTATACATTTTCATTGCACCTAAAGGAACATGGGATTTATTTCTCAAGTGTGTAAGAATAGAGAGGGAAAAACAATGCTGGGCAAAATATGATTATATATAAGGGAATAATTTGTCCCAAAACTTCAGTCATACTGTTTCATTCTTTACTGATAGATTACCGTACATGATTCAGAATGCAGGTTTTATAAACCAGTAAAACCTGAAAGTGTTTCTTATTAGATAACAGGTGAACGCTGCAGGTGAAATGAGCTAGATTGCATGACACCCTTAACTATGGGTAACATAGCCCAATATGCAGCATTTACACAACATCCAGTACTATAAACTATATGGACTGCTGCAGCATAATTTGCTAATATGTGGTGGGTTCACTTGTAGTTCAGTTCCTCATACAGCCAAATTGTTCAAGCTGTCTTTGAAGTTCAGGTTGCTATCTTATATCTAATCTGGCTAACAAAAATTCTCCGTAAGTTTTATAGATGGGAATTGTTTCAGAGCTTTGCCTGAAAATATCTGGGCTGGATTATTCTTTCGTTCATATTATTTATTGAAGTGACTTTATTATGGTGCTTGCTGGGCTTTATACTTCATTTGATGTTCACATTTTAATTGAATTTGTTTAAATTAAATAATATTTATACTCTAAACATAAAGCAAAGTGCCAGTACCTATGACAGCCTCGTCACATCAGGCCCATATGAACTCTTAGAAAATGAAAATGGAAGGAGACTGTAGATATTTATTTAGAGACATGCTCACTTGTCCCCCGCCCAAGGAAAAATCAAAGAAAAAGCAAGCTTAAAATAGTAAGAAGTGATAAGTAGGTATTGGTGGGCTAAAGAACAACCTCACCATGTTGCCTTCTAAGAAGTGGGTGGAACTTGCAATGCCCACCATAGCAGCCAATTGTAAGGCTTCCCATAACATGTTATAATATCAAATATGCCTGCCCATCAGACCATCAGTTAAGAGGAAATATCTTGTTTTGGAAGTCTGGAGCCCTTCAATTGCTGAATTATTAAACAATTTTGTGTATAAAATGAAAAAAAAAAACAAGGGAGAGATGAACTGAACATCCTATATCACCTCTGGCATTATAATTTCATTGCTCTGGTTGCAGTAGCAACAGCAACAACAATTGTAATACAGCCAGTGTAGTGAAATAGTTAAGATTTCGGAACAGAAGCAGCAAGGATAACTTGCTCCCTCAACAATGGAAGCCTATTGGGTGACTTTAGGTCAGCCGCTCCCTCTCAGCCCAATTGACCTTGTTGCGGAGAAAAACATGACTGAGTGCTGTATATTTGCCTTGAGCTCCTGAATAAAAAGCAGAAAAGCTGAATGCGAATCAAATAGTAAATAAAGTAGCTCAATGTGGTTTCTGTAATAAAATGATACAAAATCCTATTTGAAGAGGATGTAATCTAGAACTGCAGGTTCTTTCTTCCCTGCCCTTTAAAACTTTAGACGTGGCCTCTTGAACAATTTCAAAACTTGCTACTATATGAGAAAACAAAATTATGAAGTACAGATGAAGAATCTGCATGCATAGTGTTAATTAAATTGAATTTGTCTGGACCTCACTAAATTCTTTGTCTCGGCCAGCCCATTTTTTTTTATAAAATAAATCTTTATATACATTTCGTGTTAAAAACACACCATACACCAACAAAGACAAAAAAAAACATTTACAATATACAGAAAACGAAGAAATTGAAAAATTGAAAACCATTTCAAAAAATTTCAAATTATATCTACTTCTAAACTAACAATTATATTCCACTCATTAAGTCTCTTATAACCATCCAACTCCAAAGCTTATTCAATAACAAAAACTATATCACTTCATTTTTGACCAACCTCCAAGCCACCCTCATTTCTTTAATCTTTTATCCATCCAAATATACCATTTATTCCATAATGGAAATGCTGGTGTCTCTTCTTTACCCTTCAACTTCTTGGTCAATGTGTCTGCTTCTGCACAATCAAGTATTCTCCTAATTATAACTTCATCCGGCGGGGTATGATTTGCCTTCCAAAATTGAGCATACCCCATCCTTGCCGCTGTTAAGACATGTAAAACCAAATACCGGTACCATATTTCCATCTTAATATTTCCAGGCCTGGGGCCAAGCAGATACATCTCTGGTTTAAGATCAACTAAACACCCTGTGATTTCTTCTATCCATTTTGGGATCCTCGTCCAATATCTAACCACTTCCAGACATGTCCACCATAAGTGATAATATGTGCCAATCCCTTTACCACATTTCCAACAATCGTCGGCCAGCCCATTTTGAGCACTATCCCCAGCATGCTGCTCAAAGGCCAAGTAAAGCTCTCATGCCAAAGCAGAAAATCATCTCCATCTTACACATAAGGAGATGATTCTGGAGTAATTGACAGGCAAAGATCACTGTAGGTAGGATACAGCAATAAGGAAAGCCCCAAATCAGGATAATTGCCCTGCCACTACAGAGAGTGTTTATCTGCAGTACTGCACCTTCCGGAAGTAGATACCTAGAGCAGTCTGCCACATTAGTTCTTAATGATTGGTCTTAAGAAACATACTATACTTGCAATTGATATTAACAAATCTATTCTTAATGATGAAGGTACTATGTAGCCATCACAATCAGCAGCCATTGATAGCCTCATTCTCTGTAATTAACCATACTGAAACCAGTTGAAAACTGCGCTTACAGTACATGAGTGAATACAGTAACTAAGTAAAAGTAGATTAATTATATTAATCTCCTTGGCATTAACAAACGTTGAAATGCCCTTCTGTGGTTTGCCAGATTCCCAACACAGATGATTACTGATTTTTATTAAAAGTATTTATACTTTATTCTTCAGTCCAAAAGATTGACAGGGTAATTAAAAATATTATATAAATTAACCTTTGTCCTTTTAGGCTTAACATTATAAAAAGAAAAAAATATAGAAAGTGAAATAGATGAGGAAGATAAAGGAAAATTAAATTATCAAGGAACCAGTATTTGATGGCAAGCTATTTCAGGAATGATCAGTTATGGTAGAAATGAATGATTTGGGATGTTCTAGATGCCTCCATCATTTCTGAAACAGGACTTCTTGCCCTTCCTCATGGGGCAGTTGAATGCCTCAGCCACCATGAGGAGAAACCTTTAGCTCAGCTAGTCACAGCCACAATATAGGACAATGGCAGCCCATTGCTTCATCTCTCCAGCTCCAGCTTTCAATTCAAAGAGCTCTGGAGAATGAATCCTCTATGGAGCCTGCTCTTTACCCTATGGCTCGTTTGATTGGAGTAATCCTGGAGTATGGATAAATCTAACAAGTTTTTAAATTACAGGAATTTTGTTCCATTATGGGAATTAAAAGGATGTCTGCAGTCAGCTATAATCTCTCTCTCTCCCCCTTCCTCTCCATCCCTCCCTGTCTGTCTGTCTGTCTGTCTCTCTCTCTCTCTCACACACACACACACACACATACACACACACAAACATTCATCCACATACAACAGAATATTTAGTTTTCTGCTGAGCAGAAATATAGCAATGAAAATGCAAAAAATATTTAAGATAAAAATATTAATGAAAACTGAAGCCTTTCTTTTAGGCATTTTGGATAAGCCAATTGAAAAACAAGTTGGGGTGCTATTCTTTCACATGGTGATGGCTATGAGGATTGTACTTGCCAAACACTGGAAAGAAAAAGAGATGCTGACTATTGAAGAATGGATTTTGAAATTGACTGAACTAGCAGAGATGGAGAAATTAACTGCTTTGATTAGAGATAATGGACTAGACAGCTTTATAAGAGACTGGAAACCATTTGTAGACTTTCTATGTGCTAAATTTAATTTTTTTTTTAAACTTGGTTTTTTAACTTTTGTATTTTGGTTTTTAATTACCCTGTAAACTGCCCTGAGTCCTCCGGGAAAGGGCGGTATATAAATGTAATAAAATAAATAAATAAATAAATAAATAAATAAATAAATAAATAAATAAATAAATAAATAAATAAATAAATATAATAATAGATGGTTAACAGAGGGATTTGAAAATTAGTGTAATGTTTAGCTCAACCTGTTGACTGCCTTTTCTTTCTTCTTGTATGTATGTATGTATGTAAAAGGGGAGGAGAATTTACTCTTCTTTCAGCACCCAGCTAGGGTGGATCATACATATTAAATGTTAAATTTAATTCTGCGCTTTTTCTTCTTTTTTGGTACACTATTTTTTCTTTTTTATTGTTGTTAGGGTTGAATGCATGTTTTGGTTTTGTTTCTTTTTGTTTATTTGTTTTACTGTTTTGTATTTTATTATCTATGATAAAACTATAAATAATAAAAAGTATTTGCTAATTAACACATTTTAAAATATCAAAATATAACTATATGTCCCAACACTGAAAAAATTGTTGACAGGGTTTTTTTGCATGCCAATGCCAATCCATTGTTTCATTACTATCTTATTAAAAGAAGGGTGGTTTAAAAATATGAAATATAAATAAAAATAAATATTAAAATATTTAATTTGCACTTAAACAAGTTTTTGGAGACAGAAGAAATGCACAACTTGAGACCCTTTGAAATTTTGATTGCAAGCCCTTCTAAAAGTAAAGGGCAATATTTAATGTGGCAAATTATTTAATAGTTAAAGAATAATCATATCAATTATATATAATTATTTTAAGTTGATTAATCAGAGATTACTATTTATTAAATGAAATTAAAGCATTTAGCTTTGTTTTGCCTTTCCCCTCTTTGCTGATTTTTTGTTGTTGTTCTTGTCCCTTCAAGTTAGTGTTAATGCTTGGTGACTTCCTGGACAAGTCCCTGCAGTTTTCTTGGCCACATTTTAAAAGTGGCTTATTGCTTTATTCCTAGGGTTGAGAAAGAGTGATTGGACTAAAGTCACCCACCTGGCTTCCTATGTAAGGTGGAGCTTCTGATTTCTAGCCTGGTGCATTAACTGCTACACCAAACTGGTGTGCTCTTTCTTTCTTTGCCCAGATCTTATTTTGGGGAGTTATGAAACAGTTGTAGATAATGTACAGTTAAACATGTACATTGCACATGTTTAATCAGCTCAGCATGCTGTATTCTACTAGTGATAAGATTCATGTTCCTGTTTCTTTAAGACAGATTGTATCCTGTATCTTTAAGACAGATTCAGTTCAGAATGAGATTTGTTTAACTAGGGTTTTTCCCCCCTTCTCAATGAGTGTACCAACAAAGTCTCCTCCAAGAGTGTGTTCTTTTACTTGGAAGATGGACTTCTTTTTTCTGAAATAGTTTTTTTCTTACCTTCCATTGTACCCTCCCAGCCTTGGCCCGACGTCTTGGTATCCTCTCATGACCAATTTTAGCTTCTAAACCCTGATTTGGTAGTTAGGTGCTGCCTCCTGCTGAGAAAAACCAAAATGGATCATACAGGACATCTAAAGAAATTACCTCAATTGATAAATGAATGTTTTTGAAGGATGAGAGTACCCATTTTTGGGCAGAAACATGGCTATAGCACTGTTTTTGTAGCATTATTTTCTCAAGGAGAATAGGTCACCTCATACTAAAGAAAATAATAGTAAATCCAATTGCAAAGTATTGAGTTACATCTATAATGGTGTTATTTTACTATAACATTCTCAAATGTTCAAAGCATATGCATGCTTTGTTTATAATTTTGCTTAATGTTTTATCGGTTTTTTTGGTAAATAATGTAAATAAAGTAAATAATGAATAAATAATTCATAAAAACCCTATAAGATCTATCAATATTACTATTATTTCACACACTGTATTGCTGCTTTCCAATAGCCAATGTGGTTATGCATGGGGTAATGGAACCCAGACTAAAAGACCACATGCTTTACATTTCAGTGTCTTAACTTGCCTGTTGCATAGGAATGGACAACTCTGGAGTCATATCAAGGGCCAAACATGACAGTGGATTTTGTAAAAAAAACTAAATTTTATTTATAAATTTATTTTAATTTATATCCCACCTTTATCATTTTTTACAAATTCAAGAAAGCAAATACAATACATCTCTCTGTATTACTTTCCTGACAATTCTGTGAGGTGAATTCAGTTGAGAGAAACAGAATAACAAGGTTGAAAGGGACCTTGGAGGTCTTCTATCTGGTCCAAACCCTTGCTCAGGCAGGATACCCTATATTATTTCAGACAAATGGCTGTCCAATCTTTTCTTAAAACTCTTCAATGATGGAGCACTCACAGCTTTCTGAAGGCAAGCCATTCCACTGGTTAATTGTTTTCACTGTCAGGACATTTCTCTTATTCTAGGTTCTCTCCATGATTAGTTTCCATCCATTGCTTCTTATACCTGCATTCAGGTGCTTTGGAGAATAGGTTGACCCCCCCCTCTTTATTGTGGCAGCCTGAGATATTGGAACACTGCTATTATCTCATCTCTAGTTCTTCTTTTCATTAGACTAGGCCAGGGGTAGGCAACCTCGGCTCTTTTATGACTCATGGACTTCAACTATGCTGATGGACTTCAACTATGCTTCAGCTATGCTGACTCAGGAATTCTGGGAGTTGAAGTCCATGAGTCATAAAAGAGCCGAGGTTGCCTACCCCTGGACTAGGCATACCCAGTTCCTGCAACCATTCTTTATATGTTTTAGCCTCCAGTCCCCTAATCATCTTTGTTGATTTTCTCTGTATTTTTTCTAGTCTCAACATCTTTTTTATATTATGGTGACCAAAACCGTATACAATATTCCAAGTGTGGTCTTGCCAAGGCATCATAAAGCAGTATTTAACACTTCATGTCATTTTGATTCTATTCCTCTGTTAATGTGGACTAGGACTTTGTTGGCTTTTTTGGAAGCTGCACTGCTGGCTCATATTTGGCCACTAGGACTCTGAAATCCCTCTGGCAGTTACTGCTATTGAGCCAGGCATTCTGTTCTATACCTGTGCCTTCTGGTTTTTCTTGATTAAGTGCAAAACCTTACTTTTCTTACCATTGAATTCCATTTTGTTAGATAGGGTCCAGTATTTAAGTCTATTGAGATTCTGCAAATTTGATGAGTTCCCCTTCTATTCTCTCATCTAAATCATTTATGAAAATATTGAATAGTACTGGGCCTAAAATGGAACCTTTGGGATTTCCCTCCATATAGAAGTAGTACCATTAAAGACTACATGTTGAGTGTGCTTTGTCAGCCAGTTATGAATCCATCTACTAGTGATGCTTTTTATCCCACATTTTTCTATCTTACAATGAAGTAGGTTGTGGTCTACTTTGTCAAATGCTTTACTGAAATGAGTATACTATGTCCACAACATTGAATGTGATTGTGATTGGCCTGAAGTAATGCAACCAGCTTTCATTTCTAAAATGGGACTAGAATTAAAGTTTCTTGGTTTCTAGCCTGGTGCTTTAAGCACTAGACCAAACTGGCTTTTTAAATTAAATTATTTAATTTATGTAATTAATCTCTTAATTACATGTTAAACATAAAATGTTTAGTTAATATGATTTTTGAAACGGCAAAGCCCAGATTCTAGACAGCAAGCAGCCTCTGAGCTGAACTTCTACTCTTATACCAGCCTTAAATTGACCATGTCTTAAAAGTCTATTTTCTTAGACAAAAAACTATTTTTGTCTACTTTCAACATTGGCCTTTCCTGGAAGTTCTTTCCATTTGTTCAGTAGATACCTACAGTGTCTCTTTTCCCCATTTTCTTTTAGGGTCAAATTTAAAAGTTAATTATCAAGATGATCAATTAGAAAAGAAGCTTTATATTGATGTGATTATTATTTGCAGAAACATGAGAAAAGTGTCTATATTTAATGGTCATTTTTTCAAAAATAAGAACTGTATTAATTTAAGGCTGGCAAAAGAGAATATTATAGGAAGAAGAGAAAATCAAGCAAAGCCATTATATGGACTATAGAATTATAGAAATTGTTATTGTTTTTAAATATAAACCCAGACAACAAACTGTTTACCAAATATTAAGGTAATTATGTTAAAAATCAATAATATATATTTTTTAAAGTTAAAAGTTAATTATACCTTTGAAGTCCTAATACTTAATGTATTATAATTAACATGGTAATACATTAAAAATGAAATTCTGTTGCCTGCTCTCAAAAGTATGTATCTTCCCATACACATACATAACACACATATGCACATGCTATACATTTATACACCTACCCCATATAACATATAAATATTAATCACTATTTTGAATACATAGTAGAAAGAGGAAACTTGAGAGTTCACAAGGTTGATGCTGTATGTGAACAAAACTGTGGCTGAATCTGAATGTTCTGCTTCAGATACTACAAAGCCTCCTTCCAGAAGGTAACAAGGAAAACAGGTTGTGAAGAGGGTATGTAGTGTCCTAATCCTGAGGACCTTGCTGAAGCATTGCTATGTCCTGGATAGAAGGAAGTGAATTGACAATAATCTTTTCTGCAACACTCACCACTCTGCACCGCCTTCCTGTCTGAAGCAGTAATGCTTCCAAATCACTGTAATGCAATAGGACAGGATGCTCACCATCGACCCTCTGTAAAAAGTGGTAAGGATAGGGAAGGATGCAATTTTCTCATGCAACACAGAAAATGCAGGCGCTGCTGTGTCTACTTCATCAGTGTCTCACTGTTGAGTGACCAAGCTAGTCTACTTGATAGCTGCACTTCCAGAAACCTGATGCTGCTAACCACCTCCACAGAATCATTAATACCGAGGTGCGTGGTTGTGCCTGACTTTTCTGAAATCGACAATGATACTGTTTTTCTGTAAATAATTGCAGAATTTCCCTGTTACACTAGCTTTTGGGGGGGGGAGTTATTTTTCAGCAAGTGTTGGGGCAAAGGGTTACTTTCCCAAGAGATCTGGTTCAGCTATTTCTGTGGTAAGAACATGCAAAGCATTTTCTAGTCCAGGGCCAATTTGTGTTTTGGACCATTCTCAGAATGAAACTGGGTAGTTTTATTGTAAGGTAAAGGTTCCCCTGCACATGCGTGCTAGTCGTTTACAACTCTAGGGGCTGGTGCTCATCTCCGTTTCAAAGCTGAAGAGCCAGCGCTTGTCCGAGGACGTCTCCGTGGTCATAGGGCCGGCATGACTAGACGCCAAAGGCGCACAGAACGGTTACCTTCCCACTGTAGTGGTCCCTATTTTTCTACTTGCATTTTTATGTGCTTTCAAACTGCTAGGTTGGCAGAAGCTGGGACAGGCGCTCACTCTGTTATGCGGCACTCGGGATTCGACCCGCCAAACTGCCGACCATCTGATCGACAAGCTCAGCGTCGTAACCCACTTAGCCGCGTCCCTTAGTTTTATTGTAAATAGGTACAAAACCAAGTTGTTTCAGGTAACAATAAAAAGCCAAGGTGGAAGAATTTTCTATGCTAATATTAGTGTCTTTCTATACGTGTATAGAAGAGTAACAGAGTGAGCACCTGTTACTCGTCCAGCTTCTGCCAACCTAGCAGTTTGAAAGCATGTAAAAATGCAAGTAGAAAAATAGGGACCACTATGGTGGGAAGGTAACAGCGTTCTGTGCCTTTGGCGTCTAGTCATGCCGGCCACATGACCACGGAGATGTCCTCACAGAAGTGCTGGCTCTTCGGCTTTGAAACAGAGATGAGCACCGGCCCTTAAAGTTGCAAACGACTAGCACGCATGTGTGGGGGAAACTTTACCTTTATACGTGTATACTTGCCATGCAAAACTACTCCAGGATTTCTATGGTTGTTTCAGCCAAAACTCTGTAACCAGCATTCCAAGATTTGTTTTTGAACCATGGATAATCATGTATGATGCAGACCTTTGGACATGTTTTGATTTAAAATGTAAGTTTTCTTTGCGCTCACCACTATTAGCTTTGATGGGAGAACTGCATATGCACTGAATGCAAGTGATTGCTCTTGGGTGATTTAATTGGTCAAAGTTGAACTTGCGGTGTATAACACAGTCCATCATGGAAAGTATTAATCCTGAAACAACCTTTACCTCCGAATTTTTCATTTTGGAATAATTACATGAAATAACCAGCTACTTAAGTTCCAAGCTTTAAAAAGGGTTAAGTATTTGTGTACAATTCAGATACAAAATCACGTATTGTGACATTAGGGTAGATTTGTTCATGGTTCTGCCAGCTACTGATTTAGCAAATCTTCATTTGTTCCTACAATTTTTCTTGCTGTGATATTAAGTCTGAAATATTTATACAGGTAACCCCCAATTTAGGAATCAGATTTCTGTTCCTATGGCCTGTTCCTTAAGTCAAATTTGTTTGTAAGCCAAAAAGCATTATGTAATAGTGTATAAGGAAAATTGAGTAATGAACTTAGACCATTGTGTCTTTGATTCAAGTCAAGATTTTGCTACAAGACTCATTCTTAACTATGGGTCATCCTTAAGGGACATACTAATTAAATTGACTTCTCCCAACTTTTCACCCCGTGAACATTGCCATTATCTTCATAAATAAAACTAGCTTATTGAGATTTGTACTGCACAAGAAAACACATATATTTTGCTCTTAAATGGTTACTAGTACTAACTGGAATATTGATTACCTTTAATTTTTCTTACAATACTTTTCTATATTGAAATGCTACAAATCTAAACAAACTTCTCGTGACTAGCTCAGCATTCTAATTTTTCCTGCATTACCCAATAAGCCTTTTAGAATAATTGTCTTCACAATTGCCTAAGTCTGTGGGAACACACCCAAATTATTTGCATAGTGCACTGAGGACAATCACATTTCTGCTAACTCAGTTCTGCATGCTTTATATGCAGCTGCAAGTTTTTTTTAAAAAAAGAAAAGGCATTTAACCCAAAGGCGCTTTTTCAAGAGGCAACTGGGCTTTCTTGTTTTTCTTCAAAGATGTTTTTCTTCTCATCCAAAAAGCTTTTTGGACGAGAAGCAAAACATCTTCAAAGAAAAACAAGAAAATCCAGTTGCCTCTTGAAAAAGCACCTTTGGGACAACCATGATCTGGATGACTGAGAATCTCCAGGCAAGATGTTTAAATTAGATAGCTGGAGAACATCAATTAAAAATTTAACAAATGTTGGCTACAAATTTCCCAGTTTCTCTTTTGAAGCATCATAAATTTATCATGATTTCACTTATTCTATATGGATTACATCCTAACCACATACTAATCTATGCCAGGCCAGAGTATTTTAAGACAGGTTTTATATTAATAATGTCCCCAGTTTACTTCCCTTTCCTTGAGTGTACAAAGTGAGAAAACAAAAGATGCTCAAATGGGAATTAAATGGGCTCACAAACACAAGCTAATTTTTGATTACTGCCCACATTAGGTTAGAAAAAATACTAAAATGTCGGAACTGAAGATTCCAAAACCAAATCCTTTATTTTCACAACTGTATAAATGTGCTCCAAGTATTTATGTCCAATACAAGTTTAAAAGAAACATGCCAGGCAGCAAACTTAGATCAGTCTGCTGGTGTAACTCCTCTCATATGTTAAGCTTAGTTACAAATACCAGTCATGGTAACATACATTTGAGTTCAAGAAGTATCGCACGATGTTTATAGCTATTATAGCTTGTGCACAAAGTTGCACTTCTGGCAAGAGATGCAGAGAAGTTGGAAACTAGGTAGATTCATATTAAATAGCATCAATATCAATGTCATCTTCCTTGTTGTTTGCAGTTTTCACTGTTTCAACTTTAGGTACACTGGCTGTCTTGGAGTACACCACCTGAAAAAATAGGTAAGTTTATTCATAGTAACAGTTACATTTTTCAGGCTTTTTATCTCTATGTAATTATTATAAAATGAGCAAAGCTGTCAGAATCCATTTATGTCCCATTCCTAAATCCCTATCTGTATATTCCCAAATCTCACACCCCTCTTTCTGGATTCTGCCATTCCCAAGGAGGAGAAGAGAAAATGTTAATTGGACATCCCTATCCATTAGGTTGTTTATTCAGCCTGCCTGGAGGCCATCATCACCGACCAAGGGAAGAGCCTTTGAACTGAGAAGAAGAAAGAAGGGGGGGAAATTCTGGTTTGTATCTGATTAGAATCTGAAAGTAAATGTCGTAGAGCAGACATGTCAAACACAAGGCCCGGGGGCCGGATGCGGCCCGCGAAGTGGTTTCATGCGGCCCGCGAAGCCATCCTGGAAACAGTGAGGGAACGGCCCCCACTGCCTTGGCCCTAGCCCAGAGACCCTCCTCCTGCCAGAGACCCTCAGATCTGTCCCACTCCTGCCCAGGCCCCCATAGGCACCCTTGATGCGAACGATGTAGAGCTGGCCACGCCCACCCAGTAGGCCATACATATTCTAGCCACGCCCACCCAGTAGGCCACGCCCACCCTGGCCCCCTGAGAGCAACCACAGTGCTGATGCGGCCCTCAATGAAAATGAGTTTGACACCCCTGTCGTAGAGGCATGGAAGATCCCTCTTCCCATGGAAGGTTTTGACACCTGAACCTTAATCCGGGACTGACCAAATGGACTGAGGGGAGGGAGTTTTATTCGGGGACACTTCAAAAGTATCTACAACAGTTTCCAGATCGTTCCTTCTTCTTTCCTAAGACGTGGATTGAAAGCACTGGAGCAACAATTCCTCTTCAGCTAACATACATTTAGATATTTCAAATCAGAACTTGAAATACATGTGGGTAAAGAACACTTATTTAAAGCTCACCTCAATGTTTTCATCTTCATCTTCTTCTTCCTCATTGCCAGATGATTCCTCTTCAGCTTCTTTCAGCCATTTAATGAATGGCTCTGCTTTGACACGAATTTCTTTGGCAAGCTCTTTAGAAACATATTTCTTTGAAGCCTAAAACACCAAAAAATTTAAACAATTTATGCAGATTTGTTTTAGGAGTATAGTATTTTAAGCCCAAGTAATAAAATTGTATAGGATACACAAAATGATCAGAATGTGAAATTTTAACTGCTTCAATTGAATGAAATATTTAGTTCCAAGGTTGGAATGTTCTATCCATGAAATCTTACCTTGAATGGAAAACAGGTGCTCCAGACAAAGAATAGCTACTTCAAAGCTCTAACCTACTTCACTCAAAAACTTTTTCTACACCCCGTTTACAATAATCAAAAATGCCATATAATTGTAATCACCAGAAAATACCAATGTATTTTGTGCTTGCCCCTCCATTATAAAGATTTCATTTAGGGTGTAGTTTTTCCCTTTCCTTATTAGCATCAACAAAGAAGTACTATCAAGCACAAATCCCATAATGCAAGCAGTTTTTAAAATATTAGGGATTATGTAGCTTGCAAGGGCTGCCTTAATTTGTAAAAACTGACCTTTTCTGCCCAGCTCAGTATGACTTCTTCTTCCAGAAGATCTGCATCATACATTTCCTTCAGGATGTGTGGAATTTTAGAAATCAGCTGCGATTGATGCATAGCTACTACACACTCGAAGCCATGAAGAAGATACCTCTGGGCCTTCTTGTTGTTGTGGCAGAACTAAAATGAGAACCATACGTTCGTATTAGGAAAAAAGCTGTATTAGCTTGTGTAGCCCTCTTGCTTAATCATATAACCTAAGAGAAATTTCACACAAATAAGCTAGATAAATGCAAATACTTGCTTTTAGATTGAGATAACTACCATGTCCTACCTGCTCAGTCTAGAAACTAAATTTTCAACAATACTACATGCTGTTATGCCATTAAACTGCATGTGCAAGAAGCTAAAATTTAATTCACCTTCAATGGCCAATATAGTAAATATACCAAGGTCACCAGTAAAAAAAAACACGACCCCTTTTTTCGATATGAAGTATCACATGAAGCAATTTCTATACATTCTGTAGTGAATCAGATTGAGACAGGAAGCAGAAAGCCCTCCCATCTCAGGAGAATGTTTTTGACATACAAAAAAAAACTTACACGCAAGAAATGGCGCCTGTATTTCTTTATCTGTTCTCTTATTTTTTCATTAAAGAGGACTTCAGTCAACACCAGAGGGCCCATAGCTTTAACATCTAATCTTTCTGCTTCTGCCACAATATCTTTGTCGGAGGACTCTATGACACCTTCTTCTTTCTTTTTCTGGAACAGAAAAGACATTTTGTTTTAAAAGAAATATATTTTTCAACAGTTAAAATTATTTCACTAGTTGAAATTATCTCATTTCAACTTAAAAGTTTTTGAAATGAGAAAAACACTCCATTTATCTGAAATACCTTAACAAAGTCAAATAGTAAATTGACTCTTTGTTCAACAGTCCTTTCTAGATCATCAGTCAATGTGAGTACTTTTGCACGATCAGTGATTTCATCCATTCGACGCCGTTGGGCTTCTTCAGTGGTATCTTCACCCCAGTCATCATCTTCTTCCTCCTGAAATTTAGAAAGTTAACCATTTTCATACATTACCAGTTTAAGAAATACGAACAATTCAACCATTTTGATAGTGTTTTCCTGGAAAAAATAACCTGTTAACCATAAAAATAAAAAACCCTCTAATTAAATCAGAAGAAGGCCACTCATCTTCAAGAAAGCACAATATTTACAATGAAAGCATACATTTGTTGCTCATTTTATTGTGGTCAGATCTACTTACCACTACACTTGGAGGACTAAGTTCTTCTGGTGGTGCCGACTGTGGTGGCGGTGTCTCAGTATTAGATACACAACCATTCTCTTTATCCTTGCCTTTTCTATTCTTCTTTTCTTTCTCTTTCTTGCCTGTACCAGACTCACTGCTCTCTGTGAACATTAACAAGAGTCCAATGAAAAAAAATTTTTTAACAGACATGCATCCAGATTTTTAATTTATAAACTCAGCTTTAGCTGGCCATCGTATCTTAAGATATTTGGGTATACTTGAATATTAGATCAGTCAGCTTCTGTACAAATGTTTGAACTACAGAAGAATAGTTTGTCCAATTACAAAGCCTATACTTCAGGGGTGTCAAACTCAATTTAATTGAGGGCCGCATCAGCATTGCGGTTGCCCTCAAGGGGCCGGGTGGGTATAGCCAGAGTGGGTGTGGCCTATTGGGTGGGCGTGGCTAGAGTATTTTTATTTTTATTCTATTTATATCCCGCCCTTCTCCGAAGACTCAGGGCGGCTTACAAGCTTAGCAGTAGCCTTCATTCTATGTATATGCCTGCTTATTAGGGCTTTCACACACACACCCAAGCGGCATTATTACAAAGTCAGCTTAATTGCCCCCAACAATCTGGGTCCTCATTTTACCTACCTCGGAAGGATGGAAGGCTGAGTCAACCTTGAGCCTGGTGGGATGCAAACCTGCACTAACTGCAGGCAGCTGGTGTTACTTAAGGAGGCATTAGCCCACTGTTCCACCAAGGCTCTAGAGTATGGCCTACTGGGTGGGCATGGCCAGCTCTACATCATTCGCATCAAGAGTGCCTATGGGGGCCTGGGCAGGAGTGGGACAGATCTGAGGGTCTCTGGCAGGAGATGGGATCGGGGCCAAGGCAGTGGGGACTGTTCCCTCACTGTTTCCAGGATGGCTTCGCGGGCCACATGAAGCCAATTCACGGGCCTTGTGTTTGACATGTCTGCTATACACATTCAACTTTTGGTTCAGTCTTAATATATAACAAATAACTTCCACATGTAATTTATCAGCCTTTAGACTGAAATGTTTTTCCAAGAACATGTATATCTTCTATAATACAGGCATTACAAGACTGTGACAGACTCCTACAGCAAGAGAAATGGGGATATGACTAATAAGTAACAAAAAGTAAACATTAGACTTTCTAAAGGTGTAGAAATCCCACTGAAGTTTATTTCTAGCTCAAGTAATCCAGCAACCAACCTCTTATGGACATTTTAATTTAAGGTTGCTTAAATTTATAAAATAAAATGTAAAGCAATGGGAAATAACAAATATTATGTTCAAGAATACTAAATAAGTCTGTCTTGATTGCACATGGCTTGGAATGCAGTAATACAGGCAGTGCTCAACTTACGACCACAATTGAGACCAAAATTTTTGTTGCTAAGTGAGACATTTGTTAAGTGAGTTTGCCCCATTTCATAACTTTATTGCCACAGCTGTTAAGTGACTCACTGCAGTTAAGTTAGTAATAAGGTCATTAAGTGCATCTGGCTTTCCCATTGACTTTGTCAGAAGGTAGCAAAATGAGATCACATGATCTCAGGACACTACAACTGTCATAAATATGAGTCAGTTGCCAAGTGTCTGAATTTTGATCATGTGACCATGGGGATGCTGCAATGCGAAAAAGTTTGTCCTTTTTTTCATTGCCACTGTAACTTTGAACAGTCATTAAATGAACTATTAAGTCAAGTACTACTTGTATTTGCTTGGTCACTGGTACCTACTTTCAATGCCAATACTACAAAGTTGAAAATGCAGCCATGAATATATCCAGATCCACTCCAGAATGTTTGCTTAGAGAACACCATCAATATATTGTTAGAGTCTGTATAACAGATGGCCTCATTTTTAAAGACCACTGGAATAGGTCAGGCTATGTTTAGTATTGCAAGCTTAAATTGAGATAGACAACTAAGTTATCTACCACAGAGTGTTGCTTGCACTGCAGTCATCATATAGCACTGTTTTCCAGACCAGTTCCAACATATATTGTTTAAAAACTTCCTTGTTTTCTGCCTCAATTAAGCAGGAAATAAATGATCATTTATAGGTAAACAGCAAAATTTAGAACACTCACTCACCAGGTGGGTTTTTAAGGATGAACGTGCAGAGTTTATGATTTGTGTCAAGCATGCCTCGATAGCCACAGGCTTTGCAAGAGTTACCAATAGTTTGTTTCTTAGGATTGACATGCTGCCAGAGAAAGTTTCAATACCAATTATTCCATTTACATCTATATATGCTACCTCCTTCCATTTTATACCCCTTTTCTAAAGAAAATGAAACAGCAGAAGCAATATATGTCCTAACTGGCTTGCGTAGAAAATTCTGGACTAGCTTGAGTTTTGTTTTCTTATAAAGCAGTCCTGGAAATCTCTTTAAATTACTGCAGATGCTAGAGCTATCTAGACATTGGGAGCTTAGCATTTAACTTACTACCACAAAGACTATTCAAATTTACTCACAAGTAATTTGGTATATATTTACATTCTACATTATTGTCACATAGTTTCTTCGTTAAGTACCAAAGTATTCCTGTTTGAAATGTTGTCTTCCAATTAGACATATTTAGCTAAGTATCTCCTGCCTTTCTTGAAAGAATTTAGTGTGAAATTGGTAGGCCACCTCATAAGAAACCTCAGGGTTGACCAAATACAAAACTGTGAGATTGTTGAAGCTGGATTGCAGATTTTTTTTAAAAAAACTTTGTATATAATTTACTTTATAAAGTCTTAGCATTCTAAAAGCATCACCTACCAGATCAGTTTCAGGATTTTCACACTCAGGACAGAGAACAAATTTTTTAATAAACCCATCCAACATGTCTTGTAGCTTATTCGCCTCATGAGATCCATTGACAATGTAACGGTCATTCTTAACATCAAACTGGGTCTGCGCTCCCAGCTCACAACCAAAAAATTTGGTGGGATCTTTCAAGAAAGAAAAATTAGTCATGAAGTTTCCCATCAAGTCCCCACACTCACTTCTGACTAAACCTCTGCAAATTTATTTCACTTTAGTCATTTTTAGCACCACTCAACTCCAAACCGCTACTGGATAGCTATTTCTTCCTCCATTTGCCCACAAAAAAGCAATATTTTACAATTATTTTATTATCTTACAATTCACACCAATTAACTGTTTCTGCACAAGCATTCCCTATTTAATGCAGCATGCCTCAAAACAATTATACATTGCTTCAGAGTACTATGCACAATAGCAATCATTACTATAAAAGCTATTCAAGTCAGCTCTTTTCCTCTGCTTTAAAAGTTGCTGACTCTATGAGGCAAAAGACAAAACTGTGTATTTAGGCTGACAGTGACAATAGCACTGTAATTGAGTTATCTCACACTTCCATGAAGCAATGGAAACTGAAAGTGGGGGGAAGAAATGAGAAAATGGAGCAGGGATCTGGATATCATTTTTTTAAACTATAGTACTATAGGGACGTGGTGGCTCAGTGGGTTAGGACGCTGAGCTTGTCGATCAGATGGCTGGCAGTTTGGCGGGTCAAATCCCAAGTGCTGCGTAACAGAGTGAGCGCACCTGTTACTCGTCCCAGCTTCTGCCAACCTAGCAGTTTGAAAGCACATAAAAATGCAAGTAGAAAAATAGGGACCACTACGGTGGGAAGGTAACAAGTGTTCCATGCGCCTTTGGCGTTTAGTCATGCCGGCTACATGACCACAGAGACGTCCTCGGACAAGTGCTGGCTCTTTGGCTTTGAAACGGAGATGAGCACCGGCCCCTAGAGTTGGAAACAACTAGCACGCATGTGCAGGGGAACCTTCACCTTTATAGTACTATTACATTTTTCCAAAAAGATACTTTAAAAAATATTTTTACTAACAAAATGAAGCTCAAGGGAAAATGTACAACTTACACGTAGGAGGCCGATTAAGCGCCTTTGCAACATCAACCATGTTGACGATAACTGTCTTTATCCCATTTCCTTTGCCCTCAACCTGAAAAGAAAACTTAAGTGCATATGATATCACAAGTGGCAACTTTAACCCACATTTAAAGAAATGGTGAAATATCTACCTTGGCAATCAAACGGGGCATTTTGTAGCGATAGAACTGATCTGAAACACTGCGGTTGACGTTGACAGACATTTTGGCTTATTAGTAGCTTTATCAATAAGATGGAGAGATCTTTGATTGCAACTTTTTGGTATCTTCTGTCTGGAGAAGACGTGATGACATAAACGACTGCAAGAGTTCTCGGTCTCTGACATGAAAAATTTTTCGCCACTGAGGCTGTGAGGTTCTTGCTTGTATGCTATATTTCCCCAATACAGGTACCAATGGCTGCGCAACAGCTCTGCAATATTAATATAGAAAGCTTTTATACTTCATATACATGCCTGTTTTGTTTGAATACAAACATTGTAACTGGCCTATAATTTTTATACAATATTCAACATAAAACTTAAAGCTAACAGTACTGAATTATAAATGCTGATTTTGTCAGAACACTATGAACTTTATATGATAAATCAGTGATAGACTGTTTCTGTACTTGGTAACAGTTATAACTTATTACATTATATTGTTCTATAGCCAGCAATGAGGAAATATTTTCATTTAAGTTTTATTGGTTAGTATTTGTTAACCAGTCCTTAATTTTGGCAGGAACCATATATTACAGTTTGCAAGACAATAGTTACTTCAGTGGTATCCTGAACTTTGGGAACTATGAGGTTGAAAGAAACAATGACTATATAATTCTTAACAAAAATGAGTAAAATATTCTAAAAAGTATCTAAATGAGCTGGCTACACCATGCCTCATAATAAATGTAATTGCTGTTGCAAAAATTTAAAATACATCAGGCCTTTTATTCTTTTACTTAAGCCGAGGAATTTAAAACCCACCGAACTTCTTTCCCTCCACGTGCTCTACATACGCCTATAATAGTATGAAATATAAACGAAGTGGTAAGAAGAAAAAAATATTCCCACAAGGGGTGTGTGAAGATAAAGTAAGTCTAAGTATTTTATTTTAGAGCTAAAACCACGATGCAGCTATCGCGAATAAACCCACTTTTTTTCCCTTTCTTTCAAAAATGGAACTCCTCCCTCTTCTTCAACCCAGCGTCGGAATGACTCAGAAATGCAGCAATTAAAGCACTGAGTCAGCTCTAAAATACAAAGCGGCGGCAGCGGGCGGCGGTGTCGTCGCCATTCATCCCTCTCCCCGCCCCATCGCCCCCTTCCCTGGAAAGCGCCGGAGCGGAGCCGCCCGCCGCCCTCCCCCTTCGCACACTGCGGGTTTAGGAACTGCGCCATAGAGCGCGCACTCCGCCCGCCCGCCCCCCCTTCCATCACGAGGACTGAGGCGCGGAAGACCTGGCGGCCGCCATCTTGTAGAGCCGCGCGTTCCTTCCAGGAGGCGAAGCGGGCAAGTGACCGCCACCGGCGGTTGAGTGAAGGAGTCTTTTCCCCCCCCCTCCCCCCATTCGCAGGCTTCTTATCTTAAGAGGTGTTGGACTACACGGCCCATCTGGCATACTGCTTAAGGGCAACGCGATCCAAGGCCGACGTCTGCTCCACGAGTCCTTCTTGCCCGCCCGCCCCCCTCCCCTTCTCGAGAACGAGCTCTTTTTGTAACAAACCCCAGAGGGCAATTTCGATTAAGTTGCCTCGTCTGCTCGTCCGCCAAAGACTCGGCTCGGCATTCTGCCCCTCTGCCCGCTAGGAAGTTACTCGGGTCCAGGCATTACGGGCCAATATTAACACCCTCCGCTTACAAAATTTTGTGTCTGTGTGTGTGTGTGTGTGGGGGGGAAGTAAGCGGACGACCCGCAAGCGTCCAGCTCTTCAGGCCGCTGCCCGTCTTCCCGGCCTCCGCCGCTCAGCCCCACCAGCAAAGAATAGCCCTCCCCCATTGCCCCCCTCCATATGCTGAACCTCTCCCACCCACTTGGCCCTTCTTTTTTACTTACCGTTTTCGTCCAATACAGACATAAACCCAACGCTGCTCGCCCCGGGCTGTGACGAAGCCGAATTAGGACGAGGAGAACGATGGCGGAGCTGAGGGTGTCACCGAGCACCCGGGCGCTTTTTCTAAAGAGATACAGATGCGGAGGCGGACGCCGCAACCGCCAGGAGAGGGGAGGGGGGGTCCAAGCGTCCAGAGGCGGGCGGGATCGGCGGGATCAGCCTTGCCGGTTACTCTGCCGGAAAAGAAAGACCATCAGCTGAGGCAGCATTGTTAGTCAGGCGGCGGACGCCCGCACCTAAATTCAAACCGAGCTCAAATCTGCCACAGCGGCAGCATTGGGATGGGTTTTTTTTTTTAAAGGAGAGGGGGAGGGGCACAGCTGTAATGGCCGCCGAGTACCTACCTCTAGAATGTTCTCGCGCCGACTGAACAACACCGTCGCGAAAGCTGGGATCAATCAACCGCCGGAGAATCCACGCCTTCCTCCTCGTCGTATTGGCTCATCGTTCGCCGTTCTTCTTTTTCATTGGTTTCAGGTACTTGTCAGTCATCATGTTAGGCGACTCTCCTTATATTCGCTTTCTTTCTTCCCACCCTGTCAACTCAGCCGATCGAAGAAATACCAGCGCCCAAGAGGACATCCCGTTTGACGAGAGCCAGAATGTCGCGAGAGTTATGCCAAAGGGGAAGAATGAGTCAGTGTTCTCTGTTGGGGGTTGGGGACGGTTTCTTACCAGCTTACGTGCAGAGAGTGCGTGTAAAGAAATGAATTCTATTCTCCGAATACCTTTTTCGTCTTCTTTATTACTGAATGCTACTGTTGCATTAAAAAAACGTAGCTTTTTTTTAGGCGGGAAATAAATATACTTAACTCGCTTTTCGTCAAGGCACTCGATATACTTTCAGCCTTGTTTTAGTGCCCGAAACCCCTTGGTCGGGCATAAAGTGACTGGACCAGCTTTAATCCCTGGGTTTCTGTGGTAAAGGACGGACTTTAACCCTGGTCTCCCGGATCTTGTGCAATGCTAGCATTCTTTTAGGAAGGGCTGGTTGCTTTTGAGTGCTCATATGAGAAAAGTGCTGCAGGATTTGGGGCACGTTTTCCAATGTCAGAATATTGTGATTTAGTTAAGCCACTGGATAAAAAATACCAAAAGTCGGCCTGTCCCCCGTTCTCGTGTATTTCCTGTGGCTGTGTTCTGTAAAGGGTGATGCTGTTCATTTGGACGGTAGTTTAGCTTTTCTTGTTAATCTTCGGTGTGCAGGAAAATATGGAAGATTATTTCTGTTAAACTACATACTTAAAAGTATTTAGTATTACGGTATGTTAAGTACTTTTGAGATTTTGTTTGGCGATGGGGTATAGGCTCTCTAAACCATCATAACCTTGATCTGACCCCAGTTGTCTACTGTAATATGTTTTCAGACGAAAATAGCTTTTGAAACATTGCCACTCCTGGCTTTCGTTATCAAGTAGACGTGTACTGTATGTATAAACGTTTTAAAATAGAAAAAAATTGTGGTAGGGTCCTTTAAAGAATCTGTGTCTTAATGCAATTGCTGAGTATATACAGGTGAAACTCAAAAAATTAGAATATCGTGCAAAAGTTCATTTATTTCAGTAACGCAACTTAAAAGGGTAAACTAATATAGGAGATAGACTCATTACATGCAAAGTAAGATAGTTCAAGCTGTGATTTGTCATAATTGTGATGATTATGGCTTACAGCTCATGAAAACCCCAAATCCACAATCTCAGAAAATTAGAATATTGTGAAAAGGTGCAATATTCTAGGCTCAAAGTGTCCCACTCTAAGCAGCTAATTAAGCCATAACACCTGCAAAGGGTTCCTGAGCCTTTAAATGGTCTCTCAGTCTGGTTCAGTAGGAATCACAATCATGGGGAAGACTGCTGACCTGACAGTTGCGCAGAAAACAATCACTGACACCCTCTATAAGGAGGGAAAGCCTCAAAAGGTAATTGCAAAAGAAGTTGGATGTTCCCAAAGTGCTGTATTAAAGCACATTAATAGAAAGTTATGTGGAAAAGTGTGGAAGAAAAAGGTGCACAAGCAGCAGGGATGACCGCAGCCTTGAGACGATTGTCAGGAAAAGGCCATTCAAAAGTGTTGGGGTCTTTCACAAGGAGTGGACTGAGGCTGGAGTCAGTGCATTAAGAGCCACCACACACAGACGGATCCTGGAGATGGGCTTCAAATGTCGTATTCCTCTTGTCAAACCGCTACTGAACAACAAACAATGTCAGAAGCGTCTTACCTGTGCTAAAGAAAAACAGACCTGGTCTGTTGCTCAGTGGTCCAAAGTCCTCTTTTCTGATGAGCAACTTTTGCATCTCATTTGGAAACCAAGGACCCAGAGTCTGGAGGAAGAATGGAGAAGCACACACTGCAAGATGCTTGAAGTCCAGTGTGAAGTTTCCACAGTCTGTGTTGATTTGGGGAGCCATGTCATCTGCTGGTCTTGGTCCACTGTGCTTCATTAAGTCCAGGGTCAACGCAGCCGTCTACCAGGAGATTTTGGAGCACTTCATGCTTCCTTCCGCAGACGAGCTTTATGGAGATGCTGACTTCATTTTCCAGCAGGACGTGGCACCTGCCCACACTGCCAAAAGCACCAAAACCTGGTTTAATCACCATGGGATTACTGTGCTTGATTGGCCAGCAAACCTGCCTGACCTGAACCTCATAGAGAATCTATGGGGCATTGCCAAGAGAAAGATGAGAGACATGAGACCGAACAATGCACAAGAGCTGAAGGCTGCTATTGAAGCATCCTGGTCTTCCATAACACCTCAGCAGTGCCACAGGCTGATAGCTTCCATGCCACGCCGCATTGAGGCAGTAACTGCTGCAAAATGGGCCCAAACCAAGTACTGAGTACATATGCATGCTTATACTTTTCAGAGGTCTGATATTGTTCTATGTACAGTCCTTGTTTTACTGATTGCATGTAATATTCTAATTTTCTGAGATTGTGGATTTGGGGTTTTCATGAGCTGTACGCCATAATCATCACAATTATGACAAATCACGGCTTGAACTATCTTGCTTTGCATGTAATGAGTCTATCTCATATATTAGTTTTCCCTTTTAAGTTGCATTACTGAAATAAATGAACTTTTGCACGATATTCTAATTTTTCGAGTTTCACCTGTACTTCCATTGCATTTGGTGAAATGCAATGGAAGAACAAGGTGTTTGGAAGCACACGGAAAATAATTAAGAACAAATTGATTAGAGAATTTAATTCTTGAGCCTGCTTTATAAATACATTTGAGAACTCAATTCAGCTTTTCAAGAGTGAATGAAAATAGCTTACCTAGTTATCATCAGAATTTTTCTACTACAACTCTCCCATATCTTTATTATTATATTGTTAGCACTGTTGGTTCAAAATTGGGAAAGGAGGCTGTATACTGTCGCCCTGCCTATTTAACTTATATGCAGAGCATATCATGAGAAAGGCAGGGCTTGATGAATCAAAAGTTGGAATTAAGATTGTCGGAAGAAATATCAACAACCTAAGATACGCAGATGATACCACTCTAATAGCAGAAAGTGAAGAGGAACTAAAGAGCCTCTTGTTGCGGGTGAAGAAGGAGAGTGCAAAACTTGGGTTGAAACTTAACATTAAGAAAACCAAGATCATGGCATCCGGCCCTCTCAATTCCTGGCAAATAGATGGGGAAGAAATGGAGGTAGTGACAGATTTTATTTTCCTGGGCTCCAAGATCACTGCAGATGGGGACTGTAGCCAAGAAATTAAAAGACGCTTGCTCCTCGGGAGGAAAGCCATGGCAAATCTGGACAGCACACTAAAAAGCAGAGATATCACCCTGTGAACAAAAGTGCGTTTAGTCAAGGCTATGGTCTTCCCAGTTGCAATGTATGGCAGTGAAAGTTGGACCATAAAAAAGGCTGAGCGCCAAAGAATTGAGGCCTTTGAACTATGGTGCTGGAGAAGACTCCTACGAGTCCCTTGGACTGCAAGGCGATTAAACCGATCAGTCCTAGAGGAGATCAACCCTGACTTCTCTTTAGAAGGCCAGATCCTGAAGCTAAAACTCAAATACTTTGGCCACCTAATGAGAAGGAAGGACTCACTGGAGAAGAGTCTAATGCTGGGAAAGATTGAGGGCAAGAGAAGAAGGGGACGACAGAGAATGAGGTGGCTGGATGGAGTCACTAAAGCAGTAGGCGTGAGCTTAAATGGACTCCAGAAGATGGTAGAGGACAGGAAGGCTTGGAGGAACGTTGTCCATAGGGTCGCGATGGGTCGGACACGACTTCGCAGCTAACAACAACAACAAATATAGAGCCTAAAATCAAGAAAAGAGCTCTCTATTTTCTTCTATTGGAATTTGCTAATAATTTTAAAATGCCCTTCCCAAATCCACCCACCACACACACACTCCAAAATTGTAACAGGCCTTAAAAATAGGGAATTGTTTTGAGGATGGAATGACATAAAACAATTCAAAATAATATTTTTCCCTGTGGGTTGTGTCTTTGACATAGAATGTTGTGTTATTTATTCAGATAATAGGTTAGTATGTTTTTGTCTTATGGTTCTATTTGTAACCTGCAACAATTGTATGTTCACTCATATTGCTCAAGGAAAATTATGTTGAATTGTCCAAGGCCAGCACTTAACAATTATTTTAATTGTAATTTCATGTTATTCTGAACTGTTATTTTTATTGCTTCTAAGTAAAAATTGATTCCTGCCTTTCTGAAGGTGATACCAGTATTTCCTGATATTCAAAAATATCCAGAGTATGCATGGAATTTTTAAATTCTAAACTTCTGGCATTTTAGCAAACCAAATAATTAATTATCTTTCAGAAGGTTTACCATAATATGATATAACATTTTATTTATTCATTAGACTTCTATAGCTGCCAAATTGGAAAGACTCAAGGCGGTTTACATTAATACTCAAAGCAATCATCATGCAAATAAAATGATTCTACATAATGGCGAATATTTCATTGCAATATTGTACTCTCTTTTAATATTTGTAAAACATTCCTAATGTAAACAATATAAGGATTATGAAGCAAAACCTAGTTTAAAATAACATTTATGGACTTTATCTCATTTCATTAAGAGCATGAAATATTGAGCTACTAATAAACATCTGTTTGAGAGGGATTTATAAATAATGAAATCAGAGTTAAATGAAATAGAGAAAAGATAGTGATAACTGTATTATTGAAGAAAACCATTCACAAAGTTAACAGAATAACAGACTTGGAAGGGACCTTGGAGGTCTTCTAGTCCAGGGCTTTTCAACCTTTTCACCCATTGTACCACTTTTAGGATATGGCAACATCCCAGTACCATCCGTCGCCTAGCAAGGTGTCAAAAACTTGATGACACCCCCCCAAAAAAAAGAAAAGAAAAAAGTGATGAAGTACAGATAGTCCTCGACTTACAACAGTTCGCTTAGTGACTGTTCAAAGTTAAAATGCCACTGAAAAAGTGCCCCCCAAGCCACAGCCGAACAAGACACCTGCCTGCCCGCCTGACGGCATTCTTCCTCCTGTCCGAGGTTTTCATTGTTGTGAGCATTTCTATTGAGGATTGGCAACAGGGGTAGGGTGAGTTGGGTTGGTTTTTATTCCCCCTGTCTGCTGGGTGGTTGCAGCAGGTTTTGGTCACTTCACATGACCCTGGTACACTGTGACCATCATTAATATGAATCAGTTTCCAAGCATCTGAATGTAAATCACAAGACCCTGGAGATGCTGCAACATTCCAGCTGATTGGCGCTTCTTCTGGGCTCAGCAGAAGCGCCAGGATCAGTGCCGAGCTCCAGCTGGAGCCTGGCGCTGATCCTGGAGCTTCCGCTGAGCCCTGACAGCCCCAAAGAAGGGCTGATCCTGGCACTTCCGCTGAGCCCTGACAGCCCTGCAGCTCCAGCCATCTCTCGCTCAGGTTTTTGTGGTACTGCCACCGGTTCAACTCATTCCCCTCCCCCACTACCACTTTTCTAGGATGGTTGCGTACCACCTGCCAGGTGCCAAGGTACCACAGGTGGTACCCGTACCACTGGTTGAAAAGCCCTGTTCTAGTCCAACGCCCTGCTCAGGCAGGAAACCCTATACCAGGCATGTCAAACTCGCGACTTCACATGACGTCGCATGATGTATCACGACTTTTTCCCCATTGCCGGCAATGGGGTGAGCACGCTTTCAGTGTGATGCATCTGGCCCATGGGCTGGCTGTTTGACATGCCTGCCCTATACCATTTCAGACAAATGGTGGTCCAATCTCTTAAAAACTTACACTGTTGAAGCATTCAAAACTTCTGGAGGCAAGTTGTTTCACTGATTAATTATTCTAACAGGAAATTTCTCCTTAGTTCTAGGTTGCTTCTCTCCTTGAATGGAATGGAATAGAATAGAATAGAATAGAATAGAATAGAATAGAATAGAATAGAATAGAATAGAATAGAGCTGGAAGGGACCTTGGAGATCTTCCTACATACCTTAATTAACTGATTAGCAAAAAGTTCCTCTATTTCTTCTGTTTGGTTGGGTGGCCTATATTATACACCCATGGCAATGTATTTTTTCACCGTTTATATTGACCCAATTGCATTCAGGGCAGTTTTCATCATTGTTGTGCTCTATTTCTGTAGAAATGTAGTTATTACATATAGCACAACTAGTTTTTAAAAATAATTTAAATCCCTCTAGTTGTATAAGCAAATACAGATATTGAAGAGTTGATTAATGCTGCCTGAATTTTTAAAGTCTTTTTGTTTCTGCTCAGATAGGAGAAGAACTTAACAAGTTTTTAAGAAGGCATACCTTCATGTCAGCGATTAAGCCTAGTCATAATGTTGTCCTTAGTTTATTTTATTTATTTATTTATTTTAATTCCATTTATATCCCGCCCTTCTCCGAAGACTCAGGGCGGCTTACAAGCTTAGCAGTAGCCTTCATTCTATGTATATGCCTGCTTATTAGGGCTTTCACACACACCCCAAGCAGCATTATTACAAAGTCAGCTTAATTTCCCCCAACAATCTGGGTCCTCATTTTACCTACCTCGGAAGGATGGAAGGCTGAGTTAACCTTGAGCCTGGTGGGATGTGAACCTGCACTAATTGCAGGCAGCTGGTGTTACTTAAGGAGGCATTAGCCCACTGCTCCACCAAGGCTCATACCAAGTTTCAGCTTATGTTGTTGTGGTTCTCAGGCATTGTGGTTTATGTGATAAATCATGCATTTCAGTAAAGTATCTTGAGCAGTTAAATTATTCCCACTGGTTATTGATTGATTGGTTCCTGATATAGCATTTGTGCTTACTTATTCTTTTGCATAAGCACTATTTTGTTTTGAAGGTGTTCCAATCTGTATTTTAACTTGATTTAACTATAGAATATGATTAAGCCAGATTCTTCTGGTGGATTCTGAGTTGCTCTTGATTGTTTTAATCTTGGCCTATGAAGAAAAAACTCCGCTGTAGTGGTAGGCATGTTTGTGTGGAATGCATGTTTCGGACACCACAATGCTTTTGGACAACAATTAATATATATATAAAACCAACAAAAAATTAAAGTATTTCTGGTGTTTCTTCTCCCCAAATCCAGACATTTGAGAGAAAGAAATTACTGTGTTAAATCTCATGCAATTTTTTTTTGTTTGGAAGGATGGAAAGAATATAAAAAAACATTATTACAATAGAAGCATGTTCCTTTTTGTCTTGGGGACAAAAGGAAAAATACTACCGAACTGGCCATTCTGGATGTCACATGAAACAGGACTGGTGAAAAAGCTGAGCCAGCCTTTTTGATTGCTAAAGAACAAATATGTTTTCTCTTTCAGTGCAGTTGATTGATAAGGAGTTGATGGCTACTGCCCTAGATAGGTTTCTTTTTTCACTCTGCTAAACAGCAAGTTTTTAATGACAGCTAACTGTAGTTAATCAAATTTGTATATGATGCTGTTTGAAACATGAGAGGTTAAAACATTCAATTAAAAATATATTTAACAGAGTACTTTGCATATAGTTAAAATGTGGCAAAATATTTCATGTGACATCTTGAAACCATTTCTTAAGTGCCTTCCAAAAATAAGATTAGTGTTGTATCAGTAATATATCTACGGAGAAACATAGGGAAACCGGTTTGCTTAGAAAGCTGCCAGAGTATAGCATTTCTCCTTCACTTCCTAATGCAACACTTCTGTTTAATGAATTACAACAGAGAAGGAAATGTAGTCCTACCAATATTATTTTGCTGTACGGTGCCAAAGGAGAATTCTACTCTGATTTGAATGCTGCATGAAAAAATGAAATAGGATTTAACAATGTTGTGACATAAACAGTCAGCTTTCATTCACAACTAATAATCTGCTAAAGAGTCCTAAAATGTTTATATTGCTCCATATCAGAACATTCATCTATAAGAAATAAGTCTGCTGGCCAATTCCATCTTGTCAGTTATCTAAAAAATAGAAAATGACATGATTCCTGTTTTGAGACACTAGCTTTTTGTAAAGGATTGTATTAAAAATACAATCATTATAGAATGTATTGTAATGCCAGTTTTAAAAATCTTATATTATTTATTATGTGTATTCTTGCTTTTCCTACAAGGTCCTAAGGTGGATATATATGGCTTCACCCCGTTTTTCTGGACTGCATATATAGGAGACCAATTAGGCTTAGGAAACAGGACTAGTCCAAGATTGTACTGTCAATGTTACTTGCCCAGAAGCTAGGCACACTGAAAATTCTGTATTTTTTCATCACTACAATGTTTACAAATGCTATTTTTTCCATTAAAAGAATATGTTTCCACTGACAGAGTATTATGAGATTATTGTAAGCACAGTTGATAATTTGAGATTAAAATATTGATGTTAACAGCATATTACTTTTATAGTGGAAACCTCTGGGGCTAAGTGAGAGGCGGGCTGTTGGAGAAGAAAAAACTAATTTCTATACATGCTGGGGTCTCAGTGGAGTGAACTGCCTGCCATTCATGTACCAATATATATTTGTTAATGTACTATATTATACTATAAAAGTTTTTGTGTCTTGATTGTTTTTTTAATGACTGCATTTGTAGGATTGGATTCTGCACATCGCTGGAGTGGGTGTTGGGGTAGGGATAATAAGCCTGGCAGAGTTGAAAAGCACCTCTGTGTTGGAAAGATTGATAATCTCAGTCAATAATTAAAACAATCCATTTAACAATTGGACTTTGAAATGGAAGGGAAAGATCTGAAAGTGGTTTCCCTTTATACAGACAAAGATGAGGTAATATTGATGTCAGCATTTAAGATGAGCCTTAAAGAGGGAGGATGCCTTAATGCAATCAAATTTATAACTCTATTTTCTTCAAGAGAATATTGAAATAGCAGGCAAAGGATTCTGCAGCAGTAACTGGGTGCTTCTGTATATGTGTATCAGAGACAAACAGACATGGTTTAAGACATTAAGAATGTTCTTGATTTCATCTGGGATGTTTTGAAGGGTATGATCATAGTAAGTTGTAAATCTAAAATATTGTTCCTATCTTTGTTGCTGAATAATCAAGCTTTTCCTGAGAGAATCCCAGTGGTTTGCAGCACGAGTGCTGCATTCTTCTTCCTCCAGCCTGATCATTTTAATGTGCCTGCCCTTCTCTATGTATCACAATGACTGACATTTTGCTAGTCACTGTAAAATGCTTATTGGTGCTTTAAACAAGTATGCTAAATATATTGCTATCCACAGATGCAATAATTACTTTAAAGACAAAGGTTTAGTTGAAAAACATATGTGAAGAGGAAAGATGGAAGACAGTGTTTAAGAAATATTTTCCAGTCAGTCCCAAGATATGCAAGATGTTTTAACCCTGCTAGTTGGTCTTGGCTTAAAGCATTATTCTCAGTATGATATCTTTCTCTGTCCTTTTTAGTTTTTGCAGTTTGTTTTTCCTAAAAATAATGTTTTCTTTGCATAAGAAGAAAACTGCTTCACATCCTACCTCATAATCTCCTTTTGTTGAGATCTGTGAGGCTTTGGGGAAGAAAGGTTTGTTGAATTTGGCTACTGCAGGGCAGAGTGGAAATGCAGGACTCTTTCATAATAACTGTAAGTCATGTGATTGGAACAATATCTTTCAAATTCTTTGGATGCTTTAACAGTTTGTTACTCAAATATTTTTCTCTGGCTCTAGCAAATTATTTTCCAACGTTCAGTTCCAATAAATGAGCTTTCTCCAGACTGATAATCCTCTGGATATATTGGAAGTAAAACTCCTGGGAAAGCTAAATCTAAAACTAAAATTCTCACGGTTTGAGGACTGTGTAGACTGTAGGTCCAAGAATGGGGAGTTCTGCAATAAATACTGAAATTTGGATTTTAGTTGTTTATTTGTTAAGTGGATATGCTGTAAAATATACACTGCTCAAAAAAATAAAGGGAACAGAAAATAAGACATCCTACTATTAAATACAGTACATTGTGTTGTTTAAGTGTTCCCTTTATTTTTTTGAGCAGTATATTTCTAGCCTAATATTTTAGAGGATTCAGCAAATTGGTGGAAATTGGAATAGGTCTTTTAATGGTTAATAAAGGAGAGGTTAAAATAAAACCTATAGGTGACAACTGTGTATTTCTGGTTATGAGGTGCTCAGACTCTCAATCTCATTTTGTTTTGAGCATCACAAGAACCTCTGGTTTTTGGTAGAAAAGGGGATGCTTAAGCAAAATGAATGTTCAGTTTCACTCTTTAAGGCAATTTCTACCTTATATCCATATGAAAGTTAGTATTTCTAGCAGCATATGGACATCTTGGAAATATGAACAGTAATTACAGATACAGATACAAAGTATTCAGTTTTGGAGCCTAATCTAAAAAAGGCCCAACAGATAACATATTTTGATGTACATTACATACCTCTTGAAGCACTGTTGCTGTGGTATGTATTGATGGACATTAGGGTAAGAAAATTTAAAAGGGTTGGGGTTTGTCAGATAATAATAGTGGAGATTTTCAATAATGATTACTAATCAGGGTAGATTAATGGAGCTTTTATCTTTCCCTATAACTATTTCCTTGAGCACAAGTACCAATTTTTGTTTTCATGTCCTCTTTGAGGTTTTTGGAACTGCTTGTCTCAGCACTGCAAGAAAAGAAGGGTAGTGTTGCTAACTTATTTGACGGGAAGCCTTAAGGATTAGGGACAATATTCACACAGAATTAATCTGGAGCTGCCCAAAAGGGCAAAGCCATAACAGACCCATTAAATTATGCACCCTACTTTTTATATCCTGGTCAGTGGGATGGGGATAATCCTTGCCTTTATCTCTACTTCTACCCAGCAATCATGCTTCAAATTGTTGTTCTATTTATGAGATTTGTCTGTCACCTGAAATCAACCAGACTCTGGACAGCCTATATAATATATAAGGGAATAGGATTGATGTGGAAGAGGGATGAGATAAATTTATTGCTTAATCCAAATCATTATATCCTCAGTGCTCTTAACTCATCAGATTGATGTTTCAGAAAGGTAGGTAGAACTTCTGGGACTGTTTCTGAGTTAGGGAAGCATATTAGATTTAGGGAGACATTTCTAAGAAGAAGTGGATTCTCTGGTGGCTGGTAATACTTGTAGATGAGGAACATAACTGCTTATAAAACACACTTTTTCCAGAACATTATCTGCCATCTGTATAGCTCATCTGCAGGACAATTTGTAACACTATACTGTTTATTTGTATCTTTTTTTCTGGTCAGGTAAGCACACTTCCAAACAAAATATTGGGGTGCAATTACCTGTTAACTTTTACTTTCCAAGAAAGCTTAAGGGACCCTTTGAGTGCTTCTGCTTTTCAGTATACCGGCTTCCCGTTAAAATATTTTGTCATATAAACAAATGGGCTAAATAAAATGACAAGAAAAATGTTTATAGGTACCCTGATGTCCCTAGGCACTAACCTTGAATTTTAATTCTAGGACTACAGAAAGAGTAACCCAAGGGTCAGGCGTTGCTTACATCTGTGGTAACTAGATAGACCTTTGGTTTTAACCAATAGCGTGTTCCTTATGACTTCTCTCTGCATGCAGTTGATAGCTTATCAGGGTCATGAAAGCAGTAATATGGTCTGCTTATGATACAAATTCATGTTCTAATATCTTGAGTCTAGAAGATTTTGTAAGCTGTTTTGCTCTTAAAATGTGGTTTGGAAAAGCTCCAGCAAATACAGTTAATTAGAATTAAACAGAGCTAGTTCAATGAGCGAATGTCTATTGGCTAATGCCCAGGCTGAATAAGCATTTTATCTATTCACTTCTCTTGTCCCTTTCTTCTGTCTTGATGAAGAAGCTATTTTATCACCCATCCTTACATAGTTACGGAATTCTTTCTAAGATCATAATTTAAAAGCACCAGGGGAAGAACTACAATGTGAAAACATGGGTGCATATACTTGCTACTTGATTTTTCTTAGGAAGGAAAAAGTTACTCTGATAAGAAATTGGCTAAGCAGCAAATTGCTTTCATTGCTCCTAGTATTTTTTATAATTTCCTTGAACCTGATTGCCACAGGAAGACCTTAAACCATGAATAAGAAGCAAACAAATTCAGTTTCCTTTACGTCCCATTACTCTACTATAGCTGTATAATTGTGCAGTTAATCAGGGTCTGAATGCCAGACCAGACCACTGCTATGATAAGAAGGTAAAATTCCTTGCAAACTGTAAGATGCTCTAATAATGGCCACATCCGTTGTGCCTATTCTAAGCTACTTTTATTTCACTGACTTGTCATTCATTCATCTATTTATTTATTTAGCATATGGCATATCATATATGGGCTAGCATTTCAGTGTTATTCACTGCTGCAAATGCTTTCTTCTCTTAAATTAAGGGATTTTTTTTGCAAAGCATTTTGTTGATGATATCCTATCCTTCTCAAAAAAAACCTTCAGTGTGCTTCTGCTATGAATTGTCCAGATAGTATAAGGTTCATCTCAAGGGCTGTAAGGATGATACATATAGCAAATGAGCGAAATGATAATGGAGAAGCCTGAGATGTTTGTAACTCCAGGAGCAAAACTGGAGTTTAGCTTCTAAGCTCAGTCAACACAATCTATAGAAAAAAGTAACAGTCAAGAAACTCATAGAGTTCTTCAATCAATATAGCCAAGAAACAGGTTCACCACACTATTAAGAACCCAGGTTTGATGGCCGAGCCAACTTTTTAATGCCTCACAAAGAGCCAGTAGGATTGGGGTAAGTCTAAGGCACAAAAAAACAGGTCCCAGGGCAAAAAAAGGTCCTATTCTTGGGTTTGCCAGATAGCACTGCTTGAGCATGCTTCTGCTGGAGCTAACAGGAGCGGTAGATACCAATAGGAAGAGATGGTCCCATTATTAACACGCTTTCAAGGGCTTTAAAGGTGTCCACCAGACATTCTTGATTTGTGTCTGGGAACATAATAGCAATAGCAATAGCACTTACTGACTTACATACTGCTCCACGGTGCTTTACAGCAGTTTCTAATAAATTTACAGTGTCAGCATATTGTTCCCAACAATCTGAATCTTCATTTTACTGACCCTGGAAGGATGGAAGGCTAAGTCAACCTTGAACTGGTCAGGATTGAACTTCTGGCTGTAGGCAGAAGTTAGCCTGCAATACTACATTCTAACCACTGTGCCACCACAGCTCTTAATGCAGTTCGTGAAACAAGAGGACTTTAGCACCTATATCTAAACCTACCTCTTTGAACAAGCTGGCCTGGCCTGATGGGATGGGGTCGGGTTTTATAAATTGATCTTAACTTTTTAATCTGTATTATTTTATTATGGGCATTGCTGTTTAATTACTTTTTAATTTTTGTATCTTGTTTTTTATTATGTATTGCCCTGTTCACCGCCCTGAGTCCTTCGGGAGAAGGGCGGTATACAAATTAAATAAATAAATAAATCTGTCAGCACCACTGCATTTTGCATAGCTTGTAAATACTCTTCAAGGACAGCCCCATATAGATCATATTTGCAATTGTTCAAACAGGAGGTGACTAAGGCTTGAATGACTGAGTAGTTTTTCATTGGATAGGAATGGGTGCAATAGGCACACAACATGAAACTGTGTAAAGGTCCTTCTGGCCATGGCCACCATCTGTTCTAAGAATGTAGAATGTATTTATAATTAGGGATACCAGATCTATACTACTTACTGCTGCTGGGTGGTAGAATGGATACAGAAGAAGCCTAACTTTTTGGTGCCAATTAGTGATCACCTGTTTTTGTGCAACTTAGATACAGTAACCTTGCAGAGCCTGCCTAGGTTTACATTGTGCACTCAACCAGAGCAGTTGAAGATTTAGCACCTACATTTGCAGGGGAAAAAAGGCTAAACCTGGTTAGCTTGAATTTGGGGGTTTGTATGTGTTTGTATGTGTTTGGTGGTGCCGAGTGCCACATAGCAGAGTGAGTGCCTGTTACTCGTCCCAGCTTCTGCCAACCTAGCAGTTCTAAAGCATGTAAAAATGCAAGTAGAAAAATAGGGACCACTACGGTGGGAAGGTAACAGCGTTCTGTGTGCTTTTGGCGTCTAGTCATGCCGGCCACATGACCATGGAGATGTCCTCGGACAAGCGCTGGCTCTTCGGCTTTGAAACGGAGATGAGCACCGGCCCCTAGAGTCGGAAACGACTAGCACGCATGTGCGGGGGAACCTTTACCTTTACCTTTTATGTGTCTTGTGGCAACTCTATTTTGGTAGTTTATGGGTCAATGTTAAAGTTGAATGTGTTATTTTTTTTAATCCCATTTATATCCTGCCCTGTAGGGACGCGGTGGCTCAGTGGGTTAGGACGCTGAGCTTGTCGATCGGAAGGTCGGCAGTTTGGCGGGTCGAATCCCGAGTGCCGCATAACAGAGTGAGCGCCTGTTACTCGTCCCAGCTTCTGCCAACCTAGCAGTTCGAAAGCACGTAAAAATGCAAGTAGAAAAATAGGGACCACTCCGGTGGGAAGGTAACAGCGTTCCGTGCGCCTTTGGCGTCTAGTCATGCCGGCCACATGACCACGGAGACGTCCTCGGACAAGCGCTGGCTCTTTGGCTTTGAAACGGAGATGAGCACCGGCCCCTAGAGTCGGAAACGACTAGCACACATGTGCGGGGGAACCTTTACCTTTACCTTATATCCTGCCCTTCTCCGAAGACTCAGGGTGGCTTACAATCTAAAGCACAAATCAATGTGCTTAGCAATAGCCTTCATTCTATGTATATGCCTGCTTATTAGGGCTTTTGTCCCCCCCCCCAAGCGGCATTATTACAAAGTCAGCTTATGTCAAACCAACTTTGTACCTTGCTTTAAGTTTTCATTTTGGTTATAATTGACATTTGTGCCTTTTTCAGTGACCTCCAGATTTTACATTCACAAAAAAAACCTCAAGATAGTTGACCATGTTAAAAAGTTCAGAAGCCTAAAATCATCACTAACACAAAGTGCAGAATTTCATAGAGATGCAGTGAGGATTTTTTAAAAATATATATTTGTAAAATAAAAGTAAAGGAGTCATTGTAGATTTTATTCCACTTCAGAAATGCTGCCAAAGTCCAAATTCATTACATCATATTGGCTCTCCATGTAGGTTGCTAAAGGTAATGAATAGTATATAATGTTATGAAGGATTAATATTTGCTCTAGGAAAAAAATTGCAAAATGTTTTTGTGTGTTCTTTCAGCCAGTGCTATCTGTTCATGTGCTATTCATTTCATATGTTCTCTTCCTTGCTCTATGCAAACAGGGTGCCATTTACTATAGTAACTAGTTTGTTGCTCTCAGGAAGTCAGTGGAAAATGAATAAGCGAAACTGAACTTTGTGAGTACCATTAGTGATAGCCAGGATAATTTTACTGTGCAAGAAAATCTAAAAATAGAGTTCCATTAAGAAATGTGGACTACAACCTTTGCATAGTAATCAATCTCGAATGTACGAACTCTAATATACACATATTTTTGTCTTATTTTGCACATTTTCTATCCCAGAGTTCCCCAATGTTTCCTGCTTTGTGGACTGGTAGGGGGAGTAGAGGGGATGGTTCCGCATGAGCGGCTGGCAACTGCGCGCGCACACAGCTACATTTGTGCAAGTGGTGTGCACGTGCACCTGCCACTCATGCAAGTGAGGATGTGCAGGTGCGCAGGCATGCTCACCGGCAGTTTCTGAGACCCAGTTGCAATCCCCTCACAGCCCACTAGTGGGCCGTGGCCCAGAGATTGGAGCTCCTTGTTCTATCCAATACACAACTGGTCCTCGCATTTACAACCGTCACAGCATCCTCGTGGACATGTGATCAAATTTTGGGTGCTTGGCAACCACTGTGTATTTATGATGGTGCAGCATCCTTGGATCATGTGATCACCATTTGTGACTCCCAACCAGCTTCCAACAAGCAAAGCCAATGGGGGAAACCAGATTTGCTTAACAACTGCATCCTTCACTTAACAAGTATGCAAATTAGGTCATAAAATTGAATGTTATTCACGTAACAACTGCCTTGCTTACCCATGAAATTCTGGTCCCAATTCTGGTTGTAAGTTGAAGACTACCTGTATTGAACTCCTATCTGATTGGCTTCCCTAAATACTGTAGAATACAGATTGATGAAGAAGTTTTACGAGAAGCATCTGCAGAGACCCAGAGGGGATTCTTAACTTTTGTTTCATTTGCAGGATTTCCTTTCTTCTTGAGAGAGTCCCACTGTCAACTTTAAAATGAGCCTGGCTACAGCCCTTTTCTTTGTTCTAAGGATTGGGAGGGGGGTGGAGGATTTCTGCTGGTCTAAACATTTTACTGTCCCGTCAGTTAGATAGGGGCTGGATCTTTTAGTTAGAAAGCCTGCCAAACTCTTCTATTGGGAAATGTAGCTGATTGCATAGCTTTGGGGTGGGCATAAGTGGCTGCTACCTTGTCCCCAGTAGCAAAGTGTCTTGGACTGCCCCTGCTTTTCCTAAACCGCTATATCCTCCTGAAATCTGGATTTACCTAGATTATGTTGTGATTCAATTCTCATGGTCAAACCATCTCCCTCTGTAACTTTGTAGTTGCAGTATTGTTGCTGAAAACATTGGAATTAAAGAAAAGAAAGTAGTGTAAGAAACATTTCCTAAGGAGATCTATATCGGGCTTATTAGAGCGGATTGTTTCAGGTAGTTTAAAAAAATCACAGGACTTTCCAAAGACTGGTACCTAGAAAAAGCAAAAATGCTTGGTTCCCCCCCCCCCAGTGCAGGGGTGTCAAACTCAATTTCATTGAGGGCCGCATCAGCATTGCGGTTGCCCTCAGGGGGCCGGGTGGGTGTGGCCAGGGTGGGCGTGGCCTACTGGGTGGGCATGGCTAGAGTGCGTATGGCCTACTGGGTGGGCGTGGCCAGCTCTACGTAGTTGGCATCAAGGGTGCCTATGGGGGCCTGGGCAGGAGTGGGACAGATCTGAGGGTCTCTGGCAGAAGGAGGGTATCTGGGCCAGGGCCAAGGTATTGGGGGCCGTTCCCTCACTGTTTCCAGGATGGCTTCGCGGGCCACATAAAACCACTTCGTGGGCCGCATCCGGCCCCTGGGCCTTGTGTTTGACATGTCTGCCCCAGTGTGATTTACCAGAGCTTTCCAATGTTTTCATTGATTAATTGATTGATTTTAATATCCCACTAATGTATTTCATGGTGAAAGATGTTCCTAGGCTTCTGAAAACAAGTTTGCTTTAATTTAATTTTCATTTAAAAATGCTTGCTCTAAGACTAAGTGATAAGCTTGGAGTATGTTGTGGAGTGAAGACTATATAATATTCAGCACACTTTAACACACATAAATAATCCAGAGCATTAAAACAGCATCTAAAAATAAAAAGTTCTATGCCCTACTTTGCAGTATGTTACCAAATGTTATTAAGAAAACCAATGCACATAATGGTCATGAAAGAACTTTCTGTAGGGACGCTGTGACAATTTATAGTGTAATTAATTATTTATAATGTACTTGAGTTTATAGGGTTGACCCTCAACATAAAGTTCTTTTTCTTTGCTTTATAATAAAAGGAATCATAACACTGTAAATCCAAAGAAGTACAGCAATAGAAATTGATGTACAATGAACTCTAACGATTTCAAGAAAAATTAGGAAGGATATTTTTACAATTTTTATTTGATTGCTATTTTTATATAACAGCTATTTTGGAACAAGCCAATATGAATTTGGTCTATATTAATTTATAAAGAAAGCAAATAAGAGGAAGGACATGAGCAAAAATAAGTAGTTCCCCATCTCATAAATTGCAATTCAGAATCTTTGATAAAACTGCATAGAGGAGATTCCCATTAAGAAAAAAATAAAATAGTTTTTCACATGGCAGAGAGTTAGATTTTGGAATTCATTACTTCTTGATATATGATGGTTACACAAATAAAAATAAACAATTAGATTATATTTGTATTTTTTCTATTATGGAATGGACCTTAAGGCTCTTCACCTGCTCCAATCTGTGTTATATTTCCCCAGTTTTTCCAGTTATGGTTATTTGTTTTCTGTAAATGGTTCCTTGTTTATTGGATAAACTCTATTCTCATTAGAAGCTGAGATCTTTAATAATCACCTACTTAATGGCTTTGAAGTGGGATTCAACGCATTATTTCTCAAACAAAACTATCAATGGCAATTAGATATAATAGCTGTTATTACTTCCAGGACCAGAAGTCCCCTATGCACCAGTTCCTGGGAAGCAGGAGTGGGTATCTGCATTGTTCCAATAGAAGAGGAGATATATATAGCTCAGGGTTGAGCTATGGAATCCTTGGTGCTCCCTGAGCGTGGTTGTTTACTTGCAGACATTGATTACTTGACTAGATAACATCACCAGGATTCCACAGTATTTGTATTGTTTGTGGGCTATTTGTGTGATTTCTAGAAGCTCTGGTTGTGTACTCCATGAAACAATATATTAATTGGTCTTCGGTCCAATCCAGTAGGGCTCTTGCCATGTTTTGTGGGTTGAGTGAGGTGTGAGGAATAATGTGCTTTTGATTTTCTTCATCTTTAATTAGAATTGTTAGAACAGGATGCTAGTCCTTATCCCAAAATGCTAATGCTAAATAATGAACTTGTTCAAAAGTTGTTAATTCTTTGGTGACCCACAGCTGAAAGTAACTTTTGTTGGAGTCTGAAGGCAGTAGTACGTGATGTTTGGTCACAAGGATAGACAACTGGGATTTCTTCATTTTAGAACAGTGAAGAATAATAATCATAAAGCTGGAAGGGACCTTGGAGGTCATCTAGTCCAACCCCTGCTCAGGCAGGAAACCCTATACTAGGGGTGTCAAACTGCTGGCCTGTGGGCCGGTTTCATCATACCGAAGCCGCGCCCACCCCGTTACCAGCAATGCAAAAAGAGTTGCTATATGTTGTAACACATCATGTGATGTGGCGAGTTTGACACCCGTGCTCTATACCATTTCAGACAAATGGCTGTCCAATCTCTTCTTTAAAACTTCCAGTGTTGTAGCATTCACAGCTTCTGGAAACAGGTTGTTCCACTGGTTAATTAGTTGTATCAGGAAGTTTCTCCTTAGTTCTAGGTTGCTTCTCTCTTTGATTAGTTTCCATCTGTTGCTTCTTGTCCTGCCTTCAGGTGCTTTGGAGAATAGCATGACTCCCTGATCTTTGTGGCAACCCCTGAGATATTGGAACACTGCTGTCATGTCACCCCTCGTCCTTCTCTTCATTAAACCAGACATACCCAATTCCAGCAACTGTTCCTTATATGTTTTAGCCTCTAGTCCCCTAATCATCTTTGTTGCTCTTCTCTGTACTCTTTCTAGAGTCTCAACATCTTTTTTACACCATGGTGACCAAAACTGGATGCAGTATTCCAAGTGTGGCCTTACCAAGGCATTGTAAAGTGGTATTAACACTTTTTAAATTTTATTTTATTTTAATTCCATTTATATCCCGCCCTTCTCTGAAGACTCAGGGCGGCTTACAAGCTTAGCAGTAGCCTTCATTCTATGTATATGCCTGCTTATTAGGGCTTTCACACACACCCCCAAGCGGCATTATTACAAAGTCAGCTTAATTGCCCCCAACAATCTGGGTCCTCATTTTACCTACCTCGGAAGGATGGAAGGCTGAGTCAACCTTGAGCCTGGTGGGATGTGAACCTGCAATAATTGCAGGCAGCTGGTGTTACTTAAGGAGGCATTAGCCCACTGCTCCACCAAGGCTCTCTTCATGTGATCTTGATTCTATCCCTCTGTTAATGCAGCCTAGGGCTGTGTTGGCTTTTTTGGCAGCTGCAGCACACTACTGAATATTTTAGTTAAAAAAAATACAGGCCAAGCTTACTTTAAAACAGGGGTGTCAAACTCGCAACATCATGTGATGTGTTGTGACGTATCGTAACTTTTTTACCTTTGCTGGCAATGGGGTGGGTGTGGTTTTGCTATGATGCATCTGGCCTGCAGGCCGGCAGTTTGACACCCCTGCTTTAGAACTACAATTTTCATGTGTTTCCTGCCTCAGATTGGAACCAAAGTATTGCATTGGTAGAGCAGATGGATCAATGTTCTGACCCAATAATAAGGTAATTGTGTATATGTTGTACTAAAAAATTGCTCCTTCTGAAGCTGATTTGCCTTCATGAAGCAACTATTAGGGATTCATTATACTATTTCTATCAAATGTAAGGCAAATTTTTCCAGCTTGGTGTCTTTCATTTATGTGGTTTTCAGTTTCCAGAAATCTTAGCAAAAATTATGCTGGTGAAAATCTGCACATTTTGTGTATGCCAAGGTTGAGGAAGATTGTGATAAGCTGTTGAACTGGGATCAGATTCAAGCTTGCATTCAGCCATGGAATTCATTGATGACTTTCAACCAGGTGCCTAGCACAATCTACATTACAGCTCTTGTTTTGATAATAAAATGAGGGGGCATATTGTCTAGAGCACAGGTCGACAACCCGTGGCTCCGGAGCTGCATGTGGCTCTTTGAGCCTTCTACTGTGGCTCCCAGTCCTCCTCCGCCATTTGCAGAGACAGAGAGAGGCACTTGTGCTTCCCTTCTCTCTCTCTCTCTCTCTCTCTCTCTCTCTCTCTCTCTCTCTCTGTCTCTCTCTCTCTCTCTCTCTCTCTCTCTCTCTCTCTCACACACACACACACACACACACACACACACACTTTTACTTACTTAGTGGGGGAAGAGGACTGGCAGACCAAGGGCAGGAGAGAGCCAACCCAATCAGAATGTGTGTCAGCTTGTAGGAGAACAGCATGAAGCCAGCTTGCCAGGTGAGCAGAAGATCGGAGAGGGAGGGAGGGAGAGGGGGAGAGAGAGAGAGAGGGAGGGAGAAAAAACTCATGCACAGCAGCCTCTTATTTCTTTTTAATTAAACTCTTCAATCAAGCCCCCCCCCTGCGCACACACACAAATTTTCCGGCTCCCAGTGTTTTCTTTTCTGTGGGAAACAGGTCCAAGTGGCTCTTTGAGTGTTTAAGGTTGCCGACCCCTGGTCTAGAGTTTATATAAGAAAAAAAGGCTATAAAGATAATAAATAAGAATCTTTACAGGGTCTCAAAGAGGTATTTTTTCCTGTCCTTTTTAAGACATCAAGGATTGAATAAAGAAACTCATGAGATCAAGTCTTGTCATGCCCATCTTTAAGATTATGTGATAACTATAATCATGAGTGTTTTATTTGTTTTGATTGCAAAATGTCTTCCATCAACAACTTCAGTGATCTTATAAGTGAGACAAATAGCATTTTCATTTTAAGAAGAATGAAGCCTGAAATGGGATGCCTTTGTATAAATTGCCTATTTAAATTTTTGTGTATGACATTGCTTGTCTCATTTGTCATTGAGGTTTGCTTTTCATTTTGAGTTTAAAAGCTTTTAAGGAACATAAGCTTTTCTGACTTTACTGAACTGTAGGTGGACATTTTCATTCAAGCTGAAAATCTAGGTCAACTATTCATAAAAATAACTCAAGTGTTCATTGTATAAAAGGTATAAGCCTCCAGCAATTGAAGCAAGTGATTTCGTCTTTGCACTTTCTTTCTTGAACTTTTAATCATTATCACTAACAAATTTAACATCTCATTTACTGTGTACAGTCACAATTTTTATGTGAATATGATTGCTGGAAGAGCTACAGAGATAAAGTTACAGACATAATGGACATATAGTAAATAAATTATTTGTATAGTAATGATGGGTTTGAATACAAACAGAAATTCAGTGCATTCGTTCCCCAAAAAGAATATATAGCAGTGGTCAAAATAATATCTAATTCATAAAGTAAAGGATGGAAAAATGTACATTTTCTGTTTGTCTAAATATTAGACTATCATGGGACTAAGCTGAGCTGTTAGAAATATATCCTACCCAGGTGGTTTCTTTTATGGAATATGTTTTTTCAACAAGGTTTTAAATAACATGTTTTCTTTCAGGAAAAGAGATAAAGATATTTTGTAGCCAAAAAACAAAACAAAAAAATTGTGTAAATTCTGCAGAATTTATTCAAGAAAGAATGGGGTGGAGAAAGAAAGATAAATTAGAAGAGGTTTATAGCCATAAAGTATGCAGTTAAAGGCTGTCTCAGACCTGAATTTGCAGATTTGTCTAATTGACTTGAAATGTCACACAGCAGTCGAGGACAAACAGAATTATTCCAGCCACATCTGAAAAACCCCTAGACTGAGTTTGCATTCCTAGACTGAGTTCGCATTGACAAACTCAAGTAAATATTCATACCTGTAGGATTTCATATTTTGTGATCCCATCCATTTCAACCTAGTGAAACTACAGCATGTTGAAATTCCATTTTATTTGCATGCAACAGTTTAAAGAGGTACAGCATGGTTTAGTACTGTACTTTTTCCCCAATAGAAGACATTTCTACTGTTAGATATTGCCTTTATTTTCCTTACATTTTTTGCCTATGGATACTGCCTCTCTGATATCTCTTGTTTTTTAGTGTGCCTCCATTTTGTGTACAACCTTGTCAATGCTCACTATAGAGTTATTAGGGGGAGTGATACATACAAAACGAGAGAGGCCATATCACGGGAAAAATATCAAGATAATTTGCTAGCCCAAGGTCTCAGGACTCTGTTTTTCCCCAGACGTGATATTATCTGTCCCTCTCCAATCCTAACAGCTGTTACGTTGTATCAGTAACTTTTATCCCCAATTTACAGAATTATTTGGGTTGTAAATGTGTACGAGCATATTTGCCTTATAAATATGTAACTATAAAAGGCTACAATTATAAAACCATGTTTTAAAAACATTGCTCTTAGGAAGGGAAATCCATTTGAACTTCAAAGCCCCAGTTCTTTGCTATCCTTTTCTTCTTTGCTTTGTGAATTCCCATTTAGACATAAAAGAGCTTGTCTTTTGGGGTGGATATTTGGAAAGAACAGCTAATGCTGAAAAGAATCCTTTGTTCTTGCTGGGGATTGGTAGGGAAAATCAGTCCTGAATTGGTAATTCCCTTTCTCTGCCCTGCACTACAAAGAATGCTTTGTGATCCAGTCTAGCAAATGAATGGGCAAAGCATAAACAAACAAATGGAGGACCCTGACATTTTAAAGACAGGATTTTGAATGTTTTCAATGGCCACAGCGTCCACCTCCTTTTGTTAGCTAAATGCTTTTTACAAAAAGTTTTAAACTTAGTTAATAATCAAAGCAGTATGTCATCCAAAATCAGGTTTACAAATTATTAGGGTTGCTACTTCATATGGATCCAAATAGTCAGAAGGTACAAATTATTATTATTTTTTTTACTAGTAAAGTCCATCCCTTGATGACTTGCCACACAGAATCTGTAATATATTATGACATTTGATTTATAGATACATAAATGCATGTTAAGCAAGCATTACTTGTTCTTATTGCACCATCAAACAAATGGAGGACCCTGACATTTTAAAGACAGGATTTTGAATGTTTTAAATGGCCACAGCGTCCACCTCGTTTTGTTAGCTAAATGCTTTTTACAAAAAAGTTTTAAACTTAGTTAATAATCAAAGCAGTATGTCATCCAAAATCAGGTTTACAAATTATTAGGGTTGCTACTTCATATGGATCCAAATAGTCAGAAGGTACAAATTATTATTATTTTTTTTTACTAGTAAAGTCCATCCCTTGATGACTTGCCACACAGAATCTGTAATATATTATGACATTTGATTTATAGATACATAAATGCATGTTAAGCAAGCATTACTTGTTCTTATTGCACCATCAGTTGTCTCAAAGTAACAACAAAATTTTCATCTAAGGGTCAAAAGACAAGAGGGCAGCTCCTCCTCAGTCCATATCTTGAAGCTGATCGAACTTTCTCCAATCCTGGCCATAAAATTGTGGCCTCCATCACATCAGAGGCATAAGGCTTTTTAGGGAGCTCAGGAGATGTCTAGTATTCATAATGCTGGCTTGCAACAGAACAAGGAAGAATCTCAGAAGAGATAGGAGACTTCCATCTCTGCCCTCTACTACAGTATCTGCTGCCTGAGGCAACGGCCTCCTTCTCCTTTAGAGCCTAGCCAACACTGCAAAATTTTGTTCCTCTGCTTGCTATGCTATACTGGCACTTCTTTGAGACTTTCCTCCGCCACTCTCAATTGTCATTCTTTTTTGTGGATAATTATATAGCAAGCACAAATTGTTTTTCTTAACCACCCCACACCCAGGGGGTTGGATGTGACAATTTCAGTGTCTTAATAAGTACCCAACATTTTTCAAGGCCATTCATTATTCAGAATCTTATTCCCCATAATCAGATGCCAAGCTATAGAAAAGGTTGGATTTGGGGAGTCCTTACTGCACATTGAAAGGCTGTGTGCTGTTCACACAGTGGCTTTGATGGACTGCATATTAAATAGTGAATGTCTTTGATTTCATAGAAAAGCAGTTATAAAGACCAGTTCACACAACCTCTGCCACACAGTAACAAATATGTAAGATTTTTTTCCCCTGAAACTGTTTTGATTAATAAAGAGATTGTTGGATTGTTGTGCCCACTCGCTCCATTTCCTGATAAGCATATGGAAAAGTCTGCCATTATTTTAACTGCCTGCCCCCTTTGTGTAGCTTTTGGGAAACAAGGTCTTGCAACATATCCAGCTTCCAAATAATAGTAATCCTGGATTGTTAAGAATTTACAGATTATGAAAAGAAGAGCTGTTAACTTTTGGAATAGTTTTTTATTTGTGAATCTATCAAGCTCATACTATAAGTTTTGCTTTTAAACCCTTTCTTTTTTGATCATGTGTGAGCAGTCAATGATCCCAGGCCCAGCTTGGCCCCTGGTCCCTTTTGTATTTTGTAACCTTTGAATTTTCTTTTGATCACCAATGTTGAAAACATGTGGCATAACTTCCATCATTTTGAGATAGGAAACTCACCAAAGTATGTAGCGTGAACTTTATAGCATGTAGCTATGCAGTATCACTGTTCTATTTACTGTGGCTCTATCTATCCTGCCTTAGATATTAATGTACATTAGTTCAGTAACTTTAAAACACAAGCCAGTCTTAACTGGGGCTTACTAACCTTTTACCCATTCATCTGGGTGGAGCCTAGTTTAACTTCAAAATCCTATCCTTATGGCACCACAGGGAACGTGTTGTTGCCTCACAAATCAAAAGCTTCAGTTTCTTGATGGGTGAATCTCCTTCCTTTTCCACTATTGAAATAGACTCTAATCATAAATGTCAGTTGACCTATCTTTGAAAATAAGAGTTTGTTCCAATTATAAAGTTGGGATAGGCCCTCTAATTTTAAAAAAATGCCCCTTTCTCCAAAGTGTTCAAGGAACAGGTTCTGAATTGTTTCCCAATCTATTAACTCTGTTCATTTGTTCTCTTTGTTATGTCGCAGGTTCTTCGCGCAGGAAAGAAGATGAGGCAAGTGAGTTCAGGAAAGCTCATGGTTTATTGCTTGCAGGATCTGAATTGAGAATTGGGCTGCAACTAGCAGTAATTTATAGCCTAGCCCCTAGGCAGTAGCCAATAGGTTTAAAGCAACCATTGCCGCCTAGGGACAGCCAATAGCAGCACTGGAGACCTGGAGTCTGGGTTGCTGGAGAGCTGTTAGCTGCTCCAGCTAACCTTGTGGCATTACAATTGAGCCCAATACATAACACTCTTACCTGGCATGATTCTATCAGTGGCCAATGAAGACTCAAATCCAATAGAAGAAAGAAGCTTGAGTAAAGAGATGTAAGGAGGAACACAGAATGGATTTTATTTTTATTTTTTTAATTTTAATTCCATTTATATCCCGCCTTTCTCCGAAGACTCAGGGCGGCTTACAAACTTAGCAGTAGCCTTCATTCTATGTTTATGCCTGCTTATTAGGGCTTTTTCACACACATCCAAGCGGCATTATTATAAAGTCAGCTTAATTGCCCCCAACAATCTGGGTCTACTGGATGGGATTTTTCCATCCAGTAGTCCTGCTGAGAAGTTCATTGGGGCAATAAAAAACTGAATTCCTAATGATAATGTTTGCCTTCTAGTGTACTAAAATACAGGAACTCTTGTAGATAAGCACTGCCCTAACAGTTTTACCAAAAGTGTATTTTTTTGATATCAGTTGCTTTGTCACAAACCATTAATCTCCCCCAAATGTTGTCTACCTATCTCCACATTGGGGCTCTGGCAAGAAAGCCCTAATTCCAAGATGGTTTTATATCTACTGCTTGTTGTTGAACAGAATATTATTTTGCCTACAACTTATTTTCCCAGACAGTAGAAAGTCTTGAGCAGCCCTTAATTCAGGGCTGAACTTTTTTATGCCCCAGAGAATTTTATCTCTATATTATTCTGACCGCAAAGGATTGTATGAGGTATGCCCATCAGTGCAGTGTGGAGCTGGATCAGAAACATTTCAGCTTTTTTTTTTGAAAGGTTTATTTTTAGCACAAACTTGTGCAGTGTGTTGCAGTCTAGGGATGAAAAGAGTAAGGTTGCAACTGAGAGCCTTGCCTTAGATCTACCGAGGTCAGATTCTTATGTACATTCAGATTTGTACATTCTTATGTACAAATTAGCTCTGCATACCTTCATACACATACGCATATGCACTGAGAGAGAGCGACTGAAACCAGACCTATAAGTGCCCTGTTTACAGGCTTCTTGAATCTCTTCTGGTAGCAAATACACAGAGAATTGCGGCTGCAGTCACAAGCTCTTTGCAGAGATTCTACCCATACATGTATATTGGAGGACCATCTGGGGAAAACACACAAGCGCCATCTGGTGGAAACTAAAAGATGCTGACGCGAGCTCTGCCTTTCTACATGATACTTGTACTGTGAGCCCTTTATGCAGAGAGGTGGGAAGCAGACATGCAGTTGCAAGTGTCAGAAGGCCATTATGGACAAAGGAATAAGAAAACTGAATTAATTAATTCACACCATCTCTTTTAAATTCTCAGGGATAGGGTTTTAAAACAAATGTTGTACAGTCTCCCCTGTAGCTCCAGTCTGTCAAATTATGAAATCAAATTATAACGGCTAAAGAAGTAAATAAAACAATGAAATAAAGGCAGTAGCAAACATCTCCTTTTACAATTTCTCTCTTCAACATCTGAGCCTGGAATGGAGACTTATGCAGCTGTAGATATGTTCCTTTAGAGTAGCTAATTTGTTTGCTTGCTACCTGGCATTCCTGTTGAATGGGATGCTTCCAATCCCTGTCTGAGCTGTTTTGAAGGCCAGGCCTCTTCAAAGGTTTAGGAAAGTTTTATAGACTTGAATAGAGAATTCCAGCAACCGAATGTTTTTTTTGCTTTTTTTTCTTGGGGATTAGGTCATCAGTTACATTCATATTATTGGTTTGTCCTCCCTTGGAAGGGAAGGACATTTAGACTTTCTTGGGAATACTAATGTATGTATATACAATATACTTTTTATTTATATAGTGAGGATGTATAAATGTCTCTGAAGAATAGGAAGCCCTATATTTCCTAACATTCCATTCCATTCAAAAAACCAGAGCCATCTCAAACTGAGAGATGGGAGGCAAATAATAATAATAATAATAATAATAATAATAATAATAATAATAATAATAATAATAATAATAATAATAATAGTAAATTAATAATAAAAAACAATAAAAACAAAGCTAGAACCTGATAAAAATTACCAGGTATCAAAATTATGCTAAATATTAAGAAACCTCAGAATTAAATGGACACCATGTAAGTGAATACTGTAGGTTTTCCTTTATTGGAGGGAGAATCTATAGAATCACAAATCTAGAATGCTCTTCTGCATTGAATTCCTTCACTGAATCAAGATAGAATTAGCAATAGCAATAATACTAACAATAGCACTTAGGCTTATATACCACACTTCAAAAAAGGGGAAAAATGGATCCAGGAAATTACAGACCTATCAGCCTGACCTCAATACCTGGGAAAATTCTGGAGAAGATAAACAACGAATCAGTGAACACCTAGAGGCAAACAAAGTCATTACTAAAAGCCAACATGGGTTTGTCAAAAACAGATCATGCCAGACAAATCTTATTCTTTGACCAAGTGACAAAATTCGTGGATCAGAGGAATGCTGTGGATATAATTTATTTGGACTTCAGTAAGGCGATGATAAAGTAAATCACAACCTACTACTCAATAAGACAGAACAATGTGGGTTAGACAGCACCACCACCAGATGGATTTATAGCTGGCTGACTGGCCGTACTCAGTGTGTGGTCCTCAATGGAACCACATCTACATGGAGGGAAGTGTGTATTGGGGTGCCCCAGGGCTCTGTTCTGGGCCCAGTGCTCTTCAACATCATCAAAGTTTTGGACGAGGGGACAGATGGGGAACTCATCAAATTTGCAGATGACACCAAGCTGGTAGGAATAGCCAACACTCCAGAAGACACTTAAGATACAGGAGGATCTGGACAGACTCGAACACTGGGTGCTATCTAACAAAATGAAATTCAATGGTGAAAAAAGTAAGGCTCTACATTTAGGCAAGAAAAAACAAATGTATAGGTATAGTATAGGGGGTATGTTGCTCAAAAGTAGTAACTGTGAAAAGGATCTCGGAGTCCTAGTGGACAATCACTTATATGTGAGCCAGCAGTGTGCTGCAGCTACCAAACAAGCCAACATAGTGCTAGGTTGCATTAACAGAGGGATAGAATCAAGATCATGTGAAGTAATAATACCACTTTACAATTCCTTGGTAAGGCCACACTTGGAATACTGCATATAGTTTTGGTCACCATGATGTAAAAAAGATGTTGAGACTCTAGAAAGAGTACAGAAAAGAGCAACAAAGTTGATTAAGGACTGGAGGCTAAAACATATAAGGAACGGTTGCTGGAATTGGGTATGTCTAGTTTAATGAAGAGAAGGATGGGGTGTGTGGTGTGGACATGATAGTAGTATTCCAATATCTCAGGGGATGCCACAAGGAAGAGGGAGTCAAGCTATTCTCCAAAGTGCCTGAAGGCAGGACAAGAAGCAACAGATGGAAACTAATCAAGGAGAGAAGCAACTTAGAACTAAGGAGAAACTTCTTGAAAGTTAGAATAATTAACCAGTGAAACAACCTGTCTCCAGAAGTGGTGAATGCTCCAACACTGGAAGTTTTTAAGAAAAGACTGGACAGCCATTTGTCTGAAATGGTATAGGGTTTCTTGCCTGAGCATGGGGTTGGACTAGATGACCTCCAAGGTCCCTTCCAACTTTATTATTTTTATTTTTATTTTTATTTTTATTATTATTATTATTATTATTATTATTATTATTATTATTATTATTATTATTATTATTATTATTATTATTATTATTCTCACTGGGCAATTTACATGTAGAAGCATTGTTTGCATATTGCCTCCAACAATCAAGGTCCTCATTTTACTAACCTCAGAAGGATGGAAGACTGAGTCAATTTTGAGCGAGTCAATTTTGAGCCAGTCAGGATCGAACTCATGACTGTGGGCAGTTTGCCTACAATGCTGCATTCTAACCACTGCACCACCAGCACTCAGGGTTGATTTCTGAGATTATTTTCTGAATGAACAATTCTGTGATTGTTGTGTTGCGTTATGCTCAGTAATGAGAATGTATTTATTTATCTGGAAATGTGACATTTAACAATTACTAATAGATCAACAAACATAGAGGTATCTGAGCCCAAGACTTATGACTTGCATTGAAGATAGTTCCATTATTTGGTTTCAGGAAAGGCCACTGAATTAAAATGCTGAAAATTGCTTGTTTATATTTGGGGACACCGCCTAAATGAGGAACATCTATTCTAACACTGAAAAGTACTATAGCTATTGTTATCTTTCAAAAGATGTATTCATCCTTCAAAGATATCGTTATGCTAGATAGCACTCGCTGATTTTCAAGATGCTAGTCCTGATTCCTTTGAGGTGGGCAGCCATATAAAATGGTTGAGACTGAGATACCATGAGATTAGCAAATCCCATGAGATTTGAGGCATATTTTTACATTCAGTTTTTTAAAATTACCTTTTGATGCCTGCAACATTGCATTAAATCATACAGTGATACCTGGCATCTGTAAAAGTAACCGGCCTCTGCCTTAAACAAAGCATATTTAAATGCGGGACGTGGTGGCTCAGTGGGTTAGGACACTGAGCTTGTTGATCAGCAGGTCGGCAGTTTGGCAGGTCGAATCCCGAGTGCCACGTAACAGAGTGAGTGCCTGTTACTCGTCCCAGCTTCTGCCAACCTAGCAGTTCGAAAGCACGTAAAAATGCAAGTAGAAAAATAGGGACCACTACGGTGGGAAGGTAACAGCATTCTGTGCACCTTTGGTGTCTAGTCATGCTGACCACATGACCACAGAGACGTCCTCGGACAAGTGCTAGCTCTTTGGCTTTGAAACGGAGATGAGCACTGGCCCCTAGAGTTGGAAATGACTAGCATGCATGTGCGGGGGAACCTTTACCTTTACCTTTATGCTTGGATACTATTTTGCCACAAAATGGGACCTTTGTGAAAACAGTATTGTTTATATCAATTAAGCATGGAGAAAATCCTACTGATTTGTACCCAATGTTTGTGCTGCTTTGCCAGAAAGGTTAGGAATATCATATGTGAAGTGTGCAGTTAAATGTTGTGCATCACATTTAGGAAGAGAAAAATTGTCAGTTATTTTGATTTGTTTTGTCTGATACTATATTAGATCAGGGCTATGATATTTAAAGTGACCGAAAAAACATTGGATCAGTTTAATAACTGAAACCAATGTCAGAATTTGTGGCAGACATAGAACATAAATGGGATGGTTGAAAAGGACCTTGGAGGTCTTCTAGTCCAACTCCCTGTTCGAGAAGGAGATCCTTTGAAGACAGGCTCAAAGAACAATAAAAAGGGACCACTAAAGAGGAATCAAGGATACATGAAGATCTGGATCTAGAGAAGATATACCTCTAACACCATTTTCTTGAGCACAGGTTCTCCTCAGGGCTGTGTCCTAAGTCCACTGCTCTTCACCCTGTTGACCCATGAATGTTGTGCTAGGTTTGCCATCAACCATATTGTGAAGTTTGCAGATGATACAACAGTAGTGGGCCTTATTCATGATGACATTGTGGATGCTTACCGCAAGGAGGTTGAGGGGTTGGTGAACTGGTATAAGGAAAACAGCCTAGTTTTAAATACTGGAAAAACCAAAGAGATGATTGTCGATTTCAGAAAAGGCAGGTACAGCCACACTTCTCTGTGCATTAATGATTAACCTGTGGAGATGGTTACCAGCATAAAATTCCTGGGTGTGCAGCTAACGAATAGGCTGGCTTGGTTGCTCAACAGCGAGATACTGGTGAAGCGGGCACAGCAGCACCTGCATTTTCTGCGTTGCATGAGAAAAGCACATCTTCCTTCTCCTATCCTTACCACTTTCTACAGGGGGATGATCGAGAGCATCCTGTCATACAACATCACAGTCTGGTTTGGAAGCATCACTGCTTCAGACAGGAAGGCGGTGCAGAGAGTGGTGAGGATGGCTGAAAAGATCATTGGCAGTTCCCTCCCTCCCATCCAGGAGATAGGACAGAAGCATTGCTTGAGCAGGGTCCGTAAGATTATCTGGAACACTACTCATCCTCTTCATGACCTGTTTTCCTTGTTACCTTCTGGGAGGAGGCTTCGTGGTATCTGTAGCAGAACATCCAGATTCAGCCATAGTTTCATTCCATACAGCATTAATCTTGTGAACTCTTAAGCATCTTCCTTCTGTTATATATTCAAGATGGACAGTATTTAATATTTATTTGTTATGTATATGTAGGGTGTGTGTCTATGCATGTGTTGTATATAGTATGTTTAGGTGTGTCATGTATGTGTTTCACTGAGAGCGGGCAACTACATTTCATTTTTGATGTGTGCCGTTGTGCCCACAGTAAAAAAAAAGACAATAAAGGTTATCTTATCCTGTCCTATCCTGTCCTGTCTGTCTTATCTTGTCTTGTCTTGTCTTACCTTACCTTATGTTACCTTACCCTACCTTACCTTACCTTAGCAATGTTTTCTATTCCTTTTCAGGAGGAGCAATGTCCACTGTATGAGTGGAGTCAATCAGTAATTTTTGCATGGAAAGTATACCTTCTGCTGTAGAATCATGGTTCTTTCCTGCCTATGGGGGTATACAGTAATGATCATAGGCCACATTTGAACCTGCTGGACATTACAGTACATGTGTAGTACATCTTCAGAAGCTAGGATTTGCGGGGCCATGTGTACATATATAGAGAGAAGGGAGTGCAAAGAGAAAAGAACTGATGCTTTTTAAATTCATTGCTCTTTTAATATTTCCATTTGTTGCATAGTTCTTTTTAAAATGTATTTGTTTGTGATCAGTTCATTTGTTTTTCTGTTGATTTCAAAGAGTGATTTGACCGGTCTTCTATTGTTTGTACTTCGTAACTCAAAGATATGATAATATGAACTCCCTCCCCTTACATGCTGTAGTAGTCCAAGGGTATCTAACCTTGGCAACTTTAAGACCTGTGGAATTCTGGGAATTGAAGTCCACAAGTCTTAAAGTTGCCACTGTTGGACACAACCTGCTCTAGTCTGAAAATCTTTCTGTGACTCTTTCTATAGCCTAACCCAGGGGTAGGCAACCTTGGCTCTTTTATGACTCGTGGACTTCAACTGCCAGAATTCCTGAGCCAGCCATGCTGGCTCAGGAATTCTGGGATTTGAAGTCCACGAGTCATAAAAGAGCCAAGGTTGCCTACCCCTGGCCTAACCTTTCACTCAAAATATTTGCATGCTGTATCTCTTCTGCCTTCCCTGTGATCTTTCAATGACTTTTATCCATAGGGTTTCCTCCATTTACTACTGTACACTCCAATGGTCCCATTGGGCAAGATAGTTCTTCATTTCCCAGCTGAGCCAACAATGAGGCGGGGCAGGCCTGTTTTTGAATTCTGCAAAGAACTGGGGGTAGAAGTGCCCTGAATATTTACTTTCCCCAATTGTATTCTAATCATTGAGCAAAAAATAGTTTGTCTTCCTGGTCTTAGCACACCTGACCTGTGCAAAATAAAGTCTACTTCTAGCCAAGCTCGATCCCTAATGATTACATGGGGATGTCCATGTTGCTTTTTGGCAATGATATGGGAATGTATTCCAGTTTTTTTCAAGTTTCCACTCTAGCCAACACTTATGGGATTTTATGGTGCTAACCAGATCTGATCCTACTTTTCAACATGTCAAGGTTAGCCAGGGGCTGCTATCTGTAAAACATGTTGACATTGCTGACATTTATCGCAGTGCAAGCATATTTGAAATCAAAAGTGAAGAAAGAATTCGGCAGTTTGTTAATACTCCCCTCCAAAAATCCCACATTTCACAATTGGTTTTAGTTGCTGTTACCAGAAATAAAAGCATGATGTCATTTGGCTTACTTTTCACTCCCTTGCCCTAAATCAGACCTGTGTGTCTCATGGTTTAAAACAGAGCAGTGAACTTGCGAAAAGGGAGGGTTGTTTTTGTACTTGAGATTTACAGCTTTCTTTTATCTCTCATTGGTTCACAATAGATGTTTTTCAGCAAGCACAGAAAGGGTGACCTCATGTTAAAGCTCTGGAAGCTTTCCCCCAAATTAGGATATAGGAATGTCAGAGCATTCCATACCCAATGGTTTTAGTTTTGATTCCCTGAAATGATGCAGAATATGAGATGGAGGCAAACAGTTGGGTATTATTTAAAAAAAATGGAAATTTTTCAGGGCTCCTAGGACACAGAATACTTTAATAGCAACAACACTGATAGAATATTGACCGTCCATATACAAACAGGAGAACTGGCAAGCTCAGAGGATTTTACAGAGCCAACTTATTTTACTAATAAAAGAGAATATTTGTAGCTCAGTGTTGACATGATAGGTCCTTGATGCTCTGTTTTCTTGCAGAGGTTTCACTACGCAAACTAGGTAACTGTTGTGATACAGCATCAGCCTGTGGATTCAGCAGCTGAGTCGGACAATTCTGAAGAGGAGGAGGAGGAGGGGTTTGGAGAGCCTTTGGTGTCAGAGGAAGGTTCTGATGCACCGCAGAACTCTCAGCCAGGCCCCTCCCATCTTGTTCCTCCTCAGACCCAGCTGTGTGAGCCTGAAAGATTGGAAGAAGACGATCCACAGCTGGCTCTGTTCAGGGACGTTAGGAGCAGGAGGCAATCCAGCAGAACTGAGCAAAGGAAAGCAATGAGGCAACTCGGGAGAAGGCAATGAGAAGCCACGCCTTGAGGCTGCTGTTTAAAAAGGGAATGTGTGGGAGGTGCTGGTTGCTGAAGGCAACTGTTTGAAGAGCTTCTGATAAAGTCTTGGTCTGTATTTGTTTAACTTTTGTTTGAACTTTTTTCTTTAGCTTTTGCAAATAAATTTGGTTGGATTAGTTCCAGCCTATTAAATATAAAAAGGGGTTGTCCCTGACATTCCAACAGGGCCAGTCATAGGCTGGAACAGAACAGTAACATCATCAGTTTGTATAATAAAAAGTACATTACCTAAGTAAAATACTTTTAAAAAATATTTTAAAAGTACAACCCAGTAATGATGGAGAAGACTCAGTGGCTTTATAATGCTTCTTGAACCAAACAGAATGGAGGATTTTGGTGGAATCTTCCCTGCTGTAATATTTTGTGGCATATCGCACTCTACTTGATAATTGCTCCTATGTATATGCAGTGGCGTAGCGTGGGGGGTGCAGGGGGGGCCGGCCGCACCGGGCGCAACATCTGGGGGGGCGCGCTCGACGGCGCCGGGATCCGGCAGGGCGGAGGCACCGGAGCCCCAGCCGGGAAGGGCCTGACGCCCCACACACACACACACACAAACACACAGCGTGACTCCTCCTTCGGGCCGCTCCGACCGGAAACTCCATAGGCCACAAGTCGGAGGCGCTCTTCTTTGCCCAGCCTAGAAGGCTCCGGGGAGCCAGGCCCGGCTGGAGCTCCTTTAACTTTTGCCAGGCGGCCTCCGCTCCCCCGAGACGTTTACCTCAAAGCGCCCGAGGCTGGAGCTCTTGGAGCGCGATTTCTTGCGGAGATAGACGGAGAAAAACCTGCGCACCGTGAACTTCTTCGTACTCGTGTCCATCGCTAGGGCACGCCGTTCGGCCCGCACGCCGCAGCCATCCGAGGAAGGCAAGGAAGAGGGCACGTCTCCCTAGGCTGGCCACGGTCCTCGGGCAAAGTCATCCGGTCCCTGGGGCGAGCCGAGTCCCACCGAAGACAGCCTTCGCCAAGGCAGGGGCGATCAACTTACCGGAGCGGCTTTTTTTCCCCCCCGCCTGGGTTTACATTTCATGGCTGCAAGCCCAACTCTCTTCCTCTCCGCCTCCTCCGCCTCCTCCTCCTCCCCCCCCACGGTCCTCTCCCGCCCAATCGGAACCGGCTTTTTCTGCCCGGCGGAAGCCACCGGTTGTCCAGAGAGCTCCTCTCCGAGCGCTAGCCCTGCGGAGAGGCCAGGAAGGTGAGGGGGGGACCGGGCTTGTCTCGGCTTGTCCCTCGCCGTAAAAGGAGCCGGTCAGTTTCCTCCTGGCTTCCGGAGCGCGCTAGAGAAGGGAAGCGCGCCCCGTTGCCGCTCGCCGTGGGTTGGGAACTGCAGCGCGGAGAGAGCTATAATTATCTGGGCCTGGGAAGGGATGAGTCCTCCTCACAAAAGGAGATTCCCCTGGGTAACAGGGGTCGGCAACCTTGGCTCTTTTATGACTCGCGGACTTCAACTCCCAGAATTCCCGAGCCAGCTACGCTGGCTCGGGAATTCTGGGATTTGAAGTCCGCGAGTCATAAAAGAGCCAAGGTTGCCGACCCCTGCAGTGGCGTAGCGTGGGGGGTGCAAGGGGGGCCGGCCGCACCGGCCGCAACATCTGGGGGGGCACACTCGCACTCGCAGCTCTCTGCCCCTGCCTGGCTCACTCTCTCTCACAGCAGTGCTGGCTGTGCGAATCCGATCCAAGCCGCCGGGTCACTGTCCACTGTGGAGGGGGGGTGCCAGGCGTGCGGTGCGGTGCGGAGAGAGAGCGAGGGACTATCTGGGGGAGGGACAGTGCAGCGGCCACCCAGCAGGTTAGGGGGCGCAAATTACTTGCCTTGCCCCGGGTGCTGACAACCCACGCTACGCCACTGTGTATATGCAATATCTTTGAATAAGCCTGTTATGTATTGAGATAAGTTGCTTGTAAACTGTGTTTGCAACGGTTAACAGCCGTTACGGTTAAACTCCAGACAGCTGGTCTCCAGAGTTGTTACTTTGCATTTTAAGGTGGGAAGTTACTGTTTAATCTCATTGGCTGCTGACTAGTGGCAGCCCAGATAAATAGAAGCTGAGCAGCGTTTGGGGCTGCTTCTGTAGTATGAATAAAGACGTGACTGTTTCACCATTCTGCCTTGTTGTCTCACCAAACCAAGAAGGTGGGATGTGCTCCTCAAGTAGAAGACAGAGGTCACTAGGGGGCGAGACCAGCACCTGAGCCTGGCAGGAACTATGCTCCCCCCCTTGGTCTGCCGGCAATTCACGCAGAGACCGCGATGCCCTGAGGATCCGTCCTAGGGCTAGCACAGCAGCACAAGACATTGCGAGGACAACGAAAACTCACCATGGCCAAAGTTGGAAAATTGCCGGAGTTCGATGTAGTGCCTCCTGAGAGGTGGAGTTCCTACATCTCCTGCATCAAGGTTAGCAAAGACAGCTTGAAGGCTGCTACGCTCCTATGCGTATGCGGCCTGGCTACATTCTATATAGCTGAGAACTTGCTTGCCCCGGCTACACTCGAGTCAATTGCCTATGCATATCTTAAGAAGAAGCTCAAAGACCATTTTGAGCCGAAACTCAAAATGGCAGCATGCGTTTGAGCAGCGGGAGCATCAGCCTGGAGAGTCTGCCACCGAGTTCATAGCCACTCTTCTCCAGGTGTCCCGGTTATTCAACTTTGCAGAACTTGAAGAAAGACTGAGAGACCGACTAGTCTGCGGATTCAGGAATCAAGGTCTCCAACAGAAATTATTTGCAAGAGACTCTTTCATTCCAAGAAGCCCTGAAGGAGGTGATGAAGCCGCTGGAGGAGCCGTCAAGGCCTTACAGCCCTCCAAGAACACTCCCAGCACAGAAACTGTCCACCACGAGGACGTCAAAAGGCCAGAAGACTCTGACACGGACCTTGGTGGTTGATCGGCTCCAGAAGAAGCCAGAGAGGAACCAGCTTGAGAAGGTAGTTCCCTCGATGTGCGGGCTGTGGAGGTCGTCATAGATGCTCGGAGTGCAGGTTATGCACAGCCTTGTGCTGGGTATGTGGCAAACAAGGCCACATTGCTGCTGTCTGCAAAGGTCGCCATGGGACATACCCCAAGAAGAAGTATTCAGGAAAGGTACTGGGGCCCCCAGGCAACACCAAGTTGGCTATCACTCCAGTCGAAGGAGCGTCTTCAGAACTGGAGCCCATCATCCCCTTAAAGAGAAGCTTAGGCTAAAGATCAAGCTTCAGGGAGTTCCATGTAACATGGAACTGGACACTATCTGTATTTTCCCAAGGAACGTTTAATCACATCTGCAGTTGTAGCAACAAACAAGTAAAACTCAGGCTGTGTAACCTGTTGCTGATGGACTTACAAAACTCCTGCATAGCTGTTAATGAGAAGCTATGCTCATGGTGCAGTTCAAGAGGTTTGAGGGTCTCTTGGACATCATGGTTGTCGAGGGCCACCGCACAAGCCTCATTGGCTTAGATTGGTTTGATGCCTTGGGCATCCAAGTAACAGGCATTCACAAAACGCTAGCAGTGGACCTGTCAGCAGTTTGCCAAGAGTTTGCTGATGTGTTCAGCCCAAACTTAGGAAAATACAAGGGGCCTCCAATTGCCCCCCACCTTGATCCTACCGTAACCCCAATATGGATCAAGCCTTGCTGAGTGCCTTTTGCCCTCAAGCCCAAAATCGATGCAGAGCTAGGCAAGCTGGTGCAACGGGGTGTTACAGCCAGTAGATAGTGGGGTGTGGGAGACCCCATAGTCACTCCACTTAAGGCCAACGGTGAGGTGCGCATATGTGCAGATTATTAGTGCACTATTAACAGAGTACTTCAACAACATGCATATCCGGTGCCTGTAGTCAGCCACATTTTGGCATCACTTTGTGAATGTCACGTATTCACAAAGTTAGACTTGGTGCAGGCCTACCAGCAACTGCCCGTGGATGATGCCACGGCAGAAGCTTAGACTATTGTCACGCACAAGGGAGCTTTCATGGTCAGGTGCCTACAGTTCGGGGTCAGTGTAGCCCCAGGGCTGTTTCAGGGAGTTATGGAGCACACACTCAAGAACATTCCAGGTGTGTGCCCCTACTTCAATGATGTTCTCATCACTGGGGAGTCAGAGGAGATTTTGTCCAAACAGCTCAAAGCCACCCTTCAGTGTTTCCACAGTGGGGCTGAAACTAAAAAAAGAAAAGTGCAAGATCGGGGTAGATTCAACACAATTCCTTGGGTTCTGCATAGATGCTGCAGGCATTCATCTGGAGGATTCCAAGCTCAAAGCAATCCAGCAGGCTCCCAGTCTGAAGGGGGAGCTTCAGGCCTTTTTAGGACTTCTGAATTTTTATCATGCCTTTCTTCCACACAAGGCCGCAGTGGCAGAGCCGTTACACTGGCTCTTGGACAAAAAGGCAAAGTGGCAGTGGACAAGTGTCCATGAGAAAAGCTTCTTGGCAGTCAAATCACTGCTGTCTTCAAACTCAGTACTCACCCATTTTCAGGAAAAGCTGCCTCTCCGCATTGCTTGTGATGCTTTGCCGTATGGGGTAGGAGCCGTGTTAAGTCACTTGTTGGCACACAGGAGATAGGCTCCCATCGCTTATTATTCTAGGACACTGTCTTCAGCAGAATGCAATTACCCACAAATAGACAAGGAGGCACTGGCCATAGTGGCCAGTATTAAGAAGTTTCATGATTACTTGTATGGCCGCCACTTCACGGTCTTCACGAACCACAAGCCACTTCTAGGGTTATTCACCACAAATAGACAGACACCTCATATCTTATCTCCACGAATGTTGAGGTGGTCTATCTTTCTCTCAGCTTATAGTTACAGCCTGATTCATAAACTGGGCAAAGAAATGGGCCATGCAGATGGCCCCAGCAAGCTTCCCCTGCCACATTTAAAGCCAGACCCTGCTCTGGCTGCTTGCATCCTGGCTATCCAGGACTTGTTGGAGTCTCCCCTTCATGCTGGGGATGCAGCTGCAGAAACAGCCGCTGAGAAGATGCTTAGCCATGTCTTGAACTGGGTGTATACAGGATGGCTTAACAAATGTCTGGGGCCAAACTTTCAGAGTTTTTTTATGAGGAAGGATGAGCTTTCTGCTCATAAGGGGTGCATCCTTTGGGGGAGTTGAGTCATAGTCCCGAGCTCTTTGAGGCCCAGTGTTTTAGAGTCTCTGCACGAGGACCATCCAGGAATAGTCCGGATGAAGGCACTCACGAGGAGCTACCTTTGGTGGCCTGGGCTGCATAAAGATATCAAGCTCAAGTTCATAGCTGTTTCACTTGTCAGCAATCAAGGCCAAAAATGCTGCAAGCCCCTGTCCACCGATGGGAAGCCATGCACGCTCCGTGGTCAAGAATCCACATTGACTTTGCCAGGCCCTTTCAGGGACAATGGTTCTTAGTTGTGGTGGACAGCCACTCTAAGTGGTTAGAGGTCGCACCAGTCCCAAATATGACTACTGCCAGGACCATCCAGGAACTGCACAGAATATTTGCAACCCATGGTCTACCCAACATGTTAGTCTCAAACAATGGGGCTCAGTTTACTGCTACAGAATTCCAGTCCTTCCTGAAGGCTAACCTGATAAGGCATGCCACTTCGGCCCCCTTTCACCTGGCCTCGAATGGCCAAGTGGAGCGAATGGTCCGTATGACCAAAGACTCCTTAAAGAGGATCATAACCGGTGACTGGAAGCACAGGCTAGCAGATTTCTTACTTTGCCAATGCACAACACCCTGCATTTTAACGGGCAGAATCCCAGCCGAACTGAGATGGGGTAGATGCTTAATTACTAAGCTGGATCAGCTGCATCCAGACAGAGTTGCTTCTGACACTGCACAGCCAAAAGCACCGCGATGCTTGCAAGTGGGTGACCGGATTTGGGCCCGGAACTATGGTCCAGGCCCAGGGGAACTGTGGGTGGTAGCAGTGATTGGTAAGGTGACGGGGCCACTTTCCTATGAAGTGGTCCTGGAAGATGGCAGGGTGATTTGGCAGCACATTGACCAGCTGTGCTGGAGACTAGTGAACCAACCACTGGCAAATGACTCGTTTCATAACCAACCCCAGGGGCAATTTAACAATGCCCCGTCTGCAGAGCCTGCAATTACTGATGGGACTCTCAGCCATGGAGAGGGGGAACTATTGGCAGGCAATTCAACCCCGCTTGCACATACTGCTCCCATTGAGAAGAACCGGCAACTGGTACCGATTGCCAGCTCAACGCAGACTGTACCACAAATGGACTTTGGCTCAGATCTACTGGAACAGGCCAGCCAAAGAGACTTGGGCAGATCTGAAGCAATCGGTTCTCAAGCCCCTGGTCTACCCAGCCTGGCAGGCGAACAGGTAGACTGGGAAGTTCCAGTGGCTCTGAGATGCTCGGAGCGACAGCGAAAACCACCAATGTATTTAAAGGACTATGTACATTGTTCAAGATTTGCACCATCTAGGAGTAAGGGGTGTTATGTATTGAGATAAGTTGCTTTTAAACTGTGTTTGCAATGGTTAACAGCCATTACGGTTAAACTCCAGACAGCTCGTCTCCTAAGTTGTTGCTTTGCATTTTAAGGTGGGAAGTTACTATTTAATCTCATTGGCTGCTGACTAGTGGCAACCCAGATAAATAGAAGCTGAGCAGTGTTTGGGGCTGGTTCTGTCGTGTTGAATAAAGACATGACTGTTTCACCATTCTGCCTCGTTGATGTCTCACCAAACGGAGAACTTAACAAAGCCATTTTGCCAAATGTTTGAAGAAACATACAATGCATACAGAAGTAGTCAATCCTTAGAATAAGGACCACACTGGGCAGAGTAATGATATAAACTGGATGGGAGACTAGGATTTTCTCTTCCCCCCCATTTTCTGGGCAGGAGGTTGGGGATTGTGTTAAATGTACTTTAAGACTTGTGCTATGTTTCTGTGACACTGACCTCAAAATGATAGAAGCCTGTCCTGATAGCTTTGGATAATTCTGCCACAAGAATTCACTGATGTATTGAGACCAGGTTCCAGGCTCTGGAGGGAAAAAATGACGCTGGAGTTACGTACATCTCTAGATCTGCAAGTTTGCCCATCCCTGGTTTATTGCAACACAGGGAAAACAAAGAAGCACTAGATTTTTTTAATGGGAACAACACCATTGACATCAATCACAAAATTTAGAAATCATTAGCATGCAACTCCTGTGATTGCCCAAAGTGATTGGGACTGAAAACATCTGAAGGTCTCCAGATTCTTCTTGTGGAGTTCCTTGTGCTCTAGGGCTTCAGATTTGCACCTCTGGTGAAGATAAATGAAAATAAAAATCTGCAACAAACAGTACATATGATATAAAGTAGGTATTTGTGGGGCCATGATTACCAAGGAGCTATCTGAAAGTGGGCAGTTTCTGCAGTAAAATGTCTCCTAGTGTTGTGCAGTTGATTGTTTGAATTGCAGCTTGCAACAAGTGCAAAAACATGCAGCTTTCTCTACATACTCACTTTAGACACTTCTGTATACACCAGGCCCAAGTAAACTGGGCAGTAGCATAAAAGCAAAAAGAGGTTACTTACATGAGGACTGCAGACTGAAGCTAGCTCTAGACCTTGATTGATCTAAATCAAAAAGGGTTGGCAAACTTTGTGTTGCCATGCAATCTCATGGGCTGGCCTGAACATGAAAGAGAAGAAACAAAGCAAACATTGTTCCCCACTCTGAAATCTCACTGAATTGTACTCTAGTGAGAGATAACTAGCATATTGTGGGATATTGTTTTTGCTCATTCAAGTTTTTGACCAAGGGAAATTCCAGAGTTCTGTTAGCTAAATTCCCCAGGTCACTGGGTTGATGTGTTCTTTACAATCATGTCCTACTGTTGATATCATTTCACTGGAGATGGGAGAGAACAAGAGAAGGAGTAAAGGTGGACTTGAACCTTGGACTTTGTAGACCAGATCCAAAACTTGACTTTAGTTATCATTTTAACTTTTCTGTAATATCTAACTCCAGGCAAAGAATCATGTGGCAGGGTAAAAAGACAACAGCTATATTTAAGTCTGGCAGACTTATTTTCTCCAAAGGCAATGAACTACCTTTTCTACCTACTTTGAAGGATCCTTTCTTAGTGCCTGGGTTTAATATGATTACTCCTTCTATGTGAATTACATAATCAGCCAAAATTAAAATCTTTCCACTAGATGGTGGTATTTCGATGCACACAAAACTCTGGATAGGACATCTGCTTTCATTATTGGTAGCTTGCTTTCTTAGCTTTACAAAATGGTTGTTAGTAGAATCACTGTTTAAATTATTACAACAATATGCCAAGGCACACATAACATTTGCTAATATAAACATTATTTAGACTTACCGAACTTGATGCAATCCTATATGTTCCACTATAGCCAATGTACAGAACAAAGCTGTACTACCTGGGATCTCCACTTTCTGGTCAGCTAGTAAGGAAATGAGGTGGCCATCCTCAGTCATGCCTAAATGTTGGGGTGTGGTTTGGTGATCAAGCAGGACATGACCCAGAATTTTAATGTCCTCATCACCACATGAGTAGAGATTTCTCTTTAGGAATCTCTGTCCTTAGGCATGTTGCAAAACCTGCCTTCTCAACCACTCAGAAGATGGAAGGACATTACAGCAGTACGGTATTAAAGAGAGAAAAGTTAGGTGCAAACCTTCAGGCAAGTCAACATGGAGAAAAGTCAAGATGATGGCCACAGCCATGTAATCAAAGCAAACAACCACAATTTAAAAAATCATGGTCTTCAAGGGCAGCTCCATTTAGAATGAGTTGCGATAATCCAATAGGAAATGTCCAGGGCATGAGTAACTACAAGGCTTCATGGTCTGGGGAAGAATGCAATATCTGCACAAAATGAATATGGCTATGGCTGCCAATTCTCCTCAAGCAAGAGCTAAGAGTCCAGGAGGACCCCCAAGTTGAACACTGTTGTTGTTGTTGTTAGCTGCGAAGTCGTGTCCGACCCATCGCGACCCTATGGACAACATTCCTCTAGGCCTTTCTGTCCTCTACCATCTTCTGGAGTCCATTTAAGCTCACGCCTACTGCTTCAGTGACTCCATCCAGCCACCTCATTCTCTGTCGTCCCCTTCTTCTATTGCCCTCGATCTTTCCCAGCATTAGGCTCTTCTCCAGTGAGTCCTTCCTTCTCATTAGGTGGCCAAAGTATTTGAGTTTTAGCTTCAGGATCTGGCCTTCTAAAGAGCAGTCGGGATTGATCTCCTCTAGGACTGACCGGTTTGATCACCTTGCAGTCCAAGGGACTCGCAGGAGTCTTCTCCAGCACCATAGTTCAAAGGCCTCAATTCTTTGGCGCTCAGCCTTTCTTATGGTCCAGCTTTCACTGCCATACATTGCAACTGGGAAAACCATAGCCTTGACTATACGCACTTTTGTTGACAGGGTGATGTCTCTGCTTTTTAGTGTGCTGTCTAGATTTGCCATGGCTTTCCTCCCCAGGAGCAAGCGTCTTTTAATTTCTTGCCTACAGTCCCCATCTGCAGTGATCTTGGAGCCCAGGAAAATAAAATCTGTCACTACCTCCATTTCTTCCCCATCTATTTGCTAGGAATTGAGAGGGCCAGATGCCATGATCTTGGTTTTCTTAATGTTAAGTTTCAACCCAAGTTTTGCACTCTCCTTCTTCACCCGCAACAAGAGGCTCTTTAGTTCTTCTTCACTTTCTGCCATTAGAGTGGTATCATCTGCGTACCTTAGGTTGTTGATATTTCTTCCGGCAATCTTAATTCCAACTTTTGATTCATCTAGCCCTGCCTTTCTCATGATGTGCTCTGCATATAAGTTAAATAGGCAGGGCGACAGTATACAGCCTTGCCGGACTCCTTTCCCAATTTTGAACCAATCAGTGGTTCCATGTCCAGTTCTCACTGTTGCTTCTTGACCCGCATATAGGTTTCTCAAGAGACAAATAAGATGGTCTGGTACTCCCATCTCTTTAAGAACTTGCCACAGTTTGTTATGATCCACACAATCAAAGGCTTTAGCATAGTCAATGAAGCAGAAGTAGATGTTTTTCTGGAACTCCCTAGCTTTCTCCATGATCCAGCGTATGTTGGCAATTTGATCTCTAGTTCCTCTGCTTCTTCGAAATCCTGCCTGTACTTCTGGTAGTTCTCGATCCACATACTGCTGAAGTCTAGCTTGTAGGATTTTAAGCATGACTTTACTAGCATGAGAAATGAGTGCAATGGTGCGATAGTTTGAACATTCTTTGGCACTGCCTTTCTTTGGAATTGGAATGTAAACTGATCTTTTCCAATCCTGTGGCCACTGTTGAGTTTTCCAAATTTGCTGGCAAATTGAGTGTAGCACTTTTACTGCATTGTCTTTTAAGATTTTGAATAGCTCAGCTGGAATATTGTCACCTCCACTAGCTTTGTTGTTGCTCAGCTTTTCTAAGGCCCACTTCACTTCACATTCTAGGATGTCTGGCTCGAGGTCAGTGACCACCTCATTGTGATTATCTGGGACGTTAAGCTCATTCTTGTATAGTTCTTCTGTATAATTTTGCCACCTCTTCTTAATCTCTTCTGCCTCTGTTAGGTCCCTGCCATTTTGGTCCTTTATCATGCCCATTTTTGCATTAAATGTTCCCTTCATCTCTCCAATTTTCTTGAAAAGATCTCTGGTCCTCCCTATTCTATTGTTTTCTTCTATTTCTTTGCACTGTTCATTTAAGAAGGCATTCTTATCTCTTCTAGCTATTGTCTGGAATTCTGCATTCAATTGGGCATATCTATGTTTTTCTCCCTTGCCTTTCGCTTCCCTCCTTTCCTCAGCTATTTGCAAAGCTTCCTCAGACAGCCATTTTGCTTTCTTGCATTTCTTTTTCTTTGGGATGGTTTTGGTTGCTACCTGTTATACAATGTCGCGAACCTCTGTCCATAGTTCTTCAGGCACTCTGTCTATCAGATCTAATTCCTTAAATCTATTTGTCACCTCTACTGTATATTCAACAGGGATATGATTTAATTCATACCTGAGTGGCCTAGTGCTTTTCCCTACTTTCTTCAGTTTAAGCCTAAACTTTGCAAGGAGAAGCTCATGGTCTGAGCCACAGTCAGCTCCTGGTCTTGTTTTTACTGACTGTATAGAGCTTCTCCATCTTTGGCTGCAGAGCATATAGTCAATCTGATTTCTGTGTTGACCGTCTGGTGATGTCCATGTGTAGAGCCGTCTCTTGGGTTGTTGGAAAAGAGTGTTTGCTATGACCATTGTATTCTCTTGACAAAATTCTATCAGCCTGTGCCCTGCTTCATTTTGTACTCCAAGGCCAAACTTGCCTGTTATTCCAGTTATCTTTTGGCTTCCTACTTTAGCATTCCAATCCCCCATGATGATAAGCACATCATTTTTGGGTGTTAGTTCTATGAGGTGCTGTAGGGCTTCATAGAACCGGTCAATTTCATCCTCTTCAGCACTGGTGGTTGGGGCATAGACTTGGACTACTGTGATATTGAATGGTTTGCCTTGGATTCGAACTGAGATCATTCTGTCATTTTGAGGATTGTATCCCAGTATTGCTTTTCCTACTCTTTTATTGACTATGAAGGCTACTCCATTTCTTCTGAGGGATTCTTGCCCGCAGTAGTATACCTGATGGTCATCTGAATTAAATTCACCCATTCCTGTCCATTTTAGTTCGCTGATACCTAAGATGTCGATGTTCAGTCTTATCATCTCTTGTTTGACCACGTCCAGCTTGCCTTGATTCATGGATCTTACATTCCAGGTTCCTATGGAGAAAAAATCTTTACAGCATCGGACTTTCCTTTCACCACCAGACACATCCACAGCTGAGCGTCCTTTCGGCTTTGGCCCAGTCGCTTCATTCTTTCTGGCGCTACTAGTACTAGCCCTCTGCTCTTCCCCAGTAGCATATTGGACGCCTTCCGACCTGAGGGGCTCATCTTCCAGCATCATATCGTTTTGCCTTTTGGTACTGTCCATAGGGTTTTCATGGCAAAGATACTGGAGTGGTTTGCCATTTCCTTCTCCAGTGGATCACCTTTTGTCAGAACTCTCGGCTATGACCTGTCCGTCTTGGGTGGCCCTGCACGGCATAGCTCATAGCTTCATTGAATTACGCAAGCCCCTTTGCCACGACAAGGCAGTAATCCATGAAGGATTATGGTCCCATGCATTTTGCCAATATTGGATAGCATTACTATAGCATGGGATATGTATAATTTGTTATGATCAGCATATTGATGATTCCCATTCTGCCTTTCCCAGTGGTATGGTGTAGATATTAAAGAGGAATAATGAAAGATTGGAGCAAGCAGGAAGCCCCACACCTAGGGCTTAATCTGCCTCTCCTCCCTCCCCAACATCAACTGGAACCTACCACAGAGAAAGGAGGAGAACCGCCACAAAACATTTGTCTCTATTCTCCACTCAAAGTATTAATCCAATACAGATCTCCACCGCCTCTTGTTTTCATAAGGAGAATACTTCTATATTCAGCAACAAAGAAGGGAAGATTATCTGGGGGGCTAACAGAAAGCCTTGGTGGAGCAGTGGGCTAATGCCTCCTTAAGTAACACCAGCTGCCTGCAATTAGTGCAGGTTCGCATCCCACCAGGCTCAAGGTTGACTCAGCCTTCCATCCTTCCGAGGTAGGTAAAATGAGGACCCAGATTGTTGGGGGCAATTAAGCTGACTTTGTAATAATGCCGCTTGGGGGTGTGTGTGAAAGCCCTAATAAGCAGGCATATACACAGAATGAAGGCTACTCCTAAGCTTGTAAGCCGCCCTGAGTCTTCGGAGAAGGGCGGGATATAAATGGAATTAAAATAAAAAATAAATAAAATAAATAAATAAAGTAACGTGCAAAGAATTTGAAACATACCATATTTAGAAAATATTCTAAATGATTTCCTTTAAACTACTTTCTTTCTTTTTATCTATGATTCACATTTCAAGGTAGTTATGCCCTTTAACTTGGAAAGGATGGGTTTTCCCCTAGACAGCATTTGGTTTCCTATTGCAGCCTATCTTGTTCCTCAGGCTTTTTTTTTCTATTGTAGCTGAATTTCGACACTATGATGAGCTGCCTGGAGGAAAAGGAGGAATTTAACAATGTCAGGCTGATATTAACCCTGTCAGCAAGGTCATGGCCCTTTTTCTCATATATACAGAAAATGTTGCTCTATCTTGCTGGGGAAAAAATTGAAAAGATATATTATGACTTGAATGTCTTTTTGTTGCAACATTTTGGCCCCATGTTTTTCATAGAAGACATAAAAGAGGAAAGCTATTTGCTAAAATGTCTTTTTTCTTTTCTCTGTTGTAAAAGACCAGCATTTTAAAAAACAGTCATAAGGGGCTAATAAATTTTCTCTTGGTGGCCATTAGGCAAGAAGCTGCAACACGTTGAAAGTTCATGGCAGAGCTATTGGAGCAAAGAGACGGAGTATGTTTGGACAATTGCTCCCATGGGAAAATAAATTAAGAGCTCCAACTGAATAAAAAGACGTAAGAACATAGAAAACAACCTGCTGGATTCAATATTTGTCTCATATACTATCAGCTAGGTTCATTTAGAAGCTCACCAACATGAGCAGGAGGGTGATGTCCATTTCCATTCTTTATCCCTAGAACTGATATTAAAGGTCTGCCCCCCAGGGATTCTGGAGGCAGTAATACATCAAAATTCCTAACTTAACTTAAACCTCATGGATTTATCCAGTCCTCTTTTAAGTCAACTGAAGTTGAGTATTTTCACACCCAATGCAGCAAGTTCCATACGTAAAAGATAAATTGGACTTTTTATTGGAACAGGGTCCGCATTAACCTTCATAATATATGAGCTCCATATTATCATGGACTCCAAAGCAACAGCTTGCTTTTTGGAAAGGACCTGCTGAATAGGCAATACAGTATTAGCACACTTTTCTCTATTTATTTATCTTTCAACTACTGTATATTGCTGTGATACATTATCAGCATTTATCCTGCTATCTTTCTAATAATTCTTTTTAACACTAGTGAAGGAGGAGGAGGAGGAGGAGGAGAAGAAGAAGAAGAAGAAGAAGAAGAAGAAGAAGAAGAAGAAAGCTACCTCCAAGCCTTTTCCACCTTTTGATAGAGATCACTTTGCCATTGGAGGTTTACATGAATCTACAGTATATTTATGTTTCCCTTCAGAGGCATTTTGGGGTGCACAAATGCTCCCTCCTTCTCTTTTTCCCTATATCTACAACCCTTTTAAGTAAGTCAGGCTGGGGGAAGGTGATTGACCCAAAGTCATCAAAATGAGCTTCCATGACTGAGGGTGCAGTAGAACCTGGGTTCCTTGCTTCTAGTCTAACCACCATGACTATGCTAGAAGTAACATAACATAACACAACACAACATAACACAACATAACATGACATGATATGGCATAACATGACATAACACAACACAACACGACATGACATGACATAACAAGGAGGGGGAGGAGAGAGAGAGGACATTTGGAAGAGTAGTGTGAGCTAAAAGGGAAAAAAGAGTTCTTGACAATGTATACCTTAACATACATCTAGGATGTGCCTGTTCGTTAACTTACCAGACTTTGGGTGAACATTATTACAATTATTTGTTGTTGTGATTCTTCAGTTTTGGTTTAGCCAGAATGCTAACCCATAAACCAAGTCTGCAGTGGATGATTTCATAGAATTCATAAGTAAGCCAAATAACCTTTTATAATACAGTAGTTAAGTATTATGGGTGTACCAGTCATTGTCTCTGCTTCCTGACAATGTGAAATGCTACAGTAAGTCATTTCCAGGCATCCAGGGACAAAAGGAAGCAAGAACCAGTTTGGTTGTGTGAGAAAGAGTGGGAAAAAAGAATGAAATTTCTATCTGCTTAGACAGTTCTCTTGCATATATATTTTGATATACAGAGTTGTTTTGGATAAAAAGATGGGTGGCATATGAATTTAATAAACAAGTACATTTTAAAGGTCAGTTTACAGTATGTCAGATTATGTCCCTTATTCACTCTCAGTTGTAAGATTCATTTCTTAAAATTGGCCTAGTTTACTTTTCCAAAGCTCTACCTTACTCTCAGTTCAGATACATTTTTATTAGATAACAACATCTGGGCTGCAAAAATATATGTTGCTGTCTAGTTGTCAGTTTTCCCTCCATGTTCACTCAAGGATTAATTCTGGATGGTATATAGGGTATTTGCAGATTTATCAGATTAGCCATTACATGAAATACTATGTTGTACTAGGTGTTTTTTGCTTAATCTAGCAGGTTGCTTTTATTTACCTACTTTCTAAATGTTCCTCCAGGAATATTTCAGTACAGGTTATATATATGACCTAGACATTGTTAGACATTGTTATTTGAATATTGATCTTTTTAACATTTATATTTTATTGTGTTTTCCTAATCCAGGTGAAATGTTAATATATATTGCTAGTCCATGTATAATATGCCATTCGCTAAATAAATACATAAATAGGAATAATAATAATAACAATAACAACAACAATAACAACAACAACAACAACAACAATAATAATAATAATAATAATAATAATAATAATAATAATAATAATAATAATAATAATAATGTTGCTGGAATTGGATGCAGTGTTCCAATATCTCAGAGGCTGCCACAAAGAAGAGGGAGTCAAGCTATTCTCCAAAGCACCTGAAGGCAGGACAAGAAGCAACGGATGGAAACTAACCAAAGAGACAGAAGCAACCTAGAACTAAGGAGAAATTTCCTGAAATAATAATAATAATAATAATAATAATAATAATAATAATAAATAATAATAATAATAATAATAATAATAATAATAATAATAATAATAATAATAATAATAATAATAATAAAAGTTGGAACAAAACTTGGAGGTCATCTAGTCCAGCCCCCTGCTCAGGCAGGAAACCCTATACCATTTCAGACAAATGGCTGTCCAGTCTCTTCTTAAAAACTTCCAGTGTTGGAGCATTCACCACTTCTGGAGGCAGGTTGTTCCACTGGTTAATTGTTCTAACTCAGGGGTCGGCAACTTGAATGGGTCAAAGAGCCACTCGGAACCGGTTCTTTCACAAAAGCAAAAAAATGGGAGCCATAAAAAGCATGCGCAGAACAGGAAACTTAATTGAGTGAAAGAAGCAAAGATTGGGAACTGCCGCTTCTTGCCATCTTTGGCGGCAGGAGCAGCGGTGTGTCCGGGCAGCACCAGCTGCCTGCTGGGCAGTAACAACAGGAAGGTGACAGCGGCGGCTACAGTTGGGGCGGCCTAGTGCCCTCCTCGAAAGACGCTGCAGGTGCTCCAGGTCTGGTGTGGGAGCAGCCCCGCTTGCCGTCTTTGGCAGCAGGAGCAGTGGTGTGTCTGGGCAGCACTGCCTGGTACTTGGAGAGGTGGGAGCTGCCGGCGCATCATCCACGCCCACTTGCCGAGTACTGTCTGCTGGGCACAGCGAGGGCATTAAGCCGCCCCAACAGCAGCTGCCACCGCCTTCCTGTTGCTGCTCCTGCCACCACAGCCGCCAAAGATGGCAAGCCCTCACTTTCCTTAATCATCCCCTCCCTGTTGTGGCCCTGACCCCTGAGCCTGTCCTACCTGAGGAAGAGGACTCTGAGGATGATGGGGAGGAACTGGCAAGGCCTCCCTCTCCAGGACCCTCCCCTCTGGCAAGGCCTCCATCTCCATCTGAAGGCCAAGAGGAGCACCCTGTGATTAGCCAGGCTGGGAGTGAGCCAGAGCAGCTGCAGCAGATGGAGAGCAGCAGAGATGAATCATGGCTAGATCCCCGAGAACGGCGCAGAGCCAAGCATTTACAGCAGCGTAGGAAGAGTAGGAGGGTCAGGGATTAGCTGAGTCACTGAGCCTCACCCCACAAGGAACAAAAGGGTGTGTGGCTGCTCTCAGGACTTTGTGATGAACAATAACTTAATCAACTTCTGGTCACATCTTTGGAAGTCTGTCAGATTTATTACCTGTTTGAAACCCTGGCCTGAATTCTTGACAATGCTTCTGTACTTCTGTTTCTGGACTGTTTGCTTGGACTCATTTTGAGTAATTGTTTGGAAGTTATCTCATTCCAGCGGACGCTTGAGGTAACAAGCCTATTTTGGCTGTTTGTATTTTAGTTTAGTTTAGTTTAGTTTTATTGGATTTTTATACCGCCCTTCTCCCGAAGGACTCAGGGCAGTGAACAGGGCATATAATAAAAATACAAAAATACAAAAGTTAAAAAAATAATTAAATTAATGCCCACAATAAAACAATAGAAATATACAAATAATTAAAACCCTAAAATAACTCCCCATCAGGCCAGGCCAGCTTGTTCGAATAAGTGGGTCTTTAACCCGCGCCGGAAGGAGCGGAGATCCGGTGCCATCCGGAGCTCCACCGGCAGTTGATTCCACAGGGCCGGGGCGCCCACAGAGAAGGACCTCCCCCTGGGGGCCACCAGCCGGCATTCTCTGACCGGAGGCACCCTGAGGAGGCCCTCTGTGGGAAGGCTGCCAAGGCCTTATCAGAAGGCAATTACTAAAGCCTGAGGAATTAACCCTTGCTAGTTGTGCCTGCTTGTCTGTCTGTTTGTAACCCAGGGGGGGGAACAGAACACCCCCCTTCAAACTTTTCAAATGAACAGCTCCACGCCACACTCTAAAAACAAGCTCCATGCCTAGGTTCTGGCGCTTCAATGTTCCAAACAACCCCCCCCAATTCGCCTTATGCCGGCTACTTTCCATGCTAGGGAGGCAAAGCCTGCCAGCTCCAGGGCTGGCCTTTCCAGGGAAAGCTGCGCGCAGTCAAACTGTTGGGCGAGACATCCTTCCCCGCCCCTTCAGGCGGGTGTAAGCTGGGGGGAACTGATTCAACCTGGGACTTGATCTGAGAGCGGACTCGTCACTCTGCCTTCTGGGACGGGAGGGCGAGGACGCTGAGGAGAGGCTTCAGCCTGCGAAGCTCAGCCAAGGAAAGCTCAGTTTACCTATCTCTTGCGCCTCAGCTCCCAGCTGTGCCAGTCCCGCGCAAACTCCCAGGCCGAGTGGGAACTGCATGGAGTAGCCAGCAACTTTCCCTGTGTTGGGCCAAGCTGCTCACCTTTCCTTTCCTCCGCTGCCGCCATGTGCAGTCCAAAGAAGAAGAGGTTTGTGGGCAGTTCCACAAACCAAAGAACTTCAACCAATCAATTCAAACTTCACAAGTTTTTTTTTCTTCATGAGAAGTTTGAATTGATTGGTTGAACATTTTTAGTCCCACTTTTTTTTTTTTGGACTGCACATGGCGGAGGACTGGGAGCAGTAGGAGATGGCTGAAAGAGCCGCATGCGGCTCTGGAGCCGCGGGTTGCTGACCCATGTTCTAACTGTCAGGAAGTTTCTCCTTAGTTGTAGGTTGCTTCTCTCCTTGACTATTAATCAATGGAACCACCTGCCTCCAGAAGTTGTGAATGCTCCAACACTGGAAGTTTTTAAAAAGAGACTGGACAAACATTTGTTATGAATGAAACACCTATTGCAGGTCCTGCCATGTATATCTTTGGCATGCACAACCATGGCAGGACTCTTATTATGAAGTAAATCTTTACTGGAGTCAAAGTTGGCTTTTCTTTTTTTTACAGATGGGGAGTGGGCTGAAATCATACAGTACATCCTTTTCTAGACCATTTAATGTCACTGTTCTATTCTTATTCACATACTTTATTTGTGCTATTATTATTATGGTTAAATCTTCTTCTAGTCACAATCTTGGACCAGTAAAAACTTGACAGTTCAGGTCCGAACCAAGGACCTAAGAGCTATTAAGATGGCTTCTGAGTATATAGGCAGTTCTGAGTAGGGTGATTTTTTTTTGCAAAGTCAGGATGTTCAGGGCTAATAAGTTCAAAATTTCCAGGTGTCCAGGCAGCCCTTTGGCTTCTGAATCTCGTCTTGGCATCTGCTACCACAAGAGCAAGAATCTGTTAGGGAAAACGATCCTTTATTCTAAAAGAAATAGAGACGAAGTAGAAAGGAATGCAGATGTCTGCAGTCACAATTCTAAATTTCAAACTCCACTGGATGAGTCAGTTGGTTGTCTGCCATGGTGCATGATTTATACTGTACAAAGTTTATAAACAAAGTAAAGTTATGGTCAATTCAAAAACCAACAAGCAAAGTAAAGTTGGGATTTGCAGTGTATGATCTCTTCCCTCGCAAGCAGTGTATCTATTGTTGAATTACCATTCTTCAAAGTTTCTTAGTTGCTGTTTTTGGTAGGAATGTGTTATTTTAGCTTATCACATCTAGATTGCAAGTACCTTGATTTGCATATGTTTTTCCTGTAGCCAAAATGTTTCATTTTACATTAGAGAATCATTTCCCAGATAAAGATGTAAGAGGCAAGTGGAAGCAGTACATTTTGACTTTTGGACTTATCTCCCTTGAAAATAGCTTACCCACTTTTTATCCTATTGCTAAGATGTACAGTACTTCTTGCTTTTTTAAAAAACAACTCAATGATTAATAAGCAACAGTGGGCTTGATAAATGATGTCTGTTGCTTCCAGAGGGGTGGCTTATCATTTGTTGCAACAAGCCCTATAAAACATTTTCATCCACTGTAAATATTAACATTGCCTTCCAGCTGTTTTTGGTAAGTAATTGGCCTTGCTGGCAGAAGCTTCTGGGAACTAAACTACCAAACAATAGATCAACAGATTGCCTGTTTCTGATTTAGGATGTATGCCTATGAACTGCAGTTCATCATTAAAAATCACAGTCCTACAGATGACTTGAATTACAATTCCATTCTGCCCAGCTAAAAGAATCAGGTGTACAGTATATCTGTATATGCAGATGTATATGCAACTTAATTTGGGCTTTCTTCATTGACCAGAATGTTGGAATGGATAACCTACAAAAATCCTTCCTATTTTACCATAGGGATGACAACACAGTCACTTGAGAATGCTACCTATGATCTAGCATACTCTTTTAGTCCAGAAAAGTTCTTCTGAATAAAAGGTACTCTAGAGTGGCAATCTAGAAGACTTGAAATCTACTCTGGCTGTTGATTAAAATTTGTTGCTTCTTCAAGAACTCAAGTTAGCATACATAGTATTCTATTTTTTTCATAACAAAATACTCATGGAATAGATTGGGCTGAAAAAGCAAATGGTTAAAAGTAAACTTCCATAGCTGAGAATGGACTTAAACGTGGGTCTGCCATTCAATATTCTAATCACTATACTATAGCAGTTATTGTTAGTGTAATTGATTTAGCTTGTTCTGTGGGATTGCAGTAAAGCTACCACTACCTTTAGATAGTGAGATGGGCAGCATATAAAGCTAACAAATAAACCTCAAGCTATTCTAATGGGTTTTACCACATTTGTAGAGTATTAATGGAATAGAGTGAGTGGGTGGGACTCTTCTTCTATGTTATCTTTAAACTAACCTTTCAGAAATCTTGCAAGTACAATTCCAAAGGTTACAATACTGGGGAATTCTGGTAATTGCCATTTTGAGACAACTAGAGGATACCAGATTGGAAACAATTGCTTTATGAGTATTCAAATCCTCTTAGACAGGACCTTGACCTTGTCTTGCCAAAGTACTCTACTTTTTCAGCACATCTAGAGTCATTTACAGTACAGAGTCTCCATTGCTGTAATGAGGTACGTAGACATTTTCCAGGAACAATTATTTTCCCATTTATTATTTTGGTGCAAGTAAGGTCATTCCATCCTTTTTTTTTCTATTATATTCTTCTCATGAGTCTCTTGGAAAATTCAGTTGTTCTTTAGAAAGTTCACATTCTTCTCATGTTCTGCTGTATTAGAATCTGGCATTCATTCGTTAATTCTAGCTCAGTTACACAAATGAGATTTGATCCAATAGTGCCGGTTTCTTCTAAAGCTGTACTTTTCAGTCTGTAGTTCCCAAAGTATTTTTTACTGAAGCAACAATGAACAAAAACAGGCTAATGTCCCATCTGGTATTTTATAATAAAAAAGCTACACTATCCATGGACTGTTAACCACATATGGAATGATACTATAACCAGGAACAAGTACTCCTACTAGACAAACTGGCATATCTGCCATGTAAACATGCAAACATTTCCTCCAAAACATGCATTACCTTAACTGGGATTTAATATTAACTGCTGAAATTATCATCAACAACTACTGCTGGTAATGCTACTGCTGTTGTTACTTTCTTCCTTCTTGTGACTGCCAGTTTATTTGGCTATGCTAAGAATGTGATCTTGTAGATGAGCAAGATTATAAACTGCAGACTCAGCTGACTTATATCTCCATGGTCTGCATGGATATCGCTCAAGGGAAAAAGGCAAGGAGGTGGCTAAAGGGAAGAATAATATTTTTGTGTGTGCCAGCATTAGTGTGTCGTCCATTATCATCCCTTGCCAACCTCTTTCAAGATTCAGTGGGGAACCACCAACTTCTACAGGGAAATGATAGGTGGAGGAAAATAGCCTTCTCAAAGGCTATACCCAAGGGTGAAAGTTTCAAAGATTCAAACTAACACCCCCTCTTTGGTGATGTCTTGTGTATTGATTAAAGCCTTTAGTTTAGGTAGATGTTCATTCCATCACCTGTGTATGTTTTATCTGTCATTTCCTCCTAATCTTATTAATTTTTTTCAGACACATTTCTCTTCAAGTCCCTATGATTCTGCAGAGGTGAAAATCTCTGGATATATCCTTCTTTGTTGATCTTTTTTTATAGTGTCATTCGAACAAAAATTATTTTCCTGATAATTAACAGGTACCTTGGCCATTCTGACACCACTTATCTTCAATAAGACGAATGGATCGTAGTTACAGCACAGGTAGCTAGAAATTGAGTTTCTAGATATTCAAAGCAAATAGAAACACAGGTAGCATTGCAGTTACCCTTGAGGGGCCCAGTGGGTGGGGCCAGGGTGGGTGTGGCCTACTGGCTGGGCATGGCTGGAGTGTGTGTGACTTACTAGGTGGGCATGGCCAGCTCTACATTGTTCGCGTCAATGGTGCCTATGGGGGCCTGGGCAGGAGTGGGACAAACCTGAGGGTCTCTGGCAGAAGGAGATGGGACTGGGGCAAGTGCCAAGGTATGGTCCACTGGAGAAGCCTCACTGTTCCTCTCAGGCCATGCGGGGGGGAGGCTGGACGGTGGTGTGGAGGTCAAATGCCCAGCCTAGCCCTCAAGCACTTGCAGCACTAAGCCCACCCCAACTTCCCCAAGGGGGTGCCCAGCTGCTGTGCTTGCTCTCCTTAGCCAGGTTGCTCATGATGGGTATGAGGGCAACGTCAAGAGGGAGGCCCACTTCCTCTCCATGTGAGGAGACCTGGCTTTGTATCCAAAGCTTCCTTAGCAATAGGATGGGAGACCACCCAGGTTAGGCCAGGAGAAGGAGGCAAGGGGATGGTGAAAGGGCAGCAGGGAAGGACTAAGGCAGGACTTCCCTCAGACCTTCCCTCTCCTTCCTTCCTTCAACAGTGATGGGAAAATATTTGAGATGAGGGAGGGAGAAAAACAGGCAAGAAACGCAGCTGGGGAAGTGTCATCCTTCATGAGGAATGAAGAAATGCACCATCGCCTGGAAGTGGCCAACACATGGCCCACTCCTCACAGCGCCGAGGCTGAGCCGGTGGCACAAATCTGAAGAGAAGCACAACGCTGCCCAGCCCCTAGCCTGCCCGAAGTAGGTAGGGCCATGTGCTGGCCACTTCCAGGCGATGGTGCATTTCTTCATTCCTCACAAAGGGTGATATCTCCTTAGCGTGCACCCAGGGGGTGGGGCCGATGCAGCAGGGGCCAGTCCCTCACTGTTTCCAGATGGCCTTGTGGAGCTAAGACTGAATGTATTTTAGCATAGATGACCACCGCAAAATTGTACATTGGCTCCTGACGGCCTGGGCCGGAGCCAAGGCAGTGGGGGGCCGTTCCCTCACTGTTTCCAGGATGACTTCGCGGGCCACATGAAACCACTTCGTGGGCCAGATACGGCCCCCGGGCCTTGTGTTTGACATGTCTGGCCTAAGGCATTTCAGATTCAAAAACAGAGCCAAAGAACTCTTCTTTGAAGCAAGTTGCTTCAACCTGGCCCAACATAGAGCTGGCTCTACATCTTCTATTACTTTCACCCCTTTTTTTCCTATGGTTTTCTGTACTCTGGGTTATTTTAAACTATAGCAATGCATTTACAAAAGCGTTTTAAAGAAAATGTTAATTTCTATGCTATTTAAAAATGTAAAAGGTGGAAATATTTGGCAAAACTAACTTCTGTATCCAAATTCCATTTTATATCTTGACCTGGTTCAGCCGCTAAGCAAGATTTGAGCCTAGGAGTTCACAATTTCTGAACCATTTAGTTAAAAATCTTATGAAATTGCAATGAGAGAGAGCTCTAATCGAGTTTCACCAATTTGGTGTTGTCCTAACATGCTGGGATTATAACTGATATTATCCATGGACTACTATGTGCTGTCCCAACATGTTCATAAATGCTGGGTTGGGGAAGGGTGGAGTAATTTTGGGGAAATTATTAGTTTCTACAGTGAATATATGTGTTATTAGTACCCATCAAGCAATGAACCTGAATCAAGTCATTAACTATGAAGGTATTTTTATTAATAAGGATGACCACCTAGAATTTTGAGATTATACATCAAACATGGTTCAGTACAATTCTTTTTTCCCTTAATCATTGCATCTAACCTGCCTCGATATTCATCCTTTTTCAACAGTCCAACAAGCAAGTACAAAATTGCACATGAATTATAAACATACTGTATTCACACACTAATTTTATTTTTGTCTTATGTTTGGAGAAGAGTTTTATGATAATTCATAGTACTGCTCTGACATGGGCAAAATTAAGTCAATTGAGGTCAATAGAGCATGCAAAAACCTGTGTGGATTGTAATAAAAAACCCATAAGGAGACCTTAATTTGGGACAAGGTTTTGAGAAAAATACTGGCTTAAAATTTTTACTTGTTTGTGATGGTAAGCAGAGGAACATGTTTTACTTGGCAAAAGGGAAAGCACAAATGCTCCAAACATGTGGTCTGCAATCTGCTATGTCCTTGGAAAGAACATAGTCTACTGTCTATCTCCTATAGTACAAAAATATAATATAAATATAAAAATTGTTTGGGAAATCCAAGTCCTGTTCTTTTTGTGAGCCCATACTTCTATTCTCACTCAATAAGTTTCAGTTTTTTATTCTTACCATCCCAATTCCAATATATGAAGTATCCATGCGACCACTGATAGAACAGCTACATGGATGTTCTTTCTTGTGGACCACCAATATCTGCTCTTAAACATGATCTTTGGACTACAGTTGTATGTGCCTATGTCCTGGAGATAGGACAAACATGAGCTATCTGATAATAATTACATTTTAATGCATATTTGAAAAAATACTTTCATAGAAATGTTATCTTAATTAGAAAAACAGTGTCACAGTTAAAAAAATAAAGCACACTATACACAGCAACATGCTTGTATTTACTATTGTGCACAGATATATTATTAACAGGTACATATAGATCATCCTTGACTTACAACAGTTCGCTTAGTAATCGTCTGAAGTTATAACGGCACTGAAAAAAGTGAGTTATGACCATTTTTCACACTTATGGCTGTTGCAGCATCCACATGGTCACGTGTTTTACATTCAGATGCTTGACAACTGACTCACATCTATGACGACTGCAGTGACCCAGGGGTCATGTGATCCCCTTACCTTCTGACAAGCAAAGTCAATGAGGCAAACCAGATTCGCTTAATCACCGTGTTACTAATTTAACAATTGCTGCAATTCACTTAACAAATGTGGCAAGAAGAGTCGTAAAATGGGACAAAACTGACTTTAACAAATTTCTCAATTAGCAACATCAATTTGGGGCTCACTTGTGGTTATAAGTTGAGGACTATCTGTACTATCTTTCTGCCGTTCAAGGCAGTGTTCATTTATTTATTTCATCACAACAACCTTGTAAACTAAGTCAAGTAAGAGGAGAGTGAATGGCCCCAAATCACCCACGGTGCTTCATACAGCCAAGTAAGAATCTGAATGCAGCCTCTAGTCAGTTCTGTGATGCTGCCCCACACCAGCTCTTATCTCAGGAGCTGTAAACAAAATGCTGAGTTAAAACTGACTTTTGATAAGGTAAAGGTAAAGGTAAAGGTAAAGGTTCCCCCGCACATGCGTGCTAGTCGTTTCCAACTCTAGGGGCCGGTGCTCATCTCTGTTTCAAAGCCGAAGAGCCAACGCTTGTCCGAGGACATCTCCGTGGTCATGTGGCTGGCATGACTAGACGCCAAAGGCGCACGGAACGCTGTTACCTTCCCACTGTAGTGGTCCCTATTTTTCTACTTGCATTTTTACGTGCTTTCGAACTGCTAGGTTGGCAGAAGCTGGGACGAGTAACAGGCGCTCACTCTGTTACGCGGCACTCGGGATTCAACCCGCCAAACTGCCGACCTTCTGATCGACAAGCTCAGCGTTCTAACCCACTGAGCCACCACGTCCCTTTTAACTTTTGATAAAGACGGGCAAATAGGCAAAGGCCGATTTGCATTTGATTTTCATATGGTCTTTTGTTTAGCATGACAGAGCTTTAGCTGGATTTTGTTTCTTAACTAAAGCTACGTCTAAAAGTGCTTTTCTCATTCTGCATCCTCTGTAATTTCACAAAGGTCTTTGTTTTCTTAACTCCATCTGTCCCAGAAAAACCACATGGAACACCTGAAGTTCTTCCAGCCAAATGCTTTAACCAACAGCAGAAAAATGAAACCACCTCTGAACATCCTATCTGTGCCACCTGTATGAGGTAGCTTGGAGGAGAATTAGCCTCCAGTTTTTAAAAGGGGAAATGAGGAAGCAAGAAAATACTGGATACTTTCTGCAAGATGGTTTATACAGTATACAGGTACTTCTCAACTTACAACCAGTCATTTAGTGACTGTTCAAACCTACAATGGCACTGAAAAAAGTGACTTGCGACTGGTCCTCACACTTACCACTGTCACTGCATCCCCATGGTCACATGATCAAAATTCAGGCACTTGGAACCTGGCATATATTTATGATGGTTGCAGCATCCCATAGTCACATGATCGTCATTTTCAACTTTTCCAGACAACTTCCCACAAGCGAAGTCAATAGAGGAAGCCAAATTTGCTTATAACACTCATGTGATTCACTTAACAATTGCAGTAATTCACTTAATAACCGTGGCAAAAAGCCATAAACTCAGATGAGACTCACTTTACAACTGCCTTGCTTAGCAACAGAAATTCTGGTCCCAACTGTCATAAAAAATTGAGGACTACCTGTATTGGGGGTTACGTTCCATCTAGATTTCACTGTTTTATTCCAGGGTTGAGTACTGAGTTACAGAATTATGCCAGCAGTAGGACTTTATTAAATACAACTTTTTCCATAAATGAAAACTGCCCCAGTTATCTAAAGGTACCCTGATGCCTGAAAACAGTGATGATTATGATTATGGCAGTATGGCATCTCCATGAATCTTTAGCACACTCATAATGTTTTTAAACTCGGCACTGGATAAGGGCTTAATGTTCAAGATGGCACAAAGATGTTTCTTTCTGTATCGGAAAGAGAAAAAAAACAAAGCATGAGAAATGACAGAGTTAGAGTAGCGAGAAAAATGGTGAGATGAGATGAGAAACAGAAATTTTAGCTTTGCATGCAGTTATAAGAAGCCAGACTGGTGTAGCGGTTAAGGCATCAGATTAGAAACCGGGAGAGAGTGAGTTCTAGTCCCAACATAGGCACAAAGCTATCTAGGTGACCTTGGCTCAGTCTTTTTCTGCCAGCTGTAGCAAGAAGGCAATGCAAACTACTTCTGAAAAGCCGGTCATAAGTTGAGGATTCCCTGTATACCATCCAACTGCAGCAAATTTTGATATATATTGCTTAGGATGGTTCAAGAAGACTCCACCTTCACTTTCTTAGGGTCTTGCGGAAGAACAGGGTAGAACAACGGCTAATGACCCTCTTTTACCGGTCTACTATAGAGAGCGTCCTCTCGTATGGTATTGTGGTTTGGTATGCTGGTTTGACAGCTGCAGACAGGAAAGTATTACAGAGGGTAGTGAGCACAGCACAAGACATTGTGGGCTGTTCCCTGACACCACTGGATGACATCGTCAGGGCTCGTTGCCTTGGAAGAGTGAGGAAGATTCTCAGGGATGACTCACACCCTGGACGGTATGTCTTTACTCTCCTACCATCCGGTAGGAGATATAGGAATATAGCCAGCCATACCAACAGGCTGAAAAATAGCTTTTATCCGTGGGCTGTTAGGCTTTTAAATGGGACATAATCTCTATGAACATATGCAGAATTGACTTGGGAGGCCGGTGTGTGGTGTAGTTGGTTCACATGGTGTGGTAGGATGGAGGGTTTGTTGTCACTGTGTGTTCGGGGGAGAAGGCACGGGGGGAGGCTCAGCTAATCTCAATGTACACATGTTGTACTTTGACAATAAAGGTTTATTATTATATTATTATTTCTGCTTCTGTCCTGCCTTGGAGTTACACAAGATACAGTATGTGTGGCACAAATCAGTGCAGTGGAAATGGTACCCTGATGCCTGAAAACAGGGATGATGATGGCAGCGTAGCATCTCCATGAATCTTTAGCACACTCATAATACTTTTAAACTCGGTACTGAGTAAGGACTTAATGTTCAAAATAGCACAGAGATGTCTCCATCTGTTTCAAAAGAGAAAAAACAAAGCATGAGAAATGAGACAGCAATGTAGTGAGAAAAATGGTGAGATGAGATGAGAAGCAATAATTTCAGCTTCGGATACAGTTATAAGGAGCCAAACTGGTGTAGTGGTTAAGGCAACAGGTAAGAAACCAGGAGACTGTGAGTTCTAGTCCCACCTTAGGCACAAAGCTATTTAGGTGAACCCGAGTCAGTCTTTTTCTGTCAGCTGTAGGAAGGAGGCAATGGCCAACTACTTTAGAAAAACCCTGCCAAGAAAACTCTGAGAATTGGATATGACTGAATGGAAGAAAAAAAAACCCATTTGTAAAAGACAACAACAGATATTCAAAGCAAATGGAAACACGCTTCATTGTGCCCCTTTCAGCCACAAAAGTAGCACAGGAAAGAAGCATGAATGAAAAAGAAGGAAGCTCAGCAAAAAGTATTTCCCATGGAGAACTCAGTGTTGCTTGTTTTTTCAGGATAGAAGCTGCCTTTCTCATTCTATTATTACTTGTTATACATGGGGACTAATAGAAATTAGCAAAAGGTTTTCAAAATAACAACAACAGAAACCAAGAAAGTCCAGTTGACTTTTGAAAAAAAAGCACCTTTGGGACAACCATGACCTGGGTGATTTGAGAACCTCCATAGACAACTTTGAGGGATGCTCAAAAATGGGATTCTGCTGTTTCAAAATGGGATGGTGGGAAATGCATGCATTTTCCATTCTAGTGTAGCAGGTGTTGTTAGTGGCACAAAATCAGAGGAATCAACTGTTATTGGGTTAGTCCTTAAAAGTAAATTCATAAGACTTTCCCCCCCTTACTTGATATCAGGATATCTCCTGGCAAGTGTGCTGACTTCAATCTTAATAGCATCTGGATCTTGAAGTCTGATGATTTCAGCCAAGCTTGGGAGAGCAGACTCCAGCCATGTGGCTTTGGACCCCTACCCAAAGAAAATACTATGTTTAAATAATTTCACTCTGCAAATTCCTACCAATTATAAATTCTCTCACCCATATACTTCAAAATGCTCAAAATAAGAGATGGGCAAACCAAAGCCCAACTTTTTTTTTGCAACCTCCAAAAACCACCTTTTCCCTCTTCTTAGCAGCCTGATTTAAAAATAAAGTAACAGTTTTTATACAGGAAGAGATAATTTTGTAATCAGGCTTTTATTTGCTTTATCTTTTCTTTTTGCACCATTGTCTTTTCTTCTCGTCTGTTTTTGTTTTTTTTAATTCTGTATTAGTTTGTTAATTGTTATGTTCTATTTAAAACTTTCAATAAAATTTATATTAAAAAAATAGGAGTACACTTTTTCTTGTAGTAGTACAGGTAGTCCTCGGCTTACGACCTCAATCGAGTCCCAAAATTCCATTGCTAAGCAAGACAATTGTTAAATGAGTTACATCCAATTTTATGACTTTTTGCCATGGTTATTAAGTAAATCACTGCAGTTGTTATAAGGGAATCTACTTGCCCCATTGTCTTTGCTTGTCAGAAGCCAGCTGGGAAGGTTACAAATGGTGATCACATGACCCCGGGACACTGCATCTGTCATAAATACATGCCAGTTGGCTAGTGCCCAAATATTGATCATGTGACCATTGGAATGCTACAATGGTCATAAGGGTGAAAATCAGTCACTTTTTTCAGTGCTGCTGTTGCTTTAAAGAATCATTAAATGAATGGTGGTAAGTCAAGGATTATCTGTAAAAGCAACAACATATATACTGAACATTAAATAGGTGAAGCACATACGTTTTGCTTAAATAAAACACTCAAATTCCTGAAATTGGAATAGGTGGTACTGAAAATTTCAGCACCACCTTCTCCAATGATGTAACCCAGACATGTCAAAGTCGCGACGTCAAGTGATATTGTGCAACGGAGCAGGACAGTTTGGCCATTGCTGGCAATGGGGTGGGTGTGGCTCCCATGTGACGCGTCCGGCCCACGGGCCAACAGTTTGACACCCCTGATATAACCTGACTATGATAATGCCCAAAAGCAGAGAATGTTTGCATGCAAAGCATGTAGTCTGAACTGAACTGGTGTACAGTTCTTAGGAACTTTTCCGAAGGTCAAGGGATTTAAGTTGGAAAGAGAAGAGAATAAGCTTACTGAAGACTCAAGTCTGCCTATCCATTTTTACTGCCAAAATATGACTTCACAGTGTAGGTACCAGTTGGCTACCTGAGTTTAAACCTGTTTCTCCAAATCATCTATTTGTTAAACCACCAAGCCTTTTCACTCTGAAGTGAACATTACTGGATGCCCCAAGGTCAACAAGGCCTCCAGACTGGTATTACAGCACTGGAGATGCAGACTTACATTCTCTGTGCAAAATGTGTACAAAATAGAAGCATGACTTTGAATAAGTTCAGACAACTGATTTTGCTTCTCAAGAGATTTGAGCGTGGTGTTCTTCCACATAAGCCTTTGAATGTATTTTTGGACTAGGTAGAGGTGAATTCTTTCCATGATAACCTATGACAGAAGAAGCAGAGGTTAATTTTCTGAGATCAGTTAAAGAAGAAAACAAAATTCTACTGCTGGAATTATAAAAATGCCATCAAAGGCTTTCCTGATGTACATAATTGGTTTCTCTTAAGACCAAAGTAGTTTCTATGGCCTGGGGAGAGGTGCTCTACACTAATGCTAGGAAACCATTTTTAATGTATTTCCTTAAAAAAAACTCTTGGGGCTACATATTATAAGAAGTCTTCAACTTACAATCATTCAGTGACCGTTCAAAGTTACAATGGCATTGAAAAAAATGATTTACAACTGATCCTTGCATAATATGCTATTTTCCAATAAACAATTTCCAGCAACTCCATCCAGAGAGACTAAGAGTGAGTGTTCCTAGGAGTCACAGTTGTAGTATCTGGAAGGTTCTATATGGCTCAATTTTAATCTACACTACCTAGCAAGAATTATACAGTTTCAGATGGTTTTCCAGCACTACCTGGAAATGGTGAGGACTAGAAACTTTGAAATGCATAATATGAAATCTGTCACCAAGTTACAATCATTGTAGATTATTAATAATTCTACAAAGTTTCAAATCTCCTGTTTGTGGTTTCTTACTCAGTATATAAACTGCAGTTATCTCATTTTATAATGAAAATCTCATGTAATTGGATTTAAGTCTATTATTCTTTGCTCATTTTTTTTGAAAGTATTGGGATGATTATAATTATGATTGTGAATGATGAGAAATAAACAATAAAACTACTTATGCTGCTCATCAACCAGTTCAAAATCCCATTAACCATCAACTTGATGAGCTAGTAAAAGAAAAGGGTGTCTATTAAATCTGATTGGGATCTAATCATGTATTTTGTATGTAATTTATGCATGGCAATTTTACATATTTTATGCATGCATAAAATAGAAATGTAATTTTATACAGGATGTGTACTTTACACATGCATAAAACTATAGATAAGATTTATGTATGCACATATTCTGACCTGTGCAGAACAAAATTTATTTTATTTTATTTAACCCTCTATACTGCGGATTTACTGTCTAGAAGTAGGAGGTGAAACAAATAGGTCTTTGCTTAGGAATGTGTGTTGGATTTTGGAAACAAACTGTAGAAGCTAAATCTTCTCATCATTCACTGCCTCATTAGGAGCCTTTCAAGGCCATAAATTCTTGAGGTACTTAAACCTCAAGCATAGATTCTATATAGAGGCCTTAACTGCTGTGCGTTGAAGCAGTAACTTTTTTTTTTAGTACATGGCATTATTTTCACTGCAATGAAGACGCAAACCTTGTCATGTGCATGAGCCTTCTGCTGAGTAAATCAATTCATGAATGAGGGATTAATTGAATGGAATGACAAGATTTAGAATTGAGCATGGTGTGAATCCTGACAAAAACAAGCCAAAGTCTTCTAGAAGACGGAAAAAGAGGCTGCTATGTTGGATTTATAGAATGGGACTGCAAGTGACATCAGCAGCCTTGATGTCAGTTCCAGGACAGCTTGACCTGGGAAATCTGGAATGCTGTCCTGTACTTTTAAAAAAATAGAGGGAATAAGATTTTTTAAAAAGGAAAAACAATAATTCTCCTGCCATTTTGTAATATTCCAAAATCACGTCAAACGTGTTTAACAAGGAGGACAGGTGATAATGGAAAGACATGCACGTGCCATGAAAAGTGAAGTTTTTTTTAAAACCACATTGAACTCTTATCTGTCCATCTCAAGGTTTAGGTTGCAAGAATTGGCTCACTTCATTCTTAGTACTAAATTTTGAAAAGCATAAAAATGTTTGCACTTGCAGTTCCTTGTATCAGCTCACCTGGCGATGAGACTTTTCCATCTTCTTGAACAGACAGATATGGGGCTCCATGACTGAAATGATTTCATCCATAATGCCACTGCACAAGGCCCATTTCTTTTCATTAAACTTTTTAAAAAGAGGCTAAGGAACAAATTTTAAAAGTTGTTCAGGGTTTTTTTTTTTGGAAAAAAGATATTCCCATAAATCTCCTTTCTTTCTCTGAGGAAAAAATTTATTAGATATTTTTAAGCACCATCTATTTCTGCCAGTTTATACATGACTGGTGAAAAAGTGCAAGCTGAGACACTTTTTTTTACTTTGTCCTGTCTTCTTCATAGCTCAAGCTATCACAGAACGAGGAAAAGGCTCCATTGCTTCCTTAATGCACATTATAATTTATTTATTATAAGTATTTTCATCCAACTTTTCCCACACAGTCTTAAGATAGTTATAGACTTCTTTAATTACCTTTGTTCCCTTTCTAAAAATGTTTTCCTGGGAGACAATATTTTTAAACAGCAAGGGTAACTATTCCATCAGGGAATGAGTAGTTTTCTGGGAGGCTGACAGACCCGCGGCTATTCTTCTTAATCTACCTCCATCTCCCCACCTCTTCTGTTGCCTTCCATTGGAAGAGAAAACTATCATAAAACGTTGATTTTTTGAAGTATAGTTGGATGAAGGTGCTTTTCCATCCTTAGAACTCCAGAGAAAGTCATCCATTCACCTTCGCTGAATGGAGAAGGCAAGTTTCACCTTATGTTTTGCCTCAGGCAGTAAAGGATCTTGAATGAGCTCTGTAAGTAGCTTTATAGTAAATATCTGTAAGAATACCTGTAACTCTTGAAACAAGGGTTGAAGGAGCACATTAAACCCAGTGTTCTGAAGGTCATCAAGTAGGGAAAAGATTTTTGTTTTAACATCACTGTCAGCTGAACCTGTGCTTTCCTTCATATGGGTCCTGAAAATCCAATTAAAAACGAATTGAAGGTATTGTTCTTCAGCTATTTTAAAACATCAGCTCTTTTTGCTTACAGCAGCTTACAAAATCCAGTGAATGTAATGCTATGCAATTCTTAACCAAAAAATATGCATGATAAATGAGAATAATAACAGCAACAATAATCATAATGGTTGCTAATAATAATGTAATCTATTCAATTTAGATGCCGTCGAACTCCAGGCAACTCTGGATAAAGATCTGCATAAATTGCACATGTGTAGCATGTCTCAAAAGAAAGCAACACCTAGCTAATGTCTGTGCTTGGGAGCTAAGCAGAACTGAGTCTAGTTAGCACTTTCAGAGTAAACCTCCAGGGAATCTCAGGGCTGTAAGACAAGCTGACTGGCTGCCAATCTGTTTGTGGATATAATTCAAGATGATGGTTATTATTTTTAAAGTCCTTTATGGCATGGGCCCAGGATATCTGCAGAACTGTCTATACCCAATGGGATTGGCTCACCCCACTTGGGCTGGCAGAAGGGGCCCAATATGGATCCCATAAGCCAAGGAACTTTGGCTGGTGGGATCCAGGAGAGCCTTTTCTGCCAATGTTCTTGCCCTTTAGTACATCATACTGAGAAGGTAAAATCTGCCCCCTCAGGAAAAGCCTTCAAATCTGGCTATGCTGACTGGTATGAGGTATTGAAGGAGAAGATGCTGACTGGAGGTAGTTGATACTAACAGAGAAGGCACCACACTCTTCAAACTCTTGTTTTTTTAGCTCATTTTTAGCTCATTCTGTAATTTTAATCCATTTTTATTTATAATCATTGAATGTTTGTTTTAATCTTGATGTAAGCTGCTCAGAGTCGCCTGGACTTAGAGATGGACAACAAATAAATCTGATAAATAAAAATTATTATAAAGGGCTATAATATCAGAAAACATTACATATATTAATTTAGGTTATTATGAGTATGTATAAGAGTAAATATATCTGTTGGTGACAGTTTCATGTTACTCTTCACTGAATGGGTCGTGGAAGAATGAAACATTGTGCAACCATTTGTACAGATGTGATCAATGAGGAAATAATTATTCTGATGGACAATAAGAATGCATGGTAGAAAACAAGTGAGAGCATTTAGAAAAAACATTTGGCTTTTTGGAGACACAAAAATTAATGAGAATAGTATATGCTTAGAAGCATATATTTTTGTTCTGAATAAATGTTTTAGGTATATTAATATCTACACTTGGGAAAAATGAATCATAAATCCTGATTGATTTGTTTATGATGAATGACTAAAAGAATTAGTAAAGGATACATGGATGAGACCAGACTGTTTCATAGATAATTTTCTGATATCAAGATGTTTTGGGGAAAAATGGACATGGAAGAAAAGGGGGGGAAACGAAAGGAACGAGAGCAGAGGTGTCAAACTAGTAGCCCTCCTGCCAGATGTATCACGTGCAGGCCACACCCACTCCGCTCTGCAAAGGCCAAAAATGTTGCTATATGTCACGATACATCACGTGACATGATCAAGTTTGATACCAGTGAACTAGAGGGAAAGTAGAATGATTGTTAAATAGTGTTTGGAAAAAGTATAAGATGAGTCTCTTAAGAAAATCAATGGAAAATGGATGTAAGAAAAGGGTGGGGATGGGGAATTTACTTGGAAGGCAACAAAAGAATTACATTATGAACTGCTATGGAAATGTGTAGTTATATGCTAATGAGAAATATGAAGAAGAATGCTTGGGGTAATGATGCAGTAAAAGAGATTATGGATAAGAAAAAAAAAGAGAAGGTTCAAAATGAAACATTTTGCACAGTCCTACTATGTCTCTTCATATTCTAATACATATGTAAGAAATTTGTAGTATTATCATTCTGTTCTTACCGGAAATTCTTGAAATTGTTAATGTTTGCAATGATTATCGCTTCAAAATATTGATTGTGTTTATTTTCTTTAATGAATATCTCCAGTTTTTTCTTGTAGCTAGAGAGATCACAAAAATGAAAACAATCATTAGTAACTTTACACTGGTATCCAAGCGTGCCGTGATATGAAATCAATTTCCCAACAATTTGCTATCTTACCTTTGCAGAAAAGTCAAGAGTTCTGTCAAAAGCAAGGCTGACATTTGGTGGCCCAACACTGGAGTGATGTCCTCAGCGTGCTTTTGTGCTCCATAGACAGCCTAAAACATCCATCCCCCACAAAACCAAAGAATTACTACTTCAACTTTTTGATACACAACTCTCCCATTCTACAAGCAAAATCATAAATGTAAACATTCCCTCCAACAGGAAACCAAAAAGATTAGTAAGCAAAATAGGATAATCTCAAAGAACAGAAAGAAATGCATACCATTTTAAAATTAAATAATAAAATATAATAATAATAATAATAATAATAATAATAATAATAATAATAATAATTTCAGAAACAAATAGACTAGGACTTCTGTTTTTGACCTTCAAATGTTATTTTTACCATGTTTTTCAACCTACTCTTCCATAGCCCATACCCATCTGATTAGTACTACAAGCTTCCTCTTCCAGGCTGACTGAAACCAGGAAATTCCTAACGACATTAAAGTGACAATGGATTTTTTGTGACAGTATCCACACTTCTATTCCAGAATAACAAGGTTTCCCAGTTCTGTAATTAAGTACTTCCTGCTTATGTTATAAGCTGAACTCTGTGACTCCACTCCAGTAGTCAAGAATGTTGTGGATGTGTTTCAGCACACTTTCAAATGAAAAACAGAATAACCTTAATATGGAAACCTTGTTAGGAAACTTTGAAACTAGAATTTTGGAATTTGCACTGGTTTGCTATGTTTTAATGCATACTGTTTAATACTTAAAGCAGATTTTGGAGCTGAAACTTTTGTTTCTTTAAACCTGCCAAGTTAAAAGTTGCGATAGGATGTGGTTTGTTCCTCTCTCAGCTAATGCAAAATGGTGAAATCCCAATTGGTTGAAGTTCTACAGAATCCGTAGATGGAAGTAAAGCAGGAAGCAGGTGGTGAAGATCACAGCTTAGGAGGAGGAAGCTTGCAGTGTTATTGGACCGTTTTTAGGAAGAAAAAAAGGCAAACAGCAGCCAAAGTAAAGTGTCAATCAAAAAGTCTAAATCAGAAAGGATGGGATTGGCAAGCTAGACATGAATGGGTAAAAAGAAGCGTATTATGGACAAGAATCCAGTTGGCATGTCATCACTGCAGGGCATTTGATGCATGTCATCACCTTCTGATTTCAGCCTGGCTTCTCTACCTTCTGTATCTGCATTTACAACTAATCTCATGGGCAGCCTAGTTAGGATTGGTCCCTTAACTGGAAATCTACATTTCAGTAATTTGCTTGAATGCATGTAAAAGAAAACTCTCTATATAAAAAATAATTATTTCTTGTCAGTAAAACTTCACTGTATCAGTGTAACTTCCTTCCTTTTCTCTAGTAAAACAGACCAAATCTATTTTCGTTTTTTATCTTTAATTTTCATTCTCACATAAAATGGGGAAAATTATGGATAGGGGACTTCCCAGTGTCTATAGGTCTATGTAGTGGGGTTTTTTTTTGGGGGGGAATTGTATGAGAATGTGAGAGTCAGAAGAACAGGGTTCAAATCATATAAAAAATGGATTTAAAATGGTCCTAATTAAACCCATGGATAAGAATATCTGAAATCTATTTGCACAATTCTCAATAATAAACCAACCTAAGAATTTATTAGGCAGTCCAAAGATCTGGAATGAAATGGTGGAATGAAGGAGTACTGTAAATGTACCAGCGACCTTAATAGTGATTAGAAAGTTCTACATCAAGCCATCCACCATTTTCAAAGTTTCATTGATTTGCTGTAGTCAGAGTAGAAACAAAAATAGTTTTGCTTCCCATTTTTTGTCCTGGCATATATTTTCCTTTTAATTCTCCCCACTGAGATTAGTTGAAAATTACTCTTGCAGACTCAATTATAATAGTGTGCCAGAACTGGGAATGGGCTGATGGGGAAAAAAAATCCAGTGAAACTAAGATTGCTCTGAATGTCCAGGAATGCCTTGAGATTCTTCCACTATCAGGGTAGATCTATAATTATAGATCTTTCCAAATGAATACTGAAACAAATTTTCAGGAGCTGATTGCACAATTCATAAATAAACATAAAGTACATGTTATTTACCTTTATAGCATCTATTGATAATTCACTATGAAAACAATCTCCCAATATGTGTGGTGCTGTCCCTTGCATCCATCTCTTGACTTCGATTTCCAAAGATCTGTCCAGCCAACATCTAACAGAATCCTTTGTAAGATAAGAAGACCAAATATACAATTAGCAGCTATCTCTCTAGAAATACACATATATTTAAATCTAATGTGCTCTTAAAATGACTGAATAGCAGCTGTGCTGCATGCTATGCTACAATTCTTCTGCTAAATCAAAAAGTATACATGAACAAGGATTTTGAATGCTGGGCTTCAGTTTAGTAGTCCTTTGCCTACCCAACTGAGCTACATAGGAGTTATGAAATGAAAGCTAATAAAGAGCCAAAATGGTCCATATGCAACAAAGTGTAGTTGGGGAAACTTGGGCTGGTTTACCATATCATCCTAAACTAAAGTTTGTTTTAACAATGGCTTATTAAATAACCCATAATAGTTGTAATGGAATGTGGGAATTAATCTGAAAGACGAGAAAGGGGAAGAGATGCTGCTTAGGGAACAATCAGATAAAAGGGGGAGTAGTCCACTAGGGACGCGGTGGCTCAGTGGGTTAAGACGCTGAGCTTGTCGATCAGAAGGTCGGCAGTTTGGCGGGTCGAATCCCGAGTGCCGCGTAACAGAGTGAGCGCCTGTTACTCGTCCCAGCTTCTGCCAACCTAGCAGTTCGAAAGCACGTAAAAATGCAAGTAGAAAAATAGGGACCACTCCGGTGGGAAGGTAACAGCGTTCCGTGCGCCTTTGGTGTCTAGTCATGCCGGCTACATGACCACGGAGACGTCCTCGGACAAGCGCTGGCTCTTCGGCTTTGAAACGGAGATGAGCACCGGCCCCTAGAGTCGGAAACGACTAGCACGCATGTGCGGGGGAACTGTTCTGAACCAGCCCTCTTCTAGCAAACCCCTATTCAAAAGAAGAGACTGGAGAGCGTCCAAGGCTAAAAGGCTTCTGCCAAGATTTAATTACGCAGTTAACAAAAACACTAGAGCTTGTCTTCTCAAGCGGAAAAGTTGCTTTCAGCAACCAGCCCCTCCCCAAACACTCCTTTTATAGAGAGCTCAGGGCGTGGTCTCCCTGTGCCTCCTCCCGAGGAGTCCCACATTCTTTCTTTGTTTGTTCCTGCTCGACTGCCTCCTGCGTCGGGCGTCCTTGAACAGGGCCAGCTGTGGGTCATCATCTTCCGCACTATCGGGCTCACGCAGCTGAGAAGAGGGCCCCGGCTGGGAACTCTGCCAAGCCTCCACGCCATCATCAACCGGTTCGTCTCCCACACGGTCCTCCTCCCCCTCATCTGAGTCCTCCGACACATCTGAGCCGGCTGCCGAAACCACAGGCTGGCCCTGAGTCACAACACTATCCCGCACCGCAGGGTCCTTCCCCCGGGTCTGCCGATCCGGATGCGGTCGGGATGGGAACTGTTCGTGAAACGCAGTCACCAACGCAGGGGCATGAACGGCGGTCGCGTCTTCCCATGTGAAGTCCTCCGGCCCGTACCCTTTCCACTCGATCAGGTACTGGAAGCGACCTTTCAGCCAGCGGGAATCCCTGATGCTGCCGACCTCGTACTCGGGGGTGCTGCCTCCATCACGAGTTCCTGATGGGGGAGGTTCCGCTTGGCGAAGTGGACAGGCCGGTTGTTCGGGGACCAACAAGGACCGATGGAAGACGGGGTGCACGCGCAGGGAACGTGGCAGAGTTAAACGATAGGCGACCGGATTGATGACGGCCTCGACTGGGAACGGTCCAAGGTAACGGTGGTCCAGCTTCCTCGCCGGCCGAGTGGATGGTAGGTTCCTGGTGGACAGCCAGACCCGATCCCCCACCGATAGTGGAGGCGTATCCCTTCTCGACCGATTGGCGAACCTCTTGTAGTCGGCCTTGGCCTTCTCCAGCTGCCGTCACACCAACCGATGGATCGCCTGTAACTCCGCCATAAATTCGTTCGCTGCCGGCTCCGATGAGTCCACGGGAGAAAGGGGGAAAAACCGGGGGTGATAACCCACGTTGGCTAAGAACGGTGTCATCTGCGTGGAGGTGTGCTGCGAGTTGTTAAAGGCAAACTCGGCTATGGCCAAATAGTCCACCCAATTGTCCTGCTGCAGGTTAACGTAGCAGCGCAGATACTGCTCTAAGATGCCGATGACCTTCTCGGTACCCCCGTCGGTCTGAGGATGATGCGCGGACGAGAGGCAAACCTTAATGTCCAACGCCCGCATCAACTCCTGCCAGAAGCGGGCTGTAAACTGGGGCCCCCTATCGGAGACGACTCTATCGGGAAGGCCGTGCAGCCGGAACACCTGTTGGATGAACATGCGACTAGTGGCGCGAGCTGACGGTAAGCCGCGACAGGGGATGAAGTGCGCCATCTTGGTCAACATGTCCACCACCACAAACACTGTCGTGAAGCCGGAGGATGGGGGTAGATCCGTCAGAAAGTCCATGGACACAGCCCCCCAGGGTCTCTTGGGTGTTGGCAAGGGCTGCAGTAAACCAGGCGGGGCCCCTGTCGCTGACTTGGCCTGCCTGCAAGGAATGCAGGAGGTGACATAAGACTGGACATCGTGTCGGACTCGGGGCCACCAGAAGGTACGGGAGACCAGGTTCAGAGTCTTGAACAGGCCAAAATGCCCCGCAGCCGGGTTATCATGACACTGGCTGAGGACGAGTCCCCTGAGTGGCCCTCCTGGAACATAGAGCCGGTCACGATAATACAGGAGTCCATCCGCGACCGACCAAGGTGAATCTGGCCCCACCTCTTCCTTCCGCTGAGCCACCCACGCCTCCTGCTGCTGCGCCTCCCGGATCCGAGCCCGTATATCCACCGGCTCCCGTACCGCAGCAAAAGACTCGACGGGGATCACTGTCCTGGGCGGAAGCTTGTCTTCCGCTCGGGTGTATTCGGGCTTTCTGGACAGAGCATCCGCTCTCTGGTTGTGCCCGCTTGGTATGTACCGCACCCGGAAGTCAAACCTCGCAAAGAAGAGGGACCACCGGATCTGGCGTTGATTCAAATTCCGAGCGGTCTGCAGGCTTTCCAGATTCTTGTGGTCCGTCCGGACCTCAATCTGATGCCGCGCCCCCTCCAGATGATGCCTCCAAGCCTCGAACGCCGCCTTGATGGCCAGCAGCTCCTTCTCCCAGATGGTATAGTTGCGCTCCGAGGGGTTCAATTTCCGAGAGTGATACGCGCAAGGGAAAAGGGTACTGCTGGGCGTCGTTGCCTGGAGTAACACGGCCCCAATGGCAATGTCGGAGGCGTCCGCCTCCACAACAAACGGCCGTTGCGGGTCGGGATGTTTCAAGATGGGCTCCTTCATGAAGGCGTCCTTCAAAGCCTGGAACGCCTGTTGTTCGGGGGCGTTCCACTGGAACCGAGTCTTCTTCTGCAGGAGCCGGGTGAGGGGGGCTGTCAAGGCAGCAAAGCCAGGGATGAATGTCCAATAGTAGTTGGCAAATCCAAGGAGTCGCTGAACGTCCTTCACGCGACGCGGGGGTTGCCAACTCTGCAACGACTCGACTTTACTCGGCTCCATGGCGATGCCCTCAGGAGAAATGCGGTGACCCAGGAAATCGATGGTCACCTGGTAGAACTGGCACTTCTCCAACTTGGCAAACAGCTGATGTTCCCGGAGGCGCTGCAGGACCTGACGGAGATGCTGATGATGCGCTTCACGCGACGGGGAGTAAATCAGGATGTCGTCCAGGTAAATCACGACAAACTGGTCCAACAGATCCCGAAAGATATCGTTCATAAAATGCTGAAACACAGCGGGGGCGTTGGTCAGGCCAAACGGCATCACCGTGTACTCGAAATGTCCATAGCGAGTACCAAACGCCGTCTTCCACTCATCACCCGGCCGAACCCTGACGAGGTTGTAAGCTCCACGCAGGTCCAGTTTCGTGAAGATCTTAGCCTCCCGGAGTCGGTCCAAGAGCTCGGGGATGAGGGGCAGCGGGTAGCGGTTACGCACCGTGATGGCGTTGAGTTTCCGGTAGTCACAGCAAAGCCGTAACTCGCCCGACTTCTTTTTGACGAAGAGCACGGGTGCAGACACTGGCGAGGACGAGGGCCGGATGAAACCACGAGCCAAATTCTTTGTCAGGAAGTCCCGCAATGCAGCCAACTCGGGCTCCGACATGGAGTACAAACGCCCCACTGGGAGAGGCGCATCAGGGACTAGATCAATGGAACAGTCATAGGGCCTGTGCGGGGGTAATTGGTCCGCCTCTGACTCGCTGAACACATCAGCAAAGTCGGACAGTTCGGGAGGCAAAGAAACTCCTGAGGAGCCCTCCACCTGGCCGGCACAGATATGGCGGGTGTGGTCCACGCACTGCAAACTTGGGAAGGTGACCAAGTTCTGAGACCAATAGATCTGTGGATCATGCGCCCGGAGCCACGCCAGTCCCAAGACCACGGGGAAGTGCAGATCCGAAGTGACGTAAAACTGAATGGCCTCCACATGGGTACTGATGGCCATACACACGGGTTGCGTGGCGGCCGTAATAGGCCCGTACAGGAGCACTCGACCATCGATGGTCTCCACAAGCATGGGCGGATCCACTGGACACTGGGGAACAGCCCATTTGGCCACAAAGGCCGAATCCATAAAGTTAGTGGTAGCCCCAGAGTCAATTAAGGCATGGACCGGAATCCCCTCTGGCTTGCCAGGAAGGATCAGTCGTGCCTCCAGAATCAAATGCCGTGGAGGTTCACAGGCACCGTCGGAACGGCGTCGCTCGGCGTGGTCGTTGTGGGTCGCCCGATCTTTCACACCGTCTAGATCGGGCTCGGGCCGTTTCCCGATAGCAAAGCAGGGGACTTTCTTGGGGAAGGCTTGGTCACTGACGCCCGCTGACGCTTCTTCGGGCAAGAAGCAGCCAAATGTCCAGGGTCCCCACAGTAAAAACACAACCCCTCCGATCGTCGTCTGTCCATTTCCGTCACCGATAGACGGGACCTGGCGGCACCCAGCTCCATTGGCTCCTCCCTCTGGACTGGGGGCTCACGCACAACAGGGGCGGCAGGGGTCTGTGGGGTGGCACGGCGACTCTTACGCTGCTGCAGCCGGGCATCGATCCGCAGACAAAGATGGATCAGCCCATTCAGGTCTGAGGGAATGTCCACGCGGGCCAGCTCATCCAACATCTCCTCTGACAAGCCATCCTGAAAGGCATCCACGAGCGCAGCCTCATTCCAGGCGGAATCCTGGCTAAGCAGCCGGAAATCGCTGATATAGGCCTGTAGAGGGCGCTGACCCTGCCTCAAAGCTTTCAGGCGTCGGGTGGCAGTCTGCGCCTTAATCGGGTCCTCGTACATGAGGCGCATATGGTCACAAAACCCCCCAAAGTTATCCAACAAAGGGCTAGGCTGTGCCAACAGAGGCGTGCCCCAACGAGCTGCATCTCCCGACAGAAGGCTCAACACGAATCCCACCTTATCTCGGTCAGTGGGGAAATCAGCTGCTCTCACGCTGATATAAAGCTGGCATTGTCCCAGGAAGGCAGGAAACAGTTCTGGTTTACCAGCAAATTTATCCGGCATAGCTATCTGACATTTCCTCCTGGGTGGGGGTGCAGCATGTACCTGAGCTTGCAGTTGTGCCACCTGAGCTGCCAGCAAAGTGAGTTGCTGGGTGAGCTGGGCATTCTCGGCAAGAAGCTGCTCCATCGTAGTAATAAGGGGTGGGTGGCTGAAAGCAAACTGTTCTGAACCAGCCCTCTTCTAGCAAACCCCTATTCAAAAGAAGAGACTGGAGAGCGTCCAAGGCTAAAAGGCTTCTGCCAAGATTTAATTACGCAGTTAACAAAAACACTAGAGCTTGTCTTCTCAAGCGGAAAAGTTGCTTTCAGCAACCAGCCCCTCCCCAAACACTCCTTTTATAGAGAGCTCAGGGCGTGGTCTCCCTGTGCCTCCTCCCGAGGAGTCCCACATTCTTTCTTTGTTTGTTCCTGCTCGACTGCCTCCTGCGTCGGGCGTCCTTGAAAAGGGCCAGCTGTGGGTCATCATCTTCCGCACTATCGGGCTCACGCAGCTGAGAAGAGGGCCCCGGCTGGGAACTCTGCCAAGCCTCCACGCCATCATCAACCGGTTCGTCTCCCACACGGTCCTCCTCTCCCTCATCTGAGTCCTCCGACACATCTGAGCCGGCTGCCGAAACCACAGGCTGGCCCTGAGTCACAACAGGAACCTTTACCTTTACCTTTAGTCCACAACTGAGCAATGGGCAGAGAAATAAACTTAGAAAGGATCTGCTCTAATTAATCACTTGGTAAAAAGAGACAGCAGGAGATCTGTACTTTCAGACTTGCAAGATTCCTTTAATGTCTCCTTGTAATCAAGTAGGATTAGCTCACTGTGTTGCATTTTTTGTTTGGTCCATTTGGGAAGCTGACAGTAGCTTACAAGCAGCTTACAAGCCACAGTGGTTTTGTTCACATATCACATTAAATCAAAGCTAAATAAACCAAACTATGGCTTCAGTGCATGTGCATGGGGGGGGGGAATCCAAAAAGACAACGTGGTGGGTGTGAACACAGAATCCAAGCTTTGTTGGGGTTTGATCACAAGCTTGCACCTGCTATCTTGATTTTTTTGGGGACCCTCAGATGGGCAAGATGTGAGAACTCAACTACTTTGAAAAGTGACAAGTTGTATCTACAACTGAAGAACAAATGTGACACAGTGCATAAATTTTTACATGAATATAACAAAGTTGCAAAGCTATGGAGTAAAAAATAACTAGAATTCTTACCGCTTCATGAATCAAATAAGTCTGTTCAAGCCGTTTAATCCGTTCCAACGGCAACAAGTTTCCAAGACTAGCTTCATCCAACTCATTAACTAAAACACTGTGGTTTTTAATGTCCCTGAAATAGCCAAAAAGTATCTCATCAGCTGGTAACATATTCTTTCCTCATTGTTTTATTCAATTTCCCCAAAATTCTCAATATAAAGCAGATGTGAAAGTAGGATATCTGCCACAGAATGCTTGGATTCAAATGTGAAAACCACCCATATTGTATGACCAACATTTCACATTTGACTTTTGAAGACTCCTCCTCTTCAAAAAATTAATCGATACTGGCAACCTTTGTAGTGACAATCCAAGCTACTGAAACAGGTGGGAAATGCATTTAAAATAAACTTTTTAAAAGAAGCTAGATGAAACCACCTTGCAATAGGCAAGAAATATAAAAAGCACTGGAGTTGAATTAGTGGGGAGAACTGAGGACAATTGTTCAAAGTTCATTGAAAACAGATACTGCTTTTGAATATCCATATCCGGTCATTGTTCTATTTCCTCAAACAGTAATTGAAGGCAGCTTACATTTAGATATTTTCAAGACTGCCTTTTATGTTACAGCCAAAGTTCTTGATAATCCCCATTAGAATCTAAATAGACATAACAACAGTCTCCATTATTGAACAGATTCAACTATATAACAGGTAACAATGAAAGATGCATTCTTAATCCTATTCTGATCAACACAGGGCTGCTTTACACCAGCTTAAACTATTTGTTATCTACCTCAGCATTATTTTCTAGGGGTGTAAGATTTTATTGACTTCAACTCCAGTAATATTTGTGGTTTTTTTCAATCATAAGCCTATTATAATTTGTTTTTGTATGAGTTTGTACATTCCTTAAAAATCTGCATGAAAAATGGTATACATTTTCAGATGAATGCATTTTCAAATTTCCCTGCCAATGTGCATTTCAACAATTTCCTTAAAGGCCTATTTTTAACACATTCTGATGGAATTTTCTCTTAATGCTTCCATTTTTGTATGCATTTTTAATAGGAATCTCAAAATTGAGGGCCAATTACTTTCCAAATTAAGAGGTTACTGGATAGATTACTGGTATGTTTCTGGCATGATTCAAGACGTTGGTTATGACCTATGAAGTCCTACATGGTGTAGGGCCTGATTACTTGACTGACTGCTTATCTTCTGTGATATCATACTAACTAGTTCAATCCAACAAGCTTTGGTGGACTCCAAGTCACTTCAGTTAAACAATGTGATCTAACAGGACCACAGAAATCTATCTCCTCTGGAGTGATGCCTGCATCTGGGATGAGATTCCCTATAATATTTATGCAGTCTCCATCCTGCTGCCTTTCTAGAAAGCCTTAATAACCTGTTATCCCAGGCTTTAGAGGTTAGCTAGCTGGGCCCCTGCTAAATTATATGCAATTATACTTAATCAGACCCACCATCAGCTTCTGTTTCCTCTTTTATTTTTTATAATTATATTCTGTTTTTATGTTTTATTATTATATCTTTATTATTAAGAACCGTGGTGTGCAGTGGTTAGAACACAGTATTGCAGGCTAATTCTGCTGAGTGCCAGCAGTTCGATTCTCAATGGCTCAAGGCTGACTCGGCCTTCCATCCTCCAGAGCTTGGTAAAATGAGGACCCTGATTGTTGGGGGCAATATGCTGACTCTGTAAACCACTTACAGAAGGCTATAAAGCACTGTGTAGCAGTATATAAGTCTAAGTACTATTGCTATTGCTAGTGAATGCCAGTTTTATTGTACCTTGCCTGGAATTGATTGGTGTCTAAATTAGTAAAACCCAGATAAAAATATAAATCATTACTTACTTTGGATATAAATTTTGCACCCAGCTGAGAAGAAGGTAAATATCTTCTTTGCTCAATTCAAACTCAGCAAACATCTCCATCTGAGATGAAAAGTAATGGTGGTAGAACTTGGCATAAGTGTTGCACACCTGAAAATGCTCAGGGTAATGGTGTTTAATATGCTGGACCACTGTGATCATATCATCCTTCATAGTCTTACCCATATGCAAGAAATTGTTAGCCATGGTAGAGAGGTCCTTGTTATTAACCAAAGGAGGCGCTTTCATTCGTTCTTCTACGGATTTCTGAATAGTGTTCCTCCATTCCTCTTTCCATGTTCTGAGCCGCGAATGAATAGATCTCTCCTCCTCCTCCTCTATCCAGTTAATTATTGTTTTCACTGCATTATTCAGCAACTGTGGCTGTGTTGATGCTATGCTGATAGATGACTGTATGATGCTGAGGACCTCTTGATATAAAAGTTCTAATAAATCCTCAATTTCAGTCTGATCGCCTAGGGTTTCTTCATCATTTCTGTTGTCCAGATTGCTGTTGGATTGTTTTTGCATGACAATGAGATGTTGGCTGGCTTCATAAAAATGTTGGCTCTTAATCAGCTTTTTGATTTGGTCAACTGGCAAAACAAAGTAGAAACACTATGGTAATATCATGTGATTGATAGGTTACTAATTCATTCAAGTTATATTCCCCCAGTTTCAAGCTGAATGTACTCAGAGCAGTTCAGTCTAAAAGTGTTTTTTTCAAGGAGATAACAAATTTATATTGGTTTCTTAGCTACTGTACACTAAATTTGTTCTCCATTATTTCAAGTTTTCATCTTAAAAAGGAAGAAAAATACTTTCTGAGTATGCTGAGTTGGGATGAGTTTTATCCTTCACAGTGGAGTGGTTGAAGGATCACCCCCAACCTATACTACTTCAACCAAGGAAAACCATGTGAGAGCTCACCTTGATGGGATCTCAGCTAAGAAAAAGAAATCCCACAGGATTTCTTGACCTTAATAAGCTTTTAGTATCATTTTGGACTTATGCTCCTCAAAGATGCAAACTTTCTACCAGTAAAAAGTGAAATAAGCTAAGACAAAAGACTGGTCTAGGAGCCTTGTATCTTGCTATTTCTTTATTAAATGTTTCTATTACTTTATTTTGTTGAACTGATCAGTCCATTTTGAAAATAAATGTAATGCACCATTCAGGAAGTATCTGTTATTCTGAATGTCTACAATCCAAAATATTATAATCAATTAAGATCATTTGCAGAATTATATCAATATGTAATTTACGTGCATTTAATTGCTCTGTCTGGATACAAAGAATTTGCATTTCATGGATACAAAAGTATTTTCTGTTATTTGGGAGTGATACCTGGATCAACATTTTGACTACTGCAAAGTTGATTGCAGTGTACTTCTACTGAACTGTGGTTTCACTGTATCTTAGTCAGGTATAAAGTTGTGTTTCTGATACTCCAAAATCCATTTGAGTTTTTACAGAACTCCTTTATGATTAATAATAATCATAACAAATCAGGAGCTCACTGGCAGAAGAATAATGTTCTTCTTTGAAGTGTTAATGGGTAGCAATTGCTCTGTGTCAATTCTCTGAACAATGATAAATGATGTGTACATTAGCACAATTTTATTGTAAATCTGTAATGCAGCACATGCAAAGACCTGAGAAGGCTGGAAGAAAAGAGAATACAAGGATAAGTAGTGGCATGAGTGCACTGTTGGAAGACTTGAAGGATCAGGTTAGAAAAAAATCTCTGCAGTCATAAGAGTTGACCCTTACTTGATGACACATAATCATCAAAAGATTGATAGTAATAATGTCAGGAAAATCTCTTTGGCAAGGAATTCCAAAAGTAAGTGTTATTGCAAGGACCCTCTAACTAGAAGCCACCTAGTAACTCTGTAGTTGGAGAATCATGGATGAATCTCTTTCTCTATTCAGAGTAGCCTTGAAAAATATCACAACTTCTCTTCTTTCTGTTCCCAACCCTATTATTTTTTAAAATATCAATGCTGTGAAGAATATATTTAATACATTTATATGGCTGCCTATATATATATATATATATGGCTCTGGGAAGCTAACAATTAGTAATAAAATTTTAAAAAGCCAAAATTAAATAACAGCATCAACAGCATACAAGAGCAAATGAAGACACTCAGAACATCTCACATTCCAATTAGCCATAAAGTGGGCTCACTCATATTATCAAGGCCTCAGGCCAGATGGTATAATCAGGTTTGAAATGTCTTGTGAAAGGGCGGTGGGTGGGTGAACAGGGGGTATTTAAAAGGGAATGATTTCAGGGTAGGAAGATAATCCAGAGAGCATAAGCCAATTTGAAATCTGTTTTTAATTGATCCCAGTGGAAGAATTGTGGTAGATATTAAAAACATATTTCTGAAAGTTAATAAGTTTGACATAGGGATACTTAATTAAAATAAAATGTCTTCTCTTTTGTGTCATTCCTTAGGGATGAAAAGGGTTCATATATCATGCATTAAGTATCAATTGGACCTGGCAGTCTACATTACCCTCTTACTCTATCAAAACCCCACTAACTATTTCAGATGTCATTTCCTTGCATGATGGCAGATATAATTTTCTAAAACAAGAATGAATTTTTCAAGATGTCTAATTCTAGTGAAATTTCGGCCCATTCACTCTTGAAATTTTGTATTTCAAAATTAAAAACATTTTCATTTTTGAGATTCTGTGGATACTTTTGAGTGCTTGATGCCTACCTTGCCAACTCTTCTTATAAATTTACAACCTGGACAATAATATAATAGCAGGGGCTTCCAAACCTGGCTGGCTGAGGAATTCTGGGGGTTGAAGTCCACAAGTCTTAAAGGTACCAAGTTTGGAGACCCCTGAGATACAGCAATATGTGTCAATATATACAGGCTGTCCTTCCATGTGGTCATTCTGTACCTGTAACTGGTTGACAGTTTTCCTCCTGAGGTTTCTTTACTTTTCTTTTCCCACCTTTGTCAAATAAATGAACAATTTTTTTTCTTAGTCCTTTTTTATGCTTGTTTTTAACATGTTCTGTTTCAGTGACTTCCAAAGGTGATTGGGAAAAATGTTCAAGGGGAGGAGTCTGCTTGTGGTTTTCAGTTCTCATGTGGTTTTTTGGATGGGCTTCTTCAGAGGATGATTCAATTGACAATGAATCGGATTCTGATTCCGAAGATGTTGAAGGTTTGGGTGTCTTCTTGTTTTCAGTCTGTTTAGCAGGTTTTGGAGGACTGCTATAGAATAAAGGCATTGATTTTAGCATCTTCTTCTAGAGAAGACCCTGCAAATTATATTAAGAAATTATCAGATCCATAATTTTCATTCAGTAAGTAAAAAGACAAGTAATACTGTAGGAAAAATAGAGATAAAATATTCCCAATATACTATGTCAAATTATCACCATTAGTTGAGAAAGCAAAAATATTCTGAGATGCAAATAATAATGTTTAACATTATGTTACAATATTTGGATTATATGGTATTCTACGATATAAGTGATAAAAATAGTTAAAATATTGTAGGTTTATAAAATATCTTCTGGTTATTGTGAGTTTCAATATTGTGCAGACAGTCCTCGGGTGACAACAAGAGCTAGGGCTGGAATTATCATCACTAAGGAACTCATGTCACACGACCATGTTGCTTAGGTACAGCCGTTTCAGCAACCCCAGCTGTGGTGGTTTAAACAAAGGCCATTTAAACATGGGTCATTAAACGAGGACCTCAAGTGACGGTGACTTTTGGAAGTCAGCAGGGAATATCTGAAACCACAATGACCTGTACATGACTCACAGTGACATCATAATTACGAACTAGGAGTCAAACATCCAGATTGCAATCATTGGGACCCTGGGATACTGCAACAGCCAGAAATCCATTGATTGGTTTTAAGTCCCCCCTCATTCATCAACATCACAAGTTTGAACAGTAGTAGAAAAAATGGTTGTAACCTGAGAACCACCTGTATATGAACATTCTTAATATGCAATAGGAAGCAGAAGTTATATTTATTGTAGACCCTGAAATCATATTTGTGGGAAAGAAGAGTAAAGCACACAATTCATTAATCAGCATTGATCAGTGGTGTACTTATAAGCATCCCCAAGGACTTTGGGGCTCTAGTGCAAGTAAGCCTTCCTTCTTGTTACTGGGATAGTTAGTCTGCAGTTTGTAATCTTTGCAATAATTGTTTGTGCATTATACTCTGGAATTCTGGGAGTTGAAGTTAACACAAGCTAAAGTTGTCAAGGTTGAGAAACATTTCTCTGTCCTAAACTGATACAGCATGGCTTGCTGGAGAATTCTGGAAATTGAAGTTCACAAGTGTTAAAAGTTGCCTAGGTTGGGCACCTTGCTATACATACACTTCTTTTAACTAAATGATTAAAGCAAGCATTTGCATTCTTCCATGGTAACTCAAAGGTTACAGAAAAATGTATTAACTAAATCATATTAAGCAATTTTAGAAAAAGCTCCCTAACCTGAAGACTATTTCAACAATTACTCAGAAATGGTGGTGGGCTCCCATTCAAAAGATGTGTTCAATATCCATCAAGCTCAATATTCATCTTTTTGCTGGATTTCTGCACTGAACATGAGGCTGGATTTAATAGTGTTTAAGTACACTTTTCCAAATGCAGGATAGTAAATTGAAATATTAAATACAGAGCATGGAGCAACTGAGAATCCATGTGGAAGAGGCCTGCCATCTTTCTCTGCCAGCTTCTTTCTTCTTCAATTCTACCAATTATCAACTTTTCCCAATCTTATGTTCCCCCAGATACATTGGATTGCACATGTCCTCCAGTTCAAAACATCTAGAGCAAGGGTCTCCAAACTATGGTCCATGGCCCGGTACTGTCAGAATAGCTGGCAACCCCCCCCCACTCACATTAGCACCGCATGGATGCGCTAGCACTGCCACCAGCATCACATGGACATTAGTGGTGCATTTGCACATGTGTGCAGCTCCAACGCCCCACCGCAGGCGTGTTTTGCCCATTTGTGCATGTGTGCACACTAGTGGTACCACCATGTGCGTGCCCATTTGTGTGTGTGCACATGCTAGTGGTGCCACCATGTGTGCGCATACATGGGCCGCAGACCCGCACATTTCCCTAATCTTCTGTTTCCTTCGGGCCACCAAGCTGTAAAGGTTGGGGAGCTCTGATCTAGAAAATACTAGGTTGGAGATGGCTGTATCATTTATTTCTTCATTAATCTTTTTTTAAACTTTTTGCTGTATTTACTTTCTGTAGTTGAAATTTGGATTTTAAGTACCTATAAGGCTGAAACTATGTTACTCTTTATGGGGAAACCATTGGTACCTCATAAATCGTAGTACTGAAAATAACTAAGATTCATGAAAAAGGGCATTTGCTTCTGGCAGTAGCATTTTTAAAGGACAGCAAACATTTTGCTACTTCATTTGCTTTCTGCGTATTTTTATCACTTTCTTATCTCCTGTGCCAAAGCAATGTGCCAGTTCGGGATACACTGCAATGTTTGCTCCATCTCAGCCATGTATCTTGGATTAACCCTAAATATATGCAATGAAAGCAGATTATCATATCAAGAATATGTTCTGCTGGTTAAAGATTTTGCAGGTGACTATAGGTAATTCTGGTAAATACTGCTGATTTTGGCCCACCGCCACTGCAGACAAGTAGAATGTCTGTATATTTTCAATTATTTATGCAAAAGATTTTTGTTTTCCCTTGCTAAATCCATGCACAACTGACAAGACTACAGATTTTTTCAAGGCAAAATTTCTCCATAAAGCAGAGAAAATGTATAGCGACCTAAAGCAAAATGACTGGCAAATACATGAGCAGTAATCACTTAGAATAATACTTTTTATTTTTAATCTATTGTTTATTTTTCTTGTGATAGAAAAAAGGGAGATATTGACAGCAAGGAAGGAATAGAACCACAATCTAGCTGTAATTGCATCTCAGAAACAATGGCTCTATAATTTTCCAAGATTAAAATGATACCTAAGAATTATGGGGAAAGCACACACGATGTGAAATGCTTCCTTTCCCAAAATACACTCCAGAATATCTATAAATGCAGATTTTTTTTAAAAGTAACATGACATTTACTGTACTGTACTTTGATACTCACAAAGAATTGTGCATTAGTCCTTAAGAGCAAAGTGCCTAAACATTGATGCTTTCTTTGAACTATTCCTTGCCACTAATTGAAACTGAAGTCTAAAACATCTGGGTAACTTTATGATTTATATTCAAAACCATTATGATTAAACACTGGATTGTCAATCTATCCTAATACATTTTTCCCCATATCACATCTATACATTCTAAGAGAATATATATTTTCAAAAGTCGCTCAACTTAATTAGTTTGAAAAGACTATAAATTTATTTTTCATCCTATTTTTCAATTTTTTTTATAAATAACATACCCAATATTCCTTCGTCCCCCTCAATAGCTACCTGAGGTGGGTTGAATTGAGAAAGAGCGACAGACCCAAAGTCGCCCAGTTGGCTTTCACGCCTAAAGTGGGACTAAATTCAGTGTCTCAGTTCCTAGCCTGGTGCTTTAACAACTAGATGAAGCTGATTCTCTGCTGAAGGATTTAAGCTCTGTGCAAGCAGGGACAGAGTTGAAATCCTTCAGCAGCAAGTTCAATCAGCCAGTCCCAGCCAGCAGCAGCTTTTCCACTGACTTTCTAAGGAAAGGGTGCAAATGACAATGACATGTTTGTGGGCAACTTGGCAGTCAGTCATAAGTGTGAACAGGTTGACTAGCGCCTGATCATGTGACTGTGGGGTGTGTGTTAGTGCAATGTTTTATGACAGGTTGTAAATCACCCCTGAGACCATTGTTGATATGTACTGTCATTAAGCAAACGGTCATAAGTGAAGGACTATCTGTATAAACATTAGGATTAAATAAAAACAGTTCAAAATTTAAGCATCAGAAGCGCATCAAATCAGTTTCATTAATCCCATTTTAAAATGTTACAACAGAAATTTGGTTTTGTATCTTGCAAAAAGAAAGGAGGGAGGGGTATTCAAGAAAATAAAAAAAAACATTTGACACTAGAACAAAGTGAAGACATTCCAATCCAATACTTTCATAAATTTCACTAATTTCAATTAAACTGGAGCATTGTTCTGTAGTTTGAATATTTTTGATCAAACAATATAAATGGAATTGCTTGAAACATCACCAGTTAAGGAAATTTGCATGCTGATTCTCTGCACTTATGAATATAATTGTAGACACAAATGAAAGTTTATATATTTCACCCTACTTCAGAAGAAATTTTACTCTTTTAAAATGAAAAGAAATAAACCTGGCATTTCAAGACTCCTGAAAGAATCTAAAAAACCTCCAGTCCTAAAGATGACCTTTTAGCTTCCTCCCCATCTGTATTCTATGGCTTGGCTCACTTGCTTGATTGGATCATTGCCCATGGAAGTTGGAATTCTGTGGTTTCTTTGGGCTGCTGATGTGAGAGGATATTTGGAGACAGATGGAATTCTGTGATAAGCAGATTTCTTTCTACACCCTACAGCTGCCCCATCCTTCCTTAAGAAGAAAAATTGCTTCCCTGTAGGGTTTGTTCAAACCACTATCTCTGAGAGGTTATTTTCCTTACAAACCAAATCTGGTTTTCAGATCCTGGTTTATTATGAGACAATTCAGCTAGCCAGCCTGGTTTGGATAAAGTTCTAAACACACCCCAAATTTAGGTTTTCTTGTCATGTATAAATAAAATATATAAGATCTGAATCCACTGTGTACCTCTGATTTAGAATATTGTATACCTACATGTTGGTTGAGTCAAATATTTAAAAACCACTAATACTGACTTGGCTGACCTTAATGAACCCACTTTTTAATCCTCATTGAAATACTGCAATTTTGTTCAAAAGTTTTAAACCATGGTTTGTTAATCTGTTAGATTGAATAAGCCATATATGACAATTCATATTCAACATAAGCAAGTCTTTCCACTGAACGTGTGGGATATTAATAATAAAATTATAACATTGGAAATTGCCTTTGTAACACATTTGGAAGGCATCAGATGGGAAACGGCGACCACAAGCCATAGTTTACAAGCCATCAATAGCTGGATTCGCACAAAAGCTTAAGTCTCATATTTTTTTCTTAGCATGTGGTTTCCAATTCTGTAAATTCCCGGTCATGGTTGCTATAATACACTTAACAGATTACCAGGAGCTCCCCTAAACCTGGGAGGTCTTATTTTTAATTGAGACTACCCTGAAAATCAATTCCCAGGTTCCCGAAGAGAACCGGGACCCAGCCAAAAGACAGGGACAAGGCTAGGCGACTCTTCCAGGAAAGTCTATTATTGCATTTGAAGAATTTGCCGTTACACAAACACATGTACGACGTTTACTTTGCCTTCTCTTGAGCGTTTCCAGGAAAAGCAGAAGGGCAGCAGAATCCGAAAGGAAAAGGCGATGGCAAGCCGCACCAGGCTGGAGGGAGAGGGAGGAAAAAAAAAAAAAACCTTCGCGAGATCCGCCACTTCCATTGCATTCATACATTACACTCAACTTTCTGGACTTGCCCCTAAATCATAAACCAACCAACGGGCTGAAGTTGCACAAGATGCAAAAAAAACCCGGACCGAAGTCGCACAAGCTGCAAATAAATTAACCAAGATGTAAACTAATTAAGATTAAAATAGGTGGTGCAAAGAGAGCCCGAGCGCTAGATCTCTATGAGAATCGGGCAAGCGACCGCGACGGCTCAGACGGCGGAAAGAAGCGTGTAGTAGGAGGCGACTTACGGTGTCTGGTAGTCAGAGCTGGCAGGCGAACCGCCTTCCTCCACCCTCGGGCTGATGCACGGGCTTTAATTTTGGTAGAAGTTGCGTGCAGGCCTATATAACAGGAAGGAGGCGAGGCCCACGCATCCCTGGGGGGTAAATGGCTGGAAACTCCGCCTTGCCACAAATGAGCCAAGAGGCTCTGGGAAAATTTCCCGGAAAGCGGAATTTCCAACCATCCAACTCCCGGTCACTGGAGGGGAGATTACACCTCCGGGGAGGCTGGGGGAAAAAAATTAGTATCTTAGCAAAGATAAAAAACCCCTTTCCCCTTCCGCACGTTTTTGAGGGCCGGCAGAAGAGGGTGAGGGTGAGGAGGCAGAAGCTGCTAACTCCAGGCGGTCGCCTTTCGCTCCTCCGTTCCGACGGTTCAACAGTAAGGCTTGGACACACACACACACACACACACACACACACACACACACACACACACACACACACACACACACACACACACACCAAAAACGGAGAGGGCAGGCAAGCGCTGGAAAGCACCGCTGCCGGGCCGTTTGTCCGCCCTTCTCTGAAGAAGGAAAAGCCGAGCGCTGAAGCCAGGAATAGCAAGATAGTCACGCTTGCTTATTCACCTCTCCTAGAGCAGGAATAACAGGCTTCTACCTCCAAATGATTCGGAGCCAGTGCTTTTTTTGTAAAAGAAAAAGGTGCCGGAACTCACACATGTCATACAACCCGCCTTGCCTACCCTTCAAGGTTCCATCCAAAAAAGGTGCCGGAACTCCGTTCTGAGCGTTCTATGAGGAAAAAAAAGCCCTGTTTGGAGGGTAGATAGACTACTTTTGTTTTTAAGTGGTAGTGGTCACGTACTGGGAACGTGTCTATCCTGAGTGGTTCTGTCTTGAAGATTTCTTGGTCACCCAAAGATCAGTTACTTTCCTCTGCAGAGAACCACATCCTTCAGATAAAAGCCACAGCCTCAAGTCTTTCTGCGGCAGGCATCCAGTAAATACAAAGGGGTGGGGGGTGGGGGGTGGGGGTTCCTTGGTGCCCTCTGAGCTTGCTTCTTTTCTTGCAGACGTTTCCTTAACTCAAAACTAGGTAACATCATCAGTGCGCAGGGATGGTGTTACTTAATTTGAGTAATGAAACGTCTGCAGGAAAAAAAGCAAGCTCTGAGAGCACTCCCTCATTTCAACCCTAAGCTACAAATATTCTCCTTTATTAATAAATACTAGATTTTGTAGTCTAATAATCGCTCATCACCATAGTATTCTTTCTTCCTCTTTCTTGGGCAAGATGGCTATGGAAAGGGTATATGGCTCTAAAACCCACCAGCAGGTGATCAACAGGATGGGAGGCCAAAATTCTCTGCAACCAAAACTCTGTCCTGTCCTTAAAGCCGCAGGTGTCTCATTGGCTTTCCCTGCCCTGATTCTCTAGATGGGGTTACATACATTCCAGGGTGTATTATTTCCTGTTGCCATGCCAGTTGGGCATAATGGAAACTATAACCAAGACAATAGAAACCAGTAGGTTGAAAAAGGATAAGTTACATGCTGTTTTTAGAACTGGGTGGGTATAATTCAGATGAGCAAATAACTGCAGATTTATTTATGCTCTAAAAATCCATTTGTGTCTTCTGTATTTTCTGGCCAGTTTTAGTGTGGTGGAGGAAGCTGGAGGTGAGACTATTTTACTATTTTGCTATTTTGCTCCTCCCAATTGTCAGGCATTTACTGGCAGAGTATGAAGGTTATGCCTAGGACAGCTGCTGTTCCCTATGACTCTGCATTTCTTTTTTATTCATAGGCTGAAGCTCTGTTCATCTCTGGCAACCCCAACATTATTAGAAATCCTTATGAATCATATCATGCTTTCTAACTTACATAATGCACCATTGTATGAATTAGGAGATGGTGATGGAAATTCCCACCTGCATAGCTATTTTAAGTTGATTCAATTAGAGATAATTGTGGGATGCCTCAAGTACTCTCCTATACTATAGAAATAGTGGCCTATTATTTATTAATATTTAATAAATATAGTTTTATCAACCATGTGAGAGAATATTTAAGATTAAGACTACAAAGGTCTAGACGGTATAGCACACAGATTATTGTTTTAGAACTTCCTTGTGTAGTCAAGAGGAGAGTGTGTGGTAGGAATGTGTACAGGTAGTCCTTGACTTACAAAATTTTCGGTAACCAGTTTTTTGTCTACTGCTAACCTTCAAGCTATAGATGATAGGAACTGTGGTCCAGCACAAGTGGACAGTAACAGGCTAAGGAGAAGCTGTTTTGGTCATTATGTACCTAATCCTGGAAAATAAATTGTTGTCGTGACTGTTGCAACTAAATGTTTGTGTTAGTTTCTTGTCTTGCATAACAGTGTTATTATTTCACTCTTGTAGAAAAAGCCAAACTCTGCACAACAAGCCCATCTGTTTCTATTTGGTGGATGGGCTAGAGTTCCTCAGCACGTGGAATCAGATCCTGCATTAAAAACCATGAAATATTGTGAGACGAATCTGTATCAAAGAAGAATGCTTTGAGCATGCCATTTAGAGAGCCTGGATTTGGCACAGCACACTGAAGCCATGATCTTTGGTCAGAGTTTTTGAATTTGTCTCTAAAAGAATTACAGTATTAATTTTTTTGTTTCTGATCAGCTCCAAATGTTGATGTAGCAATGGGTAGGTCAAAAAACTGGAAAGGGGAGGGGTGCACATGCACCCGAGTCCATCTGAGTGTCTACTGTGAGAAAGAGGGATGCTGCTAAATGAAATGAGGAAGAAGGCTTAAGTTGCTATTTAACATTACACAACTGCATTTCTTCTTCTTCTTTTACTAGGTAACATCACCAAACAAAATTATAATTTCAGTATTGTTCTTTTAAAACTTCCAATTTCCACATTTGCTAAGAAGCAGACTTTAAACTGTTACAGAAAGTTTATTGTGTTTCAGTTGCTGAGCTGTTTGTTTTTATACATATACAGTCAGGTCCAGAAATATTGGGACATCGACACAATTCTAACATCTTTGGCTCTATACACCACCACAATGGATTTGGAATGAAACAAACACAATGTGCTTTAACTGCAGACTGTCAGCTTTAATTTGAGGGTATTTACATCCAACTCGGGTGAACGGTGTAGGAATTACAACAGTTTGCATTTGTGCCTCCCACTTGGTAAGGGACCAATAGTAATGGGACAATTGGCTTCTCAGCTGTTCCATGGTCAGGTGTGTGATATTCCGTCATTACCCCAATTACAATGTGCAGATAAAAGGCCCAGAGTTCATTTCAAGTGTGCTATTTGCATTTGGAATCTGTTGCTGTCAACTCTCAAGATGAGATCCAAAGAGCTGTCACTATCAGTGAAGCAAGCCATCATTAGGCTGAAGAAACAAAACAAACCCATCAGAGAGATAGCAAGAACATTAGGCGTGGCCAAAACAACTGTTTGGAACATTCTCAAAAAGAAGGAACGCACCGGTGAGCTCAGCAATACCACAAGAACTGGGAGACCATTGAAAACTACTGTGGTGGATGACCGAAGAATTCTTTCCCTGGTGAAGAAAACACCCTTCACAACAGTTGGCCAGATCAAGAACACTCTCCAGGAGGTAGGTGTATGTGTGTCAAAGTCAAAAATCAAGAGAAGACTTCACCAGAGTGAATACAGAGGGTTCACCACAAGATGTAAACCATTGGTGAGCCTCAAAAACAGGAAGGCCAGATTAGAGTTTGCCAAACGACATCTAAAAAAACCGTCACAGTTCTGGAACAACATCCTATGGACAGATGAGACCAAGATCAACTTGTACCAGAGTGATGGGAAGAGAAGAGTATGGAGAAGGAAAGGAACTGCTCATGATCCTAAGCATACCACCTCATCAGTGAAGCATGGTGGTGGTAGTGTCATGGCGTGGGCATGTATGGCTGCCAATGGAACTGATTCTCTTGTATTTATTGATGATGTGACTGCTGACAAAAGCAGCAGGATGAAGTCTGATGTGTTTCGGGCAATATTATCTGCTCACATTCAGCCAAATGCTGCAGAACTCATTGGACGGCGCTTCACAGTGCAGATGGACAATGACCCAAAGCATACTGCAAAAGCAACCAAAGAGTTTATGAAGGGACAGAAGTGGAATGTTATGCAATGGCCAAGTCAATCACCTGACCTGAATCCCATTGAGCATGCATTTCACTTGCTGAAGACAAAACTGAAGGGAAAATGCCCCAAGAACAAGCAGGAACTGAAGATAGTTGCAGTAGAGGCCTGGCAGAGCATCACCATGGATGAAACCCAGCGTCTGGTGATGTCTATGCGTTCCAGACTTCAGGCTGTGATTGTCTCACCCGAGTTGGATGTAAATACCCTCAAATTAAAGCTGACAGTCTGCAGTTAAAGCACATTGTGTTTGTTTCATTCCAAATCCATTGTGGTGGTGTATAGAGCCAAAGATGTTAGAATTGTGTCGATGTCCCAATATTTCTGGACCTGACTGTATATGTGTGTGTGTGTGTGTGTGTGTGTGTCTCAGTGGGTTAGGATGCTAAGATTGTCGATCAGAAGGTCGGCAGTTTGGTGGGTCGAATCCCGAGTGCTATGTAACAGAGTGAGCACCTGTTACTTGTCCCAGCTTCTGCCAACCTAGCAGTTCGAAAGCACATGAAAAATGCAAGTAGAAAAATAGGGACCACTATGGTGGGAAGGTAACAGCGTTCTGTGCACCTTTGGCGTCTAGTCATGCCAGCCACATGACCACGGAGACGTCCTCGGACAAGCGCTGGCTCTTCAGCTTTGAAACGGAGATGAGCACCGGCCCCTAGAGTTGGAAATGACTAGCACTCATGTGCGAGGGAACCTTTCACACACACACACACACACACACACACACACACACACACACACACAGGCTTCGTCTCAATCCTGCCAAGACTGAGTGGCTGTGCATACCGGCATCTCGGGTTAACCAGACAATTCCATCTTTAACGATGGGGGGTGAGGTGTTACCCCGTTGATAGGGCTCGCAACTTGGGTGTCCTCCTGGATTCACGGCTCAGTTTTGAAGACCATATAGGAGCCGTGATCAGGGGGGCTTTTGCCCAGGTTCGCCTGGTGCGCCAGTTGCGACCCTATCTGGACCGAGATGCCGTACGCACAGTCACTCATGCGCTCGTGACCTCCCGTTTAGACTACTGCAACGCTCTCTACATGGGGCTGCCCTTGAGGACCACTCGGAGGCTTCAGCTGGTGCAAAATGCAGCCGTGCGAGTTGTGATGGGGGTTTCCCGTTACTCCCATGTAACACCTCTGCTCCATGAGCTGCATTGGCTTCCGTTTGCCCTCCGGGTGAGATTCAAGGTGCTGGTGATGAACTATAAAGCCCTAAATGGCTTGGGTCCAGGATATCTGAGGGAACACCTGCTGCCGGCATCAAGTTCCCTTCGTCCTGTGCGCTCCCACAGGGAGGGCCTTCTCAGGGTGCCGGCGGTAAAAGAATGCCGGCGGATAACACCCAGGGGGAGGGCCTTCTCAGTGGGGGCGCCTGCCCTTTGGAACCAGCTTCCCGTGGAGCTTAGGACTGCCCACGACCTTCGCTCATTTTGCTGAGACCTGAAGACCTGGCTCTTCGAGCTTTCCAGCCCAGGCTGAGTTTTAATTGGGGTTTTAACTGGGGTTTTATATTTTTTTCATGGATTTAGTTTAATCTTTTTTAATTGTTCTTAATTTTTGTATTGATGTTTTATATACCCTGTAAACCGCCCTGAGTCCTACGGGAAAGGGTGGTATATAAATTCAATAAAATTCAAATTCAAATTCAAATTCAAATTCATATATATATATATATATATATATATATATATATATATATATATATATATATATATACACACTACACACACACACACACACACACACACACACACACACATATATATATATATATATATATATATATATATATATATATATATATGTATGTATATATATATATGTATATAAAGGGACGCAGTGGCTCAGTGGGTTAGGACGCTGAGCTTGTTGATCAGAAGGTCGGCAGTTTGGCGGGTCGAAAATATATATATATATATATATATATATATATATATATATATATATATATATATATATATATGGATCTTTGGTTATTCGGGTTTTTCCCCGCGTAGAACTAAAGGTGTAGGGGCGACGTTTCGACGGAATCCCATCCGTCATCATCAGGCTGGTGGCTTCTGCTTCCTTCTTCTGGGAGAAGCATGTGGCTGTTTGTTCCTCTTTTTTAAACTGCCAGAGGGGGTGTGTTCTGTGGGTGGAGATGTGCTCTGATTGGGTGGGAGACCAAGTGTGTTCTGATTGGGTGGGAGTGTGTTTTGAATGGTGGGGGTGTTCCGATTGGGTGGGGGTGTGTTCTGAGTGGATGGGCTGGTCTCAGCTGCCAGCTCCAGACCTGAGCTGGTGAGTTGTGCTGTTTTTGTTCGGCTTCGTGTTTGTGGTGGTGCCATGTTTTTATAGTGGGTGTCAGTTTGCTTATTGTGTGGTTTGGAGGGGTTTAAAGTGGCTGATGTTGCAGCTGTAGTTAGGTTTCTGTTTTGTGGTTGTGCCTCGTTATCATTGTGGGTTCGGATTTGCTTTTTGAATGGTTGTGTGGTGGTGATGTCATGTGATGTTATCATGAGTTTGGGTCTGGTATCATTCTTGGTGGTTGGGCCTCGTCTGTCAATCAAGGCGGGTTTCCAAATAGCTGGTAGGCGAGAGGTATCATCTCGTTTATTCATGCTGTGGGGGCGTTTTTCTATCTCAATGGCTTCTCTGATTATTCTGTTGTTAAAATGTTCAATTTTGGCGATAGTTTTGGTTTTTTTAAAATCAATTTCATGTCCCGTGGTTTCAAAGTGTTGGACCAGGGATGAAGTTTGTTCTCCCTTTCTGAGTGAGTTTTTGTGCTCTTCAATGCGTGCGTATATATATATTTAAACAATGATGTAAAATTAAGCATATATTTATTTACCTATAAAGGACGATATTTGTAGCTCAGGGTTGAAGTGAGGGGTCCTTGGTGCTTTCTGAGCTTGGTTGTTTTCTTTCAGATGTTTCATTACCCAAACTAGGTAACATCATCAGTGCTAGTCCTAGTTTAGGTAATGAAGGATCCCTCATATATTTATTTCTAGATCTGTTTCCTCCTAAAAAGATGAAAAACCAACAGTACTATTTGATAAAATACATTGTTCAAGAGGCTGAAACACAAACTTAATGTCTCATTAGAAATTATATAGCTTAAGAAGATCAAAGTTGTACAATTTTTAACAGAAATACAAATATAGTGCAAATACCCAAAGAATGGCACAACTCCAAAAATTGACATTTGCTTCTAGTACTAAAATTGTTATTTTTTTTTCTAATGTTAACCATATTTTTTTCCAGGTTGTGTCTTTTATATCCCATCTAGATTTTTAAAGTTCTTTCCTTTGATTATGTTTTGATGGCAATTTCTGTAATTGCTTTATAATAAAGTTTGGGCATACATTATCCATACCCTGTAGTAAGATGGATGGTCAATAAATTTAATAAATAAAATAACACAACTTTTGTGCCGTTCACAAATGTGAATGATAGGCAGTTATATAAATCTGATTAATACATTAAAAATATTAATAAAATAAAAATTAAATGTTTCAATGGTGTGCAACTATGCCAAAATTATGAATGCTTTATCCCTTGCATACTGCACTGTTTGCAGAGGGTGTAACACAAAATGCCAGAAGGGAATGAGCATTGCTCAGTAACAAAGGACATGCTTGGCAGGATTAGAAACAACTCCCCTCTGAAATCCTCATGAACTGCTGCTTGCAAGTTTAAACAGTTGAATGCATGATGACTCAATCATCTCACTTGGCTTTAAGGGTGTGGGAGTTCATTTTTTTGGTAAATCAGATGGTGATGATTATGACGGCATTTGTACAGACCTTCAATATCTTTTCATTTTTACCCATACCCATAAAATCTATTTACCACTTGAACTCTTGCTATGTACCATCACAACAACAAAAAGGTAAAGGTAAAAGTATCCTCTGTCCAGTCGTGTGGATGAGGGTACTTATCTCCACTTCTTAGCCGAGGGAGCCAGCGTTGTCCAAAGACATTTCTGTGGTCATGTGGCCACATGATTATACACACAGAATGCTTTTATCTTCCTAACAAAGTGGTACATATTGTTCTACTTGCATTTCCATGCTTTCAGATTGCTAGGTGGGCAGGAACTGGATGCTCACTCCCTCTCATGGTGCTCAGGACTTGAACCCAGGCTATCAGCTTTCCAGTTGATAAGCTCAGTGTCTTCAACCACTGAGCTATTTTGCCCCCTTATAACAGCAAACCTTAGCTGAAATTTATTAGTGAATTATATTCTTTAACAGAAATCTCTGGCTACTAAAGGAATGAGTTGATCCATGGTCCAAATGAAATTTCACGTTTAGATACTACTCATTGCATTTACTAGTCATGCTTTTTTAAATTTTGCTTGTGCAAAATTACAATTTCACATTGCAAGCAGATGTGGAATTACAGTGGGTAACCACCTGAGCTTTTTCACTATTCTCCATTTTATGAATTTTAGCATTTTTGTTGTTTCTACTGTAATCAGTATGCTCCAGGGAAGTCAATTTTCCAGCTACTGAACCGTTTTCATGAATCAGTTGGTGTATGGATACCATGGTGAAGCAAAAACTGAGACAGCAATTGTCTTTTCACCAGCAGATAGTGCATTCAAGTAGGTCGGACCAAGGCAGTGGCTACTGGACTTTTCTTAGCTGGCAGTTGGCTTTCACTAAGGTAAAAGGTAAGCTTAAGGTGGAGAAGGACCTCTGCCTATGAACAAAAGGAAGATACAGCAAATTACCTGATAGATCTTGTATAACCTATGATCCAGGAGCCTAGTCTTGAGAGTGACTAAGATCTTCTGAACTTTGGTCTGCTGGCTTGCCTTCTCAGCCATTACTTATCTCCTTTACTTTTTCTGATTTCCCCTTTGTTTGATTTACCTCTGGGCTTCATGCATATATATCCACAATGCTAAATGTGTCATTGTTGAATGAAACTGTAAGCTGAATATCTTTAATATAACTGTGTTCTATAACAAGGATAGACAATAAAGTCTGTATGGATGACAGTGTCTCTGTAGCCATCTCAATGTCATCTGTCAGAGTGTTTTTAACTAGACTTCTAATTTTTAAAATGCAAAACTGTGATGGAAAGTGTCAGCTTCTTTCTTTACAAGAATGCCCTTGAGTTTCCCTTAGGATTGTAGGTCTTCTTATAAATAAAAATGATGGCTGACTCTGTTTGGTTTGGCTGAAGGATGTTTCTGCCCAGAACAACAGCAAAATTAATGATAAGGTGTCTCCTGAGTGGATAGAGTGACCGGAAGTTACTGTATCTCTTTGTATTTAGATAAATGGATGTTCTGTTACTTAGTCTATCATGGTAGCCATGTTATGAATGTGCTCCCATTGTTCATAGCTATTTTGTGACAGTACTCATCCACTCAGTTTCCTTAGCTTTTTATTGTCTCTTTTGAATGCTATGTAAATATGGTTTATCTCAGTGAAGTCAGGTATGTTGTGCAGTACTGCTGCCATGGATGCTTTCACTAATTCTGGATCTATGGACATGGAAGAGTGCTGTGACATTAAATGAAATGTTTGAAAGCAGAAGACACGATCAAAACTTCTTAATTTCACAACACATGTACAAACTGGGTAACTGTGAACACAGTGGTGGGATTCAGCCAGTTCGCACCAGTTTGGCAGAACCAGTAGCTAATTTTTTATGGCCCAGGCCCAGAATGAACTTCCAGAAGCGGCATCCACACAGAGAACCGGTTGTTCACATATTTGAATCCTACCGCTAGCTACACATCATTCAAAAGAGACAACAAAAAGCTAAGAAGGCAAAGAGGTGGAGCCAGCTGTCAAACAGAATGACTGTGTTGAGACGCCGCTCTGAATGAGTGTGCCAATCTCACAGCCTTTTCTTTGTTCCCAGTGGGTTTTTTAAAAGCCCCAGATCTCTTGAAGGGAGATCAGAAGTGGAGGCGCCCAGCTGAGCAGTTCAGGATGGCGGTCCGAGCTGCAGAAAGCAGGAAACCCTCAGAGAGAGCCGGGTGAAGAAGATGGCCCATTATGTCAGAAATAGCGGTGAGTCAGTGGGACAGCGATTCAACTAACCTGGCGGACGAAACACTCAACGAACTCTTATAAGTGTTCCGGACTGCAAAATCTCTCCGGAGAATTTCAAAGAAGAGAAGAAAAGAGGAGAGGCCCCAGAGCAAAAGGGGAAATCACCTCCCCTGTCAGATAGCGGCGAAAAGGAGATGGGGAAAAAGAGATCTGACCTTAAAGCAACAGACTCACAGGCTGTAAGGACCGGTGACCAAGGGTGGTTTCTCTTTCTGGCTCTTGCAGTAAATCCAAGAAGAAGTTCAACAAAAAACAAAATAACTTGAAAAATGACAGTGCGGACTGAGCTGAGAGAGCAGACATCTTGAATAAGAACTAATGACCAATTAGCATTAAATGAAGGAAGAGTGATACTTATAACTTAAGAAGTGAACTATTTGTTTCAAAAAGTTTCTAAAACAAAAGGGATAAATGGTAATTGTCTTGAGAATTTAGACCAATAAGAATTAACTGAGCATAATCTATTGTATGATTGAATTGGAGGAGACTAACTAGACACAAAAAACTTGAATGCTCAAGGAGGGTGAGAAAATTTATTTGTCTCCTTGTTGAATATAATAATATTTATAACTGAATTGACTGTGAAACCTGGTCTTTGTTGTTAAAGAACTGAATATTGGTGAGGTAATTTAATGGTTATATTATTGTTACATGTTTCTATATAGAAAAATTAGGACTGTATGGAATATAAACACTTGAAATTGATTAATATTGATTATTATGTTTTAGAAGTGTTAGTGTAATAGGTGTAATAGGTTTGATATTGTGTTAGCAACAAAATATAGCATTGTTAAGATATAAGACACTAATGATTATAATCTTGGGAGAATAATAAATTCTTCAGGTGTGGTGGAGGGAAAGACAAAGATCGTGTATAAGTGGGAGGGTTGGTTGACGTCATTTAGAAAGATGACAAGCATCCCAAATCTAACAAGATTTGGGACTGGAAGGAGGCAGATGACCCAAGCCTCATCGGCAGAATTAAGCCCAGCAAGCCAAAGATCCATAGAAGAGATGATGCCACGGGAGAGAGCAGGCGCACTTAAAGACCTACAAGCAATACTACAATCCATGCAAGAGGTTATGCTGAGAAATCATGAGGATTTTAAAAAAGAAATAGGTGAAATAAGGAATGATACTGGAGAACTTAAAGAGAAGATGGGAGCAATGGACGGAAAATTTGAATGTTTCCAACAGCAAATATTGAAAAATGAACAGAAATTATTAGAAATGGAGGATAGAATGAATAAGGAGGAAAGAAGAGTAGATGAAATGAATGAAAAACTCTTGCAAGCAAATAAAGAGTTAGAAAAAACCATCATACTGCTTGAAACTGAGAAAGCAGACCATTATCTACATTTCAAAAATGTGAAAGGAGAAGGGGGAGGACCTCCCAGAAATGATGATGGACTTGCTTGCAAGGGCCCTAGGGACAGGGAAAGAAGAGATGGCAAATGAGATTGATGAGATATATAGAATCCACACAAATTACACAAGAAGAAATAACTTACCCAAGGAGGTACATATCAGATTTGTGAAGAAGTCAATTAGGGATGAGATTTTGCACAGAACAAGAGACGACCCAATAGAATATAGAGGTAAACAACTAACTGTCCTCAAACAAGTCCCTAGGAGGGTAAGAGACCTGAGAAGGCCCTACCAACATATTACATCAAAATTAATAAGATAAAACATTAATTTTAGGTGGCTGATGCTGGAAGGGATTGTGGTGACCTGGCAAGAAAATAGATATAGTTTAGATTCGATTGATAAAGCAGAAGAGTTTTTCCAGCAGCATATAGGCAATGAAGATGAACTAGAAGAAAGAGAGTTAACAGAAGAGAACAATACAGAGAGATATAATAGAAAGGCATGGGAATCACAAGGCAAAGAACAGGAAAGATAGACCGACAAGGGCAACAAGATCAAAACAGAGGCAGTAATGTAAAAATATTAACAGTATTATCATTAACCTGAAAACTTGGCTCTTCGAGTTGTCTGGCCCAGGCTGAGGGGTTTTAATTTTTTATTGGGTTTCAGTTTTAAATTTCGGGGACTTGATTTAATTAATTGTTGTAATCTGATTTTAATTTTTGTATGCTATGTTTTTAACCTTCCCTGTAAACCGCCCTGAGTCCTACGGGAATAGGGCGGTATATAAATTTAATAAAATAAATGTGAATGGACTAAACTCCCCAGCTAAGAGAAATATAATTTTGAATAAGCTCAGTAAGAAAAACTTAGATATAACAATTCTACAAGAAACACATATAAAGACTCAAGATCAGGATTTATTAAATTACCCTGAGTTAGGAATCAAATTTGTATTGCTTTCACAGCAGAAGAAAGGAGGAATTGTGATATATGTTAAAGAAAGAATCCCAGCAAGACAAATCTATCGAGATGAGGAAGGTAGAATACTGATTATTGAAATTTCCTTGAATAAAAAGGTCGCCCTGGTAGGAATTTACACCCCCAATGAAAAACAGACAATTTTATAAGAAACTGCATAAGGTTATTGCTGATATGGAATATGAGAACATTTGTATAATTGGCGATTTTAATGCAATTATAGATAGAGAATTAGATTATAAGAGTGAGGAAGTAAGGAAATGAACCAGGAGAATATTACCCGGTATTTTTTAAAAAATGGTGGCAGAATTAAATATTCAAGATAGTTGGAGGGAGAGAAATTTGAATGAAAAGCAATTTACATACTATTCAGGGTGGCATCAATCGTGGTCCAGAATTGATATGGTCTGGACAACGAAAGAATTAAATTCAGATATTGATGACATAATAATAGACATTAATACTTGGGCAGACCATAATCCCATTGTAATTAAATGGAAAGAACAGAAGACAACAACAGGGAGGTGGACTCTAAAAAGGCAATCCTAAACCAAACAGAATTTCAGCATAAAATGGAGGAACAAATGCGGACATTCTTCCAGACAAATAAGAAAGAGGAGACTAGCACTCAAAATTTATGGGATACGGCCAAGGCAGTTATGAGAGGAACTGCAATTGCCTACATGGCCAATGAATATAAAAAGAAAAGGCAATATCGAAAAAGTTTAGAGGAAGAACACAAAAAATTAGAATTAGAACTACAAAAAACCCTACAATGTAGAGATCTAAAACAACAGCTAGATTTAAATAAGCATAAATTGAATATTATAGAAAAGGGAGAAATGGCACAGAAAATAAAAGCATTAGATAAAATTTTTTTGAACAGGCAAATAAACCCGGGAGATGGCTGGCCTATAGATTGAAAAAACAAAAAGATAATACATGGATTATTAAATTATGTAATCAAGCAGGGGAGATAGTACATCAAAATGAAGGAAAAAAATGGGTGACGTATGAATTCTATAAAAATCTTTATAAAGAGGATGAAATGATCACTGAGAAAAGAATATCTTATGAAAGCAGACTTACCGAAGGTTTCAGAAGAATTTCAAAATATACTAAATAAAGATATAACAGTCCAGGAAATTATGGAAGCCATTAAAAAACAAAAAAGTAATAAAACACCTGGCCCTGATAGATTACCATCCGAAATATATAAAAACCTCCAAGAACTTTTGGTCTCAACCCTATTGGATTTATTTAATGAGGTACTAAACACAGCAAAAACTCCAAACTCATGGAAAGAAGCAATCATCTCACTAATCCCTAAAGAAAACTCTGATTTGACCTGCATTAAAAATTATAGGCCCATTTCTTTACTGAACACAGATTACAAGATTTTCATGACTATAATGGCAGAAAGATTAAAAAAAATATTTAGCTGAATTTATCCATACTGACCAAAACGGCTTCTTGCCTAAAAGACAAATTAGACATAATGTCAGGATCATACCAGACATCTTAGAATATTGTGAATTACACAGCGAAAAACAAGTGGCATTAGTTTTTGTTGATGCTCAGAAAGCGTTTGATAATGTCAAATGGAATTTTAAGTTGACTCAACTCAAACAGATGGAATTCTGAAAAAAATTATAAATATGTTTAAAGCAATCTATTCCAAACAACAGGCAAAAGTAATCATAAACGGAGAATTAACAAATAGCATTCAAATACAAAAAGGTACGAGACAAGGCTGTCCACTATCTCCTTTATTATTCATTCTTTCTTTAGAAGCACTCATAAGAATAATCCGAAAAGATAAGCTGATTAAAAGATTAGAAATCAGAAAAGAGATATTTAAATTACAGGCTTATACAGATGATTTAGTTTTCATTCTGGAAGACCCCTTAAAATCTGGAACAAGATTATTACAGGTGCTGGAAAATTATGGAGATGTTGCGGGATTGAAAATTAATAAAGAAAAAACTAAAATGTTAGTTAAAAATATGTCCAATTTACAAGAACCTGAGCTAGTGGAAAAAAATTATATCCAGACATCCAAAAGAGTAAGGTACTTGGGGATCCAACTGTCAGCAAGATGTATTACACTCAAAAGAGAAAATTATGACAAGTTAATGGACCGAATTACAGCAGACCTAGATAGATGGAAAAACTTTCAGCTCTCCTTTATGGGGAGAATAGTGACAATGAAGATGAATATACATCCCAAATTACTCTTTTTATTCCAATGTGTACCAACTAAAGGATTTTTTTTGAAAATTTAAACAGAATTACATCCAAATTTATCTGGCAAGGTAGAAAACCGAGAATCAAGTTAAAATTATTACAGGATGCAAAGGAAAGAGGAGGGCTCGGCCTCCCAGATTGGGAAAAATATTATCAAACAGCAATAGTGGTATGGATAAAGGATTGGATACATTTAAGGAACAGAAGACTACTAGCATTAGAAGGTCATGACATGCAAATTGGGTGGCGGAAAAATGTGGGACGGAAAATATAAGGCTCAACAGTACTTTCAGAATCATATTAGACGGGTACTGTTAGATGTGTGGATAAAAATAAAAAAAAATAATTATATAGAAATCCCCAATTGGGTATATTAGAGATTTTCATGCACAAGATATACTGTAACATTATTTATTAGAACAGGTAAAAGAAACAATGTTAACCTGGAGTAAAAATTTTGGTTACAGTATTGACCTAGATAATTGGCAATCACTATGGGATAGAAACAGGAGGATAACGCTAGCCACCTCCTATAAAGAGAATCTGTACAAGATGTTTTATAGATGGCACCGTCCCCCTACAAGGTTAGCAAAAATAGATAAAAAAGTCTCACCAACATGCTGGAAATGCAGAAGGCTTCCAGGGACTTACTATCATATGTGGTGGGAATGTTCAAAAGGCAAATTTTTTGGCAGCGGATAAAAAATTGGTTGGAAGAAATATTACGACAAAAAACTGATTTAAAACCAGAAACCTTCTTATTAGGGATTATTAATGATAAACTCAGCAAAGCATCTTTCTACTTATTAGTGCATATTTTAACCGCAGCAAGATTGGCATATGCCAAAAAATGGAAAAGAAAGGAAACACCCACTGAAGAAGAAATAATAGATAAAATTTTATCCTGCGCCGAAATGGACAGGTTAACCCTAGAGATCAAAAATAAGACTGAAACAGAGTATTATGAAATTTGGCAAAATTTGTACAATTGGTTTGAGATAAGGAGGATCGTTGAGATGACTATTGTTTGATTGGTTGATAATGTAAGGATTTCTTATCAGCACCTATATCAGGACACAACTGAAAGATATGTAAATATAATGCTGATGACTGAAAGACAGTTTACTAAAAAATTTACAGATGTTATATGTACAGTTTGTTATATTCTGTCATCGAATGTATTTTAAGTTTTTGTTATTTCTTTCTGTAACATAAGGTAATACTAATAGTAGTGTTGTAGCTAGGGAAGTTGAATCACGTCCACTTTTGTTTTTAAATGTACATGTAATAAAAAAATTCAAAATAAAAAAGCTAAGAAGGCAACAAAAAAGATCAGAACACATCCCATCCGAAAGTCAACACTTGGAAAAAGGGTTAATACAGAATAAGTAATTGACTATAAAACAGTACCCAATCAAGGAATTAACAAGGAGAAAACAATGCCTCCATCAACATTGGCAGGGCAAGCTTATGTATATAAATATGAAGCAAACCCCACACTCAGTAGCATTGGTGATGTTACCTTGTTGGGTAATGAAAAGTCTGCAGGCAAAATCCAAGCTCTAAATTGCTTAAAAGGGGATTATCTACTTTGTTTTGATGATAATAACAGTAATGATTGTTTGCTAGGCACACTTGTGTGATTACCATCTAAATATAGTGAGAGCCAGTTTGGTTTAGTAGCTAAGAAACCAGGCTAGAAACCATGAGAACATGAGTTCTTGTCCCACCTTAGATATGAAAGTCAGCTGGGTGACATTGGGCTAGCTAGTCACTCTCAGCCCAATTCAACTCACAGGGTTGTTGTTGTGGGGAAAATAGGAAAGTGGATATGTTGGATATGTTCATTGCTTTGAGTTATTTGTAAAAATAATAAAGGTGGGATGTAAATAAATAAAAATATCCTTTATGACTTCATAATCTTTAATGTAGTATTATTGGAATAGTCACACTGGTTTGGTACGAACTATTGTGAATGGTTGTTTTTCTCAGACACGATTGATCAGGATCATACATAAATTCTGGTTCATAAGATTTATTACTCAAGCCTATACACAAGAATCTTGTCAACTAATGTACAATACTACATTGGCAGCAGATAAGGGTCTTTGGAATTCAAAAGGGGCTGGACTTAGATCATTTGTGGGAATATAAGGATTCTAAGTTGATAACTCATTTAGCTCTGCCTCCCAGCTTTGCCTGCTCTCCTATAATTTTAGAAGAGTTTGGGCAGACCCAAAAGAAGTTTGTAAAAGAATATATACTTCAGTGCTGGGAACACGTTGACATCTGTTGACAAAAATTTTCTTGGCTGGCTGGAACTAGCTGCCATTTAAGAGGATAAATGCAAATGAAATGAAGGTGGTTAACCATTTATTTCTCCTTGAATAAATAGCTTTGACAATCTGAAGTGGAATAAAGACTTATACCAGAATAATAGCTAAATTGTTTTTGTCTCCTCTTACCTTGCCAATTGTATATCGGGTGAATAAGAAAATCATTATAGCTGAAGCCAAAGTTCAAAGGAGTACAGCGTTTCTGGCACATTGCTTTAGATTTTGTAACTTTCAGCATTTTAAAAATGTTTCTGTGCATATGTTCACACTTGAGTTGTGTCCTGTAACCTTAGGCATGTGATGTGGTTACTTCCTCTATCCATGTAATATTAGCTTAGATAGAAAAAAGGAATAAAAGGAGAAATTGTGATTAGCATATAGGATTATACAAAGCAATTAGGTAGTGGGACATACATTTCTCTCCCAAATTATCCATCCCGAATTATCTTCATATCTTAACCAATTGAATAAATTAAGATTATCCAAGGAGGATGAATATTTTGAGATTCAGGTAAAATAGAAGTATTGAACACATTATTAAACAATGGAATCTGAAATCTGAAAATGTGAGGATCTTTAAAAAGGTAAAGATTGCTTCAGTTCCTGGACACAACTGCCATGTTTTCTTGGCAATGACATAGGAATGGTTTGTTAGTGCTTTGTGAAATAGGCTTTCAGACTATTGTTGGGATTTGCCAGTAATTTTTTTGTGCAATTACTATTCAGGTCTCACTCTGTTTACCCTTCTTTAAGTTTCAAAATAAACCTTCTGTTTTCCTGGAGAGAAATTTAAATATGAAATATTCTATTGTCATTTTAAAATTGTGACATTTTTCCTTCCTTAGTAACTTCCTTACTTGTTTTTGAACACCCACATGTAAACTCTTTCTTTCAGATAGTTTATACAACCTCACAAGCTTGACTTGCATTCTAAGGGGTGTTGTATACAACTAAATTTAGAGTTGGCAAAATCAACTGCTTACTCAGAAAGGTCACTGAATCTTATTTGGATTACATAAGGACTAGGGAATTCTATCAGATCTAAGCTAATGTCCCTAGCAGGAACGTGTTAACCATTTGAAATTACAACAAGAAAAAAAAGTATGTATATATGTGCAGCTACATACCGATGAGAGGGAGAGATCATGAGAATTTATTTAAACAGCTATTGAAGATAAGCAATTTCCTTAGGAAGGAATTGCAATACATAAAACCCTATCAGAGTTATTCTTTTAGGTGAAGGTTTCTGAAGAAATTGGTAAAATCACATAGCTTTCACAATGAATTCTGCTATAAGAAATTGTTTTTAGTTTTTGCTATTATCTGCTGGATTTGTAATAGCTAGAAAACTAAAGTGCATGTAGTCTTTCTCTGATCAGTACTATTGTGTTCAAAAGTATTGGAAATGGCGTTGACTGAAATACAACAATAAAATTACAAAACCAATGTTTTCTCTTGTTTGCTTCTTCAAAGAAAATGTTACTTGGATTTTGGATCTGAAACATATATTTGCAGAATCCTCGGTTAATATCCTCACAGTGCTAAATACAATGAACATAGAAATAAAACATGTTTTGTGAAAATCTATAGACACCAAGATAATGAAAAGATGTATTCTCTTAGTCTGGGCAGCTGGCCACCTAAGCTTGTTCAAGCTCTAGATCAGACATGTTAAACACAAGGCCTGGGGGCCAAATCTGGCCCGTGAAGTGGTTTCATGTGGCCCGCGAAGCCATCCTGGAAACAGCGAGGGAACGGCCCCCACTGCCTTGGCCCTGGCCCAGAGACCCTCCTTCTGCCAGAGACCTTCAGATCTGTCCCACTCCTGCCCAGGCCCCCATAGGCACCCTTGATGCGAACGATGTAGAGCTGGCCACGCCCACCCAGTAGGCCATATGCACTCTAGCCATGCCCACCCAGTAGGCCACGCCCATCCAGGCCATACCCACCCAGCCCCCTAAGGGCAACCGTAATGCTGATGCGGCCCTCAATGAAATTGAGTTTGACACCCCTGCTCTAGATGGAGAAACTGAGGTTTATTTAGAGTAGGGGTGTCAAACTGCCAGCCCACCGTCTGGATGCCTCACGCTGAAACTGCACCCACCACATTGCCGGCAATGGGGAAAAAGTCACGATACATTGTGACACATCATGTGACATGTCACATGATGTTGCAAGTTTGACACTCCTGATTTAGAGGGATATTTGAGGCACAATCACATGAAAGCCACCAGCTGATCACAGATAGCTGATAATCTAAGAAAGCTAGACTGTCAGTTAGGAGACTGGAATGTAATTTGAAGCCAGGTCAGAGTAAGGACGGGACAAGAAATATATACGATGAGCAGACAGCTAATTGAATGAGATGGGAGGAAAATGGGCAATAAAGCACCAGCGTGGAATGATAGTTAAGGTAGTAAACTAAGATCTGAGACACCCAGGTTCACGTTTATTCTCAATCATGGAATTTCCCTGGGTGACTTTGACTACTCATTGTGCCTTAGCCCAACATATTACACAATACATAGTTATTGTGAGGAAAACTAGAAGAGGGAGTGCTGCCTTGGAGTCCTAAAGGAAAGGAACAATAAAACACTAACAAATACATTAAATATGGAACAAGGCATAAAAGGAAGTTGGATTATAAAGGGAACAAGGAAGCCAAGGATATGAAATTAACAAAAGAAACTCCCATATATTTCCAATTCATAGGTTTCTATTAACATACTACACTGAAATAGATATTGTGAAAATGCAGCAAGAAATCCATCTTTTCATGGCAACAATTAAAAAGACAGCAAAGCCCCACATACATTTTGACATTATTATTCATATTACATTCCATTAGGAATTCAAATTAAAAATTCTTAATTATATTAATTCTACCCGGGGAGTTGGGATTGAAGCACTCCTACCTCCAGTGACTGGAAAAATGGTACATATTTATTTAGAAGTAAGCCACATTGTTTCAGTGGGGTTTGTCCACAACTATATGTGGTACATTTCCTCACTTGATATACGGCATTGAAACCAACTGGGGTCAATATTACAGAGAAAATATTTTAATAAAATGTATGTGAAGCAAGCTACATTCAAAGCAATCTATAATCTACATTCAAAGCAATATATAATCTACATTCAAAGCAATCTATATCTACCTGCTGCCGGCGTCAACCTCTCTCCGTCCAGTGCGCTCCCACAGAGAGGGCCTCCTCAGGGTGCCTCCGATCAGAGAATGTCGACTGGTGGCCCCCAGGGGGAGGGCGTTCTCTGTGGGCGCACCAGACCTGTGGAACCACTTACTGGTTGAGCTCCGGATGGGCCCTGACCTTCGCTCCTTCCGACGGGATCTAAAAACCTATTTATTTGAACAAGCCGGCCTGGTCTGATGGGTTCGGGGTTTGGGTTTTAAGATGGCTTTTAACTATTGTATTATATCGGGCATAATTATTTAATGTTTTTTTTAACTTTTGTACTTTGTATTTTGATATTTATTGCCCTGTACACTGCCCTGAGTCCTTCAGGAGAAGGGCGGTATAAAAAGTTAATATAATATAATATAATATAATATAATATAATATAATATAATATAATATAATATAATATAATATAATATAATATAATATAATATAATATAATATAATATAATATAATATAATATAATAATATAATAATATAATATAATATAATATAATATAATATAATATAATATAATATAATATAATATAATATAATATAATAATATAATATAATATAAATGAAAGTTGTTTCAACTAAAAACAGGAAAACCCTTCTGTCATAGAGAAATCCTTGTCACAGCAGAACCCATAAACAAAAGCACAGATTTCTCAGAAGTGTCTGAATATCCATAAAAAATAAACACAGTCTCTTTCCCATCATGAAAATTCCAGGGGTGTGATAAAAGATTGTCAGGAAATTTACAACTTCCTGGCTCTGACCTTACACTTAACTTACCTTCAATCACAAGCTCCCACCCCCCCTGAGATCCATGCATTATTTCTGCAGCACTGCTACCTTCCTGTTTCTGCATGATACTTCATAGGATCACCTATGACATTGCACAGCTAACTTGTGCTTAATTATTAAGCAGCTGTAAGGTTTAATGGATCAAGAAATAAGTTATAAATGTTGCAACAATGAGCAGGTTTTAAACTCACTAGTAAAGTCCCATGTTTGTACATATTTGGGCTAGAACCAAATATGTACAAAGAGCTTTCATGATGTTGGGATTCAATGGGTATGGCTGGTTTGAGGATGGAGATAACAATAACAACAGCACTTAGAATTAAATACCACGTCACGGTGCTTTACAGCCCTCTCTAAGTGGTTTACAGAGTCAGCGTATTGCCCCCAACAATTTCTGGGTCCTCATTTTACTGGATGGATGATGGAAGGCTGAGCCAACCTTGGAGCCTTTCACAATCTAACTCCAGGCCGTGGGCAGAGTTAGCCTGCAGTGCTGCATTCTATCCACTGGGCCACTGGGGCTCCAGAGATATCTTGCATCCACATCCTGGGGTGTGGGGTCCTTGTCGATGAGAGCTGTCTGTCTGGTGTCTGCAGGAGAGAGAGCAGCTCTCATTACATTGACTCCACATATTGGCTAATCTTTTCCTTTGCAGGCATGAAAAGCAAGACTGACATAGGGAAGCAATTAAAGGGACTATACCAGAATAGTATCCTGCCTGGGATGACAAAGAGAAACAAATTGGCAATTGAAGCCAATCTGAGGGAAGGATAATGGTCTCCATTGCAAGGATGTCACTTTATTGATACAGTGGAAGAGAGCGACTAAACCAGCCACTTACCAAATCCATAACAATGGAAAGAACAAATTTGCTGCTGTTTGTGTGCTGGCCCAAGAAAGCGGAAATGACCACGAACAGCCCCCATCAGTCTATTTGGTGCTATAGAAAATTATGCCAGCCTTTCTTGTTGATTGCTTTTGAGTAGCCTCCAAATACATGGTTATTTTGGCCAGTTCATAGTTGTGATTAGATCTTCCTTTAGGTTGTAGTTTTAAAGATTTTAAATGTCCCTACTCCTTAGTTGCTTCTTGAAAAAGAACTGGATTTTCAAAAGTCAATGAACTTTTTTCAATGTTTGTTCATACTCCAACTTATTTATTACTTGAAATTCATTCGCCTGTTAGTTTTAAACCAATCATCTGTCTTGAAGAGGGTTGCACTGAAGTACATTAACTGGAAGGTCAGCAGGAGTGTCTACCCTGTGGGATGTAAAAAAAAAAAAGCAAAATGGTAGCCACAACCATGTAATTGAAGCTCCGCCCCTTTTGCATATAAAAGTAAATAGCAATTACTTATATATATATATATATAAACTTTTCACTTAAGGTTTATTTAAATGTTGAAAGAAGAAGTGAAAATTCATTTCAAATGAGTAATAAACACTGTCTTCCTTTCTCTGGCTTTAACTATTTCCTGCACATAAACTGCTGTTAGCAGTAACAACACAAATCAAGGTCATGGGACAAATTTGAGCTCCGGTTCTTCTTTTCCTATATCTCCACCCACAGCAACATTCAGTTGGCGGTCCCAGGGCTGAGTCCCATTCTTTTTAGCATTTAGGAATTCAGCTGTCACAAGATTTCTCAATCAAATTCAGAGAAAATAGTAGGAATGTATTATCATTGACCTTGGCCAAAATGTTTGATTTTCTTACTTACTTCTCTCATGCTAGTTGAACTTCCTCCTTTGAAAAAGAGAAAAAGTCTTTTTGTCTGCATAAATTTCTATTTGAAGGTTAGTTAATGTTTTGCAGTGTGTCTGAAAAATGGAAATTACAACATACTGACGTTTCTTTTCAACTGTATCCTCTGGAATTTATAGAACATTCACAAAGGTTGCCAGTTTAGTACAAATCTGGTATTAATCCCCATGCCTATTATTTCCTTAAAATCCCTTGCACATACATTATGTGATAATCATCCATAAACATTCTATTGGACTATATGGAATTCAGCAATAATTAATGGAAACTAGTAAAAACTTTCCATGCATTCGTATTTTTAATTATTACAGATACGCACTACATTCAATAATGCTTGAATTTTGAGGCAGAACTGATAATTCAGAAAATCTCTCTCTCTCAATCTTGGCAACTGACTCATATTTATGACGGTTGCAGTGTCCCAGGGTCCTGTGATCTCCTTTTGTGACCTTCTGACAAGCAAAGTCAATGGGGAAGCCAGATTCACTTAACAACCGTGTGACTAATTTAACAACAGCAGTGATTCACTTAACAAATGTGGCAAAAAAAATCGTAAAATGGGGCAAAACTCACTTAACTATCTCACTTAGCAACATAAATGTTGGGCTCAATTGTGGTCGTAAGTTGAGGACTACCTGTACTGTAGCCCAAAGTCACTCGGTGAGCTGTGGTCTTAAACCTGGACTTAAACCTGCATCTTCTAAGACCAGTGTAGTACTTAACAGCTGTATCATACTTACACATTTTTGAAGCCATTATGTCTTGTCTTTTGTTGTACAGTCAGTGTTGCACACTTACAAGGATACCCATTCACTAGAAGCAGTCTAGTCTAAATTTCCCCACTCTCAGAAATTTCTCACTCCATTGTGAATGCATTTCTCTTCCTAGAGTTCAGTTGCATTTATGCTGAAGTTGACTTGTATCTCTGCTGGTTGAAATACTAATTCAAACAGACTTTTGGGAACCTAATTACTACAGAAAAATAGACACCAGCCTCTTCAGGAGAAAGAAATTACAGACAACCTGGTTTACTGCGGGATCATGCCTCAATTTATGTCTGTACTGGGTCTGGTGGAGGCCTGGAGATAGCTAAAGCAGAGAGTCTTTGACCTCCATGAACAAATAAAGAGAAAACACATATTTTAATAAATTGAAAATGACCACACTAGCTTTCAATATGGCTGTAGTGATTAATTTACAATGTGAGAGGCTGAACGTATGCTGGTGGGGGAGGTTATTACTTTTTGTACATATCTCTAAATGTAATACAGTATAAACTTTTGTGTATAGTTTCCTCTATATTTGTGACCTACAATATAATGCTTACCACACCACATCATCTTGAGGGATGGGAGAGTTGTGAGAGATTGTGGGAGCTGGGAAAGGAGTAGAAGGGAGAGTAAATGTTGCCTTAATTACCTCATTATAGCAGAAGGTGGGGAATTCCTTTTACATATTCTGTACTTTCCCAAGTCTAGCAATACAGATACTTTACTAAAAAGTGATGTAGTTATTTCTTTGATCCTGTCCAGTGCTACAGGGTTTAACAAGCAAACAAGTTAGGGCCTGGTCATTCTAGCAACTGGTTTGACTGTAACAACAACAGCACTTCAGCTTCTTGGAAGGGCTTAGCTGGCAACACTAACAACAGCAACAAGTAAGGCAGAAATTCCACTGATTCATAACATCCTTAGCGCGGGCATTTAGCTAGTATAAAAAAGGAAAGTTTAATTATTTCTTCAGTTATCCTGTACAAAAAAATAACTTGCAATAGCTACCCCAGTGGAGAATGCATATTATTAATCAAGTAATGATAAAAACTGGCAAAAGAGAGGCTAGCAACAATAGGGAGGAAGTCACCTTCATCCTAGCAGGTGAACAGGAAAGGTGCAAAGAGAGTGCAGGAGCTGAATTCTTTTCTGTTCTTGTCTTAAGAGAAATTTCCCTTTTGCTGCTGCTTCCTCATGAGTGGCAATTGCATTACCAATTCTGATAAAGTAAATTCATCCCATAGTAACTTTATTATAAGCATCAGAAGGAAGCTCCTAATATACAAGAACAGGGTGTCCAGAAATCTAATTTTATTAAGTTTATAACGCACATCATCAATTTCGTAAACATTTACGACTAGAGTAGTTCATGTCAAAGGGCATTTGAAGGGGATCACATTGAAAATCTGATCATGTCTAGAACAGTTCTGGAAAACTAAACTCTACATGCGGCAAGGGGCTGTATAACTTCTATGTAACTATGTTCCTGAGCAATGGGGTTAGGCAGTTTGTTGGAAAACCATAAGGCTGCAGTTCTGAGTTTATTGTAGATTAATTTTTATTTTAGTTGTATGCATTGTTTTCTTATGCTGTTTTGAGGTCACACTGGATTATATTTTTGTATATTGGAGAAGAGCCTCATGCTGGGAAAGGTTGAGGGCAAGAGAAGAAGGGGACGACAGAGAATGAGGTGGCTGGATGGAGTCACTGAAGCAGTAGGTGTGAGCTTAAATGGACTCCAGAAGATGGTAGAGGACAGGAAGGCCTGGAGGAATGTTGTCCATGGGGTTGCGATGGGTTGGACACGACTTCACAGCTAACAACAACAACAATATTGGTTGCCACCTAGAACTGCTACAGTGAAATGTGTGTCCAACTTTATCAATGTTGGCTTTTTCAGGAATTTGTCAAATCAGAAGCTCTTCAGACTAAACAGTAACTTTTGGTTTCTTCTATTGAAAATTATTTGCAAGTGAGATTAACTTCTGCACCATGTGCTTTTACCAGATTTGTTTCTTTAGATTTCATCCTTGATGATATAAAATGAATTTAGTTAGGAACAAGAACATTTAATTACCTGAAATAAAGTATCAACACTTCATTAATTGCTAAAATTGTATGCTGTCTGTAGTGTATGCTGCTAGCATACACAGGAAATGCCAGCACAGCAGGGGGCTGGTCAGCTCCAGGCGATAACCGCTGAGGCGGGAAAAGCCGGACGGAGCAAGTTTGACAGCCCCCGGCTTGGTCAGCTCTGGCGGGAAGCCAGGGTTTAAACCTATTGGCCACATGCACTGGCGGGAAGCCCAGGTTCAATTCTATTGGCCATCATTCACCTGGGCAGGTATAAGAAACACCAGGCAAACCCCTTTGTCCCAGATTCATTCCTGACCCGAATAAAAGAAATACTACCCAGCTCAAGTGTCCGTCTCTCTGTGCGACCACGCGATTTTGCACTGGCAACGAAGGTGGGATCCTGCACCGGACAACGCTAGCCACGGACAGAATCCAATCGGCAGCCCCGGATCCAGACGCAGGACAACCGAGACGACAAGATGACACAACTGGGTCAGTATCCCCTTTTCAATAGCGGTCGCCCTGAGGAGTGGGAAGCCTTCGTGGGGCAGATAGAATGCTACCTGAGGGCGAACGGGGTGAAGGAGGACCGGCAGAGAGCGGCGGTACTGCTCTGCAGCTGCGGCACAGAAACCTACCAGCTGGCGGTCGGCCTCTGCGCACCCGATGACATCCACTCCGTCGGCTACAACGAATTGCTGGCGAAACTGTCTGAACATTTCAAGCCCGAGACGTCCGAGATCGCCTGGCGGTATCGTTTTGAAAAACGGGATCAGCGACCAGGTGAGTCTGCCAAACAGTATATGGCAGCTCTGAGGCTGGCAGCTCGCCTCTGCAATTTCGAAAATCTAGAAATTAGGCTGCGGGATCGGCTAGTTTGCGGGGTGAGGGACAGGAAGCTGCGCCAGAAACTTTTTGCTAAGCAGAAATTGACCCTGAGGGATATCCAAGACGAACTCCTAGCCTGGGATGCAGCCGAGGAGCCCGAGACGAGGGAAGACGGATCCATCCACCAGGTGAGAAGAGGCACCGACGCAGACGGGGCAGAGCTGGAGGTGGATGCCATCAACCGACCTCAGCGATCCTTCAACCCCGACCGAGACAACAGAAAAGAACCGAGACCAACCACGGCAGGCGAGAGAGACCAGGACTGCAGGTGCGGAGCAAGTGGACCCCGGTCTACCCAGCCTCACGGTCACAGCGCGAATCGCCCTCGGTCTACCCAGCATTGCGGCTGCAACTCCCGGTCTACCCAGAACAGCGGTTTCGGACAGTCCCGGTCTACCCAGTGCTCTGGCTGTGGCGCGAGCGGCTCCCGGTCTACCCGCTGTGCAAGCTGTGGAGGACAGCATCCCCCGGTCTACCTGCCGTTTCAAGTCAGCGAAGTGTCGGTCGTGCGGAAAAACGGGGCACATCGCGGCGGTCTGCAGAGGCAAGCAGCGGGACAGCCTACACGAGGTGGAAGCTGAGTTCCAGTATGCCACAGGTACTGGGAAGCAGTCGTTGGGTCTGACTGTGAGTCACACATCGGGACGGCCGGGCATTTTCAAAACAGGGGCTCCTGCGGCGCTAGCCCAAAAAATAAAACTGAGGGTGAAGCTGCAAGGGGTCCCCTGCTTGATGGAGCTGGACTCAGGGTCAGCCGTATCCATCATCTCCGCCAGAACGTTTTTAGACATTTGCAAGCGGAGCGGCCATCGGGTTCCCTTGAGAACATCCAGACTGACCCTCACGGACTTTCAAAATTCACCGATCAAAATCCGGGGGGAGGCGTTGTTGTGGGTGCAGTACAAGGGATTCAAGGGTAAATTAAGTGTGTTGGTCGTCGAGGGCCAGCGGACTAGCCTTGTGGGGTTAGGGTGGTTTAACGCCTTGGGCATCAAAATCACAGGGATTAATCAAACACGGAGCCATTTGTCCCTAGAAGCAGTCTGCGAGGAATTCGCGGACGTGTTCGATGGGCAGTTGGGAAAGTACACGGGTCCCCCAATCTCATTTAGACTAGATCCCCAGGTACAACCCATAAGGATGAAGGCGAGGCGTGTTCCATTCGCATTAAAGCAAAAGATAGAGCGGGAATTGGATAAGCTGGTAGACCAGGGAGTGTTAACACCAGTGGATGGAGCAGATTGGGAGACTCCCATCGTAACTCCAATTAAAGCAAATGGGGAAATTCGTATCTGCGCTGATTATAAAGGGACGATAAACCGAGCTTTAAGTGCCCATTCCTATCCGGTCCCTGCAGTCAGCAGCATCTTAGCGTCCCTACAAGGTGGGTCGGTGTTCGCTAAATTGGACCTCACCCAAGCTTATCAGCAATTGCCGGTAGACCCAGGGGCTGCTAGAGCACAAACGATCATCACTCACAAGGGAGCGTTCCGGGTAGACCGGTTGCAGTTTGGGGTTAGCGTAGCGCCGGGGATATTTCAGGAGGTGATGGAAAGGACGCTTAAGGGAATACCAGGGGTTTGCCCTTATTTTGATGACGTCCTGATCGCAGCCAGCTCCCCGGACGTGCTGGCGACCCGTTTAAGGACGGTCCTTGAGAGGTTCAGGGGGGCAGGTCTCAAACTCAAAAGGGAGAAGTGCAGGATTGGGGTCCCAGAGACAGAATTCCTGGGGTTCAGGATAGATGCTCAAGGCATCCACCCATCTGCATCAAAGGTGAGGGCAATCAAAGAAGCCCCTGCTCCCAAAAACAAGCCTGAATTGCAGGCGTTCTTGGTTAGATTTCATCCTTGATGATATAAAATGAATTTAGTTAGGAACAAGAACATTTAATTACCTGAAATAAAGTATCAACACTTCATTAATTGCTAAAATTGTATGCTGTCATTCCACCAAGTGTTGATCCAGCTAGCTAACACAGCAAAACACAAATAATAATAGTCCTACAAACAAGCAAGGAAATAGCAAATCGCTCCTGTGTTCCTTATGTATACTGAATTTCATCACTGTATTTTAAAACTTCTGAATTATGTTATATAAACTGTAATGTATTGAGCTTTGTCTTGTTAAGGGAACACCATGTGGGTTAATCGCTGGAAGGTTGCTTAAGCAGGGAAGCTGGCTAATGGCTCCCAGCTCCTCAGACAACCCGTCTCCAGTGCCACCATTGGCTGCCTCTACGGCGGCAATAGGTTGCTTTAAACTTATTGGATGCTGCCTAGAGGCCAGGGTATAAATTGCTGCATTCGCAGCCCTGTTTCTCAGTTCAGATCCTGCAAGCAATAAACAATGATCTTTGCTGAACTCACTCGCCTCGTCTCGTCATTGAAGCGATGAACCCAGTATCTAACATACCGTAAACCCTTTTAATATTGTACTATTTCAGATATAGCATGCAGATTGTCAGATATTGGAATACATCTTCATGATGCAGTTTAAGACGATAGTTATAGTTTGTGTCTCAATTCCACTTCTCTCTGAGCTTTATCAATATGTAAGTGCAGTGGCCTAGTGGTTAAGACGCTGGGCTTGTGGACCAGAAGATTGGCAGTTTGAGACCCATGAACTCCCATGATAAGGTCAGTTCCCATTCTTGCCTTAGCTCCTGCCAACCTAGCAGTTTGAAAGCATGGAAATGTGAGTAGATAAGTAGGAACTGCTTTGGTGGGAAGGTAACAGCATATAGTCGATGTATAGTCATGTTGGTCATATGACCATGGAAATATCTTCAGACAATGCTGGCTCCCTTGGCTAGGAAATGGAGATGAGCAAGGCCCCCTAGAGTTGGACAAAACTGGACCTTTTTTTCAATGCAGCTATACTCATAATATGAACATCTAGGCCAGAGGGACAGCAGAAAGTAGAAATTCAGATGATATACTGCTGTCATGCTGCTTTTATCTGTTTGCAGAATGAGCATTTCCTTCAGATGAACATTTCTGGAACTGCAATGTTTTACGTACTAAATTCATTATTACATAGGCTACCACTGGTATTTGCACATTCATGATGTCCAGATGTCCCAACCTCGGCTTATCTTTTTAGTAATTGCCATCCTTGAGAGGTGAATGTGAGCTCAGTATAAAATGCAAAAAGGATCAGAAAAATGTGGCAAAAGGTGATTAAAGAATGAGAAAATATCAGATCACAATGTCTGGCATTTCTGTGTTTTTGATATATATTAATAGCTGTAGTTTAAGATGGCAAAAGGAAAGTATAGTTCAATTGTTTGTTAGGGAGTATGTAGGAACAATCAAGTACACAGTATAGGATTCAGAACATATCTCTTGTCACCTTTGCTATGGGACTAAATCTAGAACCAGGCTTGCTAATGGAATCAGGCTTTTCCCCCCATTCTGAGCACAAAATATGGGCAGCACCTGTCATGTAGCTTGCTTTTCCTTCACAGAGTAATTCCTGGAACAAAACAAAAGACTCTTATAAAGTATATTGCTGCATCTTGCCATGGAAAGGGTGAGAAAAGCTGAACTACTGTTTTTGATTATCCTTGGCTCAATATCATGTAATTAACTTAAGAGGGAAATCCTTATTGTATAATAAATAAATGGATGTACATTGCAATGTGTGCCTCTTTCATTTCTCCCTTTCCAATGTTGAACTTTGATTGTAAAAAAACCCCCAAATAATCACAATGCATAGTACATGAATATCTTATTGTAATTAATAGTGATAGAATACATACTTTTTCCCTTTTTTACTTCTTTACAGATATGCCCACTTGTTCAGTGCCTGTTCAAAGTTTCAATGGTATTGAATGAGTGGTATTTATAACTAGACCTCAGAGTTCTGACTGTCACGCGGCACCGCTGAAATCACACTGATTGCAATTTGGGTGCTTGGCAACTGTCTAATACTTACAATGGTTGCAGCATCCTGTAGTTACATGGTGGTTATTTCCTGTCAGCTTCTCACAAGCAAAGTCAGTGAGGAAGCTGGCAGGAGTGGTTGCAAGTAACTCTTGCAAGTTTTCTCCTGAGAAGCCCTACTACAGAGCACAAGACGCCCAGGGTTACCATACTTTGTAGTGCCCCCTGCCCATCTGCACTCCATAGTGCACCACTCACATACCCCAGCCCAGGGCTTTTCAACCAGTGGTACGGGTACCACCTGTGGTACATTGGCACCTGGCAGGTGGTATGCGACCATCCTAGAAAAGTGGTAGTGGGGGAGGGGAATGAGCAGAACCAATGGCAGCATAGCATAAGCCTGAGCGAGAGATGGCTGGAGCTGCAGGGCTGTCAGGGCTCAGCAGAAGCACCAGGATCAGTGCTTCTTCGGGGCTGTCAGGGCTCAGCGGAAGCGCCAGGATCAGCGCCAGGCTCCAGCTGGAGCTCGGTGCTGATCCAAGCACTTTTGCTGAGGCCAGAAGAAGTGCCGATCAGCTGGAATGTTGCAGCATCTCCAGGGTCTTGTGATTTACATTCAGATGCTTGGCAACTGATTCATATTTATGATGGCCACAGTGTCCCAGGGTCACGTGAAGTGACCAAAACCTGCTGCAACCACCCAGCAGAGGTGATTATTCACAAGAATAATCTGAAAAGAAAAGATGATTAAAGGATTAGAAATCAGAAAAGAGATATTTAAATTACAGGCTTATGTGGATGATTTAGTTTTCATTCTGGAAGACCCTTTAGAATCTGGAACAAGATTATTACAGTTGCTGGAAAATTATGGAGATGTTGCGGGATTAAAAATGAACAAAGAAAAAACTAAAATGCTAGTTAAAAATATGTCCAACTTACAAGAAACTGAGCTAGTAGAAAAAATTAACATCCAGACATCTAAAAGAGTAAAGTATTTGGGGATCCAACTATCAGCAAGATGTACTACACTTAAAAGAGAAAATTATGATAAGTTAATGGACCAAATTATAGTAGACCTACATAGATGGAAAAACTTGCAGCTCTCTTTTATGGGAAGAATAGTGACAATCAAGATGAATATACATCCCAAATTACTCTTTTTATTCCAATGTGTACCAATTAAATTAGCTAAGGATTTTTTTGAAAATTTAAATAGAATTACATCTAAATTTATCTGGCAAGGTAGAAAACCGAGAATCAAGTTAAAATTATTACAGGATGCAAAGGAAAGAGGAGGGCTCGGCCTCCCAGATTGGGAAAAATATTATCAAGCAGCAATAGCGGTATGGATAAAGGATTGGATACATTTAAGGAACAGAAGACTACTAGCATTAGAAGGTCATGACATGCAAATTGGGTGGCATGCTATAATGTGGGACGGAAAATATAAGGCTCATCAGTACTTTCAGAATCATCATATTAGACAGGCACTATTAGATGTGTGGATAAAAATTAAAAAAAATAACTATATAGAAATTCCCAATTGGCTATCTACATTAGAGATTTTTATGCACCCCAAATTTATAAATCTAGGAAGTGTAATTACATATAAAGATCTCTTAGACGAAAATGGAGACCTGAAAACAAGAAAAAGATTATCAGAAGATGGTGTAGAGTTGGAATGGTGGGCATACTTACAAATTCAGTCACGATACAGAAAAGATAAAAAAGAACCAGGGATAAAATTAGAGCATACAAAGCTAGATAAAATTCTTCTAGGAACAGAAGATCGAATGATAAAAAAGATATATCAATATTTATTAGAACAGGATTTGTTAGAAGAACAGGTAAAAGAAACAATGTTAACCTGGAGTAAAAATTTTGGTTATAATATTGACTTAGTTAATTGGCAATTACTATGGGAGAGAAATAGGAGGTTAACGCTAGCCACCTCCTATAAAGAGAATCTGTACAAGATGTTTTATAGATGGCACCTTCCCCCTACAAGGTTAGCAAAAATAGGTAAAAAAAACTCACCAATGTGCTGGAAATGCAGATGGCTTCCAGGGACTTACTATCATATGTGGTGGGAATGTTCAGAAGCGCAAAATTTTTGGCAGTGGATAAAAAATTGGTTGGAAGAAATATTACAACAAAAAATTGATTTAAAACCAGAAATCTTTTTATTAGGGATTATTAACAATAATCTCAATAAAGCATCTCTCTACTTATTAGTACATATCTTAACTGCAGCAAGACTGGCATACGCCCAAAAATGGAAAAGAAACGAAACACCCACCGAAGAAGAAATAATAGATAAAATTTTATCCTGCGCTGAAATGGACAGGTTAACCCTAGAGATCAAAAATAAGAATGAAACGGAGTATTATGAAATTTGGCAAAATTTGTACAATTGGTTAGAGATAAGGAGGATCGCTGAGATGGCTATTGTTTGATTGGTTGATAATGTAAGGATTTCTTATTAGCATGTATATAATGGACATAACTGAAAGATATGTAAATATAATGCTGAGGACTGAATGACAGTTTATTAAAAAAATGACAGATGTTACATGTACAATTTGATATACTCTGTCCTGTTATAGACTGTATTTTAGGTTTTTTGTTATTTATTTCTGTAACATAAGATAATACTATCAGTAGTGTTGTAGCTAGGGAAGTTGAATCATGTCCACTTTTGTTTTTAAATGTATATTTAATAAAATCTTCTTTAAAAAAAAGGTTGAAAAGCCCTGCCCCAGCCCATCACTTCTGCTGGCGTACTCACACTCTCTAGCACCTAGCACCCCACTCCTGCCACTTTCCACTTAATGACCCATACAATCCTGACAGTGGTGGGATTCAGCCAGTTCACACCACTTCGGCGGAACCGGTATGTAAAGTCGCGTGCTTCACATAGAGATGGACACAGAGCTGGGGTAAAGATGAGTTTATTCTGAACAGAACGACCTGGGGAAACAGGGAAGCCTGGCGTCTATTTGTACCTGCCCAGGTGGATGGCATCCAATCAGTTCAAACCTGGGCTTCCTGCCAGTGCAGGTGACAATGGGTGTAGATCCTGGCTTCCCACCAGGCTGGCCATGCCTGGGGCTGCCAACAGCTTAAGTCATTAGGCTTATCCTGAGTGAGCAGTTATCGCCCGGAGCTGTCCAGCCCCTCTGCTGATCTGCACCATCAGCCTCCTGCTGTGCTGTCCTTTGTGTATGCTGGGAGGCATACACTGCACGGTAGTTAATTTTTTATTGTCCAGGCCTAGAATGGATTTCCGTAAGTGGCATCCACACAGAAAACCAGTTGTTCACATATTTGAATCCCACCACTGAGTCCTGGGGATATAACTGTGTTTTTATTGCTTGAAAATGTTTTAGTGTTTTAATTGTGATATATTTTTTTGAATTATAAGCTGCCCAGAGTCACTGATTTAGATAGATGGCAGTGGAAACTGAACAAACAAATAAATAAACCAATTGTGACTTCTGAGATTGCCGTCACTAAGCAATACAACAACATCACTTAGTGACAGTAATCCTGATACTAATTACTGTTGTAACTTGAGCACAAACTGTATTTAACATATCTCTAAGGCAGGGGTCCCCAACCCGCAGTCTGTGGACCAGTACTGGGCCAGGGCATGCCAGCAACTGGTCTGCACAAACAAGCAAAGCCCCATATGTGGGATGCAGGCAGCACACAAAACCACACACTCTTCCGTCTGCAGAAAAACCTTTCTCCATGGAACTGGTCCCTGGTGCCCAAAAGGTTGAGGACCTCAGCTCTAAGGTATGTAAATAACAGAATATCAATACTTGAATTACACTATATAAACTGTATTGAAATAACTATATACCAAAACTTATAATAACACAGTACAAAGGAAAAAAATTCTCCGGCAAAGGCACTAAGACTGAAGTAGCTGAAGGACCACTCGGGACGACAGGTTACTTAACTAGGATTTATTTTAGAACAAGGCAGAGAACAGTATAATTTGTCCGGCTTTTATAGCCGGCAGCTGTCAGTGTAGTCCAATCCGGTTCGTTTCTTTTGGCGCCGCGTCTAGCTAACCAATCACCGCCGTCGCGTCTTGACAGTTCTTCTTTCCACGTGGTGAGTCGGCTTCGGTGTTTTGACAGCCGCGAGCTGTCAAATGGCTGCGCCTGCGCCTTGGCGGGGAACTTTGACAGCTGTCAAAGTTCCTGCGTGTTTCCCTGTCAGTGGTGTTTACCTCATAGAATAAAGTGGAATAAACGGTTCTAACTTGTTAATAACGTTTGTACATATACATTACAAAGACCTCTCCTTCCCTACCAATACATTCACTTGTTTCAGTGGCCTGATCCAGATTATTGCCTTACGAAATGCTAGGAAATCCTGACCACACAATAGAGAGGTCTCCAGTGTTACTGTATATTTTCTCAATTGTTAAAGAACTAAAGCAGGGGTGTCAAACTCAATTTCATTGAGGTCCGCATCAGCATTGCAATTGCCCTCAGGGGGCCGGGTGGGTATGGCCAGGGTGGGCGTGGCCTGCTGGGTGGGCGTGTCTAGAGTGCGTATGGCCTACTGTGTGGGCGTGGCCAGCTCTACATCGTTCGCATCAAGGGTGCCTATGGGGGCCTGGGCAGGAGTGGGACAGATCTGAGGGGGTCTGGCAGAAGGAGGGTCTCTGGGCCAGGGCCAAGGCAGTGGGGGCCGTTCCCTCACTGTTTCCAGGATGGCTTCGCGAGCCACATGAAACCACTTTGCGGGCCGGATCTGGCCCCCGGGCCTTGTGTTTGACATGTCTGAACTAAAGGAATCCACTAACAAACAGTTTTTTTTTTCTTTCTCTGATCTTGCATAACTCACTGAATCGCATTTGGAAATCACCATGAATTTGGCTCGAAGGAGGAAGAATGCAGGATGTCAACCAGAAGGTTATACTTTTTTAAATACTAAAACACAAAGGTTTTAGCATAATGGAAACATTGTGCTGTACTAAATTATTTCCTGAAAGAAAAGCAGCTAACTGTCATTTTACTTAATTGGCTCAGGAAAAATATATTAGAAAACAATAGTTTTTAAAACAAAACAAAACAAAACAAAACAAAACAGAACCCATATCTTAAAAAGCAACTTGAAATATTAAAGTAAGGATTGCTATATTTCCCAGAAAAATATTTGCTTACCTTTATTTCCCTTTTTGTTTTACTGATGCAGAGCCTTGAATTACTAAAGGAAAAAAAGGGAGGGGAATTTTCTGCCCTATTTGATATACTGTATCCTTCTAAATTATGGTTTGTTTGAACCATTGTTTGTGAATGAATAAGTCACAAGGGCTGGGTTCACATTTAACACCAAGCCATCAACCAAGGTTTACAAGACACACTTGGTTGAATTTACACCAAAGACTAAGTCAAAGCCAACCAAACAAGTCACGTCATAGTTTAGTGGGAGATGTGACTTTGGACTTCTCCATTGGCAGGTTTAGTGCTCAGGATTAGTGTGGCCCTTTTCATGCCAAAAGAGAGATGCATCAATGGAAAGAGGAAAAAAATAAGAGCACAATTTTGCATAAAAATGGCATGTGCTACTAAATATAGAAATAACTTGAGATACAGCAAATCAAGGCATACTGAGGGATATTGAATATTTTTGTGTAGATGAAAACTGTTGATGGGCAACTCCTTGCCTCCAGTTTAAAGTGGATTTGGATTGGAGGGTTCTTTAAATAAAAGACTATTCTCTGCAAAATTAAAACTTTTTTTCCTTGATGCCTTTGAGTCAGTCTTGACTTCTGGCAGAGTGTCTGGACAAGGGCCTGCAGTTTTCTTGACAAGGTTTTGAAAGTGGTTTGCCATTGCCTCCTTCCTAGGGCTGAGAGAGCACGACTGGTCCACAGTCATCCAGCCTAAGAAGTTGCTACAGCTCCTGGATTACCAGTTTCCGGTCTGATGCCTTACCACTACAGCAAGCTGGTTTTCAAATTAAAATTAAAACGTATGACTATCCTAATGAAAGCTTTTTCACCAATATATTTGTTTTAATGAAAAGTCAAAGGAATCTTAATCATGGGTCTGGAGAAGCAATCCTGTTCTATACATTACAATATTAAATAATGGAAAGAAGATGCCTTCCTTCCACTGTATGATCTGTAATGTGTAAGCAGTGCTTTTTTTCTTAAAAAAAGGTGCAAGAACTCTCATCTTGGTGGGTGCAGGAGGCGGGGACAGTGGTGCTGCTGTGGTCATGGGCGTGAGGGGTGTTGGTGGTGGGCTGCCCCTTGGGGCCGGAGCCGGTGCAGCTGGTGCTGTGGGAGCAGCGAGACCCGCTTTATACGGCAGGGCTGCACGGGGTGGGCAGTGGAGGCGGTGCGGGCCAGGCGCTGAAGGGTGGCCACGTAGGTGCGCAGGATGAGGTGATGGTGCCACAGGTCCAGCACTGGGTAGGCCACCAGCCTGGCTGACATGGGTGAGCACAAGGAAAGAGTGCACACGGACTCCACAGAACCCACTTCCCACTCCTTGTCCTCTCTTACGTACCTAGTTGAGATGGTGTAGTTGGGCAGCAGGGAGGGGTGCAAAGTTCCTGCCAACTCGCCTTCGCTGCAGACAAATTGCCTGTGCAACGTTTGCCAGCTGGGTCTTTTGGCGCACTCAGCAGCAATTCCTATTGAGGAATATAGGAATATTCCTATTCCAATAGAGGGAGTAGCACAGCTTGTGCAAAAGCTTTTGTGTGTGTGTGTGTGTGTGTGTGTGTGTGTGTGTGTGTGTGTGTGTGTATGTGCAAAAAAAGGTGCCGGAACGTCGTTCTGAGCATTCTATGAGAAAAAAAGCCCTGGTTCTTAGACTTATGACATGAATTTACAGCACATGAAGCTTCTAGTTTGTGTCTATGTGGCTCCACTAAGATTTCAGAAGGGTGAAATGCCAAACAGATTTCAGTGATGCAGGGAAGGGGGAGTTCATAGCAAGATATTAAACTCCTAGTTATATAGAAAATTAAAGGCCATGTTCAAATATACATTCAAGTATATATATGTTCAAATACACACTAAAGAATATGCATCAATATTCTTTAGTGTACATAATTAATTTTCTTATCTTATAATATCAACCTGTCAAACTGGCATAATTTTAATGCAAAACTATTTGAGCCTTGATACATATATTCAGGACATATACCCATTCAATTTTGCTAACAATAATTGGAAAGCAACAAGTATAAAGATGCTCTTCGTATGCATTGCAAAACTTAATGTGGGGATTGTCTTTCTTAAGTGGCTCTTCCAAGACAATTGTTTCTTCATCAGTTTGGGCACACTGTTTCTGCTTTTATTCTTTTTAGCTAAAGTTCATGTCACAGTTTCTCTTGTACTGTTAGTGGGTCTTTTTGCCTTTCTTTCTATCCTTTTTAGTTAAACAATTTATGCTATCAAAATGTGGAGAAATGTTCTTTACTGGTTGAAATCCTTAGTTACTGAAGTAGAGCAGTAGAACAGATATATTCCAAACTGATAATAACTCTCATATCTGATGCTTAATAAAAACATTTATTCCATTGTTAGTAACTCAAGTTAGAAAGAACAACAACAAAAAAGTCAAAACAAAACATAGCATTCTTTTCATTTAAGAATCTCTTTTACAGACATGGCAAAACTTTATGATTGTTACTGCTCTCTGTTATACAATGTATTTGAACTGAAAAATAAAAAGGATGGATCACACGAAGGAGGACAATTTAATTCAATTCCTCATAATACTAGAATCCAAAACATACCATGTCAGATGTGGATACAGTATTGAACTATTTTTTTCTCATATAAGGAACTTTCTCTATTTTTTCTTTTTTAAAAAAACATGGAGTAGGTTTCAAACAGCAGAAGTTTTCGGATGACCACAATCACTACTTGACCACTCAAGTAGAGAAAAAAAGGCAAGGCGTCCTGCACCAGGAGTTGAAAGTTACGGAGACTGTTCAAGCAGGTTGCTAAGCAACCTGTTCACACTTGGCCCTTCTTACCCTCCGACTTTTGAATTAGCCCATACGGAACGTGTTTCCTTCAATTTGAGCCATCTGAAGGCCCGTTGCTGCGATGCATTCTGGTCCTCAGCAATATGGCTGCCTCCTTAGTGTGCTGCTGAGGAGAATTTGGCTCTCTGGAACAGTTTCCTTCAGCTTTTTTTGTGTGCAAAAAAAAGGTGCCGGAACGCCGTTCTGAGCATTCTATGAGAAAAAAAGCCCTGTGTGTAAAACAGATTTGCTTGATAATTTCTCTATGCCATTGTTTGAACATGTCTGAAATGGTTTAATTTCTCATTTAGCTTCTGATTACTTAGATGCTTCTACTGAGAGATGAAACTGAGCCTCACTGATTGGATGAAATGATATGCTGAAATTGACCAATCATGGTAAATTTCCAAATATGTGGTTGATTCTGAGTTAACTGAAAACAGAAGTGTCCAAATGCAGAGCTTCACAAGAAGCTATCTTCAATGTTTGCCCAATAAGAAACTGCTTCATATCTGCTGTATAAACTTGGTAATTGCAAAGGAGAAACTGGGATCTACTTTCAAGTTCAATGATTGGCAGATTGGCAGTGGCTGTTGATTTTTACTGCAATGGTGAATGAATAACAGATTAATTTTCAAATTAGCAAAGTTTGCAATGGTTGGCATTGAGTTATTATTTAATTTTCAACTATAAGATTCCTTCTTTATAATACATAAGTATTGGTTGCCTTTGATCAGTATTTCTATAGCTGTGCTCTAGTTAAAACTTCTGTTAAATGCATGCAATTCACAGTCACTTTGTGTCAAGATGGGTGGCAAACAAATTGAATAAGAAATAATAATATTTTAAATTGTGCATTAAAAATACAGACTTGCACTAGAATATTATAATCAATTCAGTGCATGACATCTAGGGAATATTATGTAATTGGCTCCATGCTTTAGTCATCTGGACTTAACTAATGAACAAAAATTTTAGAAAAATTATGAAGCACAAAAGATTGTCCAAATTTAAAACCTTTCCACACCCATCCTTAGATACATACCTCAGTACAGCACCGGCAAGACATTGCCAGGCTGATTGGCTTCAGTAACAGCCTTGCATGTTCTGTTGATGAACTTTTTTTAAAAAACAACAACAACTATAAATTGATGGCATAAGGCCTTTGTGGCATGGGCTTATGTTATTTGAGGAACCACAATGGGATTGGCCACCACACCGATGCCAGCAGAGGAGACATGCTGTAGACCCCATCCGTCAAGAAATTCTGGCTGGTGGGATCCAGGAGGAGAGCCTTTTCTGCTGTGGTTTCCACTCTCTGGAACATTGTGCCCTCTCCAGATGAGGTCCACTCCCACCCTTTTAACCTTCTGAAAAGGCCTGAAGACCTGGATCCACAACCTGGCTTGGGCCCCAACTGGATTGTGTCATACTGGAAGTTATTAATGGATTGAAATAAGACTCCACCTCCACTTCTTGGGTATCTCGGTCCTTTTCTTGCCATCTGTATTGATTTTAAATAAATTTCAATGTTAATATTTGTTCTTATGTTTTATATTGTTGTTTTTGTAATGTTTTGTATTGGTGTTTTATTCAGTGTTTTGTAAACTGCCTAGATTCACATCTAGGTGTGATGGGTGGCATATAAGTTTAATAAACAAACAAACAAATAAATAAATAAAGTAAAAATATATTTACTCTAAGAAGAAAATACAGCTACACCATTAATATCTGTGGAGCATCTCAGTCAACCGTTCTCAGTCAGAACTGAAGAAGCTTCTTGGATGAGAAGCAAAACATCTTCAAGGAAAAACAAAGTCCAGTTGCCTTTTGAAAAAGCACTTTTGGTGCATCATTAATAGTTGCATAGTATTAAACATACTACACACAGAGATACCTCTGTACTGTATATTCCTACATTTAATCATAATGAATACTTAATAGTTAAATAATCACAGAATCATAATTTTGAAAGGATGCATGTAGACCATTACCCGCTGTTCTGGTCAGGAATCTGAATAAAGACATTCCCAACGGTTGGCTGATGGTTTTCTGCCTGATTATATCCAATGAAGGAGAGATCTCCTTTACGTGAAAACAAGAACATTTTTTAAAAAATAAAACTTTCGGGCTTAAATTATGAATTATCTCTGTTCTTCTAATATGATAATAATATTATCATGTACCTTCTCTGCTGTCACAGCTGCTCTATGGAACCTCTTGCCCAAGGAGATGAGGCTGACTTCCACTCTTCTGTTCTCCATAAGACCATAAGACCTGACTTTGCCAGGAGGCTTGGGGTTCAAAGAGTGGTATGCATCCCCTGGGAGTGGTTGGTGACTTGAGTTGGCTGCCTCCACCTTTTTAAATTCATCTTTCTACTTCTACTTTTAACTTTGCATCTTACTCTGTTTTTTAACTCTGTTTCTTTTATATGGTTTATGGTTTATTTGTAAACCACCCAGAATCAGCTAGACAGAGAGATGGGCAGTGTATAAATTTGACAAATAAATACTGTACAGAGAATTTTCATGATTATTTTATAATTATTTTTTAACCAATTTACAAAATTAGTTTACAGTAATACTCAATTATCATATATTCATTGTGCTTTTTAATAATCTGGATATCTTGTAATGTGAATACCATATTAATATTGATACATTCAAACATATTTCAACTTCCATTTTGTTTTTAAAATACTATAACTAAAATGGTTGGTAACATTTTTTCGTTGTTTCTGATGTGATACACCATTCCTTTCCTATATAACAGTTTATATTTTTGTTTTCTTCAATTTAATCTTAGTATCTGATCATATGATAACGCTTCCTTCCTCCAAGTCACTTGCAGACCATGTCATATGCAACATGTGAAACTATTATATTTAACCACACCCATTATTTCTTCCTCTTTCTGCTGAAATGACAAAAAACCCACTATAAACAAAGTTTTGAGACAAAAATGAGATACAGACAATATATTGAAAAAAGCATGCTTTGATGAGCAACCTCTGTAGATTTTTCACTTGAAAAAAATGAATATAAAAGGTATATAAAATCATTTCCCTTTCTCTGAATTATTTAACTCATAGGTGTCCACAAGTGGCCAAGATAATGCCAATAATGGTGTGAATGAAGTATTGCCTGGTTTTATCTGTATGTATGTGTTTGTGTCAATCTCTCTCTCTCTCTCTCTCTCTCTCTCTCTCTCTCTCTCTCTCTCTCTCTCTCTCTCTCTCTCTCTCTCTGTGTGTGTGTGTGTGTGTGTGTGAGAGAGAGAGAGAGAGAGAGAGAGAGAGAATAAAAGCTGCAGCTTCAATTACATTGTTGTGACTCCCACACACACACATTATGGACCCCCCTGATTTAATCCAAGGATACCCCACCAGGAGAAGACCTAATAAGAATATAAGCAAAGCCTTGGTGGATCAGATCAAGCAAATGTTTAATTCAGGTTAATACTTGGGAATTCAGTACAGGCAAGTAAATAACTTATATACTAATTTCTTAAAGCATGTAATTTGTTCCATTTGTTTTAAAACTGGTTAAGAACATGTACAGCTTTAAAGTGGAATATTGCATATTCTTTGAGAAACATCCCTCATTCTGACAGTTTACTGGCCCCCAAATGTTAGTTGTAGAGGAAAATCAGAAGCTATTGCAGGGTTCAAGGAAACTTGGATACCATATCCTTTGGTGAGTCTTCTCTACTTATATGATCCAATGGTTTCCAAGAAAATGGAATAAAAGTAGAAAAGAGTTAAACTTGTAAGCTAAATTGATAGACTGAAGGATGAAGAAAACAGGATCTTTTCAAATGAATGCACACATTTTGGGAAGATCAGAAAGATTTTCCTGCAAGACAGGCTGACGCCAGGGTGTAGTCCCAGTTCTACAGGTCAGACATTGGGACAACTGAAAAAAGGAAGTTATGTTGGGAAGGGACAGAGAAAAGGCTAGTTCAAAAACACATGTGAGACCACAGTTTTTAAGTTTGCCCACAATTGTCCATAATTTCTCCTCCATATAATTCTCATGATAATGCTGCACCTTTTGGGATGGGCGGGTGTGGTAAAGTGCTGATAGCCCAACACTAGATAATTAGCCTTTTTTTGGGGTGCTCTGGAATTCATAGGAAATAGCAGATGGAAAGTTGAGAAAAGAATAAATGACAGGAGTGTCTGAAGTGAAGCAGTTTGCAATATAATATTTTAAAATGGGATAATTACTTTATTAAGGTTAAATAAAGAGCATATTTTACTGTTCAAAAGGAAGGATATAATTGCAATCACAGAATTTTTCAAATTTCCACCAAAAATTGGAATACATCCCACAGTGTTTTTCAGAAGGAAATCAACCTTCACAACATAACAGACTGTGAACCTGCTTCCTTTGCTGCTTCTTTCTGGGTAGTTTCACCCACTTACACACACACACACACACACACACACACACACACACACGAAGAGAAAGAGTGAGTGAGTGAGAGAAAGAGCATAAGCTTAAAAAGAACAAAGAGTAAAGATACGAAAGGCAAAATGAAAAATAGAACTTAAGTAAAAACATTGTGAAAAGGAATTTTTTGTGATACATTTTCCCTTCCATAATTTTTCCCCATCTATAACTACCACTTAATTATTTATCCTGCATTTTTAATATTTAACATTAGAAATTTTTATTTATAACTGTTTAAATAATTTCATCTGTTGCTTGAGTAAACTCTTTACTCTTTTCTTGGAAGCTATATACAAAATGTTTCTGTCTGCCTTGCTATCTATACAAGGGAGCCATTTGTAAATTTTGTTAAACTTCTAATATGTATACAGTTAGTTTTGCCATTGCTATATATTCAGTTATTTTTGTTTCTCAATCTAGTAACATTGTGATTTCAGTTCAATTTTTATTTTTATTTTTTCCTCAATATTTTGATGTATTTCCTTTCAATACTTTTAAGGTTTTGTGTTTTGCATGATTGCTACATGTGATTAAATATCATTTCTTTATTATGGTATTTCCAACATTGATTATATTATTTATCAAGTTTTCAGTCATTGCTGGAATTACATACCATCTATAAAACATTTTATATCAATTATTTTTCATTCTTCCAGCAATTATTCAAGGTCTTATTACAAAAAAGAGTATAATGTAATTAATCTATTTGCAGATTGCATGCTTATTCTTCCCAGGAATTCAAGAAGAAAGATATCTCTGCTGCAATTGAAATTAAATACATTTCATGCAGCAGCAGGATTAGAAGTTAACATTGATAAATCATCTGTTATGATTCGTCACACCGTCAGTCAAATGTTCCAACCTAGGATAGGCAGATGCAGATATTTGATGTTTGATGTTGTTGTTTTTGTTATTATTATTATTATTAATAATAATAATAATAATAATAATAATAATAATAATAATAATAATAATAATAATATGTATATGCCACTGTCTCCTGGGCAGCTTACAGTTCATAAAATGACAAATAGAAAAGGAGTTAAAACTTTAAAACTATCGCGAGAAGAAAGGAACCAACAAGAGATGGATGGTACAGGGATGAGATCTTCTTACTCAGGTTAAATTATAAAAAGGATAAATTATAAAGCATCTTTTAACTTTAAAATCACACCCTGAAAAAAGACCAAGATATTAGAGAGCACAAGGGGGAGGGGCATAGCTGGAGAGATGCAGCAATAACATTCAGGAAAATTGATGCCTTATAATTGGTTATGCCCCTATACAGCCATTATTGTTAATCAGAAGGCCTCCCTACCATGTTCTAAGAGCAGGCACAATATGTTGTCCCAAAAACTGCCTTATATTTTATATATCACTTTGACGGCTTATGTTAATTGATATAGTGTACGTTTTTTAATGGCCTAAAAACATCATTAAAAATGTAGTTTGTCTTATGCTTGCCACAGTTTGCTAATTACCAAGGCAATATTCCAGAAGTGCTTTTCCGAAAGACAATTGGACTTTCTTGGTTTTTTTTCCTTGAAAATGTTTAGCTTCTCATCCAAGAAGTTTTTTGAAGAAAAAAGCACCTTTGGGACAACCATGACCTGGATGATTGAGAATTTATTTATTTATTTTATTTTATTTTATTACATTTATATACCGCCCTTTCCCGAAGGACTCAGGGCGGTTTACAGGGTGATTAAAAAACCAAGATACAAAAGTTAAAAACAAATTAAAAAAAAATTATATTTGTCCCTGCATAAATAAAACCCCAGTTAAAATCTCCGTTGACAGATACCAAGGCAATACTACAAATTCATGCACACATTTACAAGTGTATGCTTGCTTAATGAAGAGATTTGTATGGCTAGAAAAGTACCTTCCTTATATTCTGAATTCTTCGAATCCCCAATTTCTCTCTCTCTATACAAATAGAAACCTTTTTCACCAGCTGACAAAGGTGTTACAGAAGCAAAAACAAATGTAAATGTAAATAAGGGAAGCTTAGTGAAATAGGAGAGCTGTGGCAAATATAAGACACAATTTCTTGATACAAGACCCTCAGTTTCCTTGAATGAGCAGAAGTCTGCTCCTGTGTTGGTGACAAGAAATGGTTGAACTATATTAATTATGTATTATCAGAACCATGATTAAGAAATGCATCCAAATGGCAAAGCCTGTCCAAATTTAATCTTCCCCATTAATTTACCATTAAGAACAAACTGAAGAGGTGTTAATTCAAACATTTTGCTACACATCTTCAACATAACTGTTGAAATTGGCTCCATTTCTGAGAAATGAAACAGCTTAACTTCTGTGCAGTCCAGTCTATTAAAGAGTACAGAGTGGACACAAACACCATGCACTATTTTAGCAGTCACATGACTACTCTGTGTGTGTGTGTGTGTGTGTGTGGGATTTGTGGGAGGACAGCATGTATTTAACAAAGGGCAGAAGTTCTTTATGGGTTGTAAAGCACTCATTCTGGGCCCTGTAATTTTGAACAATCATTAAGCAATCAGCCGTAAATTGAGGACTACCTGCACAGTCTATAGACTAACTTTTCTTAACCATTTGAGCCTGGAAGAATCCTTGAAATATTTTTAGGCCTTGGGGTATCCCCTGCACATTCAAGCTCAAATAAAGGCCAGAAGTTACAAAGTTATTACATTCATTTCATGTGCAGGCTGGAATGTATATGTTAACACTATACTTAAACTAAAAATAAAAAAATGAAATTTTTTACTTTCCTGTGCCTCTTTCCTCTTTTCCCACCTTTGTGGGTGGCTCTTGCTGCCACTAGTACTCAGGCCAAGCCAGCTCTGGATCTCCTGTGCCCACCTGGAGATGGAGCCCCTTTCCTGGGCTGCTGCAATTGAAGAAAAAAAAAAGTTATGTTCCAGCAACGAGTTTCCTAGCATGAAGGCCCTGGTGCATCTCTCTTGCATATGCTCTCACCACTGGCTGCTCCTCCCTCCTCTCCTCCTGGGCTAACCCTTTGCTTACCTCCCTGTTTTAATGTGTGTGTTTGTATGTGTGTGCTTTTGTTCCCTGTTTGCTTTTTTTTTAATCATGATTTCCCAGGGAACCCTAGTGACTTCTCATGGAACCCTAGACTTCTGCAGAACTCTGGGTGAGAAACCTGCTATAGACACATGAACAGTAAGAAGAAGTTGAGAAGCAATTTAGACAGGACCAAGATGCTGATATTATAGGAACTGTATCCTAAACTATTGATGAACAGTCACCCAACTCTCTTCTCCCCCCCCCCCAGTGGGTTCAGTCTATTTCTACCAGTGTCTCCTGTAGCTGGCTGCTTGTTGCTGTCTTTATGAGGTCAATCTGCTTTGCTCATCCCCATCCCATCCCAGCATCTTGGTCCCCTCAAAAGTACTTCTTAGCTTCTCCTTACAGGTGAAACTTCTAGCTTTTCACAGCACATTGAGTCAATTGCCAAGAATTGCTCTGGTACTTCATGACCTCATTCCTTCATCTCTTGCTCACAAGTAGCATTCTAGGAAGTGGAGCAAGGATGGCTCCCTCTTCTGCTACTGCAGCTTCAAATGCTGTTCCTTGTCTCTCATCTTTTCTCTTGCCATTCTCAGAGTTGGAGTTTTATGTGTTTCTGGACTAGTCCCTCTTTATGCTTCTCAATCTTTTCTTTATCCCATCCCCCCACCCCCATTCACCCCCCACCCCTCCGGCTCATTGCCTGAACTTTATGGTTGAACTTAAACTACAACCTGGAGTCAGCAGGTCTGGAGTGAGTTTGCTATCTCTCCCCAATCTGTACCTGTTTAGCATCCTGCAATGTAGCTATTTAGCTTGTGGCCTTTTGTCCCTTGCATCCAATTTTCCTGCAACCCTGAGTCACAAATGTAAGTCCTGGTTGACATTGTTAACTGAATGCTACAGTGATTAGGCAAGGCACCTTCTTGCTGGCTTCCCACAACCAAATGAGTGATGGTTTGTGGGTAGGATGGCAGGTAGGTAGATGACTCCTGCTGTGTGGGGGTGGGTGCAAGAAAATGAGTTAGGTAGGTGTGTTGAGGGTCTGGGGGGTTGCAAGGGTGCAAAGAAGTGAGTGAGTGTACAAGAGGAGTATGAAAGGGTTGGAGAGGGTGTGTGAGGGGTGCAATGGTGTTTGAGGGAGGTCAGGGGAGAGTTGGGGAGGATGCATGAGAGGGTGTTTGAATGGCAAGGGTCAGAGGATGGGCATGAGTGCACTGGTGGGATTCAAATATGTGAACAACCGGTTCTCTGTGAGGATGCTGCTTATGGAAGTCCATTCTGGGCCTGAGCAACAAAAAATTAGTTAACGGTTCTGCTGAAGTGGTGTGAACTGGCGTAATCCCACTACTGCATGAGCATGAGGGTGCATAAGGTACAGGACGAGTGCAGAAGGATTGAGGGAAGGTGTGCAATTGGGGGAGATTTACCCCAGTGACTTGCAACCTTTTCTGCTGCCTTCCCCACTGTCTTTCTGGGGAAGCTGGCCTGGAAAGTTGTAAGTTGTAATCATGTGATGGGGGTGGTGGTGGACTGGGATAGCCAGAACTTTGAGGACTGGTTGCAACCACTATTCATTCAGTGTTACTGTAATTTCAAACAGTTGCTGAACAAATGATCATAAAATGAAGATTCTTGTAATTGGTACTGTTATGTATTGGACTCAATTGTAATACTACGTGGTTAGCTGGAGCAGCTAACGGCTCTCCAGCTACCCAGACTCCAGGTCTCCAGTGCTGCTATTGGCTGTCCCTAGGCAGCAATGATTGTTTTTAAACCTATTGGCTGCCACCTAGGGGCTAGGCTATAAATTGCTGCTAGTTGCAGCCCAATTCTCAGTTCAGATCCTGCAAGCAATAAACCATGAGCTTTGTTGAACTCACTTGCCTCGTCTCCTTTCCTGCACGAAGAACACGCTACATAACAGGTACAAGCCACGAGAGGTCACTACAGCCTTTTCTGTGTTAGCATGATTGTACATCAATATAATTTAAAGGTCCAGTTTCTTTTTTATTGACTGGCTAAGTTACTAAATATTAGCACTTCCAGATTTGGGTGCAAAAAATTTAGCTTCGTACTAAATCAGAAGTCCCCAACCTTTTGGGCACCAGGGACCGGTTCTGTGGAAAGAGTTTTTTCTACAGGCCGGAGGGTGAGTAGTTTTGTGTGTTGCCTGCATCCCATTGATGGGGCTTTGCTTGTTTGTGCGGACCGGTTGCTGGCATGCCACAGCCTGGTACTGGTCCACAGACCGGGATTTGGGGACCGCTGTACTAGATGACTTTTCCTGCCATTTAACAGTCATCTGAATTTTTGTATCACAGATATATATCCTCATTATAGACAAATATTAATGTGAGTTCTGCTCCATTGCATTCCAGTTATATTCTAAGTTCCCAAAAGAATGTCTTGTCATCCCAAATGTGAAGCATCCTAAAATTGGAAGTTAAAATAGCCAAAAGTGAACTGGAATAATAGCGGAAAGGTGCATTCCTCATGCTTACTATCAGTACTAAACTTTAAAACACATCTTTTAAAATTGGAAAATAACTAAATAATGTTGCCTGCTTGGATTTCTTCTCAGGAAAAAGGTATACAGTAGTTACCCCCCCTACAGTATTGTTTGTATTTTGATGCTTGTAGGGGTAGCATGCCACCTAGTGGTAGCATCAGGTTAGTGATGATGATAAGGTGCTAAATAATGATAAGATGATATTCATTCTGGGATTAAAGCTAAAGGAAAATTAAAGCAAGAATTAAAATACTATATACCAGTGCTTCCCATTTTTTTCCCTTCATTACCAAAACAACATATTAGAAAGTCTTATCAAACTTCAAGGACCAGTCATATGTTCCTTTCTTTAGCACTGTCATAAGTCCAAACAGGTGCTGAATAAATGGTTGTAACCTAAGGACTACCTGTATTATAAAAATAATATCATTGCATGAACTTATTTCATTAGAATAGCATTGTTTAAAGTTTAATGCTTTTACATACTTGTTTTTATAATGTAAGCTGCCCAGAGTTACTTGATAGTCAGATAGGCATCCTATAAATTTAATAAAAAAATAAAAAAAATGTGGTTTGCAAACTATGCTTTATGGTTATATGAGAACAAGGCTGCAAACATGGCTTATTCAATGAAATATGTTTAAAATAATCCATAGGCTAATGTAAGGTATACGTTTTATGGAGACTATAATGAATCAAAAAATAATATTTCCAGTCAGACTCAGTAATGATGGTGTACATTAATAGTCAGCTTCCATTACCTCAGTTAAGCTAATTTTCAGAAGATGAACTACTGGCTACTTGGAGAACTTTCCTATCCTATGTTGCACTTTTAGAACATGGCAGAACCATTTGAAGAACCATTCCTGGAAGGAAGGTGAAATCTTCTGCCACTCCTTCTTTTCTTAACTTGGTTTAGAGTTACTAGGATTGAGAGAATGGGAGTCTATAGAGGTGTGGCATGACTATATGTGAAGATATGAGAAATGTGGCATGTAGCTCTAGGATAGGGGAATGGAGTATTTTCAAAATGTGATATGGTCCTTGCATGCAATGTCTAAACATTGGCAGACAACTAATACCCAGCCATGTTTTATTTATTTATTTTTTATTTTAATCCCATTTATATCCCGCCCTTCTCCGAAGACTCAGGGCGGCTTACAATTTAAGCACAAACCAATGTGCTTAGCAATAGCCTTCATTCTATGTTTATGCCTGCTTATTAGGGCTTTCCGCCCCCCAAGCGGCATTATTACAAAGTCAGCTTAATTGCCCCGAACAATCTGGGTCCTCATTTTACCTACCTCGGAAGGATGGAAGGCTGAGTCAACCTTGAGCCTGGTGGGATGCGAACCTGCACTAATTGCAGGCAGCTGGTGTTACTTAAGGAGGCATTAGCCCACTGCTCCACCAAGGCTCTTTTTAGGATTTAACTAAGGCAAGACCTGACAGTATCCTTTCTGAATGCTGAACATGCAGGAATAATATGTAGGAATGGATATCACATGTGTCATGACCGAAAGCACAGTACTTTATAAGAGGGAAAATCAAAGCTGTATTACCTGCACTAAATACCTGCATGTTTAGTTAATAGTTAAATTGTTTAAAAACCATTTTATTGCTTAATGGTCCCCAATAATTGGGGAGGTTTAAAAAATTTTTTAAAAGGATTTTTAAAAATTAAATATCACGAGTATTACTTTAAAAGAGACATCCTGTCTCCTTTCCTATATAGGAAACAGTGCCTGTTCTAAGATGAGGTTTATGAAAACACCCACAAACATAATCTAAATACAAAGAAAACTTCTGAAATAATTCAATAATGGGAGATCTAGCTTTTATTTATTTGCATGTATATACGTTTGCAACTGTATTTGTTCATCCTTCAATTGCAGTTTCTGAACTTCACAATATCTGTTGTTATGGCAGATCGACTTTGATTATGTCAAAGACAAAGTGGTAGATAGATTGTAGATTGTAGCCTCCGAAAACTGATGAATGTTGCAGATGTCACAAGACTCTTTATTGATGTTTTTATAACAGATTAATACAACTACCTTTCTGGAAGTTATTATAAGATGATGAATGACACAAGCTTCTCCTGTATGCCCTGTGGTAATTGTTTTTTTAAATAAGTAGCATTGTTTATATAGACATCACCCTGTCAACCAAAGTGCGTATAGTCAAGGCTATGGTCTTCCCAGTTGCAATGTATGGCTGTGAAAGTTGGACCATAAAAAAGGCTGAGCGCCAAAGAATTGAGGCCTTTGAGCTATGGTGCTGGAGAAGACTCCTGCGAGTCCCTTGGACTGCAAGGCGATCAAACCGGTCAGTCCTAGAGGAGATCAACCCTGACTGCTCTTTAGAAGGCCAGATCCTGAAGTTGAAACTCAAATACTTTGTCCACCTAATGAGAAGGAAGGACTCACTGGAGAAGAGCCTAATGCTGGGAAAGATTGAGGGCAAGAGAAGAAGGGGACGACAGAGAATGAGGTGGCTGAGTCACTGAAGCAGTAGGCGTGAGCTTAAATGGACTCCAGAAGATGGTAGAGGACAGGAAGGCCTGGAGGAACATTGTCCATAGGGTTGCGATGGGTCAGACACGACTTGGCAGCTAACAACAACAACAATTGTTTATATAGAAGCTGTGTAGTATCCTTCTATAACAGTAGCACTCAGTGCCTACTTAAAGACAGACATTGAGATATCTGGGATGACCACCATGCTGTTTGGCTTTCTCCCAAAATATCTTTGTAGGGAAGTTATTAGGTCTGTCACAATATATTTTCTGCATGATAGCCTGTCCTTGTGTGTAAAGCTCCTGGAAATGAAACTGGCTTAAAGTTTTTATTTCTGATTTCAATGCCTTCTTCCAGCTTTATCTTGAGGATGGTCTGGTATGAATTTCCCTGCTTTTTTTTTTTTAGCTCTCCCATCTATGTTGGGAAAGCAAAGGCCAATAGGTTTTCTTTCCACGAGTGAGGCAAGACAGACCTCCAATGTCTTCCCCTTGTTGGTGATACCTTAGGATCACTTCTGCATTTTTGTGAGATGACACTGTCATCTTGACTGAGCAAAAGGACCCATTCATTTCATGCATACAACATGAAGCGAGTAAGGGGAGGATGGGATGGGGGCCATTTATCTAATTTCCATTTTGTGTACAGCAGAAGTGAAGAGGGTGTGCGTGTTATTCTCTGATTTGCAGCAACTCAAGGGAGTTCAGTGATTTCCGTTCTTTGTTTTTACTGTTTCCAAGACTTAGAAGCGAAGACAATTGCAGATTATATTTAAACAACTTTTGAGGGTTTAGGGAATAGAAGCAATGTTGCTTAAGAACTTATAAACAAGTCCTTGCTCTAATTTCAGAGTGAGATGGCACCAGTTGGATAATGCCCAGTGAACTGTTTTTTAGGAATAGATAATTCATGGTTTCTCTACTTTAGTCCATCTGTTACAGCAAAAAGATTATCTTAAATCTAAAGCCCACTTTAGGGCTTTATGTTGTTTCTTCTTTGTGCACTAGGATAACAGTGGAAAGATTAGCAGAGGGAGGGAGAGAGGGAGGGAGAGAGAGAGAGAGAGAGAGAGAGAGAGAGAGAGAGAGAGAGAGAGGGAGGGAGGGAGGGAGAGAGAGAGAGAGAGAGAGAGAGAGAGAGAGAGAGAGAGAGAGAGAGAGAGAGAGAGAGAGAGAGAGAGATTCTTTTTTCTGACAGCCTATTTTGATATGTACAAGGAATTTCAAGTGTAACATCCCTACATCCACAGAACAATTTTAGGAATAATCTAGGAATCGTTACGAGAATTTGGTATGAAAAACTTAATCTGAGGGCCAGCCTGCATATAAAGCTAAAGCATGAATATATGTAACAATCTTGTATTTAAAGAAAAAAGAAAAGAAAAGAAAAGAAAAGAAAAGAAAAGAAAAGAAAAGAAAAGAAAAGAAAAGAAAAGGGGCAACACTGTGGGGGAAGAAGTTAGGATAGTCTTAGATATCCAGTTAGGTCATAACTGTCAATATTACTTCACATCTTATGGTACTCTTCATACAGGAAGTGGGAGCAAATATTTTGGACAGACCTAGGCAGAATTAACTGAAAATTTCCTAAATGCAGTGATGCAACATTACCATACTGTTGATAGTTTCAAATTTTAATAAATAGCAAGTTCCTTCCATTTTCTTTTTTCATAACAACTTTTTTTTTACAAGACATTTAATTTATTATCCTGTGCTGATGGCACAATCATGCCAAGTTATTCCTAGAATAGCATCTGTCCTTTGCTGAAGTCCAGTGCCAGTTGGCATCATTACAGAGTAATATACTCAGATTTGTGGTGTGGTCATCCAGGCCTGAAATGAATTTTAAGATATGATTCACAATTTTCATGATTCTCAGAACCTCTTCCTTGTATGTTAGTTTTGGTGCATCTTTAACTACCTTTACTTTAGCCTAGTCTGGTTTAATGTTGTCTTTCATATTTCTTCAAATACTGTATTTCTTGAAATTTAAAATACTTGTTTTCATTAAATGTAATATTTGAGGATACAACTTTTTCTAGTATCAGTTTTTATAAGCGATTGTCTTCTTCTGTGGCAGCCTATGGCAGGGCTTTTCAACCTTTTCACCCATTGTACCACTTTTAGGATAAGGCAATATCCGAGTACCACCAGTCGCCCAGCAAGGTGTCAAAAACCTGACCAAAAAAAAGGAAAAAATGATAAAGTACAGGTAGTCCTCGACTGTTCAAAGTTACAACAGCACTGAAAAAAGTGACTTATGACCATTTTTCACACTTATGACTGTTGCAGCATCCGCAGGGTCATGTGATTTACATTCGGATGCTTGACAACTGATTCATACTTATGATGTTGACAGTGTCCCAGGGTCATGTGATCAATGGCCGGGGGGAGGCAGCTCATCACTCAGGTTGTGGGGTACCTGTGGGGGGGAATCTGAGGGTCTCTGGTGGAGGGTGATGGGACTGGGGTGGGTGCCTTCCTTCCCTCTCTATCTCCCATTGTCCCTTCCTTCCTTTTCTTCCTTTCCTTCCCTCCCTCTTTGGCCCTTCCTCCTTCCCTCCTTCCCTCTCATTGTGCTTTCCTTCCTTCCTTCCTTCCTTCCTTCCTTCCTTCCTTCCTTCCTTCCTTCCTTCCTTCCTTCCTTTTGTTTAAAAGTATGAAATATACTACAGAAGCAGGAAATAACCAGAGGGCATTTGGTATAATAAATTGAAAATAAGCATGTGCTTTCTTTGTCTACTGGTATGAACTACAACTTGTCTGTTACAATTCTGCTAAGGGTATATATGATAATGCTCTTTCTGAATACAATCTGTTTAATTTTTAGTATTCATGCAAATTCTCGGCCTTCCATCTTTCTCATAAACTATATCCATAAAATGAATCTATTCAGATTCCTTAGTACAGAATATCATTATCGTGCCTTAGTATCATTCCTTAGTACAGAATATCATTATCTCTTATTTCTCTTTCACTACAGATAACATGAATCTTTTCTAGGGACAAATTTGTATTTATAATAGTCTTGAACTTGCTTTTTCTAATGACCAAAACAATTTGTTCTTTGATCAAAGGTTCAGTCAATGTATTAAATTAGATAACCTTTATTAGATTAAATTAGTCACAAAGCTTACTCTTTAGATTGATTATGCATTCTTAACTATCTCAGACTCCTTTTGTAAGTGTGACCTGAAGACCTGCTTTCCATACATTTTTTTGCAGAATACTTTAGGCCTCAATTTAAAGATATTTTTGTCAGCAGCCAGGAATATAAATGGATTATACATAGGACTTCCGGTTTAGCATTTGACGAGATGCATGGAAGAAGCCCGGGCTCAGGCTTCTTAGCCCAATTTCATTCAACTCGGTGACCCCAAGGGATCGGAAAATTGCCCTGGAGGGGCAAAGAAGAAGGAGGAATGCTTTGGGAGTCCAGACCAGATGGACTGAATAAAACTTCCAAAAGGATGGAGGTTGTCTGGTAAGCCCAGACAACCCAAGTCATCGCCAGCCAGAAGGAAAGTGAGGAGCTGTGGCGCTCTGCTAAACAGCTGATTGTCAACAGCATGCTGAAACTGGGTGAGCTTGTTCTTTTATTCCTTATGGACTTAGAAAAGTTGATCCCCTGATTGGAAAGAAGCTATGAAATAAAGACCCCAGAAGGACTAGGGGAGAAGAGAGTTAAAAGCAGCGAGCAATTACAGGAGGGGAAAGGATTTTAAGGAAGACAAAATAATTCTTACAAAATCAAACTCAGATCGATTCAAAGAATGACTGCTTAACTTACAGGATGTGGAATTTTTTTCTTTTTTAGATTTAATTTCTAGGGTAAATAACTTACGAAGAACTTTAAAAACTTTGTAAAAATCTTTTAAAAACAGATATTGACAAAACAGTGTATAACAAAACAGAGTATGTATCTAGTGGTGAAAGGAGATACTACAGTAATACCAAATAAAATTTTTTGAAAAGTGTTTGACCTTGAAACAACACCTGGTATAAACAAAGTGCCTTTATGTGAATTTGTAAGAGAAAAGACTTTCTACATTTATATCTGTTGACTCTGGATATAACCAAAACAGAAATTATTTGGAGATAGTGGGCATTTCACATCTGTGATTTGACTGGAGGATTGTATCTGGCCTAAAGTAGTTGGCTCAATGTTTTTGGTTGGATTTTAGCCTAAGACAGTTGGCTTTTTCTTTCTTCTTTCTTTTTTTACCTTCCCCCCCCTTGAAAATTTGGATTTAGCCTAAAGTAGTTGGCACTTTTTACAGTTTGGATTTTAGCCTAAGATAGTTGGCTTGAAAAATGAGTGCATCAAATCTCACCAGACCTATGAAAAAGACTTCCTTTGCACCCTCTGTTGGAACATCCAGCCCAACAAACCAGGGATCTATTGAAACAATGTTACAGCATGAGAAAATAAGCACTGCTCAAAATGAGATGCAAACTACATTAAAATTAATTCAAGAATCAATACAAAAAAACCATGAAGAGACAAAACATAAATTTTGATAAATTAAACAAACAAATTTCAGATATAAAGACACAATTTGAAGTCCACCAACAAATGATTGTTAAAAATGAACAAAGAATTCAGAAAATGGAAAATAAATCAGATGATATTGACAAAAAATGGAAGTACTAATACAAGAAAATGAAAAATTAAAACAATCAAATCAAAATCTAGAAGGAGTGGTGATGATCTTAGAAATGGAGAAAGTAGAACACTATTTAAGATTTCAAAACATTCCTGAAGACAGAGAAGAAAATATAGCAGTTGTGATTATTGATCTTCTTACAGAGGCTTTGAAAGCAGACCAAGCAGATATGCAAATGGAGATAGATGAAATATTTTGAATGAATTCAAGCTACGCAAGGAAATATAAACTATCCAGAGAAGTTCATGTAAGATTTATAAAGAAAACAACAAGAGATGAAATACTGAGAAAAATTAGAGATAAGCCATTACAATACATGAATAAAGAAATCGTGGTGTTAAAGCAGATCCCCAAGAGAGTAAGAGATACCCAAAGACAATATCACTTCCTAACTACAAAGCTAATTGCAAAAGGAATAAATTTCAGATGATTAATGCCAGAAGGGCTCTTAATCAACTGGAATAATACAAGATACCAATTGGACTCAGTTTGGAAAGCAGAAGACTTTGATGAAAGAAATCGAGCATTCTTAGATGAAGGAGTGTAATATCGACAAGAGGAGAGAAAAGTTCAGAAACAAACAGAAGAAGCAACTGAAGAAGCAACTACAAACAGTAGAACAGAAAGAGAAACTTAACCAAGAGAGTGAAGGAACTGCCAGAGAACAGAGGACCATGAGATTGACAAGACCTAAATATAAATAATTGAAATAGAGAAAGAAAACAGATTTTTTTCACTGAATATAAATGGACTAAACTCCCCATGAAAAAGAAACAAAAATTTAGAAAGCTAGAGAAATTAAATACAGATATAATTTTTTTGCAAGAGATGCATATAAAAAGACAATATTACAAGCTGTTGGAATACCCCAAAATTGGGAAACTTTTCCATATATCAGCACAACAAAAAAAGAGGTGCAGCCATATATATTAAAGAGACAATAGATTCTAAAATGATTTATTTATATGAAGAAGGAAGAATTATGATGGTAGAAATATACCTACATCAAAAACAAATATTGTTGGTAGTAATCTATGCACCAAATAATAAGGAAGAATTTTATCAAAATCTCCATAGAAAAATAACAGAAATGAAGTATCAAAATGTTTGCTTAGTAGGAGACTTCAATGCGATAGTGGATGGGACATTAGACTATAAAAGTAGCAAAACAGGAAAAAGTGGAAGAAAAAGATTACCTATGTCACTGCACTTTTTTTTTAGTTCGTCTGGAAAGTTCATTTCTAATTGTACATCTCTTTCTGCTCTGCCCCTGTGTTATTATCTTATCATGTAAACATAGTAAATCTCATATGTCCAGCTATGTTATGGTTTTAGACTGTTTTGTGTGCATGCCTAGAAAAAGTTTCTCACAGTTACTTCTTTACTTTTCTTTTCTGCCTGATGAGAGAATGTAGTCAGTTTAGGTCTTTTGTTTTCTCATTAAAAGTTTTACAATAGAATATGCCTCGGATTTTGTTTCTTTGATATTCACCATGCAAATGAACCACGGTCCATCCTCCTCTGGTCGGAATGTTAATTATTCCGCGACATTTGGTATCGAGGATGGTTTGTTTTTATTTTCAAGATTTATTGATAGGCAATTAGCAAGGCAGTTGGTCTGGCACTGAGGAGGCTGTGATTAATTGCTGCAAATATGCCGAGGAAAAAGAGAATGAAGAAGGCTGGTTATCCGTCTGCTGAGGTGGAGGCAGCCGTTTCACAGAGAGATCTCCCTTCAAGTTTACAGACTCCGTTGGCATCGGCTACATGTCTTGGAAAAGCAGCCTCTGAGCCAAGGTCAGTTTCACCATTTTCTGTTTTTGCAGACTCTCAAGCTGATGCCCCAGTAGAAACCTCTGCTCATGGGGATCAGGCTGATTATGAGAGATTTGGTGCTAGACCTAAGGCTTCACTAGGGAAGAAAGTGATGTATTATCCTCCAAGCCCTGAGCAAACTGTGCAGGAGAAGGCTTTGCAAAGTTATTATGAACAAATTGAAGTTTTTGAGCAAGAGTTGCAAAACGCAAAGTTGTATGCAGCATGGTATCAAAAGCATGGGAGAGCCTCTGCTGGCATTCAGTTTTCAGAATCAGCCATTTTGCCTCCCTCTTCACAAGCAAAACCACACCCACAAGGGATCGCCATTTTGCCTTCTTCCTCAAAGACAAAGGCACGCTCACAGTGGAATCTTGTGGCAGACGAATGGGAGCCTGACTGCCTGCTGTGTCAAATGACACGCTAGGATACAATGGTGACTGAATCTAATGTTATAGCACCATCTGCTGGTGAGCCTGTTGTACAAGATGCATTTCAAAGAATGCAGAATGCATTTTCACAGATGTCCCTTCATCAGGCATCGCTCCAAGCTGCCACACCTCCTCATTCATTGGGAGCTTCAGCTAGAATGCCTATTAATACTGCTACTATTAAAGTTCCTGTCTCAGATAGAGCACAGCAGCCTTCAGCCCAAGTGCAGCCTCCACTGGTTCCTCAGTTACAAAGGCCAGTGTTAACTGCAGGCCAACTGCAGTTGTGTCATATGATAACTTCCGGCTTTTGAAGATGGCGGATGTGTCGGGCTGAGCTCCGTGAGCTCCGGCTGTTGGGCGTCCCTTCGGAGTCCCTCAGGGGTCTTTTTGGGCCCGCTGGGTAGGGGATGTGGATTGTTAAATCCATGAAGCTGAATTTATGAGGCAAATAAGGAGGTAGTTTTGCTATTTGCCTGTTCCATCTGCATGTTGCCTTTTCCATCGCCTGTTTGTCTCCCGCGGTGTTGCTGGGTTCGGCTTCTTCGGCCTGCCGGTTCCTGCTGCCCTGGTGTCTCCGGGCCTCTCCTAGGAGGCTGCGGTCAGCAGCGGGGGTGTTTCCAGCTGTTTTGGGCCGCCATGGGCCGTCGGGTCGGCGCTGCTGTCTTGGACGGTTTTCGGCTGTTTTCGGCAGTGTTCTCGGCGTCCTTGGAGTTTTCGGCGTCCTCAGAGCCCCAGCTGATCGGCGCTTCCGTGAGAGGGGAGGAGAGCCTGTGAGAGATGCCTGCAGACCATTCTGGCGGCAGCGGCAGCGGCAGCGGCGGCAATGACGGCAGCGGCGGCGGAGACACTTTGTTATTGGACCTGCCTGTGCTGTTTCTTTGGCGGCTGCGGCGTCTTCGGGCCGTTTGGCGGTGGAGAAGACGGCCGCTTGTTACTTTATTGACAAGGCTGCCCTTTGTGCTGGTTTCGAGCCGCTGCCGGCGATGGAGGTGGTTATGGCGATGGCGTCCTCGGGCTGCTCTGGGCGGTGGAGAGGACGACCATGGCGACAGCGACTCGTTGGGTTCCGGCTGCTTGAGGTGATGGCGGCGACAGTGATGGCGATGGCGGCGTCTTCGAGGCCCGCTGGCCTGTTTTACCGGCAGCGACGATGGCTGTGGCAACGGCGGCGACATAGCGGACTACCAACTTATTTATTAACTTATTTATTAATTTTCCATCTGCCTCCTTTTTTCCCCTTTGGACTGGGACGGACCTGGGCACAAGCCACAGTGGGAGAGTGGCTTGTTTTACATCGGCAGCCCCATAGAGGTGGGAGCTCTATGGGTGCTGCCCCACCCAGGGTGGGCATTCTGGACCATCCCCGGGAGCAGACCCGCGCCCCGTTGTGAGAGGACGGGTTGTGGTCTGCCCCTGGGAGCATCCAACCGAGTGGCAGTAGGTTGGTGGATGGCCCAAATGTTCCACTCCTTACCTTCGAACCTCCTGTTGGATTTTTTAATCATTGGACTGCCCTCTCTGGACTTGCTCGGACTGTATGCATCGATATTCTGATACGGACTTGCTTGCCCTCAGGGGTGCCCCCCTCTCCTGGGTGCATCCCGCCTTCTTTTCTATCCCCAGTCTCGATGAAGGGCCCAATTATTGGGACCCTGAGAGATGGCCGGGTAAGGCCAGGGGCTCTCGATATAAATTTAATAAGAGGCCCCTGGTTAATTTTTTAGTCAAATTTTTTAGGGGGTTGGGGAGGGGGGTGGGGGGTAGTGGTTGTCTGGCTGTGGGGGGTGGCCAAACAACTGTGTTGCAGGCCAGGCCTGGGTCTGACGGCGTTCGGGGAGAGCGGGTTGTCGTTACATCTGGGGCTCGGGAGCGGGTCGTGGGATTGCCGATTCCCACGACACTGGGGTATGGCAGCAGGCGTATGGACAGAGGGCCGTATCATTACCGGGAAGGCCGTCTCCGCTGTTTACAAGCGGTGAGGCGCTCCGACCCTCTGGTTCTTCCCTGAGGTGCCGGGAGCGAGGATGTGCAGCCTCCTGAGCTCCGGCTGGTGTACCTGAATGCCAGGTCCGTGGTTAATAAGGCTCCCCTTGTGCGGGATCTGGTGGAGGGTGAGCAGGCGGACCTGGCTTGTATCACCGAGACCTGGTTGGGTCCAGAGGGTGGGGTCCCTTTGGTTGACCTTTGCCCACCAGGTTTCCGAGCGTTACACCGGCCTCGGGCTCAAGGTAGGGGCGGGGGAGTGGCGGTTGTTATTAGGGAGACCTTATGTCCGCGGGAGACCACCGTTCCTCAGATAGTCGGGTGTGAGTCTCTCTTTTTGAGGTTTGGTTCGGGGGCGCAGTTGGGCTTGCTGCTGGTGTACATTTCGCCTAGTCACACAGCGGCAGCCCTGCCCGTGCTACTCGATGTCCTCTCCGGTTTGGTGATTGAGTTCCCCAAACTTCTAGTTTTGGGTGACTTCAATCTACCATCCCTGGGAGGGTCATCTGAGTTAGCCCGGGAGTTCATGGCTTCCATGACGGCCATGGACCTGACGCAGGTAATTTCTGAGCCAACTCATGAGGGAGGCCACACCCTTGACTTGGTTTTTTTATCTGGACGGTGGTTGGATGATCTTGGTGGGGGCTCTCCATTTATTATGCCCCTGTCATGGACCGATCATCACCTCCTGCGGCTGGTCTTCCGTCTTGCCACCCCCCACCGTGGGGATGCGGAACCAACTAGATGGTACCGCCCCAGACGCTTAATGGACCCTCTCGGGTTCCAGGCAGCGCTGGGATCCCCACCTGCCTCCGTCGCTCACAGCTCGGCAGATGCCTTAGTGGAAGCCTGGGAAAGGGCAGCCACTGAGGCACTGGACCGAGTTGTACCCCTGCGGCCCCTGACCCAGTGCAGATCCCATCGAGCTCCATGGTTCTCCGTGGAGCTCCGGGAGATGAAGCGTCGGAAACGGGGCCTAGAGAGCTGCTGGAGATCCAGCCGATCTGAATCCGACCTGTTGCGGTTAAGAACCTATATTAGGTCTTATCTCGCAGCGATGAGGGCAGCGAGGTGCAATTACTTCTCTGCCCTCATCGCGTCCGCAGATAATCGCCCGGCCGCCCTGTTTAGGGTGACTCGCTCCCTCCTTAATCAGGAGGTGAGGGAGGATCCCTTGCAGGGTCGTGCCGAGGAGTTTGGCCAACATCTGTCGGATAAAATCGCTCGGATTCGGACCGGTCTGGACTCCAGCTGGGCAGAGTCTGACGATCAGGACACGGGCGGTCTTGTCAATGTTATCTGGGAGGAGTTTGATTCTGTGACCCCTGATGAAGTGGACAGGATTATGGGGAGGTTGAGCTCCACCACATGTTTATTGGATCCGTGCCCTTCCTGGCTGGTTTATGCAGCCAGGGAGAGGACACGAGGCTGGTTCCAGGCGGTGATATATGCTTCTTTGAGTGAGGGTAATTTCCCCACCATCTTGAAGGAGGCGGTGGTGAGACCTCTCCTCAAGAAGTCTGCCTTGGACCCAGCTGTCTTGAACAACTTTCGTCCAGTCTCCAACCTTCGCTTTCTCAGGGGATTGGGAGTGGGAGGCACAGTTCTTCGGTGGTTCTCCTCCTATCTCCTGGGACGTTCGCAGTCGGTGTTGGCAGGGGGGCAGAGATCGGCCCCTAGGTCTCTCGTTTGTGGAGTTCCTCAGGGTTCGGTTCTCTCGCCTCTCCTGTTCAACATCTACATGAAACCGCTGGGTGAGATCATTCGTGGTTTTGGAGTTGGGTATCATCAATATGCTGATGATACCCAACTTTTCATTTCGACCCCAAACCACCCCAGTGATGCCCTCGATGTGATGTCCCGTTGCCTGGAGGCGGTTCGGGTCTGGATGGGGAGGAACAGACTTCAACTCAACCCTGACAAGACTGAGTGGCTGTACATTCCAGCATCCCAGGACATTCAAAACGTTCCATCACTTTCTATGGGGGGTGAGTCTTTACCCCCCGTAGATAGGGCTCGCAACTTGGGAGTCCTCCTTGATGCACGGCTCACCTTAGAAGATCATGTAGTAGCCGTGACCAGGGGGGCTTTCGCACAGGTTCGCCTGGTGCGGCAGTTGAAGCCCTATCTAGACCGGGATGCCCTGTGTACGGTCACTCATGCGCTCGTGACCTCTCTTCTTGACTATTGCAATGCTCTCTACATGGGGCTTCCCTTGAAGACCACTCGGAGGCTCCAACTGGTACAGAATGCGGCCGCGAGAGTTGTCTTGGGAGTTTCCCGGTACTCCCATGTTACACCTTTGCTCCGTGAGCTGCATTGGTTACCAGCTGTCTTCCGGGTGAGGTTCAAGGTCTTAGTGATGGTTTTTAAGTCCTTACATGGCATGGGTCCGGAATACCTCGGGGACCACCTGCTGCCGGCGTCAACTCCCCTCCGCCCCGTGCGTTCCCACAGAGAGGGCCTCCTCAGGGTGCCTCCAGTCAGAGAATGTCGGCTGGTGGCCCCCAGGGGGAGGGCCTTCTCTGTGGGCGCTCCGGCTTTGTGGTACCAGCTGCCGGTTGAGCTCCGGATGGCACCGGATCTCCGCTCCTTCCGTCGCGGGTTAAAGACCCATTTATTTGAACAAGCTGGCCTGGCCTGATGGGGAATCACTTAGGGTTTTAATATTTATATATATTTTTATTGTTTTTATTGTGGGCAATAATTTAATTCTTTTTTTAATTTTTGTATTTTTGTAGTTTTAAGATATGCCCTGTTCACCGCCCTGAGTCCTTCGGGAGAAGGGCGGTATAAAAATTTAATAAATAATAAATAATAATAATAACTTAATGTAGCAGCTCAAGCGCCAGCACCTTCTGCTGGCCAGGGTGACATTGCAGCTCAGATACAGCCACCCACAGCACCAGTACCTGTAGCAGCTTCAATGCAACTGCCGCAAGCTCTGGCACAGGGGCCACTGGTGCCCCCTGCTGGTTATGTCCGGATGGCACAGCCTGCACAACCAGTGCCTCCTGGAGGCCAAGTCCAATTTGCACAACCTGCACAGCCAGTACCCCAATTGCATGTTTCTCAACAGGCACCCTCTATTGTACCACTGGCTGGTGATTCAAAACTAAAGTGGTCAGGACAGAATTACAGGGCATGGGTCAGTGAAGTTGGACTTCTGCTTTGTAGAAAAGGTACCCATGTGATGGTGTTTAATCCTTCTGCCCAGCCATGGCCTCCTGACATGTGGGACTTGAATAATAGAGCATGCACAACGTTATTGATGTCCATGGACACTGAATTGCAGCTTTCAATTTTCACAAGATGCAACTGCCCAACAAATTTGGGCTCAATTAGAAGCATGTTACCGGCCTACGTCCATTGAGTCTACATGTTTGCTTTTGTCCGAGTTCCATGGTTCTAGATTAAAACCTGGTGAGCATATTGGAGAACACTTAACTAAAATGAAAGGAATAAGAAAAGAACTGGGTGAAAAAGGCTATCCTATTGATGACTTTCAAATGATCAGCATTATCATTAACTCATTGAATTATGAATGGAATAATGCTATTTCCAAGATTAATCAAGTGCCTATTGCTCAATGCACAGTGGATCATGTATGCAGAATTTTAACTGAAGAAAAGGCACTTATGCAAGCCGCACCACATTTAAGAGAACCACCTGCATCAAAAGCTTCAGCAAGGTGTTCCTTCCGTGGAAGAGCCTACGTTCCAAGGATGCCAAGATGTTACGTCTGCAATCGTGTGGGACATGCCACCCGGGATTGTCCCCAACGATTTCCAGCACCCACCACGTACCAGCCCAGAGGAACAGATTCCAGAAGAGGCAGAGGTAGAGGCGGACGCTATCAAATATGCTAATCATATCATCAACCGTACTTGGAGTAGTGTAAGCAATCAGATCCCTTATTTCATGTTATATGGACACAAGCCTGACCTATCACATCTCCATATTTTTGGTTCATACGCTATGGTCAATATTCCTTTAGCCCAAAGAAAGAAAGGGGGTCCTGCAGCAAAAAGAATGTGATTTATGGGTATTGATGATAATTCAAAATGGAGCAAGTACATTGACTCTCATCATGTCATAGTGTATTCACAATCCACTACTTTTGAGGAAGATGCTGATTGGTCCAGGATTCATTCTAACGATCTTGGAGTTTATTTTCCTAGAGATGTTGCTGATGCCACGCAGCCTTATGATCAAGATGCACAGGCGAATGTTCCTTCCACGAGTTCTTCTCAACCCATTGTTCCGTCTTCGCAAGCCACTGACGATGCTGCTGGTGATAATGATGAAGACGAGGACGAAACGGAAGAAGAATGGACAGTTGTTCCGAGATGGTCCAAGAAGACCACAAAGGGGATTCCTCCACAACGATATTCGTGGCAAGTAACGAAAGCACCTTTACCTTTGGACAGAACTTTATAAATATGATTAAAACAATCTACAATAAACAAACAGCAAAAGTGATTGTGAATGGAGATTATACCAAGAACTTTGAGATAAGAAAAGGTACAAGGCAAGGATGTCCATTATTTCCATTGTTATTTATTTTGACCCTGGAAGTTTTAAATAGAAATATTAGACAAGATACAGAAATTAAAGGACTAGAAATAAAAGGTGTAACATATAAACTACAAGCATTTGCTGATGATTTGGTATTTATTTTAGAAGAACCTTTGGAGATGATTCCTAAACTACTGGGAAAGATAGAACAATATGGAGAAATGGCAGAACTGAAAATAAACAGAGAAAAAACAAAAGTAATAGTTAAAAATCTTACAGATAATAATAATAGAAAAACAAATGTCGGAAAAATAGAATTGCAAATAGTTAAAAAGGTCAAATATCTGGGAATATATTCAACAGCAATATGTTCAATGATAAAGGAAGATAATTATATAAAACTATTGAATCAAATAAGAGTGGATTTGGAAAAATGGAAAAAACTTGCAATTGTCAATATTAGGAAGAATTGCTATAATGAAAATGAATATACTATCGAAAATCTTATTTTTATTCCAAACAATACCTATAAAACTTGAGAAATTTTTTTGAAGATTTAAATGCATTAATTTTGAAATTTATTTGGCAAGGAAAGAAAGCTAAAATTAAGATGAAAATATTACAAGATGCCAAGGAAAATGGAAGTTTTGGTTTACCTGACTGGGTTTTATACTATCAAACATCTGCATTAACATGGCTAAAAGAGTGGATAACTCTTAGAAACAAAAGGCTGTTATATCTGGAGGGGCATGATTTACAATTGGGGTGGCACACTTTTATATGGTACAGAAAAAATAAAATTCATAAATACTTCCAAAATTACTTTATAAGAAATGCATTATTAACAACATGGGGGAAAATAAAATGTAACATATATTTGAAAATTCCATGGTGGTTGCCAACAATGGAAGCATTTGTACACCCAAATTTAGTGGACTTTGAAAAAAATCTGGACATATAGAAATATTCTAAACTCTGAAGGAAATTTAAAATCTAAACAAGAAATAGAAAATCAGGGTATCAATTACAAATGCAAGCTAGATATGATAAAGATGTTAAACTGTATGGATTTTATAAGGAACAAACTGTGTTTGATAAGATAAGATATTATTAACTTCTGATAATAAACTAAGAAAAATGTATAATTTTTTTATTAACTTTGAAAATGGAAAGCGAACAAGTTAACGAAACAATGGTAAGATGGGTGAAAAATTTTGGATGCAATATAGAACTAGAAAAATGGCAAAATTTATGGGAAAGAAATTATAAAATGACAATGTGAACTTCCTACAAAGAAAATTTACGGTATATAAAATGTTTTATAGATGGCACTTGCCACCAGCAAGACTAGCAAAAATGTTTAAAAACATGTCAGATAGATGTTGGAAATGTAAACATAAGTCAGGCACTTATTACCATGTTTGGTGGACATGTGATAAAGTAAAGAGTTTTTGGAAGAAGATACATGCTTGGCTAGAAAAGATGTTGGGAGAACACATAGATTTTAAACCTGAACTTTTTAAATTAGGTAAATGCCAGAAAAGAGTGATAAACAAAGTATATATTTAATTTTGCATGTTACAACAGCGGCAAGAATTATATTTGTGCAATATTGGAAAAATGAAGGAATACCATCAGATGAAGAAATAATTAAAAAAATACTAGAATGCGCAGAGATGGATAGACTGACTATGAGACTGAAAGAAAAAGAAGAAACGGAATACTACCAAACTTGGGACTTATTTTATCGATAGCTAGAGGAAAGAATAAAGAATAAAGGATTAGGAATTAAATATGTATTAGTGAATGTAAACTCAGACAGCATGCTTGCTGAACAAATATTACTGAATGTATGGGGGAAAAAACAATAAAAAAATTTTTTTTAATGGATTATACACATTAGGAATTCCAGCCATCATCTTGAAGAATGCTATTGTCTGTTAATCCTTGTTCTTTTTTTCTTTTTAAACTATACCCAATTTGATTGACTCAAACTCAGAAAATTCATCAAAAGCACTGGCCCTGTTAGGCACAAGGAATCAACAACAACTAGATAAACACAGAAATGCTTTCTGTCATTTCCACTCCTATAAGGATTTCCAGGCTAATTAAGAAATAAAATGAAATACCTGTTGAGATAGAAAGAGATCTGTTTTTAAATCTCTAGTAACATTTCTATCTTTATAAAAGGACATTTAAAGCGATCAGTTAAACCAAGGCATGGTTTAGCATCAAGTTGGAAACTCCCTTCTGTTTCCTACAATGATGCTTTGGTACATACTTGTTTTAGAAACTATATCACAAGTGAATACTTAAATGGAATCATAATTTGCTTCTTATTTGACTAGGAAATGTTTCTAAAAGATTGTAAATTTTATAAAATATGTCTTTATTAGTCAAGATGAAGAATTGGAACGGACCTTGAAAGTGGTTTACAACAGTTTAGGATAAACTAGACAGAATGGTATCTAATTCCTTAGAATTCATGTGCTAGAAGAAAACAGTATGGCAGCATGGTGCCCTAAGTCACTACTTCTGTCCTGAGAAGTCAAGATTTTGATAAATGTACTCTATAAATTAAATTATGGTCACAATGACCATAGTACAATTTTAAGAATCTCTGCTATGATTCTTAAAAGGAATTAATCAAAGCCATGGAATGATATTCCACTGAAGAAGAAAGAAGAGAAGTGAGCCAACTTCATCTCCCTTATTGCCAGGGTGTAGACTTAAACATTCTTGGTCAAATTCACTTTTCATTCTTCTGCACTGGTGTGCCATGTGTTTCTGATGCTTCATTCTGCAGAGAGCCTTAATGGACTGAAGGGTCAATTGGAATGGCCTCCAAAGGTCACTTGGAGGTGACTGAGCCTTGTAGCCAATGCTTTACCAGGCACTGAACCCCACTGCCTATCAGAAAGCTAGGAAACTCCCGAGGTGCCACTTGGAAATCAATAAGAACTATTAGGTACCTGGGACAGATCGTCCAACTTTGTCCTGTTGTCCCACAGATGTCACTGGTGGTTCTCAATTACAGCTGGATCATAATTAGGTAAAGGTAAAGGTTCCCCCGCACATGCGTGCTAGTCGTTTCCGACTCTAGGGGCCGGTGCTCATCTCCGTTTCAAAGCCGAAGAGCCAGCGCTTGTCCGAGGACGTCTCCGTGGTCATGTGGCTGGCATGACTAGACGCCAAAGGCGCACGGAACGCTGTTACCTTCCCACCGTAGTGGTCCCTATTTTTCTACTTGCATTTTTACGTGCTTTCGAACTGCTAGGTTGGCAGAAGCTGGGGCGAGTAACAGGCGCTCACTCTGTTACGCAGCACTCGGGATTCGACCCGCCAAACTGCCGACCTTCCGATCGACAAGCTCAGCGTCCTAACCCACTGAGCCACCGCGTCCCCCTGGATCATAATTACGGCCTTCTAATTTTTTCCTAAAAAACCAAGACAAAAACAAAAACATTCGCCTTCTGGGAATGTGTTCTATTCTGCCAGTTTTCTTTGGCTTCGTTTCAGATGGGAAGCTGAAGATAACAACTGAATCTAAATCTTCCTGCTGCTAACGTAGGCCAAGTAATGTGGAGAACTGATGTGGTTCAGTTAAAATGTAGCAGATGTATTAAAAATTAATCCATTCTAAATGAACTAAAATTTTAATTTACTTTGTACTTCCAGCCACATTATAATTTTTGTTAAATGTTGTTATGCTCCTTTTTATAATGCAACCCTACTATGCCAAACTGTGGAACTGGCCCAGGAAATGTTGTGCACCTTATTTAAACAGTAGCTGTGGGGAGTCACATGAACATTTGCTCCTTGTGAGAAGACTGTAGGACAACAGTTTTCTGAAGGTTGGTTTTCAGGAGACAATTGGATTAGTTCAATTTGCTTACAATCACGGCACAGATTTTTAAAGAACACCTTACTTTCTAATCACTTTCAGAAATTGCTCATTAACTACTTAAGCTGTAGAGACCTTCAGTCTGACAAATCTGAAAAACCCCGGGGAGTCTGCCTTCAATCCTGAATAAAAGAAAAATTTAATCATAAAGTTAAGAATGTAAAGAATCTAAAACAGCAAAAAGTTAAATAAGACATTGATCTCAAGAAAATTATAAATGTACTAATGGTTCAGATAAAATTGGAATATTGAAACTGTTACTATAAGAGGAGCCCTGGTGGCACAGTGGTGAGAATGCAGTATTGCAGGCTAACTCTGTCCATAGCCTAGAAGTTGATCCTGACCGGCTCAAGGTTAACTTAGTCTTCCATCCTTCTGACGTGGGTAAAATGATGACCAAGATTGTTGGGGGTAATATGTTGTTTTTGTAAACTGCCCAGAGAGTGCTGTAAAGTGCTATAGAATGGTATATAAGTCTAAGTGCTGTTGGTATTGCTATTTTGGAATTAATAAAGAAGAAACAGTTTGTTGTAGGAAACAGATTCTTCTTTTGTTTTTACAAAAAAAAAAGATAAGCATGGTTTCAAGACCTGAACAGTAGAGGGGATGAAAGTTTTTAATTAGAGAAAAAAATTACAAGCATGTAAAGTGTTGCAAAAAATGTGACAACAGTGATAATACTGAAGGAGTCTTCTGAAGAATCAGAAAATAGGCACAATATCAACAATGTCAGTAATAACGTCTGCTTCTATGAACAGACCATGTCCAAATGATGTTATTAAAAAATGATAAATGTAGAACCTTTTTTTCTGACAAGATCAAAAGTGAACTTACAATGGACAAGCCAAGACAATAGCTTAGAAAAAAGATGTTTCAACTGAATCTACAAAAGAAACTGACTGAGATTTTAAAATTTAAAAGGGAAATACAAATAATAAAGCTAAGAGAATGACCTGGATAATTTTTTTCCTATAAAAAAGAGGCTTGTTAAAATCTTGAAGAACTCTATGTGATTGGGCAAAGAAGAAATTAAAAGAAATAAAATCTTACAACAATATTTGAATAAATTCATTTGTTAGAAGTAATATAGAATTGAAGTAACAAAACATGTTACTTCTGGTAATACTTAATGGACTTTCTCTTGATGCCAGGATTGAAAAGATTATGTTTTTGTTTTTGGATTTGTTTATAGATAAGAGATATGAAATGAAGAGATAAATGCAATAACCTTGTAGGTGATAAAGAGACACTAAATTTGTTTATTTATTTATTTTCTCTTCTTTTATAATAGTATTACTTTCTTTTTCTCCTTGCATTTTTAGTCCTCTTTATTGTCTGTTCTTTCAGTTTGGTTTATACGGTATTAGATTTTACTCTTATAATCAAAATTCTTTGTGGAAGAGGGCAGTGAGTTAGTTAAATTTCTGAACAGATGTATGCAATGTTTTTTTACAAATCCCATGTGTCATAAAATAATAAAAACAAAATCATGTTAACTGTTGAGGCAACTTGAATATTGTTTGAATGTGAAAATTTACTAAATATTACAAGAGGCTGGTCTATAACTGTAATAACACTCGACCAGTTTTCTGTGACCTGATAGTTTCTTGATGTGTTGGGATTGAAACTCCCACCTTTCTCTGGATAGTATGGTTAAAGACTGGGATTGTTGTATGGGAATTTTGGAAGTGCATCTATTAGGAGGTTGTCAAATCAGGCAGAATGGTTTAGATTCTTCCAAAGAACGATTATAAATTATATCTAGAATAATTCTGCAGGGCTTTATAGATTACTGAGATTATACCTCAGTAAATACAAAATAACTTGCTAAATTATTTTTACTGCTTGGAATTGTAACTACCTTTCAATGCAACTGAATTGACCAAAGAGCATTAATTTAATAATTATTTTTTATCATTTAATATTTTTTATGTAAATATTTTATTGAAATTTTTTTAACATAACATGAATAAATCATTATAAAGCAGAATGTTGTCTGGGTAACATTTATAAAACAGTCCTTAACAATTAAATTCTATAATCTATGTTCCATATGTTAATTTCATTTGATTTCCCCTTTCCCCATCATATCTTTCTTTGCAAAACATTAGATTAAGACAGTTCTGTTTGCTTAACAACAGTTAAATATATAGTTTCGATACTCCTGTGCATCGTTTTAGTTGCCTTATCATAAATCCTGTCACTATATTTATTTCAGCTTATTTCTCCCCCCAAATTCTAAATACTTTTACCAATAACAATCATTTTTAGCACTTAACTATATTTACATTTGTGGATTTCATTCTGTTTTTTTTCCATGCAAACCCTCTCATGCTTTTATAATTCCCAATCAATAAGTAAGAAAAGTAAAAAGAAACAATAACAACAACAAAAGAGAATCCTCTCATATTTTTATATTTCCCAATCAATAAGTAAAAAAGAAAAGATAAATAAAAAGAAACAAAAAAGAAAGAATGAAGAGCAGCTTATTTCTCCCTCCAAATTCTTAATGTTCTTACAAATAACAATCAGTTCAACATTCAGCTATATTTACATTAGTAAATTTAAGTACTAAACTACAAACAATAACATATGAAAATATGTATTTCTCCTAATTTAATATATATTTATTCCCTCAATTTCTCATTCTTTTTAACCATAGCTAAGAATGTATTTAGTCTATTTAAACTTTGAACATTCCATTCATTAATTCTAATCATCTAATCCTTTAGACCTCATTCAAAACACATTTTTTAATATTTTTCTTATCATCACATTTGAGTAGCTAAAATGTTTGCTTTTATTTACATCAATTCAACTCAGAAGAATAGAAAAAACAAAAACAAAAACAAAACAAAACACAATTATATTGATTTGGAGGAAGAAAAAATTTCCCTCTAAGAGTAGTATATTAAAATTTTCCCATTTCTTAGCCATATTCAAACAAATGTTTCTTTTTGAAATATTCTTTGTGAAATATTCCATCTTTTTCCTGCTGTTTCATCATCATTTGTTTCCCTACAGGGAATTTTTTCTCATTCTCTTCCTTATCTTCAAAGTTGTTTCCCATTTGGATTAAATTATAACTCTTCATTTTATATGATTCCATCTTCAAATTTCCATCCTCAAAATTATATTTAATCATCTCTGTTATATTTTTCTGAGAACATTCTTGAAGTGAAATTAAATTGAAAATAAGTTGATTCATGCACTCAAACTTCTTCTGCATTTCCTTGTAGTTTAAAGTCATTGTCCTTTGAAATTTTTGCTGCTTATCATATGTTTCCTTTTGTGAAATGAACGGTTTATAAGGTTCCTTTAAGTCTCTATATTCAGAGGTTCTTTGAGTCATCTCTACTGTATTTTGAGAGATTTCTTGGAGTGAAATTAGGTTGGAAATAAGTTGGTTCATGTTTTCAAAGTTGTTGTGAATTCCTATGTAGTTTAAAGTCATTGTCCTTTGGAATTGTTGTTGCTCAGCGCATGATTCCTTTTGTAGAGTATTCATTGCTTCAGCTGTGTTATCCAATTTGTTTAAACAGGTGCATTCAAAGCTTAAGAGTTCAAAGGGGGAAAAAAAGAAAAGAAAAAAATTCTCCTCCACCAGCAGGGGTCAGCATTTGCTCATTTTTCATGTCTTTCTGGTTATTTTCCTTCTCTAAATAGCAAATTTCGCTGCCCAAGTGAGAGAGAAGGAACGAAGTCCCCCTCCTCCTTTCCTTCTTTGGAGAACTCTTATTTTGGGGGTTTTCTTCTTCAGGAAAGTAGGTAGGATAGAGAAAATCAATATTCTTACCCAGATTCAAGCATGCTGCTTTGTTATTCACTTAGTTTAATCGCTTGTGATTTCCCTTTGGTTCAGCTGTGGCTGAACATGGCGTTAGCCTTTTCTTCCATTGGTTTCTGGGAGGCTTCTCCTGGACTGTTTGGAGAGACTGCCATCTCTCCTAAGTCCCTGGGATTTCCTTCCTTCAGTCCACCCCTTCAGGGTGGATTCTGGCCCCTTAGGGTCCCCAACAAAAAGAAATTTCAGCCGGAGGATCCGATGTTTCGGATTCTCCAACTGCTATGCTGAAAACCAGAACAGGAAGTCTCCATTTAATATTTTTTTTATATTTTTATATCAGATAAGATCAATTTATTTACTAAGAAATTTGCTTCTATATATAGTACTAATCCTATATAAACAAAATAAATGTGTTATGTATTCACAATTTATTAATGTTATTAACAGGGCTGAGGTAAAAGCCGCGGCAGCTTTTGACAGCTGTCAAAAGCTGCCGGACAGAACTACGCAGGCGCCAACCAACTGACAGTTCTGCACGCGCTACCGATGACAGCTCCGAGCTGTCAAAATCAGCCGGCTCCGATTGGCGGAAGCGAACGGCGCGGGAACCTGGCTCAGCCCTGATTGGCTAACCTGTTGACAGCTGCCTGTATAAATAGAAGTCATGTTCTTCTGTCGTTGCCTGGTTCGTAAATAAAGTTAAAGTTCTTTAACTTGCTGTCTCGCCTGCTTCTCTACAAAGCACTGGCGACGAAGGTGGGATGCCTGCTTGCATAGCTGAAGTCACCGCCTAAGGGGAGAAGAGATTTTTTCCCTTAGCCTGAGCTAGTCACTCGCCGAAGTCACTGGGAGCTTAACTCCTCACAACGCAAGCAGCTGTACCCACGACGAGACAGACAGCATGACGAACCACGGCCACATTCGAGAGTTTAACACTCGACACCCAGAATGCTGGGAATCTCATCTGGGCCAGGTAGAAGGATACCTGGTGGTAAAGAAGATTACGGACGACCGGGCGAAGGCAGCCGCCCTCCTCTGGCTCAGCGGGCCCGCTGTCTACGATGCCGCTGTGGGACTCTTCAGTCCAGAACCTATCGCCATGATCTCCTATGCTGATCTCACCGAGGGGCTGAGTAAACACTTCATGCCCACGAAGTCAGAGCTCTTCTGGAGGGTAAATTTCGCCCGAAGAATACAGCTCCCCAACGAGCCTGCCAATGACTTTATAACCCGGGTCAGACATGCCGCACGGCGATGTCGGTTCCCGGACTTAGAGGACCGAATTCGGGACCAAATCATCATTGGGCTTAAAGATGAGCGGCTGAGGAGGAAACTGATCGCCAAGCCCGAACTGACACTGGCTGAAGTAGCTAGGGAAGTCATCGCCTACGAGGACAGCCACGGTGACAACCAACGTTCCCCTGATAGCAGGCCCAGCGGGTCCGTGCACCAGGAGGACGGAGGTTTCAGTGGTCCAGAAGAAGACGACGTCTCCATGGACATCGATGCTGTGCAGCGGCGGTTCGAAAAGCTCAGGCTGCAACGCAACAACAGAGGGGGCCCTGCCAACAACCAAAGGGGCGCTAACTTCCAGCCAAACAGGGCCAAGTGTGCCAGTTGCGGCGGAAGCCACCCAAGGGCAGCGTGCCGGTTCCGCAGTGCCAAGTGCCATGGATGCGGAAAGACAGGTCACCTCAAAGCCGTGTGCCGGAGCCGGAGCCGAGAAAATCTGCATGAACTGGAGGTGACGTCCGCAGGTATGATCCAGCACACACCCGGGGTCAGGCACAATTCCAAACCCCTAGTGCTAAACGTGAAGGGAAGGGCGAGGGAACACACTGTCCACAGCACCCTTAAGCCCAAAGTTAAGGTGGACGTCCTGATTCACGGTATTCCCTGTGAGATGGAAGTGGACTCTGGGTCCTCCGTTTCACTCATTTCTTGGCAAACTTACAGGGATATTTGTAACCGCAGGAATAAATGGCCCGCCCTTCGCCCCACTAAACTCCGCCTAGCGGATTTTCAAAAGGCGCCCGTTAAACTCCGGGGGAAGGCTTCCGTTCCAACAGAGTTTAAACAATTTAAGGGACCCCTTACGATACTAGTTACCCAGGAAAACAGGACCAGCCTGCTAGGACTGGACTGGTTTGAGGCATTAGGGATAGCGTTGACAGGCGTCAACACCACTCAGCTGTCAAACGTAGAATCCGTCTGCCTTCAATTCGCGGACGTCTTTGACAGCTCACTTGGAAAATACACAGGGCCACCTGTATCGTTAAAACTAAATCCTAATGTAATGCCTGTCAGAATCAAGGCGCAAAGAGTTCCCTTCACGTTAAGAGAAAAAATAGAAACTGAACTGGACCGATTAACTAACTTAGGGGTCCTAGAACCTGTAGAAGGGGCAGAATGGGAGACACCCATAGTGACCCCAATTAAGCCAAATGGCCAAATTAGAATATGTGCAGACTATAAAGCGACCCTAAACTGCGCTTTAAACGCCCATGCCTACCCGGTCCCGGCTGTCAAAGACATCCTCGTGGCCATTAAGTCAGGCGCCATTTTTGCCAAGTTAGACTTGGCGCAGGTGTATTTACAGTTGCCTGTCACCCCTGACACCACCTTAGCTCAGACAATTGTAACCCACAAAGGAGCTTTTAAAATTAACCGCCTTCAATTCGGCATCTCCGCAGCCCCAGGGATCTTCCAAGAAATCATGGAAAAAAACACTGAAAGGGATCCCTGGGGTCTGTCCATATTTCGACAACATCTTAATTGCAGGGAAATCAGAAAGCGACTTAGCTAACAAATTAGCAAAAGTGCTCCTTAGATTCAGGGAGGCTGGCCTTAAATTAAGAAGAGACAAATGCTCCATAGGGGTGCCCTCAACAGAGTTTTTAGGGTTTAAAATTGACGCAAAAGGAATTCACCCCACTGAAACAAAGATTAAAGCCATTAAAACAGCACCAACCCCTAAAAACAAACAGGAACTACAAGCCTTCCTGGGGTTGGTTAATTTTTACCATACCTTCCTGCCTCATAAAGCCTCCATCGCTGAACCCCTCCATAGACTATTAGATAAAGGCAAACCCTGGAATTGGTCACCTCAGCACGATAAAAGTTTTAATTTACTAAAAAACTTACTAACTAGCAATGCAACGGTAGCACTGTTCAACGAACAGCTACCCTTATGTCTAGCTTGTGATGCCTCTCCCTATGGCATCGGAGCAGTCCTAAGCCACTTAACTAAGGAAGGAACGCAAACCCCTGTAGCGTTCTATTCAAGAACGCTGTCAAAACCTGAGCGCAATTACGCTCAGATTGATAAAGAGGCTTTAGCTATAGTGGCTAGCGTAAAAAAGTTTCATGACTACCTATATGGCCGACCCTTTACCATTTTTACGGACCATAAGCCCCTATTAGGAATCTTTACAGTAAACAAACTAACGCCACAAATATTATCTCCCCGCATCCTGAGATGGTCCACCTTTTTATCAGCCTATTCATACACTTTAGAATACAAACCAGGGAAAACCATGGGCCATGCTGACGGGCTTAGCAGACTGCCCCAACCAATAATCGACCCAGACCCAGCACCAGCTGGGAAAATACTGGCTATCTCAGACCTGCCTGAATGCCCATTATCGGTTAAGGACATTTCTGCAGCCACTGCTGCAGACAAAACATTAGGCAGAGTCTTAGGCTATGTCACGTCTGGCTGGCATTCCACACCCCCAGACCCAGAATTCCAACCTTATATTTTAAAGCAAAAGGAATTATCCACCCATCAGGGATGTTTATTATGGGGCAGCAGGGTAATCATACCTGAAAAACACAGACTTAAGGTGTTAGAAAGCCTCCATGAAGGTCACCCAGGGACCGTCAAAATGAAGGCTCTGGCCAGAAGCTATGTCTGGTGGCCAGGATTAGACAAACAGATAGAAGCGCATGTAGCCGGCTGCTATCCCTGCCAACTTGTCAGAGCAGCCCAGCCCCAGGCTCCCATTCACAGATGGGAAACTACAAAGACACCCTGGTCACGTATCCACATAGACTATGCAGGTCCATTCCAGGGACAAACATTCCTAATAGTAGTGGATAGCTATTCGAGATGGCTGGAGGTGGCCCCAGTGAATAGCACGACTTCGGCAGCCACAATACAAGTTTTAAGGGGGTTGTTCGCAACACATGGGCTTCCGGATGTAATAGTCTCCGATAACGGCCCCCAATTTACTTCCTACGAATTCCAGAGTTTCACAACAGCGAACTCTATTAGGCACACCACCACGGCTCCGTTTCACCCATCCACTAACGGCTTGGCAGAGGTGATGGTGAAATCAACTAAAGAGGCACTGCGGAAAATCATCTCCGGCAACTGGCACTGCAGACTTGCTCAATTCCTTTTGGCTCAACACACCACCCCCTGCACAACTACAGGGAAATCCCCTGCTGAACTTCGATGGGGCAAAAGACTAACTACTAGATTAGACCGTTTACACCCTGACAGATCCCCTCCTAACCCAGAACTTCCCCTCCAGCACAGGACTCTCAGCACAGGGCAAGCTGTCTGGGCAAGGAACTACGGAGGGGGAAACAAATGGACACAGGGGGTTGTCATTGAACAAACAGGTCCCCTTTCATACATCATTGACACAGGGCACAATTCCCACATCCGCAGACACATCGACCAACTTCGGCGTTGCAGCCAACAAAATATGGGGGAAAGGGGAAACGACGAACTACTGGCAGAAGCCCCGCCGCAAACACTATCACACCAAACCCCCCCCGATCAAAGACCACCGCAACAAGACCCCGCACAAAACAACGCTGAAATGCCGGAGCCATGCCCCATGCCCCCCGAGCCAAATCTCGACACGCCGGGGGAAGAAGAACGACCAGCTGAGACAACCCTCCGGCGCTCCGATAGAATAAAAAGACCCCCAGCCTACTTGAAAGACTTCGAATGGGGAAACCCAAAAAAGAAACAGTTGGGGAAACATCAACTCAATCAGAGGGAGGGGTAAGGGGTGTTATGTATTCACAATTTATTAATGTTATTAACAGGGCTGAGGTAAAAGCCGTGGCAGCTTTTGAAAGCTGTCAAAAGCTGCCGGACAGAACTACGCAGGTGCCAACCGACTGACAGTTCTGCACGCGCTACCGATGACAGCTCCAAGCTGTCAAAATCAGCCGGCTCCGATTGGCGGAAGCGAACGGCGCGGGAACCCAGCTCAGCCCTGATTGGCTAACCTGTTGACAGCTGCCTGTATAAATAGAAGTCATGTTCTTCTGTCGTTGCCTGGTTCGTAAATAAAGTTAAAGTTCTTTAACTTGCTGTCTCGCCTGCTTCTCTACAAAGCAAAATGTGTTTCTAATAGTACCAGTATTAAAAATTCAGCTAAATCTCTTGCAATTATAGCCTATTTTCTAAATCCTCCTGGGGAAAGTCCAATTAGCAATTAATAATAAGGAACTATATCTTTGCATACAGTCTGTTCTGGAGTTTCTGTAAATTCACCTGCAATTCTTTCCTAATTGCAGAGTGCTTGAATAATTTTTCTGGGGCTTGGGGTGGCATTGAGCATTGTGAAAAGTGGTTGGTGCAGTTACTGGAGTTTCTTTCAATTGTATACTTTTTCATCACTCTGAAGCCTCCTTGACTTCGTTCTTCAGCTGAACAAGCCCAGTGAGAGTTCCCTTAAGATGTCTGCTCTTGCAAATTAACTGAAGTGTGGGAAACCAGAACACTGAAGAAATGATGGCAGAATGAATGCTGGGAGAGTCACATGAAACCCTTGCATGCCTCTTAAATAAATACACGCACAAACACACTCTTCCCACATGAGCATTTCACTAACATTCTCTTTTGAAAGGAATGTCATGAACATATTCCCTTTTATCACATTCAGTGAAAATGGATAGCAAAAAACAACGACATGTTTGTATATGGCTTTAGTTAATTGCCTTCTCTGGGATGAGTTGTTGATTTGTTGTTTCCATTGTTTTCAACTACCCTAGTTAAGAGTGACTTTAGGTATATTGCTAGTTTGGGACATGCCTGGGAGAAACATAGTGTTATATGTCCATTCTTACCTGCTGAAGGAACGTAGCAGATTATCTATACCTGAGACCCATCCATTTTTTTAGTATGCATCCCTGTACACTTATTTGAATTGAGTCTGTCATGAGACACAATTCTCTCACCAAATTTAAAGAATTTTGAAAGTCTTAATTATTACTTTGGGGTTTTACCACCCCAAATAAGTTAATACCGTTTGAAATCTCAGTAGGCACATTGTTGAGTCCCAAATAAATATCATTTTTAGGGTTAGTTTTTTTTATGATGATGACAATAATAATAGCAATTGTACAAAATCAGATTCTCATGAGGATTTTTTCCTGCACTGTGCATCATTTTGAAATTCAGTTATATCACAATCCATTTTCAGTTTCTGTGAATATGGGATTTGAGTTACATTTAATGAAAAAACAGACAAGATTCTTCTTGATTGAGGGTAGCTTACTATGTCAGTTTTGAGAATGCCTGCTTAATAGCTTGAGATGGCTTGAGCAAAATACCCCCATCTTATCCCATGGTATGGCATATGCAGATGCTTATAGAAACAAAACTATGGATAATGTAGACATGTCCATAACTGTCAAAAGAAAAAAAAAAGGTGTCTGGTAGTACCTTTTTCAGCAAATCTATTTTATTAAAAGGCACAAACTTTCATGAGCTGCAGTTCCATAGAGTAATACAACTAACTCTCTTGTCAAAGTAAAAGAATTCTTTTTATTCATTAATATATCCATTTTTCTTTTTCTTTTTTTAGAAGCAAGAAGAAGCTGTCAAGGAAAAAACAACCCCAAACTACTTCTAATGGGATATTGTGATATAGTGAATATTTCTCTGTTCCTGAAATGGCTTAACCTGCGCTTCTTCTATCATTTGTGTTTCTTTTGGAGGATTTTTTGTGTTCTAAGCCTCCTTTCATTTTTCCTTGCAGAAACGATTTTCTAAGGTTTCCATAGTGACTGTTCTTAAATCCAAATCAAAAGTAGTCATTTTCAAACAAATTTTCAGTAAACGTATACTGGATACTTTTATGCATCCAGCATTTTAATTTTATTTTATTCATGGGGTAAGATTTTATCTTCCCAAAAAAGGCAACGTTTGGAACAAAAAACTGAGAACAAAAATAAAGAATGCACGATTGAAGTTGGGGAGCACATCGGTAGAAGGCAGAATATGTAGATATGACAAATATATTGCATATGGTGTAAAAATAATGTCATAGGTATCTAACTCAGATTTAGCATTTCTTTGCTCATTGCACTCTTACAGTAATTACTGGTAGTTCTTTATAGGTTGTCTTTTTGTTTCACTGAATCAGTGTAGGAATCTATTTTTTTTAAACTCACCTTAGATAGATCTAGAGTAAAATAGACAAAATACATTATCTTTTCAATTAATAACTAATTAATTAATTGAAAACTATCTGAGAAAGGAACCTCATTATTTGGAGAGAAAAAGATGAAATACAGTTAGTAATATAGTCTTGTGATAATCTTACATTCTGTAGTAAAGATTATCTCAATGTTGTTGTGAAATTAGAACTATGAAATTTAAATTAAAATATTTTTAAAAGAGTTTGGTTAATTGATTTAGACTCTGCATATTCTTTCCTATCAATGGAAAATACCGTATGATGAGGCTGTTTTTTAAAAAAATTAAATGCTTACTACATTTCTTTCCTTGTTGTCAGAATCATTGACTGGCATTTAACCAATTAAAATTAAAATAATTTTGGCAGAACAGAACTTGTTAATTTCATATACAGTAGAAACCAGATATATCAATCATTCAGGAGAACAAATCTTTTTATTTTTTTATTTCTTTTAATTTCCCCCCTCTACAGATTGAACTTAATTTAACAGTTAGAACCATTTGGAAGAATGAGTCATGTGTCAAAAAGCAATTTCTGTTCGCATTTTTTAAAAAGGTAGATAACACTTTTCCGCACTTAGAAGTGAATTCCAACCGTTTAACATTCCATCTTACAAAGAATATTGCCATAAAAAGTAATTACTAGTAACAGAGAACAAGAACAACTATAGACACCATACCTATCCCTAAAGTACAGTCTTAATATAGACATTGAACTCCCCCACAACTGGTAAGAAAAAATAGTAACCTAATTCTAATGACTGTAATGAGCCAAGGCCAATGTTTCTCAACCTCAGTAATGTTAAGCTGTGTGGATTTTAATTCCCAGAATTCCCAAATATGTTGGCTGGGGAATACATGGTAGTAGAATTCTGGGAGTTGGTCTAAACTTGAACTGAAGTTGAATTGATAGTGTTATGTATTGGGCTTGTGGTGTTACACCACATGCGTTGCTGGAGGAGCTAATGGCTCTCCAGCAACCCAGACAGGCTTTCTCTGGTCCTGCAATTGTTCAGCCCCAGGCAGCCAGGGTGGGTTCAAACCTATTGGCTGCTGCCTAGGGGCTAGACTATATATTGTGGCTGGTTGCGGCCCAAGCTTCAGTACAGTTCCAGCAAGAATAAAAGTATGAGTTATTCTGTACTCAGCCTCGTGTCATCATTCCTGCTCTCCAGAGCCCACGACTTAACAGATAGTATCTTGAATTGTTGATATTTCAGCCATCTTATTTTGATTCCTTTTGTTCTTTTTCAACTAAGTTCACTGAATGCAGTCAGTTTTGTTCTCAGTTTTTTACTTTGACTTTTTGCTTTGACTTTTTTCTAAAGACCATAAGCTCCTGTTCAAACTTGCAATGGTTTTGGTCAAAAAAATTGTATCAGTTCTTGTGAGGTGCAACTCAGCTTATGGTAAACATTAGGATAAATCAAAGTGGGGCATCAGCCATTTGTTAATTTCCCAAGCTCAGCATGCTTCAATTCATTTGCTGAACATATCTACAATTACCAGGCTGTAGCAGTAGGTCCTTTTCTGTGGCAGTGATATAAAATTCATTTGTAGGTTTAAAAAAAGATCCTCTAGTCTAGGATATTTCAGGTCCTGGCCACAGGTATGCTATGAACTAAGGATTGGGGGCACATTTTTATTGTGGTTTCTAGACTTGGGCTAATGCTAAGGCCCCACCAATGTTCCTAGATCTTGGCCAGTGCCCCCACTTTGCCAGAATGGACTATGCATGCAAGGAAAATGTGGAAGGCAGAGGAGACAACTATGTGACCACCTGGGCACTCTAGTATTCCTAAAGGGCTGATTGAGCAGCCAGCATCTATCAAGATCATCCAAGCAGCCATACTCTTGCTGCATGTGGAAAGGTCAGGAAGGACAGAGAAAGGAGCCCTGAAGTGCAGTTGGGGAGATGAGAAGTAGGAGAGCTTTGTGCTTTCTACATATATTTTTGAGGTGGTTTCCACAACTATCTGAGTGACCTTTGGATTGTATGATGGTAAGATGTATGAGAGAAGGAGGACATCTAAAAGGGCAGAAATGTGTGGCTGTGGATATGGGCTGCCAGCTAATATGACACATCCTCTGTTTTTCCATATTCAGCTAAATATGCTGTTTGTCCATATTTGGCTGGCATACAGTACATGTTCACAGAAGTGTCAACTGCTAACTCATAAGCTTTAGTGATGGCCACTGATTCTGTCACTTGGGCTGGAAGGAGACAGAGAGGCTACTTCATGGCAAACTTATGTGAAGTAGACTGCGTATGCTGAAAACTCACTAGCCATTTGCGGTGTGTGATAGGAGAAGAGGACCCATCAGTGAACGGTTCAGAAAGAATCCTGTGGCTACTCAGTTTCAATTGCAGCCAATTGAGCTAGGTCTCTGTATCCCATTCCCTTTGCAAGAAGCTTTGTTGAAAACTATCAAAGTAAGGAGCACTCTCCTGAGGAGAAGTTGCAGACAGTTTATTCCTCCTTTATAAGAAACAGGAAACCTGAACAAAGAAAAAGCAAGGATTGGTGTATTTCATTAAGTCATGTCCTTCCAAATTTTGTTTCCTTAGCCTAGTGCTCTTCAGATTGATTTGGCTCCAGATAGTATAGCCATAGATTATTCTTACTGGGAATGACCACACCTATAGTGCAGCACATTTCAAAGGTGTAAAGTTGAGGAAATCTAGTCTAAATCAACTCATGAGAATTTTGTAAGAGGAGCTAGCCCAGTTCCAAATGATTATAGTTTTCATTTGTTGGTTTACTGCATTATATCTCAGAGTAGCTCTAAGACTATGCATACATGGTTCTCTTTCAACATTTATTCTAGTGACTGAACCATGACCACACCTGAAGAAGCTTTATTAGTGTTGGAATTCATGGTTGGGATGTATTTTTTATGCAACAACTACAACAGCATTCAGCCAGTAGATGGCAGTGTTTACAGGTTTGGATCTATGGTATGTATGTACTAACAGTATGATTTTGAAACAGGGACACTCCAGTGTCTCCATTACAGCAACTAGGACACCATTCTACTCCCGAATATATTCTTTTATTCTTGTAATTTTGATTAGAGGATATTGCTTTCTAATTGCCAGTGCAAAAGATTGTGTACCTCATCACCAATCTGGTGCCCTTCAGGGATTCAAGATGCATTTCCTCTTCTGATGAGTACTGTAATTGACTAAAACTATAAATTGTTTTTATACTAAATTATTAATATTTTCCCCTACAATCAAAGATACTAACCAAAATATATTGTAATTTCACAATGTGATTATTGAATACTACTGTTTCACCTAGCTTTTGATCGCTACAAGTGAATTTAGGTGGAAAATATTCTCTCTCACACGCACACATGCAATAAAGGCTAATATCTGACACCTTTTTTAAATCAGTGATTTAGGATTTCATCTTCCATTGTTTCTTAGGTGTTGACAGGCAAATTAACACCAGGGGCACCCTGCAGGCACATTTATTTATAGAGGTTAATGTGCTAACTGGTCCAAGAAGTCAACTGAATTAAGTAACCCTTTTTCACTGCATTAAAACTGCTATGACAAGGATATATAATTTGCTTGCTTCTTTGACCATTTAGCAATGTTGACAAAGGTGCATATATATGTGTGCGTGTTGCAGGCAACATCAAAAAGATAAGATTAATCAGATTTTTCAAGGAACCGTATTTTCAACAAGTCTTTAAAAATGTATACCTTTTATATTTACATGTCCTGATAAAATTATTTAGATAAAAGACAATTGGGAACACACAATCAGTACACAATTTGTGCTACTCACTGACTAGCTTGTTGGTAGAGTCATATTCCTCTTTTATTTCAAACACATCCAAAGGAAGAAAAGTTATTAACGGTAAGCAAATATGGAGCTAGAAAGCCACAGAATAACAATATTTCCAGGTGATTTCCGAGTATCCAATATTCATCTGCCCACTAGGCACAAGTTACGGGTTAGTGCTTGGTGACATGACTGCTCTCATTCCTTTAAACCAAGAAGTTTAAGCTGGACCATCAAAGTGGTCTACTGATGAGATCTTCTGAGATGTGATAGTTCCAACCAATTCCTAACATGATAGGTCCTTTGGTATCAGGGAGAATGATTGCCTTGGAAATAAAGGCTATCATTTCAAGGATAAGGGAAACATTCCCATAGGTGGGATCAATTTCTTAGATTACAAAACATTATGCTGTAATTTTAAGGAAGTTTCTCGCTAGATAGGGGCCATCTGGTTGCAGGCCATTCAAGAAACAGAAGGATGGTTGATGTTATATGGTATCTTGCTTGCCTGGTACAAAATCTGTAGACATCATAAGAAATCTATAGTATGTAAACCACCTAGAGTTCCCCCCCACAACAGCAAAATAGGCAGTATATAAATTTAATAATAAATAGACAGATAAATAAAATCAATAAACTGCTGGATACTATGGTTCCCCAAAAGTAAACCCTACTCCAAAAGTAAGACCCAGCTGATTTTCGGGGGTGGGCCTAATATAAGCCCTACCCTGAAAGTAAGGCCTAGCACTGGGTGGGGCAAGTTGGCCCAGATCTTCCATGCGACCGCCGAAGTGCCCCCTGCTGCAGTCCTGGCAAGGCCCTTTGCCAGCAGCCACTGGTGGAACTGGCTACCGCTAGTCCTGCCCCATTTGCTTGCCTGCGGCCACAATGAACCAAACCCTTGGTGAGCCCCAGCCTCCACCCACCCTGCTTACTGGCCCTATGCTACTGGGACATTTCTCAGCCGCGTCAGGTGCCATTTGACCACCAAGTGGCTACCTGTGCTGCTTCTGCCTTCGTGGGGCTCTTTACCCTCCTGGCCGCGCTGCTCCCGGCTTCCCTGCTGGGCTGCTCCTGCCACCAAGCTCGCGCTGCTGTGTTGCTTCTCCACCCCATGCACAGGACTCACCCCATCACCGCACACTCACATCCTACCAGTACCGGTACCAGCAAAAAGTAAGCCCTCCCTGAAAGTAAAACCTAGTGCTTACTTCAGAGCCCAAAAGAAAGTAAGACCAGGTCTTACTTTTGGGGAAACATGGTAGTATTCTAGTAAGAAAGCAGCAGTTGTCAAGCACCTTAACTGCAGAGCAATTCAAGGAAGCAAGATTTACATGAATTGTTTGTAATAAGCTTTATTACCAAGAATTAGTGGTTAGAGTGCTAAGATGCGACCCACCCAACCAAGCTTTATTAATAAGCTTATAAGGTATTGAATGTTTTTCCCCAGGCTTTTATGACAGACTAAGAATCTGTTTCTTTAATTAAATTAGATATGACTGAGACTCTTCTGGATAATTTTTGTTGGGATTTGATTGGGGATTGTGTAACTTCTGATCTTTTTAGATCTCTCAGCAACTTACAATGTCCTAGACCAGTTCCCCCATCCCAGCTGGAGAATTCTGGGAGTTGAAATCCACACATCTTAAAGTTGCCAAACACTGTAATATCTTACTGGATTGCCTATAGAGACTGAGGAGAGGAGGCATTCTTAAGTGGTTCTACTTCTACTTCCAAAGACATTTCTAGTTTGTTATGTGGAACATAAAAGGTTGGTCCAGTGTCCTAATTAATGGGTTGCCACAGAGTGAGTTTTTTCTCTCCTACTTTTTAACATCTATACAAAACTGCTGAGAAGATGCTAGATAAAGAATGTTCTGGTAGAAGCTAGCCTAGTCTTTTGCCAATGTTCTTTGATAAGTCTACTTCCCTGAAGCAACAGTAGTTCAGTGTTATGATTGGTGGAATCTAGCAACCCATTTTTTCCTGCAATGTAGAACACTTGCATTAGATCAGAACATCATTAGAAATAAAAGAGGCTGCAGCTAGGTGGTCCTGTTTGGAAAGTTGAACAGGAAATAAAGACTAGTTCAATTATCAACTCTGTTTAAAAGCTGCCAAGAAGCCAAGGTCTGATGCTGGTCCTGCTTAATAATTTGGGTAATATACTTTGTACAAATTTAAAGATTCACTGGCAATATATTTTTAATAATAGATTAAAATCATTTCATCAAGTATTTCCAATAACTGGAAATTCAGAAAAAGGAAGCAATGTGTGCAAATTTTCTCTCCCCACACATAGTCCAAATGTAATAACTGGCACTGTGAATAGGACTGTGATACTTGTTTTTAATTTTTTAATAAACTATTATTGATCTTATTTATTATATGGTCTTCACAAAATCTGACCTCCATATCCCAAGTTCTGCTGTGCTGCCTTATCCTGGCAAGATGTGTTCTTGGGAGGGATAAGCAAAGAACATTGTCAATGTATGCCAAGAGTCTATTTCCCATTTGTTCCAGATACATGGCCCAGTCACTACTCTGTTTCTTGTTCTCATAGTATCAAAGTGACAGAGTAACATCAAGGATATAAACATTATTAAAATAGTCTATTACTATCTAGTAAAGGTCTCACGTACCGTAAGTAAAATTTGAACCAGGGTCTTTCTGATTCTTAATACAAATGTTTCATGTAGGAGTTGGCAGCTGTAATGGTAAACTATTAATAATCAAGCAATCAAGATTGCTCAATAGTGAAACCACAAAATATGAAAGCAACTTATGGAAAAAGCATTTTATTCTGACTTTTCAGTTCAATAAAGCTGCACAGTGAACTGACTCCAAAACTTGTTATGAACAACTCCAGGCAAATGTCTTTTTTATGGTGTAAGCTAAATGAATTGTCAGCTTATATTTTGAAAGAAATGAATAGCATAGGGCTGTTATTTCTATTCCAAAGACTTCAAGGGAATGGATTACATTGTTTGTCATTTTATATCACAGCCTGAAAGTTACTCTGCATTTGTTTGACAAATGGATGAAACAGATCTTAAAGACATATACATTTTACATGTTAAGAAGACTGAACATGTTAAAAATCTTGACATTTCCATCATTTTATTTTTCCCATCATTTTATCTTTTCTCTCCCCCCCCCCGCCCGTTCTCCATCACTTTTCATCAAACTATCAAACAAGGGAGATTTTCAGAGTAAAGGAAGGCTACTCACGGCTGTCCTTTTCTGTGCCCTTCAAAAACTGATATTTGCTTTTTAATGTGCAATGAATGATTTTATTTACATGCTTAAAAGTGTATTTGTGTTCATCTGGAAATAAACTGTATAGATTTTCTTCAAAGCACAATAAAATCATCACAGAATTGCACATTTTTAGAAGAGTTGGCATTCTGCTTCCCTTGTTTTAGCACTCCATTAATTTTCAATTTCAAATTATCAGTTTGGAATCAGAATTTCCAGTAAATTTTATCATTGATTCATCACTGATTTCAGTAAAAGATCAAGTTCCCAAAAGGAGTCAAAATGTCTTTTTGTTCTCATTTGTGTCCTAGTGCCTATAACTGATAGAACTCTGGTCTTCTGGAAATGTCCAAGAATTGAGCAGTCCATAGAGAGATTTAGATGGTTCTATACCTTTAGCTTTTACTATTGTTCTTGCTTGCTTTCATATCAATTTTTGGTTGTGAATATTTTATTTCACCTTGATTCTTGTCAGTTGCTTCAAGAATACAAGTATGATTATTTAAATGTTACTTAGGTGTTGGGCTATGCCTGGGAAAGACCCAAGTTCTGATCCACCGTTAAACCTGTTGGGTAGTTTTGTCACTGTTGCATAGATAAAATGAAGAGAATCTGCCACTTCACATGTAAGCGGCTTTGATAAGATCAAGGATTTTCCATCCATTACAAATTGCAGTAGTAGGTAAAATATTTCCATTTAGTCTTTTTAATTAAGAATTTTACCTTTTATTATCTTCCTTCCTGACAGTTTCCATTGAGTGCATTGGGTAGCAAAAATTTCAAACAAATACAAGACACTAGGTCTGAGTTTATTGTTAAAAGAGAAAGGCTCATGAATGTCTGGTGTACTCAGTGAGTTTGCAAGCATTCACTACACAAGTTGTCTTTTGTGCTAAAAAATCATATCCTTTGTTATTTGCTAAAATGATGGCAGTAAATTGCTTTGAAGCAAGCAGGTATCTTTTAATCTTTGGGAAGACAGTAATTCTTTAAAAATGGATAGCAAAATGGCACTTTATTTAAATCAAACCACACTGAGTAATAATTTCAGCAATAAAGCTAGACTCCTGTTGTGTATTTCACCATGGAGATCTGTAGTACTGAGTCTGAGCCGACTCAAAGATAACAAATTTTTCTGCAAGGAAATCTGATTGAAATTCCAATAGGACAATGTATTTGTAGTGATATCTATTTATCATCTGCTTATCTTTTCACACTAAATATTCTAATATTAAGTTACTTGTGAATGTATTGTTACCGTATATGAAGAGGAAGATTGAATTAGGATTGACAGCAGGATTTTTTAATTCTTAAGGTAGGAATAGATATCTCAGAGCTTGCTGACCTTATACAAATCCTGTCCCATTTTTGTGGTCATGAAAGTATTTAAAGACTACATCTTTAAAATACAATGACCAAATTAGGATTTTTCAATGGCAGTTTTGCTTTTCTCAGGGCTTTTTTCCTAAACAGATGTCTTCTAACATCTGTTTTGAGTAACTTCCACTTCCTAACTTTCAAAACTCTTTGAGTTTCCAGGGAGGCTTTTATTTTAAAAAATGAACAAACCTACCTCTTTTCTACTTTAGTATTTCTTACAAAGGTTATGCAATATTATCCTACACTGATTCCGACATCTCTGTCTGTATCTTATTCCTAGATAGTCTATAACAATCTGTTCTCTTTTGCTGCTTGAGCTTACACCAAAATCATGAGCCACGATGTAGCCACCATGTAGCCCAGTTGGCTTTTGTTCTGTCAATTGCTGTTCTAAACTGCTGCTGAAGTGTTGTCTTAGCACTTTCTCAATCTAGGCTGGGGTGAGAAAGAAAAGGTATTGCCAGCTATTATCTGGCTGTAGTTTCTCAGCATTGCTGCTTCTCCTTTTAGTTTCTACTGCTGGTTTGATGAAGCCTAAACTTGCTTCTCCTTTACTATCAGTTGCCTGTTGAGCTGATGGCTGCTCCGCTCCCTCAGCTGCAAATTCTTCCTTTCTGCTCTTCCCCACAACACAAATCTTCACCTGTATACATCTACCCACTAGTGCTGTCAGCATTTTTCTTCCATACTTGGAAAATAGGTAGGGCACAATGCTCTTCAGGCTGCCTTATGGTCCCAGGGGAGAAAACAAAGGGAAAGAAAGGCTCTTCCTGGTCACTGCAAGGCTTTGCTTCCAGTAGGGAAGAGAGGATCTGTGATAGAGCTTCCTGTGGCTCACTCTCTCTTCTCCTGGACTAACGATGTCTTGCTATCACAAGTTTGGCAAACAAAGCCTCATTTCCTGAAACACTAATGAACATTTTAAGCCACTTGTTCTCAAAAGTGTGAGTCTCGAAGAATGGGAATTTGGACTGTGACATTTGGCAAACAAGAAGCTTCAAGACATCAACAGTTCTGAATCCTCACAGATATTATGGAGACAAAGACAACCCAAGAAGACTAGTGCCTGAGATGAAAGGAGGATTATCATTTGAGATAGGAAGAGGACCCACGGCTGTTCCCCCTGCCTTTCCTCCCCAAGATGCATTGCCTCCTGTGTATCCACTTCCCGGGCAGCAGCATGGATACCACTTCCTCTCCAGCTGACCATTTTGTAGCAACAACTTTGAAGTGTGACACATTGTGTGATGGCAAGAATGACAGAGACCTATAATTACTATCTTGCAATGGAGAGCCAGGAAGGGAGCTAACTATTGCAGAGAGTCACAAAAAACTGGCCTTTCTGCATAGTGGTAAGGAAAGTAATTGGCCTCAATTCACCATCTATTCTTGTGCAATACTCAATGCAATTACTTCCTTTTTTTCTTAAAAATAAATTAACTCTGGATAGAAAAGCAAAATATAAAAAAACTACCACAGCTGTGGGTTTATATGCCATATATACCAAGTTTTCATTGTTGTGAAATTTGATGGGTAATTTTCCAGCCTGAAGCAATTTCCTTTGGTTTGATAATGAAAGCCATTAATGTTGAAACTCTGGTTTTATGACTTTCTTGTCCAAGCAGTGGCAAACAGAGAACATTCTGGGAATGTACAAAGTCATCATAATCTTCCCAGTTTACAGACATCTGCCTGAAGCCATTGGAACCTACAGAAATAAGCATATAGACCAGCAGTGATAAGATCAGGGCTTTGTATGGATACTCTATCTGAACTGGGCAAATCAGTTGCAACCATCTTTCAATCTTGGCTGTGATACTCAAGTTTATCTTCCAAGGTTCCTTTGGAGCAAAGAACATACTAATTAGCCATCAAGGTGTACTGTCAACAGCCATACCATGTGAAATCAAGGGAAAGGCACATCAAAAACAAATAAACAAAAAGCACTATAACTTCACAAACAGAATAACCAATACCCCAAAGTAGCATAATCTTGAAGGTTCTTCATTTCATCATTAGTAAAGAAAAAAATCTTCATTGTGCTAGTAGTTCCATATTAAAACACTCACAAGCACCTCTTCCCTTCCTGGATATTATTTTTTGATATATCATTCAGCTAGTGACTCTGAATTTGGATAGAATTCATATTACTGTCCTGTAATTTGTTGCCTTTTCAAAATGGATAGGATATGTTCTAAATTCTTAGTTAAAAGGAAATACATGCAGAATTCTATTTTATTTTTTTTCTGTGTAGGGGCTATTACAAATCCTTAATTATAGGAGCAATAACTGGGTCTATTGTCCCACTACAACTGTATCTGTTCCTGGAATTTAGTTTGATTGTATGCAGTGACAGAGATACAGTGAATCTCCCACACACGGGTGGATCTTGCCTGTCCTACTGGTGTCTTCTGGAAAAACACGTATGACAACTGATTGAAAAGACTTTTACAGCAGAATAAGAAATCAGACTATATTTCTCCCTCCCCATCTGCTGTAACTAATCCAAAGATCAGATTATTATTTTTATAAGCAATGTAAAAGTGCTTAGTATAAAAAAGTGCTTGTATTACTCATATATATTGAGCTCATATTGTACAGTTAAATTAACATTAATTACAGATAAATTAAGTCCATTCATGTGTAGTCCTTAATGGAACTGCATTTATTTATTTATTTATTTATTTACGGTATTTATTTTATTGCATTTATATACCGCCCTTTCCCTGAGGACTCAGGGCGGTTTACAGGGAGTTAAAAATCAACCATACAAAAGTTAAAACCCAATTTAAAAATATTAAATCAACCCTGTACTATTAAAAACCCCAATTAAAATGAATGTCTCCTCAGCCTGGGCCCGAGAGCTCAAAGAGCCAGGTCTTCAGGCCTCGGCGGAATGATTGGAGGTCGGGAGCAGTCCTCAGCTCCACCGGCAGCTGGTTCCAGAGGGCAGGCGCCCCCACTGAGAAGGCCCTATCCCTGGGTGTCACCCGCCGGCAATCTCTTACCGGCGGGACCCTGAGCAGACCCTCCCTGTGGGAGCGCACTGGGCGAAGGGCGTTTGATGCCGGCAGCAGGTGTTCCCTCAAATACCCCGGACCCAGGCCATGTAGGGCTTTATAGGTGATAACCAGCACCTTGAATTTCACCCGGAGGGCAACCGGAAGCCAATGCAGCTCGCGGAGTAGAGGTGTTACATGGGAGTATCGGGAGACCCCCATTACAACTCGCGCGGCCGCATTCTGCACCAGTTGAAGCCTCCGAGTGGTCTTCAAGGGCAGCCCCATGTAGAGAGCGTTACAGTAGTCCAAATGGGAGGTCACAAGCGCATGAGTAACTGTGCGTAGGGCGTCTCGGTCCAGATAGGGACGCAACTGGTGCACCAGGCGAACCTGTGCAAAAGCCCCCCTGGTCATGGCTCCTATGTGATCTTCAAAATTGAGCCGTGAATCCAGCAGGACGCCCAAGTTGCGAGCCCTATCAACAGGGGGTAACACCTCACCCCCCATCGTTAGAGGTGGAATAACTTGGTTAACCCGAGATGCCGATATGCACAGCCACTCAGTCTTGGCGGGATTGAGACGAAGCCTGTTTCTCCCCATCCAGACCTGAACCACCTCCAGGCACCGGGACATCACGGAGAGGGCATCACTGGGTTGGTTCGGGGTGGAAAGAAAAAGTTGGGTATCATCAGCGTACTGGTGATACCCCACCCCGAAGCCACGAATGATCTCGCCCTTACCTGGAGGGAAGTATGCAGTAGGGTACCTCAAGGCTCTATTTTAGGCCCAGTGCTCTTCAACACCTTCATCAATGATTAGAATGAGGAGATAGATGGGGAATTCATCAAATTTGCAGATGACACCAAACTGGCAGCAACAACCGACACTCCAGAAGATAGGCTTAAGACTTGAACATTGGACACTATCTAACAAAATGAAATTCAATAATGAAAAAAGTAAGGCAAGAAAAAAACCAAATGGATAGGTATAGCATAGCTGGTATCTGGCTCAATAGTAGTAACTGTGACAGGGAATTTGGAGTCCTAGTGGACAATCACTTAAATATGAGCCAGCAGTGTGCTGCAGCTGCCAAAAAAGCCAACACAGTGCTAGGCTGCATGAACAGAGGGCTAGAATCAAGATCACGTGAAGTATTAATACCACTTTATAATGCCTTGGTAAGATCACACTTGGAATACTACATCCAGTTTTGAACGCCATGAAGTAAAAAAGATGTTGAGACTCTAAAAAGAGTACAGAGAAGAGCAACAATGATAATCAGGGGACTGGAGGCCAAAACATATAGGGAACGGTTGCTGGGATTGGGTATGTGTAGTTTAATGAAGAGAAGGGTGAGGGGTGACATGATAGCAGTGTTCCAATATCTCAGGGGCTACCACAAAGAAGAGGGAGTCAAGCTATTCTCCAAAGCAACTGAAGGCAGGACAAGAAGCAATGGATGGAAACTAATCAAAGAGAGAAGCAACCTAGAACTAAGGAGAAATTTCCTGACAGTCAGAATAATTAACCAGTGGAACAACCTGCCTCCAGAAGTGGTGAATGCTCCAACACTGGAAGTTTTTACAAAGAGACTGGACAGCCATTTGTCTGAAATGGTCCCTTCCAACTATTCTATTCTATTCTATTCTATTCTATTCTATTCTATTCTATTCTATTCTATTCTATTCTATTCTATTCTATTCTATTCTATTCTATTCTATTCTATTCTATTCCATTCCATTCCATTCCATTCCATTCCATTCCATTCCATTCCATTCCATTCCATTCTATTCTATTCTATTCTATTCTATTCTATTCTATTCTATTCTATTCTATAAATATGTTATATTACAGGATTGTAAATTGTACTAATTTCTAAATAGTTTCCCAAAGGAACTGTCAATGGTGAAGTGCTTGTTCAGATATAGAAAAAAATGATTTCTTAGATTTCTTGTATAATTGAAAGAATGCCCTTATATCATTTTTTTAAATCTGGGTGATCATGATTTATTATTTTTTTTACTTGAAACTGGTACTTCTGGTTTGTGGCAAAATTGCCCATTGTGAACAGTGGATTTACTTAATGACTGTGGAATTCACTTAACAACCATGATGTTTGCTTAATGGCCACTCCATTTACTTAATAACCATCACCAAAAAAAGCCATAAAATTGGGTGTGGTTACATAATGACCTGCTTGGTGATTGGCACAATTTATGACCATCAGTCTGGGCTCTGGCCTAAACAATGTACATTGAAAGGAAGGGTTTGCACAACATAAAATGGGGTAAGAAGTTTCTGATTTAGAATATTTAGTAAAACATTTTCTTAACTATTTCCGTGGATGACTCAAGGACAATCCAGCCATTGTTGTATGTGAACCACTTCATGTTAAGATTTAATAGGATTTATTTATTTGAGCAAAGGATATCACATAACAATATTCTTTTGCTAATCTGACTTTTTTAGCATGTTGTGTTAATTAAGACTTCCCACCCCAAAAACAATCAGGAAATGACTGTGAGAATGAAGTACAAGAACAGGGGAAATTAATGGACTGAAGACATTTAGTTGGAGATAAGCACTAGCACTTTCCACAGTGAATGATACAGGAGATACTGTCCAGTGATTTTCCCAATGATTTAAATAATACACTGAATGTATCAAATTATTTACTTGCAATGATAGTGTTTGAAGGGTACTTTTCTAGCCTGCTGCTATTCACTCCACATGAGGGCAGCATAACAATTCTTCAAAGGGAGCTCTGGATGAAATACATTATAAAAAGTGATATTTCTCTCTCCCCTGCCCCAAAAAACACTTCAGGAAAAATAATTTTGGAAAAACAAAATCAGTTTTGAGGATGGAAGGATTCTGCAGTTTTTTCCTTGAAAACAAAAACATTGCAGTCTTAGAATATGGCTGCCATTCCCAACATGGTGCCCTCCAGTTGTACATCATGTCTAGAGAAATTTGGGATGGCTATTATACTATCTTCTATTTTCACAGAAGTGCATATTTATATAACCAAGTGTAAAAAAGAAGTTTTACTGACATATACATTTCCTTTAATAATGTCTTTAGGTTACAGGATGACAGAAAATTAGAAAAATCTTCCCACTGGAAAAGAGCAGTTGGGGAATGGAATGAGCTATCCAGGAAAGTGATGAGTTTTGTCCTCTTCATTGGATATATTCAAGAATATATTCATTTGTGGGGAGTGATGTTGAATGGGATTCCTGGATTTATCAGATTTGGGCTCAATGGGCTACATGACTGGCCCTTTCTTAGACTATAATTTGGTTACTAGTTATATATAATCAATGGGGAAGGATTTGAATAATCTTTCTTTCTCTGGGCAATCCTCACTTTCAAACTTTCAAATAAACAAAAATAGATTATGAGAACAATGTAGACCAATATACCTTGACTTCAGCAAAGCATTTGGTAAAGGATCCCATAGCACTTTTGACAGAGTTAACTGGATTGAAATGGCGGGTTACAGAAATTGAATAAATAGATAAATAAAATAAATTATGGTTAGCATACCCAATAAGCCATAAGTATGGGTTGGATAGCATGGACATTTATGTGGAGACAGTAAGAGCCAGAGGCAGTGTGGTTTAAAACAGGGCTTTTCAACCGGTGATATGCGTACCACTAGTGGTAGTTTGGCATGTGGCAGGTGGTATATGTGACTGTCCTAGAGAAGTGTAGCGGGGAAGGGGAATGAGTCAAAGCAACCCAAGTCTGAGGGAGAGTCAGCTGGAGCTGCAGGATTGTCAGGGCTTTGCAGAAGCCCCAGGAGCACAGGCAGGATTCCAGCTGATTGCCTCCAGGTTCTGGAAGCAGTGCAGAGCTGGAGGTGAACTGAAGAAAAGGGGAGGAGGAGAAAAGAGGATATAAAAGGAGATGGCGGGAAAGGGGGAAAGAAGACAACAAGGAAAGATAAGGGGAGGATAAGGAGAGCTCATCAGGCAGGGAGGAAAAAGAGACAGGGAAGAAGAAGCAGCGGTTGCTGGAAAAAAAGGTCCCCTGGTTTATTTTCTCCAGCCAGGAGAAAGCAATCAGCACTGATGAAGTGAAAAGCTGGGAGACGAGCACCTCAGAAAGGAGGTGGGTTTATGTCAGAAGCCAGTGGGTTCCTGGTCAGCTGGCAGCTTGAATGGATTACCATAAGGATTTTTTATACAGTTTTTACAGCATTTTGTAATTCAGAGGCTCGGTTTGTGTGCTTTGGTTATTGGAATATTTTAGTTTGTTTCACAAAGGCTAGCAATGCATCCAAAGTGTTGGCTTCCATAGGTTTAATCCCTTTAAACAAATGTAATTAGTTTTATCCCCTTACCTTGAGTCTGTCTATGGCTTTTAGCAGTTTTCTTTGTAGGTAAACAGGCTTAATTTAAGGTTATCGCTTTTTGCAATTGCCTGAGCCTGTTTGCTACATTGTTTAAACTGAGACAGCCTGAGGTAGCTTAAAGGAAAAAAAAAGTCAGTGTTTCTCTATTCTGAGAAGCTTTTGTGAGCTTTTCTTGCTTTGTACTTGATTCCTGTGTCTATAAGGGTACAGGGAAGGGACTGGGGTGTGTGTGCATTTTTACTACACTGTGGGAGGAGAGCTCAGAAGGCAGGGAGGAAGAAGAGGAGAGGGAGAGAGGAAGAAGGGCTAACCAGCTAGCTCAGGGGTCTACAAACTTAGCAACTTTAAGATCGGTGGACTTCAACTCCCAGAATTTCTCAACCAGCCATGATGGCTGAGGAATTCTGGGAGTTGAAGTCCACAAGTCTTAAAAGTGCCAAGTTTGAAGACCCCTGAGCTAGCTGGTAGTGGTGCATATTAATAAACATGGATAAATTTATCATACATTTGTCAGTGCAAAGGAGAAGTGATTCAGCAAAGGAAAAGCCACCGAAGAAATTAAAACTGGTACTTTTTTTTACTTTTTTCTACAGTTTGTAACATTTTATTAATTATAGAATAAAATGCAAAAATACAAAAGCAAATAGTAGGATACAGTGGGGAGAAAAAAGGGGGAAAAAGTGAGAGGGAGAAGGGAAAAAGAACAGACTTCCTCTGTTGCAGTAGAAGGAAGCATTAACATTGAACTTCAACTTTTTATTTTTCCATAATATTATAAACTAGCCATTTCTATAATAACAAATGAATCTAATCAGTAAAACCCAAAATCCTCCCCCTTTTCTTAGTCATCAACTTTTTGACACCTTGCTAAGCACTGGTGGTTCTCAAATATTATCATGTCCTAAAAGTGGTACAATCTGTGAAAAGGTTGAAAAGCCCTGGTCTAGAAGAGGTTAAGGCTAGAAATGAGAAAAATCTGAATTCCAGTCCCATCTTAGACAAGCCAGAAGGAGGGAGAGCAAGGTAAGAAGTTGGCAAAAAGGCTTTTCTCTCTCCAGAGAATAAACTTCCTACCTCGGTCTCCCTCTTTCTGGCTTGTCTCTCCGGAAAAAAGAAAATAAAATCTTCCCCCAGTCAATCTCCTCTTCCCTATTAAAAATTCCTCCCCAAGAGCCCTGCCCCACCGCCAGCCACCGCGGAGGCAGCAGAAGCTCCCCACCTCTGCTGAATCCCCAGAGCTCTGGCAAAGCCTCCCAGCCAGCGCCGATCCCCCCCAATTCCCCTCTCCGCTACACTTTCTTCCTTCCTTCTCTCCTTCTTATCTCTTTCCTTCCTCAATGCTCAGGAAGGGGTGATGGGAGCGGGAGAGATTGCCAGCACTGCCTTGTTGCTGCCAGTTTTGCTATCCTGTGTGGGGAGGGGGGTCTGTGCCAATGAAAGCGATGCCTTGTGGCTGTCAGGCTGGAGGTGCTGGTGTGGGGGATTTGGCGCTGATCTAAGGAGAACTAGAACTAAGGAGAAACTTCCTGACAGCCATTTGCCTGAAATGGTATAGGGTTTCCTGCCTGAGCAGGGGGTTGGACTAGATGACCTCCAAGGTCCCTTCCAACTTCTTCTTCTTCTTCTTCTTCTTCTTCTTCTTCTTCTTCTTCTTCTTCTTCTTCTTCTTCTTCTTCTTCTTCTTCTTCTTCTTATTATTATTATTATTATTATTATTATTATTATTATTATTATTATTATTATTATCTACAACCTGGTTGCATCCATCAAAGCCAGAATACACTCAGCCTTAAATCCACAGGGCAGCCGCACCACGGTCCCTGGGTGTGTGCACAAGTAGAGTCCAGCATCCCTGCTGGCTGTCTTGCCCTGCAAGCTGACTTCAGCCAGGATGCCAGCACTGGTTGTCTCCTGTGCGCACACCTGGGGGGCAGGACAGAGGCGGCGGGGCAGCTCCTTGCTGGTTCCAGTGGATCTTAGGCTGAGCGTGTTCTGGCTTTGATGGATGCAACCAGCTTGTAGATCAGTGCCGCCACCCCACCAGCACCTCCAGCCTCACAGCCGCAAGGCATCCCTTTCAACGGGACCACCCATGCCCACCCATATGGTATAGGAATGGCTGGCAGAAGCATATTAGTGCAGGCATTCTCTTCCCTTCCCATCACCCCTTCCTGAGTGCGGGGGAAGGAGAGATGAGAAGGCGAAGGAAGGAATAGAGGGAGGGAGGGAGGGTAAAGAGGGAGGGAGGAAGGAACAGAGGAAGGAACAGGGAAAAAGGAACGGAAGGTGAGAGGAAGGAAGGAAGGAACGGAGGAAGGAAGGGAGAGTGGGAGGAGAGAGAGAAAAAGGGAGGGAAGAAAGAAGGAACAGGGAGGAAGGAATGGAGAGTGGGAGGGAGGAAGGAAAGAACAGAGGAAGAAAGGGAGGGAGGGTGGGAGGGACCATGTCCCAGGGCACACCCTGGTCCCATCCTCCTCTGCCGGACACCCTCAGATCTGCCCCAGTCCTGCCCAGGCACCCCTGAAGTGAGTGATGTTGAGCTGGCCACACCCACCCAGTAGGCCACACCCACCCAGTAGGCCACACCCATCCCAGCCACACCCACCTGGCCCCCTGAGGGCAACCACAATATTGATGTGGCCCTCAATGAAATTGAGTTTGACACCCCTGCTCTAGCAGGATGAAATGATGTTCAAAGCAGTAGTGATAGCTTAGAGTAATAGGCTGAAAGTAACCAAATGAAATGTAACAGAGAGAAGTGCACTTAGCAAGCAAACATCAAATTCACAGATTGGACTTGAGGGTAGTCCTTGGAAACTGTTGTCATGGTTCCGACAGATAAAACTCTTCAAAAGAACTTTAAGGCATTGTTTACCTTAAAGAATCTTTTATTCGAGAAACAGAGTATTGGCACTACATAGTAGAAACCAAAAATGAAATTCTCCTCCTCTGGATATCAAGTATCAAAGCACAATTCCCTCCTCCAATAAACAGTCATAAATCACATTCCCCAATTAGCTTGAAGCACGGGCTTTCTCCCTAGCTCTCCAGCCCACCAAAACTCTTATCAACTCTGGGCCCAGTGACCTTAGGTTCCCATGGCTGAGTTATTATTGCTATGACTAGTTGGACTCTTATCCACATTCCACCTCCCAGCATCAACTAACTGTAAAAGCAAAAGAGAAAAATGTCTGCATTTCCATCTGTTGTCAAAGCAAGAACATCTGTTGACCACTGTTTTCTGAAAGCAGTGTGATGTGATTGCAAAGAATATGGATTCAGTTTTAGGCTGCATCAAAAGAAGTATGGTTTCCAAATCTCAGAAAAAAGAATGATATAATTCTATTTTATTTTAGTTGTGAGCCCATCTTGAATGCCATTGTCCATTTCCGAGCACCAAACTGAGAGATTACCAGGAGACTAGAAACTGAGCCTTATGAAGAGGAGCTTAACTGGTGTTTCAGCCTTGAAAAAGATGACTGAGCGTGGGATGTAATAGTGCTCTTCTAATAATTGAAATGATTTCATACAGAAGAAGGTTGAGACCTGTTCTCTTGCATTCCAGAATGCAGGAAATGGAATAATGGAGCTAAGCTATAGGAAGAATGATTCTGATTGAATGTTAGGGAGGGAAAAAAATACCCTACGTCTAAGAGTAGGAGCAGCTCAACAGTGGCATGAAGATGTCCTTCACTTACTTTTATCTCCACCCATTGCAGAGGCAGGGTACATGTTAATTTAGTTGCACAATTTAGAACAGGGATGTCCATCCTTGGCAACTTTAAGACCTGTGGACTTCAACTCCCAGAATTTCCCATCCAGGATGGCTAAAGAGCCAATTTCCTGCTTCCTGTCCCTCATTCTCTTGTCACCAGGAAAAAGCTGCCCATCTACTGCATGGATTATGTACTGCAGGTCCTGTTTTCTGGAGGATGGGTGGGCAATTTTACTAGGTGGCAACAAGAAATATCAGCTAAGAAGTTGGTGCCAACTTGGATGGCAAGTAAAGCAGAAGGAAATGATTTTTTTCTCCTTACCTTGATGTACAGTAAGTTTTTGGGCTTCCACTTCTCTGAACCCACCACGAAGTTATATGTGAAACCACCTATGCTGGTGCTGGTCATTATACATGGCTAAACAATTGTCCACTGTTTATCTCAAAGAAGGAATTAAAACATTGAAAAGGCATTGCTAAAAGACAAAATTACTGTTAAACTACCCACAAAGTATTTCTAGCTTGGGGGTTTGGGAATTGCATGATCAGAAGAAATAGCACAAAGAGCGTGAAGGCAGTCATGCATTCTTCATTGTTCAATAATGAAAGAAAGTGAAAGAGAATAAATTATTCATTCTCAAGAAAAACACAGTTATCATGGAAGAGTCAGCAACACCAATCTGTGAATATCATGCCAATTGTTAGAACTCTCAAATCGTATCTAGAAGATTGCCCAAATTTTGGAACTCATCATTAAATGGCAGAAATATTGTGAAACCACCAAATTAAAATATCGAAAACTCCTGAAATTTTGAAAAAGAATGCCAAAATCTTGCAAGAGTTGGGTTCAATAATAATAGTACTCTTTATTAAGGTAAAGGTAAAGGTTCCCCTGCACATGTGTGCTAGTTGTTTCCGACTCTAGGGTCCGGTGCTCATCTCCATTTCAAAGCCGAAGAGCCAGCGCTTGTCCGAGGATGTCTCCATGGTCATGTGGCCGGCATGACTAGACGCCAAAGGCGCACGGAACGCTGTTACCTTCCCACCATAGTGGTCCCTATTTTTCTACTTGCATTTTTACGTGCTTTCGAACTGCTAGGTTGGCAGAAGCTGGGACGAGTAACAGGCACTCACTCTGTTACGTGGCACTTGGGATTTGACCTGCCAAACTGCCGACCTTCTGATCGACAAGCTCAGCATCCTAACCCACTGAGCCAACCCGTCCCTCTTTATTACTATTATGCAAAACCATACAATGGCACCCAGTGCTTAAAAATCTTGATACACCACAAACATACTTAATGAAATGAAGATTTTTTCTGTATTGATGCACTTTGATGTAGCTCGGTGAAATTTTAATATATTAGAAAACAATTTGTATAACATTGCCATTAATGTGAACAGGATTGCCAAAGCATACCTAATACCTTTCCTGCAAACGTGTTCGAAATGAGCAGAAATAAAATGAATACTCTAATAGGAATGTTCTTGAATATCCATAAAATTATAAAGTCCCTTTCAAAACCTAATCTGACCCTGAGAAATCCACCATCCTTTATGGGAGTCTGCTTCTAAAAGGAAGATAACAATTTGCCTGCTTTCTATTTGTAATGAATGGTTCTTTAATCTGGACTGCCTCTTTCTTACGTCCCATGTGACGGATGGCAGCAAAATACTGTACCTCCTTATTCTAGGGGCAAAACAATAATTCCATTTTTCATCATTCAGGACTGACTTTCTGAATAATGAAACTGATGGGGAGATATTTTGTCTAAATCTTTTCCATCCTTACTATGGATTCCTAGGTGCCCTCAAAATTTAAAGTGATTGGACCCGTCACTGTATCACATTAATCTCACAAGTGCTAGATCATAAAGAAGTAAAGCTTTCCCCCCCTCCCCTGAGAAGTACTATAGTGTAGAGGTCAGTTCTGAAATTCCTAAGCGTATCTTCTGGCCTGATATGTTAAATCATCCTTGCCCAGCCAGAGACTCTCTATTTGCATTTCCATTATTCTGAGCCAGCAAAGCCTTATAAACTTGGAAGGAAAATCACAATAAATATCCCACCCCTTTAAAAAAAATATATAAAAATATATTTTATTTTTCTTATAAAAAAATTAAAACCTGCAACAGTGTAAAATGAACAGGCAATTCAGTTTGTTCTATCCATAGTGCAAGTCAAAGTCTAGAACAAATGAATAATTTTTAATCAGCTGTCAATTCTATTGGGAGGGTCTGCAGGTTCAATAGCCGCAAGAATTAAATTTGTAATCAATTCATTTATTATTACAGCCAAAGGCCAACACATAAATTAAACATTCGAATAAAACAAAACTAAACAGAAATTTGTAATCAGGGGTGCATCAGAAGGTTCAGAAGTCCAATAAGCAACCTCTGGTGGCTGGGTTCACACATTGCTTGGAACTGAAATGTGGTTAGTTTCATTTGGTTTAGCACATTGTGCCTCATAGTCCAGGCTGACTATCTCTTTCTAAACTGTAGGTTGTCCTTGCTGTACAAATGGTATGTGTTATATACTGGGTTCTGTGCTTGATTGAAGAGACGAGACGAGTGAGTTCAGCAAGAATCATTCTTTATTGCTTGCAGGAACCGAACTGAGAAACAGGGCTGCAAATGCAGCTATTTATACCCTAGCCTCTAGGTGGTGGCCAATAGGTTTAAAGCAACCAATTGCTGATCTAGAAGCAGCCAATGGCGGCACTAGAGACGGATTGTCTGAGGAGTTGGGAGCCTAGCCAGCTTCCCTGCTTAAGCAACCTTCCAGCAATTAATCCCATGTGATACTCTTAAGTAAGACAAAGCCCAATACATTACAGTATGAATGAGACCAAGACAAAACTCACATTTGCTTTCATCTCCTTTTGTTTAACAGTTCCACTACAGTAATTAAATGTAGCTGATGTGACTGCTCTCTGCTCGTGAATTTAATAACTTTCTTCATCTGTCACTTGAAAATGAAAATTTTAGAGAGTTGGAAGACTTGATTTAAGGGTTCAGGAAGGCCAATTCTTGTTTGTGGCATAATAAGATATATAAGTCCAACAAATTATAGCCAGCTCAATAATCATGGTCAAACAAGCCATGATTTAACACAATATGTGACCCTGGTTGTTGAGTCTGGTTGAATCCCAGACTCAGACCGAATCACACATGCTTCTCTGTAGTCAAAATTCACCTACTAGGAGGAAATCCTTTCTAAGACATTTCTGATTCACATGTGGGTAATCTAGTAATTTTAGAGTTGGCAGGCGGTGCTATTCAAAGCAGAGCCAAAATAAAGACTTTAGTATTATATTTATCATCTGGTTTCTTTGTCTTTAAATTGCTTGTATGTGTTGATGCTTTTCTCACTGTGTGAGTTTTCACCATTAAAAATATCTTCAAACAAATGTAGCTCTGCGTGCCTAATTTATATATACAAACACACACGTTTTATGTACACAGAGCAGTGTGCAGCCCCATCCTCTGGTTTGTATAATCCTGATAATTTCACAGGGAAATTTTGCCTACATTCTCTTAAGCCTTTCCCATCCATAAGGACTAGAAGCTTGCTTTTTGAAAGCCAAAGGACATTCTGAGATTCTTTTGTTGCCCCCCCTTTCCCCCCCTGAAATATCAAATCTCAAGCCTTTTGTTTCTGCTTTTCTTTCCAAACCGTGGAACAGGCGGCCAGTGGTTGTGCTGAGAAGGCCCAACTGCTAGTGCAAGGTAAATTGTTCCGTTCAACTCCCAACTCCCTCCTGTGAATTAATAAAAAGTCTCTTTTTCACTTCTGAATGGCAGAACAGAACTTGCTGTTCCATTTAAGTATTCATTTATAAATAAACAGCAATATTGACAGCATTTTCTGTCTAACTTGCAAGCAGATGCCAGCTTTGCAACATTCAGACTCCAGGGACTGCCAAGAACTTCAGGGTCGTGCCCACACCAGAGCCTATGCCAGGATTTCTCTGAAGAGGCCTCTTCTGCAGAATGTTACCAGGAATTTACATGGGGAAGGGGAGTTCAACCCATGGACCAAGATTTCCCCCCATCATCCCCAGACCATAACTTATTTATTGTGGCTAGTTGTCATGAAAAAAAAACTTATTAAAAATGCTGTAGAATGGCCTGAGCTCTTAGAATAAATGAACATTTTTTTTCTATCAGTGACTCTTATTTTTTGAGGGAATTTATCTAAGCCATGCCACCAGAGAGCTCGAAGAGGTGGACTCGCCCTGTGCCCAGTTGAATGCATTCACAATACATGACAACAAACTGCTATTGTATTCCCATTGATCCTCCCTTCTTAAGGATTAACTTATTTTACTATGCCTTTACAAAGCTTCCTTTTATGATGTTTCCTGTTGCAATTTTTTGCCTGTGTTTCAGTCTGTCTGAATACTTCTTGAAGTAAAGTACCCAGAACTGGATATAATAATTGAGTTTGTGCCTAATCAATGCAGAATAAAGTGGGACCATTACTTACGGTGATTGGAAAACTCTACATCCATTGATGCGATATAAGATTGTATTGACACTGTTACTTTCATTGTTTTTGTTCTGTACCAGCCTACTACCGGCCCTGCAGAAAAGGCAGGGACAACCCCTTTTACAAGAAGGCAAGAGGCTGGAACTAAGCCTGCCAAATTTATTAACATAAAAACATAAACAGAGCAAACAGAGCAAAGAGAGCAAACACAAACCATGAAACAGGAGCTATTCAAACGGTTGCCTTCAGCAAACCAGCCCTCCCACACATTCCCCTTTTAAACAGTTCAGGGCGTGGCTTCTCTCTGCCTCCTTCCGAGGTGCCCCATTGCCTTCCTCTGTTTACTCCTGATTGACTGCCTCCTGCGTCGGGCGTCCTTGAACAGGGCCAGCTGTGGGTCATCTTCATCCATGCTGTCAGGCTCACACAGCTGGGTCTGCGTCGTGACCACATGGGAGGGGCCTGGCTGAGGGCTCTGCGGAGCCCCAAGGCCATCATCAGCAAGGTCTCCAACACCCCCCTCCTCCTCCTCTGAATCGTCCGACCCAACTGCCGAACCCACAGGCTGACCCTGAATCACAACAGCTTTTATGTTGAAAGCCACTCAGAATAATTGGATATGAGATGGGCAGCAAATAAATTTCACAAATAAATAAATAAATTGTCATTTTCTACAGCTACATGACACTGCTGCCCCATATTCAGTTTTAATCAATTACTGGTCCAATATTTCTTTTACAAGTTCTATTGCCAATCTACTTATTCCTTACACCGTACATATGGATGATTTCTTGTTTCTTCAGTGAAGAATGTTGATGTTTTCTCAGCCTCCTTTTATTCTCAATTTCTCAATATCAAATGTTCTCCTTGATACGTCAGTGATCAACAGTGATCAACTCTGAATGAACATTCTTTGACTATTTCTTTTGAGTGCATTCATTGAATTGCCATGCCATATTGGACTTGATTACAAATAAGAATTTTATGGGATATTTTACCAAATGCTTTCCTGAAATCAAGATGTCTATTTTACTGCTATCTACTGAGGAAGTTACCTTACAAAGAAGTGAAATATGATTAGTCTGGCAAGACGTCTTGACAAATACATGCTGATTTGCAGACCTAATTAATTATGACAGTCTCTAAGACCTTTCTGGATATAAGTATCAGATTGACAGATGGTCTGTATTTTCTCGTAACTTCCCTTTTCTCTTTTTGAGAAGGACTTTCGTTGTCCTTTAGTCATCATAATGTATCAGTAAGTTTGCTTAGTATTCTAAGGTGCAATTCATACAGCCCTGGAGTGTTCTATCCCAGCCTATGACTGTCCTTGTTGCGTTAAAAGAACAACCCCTTTTTATCAATAGGCTGGAAAAACCAACCCTTTTTATTTATATACAGTCCTGATACTTATCTCCTCAAAACAAAAAACGACGGAATACTTTTCCAACGAATAATTGGTTCAAACAGCAAAACAAAGCAGGAGTTAAACCAGAAGTTCACCAGTAAAACAAGCAGACCATGATTCCCTTGAAATTCTTTACAAACAGTTGCCTTCAGCAACCAGCACCGCCCACACCTTCCCTTTTTATTAAGCAGCCCCAAGGTGTGGCTTCTCAATGCCTTCTCCTTTCGTTGAGTTGCTGTATAATCTTCCTCTGACCTGCTGTAGTTAACTGGCTTCTATTACGAGCGTCTATAATGATGTCCATCTGTGAGTCCTCAGAGTCTGATTCATCCTCCCCACACAGCTGAGCCTCACCCAGAACACGATTGGAGGGGCCAGGCTCTTCCTCTGATTGTGAGTCTTGTAATGCATCAGAGCCTCCCTCTGACTCTGATGGCTCTCCAAACCCCTCCTCCTCCTCCTCAGATCCCTCATACTCAGCTGTCGGGAGCACAGGCTGGCACGGAATCACAACACTGAGTGTGAAACTCATTCAAAGTAAAAAGTATGTCTTGATCACATCAATCACTCTCACTTTCACTCTCACTTTTATTCTCACTCATTCTCACTTTTCATCTGAGCTCTTTACCCTATGGTTTACAATGGCCTTGTGGCATATATTTCCATGGGTTGGTGAGGACTGAACCAAAATAACAGCTGAGTATTTCTGTCTTTCCTGGTATTTGTGAGCAGCAGTTAATCAGATTTTTTTTCTTTTTTTATTTGAAATATATCTTATATTTTAATCAGTGGTTTTTAGCACTGATATCTAATCTCAATCATTTTGAGCCTTTCTTATTCCTGATATTATCTGTACTATTCTGAGCTACTTGTTTTATACTCTTTCTCAGTGAACTTGATCTTTTTTAGCAGGAACGTGGGAGTGGATGGGCAAATGATCTGTATGTCAAGAGGTCACACATACAATACAATGTGTACAGTTGTATCCGACATCATCACATCGATTGCACGATGATGTCATGATGCATTTGCCATCATCGTGGCTTGTTACCGACACCTTTGAAACTATGCATCTTCACTAAGCTCTTTGGGCAACCTCTCTGGCTTCTTCAGCTCTACACTTTTCTCCCTCACTGAGATGGTTTGCAATTGTGCTTTTGAATCTAGGCTAAGCACTACATTCAGCCTGAGAACCATCAATTGTTTTGTTACCTTACAGGATCTAGGGACGAAAAGAGGTTAAAAAAGGATAAGGATACTGAAGATAAGATGGGGTTGCACAGAATGAGCTATGAGCCTCCCAGTGTGGATTGGGTTGTGTGATTATTAAATAAATAAATAATTATCCAACAAGATAATGTGCACTCATGCTTCCCGTGCTTTTGGGAATGCAATTTGCTAGATAATTTGGCAGAGGAAGAGGGCATTCACTAGCAACCCTGCTGAAGTTCCCCAAGAGAAACATGGGGCATATGGCACATTCTCCAGTGGGGGAATAGAAAACTCTTTGCTAGACAGGAAATATACTAATCCAGAAAAAGGTAATTTCGTATGCAATATTATTCTCTAAAAACTGAAGAATGCTAGGTGTTATAAGCAAGGTGAAGGCAAGGGATCATGGCCTTGCGTCCTCCCTCAGCAAGGCCCTTTAAGAATGAAGGTAACTAACATGGCTGCTGCTGCTTCCTCTCCCCTTTTTCCTTGAGAGAAAGCTGCTTCTCCCACCTCCTATGCCTCTATATTCACACAGAGACACACTTAATTACTCCACAAAGGTAGTGAGTTGGCATGGTAACTTCATCTTGCTAAGTTATTAGTGTGTATAATGTGGGTTTTGATTAGTACTGTTCTAAATGGTTGACTTCTGTTTAATTCACCCCATTTATAAAGGTTGCGAAAGGCAATCATACATTAAAAAGAGCAAGCAGAAAGTGGTGTATGTGGGGTGTGTGTGTGTCTGTGTGCAAATTCCTTCCATAATTCATGCTTTACATTTTTTAACTTTATTTCTTCCCATTTTAAATTTAAAATAATCTCTGCAAACATTTATTCACCTGCAGTAATGTGAGAATTCTTTATTTTCCTGACCCTGCAATATTCAGGAGACCTCATAACATGGTCAACAAACAGTCCTTTATAATTTATACTTTATTTCAAAGCATTAATTCTACTTGATCACTATTTGCAAGATAATATTACAGACAATAGAAACCCCACTTTATTTTCCTCAGTAGTACTACTAATCATCATCATGATCATCATCATGATTATCTTGATTATGACCAATCATGATTATAACCAATATCTCAGGGGTTGCCACAAAGAGCCTTGGTGGAGCAGTGGGCTAATGCCTCCACCAGCTGCCTGCAATTAGTGCAGGTTCGTATCCCACCAGGCTCAAGGTTGACTCAGCCTTCCATCCTTCCGAGGTAGGTAAAATGAGGACCCAGATTGTTGGGGGCAATTAAGCTGACTTTGTAATAATGCCGCTTGGGGGGTGTATGAAAGCCCTAATAAGCAGGCATATACATAGAATGAAGGCTACTGCTAAGCTTGTAAGCCGCCCTGAGTCTTCGGAGAAGGGCGGGATATAAATGGAATTAAAATAAAATAAAATAAAGAAAGAAGGAGTCAAGCTATTCTCCAAAGCGCCTGAAAGCAAGACAAGAAGCAAAGGATGGAAACTAACCAAAGAGAGAAGCAACCTAGAACTAAGGAGAAATTTCCTGACAGAACAATTAATCAGTGGAACAGCCTGCCTCCAGAAGCATTGAATGCTCCAACACTGGAAGTTTTTAAGAAGACTGGACAGCCATTTGTCTGAAATGGTACAGGCTTTCCTGCCTGAGCAGGGGGTTGGACTAGATGATCTCCAAGGTCCCTTCCAACTTTACAGTGATGATGATGATGATGATGATGATCATTATGATCATGATCATGATCATCAACATTTCTTTAGTTAGGAAAGTTCTATGAAGATTCACAATGTTGTAGATCTCTATGGCCTTCATTATTTTTTGCAAAAAATAAATCACATGATCAAGCAATAGGCAGGTGACCATGCATGGTCAGATGATAACAGAATAGTGGAAGGAACCTTGGAGGTCTTCTAGTCCAACCTTCTGCTCAAGCATGAGACTCTATACCATTTCAAACAAATTGTTGTCCAATTTCTTCTTAAGATCCTCCAGTACTGGAGCACCGAAAACTTCTGCAGCCATTCCACTGATCATTCTTTGAAAGACAGTATAAAATAAAGGCATGCCCACTAAGGTTTACAAGTGAGTGAGAAGACAAGGGAGCCTTTTTAAAGCAAATAAATACTACTCCTCATAATAATTCAGCCACTTCTGTATGATAAGCCATCTTCTCTTTCCCTTCCTCCTTTCTGTTTTGATTACACTCTTTTATTCCTTGAAAACAAAAAGCAAAATGTATGTCTTACAAGGCAGTAAAGAATCTTGTTGCAATTATGGACCCAGATTTGGCTCTCCATGATTTGTCTTGATTAGCAATCACACTGTCAAAGTCCCAAAATATATTTTAAGACAGTTAATTTTAACTTCAAATAGTAATCTCAAACACATACAATCTTACTATAAATGTTTCTGTATTAGTGTAAGTAAACTGTCTGGTCTGTTGGATGAATGGTTTAAAGAGACCCAGGATATAGTAGATGTAATGGAATCCTGATGAAACAGAGGACTTTCAGGACTCAGCTCTCTTTGGATCCAAGCCTTGTCAAAAAACAAGGAAAGAGTAGATAGGTATCACTGCATTTCTGTACATGAAACAGTCACAGTTCATATCACCAGGCTATTCTCTTCTACTCTTTCACCTGTTAGTCTTCTTTTTTACTTGAAAAACACATCCAGGCTGGGCAAATACTCCAAGGAGGACAAGTGGGAGAAGTCATCTGATGCAGTCCTCACTTAGTGGCCATTCTGGAAACCGTTTCCTGAGCTGATCAATGTGTCGTCTGACAACTCGCCCTCCCTCCAACCCCACTTCATAAGACAGGGGTCCGGATGCTTTGGTAATTTGACCAGGAACCCACAGATTCCCATGACCATAGTTCCTGGCCCAAACCCAATCGCCCATGTGCAGCCCACTCAGGGGTTTTGGTCGAGAGGCTTCTGCTGCCACTCTATTTGGATGCAACCTGTCCAGTTTAGTGATCAAACGCCTCCCCCAATGTAGTTCTGCAGGACTTTTTCCTGTAGCAGTGCAGGGCATGGAATGCTGACAGAGTAGAAAATCTGCCAATCTGTGATGCCAGTAACCTGTGACAATGCGCTTGATTGATTCCTTCATTGTCCTCACCATGCGTTCAGCTTGACCATTAGAAGACGGATGAAAAGGTGCAGACATTGCATGTCTGATGAGATTAGCTCTAAGGAAGGCCTGAAATTCAACAGCAGTGAATTGGGCCCCATTGTCTGAAACTAAGACATCTGGCAACCCATGTGTGGCAAAGAGTTATCTCAGCACCTGGATGGTCCTAGCAGTAGTCATATTAGGAACTAAAATTACTTCCAGCCATTTGGAGTGGCTATCCACTACTATAAGGAAGAGCTATCCCTGAAAAGGCCCAGCGTAGTCTATGTGAATCCTAGAACATGGAGTGTGCGTTTCCTCCCACCTGTGAATTAGAGCCTGTGGCATTTCAGGCCTAGACTGCTGGCATGTATAACAACCATGGACTTGTGCCTCAATATCCTTATCAAGGCCAGGCCACCAAAGGTAGCTTCTAGTTAAAGCTTTCATTCTGACAATGCCTGGATGGCCTTCATGTAATGCCTGTAAGACCCTGTTCCTTAGGGAAAGTTGGAATTATGACTCTATTTCCCCATAAAATGCACCCCTTGTGAGCAGATAACTCATGCCTTCTGACAAAATAGTTTTGAAATTCAGAACCTGGGCTTTTATCCAACCAGCCCATGTATACCCATGACAATACTCTACTAAGTATTTTATCTGTGGCAGTTTCAGCAGCAATGTTCCCTGCATGGAGGGGAAATTCTGGTATGTCCTGTATGGACAGTATTCTAGCAGCTGGAGCCGGATCTGGTTCCATTAGTGGCAGTGGTAGTCTGCTGAGGCCATCAGCATGGCCCATTTCTTTGCCCGGTTTGTGAATCAATTTAAAAGTGTATGCAGATAGAAAAATAGACCATCTCAGCATTCTTGGAGATAGTATGTGGGGGGTTTGTTGGTCTGTTGTGAAAAATCCCAACAGTGGTTTGTGGTCTGTAAACACCGTGAAGTCTCTGCCATATAAGTAATCATGGATTTTTTTAATTCCAGCAACAATGGCTAGGGCCTCTTTGTCAATCTGAGCATAGTTGCGCTCAGCAGAAGACAATGTCCTAGAGTAAAATGCTATAGGAACCTGTGTTCCATTTTTTTCTATATGACTTAAAACTGCCCCCACCCCATAGGGAGATGCATCACATGCAAGACATACAGGTTTAGACTCTTTGTAGTGAGTTACAGTGGACTTTTCTGACAATAGTCCTGGAAACCTTTTTCATGTAAGTTAGTCCATTTCCATGAAGCTTTCTTATCTAGAAGCCTGTGGAGGGGCTCTGCTATTGCGGCCTTATGAGGTGGAAATGTGTGGTAGAAGTTTAGGAGGCCCAAAAATGCTTGTAGCTCTCCTTTGGATTTGGGCCTAAGTGCCATTTTAATAGCCTTCACTTTAAAATCAGCAGGGTCAATGCCGTTAGCAGCAATATGGAAACCCAGAAATTCTGTTGAAGGAACCCCAGTACTAAACTTGCTTTTTTTTAATTTGAGGCCTGCTTCATGAAGGCTTTGCAAAACAGCCCTGAGCCTACTGGCTAACACATCTGGGGATTCCCCTGCAATGAGAACATCATCAAAATAAGGGCAGACGCCCTGAATACCCTTAAGTGTACACTCCATGATTCTCTGGAAAATGCCTGGTGCAACACTGACTCCGAACTGTAAGCGTTTAACTTTGAAAGCCCTCCTGTGAGTCATGATCATCTGAGCTGCTGCTGTGGCCTCATCAACCAGCAATTGCTGATAGGCTTGTGCTAAATCAAGTTTAGCAAAAATAGTACTTCCTTGTAAGGAGGCTAAAATGTGGTTGACCACTGGGACCGGGTAAGCGTGTTGCTTGAGGGCTTTATTTAGAGTGCATTTATAGTCAGTGCAAATGAGAATTTACCCATTGGCTTTAAGTGGAGTGACGATAGGAGTTTCCCACTCCCCACCATCAACAGGCTGTAATACGCCCTGTTCTACATGCTTAACAATTTCTGAATCAATTTTATGTTTTAAGGCAAAGGGGACCCTACGAGGCTTAACCCTGATTGGAACTACATTGGGATCTAGCTTAAATGAGATAGGCGGGCCTGTGTATGTTCCTAGGGTTGAATCAAAAACATCTGCATAGTCCTGGCATACTGACGCGAGGTCTACAGTTTGTGTCCGGTTTATACCAGTAATCTGAATACCTAAGGCATCAAACCATTTGAGTCCAATGAGACTCATTCTCAGGCCCCCTACTACTATTACATCCAGGTGCCCTCAAACCCCTTAAATCTTACCGTCAAAGTGGCTTATCCCTTAACTTTAATGTGAGCATTTTGAAAATCAGTTAGGATTATATCTGAGGGTCTTAGTTTGGCCCAATTGTTACTGCACCTACACACGAAGTTAAAAGTGTCTTGAGAAATAATTGAGACTGCAGAGCCAGAGTCCAATTCCACCTTACATGGAACTCCTTGTAGCTCTACCATGAGCTTAAGTTTGGGTTTGAGGGGGCGTTGAGCCCCAGTGCGGCACACACTTCTATGGCTTCTGAAAAAACCCACACTAACTGGACCCTGGGTCCCAGTACCTCTCCTAGTCGGTTCTTCCGACTGGTGTTTGGATGGCCGGTCTCTCTGTCGGGCTCTGCAAACCGCTGCAATGTGGCCTGTCCTTCTGCAAGCTCTGCACGTGGCTGATTGGAATCTGCAATTGGCGCGAAAATTTTTGCTGCCGCACCCCTTACATCTCGGTAAGAGAACTGCCTTGTAATTGTCCTCTCGCTGCTGGCTGTTGTGGTGTTGCACGTTGGGTTGCTTTTGGAGTCTGTTGATTTCAGGTTCTTCTTCCTCGGAAGATTCTTCAGTGTGTTTGGTGTCCTCAAGGTGGACTGTTTCTTCAAACTTTGTCATTTTGGCGGGCTGTACTGTTTGAACTGCGCCCCCAGCAGCTTCGTCGGCCATCACTTCATCTTGTGCCTCAGAAAATGTTATGTTGGGTCTAGCAAAGAGTCTCTGCTGAAGCGTTCTGTCCCATAGGCCGCAGATGAGCCAGTCTCATAGTCGCTCTTCTAAATTTGAAAATTTGCAAAGGCGTGCGGCCTGCCTCAGGCCCGCTATAAACTCTGAAGTAGCTTGCTAGCCGAGCTTGGGGGGGGGAGAAAATGCCTTTTTCCTCTGACGTGCACTGCCTTCCTCTTGTAGACTTCAACTCTTTTTTAGTGAAACAGAATCCCACCTTCGTTGCCAGTGTTAAATAGCGGGTTCTTTGGGGCAGGAATGAAGACGAGGTAGCTGAGTACAGGGAAACTTATATTTTATTTTGTGCAGAATCTGTACTGAGAAAATGGCTGCAGCTAGCTGCAATATATAGTCTAGCCCCTAGGCGGAAGCCAATAGGTTTGAAACAACCATTGCTGCCTAGGGATAGCCAATTGTAGCGCTGGAGACTTGTAGTCTGGGTTGCTGGAGAGCTGTTAGCTGCTCCAGCAACCCATGTGGTATTACTATGAGCCCAGTACATAACATCATCATTACAAAATTCTCTCTAATAACAGTGAACTCTTTCTTCAGCTAGGAATTTATGTTGCCAGAATGGCAGACACCATGAACAAGAGACAGCATTAGCAACCTTGAAGAAGTTCAAAGAATTGTAAATTAACAAAACGAGGGGGGGGAGCTCTAAACCCAGGCAGAGGCAGACTTTTGCAATGGAAAGTTGGGGAAGGAAGAAGGGCATATGATACGTGAAAGAATAGGATGCTTACTGCAACCTTCAGTTTGATTTACATTTACAAAAGCTAGCAGTACTCATGCTCTTTTGCTTTTAATCTAGATGATTTATGGATAGAGATACCAATAATGAAAAAACCCTCATGCGACATTTCCTTCTTTTGTAATCCTCCTCCACTTTTACTACTTGAAGTAATATTAAAGGCTAATCCATATACAAACATGCACATACATACAATTTTATCTATCTGTGTGCTTTTATTGACAATGCAGTCAGCATTCTTGGCCAACCACTGCAATCAGAAACACCTAAGACCCCCCTCCCTGGCATCCTTGAAACTTAGTTGCTTTCACCTGATGGCCCAGTGGGAAGGTGGCCTTGCCCGTGTTCCTCTTGGTCTAGTCCCTTGCACTTTGAAATGGAATAATCATTAAGCAGAGAAATAGGCAAGTGTGCCTTTGTTTGCCTCCTACATGATCTCTTTGAATCACCATCTGGTTGGCGCATCATGCCTTTTAGTCCTCTAATGACACACCAAGTCCTGAGAGCTAAATAGAATTAAATACGCACCATTCAGAAGTGGCAGGAGGAGGCACCATTAATCAGATGAATCATAGAAAAAATAAGCTTTTTCCCTGCACTGTAAGACCTGGCATGTACAAAAGCAAAGAAAGAAAGAAAGAAAGAAAGAAAGAAAGAAAGAAAGAAAGAAAGAAAGAAAGAAAGAAAGAAAGAAAGAAAGAAAGAAAGAAAGAAAGAAAGAAAGACCTTTTTATGTTAATAATTCCTTCCCCCTCCCCCTGAAGTATACTAATTTCCCTAGGAAAGAAAACCCACACAAACTGCAGGTTCTTTTTCCTTCTCTCTTTCCTATCTATGAGCAAGGCAGAAAAACAGTGTATTGTATTTGAAAGGGGGTGTCGGATCACACTGCTTTGGCCCTGCTTCGATTTGATGGCAGCCTGCCATAAATGTTGGGAGGGGTAAAAGGAGAGTAGGGGGAAGGGAGATAATAGGAATCAGAAGTGCCAACCAGAGACTACGGTTGAACGATCCAAGGACATCAGCATGGGAATGGAAGGTGAATGCCCACTAAAGAGGCACCAAACCTAGGACTTTTACCAAAACAACTGGAAAACTGTCGGGTTTAAATTGGGAATATTCAAATCTGGCTTTGCTTATGCTGTAACCAATTGGCTTTAGTAAAAGTATACCTTTCACTACAAATGGAGCAGAGAGTCTTTCTTTCCTAAATACCCAAACTAGGACAGGGCTAACAGGGGGCTTGGGACCACTTCTTCACCACATTGGTTTACATTCACAATGATGCCGTTGATCTACAATTGAGGGTCATTTTCTCTATGGATTCTTTTGTATGCTAGAAAGTCAAAGCAATGGCTTCCCCCACAGCCTGAAGCAGATCTGGGTTGGTTGAGCCTGATGATGCAACAGGTTGAAATATCTCTTTTTAAAAATAAATCATAATTCTATATCATTCTAAGCCAATTGAGTTAACAAGAAAAGTTGGATTATGCAAGCTGCATAAATTCTGCAAATGAAATGTATTTGAATTTAGGCACTTATTAACCATGCTACTTTCCTATATCATCATTAACCCTGGAAGCTTCTGTAAGCCTTTTTAATTAAGCATTGACAATATGAAAGCAGTCCAATTCTGCCATTTGGTTATCCCAGTGCATTCATGCAGGGCTGCTCCTTGTGGGAAGGTAGAAAGACAATATGGTGGCTGCAGAGGCATGATTGAAGCTGTGCTTCTTTTTATTTGCTTTTGCTTTGCAGATATAGCAAAGTCCCTAGGTGGATATCCCCACATCTCAGCTGTGAGATAAAACAACAAATTGAGCAATTAATCAAAAGAGTTCCATAATAAAGAGTTAAATAATATCTCATGTCCAGGTAAGAGGAGAAGGAGGAAAAGGAACAGGATATGGGGTGACTGACCATGCACTAAAAATATTAAATTGAGTTTTTTCCATATCTCTATCTGCCATCCAGCTTGAATACAATTTTCCACATACCACTTTTTTTTTAAAAAAAACACCTCAGTTGTCAAGGGAATATTATAGTATGCTAAGTCATATTGCTACCTCAGAAATTCAATGCAGAGAAATATATCTTTTTTCCCCACATAAAATTTCTGGTTCCTACTTTTTCAGTTCTGTGTGACTTGGATACTATGAAGTTAGCAAAAGGGCAGAATATTGAAAACATGGTATTTGCACTCTGCTGCCCTAGTGCCTATCTGTCATATTTTAATAGCTTTCTATTTAAGAATGGGTATAGGAGAATTAAACAGCTTATCTGGATAAGCTCTGTAAATGGATTGTGCCTGTGCAAAAATATAGTGATAGTACAACTACATTCTGGTATAGAATCCTTGGACTTTCAGCAAAATTGTAAGTTTCTAGCCAGTGGATGTGTTTTATATGAAATACAAATATGTTTCTTGTCATTTTATAGCGCAATGGCACATACATCCTGCCACACTCTTTCTAGAGAAAAGTATATTGGAATAGTATTTACTGTATTAATATGTAATGCCTTTCACAATATAGATTGAGTACTCGTTGACTGCTAGCTAGGACTATCAATGAGAATGTATATTCCTAACCAAGTGAGATGTAGCACTAGAAAACTCTAAATGCTGTCACACCCAGTCTGTCAAGCTAAATACTTTGTTGTATTTGCTTATAATACAGGAATCTCCTCAGTCTGCTTGCCTTCTGACACCTGCTGCCGGCGTCAACTTCCCTCCGCCCTGTGCGTTCCCACAGAGAGGGACTCCTCAGGGTGCCACCGGTCAGAGAATGTAGATTGGTGGCCCCCAGGGGGAGATCTTTCTCTGTGGGCGCCCCGGAGCTATGGAACCAGTTACCGGTTGAGCTCCGGACGGCGCCCAATCTTCGCTCCTTTCGCCGCGATCTGAAAACATACCTGTTCGAACAAGCCGGCCTGGCCTGAGGGGGGATTGGTGGGGTTTTTATTATTATTTTATTGGGGTTTTTATTAATGTACTAACTGCTTTTATGGACATGTATTTAATTACCTTTTAATTTTTGTAACTCTGTGTTTTATTCTTGCCCTGTACACCGCCCTGAGTCCTTCGGGAGAAGGGCGGTATAGAAATATTAATAAATTAAATTAAATTAAATTCTCTTGGGAACAAACAGATAAGGTCCCATGGCTTTAGTGGAGGTCAGCCCTAGGTTTTTTGTGAGTGCATATTGACTCAAGGCTAATTCCCCGCTTGATCCCTTCTCCTTGCCTGATTGGCAGTTTTCCAATACAACCTGGGACAAATAAAATCCTGAATATGGAATATAGTGCAGGCATCATAGGAAAAATAGCAAACCAGGAACATGTGCAGTTTATGTGTGTGCATGCATGAAGCAGTCCTTATACTGAATTCAAATCCAGATTGAAAAAAAAATAGACTGGAATCTGTTGATTTTAAGCGTTATTGTGATCATGACTCAATTAGGAAACTGTTGCTAGACTGCTGGGAAGACTATAAGATTGGATAATTAAAGAACTTACTATCACTATGGAATTAGTTTACTAAAAATAATACTTGGGGAAAACCAGATGCAGATTTGATATAAAATTGCTTAGTCTATGCCCAGAGGCATCACCAGGTTCCTTCATTCTTGGCATATATCCATCTGCCTGAGTCACAATTTTGCACCCTGCACCAACTGTAGACTTTAGTGAGCTGGCCAGAAAAATCAAATCTAATAGCTTGAAAGTGTCTGTAATTTAAAAATAACCTTTTCTATTCAAAAAACCGCACACAGTTGGCTCAGTAACTTTTAAGGGTGAAGGTTCATTTTCCAAGCTTGTGGGTTGGTTTCCAAGTGCTTTGTTACCAGGCTAGGTAACATCTTCAGCAGAGTTTAGGGGATGTCAGTGTTCTTCTGCTTATAAGGGCTTTATGTGGTCAGTAGGTCTTCTAATGGATCAGGTGTGAGTGTGTCAAGTGACGGTCTTGTAATGGGCCTTGTGATGAGTCAGGTGTGGGTGTGTCAAGTGAGGGTCTTGTGATAGATCAGGCGTAAGTCATCAGTGGGAGTCTTGTGATGGGTCTTGTAATGGGGAGATTACATCAGGTGAGAGTCATTAGGAGGTGAACTGCTGGTTAGGGGGGGGGGGCTGAGTGGGTTGGTTGAGGGTTGGAGCCAGGGCTTTTTTTCTCATAGAACGCTCAGAACGGAGTTCCGGCACCTTTTTTGGATGGAACCTTGTAGGGTAGGCAAGGCAGGTTGTATGACATGTGTGAGTTCCGGCACCTTTTTGTTTTACAAAAAAAGCACTGGTTGGAGCTGTCTCTGGTTGGCTGTGTGGTTGATTTGGATTCTGAGGGACTCGTAGGCTGGTTGTAGGTCAATGTGTCTGTTGATGGAATTGCTTGTGGAGTGCCAGGCTTTGATGAACTCACAAGTGTGGTAGGTGGTAGTGTAGCTGATGATTTTTGTGTTGCTCCAATCGAACTGCTGTTGTTTGGTGCTGGTGTGGATAGAGATTAAGGATTTGGGATCGTGGTGTTCTACTGCCAGTCCGTGTTCATGCATCCTGTTTTTTAATTGATGTGATGTACCTGTATAATTGGTTGTATTGGTTACAGTTGTTTTTATAGATTACATTGTTTCTTTCATCCTTCTGTATCTTGTCTTTGGTTCTGGATAGTTCCTGGCAGAGTGTGGCTGTGGTTTGTGGGCTATTGCTATTCCTAGGGGTTGGGTTTCCGACTGTTATGTATGCAGGCACCTGCATAGCAACAGCCACCAGGGGGCGTTGGCCTGAACGGTTTTGGCGGGAAACCCAGTTTCAGCGGGAAACCTAGGGCCAACCCAATTGGCTGTCCACTTACCTGGCTAGGTATTTAAGGAGGCCAGGTAACCCTCATCCCTCAGTTCGCTACCCCCATCCAATAAAGAGCTGAACTCACACACCGGCTGGCATCTCTTCCTTGCGTCGGACCCACTACACAACACCAACACCCATTTTATGTATGGTAGGGTTCGTTTTTGCATGGTGGTTGGCTGTGTGGTGTGGTGTACTGTGGTGTGAGTGCTCTGTGTCAGAATATTTGAATAGCCATTATGGAGAAAGATGTCAAGCAGCCATTTCTCTTCTGCTTTTCCTAGTGTCTTTTCTCATTAACTTTTGCTCAACACTCTCATTGGATGTAGAATGTCTGTTAAAAATGCTTAAATTAAGTCTGGATGTGGTGCCTATAACCTTTATTACTATAAAAAGAATTAACTTCAACATTCCATTCTTTGAATGCTCAGAATATATACAATTCTAACAGTGTGGCCTCAAAAACATCTAACTAAAGATATCGAGTAAGAATACAGTCTGGACCTTCCCTAAGGATATTTGTATTATCAAATTGCAAATCCCACTTTAGAAAGATGAAAAGTATAAAATCCTTGAAAGGGCTATAGAATTGAAAAAGTGTGTGTAATGTCATTTCTTTTGAAACTGACATTTTAACTATAAAGGTTGGATAAGTGTGTAGTGCTTTAGAACGGAGGTAACCAAAGACAAGGGCACATTACATAACTAACACAGTGGTGTTCAGCTGAGAATAGAGGGATTTGGAAAGAGTGTTGGCAACTTAAAATAGCACTCCAGAACCCATTTTTGTTCTACTAATATAATGTTGCCAAAATAAACTTTGGAAAAGGAGATGTGCAAGCTCCAGATGTGAAAGCCTACATTTGTTTTAAAACATTATTCTAGCTCTGAGTGTAGAAAAGAAGTTTTTCATTTTTCTCTCTGTCCTTTTCTTCCTAACTTGTTTCACTTAACTTGTAAATGATCAAGGTCCTAGCATCCATGTTGAATATAGGTAGAATCCACTGTAGATTCTATCTAAAGTCAACTAAAACCTTAAGTAACTAATAGACTGGACTGGGAGAAGGAGTAAGTGGATGACATAGAAAGGCCTAACCCTTTCTACATTTGTCCACATGGAAATATATATATTTTTTAAAAAAAAGCAGGTCAGGAATTTTTTTTTGGCATGTTTGCAATTGCTAATTTGATATTTTTCACATAAACACACACAGCACTCAGCACACACACACAAACACACACACACACACACACACACACACACACACACACACAGTGGACACTCCTGAAGGACAGAGAGGCAGTTGCAGATTTAAAACTGCATTAAGATACTATGAGTTGTTTGTCTCAAATGCCACAAAACCCATAGACAACCATGTAGGGGACTGCAGTGAGGTCCATTTTACTCAGTGTCCTGGCACAATGTACTCATGCCAGTGGGCTTTCATTAAATTCAAAATTTCTGATAAGTCATTCTATTCTAGTCACATGAATACTGTGGCCAAAGTATATTATTTTCATTTTCTTTCCAACTGCTTATACATACCCAGTACAAACCAATTATGACAACATGCTCAGCTTTGCAGAAATTATTTCACTTGCATATCAGTTATGTCACAGTGCAAATAATGCACAGTAATTTTTTGTTGGGTTTAAAAATACTCTCTCCAAAATACCAGAGACTTCTCCCTGAGATGCAGCTCTAGAAAAATCCAATCTTTGCTCTTTTATCAGAAGTGACCATACGGTCTAGTGAAAAAGGTTACGATGGTGGCTATGATGCACATGAAAACAGGTGGCATTTCAATCACACCATTGCAACCATCAATTTGACTTTTTTGATTTCATCCTGAGGACATCTCTGTTTTAATTTAATGACCTCTAGGATCATTACAAGTAGAAAAAGACATAGCACAGGTACGGGGAAAATATGTAAGATGAATAAAGTACTATGTTTTGTTTCATCTTATGAGAAGACCATGGGCAATATGACAGATGTTTGAAGTAGTTAAAGGACTTTCTTCAAAGGAAGCAGTGAGCTCCCCCCTTTTTATGTTCAAATAGCCATCAGTCTGAGTTGCTATAATTTGAATTTCTGCACCGAGCAAGAGGTTGAACTGGAGCTTTTAGATGATTTGATGATTCTATTATCCTTAAAGAAACCCAACCCTTGCTACCATGATAGAGAAAGCTGTCAATATGAACCATTATCCTAACCCTCTTTGCTATCCTTTGTGATTGCCTGCATTTTTCAGTGCAGGAAAGGCTACACAAACCATAGCTTGGGATGAAGCACAATCACCATCCTGGAAAAATCAGATCAAATTGCCAAGAAGGAAAAAGAAATACTTCTGCAGAGAAAGTTAAAAATGTCTTCAAGTACTATATAAAATTGTCCCATCATTTGTTTTCTCCATGTTATTGAAATTGGGATCTAGTCCATCTCTGGGGGCATACAAACTTTGGCCCTTAAGAATCAGCAGATCATGTCGCTGAAGGCCGGTCTTTGTGATGCCTGAAGAAGACCACCAAATGGGCCTATCCACCAAAAGCTGGTGCCAAAATTTTTAAAGCGAAGCCAGCAACACGGTGCATGCAGGAATCAATCCAACTATTGTTTTCCCAAAACATGCCCAAGATTTCCCCTCTCAATGAAATGAAAATTCATCCTTTTAAAATAGAAAATGGTCATGTCATGCCATGGTTAAATCTCACAAATTGAATTATCAGCATTGATTAGAACATACAGAATAACAAAGTTGGAAGGGACCTTGGAGGTCATCTAGTCCAACCCCCTGCTCAGGCAGGAAACCCTATACCGTTTCAGGCAAATGGCTGTCCAGTCTCCTCTTAAAAACTTCCAGTGTTGGAGCATTCACAACTTCTGGAGGTAGGTTGTTCCACTGATTAATTGTTCCAACTGTCGGGAAATTTCTCCTTAGTTCTAGGTTGCTTCTCTCTTTGATCAGTTTCCATCTGTTGTTTCTTTTCCTGACCTCAGGTGCTTTGGAGAATAGCTTGAGTCTCTCCTCTTTGTGGCAGCCCCAGAGATATTGGAACACTGCTATCATGTCACCCCCTAGTCCTTCTTTTCATTAAATGCACATTATCATTTATATAGAAGGATGTGTAAATTGCAACTTCCCATCAGACACAACCACACTTTCTAGTGAGTGTTAAGGGTACCAGCTGTAATCACTGTAATGTTAAAAATAGTTGTAAGCTAAGCTATCTACCACAGAGCAAATGTTTGCTGAATGGCAGCTGTGAAAAGTGTTGTTTCTCTGAGCAGACGGAAGGAAAATGAAAATAATATACTTTGGTCACAGTATTCTTGTGAATAGAATAGAATGACTTATCAGCAAGACCTATTGAATTTAATGAAAGGCCACTGGCATGGGTACGTTGTGCCAGGATCAGGACCAGGGTAATTGGATGCATTAAAAAATAATGGCATGCTCTGCTGAGCTAGTTTAATAGGGCACTGATGAGGGTGACATTTAGGGAAGTGGTGAAAATGGATATTTAGCTTAAGATCATACAGAATATATCACCACAGGAGCCTACAGATAAAGTTGTTACCATTTTGGTGCCTAAAGGCAGTTATATGTGAAAGCTTTTGTGCCTTTTGTGTTGCTAAATCCATAAGATATCTTAAATTGCATAGGAAGCAGTATTTAACTTGCTTGATGAGAGACACTGTGGCTTAGTTCAGTTGAACTCTATGATACTGAGGGATTTCCCATAATCCAAGCTGAACTAGTCACTGGAAATATACTCTGCACAGATGGAAAGAAGGTGCCTCTTAGCCTTTGGTGCTAAAGATTAAGATCTGGGTTTAGGTGTTAGAATCATAGACTCATAGGGCTGGAAGGGATCTTGGAAGTCATTTATACAACCTTCTGCCCAAGGCAGGAGGCTGTATTGCCTGCTGGTCAAATGGCTGTCCAATCTTTCATTGAAGAGCACCCACAACTCTAGGAGGTAAGCTGTTCCACTGATTGATTGTTCTTATTGTCGGAAAATTTCTTCTTAATTCCAGATTGAATCTCATTTCCATTCATTGCTTCTTGTCCTACTCTCAGGTGCTTTGGAGAATATGTCAACTCCCTCTTCCTTGTAATAGCCCTTCAAATATTGGAAAGTGGCTATCATGTTATCCCTAGTCTTTCTCTTCTTTAGGTTAGACATATCTAGTTCCCTTACCATTTCCTCATACAGTTTAGCCACCAAACCCTTTATTATCTTTGTTGCTCTTCTTGCACATTTTCTAAAGCCTCAGCATCTTTCTTGTATTGTACTGACCAGAACCTGATGTAGCATTCCAAATCAACAATAAAAATCAACCTACATGAACTCAGCAGCCATTCAATTTCAAGACGGGCAGAACTAACAGTTGTTTTTTTTAAAAAAAATGTTTGGAAGAACATGAGGGTGAGAATCATGCAGAACTCTGGGGATGGATATTACGTGGTGGGGGGGGAGAGGAGATGATGGCTGGGGAATTTTGAGTTTAAGGTCCATACCTCTTAAACTTGCTGAGCTTGAGAAACACAGTCCTACAGTAGCAACCATTGTAAATGACAACAGTGGCTCTATTTTAATGATGTTGCTGTGATTTGTCAGCATGATATTGGTATAAATTGCAGCACATTCAGACTCAGCAATTAAAAGGTGGGAATCCCAAAATGGATCAGCTTTTATCTAGTATGCTCAGAAGGGAAAATTTTAAAACAGCTTGCTTCGGTAGCAATTCATAACAGACTTTGATGACAAGAATAAAGGACAAGGGGACCTGCTGAAAGACAGGGCTATTATTAGGTCTTGGGGGGTGGGTGGGGAAAGAAAGCTCTTCTACCCTTCCTTCCAAGCTTGTCCTTTCCCTGTTTTTAATTAAGAGGAAACTGGCATGTTTCCAAGGGATGCCTTTAGCATTTGGTGGCTGTTACTACACATAGACACACTCTCTGGGAATCCTTGCAGTCCAGTACCATGTGTCTCTCCCCCCAACCCCCTCACCACACTCTTGCCTCTCACATGGCTCGTTACAATATTAACCATGGAGGTTTTTTTTTAACCTTCATATTTGCCCTTTACAAATAATTAATAATAATCCAGTATGATCTTTTTCTGCTGCTAGACTGCTGGCTCTACCCAGGAATACTTTTTAAATTCAGCAATTGTGTGCTTCTGAATAGTAATGAAAATGAAATGAAAAGTGTACAGTCTAGACTCTAGGGGAAGTTTATCTTTCCCAAGGCAGAGTTTCAGAAAACCTCTCTGTTCTTGTGATGTGGCCGGATCGTTCTACCCAGTTGCTAAGATTTGCTTTTCTGGTTTGTGTTGAACTATTTATACCCTCATTTTCAAGCTCTTTACTCTGCAGCTTAAAAGAAGAGGTTGGACAGGGAGCTTAGTACATGAAAAGCTGTTTTCAGTTTACTTCAGATGGTGTCAAAGTTTTTTGTGAACTTGAATGAATCAGCTTTGTTCTGTTATTTTCCTGAACGCCTTGGGAATTGCGAATTGGGAACATGGAGCTCCAAAGCACTTGGAACAAATTGCAGTGATGAAAAATGACAAAATGTGTATCGTGATGGTCACATTATAATCCCAAATGTTGTTCTTTGTCCCACAGAAGTCATGTAGTTTGTACTACATTATATGTTTTCTCATTCCCTTCCCCAATATATACAGTATGTCCATACAGCCTGATTTTATTTTTTGTTAGTTTATTTTAATTAATGGAAAACAAAACTTCAGCTCCCAGCATGGATTTTATTTCATAGAATGCCTCTAAAATAACTCTGGATAGCTGCAGTTGAGAGATTCATTTGAAAATTTAGAAACTGTCCAGGAAAATAAAGGGCAAAGATAAATGGGAATCGGAGAGAGTGCAAGGTTTGAGGAGAAGGAATGGGAGAAAACTATTAGTATTTTTGCTACATTGGTATTTTGTCATCAATCAGATCAGTTAAAGGCCCAGAGGCTGCATTTATTTCATAGGCAAAGCTTAGTTGTAACCATCATTCATTTTTTAAGGATTAGTATATTTGTTCAACATAGGTCTCAATTATTGAATGAATCCAGAAAATGGGTTAATTTAGTAGCCAGATTATTGTGTGAACAGAACTAGGGGTGACATGATAACAGTGTTCCATTATCTCAGGGGTTGTCACAAAGAAGAGGGGGTCATCCTATTTTCCAAAGCACCAGAAGGCAAGTCAAGAACCAATGGATGGAAACTAATAAAGGAGAGAAGCAACCTAGAACTAAGGAGAATTTTCCTGACAATTAGAACAATTAATCAGTGGAATGATGTGTTGGGTGTGCCAACAGTGGAAGTTTTTAAGAAAAGATTGGACAACCATTTGTTTGAAATGGTGTAGGGTTTCCTGCCTGAGAAGGGGGTTGGACTAGAAGACCTCTAAGGTCCCTTCCAACCGTTATTCAGTCTTCAAGTGTTTACCTATAGCTGATATGATAATGCCAAATAATACTTTTTTGTTTGTTTCTGGACAGTTTTCTTGAATTATGTTTTGAATTCAGTTCCGAAAAGGTCCTTTGGAATATGCAGAGTGCAAATATTTTAACCTTCATCTTTGCTCATGATTATACACGAGTTGCAGAGAGGTGCTATGTTTACATTTGGGCAAGCTCCAAAGCACGTTTTTGGGATCAAAATATGATAGAATATATTTACCAGCCATAATAAGTATATTCTATTGAAAACTAGAGATTATTTATTACTTTTGATTAGTTCAGGATATGGTCAGATTGTTCAGCATATATAATAGTCTGTTTTGAGATTTAAAGGAAAACTTTGCAAAAAGTCTCTTTCCTCCTTTATAGGTGCATCTCAAAGATCTCGATTTATGCCTGTTCTAGCTGAGTCTGACAGGCCCACAGGTGCAGTTTCTCATTTATCTCCTAGTCATATTACAAAAATATCCAGCACTGGGGATATTATTTAGATGCTCTGCCTTAAGTTCAATACATCTTTCTTTTGTTAACGCTACAGAAAATCAATCCACATGGGCAGGAAACTTTAGATGTTCCATTGCTGACATAGAAGAACAGAAACAAATGGGGAGATTCAGAGAAGGGAATTTGCAGTACAAATTGCAAAAAATACCGCTGTGAGAGGTTTTAAAATTTTACATACATACATGCATACATACATACATTCATACATACATACATCAAATGGCTTTGCAAGAGAGACTAGGCACTTCATCAATGAAAACAGAAGTGAGGGAGGACAGGGGCACATTTTTTTTGACGGTGTTACCAAACCACTGGCTTGGATCTTAAATTTTATTTAGTTTCTAAAGTTAGAACATTTAGATTAAAGTGCTTGTAAATTTGTTGGACTAGAAACTATATAGTAAAGATCTCTTGTCTGTTTGTAACCTTCAATTAGCCCAAACAGTGTACCACAGCACAACATATTTTGAATCAAGGTACGTGGTGGCTCAGTGGGTTGGGACGCTGAGCTTGTCGATCAGAAGGTCGGCAGTTTGGCGGGTCAAATCCCAAGTCAAATCCCAAATCCCATAACAGAGTGAGCACCTGTTACCCGTCCCAGCTTCTGCCAACCTAGCAGTTTGAAAGCACGTAAAAATGCAAGTAGAAAAATAGGGACCACTACGGTAGGAAGGTAACAGCGTTCCGTGTGCCTTTGGCGTCTAGTCATGCCAGCCACATGACCACGGAGACGTCCTCGGACAAGCGCTGGCTCTTTGGCTTTGAAACAGAGATGAGCACCGGCCCCTAGAGTTGGAAACGACTAGCACGCATGTGCGTGGGAACCTTTACCTTTACCTTTACTCAAATCTGTTAACTTAAATAATGTATACAAAACCTGGGACCCATGAACCCTGTTTAACTGAAATTTCAAGAATTTGCACACCAGTTGTATTTGCAAAATTGTGGCTGCTACAACATTGCTGTACTCAAAGTGATTGTGATTTCCAACACTGCCTGCCAGCTTCCACAAGGAAGGTTAATGGGGAAGCCAACAGGAAATAGGAAATTGCTTCCATTCCCTCTGCCTTTTTGCCCAGTTATGGTCATTGTGTTTTTGTTTGTTTGTTTGTTTAGGTAAGAAAATATCTGTGAAAGGATGACTCATTGGGTCATGGATTGCCTAGTATCTGAGGTAGCATGTGCAAGTATAGCAAAAGTTAACTGTAACTTCTTTCAAAGATTACTAGATGATGGATTATATCAGATCCTTGGTTTGCTGCCTACTAACATTATTATTCATTAAATGAAGCTGAAGAAAAGTTTAAATTTTAAGGGTTTTATAAAGAGGGAAAATAAAAATATTATTTTCATATTTAAAGTGCCATTGTAAATGCCAGAGCATGAAAGACAGCAGCTGTGTCAACAGTCAAAGACAAACAATTGTTTACAGTCATTCAGTTAGTTAGCAAATCAAAATCACACAGAGTTTATAAAGTAGCTTAGTAAGTCCGCACCTGGAATACTGCATCCAGTTTTGGTCACCACATTTATGAAAAAGATGTTGAGACTTTGGAAAAAGTGCAAAGAAGAGCAACTAATATGATTAAAGGCCTGGAGACTAAAACATATGAAGACTGGTTGCAGAATTCGAGTTTGGCTGATCTAGAGAAAAGAAGGACTAGGAGGACATGATAGCAGTATTCCAGAATTTGAGAGGCTGTCACAAAGAGGAGGGGGTCAATTTATTTTCCAAAACACCCAGAAGGCAAGACAAGAAACAATGGATGGAAAATAATCAAGGAGAGAAACAACCTGTAATTAAGGAGAAACTTCCTAACTGTGAGGACAATTAACCAGTAGAACGGCTTGCTTTCAGACATTGTGGGTGCTTCATCACTGGAGGTTTTTAAGAAGAGTGTTGACAGCCACTGGTCTGAAATGTTATAGTATAGGACAGGGGTGTCAAACTCAATTTCATTGAGGGCCGCATCAGTATTGCGGTCACCCTCAAGGGGCCGGGTGGGTATGGCCAGGGTGGGTGTGGCCTACTGGGTGGGTATGGTTAGAGTGCATATGACCTACGCATCAAGGGTGCCTATGGGGGCCTGGGCAGGAGTGGGACAGATCTGAGGGTCTCTGGCAGAAGGAGGGTCTCTGGGCTAGGGCCAAGGCTGTGGGGGCCGTTCCCTCACTGTTTCCAGGATGGCTTCGCGGGCCACATGAAACCACTTCGCGGGCTGGATCCGGCCCCTGGGCCTTGTGTTTAACATGTCTGGTATAGGATCTCCTGCTTGAGCAGGGTCTGGACTAGAAGACCTCCAAGGTCCCTTCCAGCTCTATTCTGATTCTGAAATGTGTAAAGGGGTTTGTTTGAACTCTGATCTATATATTCTTCATATCTATTTTGCAAAAATGTTTTTTGCACTTAGAAAACAAATCTATCTAGGAATCCTAATACATACATACTAGTTTTATTGACCCCTCCCCTCATCCATTAAAAGCTGTTGCTGAAGTACCCATGGAGAAAAAAAATACTATCAGGCAATCCCATCAGTGTAATAGTTTCCAAACTGAATATGATGAATAAATAAATAAAAAATAAATCTTGAGTATGACTCAATATCCCATATGTACCTTCTATTTTGAGGATACATGGGATAAAACATGGATTTGATTGTACTTGTGGCATATTGATGAAAATGTGCCAAAATTGTCCAGCACTTTCTTTACCATTGGCAGGGAATGCTGCATTTGACATGTGTAAGTCTAAGGCAGTGGGGCTGGGGCTGGGGCTGGGGGTAACCTAGGTTTTTACTATTTTATTAAAATCATTGAGGTATATTCCTTTTTCTTATCTTGTGCTCTTAATTTATATGGCTTACTATTTCTAATTTCTTTACTGCATTCTGCATAATGTTGATTACCCCAAAAGAGAATAGTGTGATGGGTATATATGTGTACATATAATACAATTCCTTTTCTGTGTTCAAATTTCATTGTTTCTCCTCAGCCACATTAGCTTCTTTGGTTGTCTTCCTAGTTTTCCCCATGAAATTCTACTCATCATTGGTTAAAAATACATGTTCAACCACACTCATAGATTCTATAATTACATCAAAGATTTTCTCGTGAGCTATTTGAGAAATTATTAATGTAAATACTAATGTTATTTACAGTATAAGCTGGGCTTCCTTCTAAAGAAGTCATCTTGTCCAATTGAATGACAACACAAGCCATGTCTAGCCAATCCATCTGTGATTCCTGCTTCTTTCCCTTGGAATTTGCTAGATCTGCTCTTTGGTTCTCATTTGCTTGCTGTTCCATGTCAAAATTACACTCTCTGAAAGCCTTTGGACTTTGGAGTCCAATATGACTACCATTGAGAGATCAAAATCTTCAGTTTATGTTGACAAATAAGAAGTATGAGTCATTCATATTTGTTTCCCATCCTCACTCCATGCAACAAAGAAAGCTACTTGCAGCTGTTATGTCCTTGTCTATTTGAAAATGAATTATGGGAGGAGATCTTTTTTCCTTTAGTGATCAAATATGCTTATCCTGGTAGTTTTCTTAGAAATCTTTGTGGGTTCACAGACATTCAAACCCTTCCTCAGTTCTGAGAAGTACAGATATAATTGGGGGAAGTAAGATAGTGAAGAGATGTGTCTTGATTAGGTACACGTTTTCATATTGCACCCTCAACGTTTCATTGGGTTAATCATAAGAAGTGGTTGCCACAGTGACACAACCTTGTCAATTTTACTTTGCACTTTCAGCTTAACTATCAGCATATTTCAGTGGCAGTTTGCCTGTGTTCCCAAAAGGCTTAGTATTTGAACTTCCACGGTTTCTATCCAAAATTATCTAGCCTCACAGAAAAGATAAGACTGGCAAAAAAGAAAGACTAAAATGAGGATGGGATGCAGTCAATGGAGAAGCTGAATTGACCACCATCTTTTCCTAAACTTGATTTTCTAATAATTGCCATTGATGCTATAGTCCTCCATTATCCTTTGAAATTAGTCCAGAGAATATATGGCTCAAACATAATGAAATTGCTAATTATATGATGTCATTAAAAAAATGTATGCTTATGACAAATAACACTGTTCTCATTTGCTTTTTTCTCCCTCACTCACATATTCACTCACATTGTCAGATACACAGGAACTGATGTTGTCCAAACAATAAGTATGTAATTCACTGCACAGCACATGGAATTCTAAGCTAGCCACATTGCCTGAATTTTCTCTAAGGGCATTGATCCATATTTTAGCCTAGCATATTGTAAAAGCCTATGTTGTATCATGTTAGGTAAAGGTAAAGGTAAAGGTTCCCCCGCACATGCGTGCTAGTCGTTTCCAACTCTAGGGGCTGGTGCTCATCTCCGTTTCAAAGCCGAAGAGCTTGTCCGAGGACGTCTCCGTGGTCATGTGGTTGGCATGACTAGACGCCAAAGGCGCACGGAACACTGTTACCTTCCCACCTTAGTGGTCCCTATTTTTCTACTTGCATTTTTACCTGCTTTCAAACTGCTAGGTGGGCAGAAGCTGGGACGAGTAACAGGCGCTCACTCTGTTACGCGGCACTCGGGATTCGACCCACCAAACTGCCGACCTTCTGATCGACAAGCTCAGTGTCCTAACCCACTGAGCCACCACGTCCCTCTGTATCATGTTACTGTATATGAATTCAATTATTGCAAACTATGATTTGTGCCTGTGGCTATATGAAAAGCAAACTATTTGTAAAACAAGCCATGATTTATTGTATTGTATGAATGTATCCTAGTAATGACTGGCTTCATACATCATATAAACTCATTTTCCCCCCAGTTTTGACTTACACAATAAATGAATTTAATCAATTATCAAAAGCTTCCATGCTTAATTAAAGTGACAAACGATACCTGTAAAAACATCTGGTACGTATATTCTGCCTTAATAAAAATCCTTTTCAGAGCACCAACCAGCCAGCAATTCCATCTTTCAAAATACAATGAATTCTATTGATTGGGAGTTATGGGAATTGAAGTCCAACTATGTTGGAAGGTATCAGATTGGAGAAGACTATTATATGTTAATAAATTTTCAGTCCAGCCAACTTACTCTCTACTACTCTCCTTACTTTTGATCACTTTTGTTTAGCCTAGCAGAGTCCTTGAATCCTACTGTTCCTGGAATCCACTGGGTATGAAAGAAATAAAAAGTCTGTTTCTATAATAATGGAAAGGTTTCTCTCAGTTCTAACTGGCCAAACAAGAAGTATGAGGTCTTGCAATAACCCAGGAAACTTTGTCAAGATTTGGAAGAGATACTGTACTTTTTCTGAGTGCAAAAGATGAGAGCCAAAATATTATGGGTAGACATGCTACAGTATGTAGACATTACTGTACCAGAAATTGTAGCATGTGTCACTTATACAGAAGTGTATTTATGTTAATGATTGCCACTAAATCTGACTGAAAGGTCAGCACCACTTGAAGTCCAGCCAGCCTACAGCTATTACTGGCATTTATTTTCTCTTTTCTTCTCCCCCCCCACGCCTTCTCTATGTAAATTTCCCATTAGAAACAAGCAGCTATTTCTGTACCGTCAACACATCTCAGATGACTTTGCTCAATGCAGGGTATAATTATCCAAACTGTGAAAAAGGAGGAAAAACTGATACCCAAACTCCCGTGAAAATGCCCACAACAAAATGTGAAATGATATTTATAAGCACCACATGAAAAAGCAGGGTCTTTTTTTTAATGGTTTAGATATAGCCAGAAGAGGTATAGGAAGAAGTCAGATTCATGAGGCAGCTGTTTCCGGCAACTAGAACAATAATGTCCATCAGTTTCCTCAGTCCCATGTAATACTCAATAGTGTCCTTCATGAAACATGTTTGAGAATAACCTTCCCCAACTCGACACCTCCAAGCGTGCAGACTACAATCCTCATTGCTGTTGAAGCCTACAGTCTACACCAGAGGTTTCCAAACTTTCCAGGCTTGAGGACCAGAGGGAAGGAGAGCAGCTTCAAAATTGGTGCGCATGCACACGTGTGCGCGAGTGGGACCACACACACTGGCGTGGCACTAACAGCCCTGTTCACGCATGTGGCATGCTCTGGCACTGTGTGCATGCACAAATGGCCACACACTCCCATGCTGGCTAGCGGCCTGTTCACACTTGCGCTAATGGACCACGCAAACTGCCTGGGCTAGTGGTGATGCGCAAACGGGCTGTGAACTCCCACTCCACACTAGCTTTCCCATTCACACCCATGCACATGTGCAAACAGGGCTGTGGGCGCTAGTGCGAGTGGGGAAATTGCGTCCATGTGTGCGCACACTGGCCAGCCATTTTCGCGGACTGCTGGCTGAGCCCATGGCCTAGTCCTGGGCCATGGACCATAGGTTGAGGACCCATGGTCTACACGAAGGGGCAACCTCAAGAGCAGGAGATAACCTGCATCTTCCCTTAGAGCAGGGGTCTTCAAACTTGGCCCTTTTCCACAAGTCATAAAAGGGCCAAGTTTGAAGACCCCTGCCTTAGAGTTTCAGGTGCCTTTGGTTCCTTTTTGGTAGATTTTAGAGCCCTCAAGGTCACAAGCCAAAATTTGACAGCAAACCATTAAACAGTGGTGATGCAACTTCCCACTGATTTTTCATGAGAAGAAACTGATATGCTACATCTTAATAGGTTTTGAAAACTATAGGGAGAAGGGTATTATAAAAAAAGAGGAGAAAACAGGTCAGGGAGCTATAAAAAATGATACTGGTGGATCCAAAAAATAGTGTGATAAGCTCACTTTTGACAGATCTCAGAATTAATTCAACATCTCCACTATATTTGAGAGCTAAATAGGTCCCAGAGTTACAATTATAGAATAAACCTTAATTCCTGGTGTCCATATGTACATATTCACATGTATTTTTGGCAATAGCATAGGAATCATTTGCCATAACTTCTTCCTGGGTTGTTTCTGACTTTCTAATTTTGCTGCCTTTTGAGTACTAACCAGATCTGATGTTGATTACCTTTTCAAGATTAACTGGGCTCAGCTAGGTTTTCCTGACAGCAGCTTGATGTAAAAGGGAATTTATATCTTATCAGTTTTTATTTTATTGTGCCAACTACTAAATCAGTATTTTTCATACTTGGCAACTTTAAGATGAGTGAAAATCAACTCCCAGAATTCCATAGCCAGCATTTTAAAATTGCTAAGTTTAAAAAACACTATATTAAACTATTGTCTTTGCCCTTCATTCACCAGTTTCACATCCAGCACACCTTTTCTCTTCCCGATAACTGCCTTTCTGTAACGCTCATAGCTTTCCTTCTGTTGCTTGGGCTCACAGCTGGGCCTGAGATAGGGCATTCTGCCATTTCATAAAGCTGCAGTTGCCTTCAGATGATGACATGGTGATTAGAGCCTCAATTTCTCATAAACAGTAATTTACAATGGTGACTGTACGCTGATTGAAGTGTTATTTATGCATTTATTTGATTGCTATCCTAACAATTAATAATCAGGGGAAGGCAATATTTTTTTTTTCATAGAGGGAGGAGGCACACTTCTTGTTTGGCCTGTAAGGCCATTCATCACTTCCTAAGTGCTGATATAATATATAATAGCATCTTTTTTCCATTCCCAGCCCATTGCAAATGCATTTTACATTTATGTTTGTCAGCTTTGATTCAAAACTGCTTCTATGTGACCTGAGTATCTTAAGCTTTTCAGAGCAGATGGTCTCCATCACTGTGTTCTGCATTAGCAGCCTCAGCTCCAGTTGACAGAAGTCCCTACACATCTGTTCCTTTCAACAGCTGGTCACTGCCATGTGAAGCCATTTCATACTTGGCTGTCAGACTGTTCTGTTCTCTGCTGGGTGGCAGTTCTATAAAATGACAGTCTGCTAAGCCAGGCAGCCATCCTCAACCTAGAGGTTCATGCCCCATTCAACCTTTCTGTCTGCCAATGGCACCCTTTCTGTTTCATACCAGTTTGGATGAAGTCTGCTCCTATTCTTTCTTTCAACAATAATGTGTGATATAGACTTGTCCAGAGGGGATTTTACAGTCTGGAAGCAATGTGGGGAAAAGCCTATGTAACCACTTGGGGGTAAAGAACAAGGGAGATGTGAGATTTGTCCATTCCTTCTGAGCAAATGGACTAGACTGAGCTCAGTTGAAGAAAGGAATGAAAGGGATAAAGTTTGATGCTGGATGGAGACTTGAGTGAGGTCATCTTAACAAGAGCCCTGAAAAGTTGTAGCCAGCACTACTGTGGAAGGTCTTGCATGTAGTGGATTCCTCCCCAGATAACTGATTCAGCACATACGTTATGTCTTTTAAAGGGAATTTGTTTGTTTTAAATTCAGTTCCATCATTATGGTGGGAATTGTTTTATATTTAGCTGTTGGTGTTTCCTCCTGTTTTCATATGAAGTTATCGTTATTTGTGTTTATTATATTCTGTTTTAAAAATAGGCCTCAGTTAATGACAGTGTTTTGGACTGGAATTTTCATTGCTAAGCAGCACAGTTTACAAAGTGCAATTGCACATGACTGCTCCACTTAGTGACAGTAGTCCCACTAATCTCCAGTCATTGTGGCAAGAGTTGTTAAGCAAGGGCTTCATGTGAACTTTCAACTTCCTGCTGGCTTTCCCATTTACTTTGTTTGTGGGAAGCCAGCAGGGAAGGTTGCAAATTGTGTTCACATGACTGTGGGACACTGAGATGTTCAGGTGTCTGGGCCATGTGCTGATCACCAATGGAACAGGTTTGCCAGCCTGTACTTCACGAGTACAGACCCGTTGCAAGTTTGAATGGTCACTGAACAAGTGTTGATTAAATGAGGACCACCTGTATTTTACGCAGAAAATGCAAAAAACCCCAAACTTGTTTATATTGAACAGTAGTATATACAATGACATTTTTTTAAAAAAAAGCTTTGGTGTATATTAGCGATGAGCTGTTATCTTGTGAAACAGTAAAAAAGGATGTTAAATAATAGTATCATTTAAAAAAAATACAGTAGAGATGTATTTATCAAGAAATCACCCAGTCATCATCCTCTAATGAGGTTTTGCCACCTTGTGACATTTTCATTCTCCAAGGAGTGATAATTCCAGAGGTGTGAACATTGTATTTGGTTTCATTGGTATTAGGTCATTGGAAGCTGAGATTTAATTTAATTTTAATTTAATTTAATAACATTTATATACCGCCCTTCTCCCTGAGGACTCAGGGCGGTTCACAGGGCAGAATAAAATAGCAAATACAAACATTAAAAAAGATTAAACAATTGCCCTAGTTAAAAAACAATAGAAATACAGTGCTAAAAACCCCAAGAAAAATTAAAAGACCAAAGATAAAACAACCCCAGCAATCCCCATCAGGCTAGGCCAGCTTGTACAAACAGAAATGTCTTAAGATCGCGACGAAAGGAGCGAAGATCGGGCGCCATCCGGAGCTCTACCGGTAGCTGATTCCACAGCTCCGGAGCGCCCACAGAGAAGGATCTCCCCCTGGGGGCCACCAATCAACATTCTCTGATCGGTGGCACCCTGAGGAGGCCCTCTCTGTGGGAACGCACAGGGCGCAGGGAGCTTAATGCCGGCAGCAGGTGTTCCCTGAGGTACTCCGGCCCCATGCCATGGAGTGCTTTGAACACCGTTACCAGTACCTTGAATCTCACCCGGAAGACAACTGGCAACCAATGCAGCTCACGGAGCAGAGGTGTAACGTGGGAGTATCGGGAGACTCCCAACACCACTCTCGCGGCTGCATTCTGTACCAGTTGGAGCTTCCGGGTGGTCCTCAAGGGCAGCCCCATGTAGAGAGCGTTGCAGTAGTCCAGACGAGAGGACACGAGCGCATGAGTGACCGTGCATAGATCATCCCGGCTAAGATAGGGCCGCAACTGACGCACCAGGCGAACCTGTGCGAAGGCCCCCCTAGTCACAGCTCCTATATGGTCTTCCAAGGTGAGCCGTGAATCTAGGAGGACCCCCAAGTTGCGAGCCCTATCTACGGGGGGTAATAGTTCACCCCCCATAGCCAGAGGTGGAATGTCCGAATAAACCCGGGATGAAGGTATGCAAAGCCACTCAGTCTTGTCGGGGTTGAGTTGGAGTCTGTTCCTCCCCATCCAGACCCGAACCTCCTCCAGGCAACAGGACATCACGTTGAGGGCATCACTGGGGTGGTTTGGGGTCGAAAAGAAAAGTTGGGTATCATCAGCATACTGATGATACCCAACTCCAAAGCCACGAATGATCACACCCAGCGGCTTCATGTAGATGTTGAACAGGAGAGGCGAGAGGACCGACCCCTGAGGAACTCCACAAATGAGAGACCTCGCGGTCGACCTCTGCCCCCCTGCCAACACCGACTGCGAACGTCCCAAGAGATAGGAGGAGAACCACTGTAAAACTGTGCCTCCCACTCCCAATCCCCTGAGACGCCGCAGCAAGATACCATGGTCGATGGTATCGAAAGCCGCCGAGAGGTCTAATAGGACTAGGACAGAGGAATGCCCCCTGTCCCGAGCCCTCCAGAGATCATTCACCAGCGTGACCAATGCCGTCTCCGTGCTGTGCCCGGGCCTGAAACCCGATTGGTACGGGTCTAGATAATCCGCTTCATCCAGGACCAGAGGGAGCTGATGCGCCACCACACTCTCAACAACCTTCGCAAGAAAGCGAAGGTTGGAGACAGGACGAAAGTTGTTCAATACAGCCGGGTCCAGGGCAGGCTTCTTGAGGAGAGGCCTCACCACTGCCTCCTTCAAGACGGCGGGGAAGATACCCTCACTCAAAGAAGCCGATATAACTGCCTGGAACCAGCTGCGTGTCCTCTCCCGGGCTGCATAAACCAGCCAGGAAGGGCACGGGTCCAGTAAACATGTGGTGGTGCTCAGCCTCCCCATGATCCTGTCCACTTCCTCCGGAGTCACAGAATCAAACTCCTCCCAGGTGATATCGACAAGACCACCCGTGTCCTGATCGTCAGACTCTGCCCAGTCAGAGTCCAGACCGGTCCGAATCCGAGCGATTTTGTCCGACAGATGTTGGTTAAACTCCTCGGCACGTCCCTGCAAGGGATCCTCCCTCACCTCCTGATTTAGGAGGGAGCGAGTCACCCTAAACAGGGCAGCCGGGCGATTATCTGCGGACGCAATAAGGGTGGTGAAGTGGTTGGACCTCGCCTCCCTAATTGCAGCGAGATAAGACCTAATATAGGCTCTTAGTCGCAATCGGTCGGGTTCGGATCGGCTGGACCTCCAACCGCTCTCTAGGCCCCGTCTCCGACGCTTCATCTCCCGGAGCTCCGCAGAGAACCATGGAGCTCGACGGGATCTGCACCGGGTCAGGGGCCGCAGGGGTACAACTCGGTCAAGGGCCTCAGTGGCCATCCTTTCCCAGGCTTCCACTAAGGCCTCGGCCGAGCTGTGAGCAAGGGGGGCAGGTGGGGACCCCAGCGCCGCCTGGAACCTCTTGGGATCCATTAAGCGTCTGGGGCGGTACCATTTGAGTGGTTCCAAACACCCACGGCGGGGGGTGGCAAAACGGAAGACCAGCCGCAGGAGATGATGATCGGTCCATGACAGGGGCATGATAATCGGAGAGCCCCCACCAAGATCATCTAACCACCGTCCAGACAAGAAAACAAGGTCAAGGGTGTGGCCTCCCTCATGAGTCGGTCCCGAAATTACTTGCGTCAGGTCCATGGCCGTCATGGAAGCCATGAACTCCCGAGCCAACTCAGATGATCCTCCCAGAGATGGTAGGTTGAAGTTTGTTATTGTTATTAGAGCTGTGCAGAAATTCAGATTTGGTGGGGCAAAATGCAATCTAGAATAGAATAGAATAGAATAGAATAGAATAGAATAGAATAGAATAGAATAGAATAGAATAGAATAGAATAGAATAGAATAGAATAGAATAGAATAGAATAGAATAGGTTTATTGGCCAAGTGAGAATGGAATTTGTGTGACATATACAAGTGTGATTGGAATTAGTGTGACATACAAGGAATTTGTGTGTTGTGAACGTATGCCGACTACAGAGGATGGTTGTATGAACCCAGGAAAAATGCAGCTGTTTTAAGTGCTACATTGATGCCACGCATACTCTGAATTTGCTCTGTAAATCTGGATATCTGCTCAACACTAGTTTGAATAGCATGCACAAAATGGAATCTCATTGCATAAGGCCCCTCCCCAAATGATATTTTGAAAGCGAGGCACAGAACCATTGGAACTCACAATATTGTTCCCAACTGTAATGGGCATGCTGGCTGGCAAATTCTGGGAACTGAAGTCCACACATCCTAACGTTGCCAAGGTTAAAAAACATTGGTTTAGCACATCATGAGAATCCAAACCATTGTGATTTATTGGCTATGGCATAGAGTTTAGGGACTTCTGTGAACTTACCCAACTCTAATTTGTTTCAGAGAATGTTGAACGGGGCCAACAAAAGTATGAATCTACTGTTTTTATTATTCAGACTGGAATCACAGGTAATAAGACTGCCATTATGAACTTATTCTTACATAGCCTTTAATGACTCTTTCTAATTTGCAAATGACAAGGTTCCCTGTTACATTATCTACTCATTACAAGGATTACTCTGCAGTATATTAATTTCACACCTTTCAAATGCCAAGCACAGAAACTTCTGCTCTGTCATTTTTAGCTGAGACAGAAGTAGGGTGGGGAGAAGAATGTCACTTGAGCAAATCAAGAAATTTTCTTGGTCTTCAAAGCAAGATACCAACTGCTAGAATCTTTATAGGAAAGAGAAGATGAGCCACAGATTTGCTGTAACTGGTCAATGCCTGGTTGCCAATGCAGCTTGTGAAGCAAAGCTGTAATGTATGCTCTTCTTAGAGAAAAACATACCCGCATTTTGCACCAACTGAAGCACAGAAAATATCATCCCTTTTTGTTCCATTAGTAGTTTATCCAGCCTTTTGCAACCCACACCAGGTAGCCCTGCTATGCAATGGTGCCTTCTAAAGCAGGGGCCCCCAACCCCTGGTCTGGGGACTGGTACCAGGCTGCAACATGCCAGCAACCAGTCCACACAAACAAGCAAAACCCTGTCTGTGGGATGCAGGCAGCACACAAAACCACACACTCTCCGGTCCACAGAAAAACCTTTCTCCACGGAACCGGTCCCTGGTGCCCCAAAGGCTGGGGACCTCTGTTCTAAAGGGCCCTTTATAGACTATGAAGCAGTTAGTCATTTGTGATTAGGTTCTGAAAAACCCTTGGGGGTGGGGTTTACAATTTTATAGCCAGGCTGATTCCCTGTGAACTTTGCAAACTTATGAAAGTGATCATCATTATTTCAAAAGAGTTTCTTTATCCAGTGGAGTGAGAAATAGGGTCTCATGTTTGAAGTATTTAAAAATAAAACTGTTTTGCTCCAATAAAGGAGAATATTTGTAGCTCACAAATATTGTAGCTTGTTTTCTTGTAGATGTTTCATTACCCAAACTAACATCATCAGTGCTAGTAAAGAGTGCAGTTTGCTGTTAGTTTATATTTTGGTAGCTTGCCCTGTCACTGTTGGGATGGTCTTAGAGGTTCTTTGGTTAGGCTTTTTATTGTTGACTGTTTGGAATTTTTTTGATTGTGGTATTATTTACTTGATTTTTGGAGTTAATCTATGCTAATCTGGATGCTGATTGCTGGTGAAGAGGTGCTTGGGTCTTTTTGTTCCTTTTTAGACTGGATGATAATCTCTTTTAATTCAGTTCCCAATGCAGTCCCAACCAGAGCTGATGAGACTCAACCAGGGCTGATTCTGATGGATGCAACAATTTCATGTAGCAGTAAGTGGAGAAAACTAAAAAGAAAATAGGATTGGGAAAAATTTACCTCATTCACCTTGTTCTGTAATCAATTATTTCTTCCATGTTCGTAATCTATTTGATAAAAGTACTGGATAGTAAACTGAATGCTCTTGCAATAGGCTGCTTTCCCAATAGGCTGCCTGCTTTGAACAGGAATAAAGCATAACAGGACTGGGCATTCACTCAAACATTTATTTAGGCATCACATTGGTACTGGAAGGTAGAAAAACCATTCTGGGAACATTTACTTCCATGACGTCCCAGAGATTGGCTGGTCAGCAACCTATAGGGTGTGCAACTGCTGAAAACTGGAGATAATAAAAATGTTTTTTGCTAGGGTTGGGTTAAACAGGTATATCTGTCAGCAGCACACTGAGTATATTTTTCCAGAGAGCTAAATGTTTAAATCATATACAGAGAGCTAAAAACCATTATTCGATTGTTAATATGGGTCCGGAATACCTTGGGGACCACCTGCTGCCGGCGTCGACTCCCCTCCGCCCTGTGCCTTCCCACAGAGAGGGCCTCCTCAGGGTGCCTCCGGTCAGAGAATGCTGGCTGGTGGCCCCCAGGGGGAGGGCCTTCTCTGTGGGCGGCCCGGCTTTGTGGAATCAACTGCCGGTTGAGCTCCGGATGGCACCGGATCTCCGCTCCTTCCGGCACGGGTTAAAGACCCATTTATTTGAACAAGCTGGCCTGGCCTGATGGGGAGTTAACTTAGGGTTTTAATATTTGTATATTTTTACTGTTTTACTTGGGCAATAATTTAATTTTTTTTCTTAACTTTTGTATTTTTGTATTTTTATTATATGGCCTGTTCACCGCCCTGAGTCCTTTGGGAGAAGGGCGGTATAAAAATTTAATAAACTATAAACTAAACTATAATATAAAATCAGCATGCAGATTTAGATAATTCCCTTGAGAAATGGTTCATCCAATTCAAATAATAAGTATAACACCAAGTCAACTATAATCTATGATGAAAAAAGTTAAGAAGTGTCTGCCCTGGTTAGTCCTGGGATGGTAGAAAATCCTAGAGCTATAGGCTTTATCAGAAAGTTAGAAAAAAGGCAGAGGGAACTATTGCTAATAAAACTACATGACTTATCCATATAATCCTCTGGATCTGAGTTCAATTTGAGGGACTCTGATTTTTCTTTGCTCTAAAAAGAGTCTCTGGTTGAAAAGAGGTCAGTGGCAGAATAGATGATTTGCACACAGAAGATCCCAGTTCCAACCTTTGGCACCTATAGGAAGGGCTGAGAAAGCTTTCTGCCTGAAATTCCAGAGAGGTAATTAGTCACTATACTGAACCCATTAGTATGCAGTAATCTTGTTTTTATTTTATTTTTTACCTTCCTTTAATTCCACTTGTAAAATTTAAATGAGAACATCAAGTACAATCAACTGGAACTCCACTATTTTTCCAACTTGGCTGGAAAATAACGTTTGGATTTACAAAAAGTACAGTATTTCCTTTACTTGAGTTCAGTCTTTTTCCTTCCATGTCAGTAGTTGATATTAAAAGTTTAACATATTCATGAATAACATCCCAATGCACTGTATATGTCAAACAATACAGAAATAGCTGGTTGATATTTTACATGATTCATAAATTAAATTACCAGTTCATTCATTCAAGGAAAGAAAAATCGAGGCTGTGGCAATTCATTATTTTAAAAAGAGAAGGTTAAAATGTGGCTTCCTTTCATAGGCTGTCAAAATTAATAGATTTCATGATACATTGGCACAAACTCAGAAATTACTGTGCTAATTCTGAAAGCTTTAAAAATAGATACATGTCCTTTATATTAGAAAGGGACAGAATTTCTCAATATATCTGAGATAATTCAAAAGATTATGCTTTTGCCTTTTGTATAATTTTTAAAAATATCCATTTGTCCATTTTAGCCTTCCAATATATAGAGAGCAAAAATTCTTAAAAGTCTCAGGGAGGAGCACTAAGCAGATTGAGAAGATCGCTGAAAAATTTTGTGGCCAGGCTTTTCCTTTCAGGTTGTTTATACTTCATGGCCATCTGCAAGGGGAGGCTAGCAAAAGGGTTAAAATAGTGCCTGTGACTATCTAATGTCCCATCCTTTTTTCATGTGTGTCGTACAGACTAGTTGTCATGGCTTTTGAAAAAAGGCTAGGCTTTGTGAAATCACAATGGCCATCCTGATTTTTTGACACCCCTATGATGCCTCTGCTGCAATTTAAAATCAGTGTGGGCCTTTTACCCTAACCCTAAAAGATAAAGGAGTTCCTGAGAGTTTTACTCCACTATTTGTAGCTGATTGACCCAGCACTGTTCAAAGATGTTTCAGCAGTCATGTGGTCAGCATGACATCACGCCATGGCAGAAAACACTGAATGCTGTGATCTTCCCACCAAAGTGGTACCTATTTATCTACTTGCATTTTACATGCTTTCAAACTCTTAGACTGGCAGGAGCTGAGGCAAATGACAGGAGCTCACTCTATCACAAACCACTAGAGCACAGATCTTCTCCGACATCTTTTAAGCCACTGAGTGAAGTGTAGTGGGTTAACACACACAAGACGATGCCAGGCAGTGAATTCAGCTCTTTATTTGTAAAGAAGAACCAGCAACAGAATGGGCTGCCTGTGCCCTTTATATACTCTGGCTGCTATGCTGACAGCCAATCAATTTAACCAGGCTTTCCCGCCGAAAGCTGAGCCACGCCTTGTGGCAGTTATGTACAGCCTCTTCTAGCTGTCATCTGTTAAGCTATTACTTAATACAATACACACTCCAATACACAGCACCCCTTCCCTCTTAAGAATGAACAATACAACAATATAATACAACTATATATATATTTTTTCCCAATATGTTGGTTCTTATGGTTGCACATAGTCTTTGAGGTAAGCCGGTGGCCTGTGATTCCTAGCAGATCTTCTCAGAGGCTTGCCCCTGTCCTGAGCCGATGAGTCAGTGGGTGCCTCAGCTCTGTCCTCACCCAGTGTGCCACCCCCAGTTCCCAGCTCATTGTGAGCTCCCTGTGCCTGTTGTTGCCCGGGTTGAACAGTTCTTTCTGGCCACAGATCCAGTTCCCCCCTTGCGTTCGGCTGGTGATCATAAGGAATCGTGGGTGGTACTGACAAGTGTCCCTCATGTTGGTTGCTGGCTGGCAGTCTTTCAGAAACTCGTGACCTGATCTGATCAATGTGTCTTCTTATTTGTTGATCCCCCTCCACCCCTATAATGTAAGACAATGGCCCCATTCTGTCAACCACCACCCCCGGGATCCATACATGTCCAGGCCCATAGTTCCTTGCCCATACCAAGTCGCCTATGTGTAGTTCCCTAGGGGGGTTGGATCAATCCAACTCTGCAGCCACTCTGTCGGGGTGCAGTCTGTCTAGCTTGGTGATAAGCCTTCTGCCCCAACGAAGTTCTGTTGGGCTCTTTCCGGTAGCCGCACATGGTGTGGTGTGTTGGTTAAGTAGGAATTGGGCTAACCTTTGGTGCCAGTCACCGCTGATAATTCATTTTAATACATCTTTGGTTGTGCGCACCATGTGTTCTGCTAATCCGTTGGTGGCCGGGTGGAAGGGTGCTGATGTGACGTGTCTAATCGCGTAGCTCCTCGTGAAAGCCTGGAATTCAGAGGAGGTGAATAGAGAGCCATTATCAGATACTAACACATCCGGGAGGCCATGTGTGGCAAAAAGTCCCCTGAGTGCTTGGATTGTCCTTGCTGTGGTCATGCTAGTTAGTGGAACTACCTCCAACCACTTGGAATGGCTATATACGACCACTAAAAACAACTGTCCCTGGAATGGCCCTGCGTAGTCAATGTGGATGCGGGACCATGGGATGTGTGTGGCCTCCCACTTGTGAATGGGTGCATGTGGCATCTCAGGTCTGGACCTTTGACACACATAGCACCCTTTTACTTGCTCCTCTATGGCCTTATCTAGGGCTGGCCACCACAGGTAGCTTCTGGCTAGTGCCTTCATCCTTACTATTCCTGGATGCCCCTCATGTAGAGATTGGATGACTCTGTTCCTTAGCTTTTCTGGAATTACCACTCGGCTGCCCCACAATAGTCAACCCTTGTGCATGGACATCTCATGCCTGTGAATAAAATACGCCTGGAATTCTGGCCCCGGGATTTTCTCCTGCCACCCAGTTGTTACCCATGTTAAAACTCTGCTCAGGATCTTGTCTGCCATTGTCTCAGCAGCGATATCCTTTGCCTTGAGTGAGCATTCTGGCAGGTCCTGAATGGTCAGTAGTTGAGGTGCCGGTGCCGGATCCGGATCTGCTTGCGTTAGTGGCAACCTACTTAGTCCATCAGCGTGACCCATCTCCTTCCCTGGCCTGTACACCAGTTTACAGTTATAGGCCGATAGGAAAATGGACCACCTGAGCATTCTTGGGGATAAGATCTGGGGAGTTTGCCTATCTGATGTGAATAACCCCAGTAGTGGCTTGTTATCTGTGAATATTGTGAATTCTTGGCCGTAGAGGTAATCATGAAACTTTTTAACCCCAGCCACTATTGCCAAGGCCTCTTTATCAATTTGAGCATAATTCCTTTCAGCCCCCGACAGTGTCCTAGAGTAGTAGGCAATGGGTCTTTGGACCCCATCCCCTTCCAAATGATTCAGAACTGTACCCACTCCAGATGGGGAAGCATCACATGCTATGCAAATGGGATTAGATTCTATAAAGTGAGTCACAGTTGAATTGCTGGACAACAGTTTCTTTAAACTCCTGAAACTATTTTCATGTATAGGGGTCCAGTTCCACACTGCCTGCTTATCCAGCAACCTGTGAAGGGGCTCAGCAATAGCTGCTTTATTTGGGAGGAATGAATGATAGAAATTTAGTAGCCCCAGGAATGCTTGCAGTTCTGTCTTATTCTTGGGGGTGGGGGCCATCTTGATGGCCCTTACCTTGGACTCTGCAGGATGGATTCCCCTGGCATCAATTCTGAAACCCAGGAATTCAGTGGCCTTTATGCCAATGCTGCACTTGTCTTTCTTTAACTTAAACCCTGCAGCACGAAATCTCCCTAACACTGTCTCCAATCAGTCAGCCAATACTTCTTCCATGTTCCCCGCGATGAGTACATCGTCAAAGTATGGACATATTCCTTGAATCCCTTTCAGAGTCCTCTCCATCACCTCCTGAAAAATTCCTGGAGCCACAGTCACTCCGAATTGTAAATGGTTAACTTTATATGCTCCACGGTGAGTTACAATAGTTTGTGTGTCGGCCATCTCCCTGGTAACCAGGAGCTGCTGATATGCCTGCACAAGATCTAATTTAGTGAAAATGGTGCCGCCTTGTAGGGAAGCGAGGACATGGCTGACTGTTGGGACCGGGTAAGCATGCTGATTGAGTGCTCGATTGATCGTGCACTTGTAATCCGTGCAAATACTAACATCCCCATTTGATTTGAGGGGGGTGACTATTGGGGTTTCCCACTCACCCCTTCTACAGCCTCTAACACCCCTTGTTCCACTAGTTTCTCCAGTTCACTCTCAATTTTATGCTTGAGAGTGAAGGGAACTCTTTGGGGCTTAATTCTAATGGGCGGTACCTTAGGGTTTAACTTAAATGAAATGGGGGGTTTCCCCCACCTTTTTTTGAAGATGGGAACCACATCAGCCCTTTTCCAATCCTCAGGTACTTCCCCGGTGCTCCAGGATTTTTGAAAGATATGGTGCAATGGTTCTGTGATAACATCTGCAACTCCTTCAGAACTCTGGGATGTAATCTGTCAGGTCCCAGTCATTTATGTTTGTCAAGGTCAGATAGGTGGGGTTTTTTACCATTTTTCTTATTTTAATTTTGGTTTTTAGTTTGCCTTTTGCAGTAGTTTCTTTGGTATGTTGGGCTATAATTTCTTGTATGAAGACTGATACAAAGAATGAGTTAAGCAGCTCTGCTTTCTCTCTACCATCTGTTACTTTCTTGCCAGCTCCTCTCTTTAGTGGACCTACAGTTTCATTGATTTTTTTCTGTTATTAATATGCTGAAAGAAACTTATTATTCTTGATTTCTGTTGCAAGTTTTTGTTCATTCTTATCCTTTGCTTTCCTGACTTCATCTTTACATGTTCTGGCTGGATGATAATCTGGATGATAATCAGCCTTAGTTATATGTCCCTCTTTCAATTTTTTGTACATGTCTTGTTTGTCTTTCAGTTTGTCAGAGAGATCTTTGTGCAGCCATACTGCTTTCTTCTTGAATTTCTTGTTTTTCTTTTTAATTGGTATTGTGCTCAACTGGGCTTTTATGATCATATTTTTCAGAGTTTCCTACATTTCTTGAGCAGTTTCCCCTTTAGGATTTTCATCCATGGAATCTTTCCTAGGTTCTCTCTGAGTTAGTTAAAAATAATCTCTTTTGAAATTTAAGACACTGGTTGGGTTATTTTCTATTGCTTGTGTTTGCATTATATTGAATTCCACTATGACATGGTCACTTTCACCCAAGGTTTTGGCAACTTCAACTCCCTCTGTCACATCTTCTCTATTAGTAAGAATTAGGTCCAATATAGCTTTACTCCTAGTTCCCTCCTCCACCTTTTGGATGACATACAGTATTTGTCAGCTAGGTTGGTTAGGAATCTGTTTGATCTCCCACTCACTGCAGAGTTTGATATCTCCCAGTTGATATCTGGATAGTTGAAGTCTCCCATTACTACTGTGATATGCTTTCTACATACATTTGTTAACTGGTTGGCAAAGAGTTCATCTATTTCTTCTGATTGATTGGATGGCCTGTAATGTACACCTATGGCAATGTCACTTTTTTTCCTTTGATCTAATCTGCAAGGACATTGTTTTTCACTATTACATTAGGAGCAATAGATCAAAGCCTGTATTATTTTATAAAAATAATCTATATGTTGGGCTGTAAATATTTTCATCATCAGTCAAAAGTGTTTTAGGAGAGGATCTGCTAGACAGAACTGAATGAAAATAGAATATATCTGGATATTTAAACTACACACTTTCCATCACTGACCCTTATTACAGGAATATTATAGGTTTCTTATATCTTCACCAATGTAGCTTTTGACAGTAGAGGAAACTTCGCTTGTCAAATTGGGAACTCATTTTAAAATAAATATTTGATATACTAGTTTACCAAATTAGGTCCATGTAGGCTTTTAATTGATTTAATTACATCTGCAAGACATAGCATTATTGGAGTTTATACACAGATGGCAATTTTAAAAAAGAAAGTTACAAAGGTGCAGAATCCAACAATATATTATAGTCCATCAAATCTTTATCAACATCTTGTTTTTAATAGTCTACAAAAATATGACCAACTATTCTGAGTGTTTCCCCCTTCCTACAAAGCATATCATCCAAAACAAAGGAAATACAGAAACAAACAGTTAAGTTTAGTAGGCAGGACAATACTCTGGTATACAGATAAAGTAATGTCATATATGTGGTTATGCACCATTGAATACAACATGTGTATTCCTGAAACAGTTTTATCACTTTCCTTTCTCATTAATTTATAAAATTTACCTCTCTTTAAATTAAATGCTACTTAACAAAATGTAATTAAAGCATTTACATTTAGCATATGATCAGAAAACTAAGCTGGAACAAACCAACAGTCTATCTTGATCAGCAGCATGTTCCTACAGTAACCATGGAGGTGCTTATGATTACTCCACAACCAAGACATGAACACAATATCATCCTCTCATTTGGGCTTCTAAGCAACTTTTACTGAAAAATGCTCTGCCTCTGATTCTGATGATTATGCCATCATGATTAGTCAACATTCATTACCCTATTCTCCATGAATTTGTCTAATTCATTTTTTAAATCTGTCCAAGTTATTTCCAGATCTTTGACTCATGCACTCTACAAACAAATACTTCCTTCTGCTATGCCAAATGTCTTACCATTCAATTTCATTGTATCAGCCTATATCCTAGCATTCTGTATAAATTGTGTCACCTTGAAGACATTTAGAGCTGCACAATGAAATCTGAGCCTATACACAATAGCATGAACGTGGGTTCCCAAAAGAAATGATGCGGGTAGCTTTGGAGGTAAAGGAGGCAGATGAAAAATGCTGGAGGATTGTCATCCAGCCCTTCATTTTAAGTAACAAAGTATTCTGAAATTTATATTCAGCTCTTTATCAAGACTACATTAAGTCCTGTTGAGAACAGCTGGAATTAAGATATATTCCTACATATATTCACTTTTGAATAAAACCTTGCTAGATTTTCTTGCAAAAACAATGGTCACAAACTAATTTGAGCTACGGATCATATAGGAGCCCCAGTGTGCACTGCGCAGGTGGCGCAGTGTTTACAATGCAGTATTGCAGGCTAATTCTGCCTACTGCCAGCAGTTTGTTCCTGTCCAGCTCAAGGTTGAGTCAACCTTCCATCCTTCTGAGGTTGGTAAAATGAGGACCCAGATTATTGGGGGCAATATGCTGACTCTTTAAACTACTTAGAGAGTGCTATAAAGCAGTATGTTAGTTATCATATTCTGCATAATTTGTATTCAAAGCATTTGGCAGACTATATAAGAGAGAATTGCTAAATGGGGTTTATGACTTCTAAGTTTGGTTTTGTTTTTCACCAGACCTGAGGTGGGCTAAATTTAAGTCAGTCAACTAAAAGATCACTTGGTGACAAGAGTATGACTTCAATTTTTTTTAAAAAATAAAATCCATCATAATAGGACATATTTTGTCCAGTTTAATTATTTTATTTTTGTGCCTTTCAGTCAGTGTTGGTTCTTGGTGACTGCCTGGATAAGTTCCTGCAGGTTTCTTGGCAAGGAGACTGGCCTACGATCACCCAGCTGGCTTTGTGCCTAAGGTGGGACTCTTGATTTCTACTCTGATGCATTAAACATTAAACCAAGTTGAGTCCCTTATCCTATATTGGAAATATAACCTCTCCCAACATAGCAACCCTACATGATGGAACCAGCACCAGCCACCTAGCACCCAAAATAAGGAATTATCTTTCATACATAAGCTGCATTATGCTCACTTTGTCTAAGAAAAAGTTGTATACCTTACTGCTACTGTTACACAACAGTTTTTAAATAAATATATTAAAATTTGGTAACTAAGAATATATATAGAATGATCCTATTAAAATATTTTTGATTATACTGGCAGTGATCCATATATATATATATATTAGGATCCTTTTCACTGCATGAGGATCACTGCCAGTATAATCAAAAATATTTTAATAGGATCATTCTATATATATTCTTAGTTACCAAATTTTAATATATTTATTTAAAAACTGTTGTGTAACAGTACATATATATATATATATATATATATATATATATATATATATATATATATATATATATATATATACAAAATTTGGAATTGTTACTCATTTTAGAAGTGAGACTGATATATGAATTGAAGAGCAGTCATAACAGTGGAAGTTTACAATCAAATTTAATTTCTCTTTTTCTTAAAAACAGTAGATGTACACTTAGGACATTTTTGTGGAATGAGGGAGAATAAGTGCTTTCATTTTCATTTTTCAAGAATTGTAAGTGGGGACAGATAGAAGAAGTGTGTTGAGTGAATAAGTCTAGAAGAGTAACTCAAGTTACTCCATAAACACAGAACTCCCCTTATAAAATTTCACAAGGTTTAACTTAGCAGAAGGCTACTTTATCCCTCTAAAGAACAGACTACTATAAAATCTTTCCTGTTACACTGGAGAGAGCCACAGAGATGAACTTGGAAAAGGAACATTTCAATTAGTTAACATGAATGAAGCCCAAGAAAGGAAGAAGCTTTCAAGATTCGGCTATTATAGTTCATACCAGTCAAGTAGCATTCTAGAATTTCCTGTGGTATCTGTTTCCTGACCTGACCTATCAATCCTGAAAGCCCAATGTTGTTTTTTCCTTCCTTTCTTATAAGAGAATTAAGGCAGAGTTAGTTTAAGTTTTTTACTAACATTTTATTCCTTTCTGGGACTAAATTCATGTTTTGCTAAATGCCTCATTGCTTCTCTAAGGTCATCTCTGTAATTTCCTGCGCACACATATTTCTAGACCAATCCTTATTAGAACTTTTTAATGCCCACACAGAGTTCAATCTGTTAATCTAAGATTGGTAGGCGCTTTTAAAATAAAGCATGAACCCCATATTAAGAAAATAAAATTTAAAAAATTGAATACTTCTAAAAATTACCTTAGCTGGTTTTCAAGCACATTAAGGCTGATGCTCATAATAATAATGATTATTTATATAAATCACGAGTGAACATTTATCATTCCCACCCATCCCAATATTGTTTTCATAAGCTGAACTATGATTACTACCATATACACATAAAATGTACTTTAGCATCTCTTCCCCCTGGAGAGCTTTATTTCAATTTAATTCCTTACAGAAAGAAAACTTTCTTTGTGATAAAATAGTGAAAACTCATCCTAAGACATCAAAATACAAGAATCAAGTCAAGTAGACTTTATCTTGAAATCAACACCATACAAATATCGCTTCGCTTCATTATATCACTTTGTCATGACTTTTACCCAATTCTGGTGATTGTATTTTGGTGACCACGTTGAAGCATTTGAAAGCACTCTTGGGAATAACTGCTGTATCAATTTGATCCTATTCACAGCTACCATGAGGTCCCACATGAGACCCTCCCTGTCCAAAAGCCTACAGTAGATTAAATAATGCAAATAAAGCAGATGGTCTGAGGGACATTATTAAGTACATAAAAATGCATCTTATGCCTATCCTGGCCATTTCTGCCTAGTCTTTGATCCAAAAGTATAGATAAAAATTTCAGCAGAGTCTATATACAAATGCCTTGGAAATGTCCTAAAACAGCAATGACATAAGCAATGTTCTCTTTTTCCCTTTTGAAACAGGCTCAATTAAACCAGGTTAGCATTTGGGTCACAAATTATTTGCACAAACAATAGAAAAGGCTGCTGAAGTTACACAGATCTAACTCAGTTCACAAACAATAATGAACAGCTATTTCCATTCAAAATGTACATTGGTAAAGAATTCCTTAAATGTTAACTCATATTCTTTCAAATGCAATGCTAATAAAAAGCTGGTTCACTTGAATTTGCACAGAAAAAGAGATAAGGGATAAGTACAGATCCCTGCTGTGCAACACAAAAAGGCAGTCCTAAATTCTCCATTTAATCCAGATTTAAATGTGAAACTTGCATTTCTATACAAAAAAGGTATAAAGTTAGAAGGTGACATTATATTACATCTATTATCCATAATATCACAGTGCTAGTTTTAAATGGCTAAAACAAAAGAGGTTTAATTGATTTGATATATTCTATAGCAAACAAACCCTGTGTCTTGGTATCAATACCAGATAGCTCTTTTATCTTTAACAGGCAATTTCACTTACAAGTGCTAATTGCAATTGATATATTTTTTGTGTTTGATATGAATAGTTTTGCTTCTATTTTTCCTTTGTGGCATTAACAAAAGGAACCAGGAAGAACCACCTAATGTGCTCCATTTTTCCTCAAAGGAAATTGAAATGATAAGAATCCCAGCCTGAAAAAGAAGCAGTTCTAAAGCCTCTAAATTTCTTGCCATGTACTAATCTAATAATAGAACTAAAATTAAAACCTTCTATGGTTTTAAAATAGAGCATGTTGACAAGCCTTCGGAATGTGCCAGCTTTCCAATTAGGGTCCCACCACAGCTTCAGTTTGTTGAACGAAGTTCCTTAGTCATCCTCAGTTCTGCTTTCACTGCATTTTGTACTATCTCCAATGTCCTGGTGTGGCGAAGCACCTGCAGAGAAACAATTGTTCCTGTGTTGATTTTCTGTTGTTCACACATATGCTTTACTTAAAACTAACAAACTACTCTTCCCTTTTTCCACCTCAGACTGCATTCACTTCCAGTAGTTAGTTAGCCAAACATGAGAAATTATGATTAACCTAGCTACAGTTTGTTAAACAGAACTGATGAAAAAGCATAATATATGAAGTTACTTTATCTCAAAAATTATACTAAGCGATATAATGTGTTTGAATAATTGTAAATAGAAGCTGAACTTTCCAAAGGGTTAAGCTGGAGGAGGAAAGGGTGCATGATCTTAGAAGAATCCAGGATTGTCACGGTGCTCTGTCACAAGAACAGGTAGCATGGTGGCCAAATGTTTGTCTTACACTTATGTAATCCTTTGCCATTTAACATTTAAGTTGCTGATCTAATAGAATTCAAAGGCCAGGTCTGCCTATGTTGGATATATTAGAATATCCCACCAGAGGAATAAGAACACACCAGTTTAACATTTTTTTTGTATTAATATTATGGTGAACTAGTACAGGCAATGTCACACTCTTTTCCACATGTTTTTCCCAGTAAAAGTTATTAAAATGCTCATACTTTCAAGATCCATCTGGTGTTGCTGAGCACAGGATCTCTGAGCAGCGAGAGCCTTCTTGTCTTCCAGTGATTTCAGATCCTCTGGCGGCCAACGAAGCTCTCCACTTTCAACATCCCCCACCTCAGAGGGCTCTACCACAATGGATGGTAATCTCTTTGACAGTTTTGGATACTTTTCATGGGCATCCGGAAAAGCCTATGAAGTACAATGAAGAATTGAATTAGTTTTAACATGATGATCAGGATGTAATGACACATATAAAAAATAACTATAGAGACAAATGGATATTCACTGTTTCAATTTTTTAAAATACCATTAAAGATTATAAAAAGGGAAAAATATCAAATCCCATAGAAATAATTAGTACAATCTTGCAACACAAACTTTCACAAACCAGGAAAGCTAACCTAAAGTTCTAGAGGAAATGGATATGTCCACATTACAAATGAGTGATTTTATTTTTAGTGGCATCCTGTTGACTATCAATTCTCCATTGGTGGTGGTGATGGCAGCTGTGCCCTTCATAATCTGTTTTGGGCTTCTTGCAAACTTGCATTTTCCATTTTATACTCAAAAGACAGAAAGGAATGGCCTCTGAAAGAATTCTTACCATGCAATTTATCCCAGTTTGTCTGAAAACCTCACCTTAAACTGGTTATCTTAACCAGTCTGAACATTAAAACCAATTAAAGGTAAGGAATATTTTGATGGTGAATTCAAGTTAAAGGTTGTTTTCTGTCATACCAAGGAACATTTCTTTCCTTTAGCCCAGGGAAGAACATGTTGGAATATCTGGAACTGACAAAATGAGAAGGTCGACAGACAGATGGATTTCTTGGTACTATCCTAAAAAAAACAAGAAGTTTGGCCTTCAAAGCCCATTGCCTTGTGCTGTGGCCTCTTAGCTCAAATATTTACCAGCCTGATACAATTCCATTGGGCAACAGAAATAAGAAATAGTGTAGGTTTTGTCCTGGCAAACCAAGAATCTTTGCCTCCCACCTTTTGTACTTTATTGACACTGCTATAAACAATGGACAATGGTAATTTATTGTGACATATTGCTATTTACATTCTATCAGTTTGATGATTAATATTTGTGTAATACAAATATCCAATATTTAATCATCTGGCATGAATGCAGTTGACAGCCTCAACTCATAGCAACAATGACAATTGTTATGAAACCATTAGAGCAATTATACTGCAAATAGTAAAGAGCATGGTTACTTAGAACAGAATGATTTTTCAATACAAGCTTCATCAGATCACACCTCATATAAATGACTCTAGATTTGGTTTCAGTCTCCTTATATGGAAGATTTCAAAAGCTAGATGCCAGGTAGAGAAAGAAACAGAACCAACTGCCAGTCAGAACAGACTCCATAAATACTTGCAATAGAGAAGCATAGTTTCTAGGTATGCATGGGTTTTCAATTAATTTCAAAAACCCCAGGAAGGGATTAGCTAACATCCCTAATAAGTTGTCCATTCCTTAGCGTGGATGGAGGTTTTAAAATATATTTTTAAAAAATATTTAAAATTATTTTAATTAAAAATAAACAAATGTTAACCATATAGTCTATGCTGAGGCATTGTCAGATCTGCCACTTCGCTCCTGCTTTCAACTTGTTCAGTGCCAGCCTGCCATAAACAATGGGGGGGGGAGGTGGAGGGGAGGGGAGGAAGCGGGGGACTTTCCAAACTGCTTTGTATCAGCCAGAGACAACAACTCAAGGACACCTGGCCAGGAAGAAGAATACAGCTGAATTCCAAGGATGACCATTCCAAAAATATCTGGTTTGAATATGATAGGGCACAAGGGGATCAAAGGGAGGCAAACATGGGAAACAACAGGTTTTCATGAGCGAATTGGCCAGGGAACCTCAGACCTGGCTTTGCTTTACTGTATTTCACTTAACTTTAGTAAAACTATACCTTACTCTCAAAAATGGAGTCATGTATCATTCTTGCTAAGGTTCAAATCGAGGCAGGACTGACAGGTATTTTGTTTTAACCCTGGGATGGTGAGCTTGTGGCCTTCCAGTTATTGTTCATGTCTATCAGCAGTTCAAACATCAAAGCTCAACCCCAGCCAGCTACTAGCAATAGCACTTAAACTTATATATCACTTCATAGTGCTTTACAGCCGTCTCTAAGGAGTTTATAGAGTCATCATATTGCCCCCAACAATCTGGGTCCTCATTTTACTAGCCTCAGAAGGATGGAAGGCTGAATCAACCTTGAGCTGGTGAGAATCGAACTGCTGGCAGTCAGCAGAATTAGCCTTCAATACTGGATTCTAATCACTGTGCCACCATGGCTTCTAATGCTGGGAAGTGGCAGAATTTATAATACATAGATAGGAAAGAGGTATAGATGAGCCCTTGAAGTAACTACAAATGGAAGGACAAGTGATCAAACAGGTGTTATAACATTAAAATGCAAACTTTGCCCCTTGAATAGCAACATTGGCTACAAGTACCTAAGAAGAGGCATTTGGACGTACAGTAAGAACATATGTTTCCTCATTTGGGTATCATCATGACCAGCTGTGGATATCTCTGCCTGGAGACATGCTATTGGTCAATATATCCCTGAGTAATTCAGTTCAGACTAATTCTAATGTAGTAGATGCTAAGAGGTGCAGATTCTAGGGGTGGGTTAATGTGCACAGAGGGTGCCTCATTCATTGCATTTTAACAATTATCAAGCACTTTTTAAATTCATCCCAGTGTAAATATGTGGAGTCTAAACACCAGATTCAGAGCAGTGACTGAAATTCTTAATCACTTAGGTATAAAATGAGTATGTCTCCAGACTTCAGAAAACAGAATATACCACATCATAAAAATAATTATTCTTCAATAGGAATGCTTGTAAAATATGTAAACTGAGGAAGAATGAACAGAAACAAAGTATTTTAAGAATGAAATACAGTATGGAAGGAAACCCTTAGACAAAAATATGTATATTAGGAAAAACATACAAGGAAATAGGTATGGATTTTCATGTGTTTGTTTTATTTTTTGCCAAAACTACCAACTAATGGAGAAAATAATTTAGAATGGGGAAAATTAGAAATTGAGAGAACTATTCAGATTAGCCTGGTGTTGTTTTTAAGGATTGTATGATACCTCTATGTCATCTTATACTTAATGAGAAAAGTTGTAAAGATAATACACCTACCAATATATATATATATATCTCATCCGTCATCCTCAGGCTGGTGACTTCAGCTTCGTTCTTCTGGGAGAAGTGTGTGGTAGTGGCTGTTTCTTCTTCTTTTTTTAAACTGCCAGAGGGGGTGTGTTCTGTGGGTGGAGTTGTGCTCTGATTGGGTGGGGGGTTAGCTGTGTTCTGATTGGGTGGGAGTGTGTTTTGAATGGGGGCTGTGTTCTGATTGGGTGGGGATGTGTTTTGAGTGGATGGGCTGGTCTCAGCTGCCAGCCTTAGACCTGAACTGGTGAGTTGTGCTGCTTTTGTTCAGCTCCGTGTTTGTGGTGGTGCCATGTTTTTATAGTGGGTGTCAGTTTGCTTATTGTGTGGTTTGGAGGGGTTTAAAGTGGCTAATGTTGCAGCTGTAGTTAGGTTTCTGTTTTGTGGTTGTGTGTTGTTATCATTGTGGGTTCGGATTTGCTTTTTGAATGGTTGTGTGGTGGTGATGTCATGTGATGCTATCATGAGTTTGGGTCTGGTATCATTCTTGGTGGTTGGGACTCGTCTGTCAATCAAGGCGGGTTTCCAAATGGCTGGTAGCAAAGAGGTATCATCTCGTTTGTTCATGCTGTGAGGGCGTTTTTCTGTCTCGATGGCTTCTCTGATTATTCTGTTGTTAATATGTTCAATTTTGGCGATAGTTCTGGTTTTTCTTAAAATCAATTTCATGTCCCGTGGCTTTAAAGTGTTGGAACAGGGATGAAGTTTGTTCTCCCTTTCTGAGTGAGTTCCTGTGCTCTTCAATGCATGCACTTATTCTTCTGTTGGTCTGTCCAATGTATGTGGTGGGGCAGGTGGTGCATTGGATTTCGTATACTCCTTGGTTTTCTAACCCAATTATGTCTTTGGGGTTTCTTAGGATGGTGGATATTTTTCTGTCTGTGTAGAATGCTGTTTTGATGTTGTGTTTTTGGAGGATCTTGCTGATTCTGTCTGTGGTGCCTTTTAAGTATGGGAGGAGGGCTTTGCCATTTTCTTGTTCTCTGTCTTGGGTTTTTGTGGGTGTCTCTCTTCGGATTAAGTTGGTAATCATGTTTCTTTGGAATCCGTTGGCTGTTAGTACATTAGTGAGAGTGTGTAGTTCAGTTTTTAGGTGTTGTTCGTCAGCTAGGTGTTTTGTTCTGGAGATGAGTGTCTTGGCTACGGAGTTGATCTGTGCTGGGTGGTGGTGTGATAGTGGTTTGTGTGTGGTTTTTTATGGTAGATAGTGTGTCCTAGGGAGCCGTTGGATTTCTTGTAGACTAAGACGTCAAGGAAGGGAAGTTGATTATTAGCTTCTGTTTCCATGGTGATTTGTATTTTGGGGTGTAAGCTATTGAGGTGTGTGAGGAAGTCATCCAGTTTTTCTTTGCCGTGTGGCCAGATTACGAAGATGTCATCTACGTATCTGAGCCAGAGTTTGGGTTTGTGGTTGGATTTTTCTAGAGCGAGGGTTTCAAAGTGTTCCATGTAGAGGTTTGCGATGACAGGTGAAAGGGGTGATCCCATGGGTGCTCCTTCCATTTGTTTGTATCTTTGTCCATTGTAGATGAAGTATGTGTTTGATAGGCAGTGGTTGGTCAGATCTAGGATGTGTTTTGGGGGCTTGTATTTATTTAGGATAGCTGTCAAGGCTTCTTTGATTGGCACTTGGGTGAAGAGGGATACGACATCGAAGCTCACAAGTAGGTCACAGGGCTGTAAGTTTAGTTTACTTATGATCTCTATGAATTGGAATGAGTTTTGTACGTGTGAGGTGATGGAATTTGCATAAGGCTGTAGTTGTTTGGCAAGAAATTTGGCTAGATTTTGTAGAGGTGAGCCTATGGAGCTGACTATGGGTCTGAGTGGGGTTCCTTCTTTGTGTATCTTGGGAAGACCATAGAGCTTAGGACATCTGGATGATTTTTCTCTGGGAATGATTGTTTGCTGGATCTCTTCACTGATGGGGGTGGCTTTTATTTTGGATTTTGTGTTTTTTTCCAGGTAGGTGGTGGCATCTGTCTTGAGGAGTTTGTATGTGGAGTCTCAGAGTAGGTTGGATAATTTGGTATGGTAGTCAGATGAATTCATTACCACTGTGGCGTTGCCTTTGTCTGCTGGCAGAATGATTATGCTGGTGTCTCTTTTTTAGGTTAAGTAGTGCTGTCTGTTCCTCTTTGGGTAAGTTGCTTTTGGGTGGTTTGCTGGTGCAGAGGATGTTGGTAACTTCGAGTCTGATTTTGTTGGCGTTGTCAGGGTTAATTTTGGTCAGGCTGGATTCGACTCCGCATATAAACATATGTGTGTGTGTGTGTGTGTTTGTATCCATTGTTGGTAGTATTATATATTTAGATTTACTAGTAATTGCTGAGTTTTTTAAAAAAAACAACTTAAGAAATGTCAAGAAATGTAAATCTCAAAGCCTTCTGATTGTTTTTATCAAATGCATCTTCATTACTATCGCTTACTACTATAGATATTTAGCATGCAATGAAAGGATAAATGTTTCCTCTAAGCTTCCTAGTAGATCTCCATGGAATTAGCAGTAAATGTCAACAATAGTCTGATTTCTGACATTTACTTTAACAAATACGCATGTAGAAAAAAAATAAAAAAGGATTCATGTAACATGTATGGAGATGTGGGATTGTTATCAATGCTATGATATACATTAATCAATATAACATATTTCTTATCAGTAGTAGTTGCCCAAGGCAGATCTCTATTTTCCAATAAAAATGGCCAAGCTGATCCCCTGCCATAACTTTCTTTCAACTTATTATTTGCCTTTTATCAAATCCTCAGATAATTTCATCTTTATCATGTTATACTTCGCGTGTATAATGATTAGATGATTAGATAATGCATCAGACATACAATAGAATAGAACTTGCAAAGAAAATCCATAAAACCTAGGGAGATTCTCAAATTATGGGTACTTCTAGATTGTACTTTTCTTATACATTTGTGTAATTATGCAAGGAGGAATCCAGATGTCCTCATTTATTTGTCAATTTTCAATATCTCCCCATATTTTTTCCATTAAATCATAAAAATTCCACAAAGAGGAAAAGATAAATTTCTTATATAAGCTATCCAATTTCAAATGTCCTGAATCGGTATTTTAGAACTATAGCAGGAAATAGGCTAGACTTACATAACAACTGATTCTGCTCAAGGCAATCCCTAAAGATACATATTTATAACAAAAGGCCATCTCTCGAAAAACAAACTGTGCAAAATATTACTCTGAAATACAGTAATTGTGGCAAAGTGCTAAGTTATTATAAATCATTGTAAATATGAAATCTCAAATTGATAGACAGTTGAGACAATGCATACTAGTGTGCATTTTAATTACATTTACTTCTAGGTACAGTATTTTAACTATTGTTCACAATTTTATTTTTTTATTTCAGTGTATTGTAAGCTACTCTGCGAAAATTTGGTTTTGAAAGGTCACATATAAACAAATTAGGAAAATACAGTGCAAAAGTGGATTGCCTTATTTTCATTAGACTGAACAAAAACAGGATGTCACCCCAGCAACCTCTGAGCTTAGTTGGAAAAATAACACTGTATGTTATGTTCATTATAGACTATCATTTCCCTCATTATTACCTTAATTAAGGCTACACAGTGTGAATACTTGTTTTAAATGTGGTATATGATGCAGTAGGTCTAACATCTTCACTCAAAATTATATTCTTCTGGAAAATCTGTCTTAGAACCTTAGAATGGATCTTGAATCTATGGGAACTTTTTATTAAGGTTCCAAATTGCATATAGGAGCATGGCATTTAGTCAAAAGAAGATCAGTATTTCCATATTGAGCGCTACATTTAATGTAAATAAGGAAGCTCTTTAATTGTCAAAAGTTGTATTTAAATTTTCTGCCACTTTAAGGATGGAAACACAGTATCCTCCCCTAAATAGGGAAAATCAGAACAGCCTGATCCTGCTCACATATACAACATAGTCTCACCCACCTTGTATCAGCACCCTATCATCTATAAGTCATCCAAAAAAAATGAAGTACAGTTTACTGTAAGGTTACCCATCTCTTATATATATATATATATAGAGAGAGAGAGAGATAGGTGATCAAAAAGGCAATCTTATATGATTGGTATATACTGGCATCACCATTTTCCAGTGGTTCTTCAAAATCACTGTAATTGTTCATGGATTTCTACATTCCAGATGTTGTCTATCTAACACCTTGATCTTAAATCTACTTTTTAAAATCTGTCACTTGATTCACTGATGTAAAACCTAATAGGTTTCCATGAGCAACTTCGATAGTACTGTGTTTTATGAAATACTGTCACCATCTATTATATTCAAAAGGAATTTGGCTCCAAGCTTCACCAAAATGACAGTCATAACAATACCTAGCTCATAATCCTTCTTGCACTTCAGATTAAAACACACAGTGGATTTCAATTTGTATATACTATGATCTTGTGGTGTCTCACTCTAGCTTATTCTAAGAAGCTAAATTGTTCTGACAGACTTTGAAGATGTGATCTTGTCTGACTGTAGCTTTGTATTCAATTTGCATACATACACTTACCTGAGTGGAAGTGCCTCCTTCTTCCTCAGGTTGGCTCAAGATAAATTCCTCCATCACAGGTTCACGTGTATTCATTACCTCTGTCATGCTGGAAAAAATCAGAACAGGCTACTGAAAATGTAAAAGACAGGTCAAAATCTCATAACATATTTTAATTTTCTTATCCATATGCCAGACAAAGCACACTATGACTTATGTATTAATAAACCAGGCTAGTATGCCTGGGCATCTATTTGTAGCATAATTCATATTAGTTGGATTATTTTAACTGTGTTCATGAATTTGCAGGAAAAAATAGAATTATCTGCACCACAACTTTCAAGTTAAATCTTTCCATGTCAATAGCGATTCTTCTCTCTGCCTTATTTCAGAACAAGTCAGAAAAAATAGTGAGACATTAAACCAAAAACAGCTCAGAAAAAATGGATGGTGATTCCCTATGACTCAATACATATTTTGTTCTTTTTCTGAGGTTGCAGAAATGAAGTTGACTTGGAAAGGACACAACTGATACAGAAGTGAAATATGATGAATGGTTGAAGGAGCTAGGTATGTCTAGCTTATGGAACAGAAGGATTAGGGTGGACATGATAACTCAGGGAAAGGGCGGTATATAAATGCAATAAAATAAAAATAAATAAATAAATAACTATCTTCCAGTATTTGAGGGGCTGTCACAGAGAAGAGGGGATTGACTTATTCTCCAAGAGGGCAGGACAAGAAGTAAAGGGTGAAAGCTTGTTAAAGAGAAATCCAACCTAGAAGGCAGGAGAAATTTTTTGACACTGAGAATAGTTGCTCAATGAAACAGCTCCCCCTCCCCACAGAGTTGTGGGTTGTCCATCACTGGAGGTTTTCAAAAATAGACTGGACAACCATTTGACTGGAATGGTATAAGATCTCCTGCCTTGATCAGGGGGCTGGACTGGAAGACTTCTGAGGTTCCTTCCACTCCTATAATTCTATGTTCTGTATTCTGTCTTCTACTGCTTTAAATGAGGACAAACTTCCAAGGACAAACTTCAGAGCAGAACGAATCAAAATTATTGTCTACAATGAGATGCTGTCTGCTTCAATCATTTGCAGTGAGACCAGTCCCTAAAGAAAATAACTATTATAATTAGAAAGTTAACATACTCTGCCTGGGAAAATGTAGAAAATGACATAACATACGTTGAAATGCCTCACCCTTGTGGCTGATGAAATTAGATCATTAACCCTCTCTCCATAAATTGCACATAAGGGGAATGGATTTTGTGGCATCAGGTGACAGGGGAAATTGGACATTTGCATGAACTAAAAAGTAGAAAGTATGTGGCAAGAATCGATGGAAATGGATGAAATATCCACTCTGATTCCACACTGCAATGCTTTCTCAAGGAAAGAGCAGAAAGCAAGAGCAGATGACATTTGCAGAAGCAGTGAAGCTTAACTATCTAAGCCTCTTTTGAAAAAAAGATAGCGCAGAAATAAAATAACTATAAAAATGCAGAGATGTTCTTCCATGCAGGTGAACAATATTAAATGCTTTAAGAGCATGTTGCCAGTTGTTTGTAGTTAACAGCCAGTCACTAGGACAGAATGGGAACTGAAACTATTCTGATGTCCTTATTCAATATCAATATCATTTCCATTAGAATTTGAGTTCTCTGTGTCGTGTAGCAACAAGAGAAAATAGGAAATCCAGTATGTAATGGATAGGATAGGATAGGATGGGATGGGATAGGGTAGGGTAGGGTAGGGTAGGGTAGGGTAGGGTAGAGTATTTTTATTTATTTATTTATTTTAATTCCATTTATATCCCGCCCTTCTCCAAAGACTCAGGGCGGCTTACAAGCTTAGCAATAGCCTTCATCCTATGTATATGCCTGCTTATTAGGGCTTTCATACACCCCCCAAGCGGCATTATTACAAAGTCAGCTTATTGCCCCCAACAATCTGGGTCCTCATTTTACCTACCTCGGAAGGATGGAAGGCTGAGTCAACCTTGAGCCTGGTGGGATGCGAACCTGCAATAATTGCAGGCAGCTGGTGTTACTTAAGGAGGCATTAGCCCACTGCTCCACCAAGGCTCAGTAGAGTAGAGTGGAGTAGAGTAGAGTAGAGTAGAGTAGAGTAGAGTACAGTAGAGTACAGTAGAATAGAATAGAATCTTTATTGTCACTTTAAATGTACACTAATCATACATTAAAATGAAAATTCATTGCATTCAGCTCTCCAAAATATACCATTATGCATATGTGCATACACACACAAACATATATGACACAAAGAAACATCACAGTCTAATTCAAATGTATACATGGTGAAAAAAAAAGAATCCTGAAAATTTACAAGACAGATGGCATACACAGATCGTTATATGTTGGCATACATCAAATTGTTTCTTCTTCAAGAAGGGCTTTGGTTTGAAGAGACTTTGGGTCATTGGCCCCTCTCCCAAAGTTTGAGCCATAGGCTTAGCATGTGATGGAACCATAGTTTTGACAGTCCATAGAAATGTCTGTCATGACTTTGCCATTCTGGCCCATTTACTGCTATCTTTGCTCAGGAGTTATATTCCTGCTTGGAAAATATCTCACAACCATAACAATGAAGCTGTGATGATGAAGGAACCCATATTTTCAGAGTGAACTTTTCTTTATTCACTTCAGACTATGACCACATCTCTTCCTTTTTTTAGAACCAGTGATTTGAAAAATTAGAGCTGTTGCCGGCTTGTTGATGCAAGGCATAAATAACTATTCTATAGCCTCTTAATTAGGAGATATATTAAGAGATTTAAGACAATATATGCAGTCTTAAGGATAATAGAGACTAGATTGCTGTCAGCTTGGAGCCTTGCCTTTTACTTTCACAAAAACCACTGACTATCTTATTCACTGAAGATTCAGCACAATTTGCCATTAAAAACAGACATGCCAAATCATTGTTGCACAAATGACCAGCAGACATGGGCATCAACTTCTCCCTCCGAAAGCATGCAAACAATGTATGATATAAACTGGCTTGAATGTACATTAAATTTTCCATTCAAAAGCATCAGTCACCGTATGTCCATCCACAGTGAACTGCAAGGACTTGCCCAAAGAACCTAACCCAGGGCTTTTCAACCAGTGGTATGGGTACCACCTGTGGTACATTGGCACCTGGCAGGTGGTACGCGACCATCCTAGAAAAGTAGTAGCAGGGGAGGGGAATGAGCTGAACTGGTGGCAGCACTGCACAAACCTGAGTGAGAGATGGCTGGAGCTGCAGGGCTGTCAGGGCTCAGTGGAAGCACCAGGATCAGCGCCAGGCTCCAGATGGAGCTTGGCATTGATCCCGGTGCTTCTGCTGAGCCCAGAAGAAGCGCCAATCATCTGGAATGTTGCAGCATCTCCAGGGTCTTGTGATTTCCATTCAGATGCTTGGCAACTGATTCATATTTATGATGGTCACAGTGTCCCAGGGTCATGTGAAGTGACCAAACCTGCTGCAACCACCCAGCAGAGGGGGGGAATAAAAACCAAACACCCCCCCACCCCACCCCCACTGCCAATCCTCAACAGAAATGTTCACAACACTGAAAACCTCAGACAGGAGGAAGAGCGCTGCCGGGTGGGCAGGCAGGTGTCTTGCTCAGCTGTGGCTTGGGGGGCACTTTTTTCAGTGCCATTGTAACTTCAAACAGTCACTAAGCAAACTGTTGTAAGTCGAGGACTACCTGTACATCACTTTTTTCCTCTTTTTTTCTTGTCATCAAGTTTTTGACACCTTGCTAGGTGATTGGTGGTACTCGGATGTTGCCATATCCTAAAAGTGGTACAATGGGTGAAAAGGTTGAAAAGCCCTGACCTAACCTACTGAAGTATCTTTTATTCAGTAATATGGACTGGCTTGTTCAACCCAGATGCCAACAATATATAAAACTCATTTTAGGAATGGATTAAGATACTTTCTTTTTTTTCCTGAACCAAACCAAGTATTTGCATACTGACAAAGACTAGCACAAGTGGTAGGTTAATAGGGTCCTTTCTTTCCTACAAACTACATTTGTAATGCAATCAGCATGTAGTGCAGCCTACCGAGGGCAACAACCTAGATCTAAATCTAAGGAGCAAGCTTCTTTCATCCTCTTGACAAAAAGCAGGAATTGGCAGATGAGTACATCATTAACAACTAAGCATCTGAGCTGGGGTAAATAAGGGGAAGAGAATGGCATAATGACGATTACATTTACCTTCTAAGGACATGAATGGATTTGTCTCCTGAAAAATCTATGCTTGTTGCCAATGTTCGCTCTGGGGAGGAAGTGTGCCAATTGCGTCAATCACGTAGTGCATCTGAAAAAGACAATATTGGAATGAATCAGAGAATGTGGCAGAAGTGACAAAGCTGGAAGAATGGGCATAATGAACCTAAGATAAAAAGAGAACGAGAGGAAGCAGGCGGCTCCACACTGAAAATTCTACAAAATTCTAAAAGAAAATGCAAGACAAATTTGTATATATGGTAGATAGACCTATGCAGTTGCTGATGCTCGGCTTTCCTTCTACAACCATGAAATCTGCCACTGTTTCTCCTCTGAGGAATCTTACTCAAAATGCAATATTCAACTCATTTGGTGAAAAAATCTGACTAAGGCGTGAACCTATGTAGCTTTCACTGTTATTTCAACTCAGGATCAGTAACTATGGATAATATGAGACCTAGAAGGTTTACTATATTTACCAGAAAGAAAGATGTCTTGCTTTGTCAAATATTTTTTTTTATTTAATACTCAGGGGTCATCTTAGATTTGCTGCAAATATGGCAAATGTTCCATTTTGGGGGAGGGAGGGTGGGGGGAAGTGTTCAGATTCATCTTTTTTTAGTAAATACATTAAAAGTAAATCTGAGTTATGTCATCCTCATAATAAACAAAGGCAGCATTGTGATCCATTTCTGTTGAAAGTGGGATTTCTTGAATTTACTGAGAATTTTATTTCATTTTTAATATTTACGACTAGAATAGCTCTCCTACCAGTTAACACTTTAAAGTCACACAAAACACTTTCTTCTGAAAATGCATAAAGTAACATCAAGGCAGAAAGAAAAACTTAGGAAAAAGACTTAAACAAACATTATCAAACAGAGGTAATGAATAAGTATAAACAGACACTAAAGTTCCCACTTCAGAAGTAGAGTTCCAGCCTCTAGCATGATCCTTCTTTATTAGAATGCCCAGAGACACAGTTAGAAACAGAAAAGGGACTGCGGCTGTGAATGTTTTCATCTGACTGGAAAAAAGGCAAAAGTGGGAGAGACCAAATAAGATACTGGGGGTGAGGAAGGTGGTAGAGATTTTAATATCACCAGATTGCCTTCTGGGAGAGGGATATTGGTAAATGGCTCAGCCCACAATGCTACCCATTTTCTCAAAGAACCTATGACTTGCTCCTCAAATTATAACTATCCAAACTAAGTTTACTGAAAAAAGTAGATAACCTAAGAAAGGTTATCTGAAACCTAAAAGATGGCATAGATATTTGCATGTTCACTAATAGGAGTGCCTGCAGATTTTACTCCGCTAGTCATTGCCAACTACAGTGGCCATTGAACCAGTGCTGTCCGAAGACATTTCTACAGTAATGTGGCCAGCATGGCATTGCGGAGCACTGTTTCCTTCCAACCGAAGTGGTACCTATTTATCTACTAGCATTTGCATGCTTTTGACCTGCTAGATGAACAGGCGCTAGGTGAAGATGGGCGATCACCTTGTCGCATGATACTTCGGTCTCGAACCCGGGCTGTTGGCTTTCCAGCTGGCCAGCCCAGCATTTTAACCACTGAGCCACTGCACTGCCCATATTCATGAATGAGATTGGAAAAAAACCCTCCCTTCTTCAGATGGTATTCTAATAGAATAGAAGCTCTTTCTTCCCCAAATATTGCTGGCTCTTCTGTTTATGAAACTAAATTCTTTCATACCTTCTTCAGTTTCTCCCAATAGAACCTGCCTAATCTAACCTGAGTTTGTCCTGCACAAATTCACAAATCCCCTTGCTTTTCTGACCAATTTCCAGTCCAAAACAAAAAGCAAAGAGATTGTCTCTTTTCTTACTCTAGTTTTCTTTAAGATGGATGAAGAGCTTCATAGTGCGATGCAAACTTGGAGATGGAAATGAATGCTGTATTTTATTTGGGCAATAAAGGACCACCTCTCAATAGAGCCTTGGTGGAGCAGTGGGCTAATGCCTCCTTAAGTAACACCAGCTGCCTGCAATTATTGCAGGTTCGCATCCCACCAGGCTCAAGGTTGACTCAGCCTTCCATCCTTCCGAGGTAGGTAAAATGAGGACCCAGATTGTTGGGGGCAATAAGCTGACTTTGTAATAATGCCGCTTGGGGGGGGGAAAGCCCTAATAAGCAGGCATATACATAGAATGAAGGCTATTGCTAAGCACATTGATTTGTGCTTAGATTGTAAGCTGCCCTGAGTCTTCAGAGAAGGGCGGGATATAAATGGGATTAAAATAAAAAAAATAGTTTCTCTCAAGGCTAGAGCTCAACAAGAGTTTGCGTTGAGGTGCACAGATTTTATGATTCTCCTGACAGACAAGAGAAAGGGAGAAGTTGAGAATCACATGAGAGATTATTGAAAGATCAACCTTACAGATAAAACCATAACTTTTTATAACTTGGGACTTATGGACAGCCAACTAGAAGAGAATTATGAAAGATTTATTTTGAATATGGTAACTGCAGCAAGATTATTATAGGCACAAAAATGGAAAAATTCTGGAATTGAAATGGTTTGTAAAGATTATGGAACTGGTGTCAGGCAGATAGAGTTTGATTAAACACTCTGCCCATTAGACCACAGCTTCCCTCCAGCTATCATGTTGCTTATTAATAGCCATCAAACAAGCCACTGTACACACACACACACACACACACACACACACACACACACACATAAATGTTTGTACTAGTAAAAGGACTTAAAAAATTATGAAAGATAGTAAACATCAGGGTCCAACACAGGGTCCAGACTATCCTTTCCCACTCAAGGAATCTTTAATAAAAATATTTTATGCCAGCCATAGCCATTTCTCTAGCGTTGAAAAAGGTGTCTTTATTGAAATGAATAGCAGTAGTGTGCAAGTCGCATGCCTTACAGTAACTTGGATCATAGCCACAGAAGTTTAACAAACCTTCTTATTTAGGTTTTAACAAACCTTTCAGTCATAATGTAGAATAGTAGATTAATCAGGCAATGATTTCATTCAAAAATAACAATTAGGAAAGAAATGTCCCTTATCTTTCAGTACTGATTTTCTGAAAAGATCCTGGATCATTACAATTAAATAGATTCTAATGCTCCACAATTACCTCTGTATTTACCAGCCAACTCTGTTTTCATAGAATATAGAACATAGAATCATATTATTTGTTATTATAAATCTGTATAAAACTTGGCTTTTATTCTGTTCCAGAATTCAACTGAAATCTCTAGGCATTTTTATCCTTCTTGTCTTCCTGCTTTGTCCAATTTGCTTATATTTATGGTAATAATAAATTGAGATATAATGTCTAAATGAGGAATGATAAAATATATTGCTTAAAAAGAATAGAAAGTCTTTTTGTCCTCTAAACCACTGTTCATGATACTAACATCCATTTAAATGCTTGAACCAGGCCATTCTTACATTGTTTTAGAAGCAAAATTGTATCCATTGCAAAAATAATTATAGTAATAAAGCGCAATCTGTCAGACAAGACTGTATTGCCCAGAGGATTTAATGTATGATTTCCTTCCTTCCTTCCTTCCTTCCTTCCTTCCTTCCTTCCTTCCTTCCTTCCTTCCTTCCTTCCTTCCTTCCTTCCTTCCTTCCTTCCTTCCTTCTTATATAAGTCTAAAAATCAAGTTTTAATCAGATCCATACAACAATTAATATGATACTGAGATAAAACAGTTTTAAATATAGGAAGCTATCTTAATCAAAGTTAGATCTATTAATCAATACTGATTGCTTGGGATTTATCTCCCACAGATGCCTACTTATCTGGAGCAAATGTGTAATATAGCATTTTATCCAGATATTGTAATATCTAGTTCATATATGTGATATAGTTCACTTGCCAACATATTATTATGTTTTTGTTTTTTTAATTTGTATGTTTAGTTTTTCAAGCTATATTTAGATTGCTGTTTCTCTATTGTGTTATGTGTATTTCAAGCTAAGATCTACTAATTTACCAATGAGAATACTAATTGGAATTACAGAACTTGTTTGCAACATTTTCCCCCTGACTGAACCATTGGTCCAGATGAGTGAACAGGCTGGCTGAAAAACAGCCTTTGAATTCCTGGATTCCCAAGACAACAGCCTGGATTCCAAATTAACCAGAACATTTTGAAGACTTCCTGTAATCACCCAAACCTATTTTCCAGACACAATATTTCTCCAATATAATATTTGCACAATGGAACCAATGCAAAACTCTGAGCAAAATATGGAGCTGTCCTGAAGTCTAGATTCTTATAGCCATAGCCAACTGTTCATCTAACTTCTGCATTTTATAGTTCCCATATAAACATATAACTTGTATACAATTTTTTATTTTGCTATATGAACAGAAGAAAATTATACTGGATACAAGTACTGTATAATCCATTTAGGTCAACTAGATCCTACCACAAGCATAACCAAAAAGGCAGTGTCATTCTGTTGTTTTCCCCAGTGGTTAATTTTTAGTGCCATTGTGGTACTGTAGTTTTATAACCCCGTGAATTGATTCCTAAAATGATAGCTATCATCACATCATGTGGCATTGCATTTCATTTGTTTATGCCATGCTTTGCAACTATGAAGTTATTCCTGCTATCTGGATAGGAAGATCTATTCCAGAATATTTTTAACAGTAGATTCAGCTAGCTGTATACAGTGGCTTTTTAATGGAGAATAAAATATATGATTACCTCCAGCATTACCCTGCCTACCACAACTTAGTCATTCATAATATCACTTGAAGTGCTGTTCTCAATTCCAGGAACATTTGATCTTTCAGTATGGTGACAAATCACCACTCCTCTGACTCACAGCTTAGATGCCTCGAGCTAATAATTCCTCTCTATATAATGTGCATATAGTTTCATATAATATCCTACCAATTGCTTTACAGAAAGGGATGGAGACATGTAGCATATCTCGTTGAGAGGTTATAAGTTTGGAGCAATAACTGAAACTTGCACACTGTCACAAGTAAATATTAAATATTGTTCAGATTATCCAAGATAAGGAAAAACAACAACAAAACAACAACTACACTATTTCATACATTCATTTGCTTATTCTCCAACTTGTCATATGCCCTGGAACAGTTCGTGTTTTGTAGAGTGTTTTTTTTTAAAAAAAGGAATGTATTTCAAAGCCAGTCAAAAGGTTAATCCTTGACATACAGTATCCAGGTAAGATTAGAAAAGATTCCTATCTAAATGCCTGAAGAATCTTCACATGTACTGTAACTTTTACTATCTCAGGTGATCTTCAGGAGTGGGGGTGGGGTCGGGAAATGCTAAAAAATTTCAAACCCATACAATTATGTGTCCACATAAACTAGGTTTTTTCAATTTTCTGCTTTCTAATAATAATTGATATGCCACTTGACTCCCAGTGACTTTGTGTGACCTAATTTACCCTAAATAAATGGAAAGCTATTCCCGTGTCTTGTTCAGTGGATTATGATAGGCAGGAGCGGACAATTGATCCTTATTACAAGTCCCATTGTCTTATATATAAAGCAAAGAAAGATGATAGATAGATAGACAGACAGATATAATTTAAACATTAAGCAATTTTAATGGTAATTTTAAACAACTTTTAAAATATTAAAAATAAACTTAAGATTTGCACCAATAGAAGGACTTCAATTAACCAACATTTTACATTTTGTCCAAACTTAATAAAAAGGCCAGATCTTGAAGTTGGCTAATGTTTGATTATCAAAGATTTTCCGATTTGGCTATTATGATTTACAAAGGGAGGAAGAAAGGGAACTCTATGAGCAAAAGCCACATATCTGGACTTTTTTAGTGACTTTCTGAATGTGGACAACAAGTCACATATAACAGCAGTATTCAAGGAGCTCAAGACAATAGATACCAATGTTATCACAATTTCTTCCTATACCACATTTTTAGGTTAGGTAAAATAATTCAAGATATACCTGCCATTCTCATGGTGGAATATGATTTCATAGAATAATAGGGTTGGAAGAAGGCATTTAAACCATCAATTGTAATCTCATGGGGTGTATAGAAATCCAAAGTTAAAAAAAGAATCCCAGATTGTTGGCTCTCTACCTTCCATTTCATTACATCCAGGAAAGGAAATTTCTAGGTAATTAGTTCCACTGTTGAACTCAATCAGAATAGACCGTGAAGGGAAGTTAGAGGTCTTTGAGTCCAGCCCCCTGCTCAAGCAGGAGAACCTATACCATTTCAGACAAGTGACTGTCCAGCCTCTTCTTAAAAACCTCCAGGGATGGAGTGCCCACAATTTCTGGAGGCAAGCTGTTCCACTGGTTAACTGTCCTCACTGTTAGGAGATTTCTCCTTAGTTCCAGGTTGCTTCTCTCCTTGATTAGCTTCCATCCATCGTTTCCTGTATTCCCTTCTGGTGTTTTGCAAAATAAATTGACTTCCTCTTCTTTGTGGCAGTCCCTCAAATACTGGAATACTACTATCATGTCATCCCGAGTCCTTGTTTTCTCTAGACTATCATACTCATTCCTGCAACCATTCTTCATATATTTTAGCAACTTCTCTTGTTATTAGGAATTCTTTTTCCAAATAATCAAAATCTGTCTTCCTGTAGCTTCATGAGTCCATGTTCTGATAGAAACAGGAGCATTTAGGCTACTTAATCCTAACCTTGATCTTCTTCATCCCATTTGAATACTCTTTCCTCTCTAATGCAATGGCTCTTAAGGCACAACAAGATTAATCTGACGTTGGGTCTAATAGTATGGCAGTTTTTATGTACTGTTGATTCAAAACATCCTGTGCAGTTGCACTCTCAGTTCTTTACATTTTTGGCAGAAATATTCTCTTTCTTTCCTAGTAGCCAAGCCAGGAAATGTTAATGGCAGAGAAAGAGAGAGAGAGAGAGAGAGAGAGAGAGAGAGAGAGAGAGAGAGAGAGAGAGAGAGAGAGAGAGAGAGAGAGAGAGAGAATCGTCAAAGAGAGAAGGAAAAAGAGGAGAGAGGAGAGAAAGAAAAGGGCAGTGGACAAAACTCATTTCTGCTTAACGATGGTGCTTTTGAATTCCACACTGATATCAAGGAAAAACATTGGTGTCTTTGCCATGTTACGTGATCCACCAAAGAGAAATGCACTCATGTATGCAGATCTTTCTGAAAACCACCTACTGCTTTTCGGATTTAAGTATTTTCTTTTTTCTTCTCTCCGGTTCTCCACCCCCCCCTTCTCCTAAGCAACTGAAGAAAGCAAGATATGTCAGAGACTACAAATCAGACAATTCCATCCTGTTCTTTCTTTCCAGGAGCCAAGGTTGCCTCTTCCCACCCACGCTCTACTACTTGAGCTATTAGGCTGCTCCACAGGGTTAGAGCTGCTTTCCTCTTCACATATGTAAAGATTAGTTATAGGGAGGTTATTTTCTTCTCAAAGGCAACAAAATAGACAGAGTCCAGAAGATTCAGACATGTGTGAAAGGTGGTTCAAGAGAAAAAAAGGTATGGAAAGGTGTTTTTTTTTAATAAAACCATTTCTGCACTTATGTTCCACTCTTCTGGAGTCTGAAAATACCTCCAGGTAATACAGTATCATATTTTCAGCTGCAGAGAAAAACAGGAGAGGCTTTCTTTTTTAATACTTCATAAATACAAATCTAGCAACTACACACCTCATAGCAGTACCTGATTTCTTTCTCTATTTCGCTCTCAAAAAACATAAGTCTTACATATGTCCAATAATCTTTAATAGGGCAATTTTTTACTGCATTCTTTTCAAAAGTTACACTTTCCATTTGAAAAGTAAACCAACTTATATTACAAAAACCCATTGTTTTGGAAGTTCCAAGTATGTAGTCGAACAACATATACTGTGATCTAGATCTGACTAAGTCAGCAGAATTAACAATTCATTCTTCAGTCTTTCACTCTGCAAAACTGGGACCATGGCACAGGTCTTCAGAATGAGGATCTACTCTAGAATTTGTTTAAATAAAATATGTTCTTAGGTCTAATATTTTAATTTTAATATTGTTTAAAATTCTTTAACATAACTATGTTTGTGACTAAATGGAGGACTAAAGTACAATAATAATATTTAATAGGTAGAATTATGAGTGCTGTAACATAATCACTGGATTGCTTGGTTTTGATTTGGTTGAAAAGATCAATATTGTTGTGAAACAGTCAAAGAAGGAAGATCACAGAACATATTTACTGAATGATGAAATTTATTTATGATTTGTTGTTGTTAGTTGCGAAGTTGTGTCTGACCCATTGTGACCCCATGGACAATGTTCCTACAGGCCTTCTTGTCCTCTACCATCTTCTGGAGTCCATTTAAGCTCACGCCTACTGCTTCAGTGACTCCATCCAGCCACTTCATTCTCTGTTGTCCCCTTCTTCTATTGCCCTCAATCTTTCCCAGCATTAGGCTCTTCTCCAGTGAGTCCTTCCTTCTCATTAGGTGGCCAAAGTATTTGAGTTTCAACTTCAGGATCTGGTCTTCTATATTACAGTAAATTCAACATGGCGGACGTGCGGGCGGTCGTGTGAGGCTTAGCTCTGCAGGTCCGAGAAGATAGGCGTCTTAGGAGCCCCTCAGGGTTTTTTCCTCTATGCCCTGGGTTGGGGGAAGTGTAGCGGCGATGATGCTGGCAGTTGGTCAAATCTTCTGCTAACTTCGCCGGCATTCCGCTGGGCTGCCGGTTTGTTACTTGCCGAGCTGGTTGTTGCGGAGTTACCTGCTATGTCGGGCGGTCCTTTCGGCTTCTTCGGCGGCGTTTGGAGTTCCCGGCGGCCGGCGGCGGCGGTGTTTCGGCGGCGACGGAGCTGTTTGCAAGCTGCTTTGGCCCGTTCTTTCTGGTCGGTCTGCCTCTGCTTCTGCCTGTATCGACGACGCTTTTGGTCCACCTTAATGGCGACAACGACGGTGGCGGCGGCGGCGTTGTTCCCGGGCCATTTTCTGGCCACTTTATCATCGACCGCGGTGGTCTGGCCTGCTTCTGCCGGACCGTTTGTCCCGCTACTGCCTGGGCCTTTTTGGCCCGCTTTCCATCGGCGGTGGCGGTGGCTTTCCCCGGATTGTTTGCGGCTTCGGCGGTGTTCCGGTGGTAACGGTGATCTCAAACCTCGTCCGGAGAGCAGGAGATTCAAGCAACCGAGACGAAAGCTGAGTTTCCAAAACGGTTTAATAAGCAAAAACAAACGATCTTCAAACGGAACAAAGCCAGCGTTGGCTGCTACCCGCATCCAACGCTGTTAAATACACATTGCATGTATACACCCACGCCCCACCCAACCGCACCCACTTCCGCCCATCCCCTACTTAACTCCCGTTTCTCCCAAACACCTTCTTTTGCGACACGCCCTGCCACCCGGCACCCTCTACCTCCCAGGTGAGTCTCCTCGCGAACGCTCGCCCCATCGCCGCTAGTCACCACCCCCACCCCCGTCCCTGAACCCGGCACCTTCCCTCCTGTCGAGAACACACCTCTGCCCTGCTGCCCGGCCCCCCCTCGCAAGCCTGGCAAGCCCCCAGTCCTTTCTTGTCGTAAACGGGCTCCGCTGCCGAAGGCCCCGCCCGCCAGCGCCGCAAGGGCCGAGTCACTATTCGGTTTGGGCCCATGGTCCTGCGAGGCCACCATAGCCGGCAGGACGAGGCTGAGCCCAGGACCCTGTGAGGCCACTGTAGCCGGCAGGGCGGGGCCGGGTCGCACGACGCGCGTGCGCACTGTCGGGGCTTCAGCCGGCTCGGCGGTCATGTGTGGAGGCCGTTGTCGCAGCTGTTGGGCGTTCTCCTGTTCCAGGCCGCCAGACACTCTCCCGGCCCGAGCAGGAGAAGGAGGAACAGAGGTAACCGGCGCCGGTGAGTGTCGCGCCCGTGGCGCCGCTGGGCGTCGAGCCCGCGGGGCGTGACAGGTGATGGCGGTGGCGGCGGCCATAGCGGTGCAGCGGTAGCGGCTCCGAGGATTCAGCGGTGGTGCTATGGCCGGTTCGCCTGTTCCCCGGTTTGTTCTGCCTGTTGCAGATGGGTTGGCACCCCCATTGTTCCTGGTGGTCCCGAAGGTTCCTGGGTTAGCCGGTTGACTCCGGTGGAGCCCAGTGGAGCCTTGTGGACCCAGGTCATTCCGAAGGACCCTGGAAGACCGGCGCTCCCCAGCACACTCGTTGTGATCTGGTTGGTGTTTCTGGATTTTGAGGGGGCTCCGGGGAACTTAATGGACTTGGGGGAGTCAATCTTTGTCGACCACAGTCTGGAAGGCCCTAATAATTATAGAACTGAGGGCCCATGGAGTGGTGGTCAGTTACAACCTCCAGGAATGGCGGAGCAGCGGGGGACTTGGCCGTTTGCAGACTTGACTATGATGGTTTGTTATCTGGTTTTATTTCTGCCTTTACAATCGACTGTGCATCGCCCTTTACACAATATCCCCAAAGGATTCAGAGAACTCTGGGTATTAGCCCTCGTGAGAGGGTGGCTTGAACTTACATCTGTTGCCCCTAGAGGTGAGAGCTCTATGGGGCATGCTATACCCAGAGCGGTTGCTCCAGACCACCATCCCCCTGAGAACTGGCTCTGCGGCCGTCGTGAGAGGACGGTGGTGGGCCTGCCCGGGGGGTTTACCCAGATGAGTGGCAGCGGCTGGACGGAGGCCTGGGACACCTATCTACCCTCTGAACAGATCCTCCTTACGGACTATTATCTATGGACTGCCTTCTATCCGGACTGCTTCTTATGCCTTCCTTTAAATATTCTTCCACGGACTTGTTCGCCCTCAGGGGTGCTCCCCCTTCCTGGGTGCGACCCGCCTTTCTAGCCAATTATAACCTCGAAGAAGGGCCCATTTATTGGGACCCTGAGAGTTGGCTGGGCACGGGTAGGGGCCTTCGACGTAGACCTAACAAGAGGCCCCTGATTATTTTCTTGTCCAAATTTTTTAGGGGGTTAGGGAGGCGGGAGGGTTCTTTTGGTTGTTTGGACAAGGGGGGCGGTCCAACAACCTCTGTTCAGGCCAGTGCCGATGTAGATCACAGGGGGGAGGAGCGGGGGTCGGTTGCCTCCGGGGCCTCAGGGCTGGTCGTGGGGTTACCCATTCCCACGACATCAGGGAATGGCAGCAGATGTAGGAGCAGAGGGCCGTATCGATCTCAGGGAAGGCCTCTCCGCTGCTTACAAGCGGTGGGGCACTCCGACCCTCTGGCTCGGCTCCAAGGTCCCGGGAGTGAGGGTGTGCAGCCTCCTGAGCTCCGGCTGGTGTACTTGAATGCCAGGTCTGTCGCTAATAAGGCTCCTCTCGTCCGCGACTTGGTCAAGGGTGAGCAGGCGGACCTGGCTTGCATCACGGAGACTTGGTTGGGCCCAGAGGGTGGGATTCCTCTGGTTGACATTTGCCCACCAGGTTTCTGGGTGCTACACCGGCCTCGGGCTCAGGGTAGGGGTGGGGGTGTGGCTGTTGTTATGAGGGAGACCTTGTGTCCGCGGGAGGCCACCCTTCCCCAGATAGTCGGGTGTGAGTCTCTCTTTTTGAGATGCGGTCCTGGTGCGCAGTTGGGCTTGCTGCTGGTGTACCTTTCGCCTAGTCACGCAGCAGCAGCCCTGCCTGAGCTTCTCGATGTCCTCTCTGGGTTGGTGGTTGAGTTCCCGAAACTTATAGTTTTGGGGGACTTCAACCTACCATCTCTGGGAGGATCATCTGAGTTGGCTCGGGAGTTCATGGCTTCCATGACGGCCATGGACCTGACGCAAGTAATTTTGGGACCGACTCATGAGGGAGGCCACACCCTTGACTTAGTTTTCTTATCTGGACGGTGGTTAGATGATCTTGGTGGGGGCTCCCCAATTGTTATGCCCCTGTCATGGACCGATCATCATCTCCTGCGGCTGGTCTTCCGTTTTGCCACCCCCCGCCGTGGGTGTGTGGAACCTATTAAATGGTACCGCCCCAGACTCTTAATGGATCCCCAGAGGTTCCAGGCGGCGCTGGGGTCCCCACCTGCCTCCCTTGCTCACAGCTCGGCAGATGCCTTAGTGGAAGCCTGGGAAAGGGCAGCCACTGAGGCTCTTGACCGAGTTGTTCCCCTGCGGCCCCTGATCCCGTCGAGCCCCATGGTTTTCCGTGGAGCTCCGGGAGATGAAGCGTCGGAGACGGGGCCTAGAGAGCGATTGGAGATCCAGCCGATCCGAATCCGATCGATTGCGACTAAGAACCTATACTAGGTCTTATCTCGCTGCGATAAGGGAGGCGAGGTCTAACCACTTCGCCACCCTTATCGCGTCCGCAGATAATCGCCCGGCCGCCCTGTTTAGGGTGACTCACTCCCTCCTAAATCAGGAGGTGAGGGAGGATCCCTTGCAGGGACGTGCCGAGGAGTTTAAACAGCATCTGTCGGACAAAATCGCTCGGATTCGGACCGGTCTGGACTCTGACTGGGCAGAGTCTGGCGATCAGGACACGGGCAGTCTTTTCGATACCACCTGGGATGAGTTTGATTCTGTGACTCCGGAGGAAGTGGACAGGATCATGGGGAGGCTGAGCACCACCACATGTTTATTGGACCCGTGCCCTTCCTGGCTGGTTTATGCAGCTAGGGAGAGGACACGCAGCTGGTTCCAGGCAGTTATATCGGCTTCTTTGAACGAGGGTAGCTTCCCCGCCGTCTTGAAAGAGGCGGTGGTGAGGCCCCTCCTCAAGAAGCCTGCCTTGGACCCAGCTGTATTGAATAACTTTCGTCCTGTCTCCAACCTTCGCTTTCTTGCGAAGGTTGTTGAGAGTGTGGTGGCACATCAGCTCCCTCTGGTCCTGGATGAAGCGGATTATCTAGACCCATACCAATCGGGTTTCAGGCCCGGGCACAGCACGGAGACGGCATTGGTCGCGCTGGTGAATGATCTCTGGAGGGCTCGGGACAGGGGGCATTCCTCTGTTCTGGTCCTATTAGACCTCTCAGCGGCTTTCAATACCATCGACCATGGTATCTTGCTGCGGCGTCTCAGGGGATTAGGAGTGGGAGGCACGGTCTAACAGTGGTTCTCCTCCTATCTCCAGGGACGTTCGCAGTCGGTATTGGCAGGAGGGCAGAGGTCGACCGCGAGGTCTCTCGTTTGTGGAGTTCCTCAGGGGTCAGTCCTCTCGCCTCTCCTGTTCAACATCTACATGAAACCGCTGGGTGAGATCATTCGTGGCTTTGGAGTTGGGTATCATCAGTATGCTGATGATACCCAACTTTTCCTTTTGACCCCAAACCACCCCAGTGATGCCCTCAACGTGATGTCCCGTTGCCTGGAGGTGGTTTGGGTCTGGATGGGGAGGAACAGACTTCAACTCAACCCCGACAAGACTGAGTGGCTTTGCATACCTTCATCCCGGGTTTATTCGGACATTCCACCTCTTGCTATGGGGGGTGAACTATTACCCCCCGTAGATAGGGCTCGCAACTTGGGAGTCCTCCTAGATTCACGGCTCACCCTGGAAGACCATATAGGAGCTGTGACTAGGGGGGCTTTTGCCCAGGTTCGCCTGGTGCACCAGTTGCGGCCCTATCTGAGCCGGGATGATTTATGCACGGTCACTCACGCGCTCGTGGCCTCTCGTCTGGACAAATTACAGGATACTAATTAAATACTGTAAAATTTAATTGTATTTTAAAATAGTATAGTATATTTTTAAATATGATATAAAATTGTTAAGTATTGAATTTATTCTAAAATTAACCTTATTTATTATAACATTGATTCAAAATTAAAATGCATGATGAATGCTGCTGCAAAATTCAACTTAGATATATGTAAAAGAATTTGTGCAACTGATTCTTATTGCAGATGAACAGTCTATTGTAACATGCTCCAGTCTAAGAGAATAACAGAATTGGAAGGGACCTTGGAGGTCATCTAGTCCAACCCCCTGCTCAAGCAGGATACCCTATACCATTTCAGACAAATGACTGTCCAATCTCTTCTTTAAAACCTCCAATATTGGAGCACCCACAACCTCTGCAGGCAAGATTCTGAATGTGTAGAGGGTGCAAACTGTTGTACAGTACTCTTAATTTCACAAGGTTAGCAAAACAATGTTTAGGATCATCTAACACAGATTAGAACCCTACATAGAAAAAGAGATGCCACATATTCAAGCCAGCTTTAGAAAAGGCCAAAGAACAGAACATTGTTTCTGATGCATGCTAGACAATTAAGAAAAAGTAGCAAAAAGAAGTAACTGTGTGCTTCATCATAGGAAAGCCTTTTGTGGAATGTGCTCAGAAAAATGGGAAACCTGGAACATCTCATTGTCTTAATTAAAACCTATATACAGGTCAGGAAGCACAATTTGGAGAGAATATCTTGATAGTGATTGGCTTCAGACTGGCAAAGGAGTGCAACGAGGTGTATATTCTCCTGTTACTTATTCAATTTATATGCCAAATGCATATTAAGGGAAGATGGTTTGGAAGAAGATGAGTATGGTTTTAAAATGGGACGAAGAAATATAAACAACCTGTGTGATGCTGATGATACTGCTCTGATAGCCAAACCCACAAAGGATCTGTACAATAAGCTCGTAATAAAAGTTAAGGAGCACAGTGAAAAAAATATATAAAGAAGACCAAACTAATGATAAGCAGGTAGAACAAATACCATAGTTACTTTTTTAGTAGCCACATCTCACTGCAGACTCGACTTGTATTCAGTTTGTAATCAACTATAACTTCAACTATAACTATATCTCTTTTGTACTACTTCCAGTCATACATCTTCCATCTTAAATTTGTGCACTTAAATTCTGATTCCTAAAATTTTTCTGATTCCTAAAAATTTTATTTTGTCTTTATTAATTTTATTTTTGATTTTTTCATACCACTTCTCTCAAAATCATTTTCAACATTTTCTTCTTTTAGTATATTTGACATCACATCTAGTTTTAGGTCATCTGAAGTTTTGACTAGCATTTCCCTCCATCTATTTATCTGACTAAGCAAAAATGTTGAAGAGGACTTTGTCCAGAATTAAAACCTATAAAAGTCCACTTGACACCTCTCTCTAATTTGATGAAGAAAATTTGATGAATACAGGTTTTTTTTTAACCATCTGTGGTTCAAACAGATGCATAGAATCAGGATCACATGAAGTATTAATATCACTTTATAAAACCCTGGTAAGACCACACCTGGAATACTGCAACCAATTTTGGTTACCATACTACAAAAATCATTGACTATGCTAAAACCTTTGATTGTGTGGATCACAACAAACTGTGGCAAGTTCTTAAAGAGATGGGAGTACCAGACCATCTTATTTGTCTCTTGAGAAACCTATATGTGGGCCAAGAAGCAACAGTGAGAACTGGACATGGAACCACTGATTGGTTCAAAATTGGGAAAGTAGTCCGGCAAAGCTGTATACTGTTGCCCTGCCTATTTAACTTATATGCAGAGCACATCATGAGAAAGGCAGGGCTAGATGAATCAAAAGTTGGAATTAAGATTGCCGGAAGAAATATCAACAACCTAAGATATGCAGATGATACCACTCTAATGGCAGAAAGTGAAGAAGAACTAAAGAGCCTCTTGTTGCGGGTGAAGAAGGAGAGTGCAAAAGTTGGCTTGAAACTGAACCTTAAGAAAACTAAGATCATGGCATCTGGCCCTCTCAATTCCTGGCAAATAGATGGGGAAGAAATGGAGGTAGTGACAGATTTTATTTTCCTGGGCTCCAAGATCACTGCAGATGGGGACTGTAGCCAAGAAATTAAAAGACGCTTGCTCCTGGGGAGGAAAGCCATGGCAAATCTAGACAGCACACTAAAAAGCAGAGACATCACCCTGTCAATGAAAGTGCGTATAGTCAAGGCTATGGTCTTCCCAGTTGCAATGTATGGCAGTGAAAGTTGGACCATAAGAAAGGCTGAGCGCCAAAGAATTGAGGGCTTTGAGCTATGGTGCTGGAGAAGACTCCTGCGAGTCCCTTGGACTGCAAGGTGATCAAACCAGTCAGTCCTAGAGGAGATCAACCCTGACTGCTCTTTAGAAGGCCAGATCCTGAAGTTGAAACTCAAATACTTTGGCCACCTAATGAGAAGGAAGGACTCACTGGAGAAGAGCCTAATGCTGGGAAAGATTGAGGGCAAGAGAAGAAGGGGACGACAGAGAATGAGGTGGCTGGATGGAGTCACTGAAGCAGTAGGCATGAGTTTATTTTATTGACTCCAGAAGATGGTAGAGGACAGGAAGGCCTGGAGGAACATTGTCCATAGGGTCACGATGGGTCGGACACGACTTCGCAGCTAACAACAACTACAAAAAAGATGTTGAGACCTTGGAAAAAGTTCAGAGAAGAGCAACTAAGATGATCAAAGGCATGGAGACTAAAACCTATGAAGAACAGCTGCAGGACTTGGGTTTGGCTAGTCTAAAGAAAAGAAGAAATAGGGGTGACATGATAGCAGTATTACAGTATCTGAAGGGCTGCCACAAAGAAGAGGGGGTCAAATTATTCTCCAAAGCACCAGAAGTCACTCATACCTAAGATGGGACTAGAACTCAGTCTCCTGATTTCTAGCCTGATACCCTAACCACTAGACAACTGGCTCTCTAAAACAAGGGCTAGTCCATCAGCATTATATATATGGTCCAAATAAAGAAACATTGAAGAAAGAATTGCATTCTACTACTGACCTCATGAAAATATAATAGATATGACAGCTATTGAAATAAAAGCAGAACAAAATAAAGAGAATATTGTAACTTAAATGCAGGATCATTGATTCACCTGAGCTAGCATCTGCTGTCTAATCTTATAATTTGAAAAAGGATTAATTACTAAATTCCAAATGTAAAACTAGAGACCATTGGCTAAGTTGATTAATGTTAATGGGATCTTAAAGTTGACTAATGTGAATGAGATTTGAAGTCCAAAATCAGTTAAGGGCCCAAAGCTGAGAAATATTCAGTTATGCAAATTCCTCCAAAACAAATATTATATTTGAACTGGGTGCAAGTTGTCTAATATTAGTTGAGGATAAAAAAGTGAAAGGAACTGAGAAGAAATGCATTGGCTTTTTTTTTTAGCTAACTGTCCTTGATAGGAAATTGGGGATGACTGAGCCTCTTATTAACAACTGGACATGACTTTTCTAAGCTCTTCCTCCACTCCCTGAACCAGCATAAACCTACATAATTTGTGTTGCCTCAAGAGAAGAATTCTGTTCTGAAATTCTGATTTATCTAAGGCAGCTTCTCATATGAAAAGGAAAGGGGAACATAATTTGTATGAACTTGCATTACATTTTCTGTATTTTAAGAGCGATGTATTCGTTGGTTGTGTCCACACATTAACTTTTATCAAGAAAGTGGCTAAATTGGGACATGTTATGTTTGGCTTAGGGTGCATAGGATTTTTATGAAAACCAAGCATGTTTTGCTATGTTCCTGGGTTGTGCTAACAATGTCAGTACCAGTATTAATTGTGTTTGTTGCATGAACACAGCCACTGAGTGCTACGTGTGTGTAGCTTAAATAGTACAATATTGTATATCCAAGGAAGCAGGGAAAAAGATGAAATGAAAAGATGGAAAGTTTCTCCATGTAAACCAAGAATAAACGATGGGCTCAGAATATTTATTATCTGTTGGCATAAGGGAAATGGAATTGAGTGTCTTGAAATAGAGTATGATAGGGCATGACAGAATCAGCTGCAAAACTGCAAGGCTCTTGTATCTCTACAGCTATGGAAAAGATTATTTGAGGCTGGTTACCTTGGCATGATAGAGCTAAATCACTAAACCCAACTGCCTGGCTAGATGCTTGTTTTCCATGAACATTATAAACCTTTCTTCCACATATTATTTATTTTCAGAGGAACTAGTCTTGCATTATTCTACAATACCCTCTTCAGTGTCATTATCAATTCTATGCTAGCCTATCCATTCGTAAATCTTTCTCTGTGCTTGGATTATGCTGCATTTATCAAGTGCTATGGGAGCTGATGCCATGGTAAATTCCTCCTCCTCTTCCTCTTCCTCCTCCTCCTCCTCCTCCTCCTCCTCCTCCTCCTCCTCCTCCTCCTCCTCCTCTTCTTCTTCTTCTTCTTCTTCTTCTTCTTCTTCTTCTTCTTCTTCTTCTTCTTCTTCTTCTTCTTCTTCTTCTTCTTCTTCTTCTTCTTCTTCTTCTTCTTCTTCTTCTTCTTCTTCTTCCAGAGCTTCAGATTTGAATGTTCCCAATCCACCAAGCAGGAAAGCATGCTAGCTGTTCTTTACTGAGCAACTACGACCCAATGTCTGTACATGGTTTCCCCTAACAGAAGGATGTGTGGGCAAACCTTTCAGAACACGAACAAGACCAGACAATTATCAAGAATGGAGAACAGAATATGTGAGACATTCCAACATGTCTGTTTTCCTCCCTCTCCCAAAGAATATTAATTTCACTGGTACCATGATAGAAATAATTTACAGCACAAGTAATTTATCTGATTTATACTGTGCCTTTCAGCTCTCAAGACACTTAACAAAACTTGAAAAACAAAATCTGAATATAAAAAGGTTAAAAATAGAGATTAAAATTAATACTAAAATAGGCACAAAAACATGTAATAATAAAAAGGGTGGTAAAAGAGATGCAGCTCTGGACATTTTCTGTAAGAGCATTTTAAGTGCATTACTAACCCCTTAGTATTTGTGTGTGTGTTGTGTTTGTGTGTTTATCCTGAAGTATCTGTGTGTTTGCATGTATGTTGGTGCTGGAAATGTGTCACATTAATGTATTACTCCTAAGAAAGTATACACAAGAGCCATGGTAGTACACTGGTCAGAATGCAGTATTGCAGGATAATTCTGCCAACTGCCAGCAGTTTAATCCTGACCAGCTCAAGGTTGACTCCATCCTTCCAAGGTTGGTAAAATGGGGACCCAGATTGTTGGGGGCAATATACTGACTTTGTAAACCGCTTAGAGAGGGCTGTAAAGCATTGTGAAGCGGTATGTAAGTCTAAGTGCTATTGCTATTGTAGATTTCTAAGGCAATCTTACGTATCTGTTCTGAAGTAAGCTTTGTTGTTTCTACTGCAGCTTTATTTTAGATAATGGAATATGGGACTACAAACTGAAATCTTATACTAGGGTATCTTCAAATAAATGCTAGCAAACTTCTGATGCATCTGATTTGCAATGATGTTTTTTAAATTAAGTAAAAATGATGAGTTTTTTTTAATAATCCATACTTAACTTGTCAATGATAATTTCTTAAAATGGGTTTAGCAAATTAAAGGCAAGTTGACTTTATCTTTGTTCCAGATAAACTGGTAATATATGTTCCTAAATGTTCACTATTTTTTTCTGATGAATAATTAAGTTGCCTTTTGCAAATTAATCCATGCCTCAGTAATCCATGTATTGGTAACAAAGCACATGCACCTTCCTTTAGAAATAATTTTACAGCGACGTTCAAAGTCCATTAACATTGACACTCTTTGAAAATGCTTAGGAATACAGAACATTTGTAGGATAATGGAAAAGGTATTTTTTGTTTTGGTAAGTAAAACTAGGAAAGAGAGAGTATGAATAAATAGTACAGCTGTATAATGCTTCGGATCAGTGGCGTAGCGTGGGTTGTCAGCACCCGGGGCAAGGCAAGTAATTTGCGCCCCCTAACCTGCTGGGCGGCCGCTGCACTGTCCCTCCCCCAGATAGTCCCTCGCTCTCTCTCCGCACCGCACCGCACGCCTGGCACCCCCCCTCCACAGTGGACGGTGACCCGGCGGCTCGGATTGGATTCGCACAGCCAGCACTGCTGTGAGAGAGAGTGAGCCAGGCAAGGGCAGAGAGCTGCGAGTGCGAGTGTGCTCCCCCAGATGTTGCGGCCGGTGCGGCCGACCCCCCTTGCACCTCCCACGCTACGCCACTGCAGGGGTCGGCAACCTTGGCTCTTTTATGACTCGCGGACTTCAAGTCCCAGAATTCCCGAGCCAGCGTAGCTGGCTCGGGAATTCTGGGAGTTGAAGTCCGCGAGTCATAAAAGAGCCAAGGTTGCCGACCCCTGTTACCCAGGGGAATCTCCTTTTGTGAGGAGGACTCATCCCTTCCCAGGCCCAGATAATTATAGCTCTCTCCGCGCTGCAGTTCCCAACCCGCGGCGAGCGGCAACGGGGCGCGCTTCCCTTCTCTAGCGCGCTCCGGAAGCCAGGAGGAAACTGACCGGCTCCTTTTACGGCGAGGGACAAGCCGAGACAAGCCCGGTCCTGCTCTGAGGTTGTCCTGAAGCGCGTCCCCGCCCCCCTCACCTTCCTGGCCTCTCCGCAGGGCTAGCGCTCGGAGAGGAGCTCTCTGGACAACCGGCGGCTTCCGCCGGGCAGAAAAAGCCGGTTCCGATTGGGCGGGAGAGGACCGTGGGGGGGGGAGGAGGAGGAGGAGGAGGAGGAGAGGAAGAGAGTTGGGCTTGCAGCCATGAAATGTAAACCCAGGCGGGGGGGGAAAAAAGCCGCTCCGGTAAGTTGATCGCCCCTGCCTTGGCGAAGGCTGTCTTCGGCGGGACTCGGCTCGCCCCGGGGACCGGATGACTTCAGGCTCCAGCCGGGCCTGGCTCCCCGGAGCCTTCTAGGCCGGGCAAAGAAGAGCGCCTCCGACTTGTGGCCTATGGAGTTTCCGGTCGGAGCGGCCCGAAGGAGGAGTCACGCTGTGTGTTTGTGTGTGTGTCTGTGTGTGTGTGTGTGTGTGTGTGGCGCGCCGTGGGGCGTCAGGCCCTTCCCGGCTGGGGCTCCGGTGCCTCCGCCCTGCCGGATCCCGGCGCCGTCGAGTGCGCCCCCCCAGATGTTGCGCCCGGTGCGGCCGCCCCCCCCTGCACCCCCCACGCTACGCCACTGCTTCGGATTCAATTTGAAATATGTGATTTGAAACACACAAAGTATTGTTCTCCCCCCACCCCACTAAAGTGTGAGTTAGTATTGATTCATGATGACTATGTGGACAAGTTTTCTTGGCACAGTTGGAAGATTTACCCTGACAAAGCTCCCATATTCTCATTCCCATTAGAAAAACATGTAGACACACTTTTTTCTGTAAAAGCCTTTTGCTGAACTTCTGTGACACCTCATAAAATGTTGCAACACCCCCCCTTGTTTGCCTGAGGCAAGCCAGCAATTGGGAAACTCAGGTAGCAAAGCCACCAAGAACTCCTTGCCCTGCCCCTGATGTGATTAACTTCCAAAATAGAAACTGGACAAAAGAAATATCACTTAAGACAAGAAAAGGGAACATTGGACAACCATTAAAAACACAAAAGAAGGAACCAGCAAACCCACAGCCCTAGGGCAGAAAAAGCATGTAAAAAAGACAACTCAGGATTGGGAGACCACCTTGCAAGGCAGGAATGCTGAAGTCACTTCTTTGTCACTTTTTTGCCTTCCTGAAATAAAGACCTGCTTTGCGGTAGCTGCTGTCCTCAAATTTCTTCATTGTCGGCTTTCCCCAGCTGGAAACGAACCGGGAAATTCTTCTGACAGCACGATCTCAAAAGTGGTTTGTCATTGCCTTTTCAAAGGTCACCCTACTGACTTTGTACGTAAGGTGAAACTAGAACCCATGGTCTCCTGGCTTGTAGTCTTGAGCCTTAACCATTATATCCACCTGATTCTCTACTACCTATCTTTAAATATCGAATACCCTTTAAATCAATTGCGTGCTCTTTACCTTGTAAATGTTAGACGCAAATTGAAGAGTGGAGGGGATGTGGAAATTTATTTTTACTGTTGTTAGATTTATATACCGTTTGCTCTCCCAAAGGAGATTAGCTACCAGTGAGCACAATGATAGCCTAATGTTCTTACATACTGAATTATTAAGTCTGTTATGACAAAAAAGAATAGCAAAGTTTCTAAGTTTGATCACTCAACTGGGAAAGTAGGCATTATAGAGACCTATGTGATTCAAGAGAAGCAAGTATCAATATATTTATTTATCTACCGTAAATAATTTATATAGCCATTTGTAACTCTGGGTGGCCCACACAATTAAAATAACAACAAAGCCAATAAGCAAATACAAATAAGCAACCAAAACGAAACTATTAAAATCCAATTAAAAACTATTAAAAACTATACAGATAGTTCTCACTTAATGCCCCTAATTATGGCTGGAATGAACTGGTCATTAGATAAAACAGCATGCAACCACATCATTTAGTGACAGTAGTTCCAGTAATCCTGGTTGTGGTCACTAATTAATGGGACCCACCATAAGCCTCTTCTGCCTGGCATGATGGGATGGGTAGGTATAACCAGGAAGAGTCAGTCCCTCAAATAACCCAATCTCATGCCATGTAGAACTCCATATGTCATCATCCAGCACTTTGAATTGAACTTGGAAACAAAAGTGCACTTATCCAGAAGTGCATATAACTGCCTGTGCCCTTGTATTTTTCACCACTTGCAGCTTCCACATGTTCTTCAAAGGTAGCCCCATGTACAGCACATTAAAGCAATCCATGTAAAGAGATCATCAAAACATGAGTCTCTGTGAGGAACGGGTGCAACTGGCACACAAACTGTAGTTGTGCAAAGGGCCACCCAGATTTGCTAGGGTTGAACTGAAGCCTATTGGGGAGGGGGAGTAGGTAGGAAAGGCCGTATATTCTGATATAAAGTACTAGGGTCTAATCTAATTGTCATCTGGTTGTTAAGGGCTGAATTATGGCTGGGAAAACCTAGTTCCAGTGCTCCTTCAAGTCATCAGGATGACTTTGGGCCAGTCACTCTCTCAATTCTAGGAAGACGGAAACGGCAAACCACTTTTGAAAATCCTGCCAAGAAACTTGCAAGAATTTTCCTTATAGCTGCCAAGCCAGACCTGAAGGCAAAAATGAACCAAAACAAACCAAAAACACAGAGCTAGTCATAGTGGTCCTTTATCAGTATATAATTGTTTTTACAGTACTTTATTAGGTTTTAGCAACTATGAATTTTATTTTATTTTATTTTATTTTATTAAACTTATATACTGCCCTTCTCCCATAGGACTCAGGGCGGTTCACAAGGTTTGAAGAATTGTGAAGATTTGGTGATAATACAAATTGGATGAATGAATGAATGAATGAAGTAGATGGCTAAAAAAATGGCAATCTATTCTGCAGCTACTGAAAAAAGGCAAAAGCTTACTATTAGCAAATGAATAAAAATAAACTGAATAGCATTATATCCTTAGATAAATCCAGGAAGCAATCAGACTTGGAAGACTGAGTACTGTTCTATTGACTGCACATTAAAGAGATACTTTAGATAGAGTTGGAAAGGCATAGCAATTGATAGCTGCAATTATCAAAGGATTAGAACAATTCCCTTGTCAGAAAATTTTATTTTATTTTATTTTAATTCCATTTATATCCCGCCCTTCTCCGAAGACCTAGTGTGGCTTACAAGCTTAGCAGTTACAGAAAATGTTACTTTGGGGGCTTTTATGTTTAAACAAATAATGGAATATGTGTCAGAATATATAAAATATGCTGCACATGGAAAAAGTAGGTAAGGAACAGTTTATCGAGTTCTCTCACAATATTAAAAACCTAGAACTGGAATGAGAAAAGTCTAGATGGGGGAAAAAAGTAGTATTGAATTGGCTGCCACCAGTTGTAGTTGGACCACTGAATTCCTTTAAAAGGGGACTGGGGACATCCATAATGGATGTGATATATTTTATAAATAGTTTGAGTGTTTCTGTGCAAAACTCTGTGTTCTACCACTTGAGACGTGAGGATGTTTTGTTTCTTTCCCAATATTAGACTTGCAGAACAGAAACAGAAACAGGCAAACTTCCCTTGGAATGTCTGAACTGACACGTTCCAGGGAATATGAGAATTTGCACTTCCTTTTCAGTTCCTATAATGGCACTGGCTACAGATTGCCTCCAATATCACAAGTAGCTGCCCTCTCTTTATCAATTGTTGAGAAATGCAGGAAAGAAGTCACTACAACATTCATGTCATCATTTGAAGCATGAGTAACACAATATTGTGTGTGATGGGCCTGATCCAGTAGGGCTCTGCTTATATTCTCCAGCTCATAACCTGGCTACACTACAGTAGATGGGTCAATTTTGGGGACTTAAAAAAAAAACCCATCTGCAAAGACAGTTCATTGACTAGGCTGCCCTCCTTATTAAAAGTCATTCCGCTTTTGGGGGCAAGTCAGTGTATATCATGTCACACTGATACAAGGAGTTGTCTTTTTTTTTTACTTCACATTATGGCGACAGTATTAATACGTGTGTAGCTTGAAATGCAATTCAATATGGAAAAACATTTTGAGTAACTTGATAAATAATGCCCAAAGTAGAATGATGCTTTTAGCACTGACAAAAAGAAAAGTGAATAGGAGGAGTGCCATTAATTCAGGATTAGAATATAGTGCAGGAGACAGATGGATTACAGTGAAATCCACTGAAATGAATGACACATTTCTCAGTCAGTGTAATTTGTTGTGAATTGCACTCATAAAGTTAAAGCAATGTTCTCTTTAATTTCCCTTAAAAACTGTGTTCCAGGAGATTTTTGCCAGCACAATAGGAAGGGACACTATTTTTATTTATTTTGCTTTCCTCATGCAGTAGCCCATCTTATCTTTCTGTGAATAGATTACAGATGTGTACCTGTGAAGGGGAGTGGGAAATCAGCAAAACACACTTCCCTTCTAGTTCGACAGGTGGAAACTTCTTTCTGAATCAAAGCACCTTTCATCAGCAGAGAGACCTACTGGATACAGCCCATAGTTACAATTTTAATATTTATTTATTTATTTATTTATTTATTTATTTATTTATTTATTTATTTATTTATTTATTTACATTTATATACCGCCCTTTCCCGAAGGACTCAGGGCGGTTTACAGGGTGATTAAAAACAAAAATACAAAAGTTAAAAACAAATTTTTAAAAATTATATCCGTCCTTGAATAAATAAAATCCCAGTTAAAATTAAAATTAAAATTCTCAGCCTGGGCCAGAGAGCTCGAAGAGCCAGGTCTTCAGGTCCCGGCGGAATGAACGGAGGTCGGGGGCAGTCCTAAGCTCCACTGGCAGCTGGTTCCAAAGGGCAGGCGCACCCACTGAGAAGGCCCTATCCCTGGGTGTTATCTGCCGACAGTCTTTTATCGGCAGCACCCTGAAAAGACCCTCCCTGTGGGAGCGCACTGGACGAAGGGAGCTTGATGCCAGCAGCAGGTGTTCCCTCAGATATCCTGGACCCAAGCCATTTAGGGCTTTATAGGTCATCACCAGCACCTTGAATCTCACCCGGAGGGCAATATGCACTCTCTGATCTGTGTAGCTTCAAAGTATGTGTATTTCAGATTGTAGAATTACCCCGGTGAACACTATAGGGAGATGACCTGTTGCAGCTACTGTCTTAAAGGAAGGAATATAAAATCCTACCAAGGAGAAATGAAATCTGAATTTCTAGAGCAATTAAGACTTGCCACACGCCGAAACCATAGGAAGTACAATGAAGTACATTTAGAGCCGGGAAAGGGAAGGAAATTGTTACAGAAAGAAAATATGCAAACACATTTTTATTTTAAGAAACTAAGAAAGAGACCACAAACTGTCATTAAGAGTTTACAACTTGATGCACAGTATTAATGGTAAGAATGAAACTTATCCTGCTTTTCATTTGGCATGGAAAATACTGGAAAAATCTTGGAACAAGGCAAGAAGCACTGATAATTATAAGAATTATTTTATTTTTACTATAGAAGAAATACTGAACAGCTGATGTCCATTAGGGCCACAGAACACAGGATGCTTAATTGTTTTCTCCTTAGGGCCATCTCCCACACCTTTTAAAAATCAGCATATCATATGCCAATCAGTGGAAATAATGAACCTTCATTTATGTGTCATCTCATTATAGATAATGATCAGAATAATTCTTATTTCTGGTGATTGTCCATTGCTTTTTTTTTGCAATTACACTATTTGTAATTGCCCAGGCTAGAGGAAAAGCTATACTGGACCAAATTCTTACTAATAGAGAAGAAGTGATAGAGGGAGTTGAAATTGCCAGAGCCTTAGGTGAGAGTGACCACATCATATTGAAATTCAATATAATGCAAACACAAGTAATAAAATATAATCCAACCAGTGTCCTAAACTTTAAAAGAGCTGATTTTAACAAACTCAGAAAGAGCCTAAGAAAAATTCCATGGATAAAAATCCTAAAAGGGAAAACAATTCAAGAAGCATGGGAAACTCTGAAAAATATGATCGTAAAAGCCCTATCCAACACAAGACCACTGAAAAAGAAATACAAGAAATACAAGAAGAAACTTGCATGGCTTCACAAAGATCTCTCTGAAGGATAAAAAGGACAAGTACAAAAAATGAAAGAGGGAGAATATCAGCAAATAGCCCGAATCTGCATAAATGAAGTCAGGAAAGCAAACGCTCAGAATGAACAAAGACTTGCAACAAAAGCCAAAGATAATAATAAAAAAGTTTATTTCAACATATATCAGGAGATAGCCCGAATCTGCAAAGATGAAGTCAGGAAAGCAAAGATTCAGAATGAACAAAGACTTGCAACAAAAGCCAAAGATACTAATAAAAAAAGGTTTATTTCAACATACAAATAACAAAAAAAGTTGGACTTCCGGTGGCTCCGCGGCGACGGAGGGAGCCTTCCCGGGCTGCCCGCGGCTCAGCTGGTGTTTTTTCGCCCGAAACAGCGCCGATCAGCTGTTCGGGCGAATCTGAAGCCCCCTCCTCGGGAGAAGAGGAGGGGGTGAGCCCCCAGGTGGGGGTTGAGTTCTCCGGGGCCGCCTGAGCTTGGAGCTTGGGCGGCTGAAGGATTGAACTCCCCCGTAGCCTGGGCTGCTCCCAGCTGGCTAGCGTCTCTGCTCCGGACTTCATGGAGCAGAGCCAGGCGTCTGCGACCATCCCTGCTTGAAGGAGAGACTATGAAAGGGAAAGAGCAGGCAGAGCAGTACAAGAGGGAAAGATGAAGAGATGAAGAAGATTTTATTTTACTCTCAAGCTTGATGGACTTTGCTTAAAACTTAAAGTGAAAGTGCGTCACAATTGTAAGTAAAAGATGGCGGCTAAACCTCCCCCTAGAACTTTTCGGAGTGCTGGAAATTCTCCGGTGCAACAACAATCATTGCTGCAGGCGTTGCATTCTCCTGATGTATTGACATCGAAGGATCTTGAAAAACATACCCAGTTAATTTTGGAGTCAATGGGTGTTAAATTTCTACAGATGGAGGAGAAATTGGAGAAATTGGAGCAGAGAATGGAAGAAAGGATGGAACAGAAACTTAGAGAAATGAAGGTAGACATTTTGTCCTCAGTGCAAAAAGTTGCTAAATGTGTGGAGGTGCTGGATGATCAAGTGCAAGATTTGATTCAAAAGAATGCTTTATTAGAAGCAAAAGTATTGGAAATTGAAGATTTAAAAGACAAAATCGACAGTGAACAGAGCTTGGCCCAATTTTACCAGATGCAGTTTGCTGTGAGAATTAGAGGCCTAAAAGAGAATATTAAGGAAGATTTAAAGCAGCTGGTTTCTGAGGCTTTTGAGGGAGTATTGAACCATCCAGCATCTGAATTAAAACAAGGTATGGACAAAGTGTTCCGTGTGAATTCGTGGATTGCTAAACAGAGAAAGTTGCCTAGAGATGTGGTGGTTTATTTTGTAAAAAGGGAAATTAGAGATGAAGTTATACAAGCTGCCTACGATACCAAAGTTGTGATTGCTGGTCAACAAGTTTTGGTTCTAAAAGAAATTCCTCCAAAGATTTTAAAGAGAAGGAAGGATTTTATATTTCTTGTGCAAGAGCTCAAGCAAAGAGATATAAGGTTCAGATGGGAGATCCCAGCTGGGTTGAGCTTCATGTATGATGGCAAAAGGTACTGTTTGAGTAATGTGAAGCAAGCGCATGATTTTTATAATAATGTCTTGAAAGTAACCCCATCAACACTTCTGGAAGCTGCAGAGGGATCTGGAGAAGGAGAACATCAAGAGGATGAAGATGCACAGATAGACGAGAAGGGTACAGGAGGAGTTCAAGCTGCAACTCTTTTGGATGATCTTAGAGAACAGAGGGTGACGCGTGCTGCCTTAAAACGCTCAAAAAAGGAAAAAAAATAAGACCAGTAGAAATCTATGGAACTTCCACAAAATATTTATAGTTAAGTGGTAGTTGTGTTTTTTAAAAAAAAAAAAAAGTTTTGGGATGCTATGTATGGTAATAGATTTTTTTTTTTTATTTTGGAATTAATGGATAACTTACTACAGAGGAAGAGGAAGAAAGTTTTGTGGGTTAATGTGGGTTAATTTGTGTAAGAACTATTTATTAATGTGCAAATGAGAATATGTTAAGGTAATAGTGAATTGTGGAAGAACATAGATGGGAATGATGCTAGTTTTCTTTTATTTTAGTTTTTTATATATATTTAGTATTATTAAGGATTGGTTTACTATATACAAGCTAGAGAGTGATGGATTTTAGAGTTTATAATTGTTAGTATATGATTGTTTATGATTGCCTTTTAGATATATACCTTGTATTTTGCTCTGGGAAGTCGGGGGGGGGGAGGGGGGAGGAGGGGAAGTGGAGGGGGGGAGGTAGGGGAGGGAGGAGGGGGAGGGGGAGGGGGGGAGATAGGGGGGAGGTAGGGAGGGGAGGAGGGAGGGGGAAGGGGGGTTTTTTTAAAGGAAAATTGTATTTTATAAAACTTTTCAATAAAAAAAAAAAAAAACAAAAAAAGTCAAGGAAACAGTTGGTCCACTAAAGAGAGAAGATGGCAAGGAAGTAATAGGCAATAGAGAGTAGCAGAGCTGCTTAACTCATTCTTTGCGTCAGTCTTCACATAAAAAAACCTATAGCCCAACCTACCAAAACCAGACTAGAAATAGTATCTATTAAAAAAATAAGCAAGAAAATGGTAAGAGAACACCTGTCTGACATTGATAAATTTAAATTACTGGGACCTGAAGGAGCTGGCAGAAGTTATCTCAGAATCATTGTACCATATCTTTTAAAAATCCTGGAGCACTGGGGAACCAGAGGATGTGGTTCCCATCTTCAAAAAGGGGGGAAAAACAGACACAGGAAACTACAGAACAATCACCATAACAAAAATACCTGGGAAGATACTGGAAAAAATAATCAAAAAACAGATCTGTGTATGTCTAGAAACAAATAAAGTTATAACTAGTAGCCACCATGGGTTTCTAAAAACAGATCATGCCAAATCAATTTTATTTCATTCTTTGACAAAGTTACTAAATTAGTGGACCAGGAAAATGTTGTGGACATAGTATACTTAAACTTCAGCATGGCATTCAACAAAGTAGACTACAACCTACTTCTTGTAAACTAGAAAAATGTGGGCTAGACAGTATCAACATCAGATTTATTTATAACTGGCTGACAAACTATACTCAAAGAGTAGTCATGTACTACATCTACAGGAAGGGAAGTAAGCAGTAGGTTACCACAAGGTTCCATTTTAGGGCCAGTACTCTTCAATATCTTCATAAATGATTTAGATGAGGGAATAGAAGAGGAACTCATCAAATTTGTGGATGACACTAAGCTGGCAGGAATAGCCAACACCTAGTGGTGGGATTCAAATACCTAAACAACCGGTTCTCTTATTGGATGCTCCAGGCCTCCGAGGCCTAGAACGGACTTCCGGAAGTAGCATCCACACATTTCCAGTGGGCCGTTCTAGGCCTGGGAGGCCTCCTCCAGGCCTCTGAGGCCTAGACTGGACTCACCCGGTGCATTCAGCCGGTTCTCTGAACTCAGCAAAATTTAGCTACCAGTTCTGCTGAATCGGTACAAAATGACTGAATCCCACCACTGCCAACACCCGAGAAGACAAGCTCAGGGTCCAAAAAGATCTTGACAGACTTGAACAATGGGCCCTATCCAAAATGAAATTTAATATGGAGAAAAGCAAGAGGTTTACACCTAGGCAGGATAAACCAAAGGTATAAGTACAGATTAGGGAAACCTGGCTCAAAAACAGTAACTGTTGAGAGGGACCTTGCAACCTTGTGGACTGTCACTTAACCATGAGCCAGCAATATATGGCAGTAGCCAAAAAAGCTAATACAATCCTTGTATAAACAGAATCAAAATCACATGAAGTATTCATAAATCCTTAGTAAGACCACACCTAGAATGCAACATCCAGTTTTTGTTACCACATTACAAAAAAGATGTTGAGACTTTGGAAAAAGTTCAGGGAAGAGCAAATAAGATGATTAAGGACCTGGAGACAAAAACATAAGAAGAATGGTTGTAGGAATTGGGTCTAGAGAAAAGAAGGATTAGGGGTGACATGATAGCAGTATTTTAGTATTTGAGGGGTTGCCATAAAGAAGAGGGATCAACTTATTTTCCACAGCACCAGAAGGCAAGAAACAATGGATGGAAACTAATGTAAGTTGCACTCACTTCCATTTGGTCTTGTAAATTTGCAAGATTCTTTTTTTTTGCCATTTATATGTATACAGTCGAACTAGACAGTGATGTTTCTCTGTGTCATATATGTGTGTATGTGGGTATATGCATGTTTTTTTTGAGAGCTTAATGCAACAGATTTTTTAATGTATGCTGATTAGTGTACATTTAAAGTGACAATAAAGATTCTATTCTATTCTGTTCTGTTCTGTTCTGCTCTATACAACGAATAAAACTAATTAAGGAGAGAAACAACCTGGAATTAAAGAGAAACTTCCTAACACTGAGGACAATTAACCAGTGGAAGTTGTAGGTGCTTCATCACTGGAGGATTTTAAGAAAAGGCTGGACAGCCATCTATCTGAAATGGTCTAGGGTCTCCTATGTCAGAATCATGACATGCTCATTGTAGAGTTGACATCCTACTTGAGCAGGAGGTTGGACTAGAAGACCTCCAAGGTCTCTTCCAGCTCTATTTTGATTGAAGAATCCTACTGCTATGTTTACAAAAACTTACTATATAAAGAGATGTAATCTTCCCACGAAGAAACATGATGTACCTAAATATGTAACTAAACTCAGTGATTCATTCACACTGGGTGCAAGAGTCATTTGGTTGTGAGATGGGCAGCATGTAAATTTAATAAATAATAAGAAACAGAAATACTTAAGAACATGAACTGATTGTTCTTTTCTCATCAATCAAATCTGTCAATGGGTGATTTATAAGAAATGTGATGTACCAATAAAGCTAACATTTTAACAATATGGTAGAATTAAAATATTAAAATGTAATCCAGATTAAAATGTTTGTTGTTGCCCCATGTTAAATACAGCAAACCACATTCAACTCTATTTGCTTAAGAGCCCTGCATAGATATAACCCCAATAATATGAGGTCTATGCAAGGAAGCCTCACTAGTTGCTAAGGCAACAGGACAAAGTTTTTATCTATCATTTAGGGTAATGGCACTGAGGCTCATATCTTCCACTGAAATTACAGTAACCGGATTTTTCCACTGATTTCTCTTGATTTATTAAAATAATGTCTTTATTATGTATTTTTTTTTAAAAAAAACCAAAACTCCTATTTTCATATTGTCAGCAACAGGGCTCGTGATAATTTACAGTAAAAGTATAAAACAATAAAGGAAAAACACGATAACAACACAATAAAAGATAAAATCAAATGTGACCCTTATTTCATATCCTAAGGTAGGGTTCAGTCAAATTGCCTAGGTAACAAACACAACAATCTGTCTAAATTACTAAAAAGTTAAAGTTTTGCAACAAGGTCAAATTTATATAGGAAAAGTCAATATACCAGTGTTTAAAAACTGAAAATATCTTTAGCTTCTTTGCTCAAAGGCTATTTTACCCTTGATGGAGGCACAGATAGCTGGAGAAGGCAGTATGAGTGAGCACTAGATTTTAAAACCCAAGCAATTGGTTTTGCAGTTAAGCCTCCTGGAGATAAGTGGCTCCTAATAGCAATAGTACTTAAACTTATATACCGCTTTATAGTGCTTTACAGCCCTCTCTAAGCATTTTGCAGAGTTAGCATATTGCCCTCAACAATCTGGAACCTTCAGCCGGTCAGGATCGAACTGCCAAACTGCTGGCAGTTGGCAGTAAGCAGAATTAGCCTGCAATACTGCATTCTGACCACTGTGCCACCATGGACCCTAAGGTGTGCAGAGCTTCAAAAGTCAGAAGGAGGCAACACAAATTGAGTTTGTTAAATTTGCAATCCTATATATAGCCTTTTATTTAAATCTAAGTCCCAGTTATCCCCTTAGGTTTCTATGGCAAGTGTCTTTTGGGAAAAAAGAGTGATAACTTACTTATCTGTTAGGGTGTCAATATTTTAATGCTTAAACTGCCCAGAGTCATTTCTATATAAGATGTGTGGCAAATAATTTTTATAAATAAATAAATCCATAGCCTTTAAAACAGCAAAGCTGGTTGGGGAATTCTGGGATTTGAAATCCACTCATCTTCACGTTGCCAAGGTTGACAAACCCTGTGGATAAACCACCTGCATGACCTCAGGCAAATCTGTAATTGTCTGGCATAGGATTTGACCCAGCATTCTCAATCTAAAGCTAACTTTAGAACAATAAACTATGGGCTGGCTTTCAACAGGAAGAAGGAAAAGGTGAGAAAGTCTGATAAGATATACTTATACAAAATTGTTATATTGGTTAACTCCCATTTCCCTCACTTTAGACATCATTTTGCCAATTTCCAAAGGGTCTTAACCTAAAAGCGAATCTGCAGGAGGAGCACAAGCTAAGCAGTGGACAGATCACAGGAAGAGATTTCATATATAGGTCACCGAATAAATAACTGCTGAAGTAGAGACAGTTCTGGCACAGTCTTAATGTGGATTTTCATTTGGAGAGATTCTTATTCTTCAATGTCAGAATATCAGCAGCTAAGAATATCAGCAGCTAAGAATATCAGCAGCTAAGAAAGTACTGTTGTATTAGACTGAATTCATGACCTTACCATTAACTTCTCATAGACAGCAACTTGCCTACTGTAGAAAAAAAAGCAGAATTACACTTTTTCACATACCCCAAATCCACTGGATTACAATGAATGAAAATGATGAAGGACGGGTTTTTATTTTTACACTTAAAAATCACGAGTTCAGAAACAGACGGATTTCAGTCAGCGAAGCAATGGTTAAGAAAAAAGTTCACGCCCCTGCGGCTCCTGAGGGAGGGCACTCAAGTCTTAATGAGTCAGGCAGATCTGTCTTTGAGTAGGTGGTACATTAGGTATTCTGATCTCAGGTTTTAAATCATAATCTCTCCTTTCAACTGTACAGAAATCAAATTAATATCTTGCTGGAGTAAGAACGGTAACACTAGTCGGGGCCATAGTAATTGCATTTTGGATCAGTTGCAGCTTCTCAGACATAGCACTATCTATATCGAATATTCCAGTAATGTGACTCAGATCTTACACAAAAATAATAAAGATTTGTTTCATGAGCCTACATCGTATTCTTCCTATGTTGATAAAATGCTTGAACTGAAAATTGATTTAAGGTTATCCGACAAGCCTGATCACTAAAGGATTCCAAGAAGCTCTATATTTAGGCTGGTTCAAAGACAACAGGAAACTACCATTTCCTACACACTGAACTTCCCTTTTTTCTTAGTACAAGGAAAGGAGAATGATGTTTGTTTGTGAACTCAGTGGTTTACTTCATCTGTGGTAGTTTAATAAAAACTACTACAAAGCGGTATGACAAAAACAGGTTTTTTTTAAACTATAATTATACTATTAACTATAACTACTGTATTCCTCTGATGACCACCTAGCCACGGGATTAACAATAATTGAATCTTCCATGTACTTTTTAAAAAGTTTGAAATGTAACATTCAAATGTCAATAGTTAAAGGCTATGCAGATTTATTTATCAGATTTATACACCACCAATCTCACAGTCTAAGTGACTCTAACCAGTTTACAAATATAAAGTTATAATTTTGTGATAGCAAATCAAAAAACAGGGAAGTCTGGAAGTTGATTTATGGCAACTGGACTGCTTTTTCTTCTTGCTTTGAAATGTTTTGCTGCTTAGGCAAGTAGTTTCTTAACTTTCAGAGAACTCTATCTGGATGAATGAGAATCTTCACTGACAAAAACAGGGAATCTTTTTAGTGGAGGCAAAATCCAGTTTCCATTGCACACATCTCTAAAATATTATTTTTAATCCTGTGTGGTTGAAAAGTGTTTGGACAATGCCTGCGTAAGCCAAACAGTCTATTTTTTTAAAAAAAATGTTTCCAATAATCAGAGATGAGTTTTCAGTGCTCTGAACAGCTTCTTGCTGTGAAATATACAAAATAGTAAAAAGGTAAAATAAATTATGCAAAGTATCAGAAGCCAAGGTAATTACTGTTCTTCAAGGAATGGAGGGAGATTAATTCTGAGTGCTAGGACTGTGCAGGCTTCAAAAATGATTTAAATTATTCACCTCTCTCCATATGTAATTCCTAAGGCACCTGCACCTTTTTCACGTGGAAGTTGGGGAAAAAGAATCTGCTTTAATTAGAGGTTCTGTACTCATGTGATTTAGTCCTACTAACTGCAAACAATTTTGAAAATGTTTTCTTGGCTCAGTCTTCTTACATTGAAAATATGGATCAACCTGATTAGCAATAGTATATGGTATAGTGGTTAGGATGGTAGATTTAGGATCAGGGAGTCTCAGATTCAAGTCCTTCCCCAAACATTGAAACTCCTATTGTGGTCATAGCACGATTACTTTCTCTCAATCCAATTCTGTCTTAGAAGGTTATTCTGTGGGGAGAAAATGGACAAGAAGTAATAATAATAATAAAGCTGGAAGGGACCTTGGAGGTCATCTAGTGTCCAACCCCCTGTTCAGGCAGGAAACCCTATACCATTTCAGACAAATGGCTGTCCAGTCTCTTCTAAAAAACTTCCACTGTTGGAGCATTCACCGCTTCTGGAGGCAGGTTGTTCCACTGGTTAATTGTTCTGACTGTCAGGAAGTTTCTCCTTAGTTTCTCCTTAGTTCTAGGTTGCTTCTCTCCTTGATTAGTTTCCATCCGTTGCTTCTTGCCCTGCCTTCAGGTGCTTTGGAGAATAGCTTGACCCTTCTTCTTTGTGGCAGCCCCTAAGGTATTGGAACACTGCTATCATGTCACCCCTCACCCTTCTCTTCATTAAACTACACATACCCAATTCCAGCAACCGTTCCCTATATGTTTTAGCCTCCAGCCCCCTAATCATCTTTGTTGCTCTTCTCTGTACTCTTTCTAGAGTCTCGACATCTTTTTTACATCGTGGTGACCAAAACTGGATGCAGTATTCCAGGTGTGGCCTTACCAAAGCATTGTAAAGTGGTATTAGTACTTCACTTGATCTTGATTCTATCCCTCTGTTAATGCAGCCTAGCACTGTGTTGGCTTTTTTGGCAGCTGCAGCACACTGCTGGCTCATATTGAAGTGATTGTCCACTAGGACTCTGAGATCCCTCTCACAGTTACTACTATTGAGCAAGGTACCCCCTATACTATACCTGTGCATTTGGTTTTTCTTGCCTAAGTATAAAACCTTACTTTTTTCATCATTGAATTTCATTTTGTTAGATAGTGCCCAGTGTTCAAGTCTGTCCAGATCCTCCTGTATCTTAAGCCTGTTTTCTGGAGTTCAGCTATTCCTGTCAGCTTGGTGATGTCTGCAAATTTGATGAGTTCCCCATCTATCCCCTCATCCAAATCGTTGATGAAGATGTTGAAGAGCACTGGGCCTAGAATGGAGACCCGGGGCACCCCGATTACACACTTTCCTCCATGTAGATGCAGTTCCATTGATGAACACACGCTGAGTACGGCCAGTCAGCTAGCTATGAATCCATCTGGTGGTGATGCTGCCTAACCCACATTTTTCTATCTTATCAAGTAGTAGGTTGTGGTCTACTTTATCAAATGCCTTACTGAAGTCCAAGTAAATTATATCTACAGCGTTCCTCTGGTCCACTAATTTTGTCACTTGGTCAAAGAATGTAATAAGATTTGTCTGGCATGATCTGTTTTTGACAAACCCATGTTGGCTTTTTGTAATGACTTTGTTTGCCTCTAGGTGCTCGCTGATTCGTTGTTTGATTATCTTTCCCAGAATCTTCCCAGGTATTGAGGTCAGGCTGATAGCTCTATAGTTTCCTGGATCCATTTTTTTTCCTTTTTTGAAGGAAAACTACATCAGCTCTCTTCCAGTCCTCTGGTAGTTCCCCAGTGCTCTGGGATCTTTGAAAAATATAGTTCAGTGGTTCTGACATCACATCTGCCAGTTCCTTGAGAACCTTGCAATCCATCTGGTCCTGGTGATTTGAATTCATCTAGGCTGGATAGGTTCTCACTTACCATTTTCTTGCTGATCTTAACTTGTGTTTCTATTCTTTTTTATGGCACTGTTTTTGATAGGTTGGACTGTTTTTTTCCCTTTGTATAAAGACAGATGCAAAAAACGAGTTAAATAGTTCTGCTTTCTCCCTGTTGCTTGTCACCTTCTTGCCACTTTCTCCCACTAGTGGACCAATCATTTCCTTAATATTTTTGGTCTTTTTTTACATGTTGAAAGAAACTTTTTTTTTTAATTTTTGACTTTGGTCACAAGCCTTAGTTCATTTTGAGCCTTAGCTTTCTTTACTTCATCTTTGCAGGCTTGGGCTATTTGTTTATATTCTGCCTTAGTTATATGCCCCTCTTTCCACTTTCTATACTTGTCCTTTTTATCTTTCAATTTATCAGAGAGTTCTTTATGCAGCCACGCTGGTTTCTTTTGAGAGCTGTTATTTTTCTTCTTTGTTGGTATTGTGCTAGACTGGGCTTTTATTATCTCATTTTCAAAATTCCCCATTCTTCTTGAGTTGTTTTCCCCTTGAGGATTCTCATCCATGGAATCCTTCCCAAGCCCTCTTTAAGTATATTGAAATTAGCTCTCTTAAAGTCCAAGACTCTAGTTTGATTCTGTTCTATTACTTGTGCTTCCATAATGTTGAATTCCAATACTGCATGATCACTTCCCTCCAAGGTTCCTGTGGCTTCAACACCTTCTATCATTTCATCTCTGTTAGTGAGAATTAGATCCAATATGGATAATCCCCTAGTTCCCTTCTCCACTTTTGGGAGACATCTCTTTTATACATTTTTTCATTGCACCAGCTACAGACATTGTGACTAATATAACCAATGCCTTTCCCCTTACTCCATTCCTTTAGCCACATATTGAATTCTGCTATACGCTGGCCTTTTCCATTTTGCTCCTTATACACTGGTAAAACCTGAAAAAGTGAGCCTGCAGCCTATTCTGCTGAGTTCCTGCCCCAAGCTCTGGAAATCATTCTGCACAGAGAGTACATCTTTTTTGAACAGATTGTTTGTGCCAAGATATACAATAGCCTCCACATCACAGTCCTTGCTGGCATTCTTGACTATTTTAAAAATACCCTTCTTGTCCAACCAGAAGGTGGCTTCTCTTTTTGGATGCCTTTCTCTTCTTGCATGACTGATGTGTAATACATGACTCGCACTTCTCCCTATCAAAAACAAGTTCTTCATCTCGGACCAAAATCCCCTGCTTATTTGAGTTATCATCACAACTACCTTGACCTGTCTCTTTAATGTCCCTATTAAGGTCAGCAAGGGCACTGTATCTGTTATGCAGGGACACAGCGAAAGCTTTGTGTTTATGGTTCACAGCTCTCACCCTGCCAGGTTGTCCACACTGCCCTTTTCCTGCAGGATCTTTGTGGTAGAGGGGACTGAGCACAGAGACTCAATAGAGTAGAAGGGCTGAACTTGACACCTAATTTCTGCCTGAAGAGCACAGATTACAGACCCTAGATAAATAATTTGTCCTTGTAGACTAGTGATTTGTTTACAGATAGGACAGTTTCCAAGTTTGAAAAGAGTACTGCAAGAGACAGCTGCAAAACAAGTGTTGCACTGAATTAAGCCAGACATTCTGAGATAAAAAGAATCTCAGGTGCACTTGCCCTGAATGTACTGCTGCTGTTTTTGATTTTTAGTTATATGATTCGTGTCGTGTCGCTACTTTCCTCCTCCACCCTCCTCCTTCTTAACTCACAGATTGTAGCTCTTCCCAGCAACCTCTGGGCAGTTAAAAGTGTTATATATGTTCCCTTCAGCGCTTGGAAGAAGGCAGGATATAAATTTCATAACTCATATCATCAAACATATAGCACTTTCAATTAAATAAGGACATATTTTAATTCATTTCATAAATATAAGTACTATCATATTTATAGCATAATTCCTAGTGTATCTCAAGGAAAAGTCTTTGGTGTGATACTGTGTGTCAAAATATTTACTGCTGGATTAAACAAGATGGAAGTCTGTGATCATATAATACATGGCTAACACATACAGATAAAGCTTCCTAAGTTTATGTAAAAAAAATAAAATGTTTAATGTACCTTTAAATTGCTCATTGTATATATAAGGAAGAAGTTGGGAGAACCAAATCCTAGGGTCCCAGTTGGGCAGTTTAACCTATTTAAGGCCATTTCTGGGATGCTATGAGGATTCTTGCCCTCAGCAGGGGATTGGACTGGGAGACTTTTAAAATTCCTTCCCTTCCTATAATCCAATGATGTTTTCCAAATTATAATATTAATTTTAAAAATACCCATGCCTCCTTCTTTTTTCAAGGATGGGGAAAGTTAAAGTTGCCTCTAATGCTGACAAATTAAAAAAGAATGCATCTGTACCATGAGGAATGAAGATAAGGAAGGTGACAGCAAAAAGAGTGCATGTGTTATACACACATCTGTTTCAGTGATAGGAGTTTGAATTTGGAAGGTTTCAATGAAGTTCAGGGAAACTACTAAGGTAGCTAGAATAGTCTAGAGCAGGGGTAGGCAACCTTGGCTCTTTTATGACTCGTGGACTTCAACTCCCAGAATTCCTGAGTCATAAAAGAGCCAAGGTTGCCTACCCTGCTCTAGAGAGTCCAAGTATGATATTTTTCCTGTAAATCATGGCATCACACCTTTATCGTTTCAAGCTCAGCTATCTTTCAAAAAAACAAAACAAACCCACTATAAAGACATTTCGTGTGCTGTTTCAAATATCTAAAACAATGGGGGGAAAAAAGACATATCTTAGCCAGCATGGCTCACTGATACCACCTACAGCTGTATGAAAAATGAATCACCTGCTTCCAGTCTAAGAAACAAGAAAAAGAGATCCTGGATGCCAGCAGAAGGGGTGAGGGGAAACATACTTTTAAAACCCACAACCCTAAGTTTGTGACCAAAAAAGGGAAATGCTGACTTTTTTCCCCCTAACCGGAAGATACAAAAATATACTCATTGTGAACATTCTTGATGATGCTTTTACTGACTATCAATCTCCAAGGTTTCATAGGAAAGGACTTACACCTTAAATTCAATATGTACATTGTCAGTTTTCTAGGGCACAGCAGATTAATTATTTCTATAAATGTAAATGGAGGTGTGACGTTGTCAACCTGATTGGAAAATGTCAAAAAAAAAGCTAGCCTTTTCACACCAACAAGTTAACTGCAAAGAAAATATTGCTGTACTGAAGTGGCATCTCTGAAGAAAAAATACCCCCCCCCATATGTATGCTATGGGAAATAGATTAGCCCAAACCATTCGTTATGCCATGTTGTCTCCAATGTAACTCTCATTAGAGAGCTGAAAAAGATGTGCCATCTGATATACATGCATAGTATGTTGAAGCAAAGGAAGACTACAGAGAGTAAAATATATGTGCATAATTGCTATGTGTACAGTTGTTTTTCCATTTTGCCTACTTTCAAGAGGATGAAACAACACTGCATAAACTAGTCAACATAAATCCATTGCCAATCAATAATGGACAGCAGTCCACTCAACTTTCCGGGAGGGGCAAGGACTCTGTTCAGAAAGGCAAGGATATTAAAGACATGGATTGTCTGAGGAAGCCACCTGAGATCAAAGAAAGACAAAGAAGAATATGCAAGAAAATTAAAGAAATGGGTTTCACAAATCTCTAGCTTTTAAAAGTATTCAGAAATCCTCTTTTGAATCCTGCTGTGGCACCTGAGGTCATTTGAATTCTGAATTATTTATTTCTTACCAAGGATTGTTAATGCCAGTCTCTTTGTGGCACACCCTCTACTTATTATTGGTAATATAGCCTAAAGAATATGGCAAGTATAATTTGCATCTTTGTTCTTTCATATATTACAAATATAAAACCTAAAAGAAAAGCACACTTTACAAGCACTCATTACACAGCGATATGCACACCCACTCTTTTTGTCTTCACAAGGCTAAAGGACAGGCGGATACACAATATTTACAATATCAGCGCTAAGCAATGCCTCCAAGCAGATGAGGCTAGAGTGTACATAACTCCTACAGTTCCCTGACTTTCATTCTAACTGTTCCAGTAAGTAGTATGCAGCTCTAAACCCTGAAGATATGAAATGAAGATCAGCCAAATCAAATTTTGTATTTAAGTATGCATACATATCACATTTGCATAGAATGTCACAGCAAAGTTCTAGCTGACAAGCAAATTTGCTGATAAAAATGGAAGCCGAAAATTCTAGCTTGTCTCTCTTCTCTAGAAATAATAATTTATTGTTTGTTATGGGATCTGACTTGTAAAAGATACAACAATTCAGGTTTTGAGACTAAATATAATACTTAACTTATTGGTTTTTATGTCAGCAACTCCTCAGGGGCTCATATCCTGTTTTACTTGCTTTGGAAATCCATAAACATAGTTACGCACAGTGCTTGTAAAAGAAAAAGGTGCCAGAACTCACACATGTCATACAACCCACCTTGCCTACCCTATAAGGTTCCATCCAAAAAAGGTGCCGGAACTCAGTTCTGAGCGTTCAATGACAAAAAAAGCCCTGGTTACGCAGTACAAATGTAAAGTAAAGCTATATTAGCTGTGGCTTCTGAGGTTTTCTGTGCTTGTACAAAGTGAAAGAAAAGGAGGAGTTGGGACATTTTTTGAATTCCTAAATTAGGCTTTGTTCATCTGAATGTGGCCAATAAAACATACTGTATGTAAACACCCCCCCACCCCCACCCCCCAAAAAAAACCTGTTCAATTTTTGTCAGAACTGCCAGGCAATTATTTTTGGGTGCACAATTACTAGATTTAGGTTTGCAAATGCACAATGTGTGAAAGGATTCTGTAGGCAAATTATTTTCTTCGACTTTTGATCCTCTTCTATAAAATGGGGACAGTCATTTTCTGACTGGGCTCCAGGGCATATGAAATAAAAGCTAATGACAGTAATTCATCTATACAGTAGATGAAATATGAACAATGGCAAAGTACAGACATGCAATTGTTTTACAGATATTCACATGAACAGCTCCTTTATAAAAAAAAGCTAGATCAATATATTACTATATGCTTTGTGTAAGAGAACCCCTTATCCTGCTTTCTTCCTCTTTTTTCCCCCACAATGGCTTCTATCCCATTTGTCTCGGCTTCCTTGTCTCCCAGTGCAATCTAATGCCCATCTCCTTAGAAGTCTGACCCACTATGTTCAATTCAGTTTATTGCCCTGTGCATGATGCAGAGAGGCACTTCTGATTTCTGACTGAAAATGGAATATGGTAGTAGATTTATATGATCATCATCATCATCACCATCCACTTTAACTTCCACAGCATTGCATACGATGATCAATTATTACCAGCTAGAAAATACTTTGCTTAACCAGAGGGAGAAACCTGCTGTTACAGGAATTTCAGGAAGAAAAAAAACACAAGCTATCGGGTAATGTGAAATAACCGGATCCTACAAGTTCTGATTCTACTCCAGAAAGGAAGTCTCTGCCCTCTTAAATGGGAAGAGCTGACTACGAAGGAAGCTCAGCTCACAAACGGACTGACCAAGGCTCGAATTAAATTAACCCGTCTCCTCTCCACACACTTCCCCGGCTTCTCTCCTGCCCGATCCTCCTTTCCGCCACCAATCTGAGCACGTCCACGTAGCTCCTTGGGCTAAAATGTTTCAGCACGGAAATTCCTTGCCTCCCGCATCTGTCTTTTTCTTCCCTTCCCCACATTATGGATCAAGCGGGGGTCCCGTGCCCGGCGTTTTCCCATCTTCGCCCATGGAGGAAAGAGAGAGCGAGAGAGAACGAGCGAGCGAGCGAAAGACCCGTTCAGTAAAAACGCCAAGCCCGAGAGGATTTGGTCTCCCGCTAGCCATCGAGCCGGAAGAGCTGCATAAAAAGAGACCTTCCTCATCCTCTCTCTCTCTCTCTCTCTCTCTCTCTCTCTCTCTCTCTCTCTCTCTCTCTCTCTCTCTCTCTCTCTCTCTCTCTCTCTCTCTCTCTCTCTCTCTCTCTCTCTCTCTCTCTCTCTCTCTCTCTCTCTCTCCCCTGCTTTTGCCACCACGCCCTGTGGCCTCTGAGGGCCCCAGAGGCACTCTTGGGCCTTCCTCCTCTTGGGTCCCCAAGCGAAACCATCAGCCCGACCTTTTTTCCCCACCTTTTTTGGCCCCTGCAGAGTTTCTCTCCAGTCCGGTTGCCTCCTGGAAAAAAAGCACCTCTGGGACAACCCTGACCCGGATGACTGAGAATCCCCATAGACTTTCTTCAGTCTTCCCTCTCTGCCCTTTGGAGTCTTTCTCCCTGCCGCCCCCCTAGAAAGCGCCCCGCTGCCGGCTCCTGCCCCGGGTCCTTCCACGCTCCCTTCTTTCTGCCTCTGAGCCGGGTGCCATCCTTTGGCTCCCCTTTCCCGCCCGACGCTTGCTCGGCCACTATCCGGACTTCTTTCCCGGCTTCACTTCCCAGCACCTAAACATGAGGAACTTTCCTCCTCCTCCTCCTCCTCCTCCTCCTCCTCTGGCTGGCTGTGAGGGCATTCCTGGCTCTCCTTCCTTCGGACCTCTCCTCGATGGGACCGCGGACCGGTGCCCTGCAAGTCACCTGGAAAACGCGGGCGGGCAGACGGGCGGCGGCCCCGCACTTACCTGCTGGCGCCAAGGGCCGCGGCGGCGCTTCTTCTCTGCCCGCCGAGTCGGGGCGCGGGCTGCCTAGGGGCTCGGAGCGGGCTGCGGGCAGGCAGCGAGCGCTCGGGTGGCCATGCACGGACGGAACCGAGCCCGCTCGCGAAGGGAGCCTGAGCCGCAGCAGCGGCACCGCGCGTCAGGCAGGGGTTGCTCCTGGCATCTCCGTTCGTTCCTCCTTCTGCCGGCGCGGTCCTTGGTTGACAGGCAAAGCAGCTCGGCGACTTTCAGGAAAGGGGAGAGGAGGAGAAAAGGCGGCGGCCGTGGGGAGGGGAAGAGGCGACGAAGTGGCAAATCCCACCCCGTGTTCAATAGGGAGCGCCGCCCTGCCTCGGATACTTGAGGATGCGCCTCCTTTAAGGAGTTCAGGGGCCAGGCTCCCCTGGATTCTGTAAAGTTATCACTGGGTTTCCCCCCCCCCCGCCTCCCCGTGGGGTTGCTTTAAATGTTGACCCGCGCTTTGGGAGGTGGGTGGGGCTTGCCAAGTTTCGAAACTCTACAGAACTTTCTTCTGCTTACTGTAAATGCCTCCCAGAATGTGGAATGATCCTTTCTGGCTTGGGAGTAAAAGCATTCCCGGGTAGATTTTTCTAAACAACTATATATATGGAAGTTGTTTGCCACTGCTTTTTCCGGGTTATCTTTCGACTTCTTAATATAGTGTAGAACAGCGTTTCCCAACCTTAGGAACTTGAAGATGCGTGGACTTCAACTCCCAGAATTCCCCAGCCAGCTATGCTGGCTGGGGAATTCTGGGAGTTGAAGTCCACGCATCTTCAAGTTCCTAAGGTTGGGAAACGCTGGTGTAGAAGTCTAGACTATACTGGTGGCTCTTGCACAAGATCCACTAAGATCAGCCCTAGTCACCTGAGTGCTACCATTTGCTGCGGATGTGACCTGAAGGCAATTCTATTTAACTCTGAAACCCATAAAGCAGTGTTTTGGAGGCTTGACAACTGACTCATTTATGACAATTGTAGTGTCCTGGGTTAATGTGATCACCTTTTTCAAGCTTCTGACAGCGTGAATGGGGAAGCCAGATTCACTTAACAACCGTGTTATAACGTAACATCTGCAGTAATTCACTTAACAACTGGGGCAAGAAAGGTCATAAATAGGGCCAAACTCACTTAACAACTGTTTCACTTAGAAATCAAGAGAGATTTTGGGCTTGAGGTCATAAGTTGAAGACTACCCATATCTGAAAATGAAATTGCCTAGAAATTGCAGGCTTATATGTTAGACTGGAAATCTAAATATTCTACAAGAAGGCTATGGCAAATCACTTCTACAGTATATAGGGGAGTTATAGTGCTTCAGATCCAAAGCTGAAAAGATGCTTTGAAGTAGACATAGACTCTCATGTTAACATTATACTTCTCTACACTTTTTTTTTTAAAAAAAGCTATATATTTTGTTGGACTTATATGATAGAAACCAGGAGACTGTGAGTTCTTGTCCTGCCTTACACATGAAAACTGACTGGGTAATTTTGTGCCAGTCAGTCAATTCCTGTTGCAACTAATGGATCCATATGGATTGATTTCCCCCCCCCCCCAACACACACATACAAAGCAGACCCTGCACTTGTGAGAAAACATTAGGAAGGGGGGAAAATAATGTTTTTCAGAGTAGTCAGCTCAATAAATGATTTAGTATATTGGACACACAGTTCTATTTTGTCTATTTCATTTTACAGCATTTCTTCAATAAGTAAGAAACCTGGTTCAAGTCCCATCAGCCCACTTTTAGTTTTTTAAAAAATATTTACCTTCCATTTCTAGAAAGTAAATAAAGTTTGCTTACAGCAACAACTAAAGATTAACTATTTATTTTCTTCTTCCTCCCAAAATCTGCAAAATATTTAACATTTCTGGGAGCTGTTCAGTTGTCCATGATTTGAATGAAAGTCCAAAGAGGAGAGCAACAATGAATCTCAGCAGTGAAATCATTCCACAACCTCGGAATCATTACAGTGAAACCTTCTACCTCCAATGTAGAAGCATATTTTAAAGTCAATATCAAGGGCTCACTTACATAGAATAGTTGTATTAAGAAATATATTAATCAAAAGGTATTTTGTAAAAAGAATAAATAGAAGTATTAGTAATAGTTACAGCAAAATTACTTAGGTTAGAGTCAGACTTAAAGCAACAGAATTCATTTTGAATTCTGGATGTTTCCTAGCATGTTTAGTCCAAAATAACGTCTGTGAAATTCAGCTATCCCTCCTGATAATTGAATAGAACGGAACATACTCAAAAACACTCCTTTCCATACCAATGAGGACTGTGCTGTACAAAAGATCCCTTGAGGTGAATCTGAGCAAGTAGCGTAGCCTTCTCTAGGTCAAGGATGCTGGACAACCCTATGGTCTCTCTTATGTCAAAGTAACTTGGACAGAAATCTCTTTCACACACACAAAGTCCAGTCTAATATACATCTCTTCAACTCTACTCAAGAAATAACGAACAGTAAACACGCAGGTTTCCTTCTGAGGAAACATGCTGATGATTGTGTTATAAAGTTGTGTTCTAACCTAAGTGTTCTGATACTGAAAATAAACAATATAATGTCTCTGAAGAAGTTCTGATTTCTTTCCCTAATAGGTTACCATAACCCCTCCTATCCCCCATATTAAGATCCACAGTTTCCAGAGAATGACTCCCAGGATTTTTTTCTTAAAGAATCAGACTAAACAAAAAACACAGCATTTTACATTAAGTAAAAAAGGTTTTCTACTATAATGATCATTTTTTAAAAAATAAATAAATTAAATTGCCTATAAATTCTCTTGTGTGTATTGCAGTGTATGCTTTGTATACAGGGTATGTAGTGTATACATTGCAGTGTATACTTTGACTTTCCTCACTATTTACATTTGGGAAAAGCAAACTCGGGAGAAATTAAGACATATAAACCATTTTACCACCCATCAACATGACAGCTGGCTAAGGAGGCCAATATAGGAAGGAATATACTGTTGTATGGATATCTTCTGTTTGTACAAGTATGTAATTGTGCAAACAGACACAGTATCAAGTGATCTTTTGCCACAATCTTGATCCTTCTCAGTTTATCACATACACTTCTTACGTAATCCACTCCCACAGTATCCCATTTTTATGTTCCTCCTGAAATACCCAATTCACACTTTTATAAAATGTTCATACTTAATAATACATATAGATAAGTATGGATGCAGAGTTAAAACAGCTTTCATCAAAGTAAAAGACTTGAAAAGAAGTGGCCAATGTGATTGTATAATCTGTGGCTCATGTCAATACAGAACTTTAGAATTAAATTCCCAGTGTTATATATGTAATGTATCTTTGAAAAAGAAATGTCCAAGAGAGGTTAGGTATTTAACTCATTTGGAGGGTTTTTAAGAAACTCAGTAGGAACTAATTGATTTTCTTAGACAACCATGACATTTTATCCAAATGTTATTGACTGACACTTCACCACCACCTCAATTAACATGTATAGAATATTTGCATGCAAAAGAGTTTTCCTGTCCACCCACTTCCTTGTAGAGAATTATAGCATCTGTATATTTCAAAGGCAGCAAAACAATCCTATTATTGTGAAGCAACATTCCACACTTTCTATTTGCAGTAGCTGCAAGCATGGAACAGGTCAGTTTCACAATGCTCAGTCACAAAGTGCAAGGCTACATTAAAATTTGCAAGAATTACCAACTGAAAGGTTTAGTGAGTTCAGTAAATTATTATTAACAAAATAGATTTGGGGAAAAAAGAGGTGGGATGGCTCAGTGGTTAAAGACGCTGAGCTTGTCAGCTAGAAAACTGACTGCCTGGGTTTGAGACCCGAGAACTGCATGACCAGGTGAGCTCCTGTTACTTACTCCAGGTCCTGCCCACCTAGCATTTTGAAAGCATGCAAATGTGAGTAGATAAATAGATACCACTTTGGTGGGAAAGTAACAGCATTCCATGAGCTTCAGCCACATGACCATGGAAATGTCTTTGGACAACACAGGCTTCTCAGCTAAGAAACAGAGATGAGCACCACACCCTAGAGTCAGACATGACTGGACAGTGGAAACTTTTACCTTTATTAGGTTGGAAAGGTTTAGCAGAAAATCTTCTTCGGAGCCATTTCTTTATACAAAAAAAAAGCAACTTCAGAGATGGCTGTCCAATTACATCCTGAAAAAATGAAAGCTCTTAAGAATTGGGACCACACATTTTGGTTAGCCATGGTATGTTTAAGTATGGTTTGTTGAATGAATCACATGCCCAGATTCATATACCACAAAAACCCTATGCACATACTGTAGCTGCTGGCTTTATTCCCCACTTGCTTGCAACTAGAAGCAATATTTTCATGCTGCTGTGCTGCACCTGGCAGCTATTATTACTTTTCCCTCCTTGAGCCAACCAGGATTCCTTCCAGATTTTTTTCCCCCATGGTGAATAAAAAACAGTTTTAAAGCAGCAATCAGTTCGTATCCTAGTGAAGTAGCAAAATTTGGTGGGATAGTAGCAAAAGTGCAGGAAGGAATCCCAAGGTTAAACAAGATGGGTGTTCCAGCTAATCAGAAATTACCTCCTGCTCCAGAAACACACTGTTAAACCATCTTTGTAGTATTTCCTCTGGAATGAAAGTTAATTGGGTTGGTTTCTCAATTCTATGGAAGCCACAAATTATCATGAAAGAGGAAGGAAGGAGAAACACCTGTCTTGGATTGGCATAGTCCCATAGGTGGAATGGCTTACATAAAACCCAACTAAGGAGTAACATAATGAATAAAGCCATTCAAAACCTAATTCCATTTTTTTTACAGACTATCATTTCAGATTTCTGGCAAGAATTATTTCCTAGTACCCCACTGCAGGAAAGCAGAAAGAGAGAAAATAAAATTATGAAACAAAGAAGGAAAAAGAGGAGTGATGTAACAAGAGATGGCCCCTGCCAATACTGTCATGAAGTTTGTGTTAGATTCCTCCCTCTGTTTCTCCCTTTCACACACACAACGTTCACACTCTTATTTCACACTCCTCTTCTGTTTCTGTTATACAGCCAGAGTTAAGAGTCTGGGCTATGTCTGCCTGACATGGTAGCTATTGTGTATCGGGTTCTGAAGCGTAGTGAAGACGCCAGGCAGATGAGTACAAACGAACAGTTGCTTTATTGACAATCATATCTGTACTGAGGGGTTAGGGTGTACATGCATTCTTATATACCTTCATACAACCAATAAGATTGAACCCAACAATCCTGCCACTTTGGCTCCCGCCAGAACAGTTAGAGTTCAATACAAAATGCAGGGGAACTGTTAGCTCCCACTATACATGTGAATAGATGTTTCCCAAACCTCAGTACATAACAGTAACCATGTTAGCGTAAGCATGCTATTTGACCATATTAAAATAAATTTAACAAATTAAGAAATAACAAATATTATGGTTAGCATAATCTTGGTTTACTCAGCATTGGTTTATTTATTTATTTATTTATTTATTTATTAAATTTTTATACCGCCCTTCTCCCGAAGGACTCAGGGCGGTGTACAGGGCAATAAATATCAAAATGTAAATACAAAAGTTAAAAAAGAGTTAAAAAGAATTAAATAATCATGCCCAGTATAATACAATGATTAAAACTATGTTAAAATTAGATCCAACCCCAAACCCATCAAACCAGGCCAGATTGTTCAAATAAATAAGTTTTTAAATCGCACCTGAAGGAGCGAAGGTCGGGGGCCATCCGGAGCTCAACCGGCAAGCGGTTCCATAGGTCTGGCGCACCCACAGAGAACGCCCTCCCCCTGGGGGCCACCAATCGACATTCTCTGATCGGAGGCACCCTGAGGAGGCCCACTCTGTGGGAGCGCACTGGACGGAGGGAAGTTGATGCCGGCAGCAGGTGCTGCCGTAGATAATCCGGACCCATGCCATGTAGGGCTTTGTAGGTCATAACCAGCACCTTGAATCTCACCCGGAGGGCAACTGGCAGCCAATGCAGCTCGCGGAGCAGAGGTGTAACATGGGAGTATCGGGAAACCCCCAACACAACTCACGCGATTGTGTTGAATAATAAATTAACCATACAGAGTGGATTTGCACAATATACTAGCCTAAAATGTGACTATAGTATATTGGGTGAACACAAACTATGTGGTATAGAAGATACTGGCTGGATCCACTGAGCACACACTAACCCATAACAAGATTTATTAGATTTATGGCTTAGCATGTTGTGTGTTTCTAGCCACTGAGGTTCATTTTTCAATTTCTGATCATCACTGGGTTGTAGAGAACATTCAGTTGGGTTATGTGATTGTAAATATACATTTTATACTTCCAGAGTCCTTTCTATTTCTAAATAGCAAAGTAGAGTCTGGGAGTACCGCATATTTTGTGACATTATTTCATCTTACAGATTGTCAGATCTCTAGCAAGATCAGTGTGGCTATCATATATCTTAGGGTATGCCTTCTGTGGATCTATCTGAATCCCATGTCCTTTATGAACTAACTGTGGTGCAAGCCTTTAACCACATCAAGAGGCGCTTCCAGGGGAGACATTAAATTGCTTTAGGCATATTAGGCAGGTCCAAGAGAACAATCAGGATAATTTGCTCCCCAGTAAACTTGCAAATAGATCTACTGTATTTAAGCTGCCACAATATTCAGTCAATATAGAGTAAAAAAACTGTGGAGAGGGGAAAAAATAGAATTCTTTCTTTCTCATAGTTATACATATTTATCTTGATGATGAATGAGGGCCTAATGCTCTGGTATTTTTAACTGACTGACTGGAGTGACTTTAATGGAGCAACTTCCTGCTGTTGCTTGGCTTCCTGTGGCAGGAAAACACTCTAACAAAACCGCCCTACCATTAAAATGACTCCATTTCTATGAAGCTCAAATCATACAGTTGAAGGAAACCAAAGATTCTAAGTTACTTATTAATGAACATTCTGAAATAAGTGAGGGTATTAACCTGTCAAAAGGCAGCTGATGGCCTTCTTTAGACAAGTGTTTGCTGGAGCCATTTTTTGTCTCAGAGCCACACCTGAATTCCAAGAGAAAGAAATACCATGTCAGAATACAAAAGTCATGAATATATACATTATGTAGACATAAAGGGTGAAGGATACATCATTTAAGTCAATAACGTTTTTTTTATATATATATCAGCAAGAAGTGCTGTCTATGTGTTTTTACCAAGACTGAGAATAAAGGGTTAGGAGAGGTATGATTCACTGAATCTCTAGCTTGCTGGGGGGTTTTTTACCTTTATTTTCTTTAACGGAACTCAAAGCAAATTGACTGGGTTCCCATACTTTGCTTATTCGTGGTTAGCTCAGAAGGAGCCAATCTGAGCAGGCCTGCCTGGAACATTTATATAGAAAGAATAAAAATGCCTCAAGTATTTTACACTAATCCACTAATCCACTAATCCATCTCATTCCAACAGCTAGAGGCTTAATTTCATCTGTCATGAATCTGGCCTTGCCTATGATGGAGGTTGTTGAAAGCACACTCCACAATACGCCCATTAGCACCTAAGTGTCACAAGACGCCCTACCTTCTTTTATTTGCATGCAGCACTCTAGGTTTGATCATAAGTCACCAATAAAGGAGAATATTTCTAGCTCAGGGTTGAAATGAGGGGTCCTTGGTGCTCTCTGAGCTTGGTTGTTTTCTTGCAAACATTTTATTACCCAAACAAGGTAACCTCATCAATGCTAATCCTAATCATAAATCAAGCTGCTTTACAATGCATCTCTTTGTTAGTCCTGTGGAAATATAGTTAACAGATTTGGGTAAGATCAACAAATCAACTTCATTAAGATTTTTGATCCACCTAAAGGGCAGCTGGAAGTACCTGTTTATTGGACCCATGCCCCTCCTGGCTGGTTTATGCAGCCCGGGAGAAGACACGAGGCTGGTTCCAGGCAGCAATAACTGCTTCTTTGAGCGAGGGTGTTTTCCCTTCCACCTTGAAAGAGGCGGTGGTGAGGCCCCTCCTCAAGAAGCCCACCCTGGACTCGGCGATTTTGAATAACTATCGTCCTGTCTCGCAACTTGGGTGTCCTCCTGGATTCACAGCTCAGTTTTGAAGATCATATAGGAGCCGTGACCAGGGGAGCTTTTGCCCAGATTTGCCTGGTGCACCAGTTGCGTCCCTATCTGGACCGAGATGCTCTACGTACAGTCACTCATGCGCTCGTGACCTCCCAGTTAGACTACTGCAATGCCCTCTACATGGGGCTGCCCTTGAGGACCACCCGAAGGCTTCAACTGGTGCAGAATTCAGCTGTGCAAGTTTTGATGGGAGCTTCCCGATACTCCCATGTAACATCTCTTCTCCGTGAGCTACATTGGCTTCCGGTTGCCCTCCGGGTGAGATTCAAGGCGCTGGTAATGACCTATAAAGCCTTAAATGGCTTGGGTCCGGACTATCTAAGGGAACACCTGCTGCCAGCATCATCTTCCCATCGTCCTGTGCACCCCCACAGGGAGGGCCTTCTCAGGGTACCACCGGTTAATGAATGCCGGCGGGTTATTCCCAGGAGAAGGGCGTTCTCTGTGGGTGCACCTGCCCTATGGAACCAACTACCCACAGAACGTAGGACTGCCCCCGACCTTCGCTCATTTCGCCAGGACCTGAAAACTTGGCTCTTTGATCTGTTTGGTCCAGACTGTGGGGTTGTTAATTTAACTGGGTTTTAGGTTTACTCTTGGGTCTTGAATTTTAATTTAATTGTTTTAACTGATTTTAATTTTTGTATTTCATGGTTTTAACTGCCCTGTAAACCGCCCTGAGTCCTACGGGAATAGGGCGGTATACAAATTCAATAAATAAATAAATAAATACTGGTTGAGCTCAGTCACATTGTAGTGTACCTTGTGACAAACCGCATTACAAGATTGTGTTCTTAGTGTTAACATAAATATAATTTTTTTCTTAAAAAAACTAAGTTACATTCAGTTCCTACAGTTAGTTTCTTTCAGTTGTACAAAAGTACTCTGACAAAAAATTGAAGATCAACATAGGAAAATTCAAAACAGAGAAAAGGAAGGCTTTCATAGGTGTTAGTGTGTTACTTCGTGGGGGACTGGACTACCAATAGTTGCTAGCTTTGATGGCTGGGTGATACTTTCTGAATCCTTAAATACCAGCTGCTACAAAGCACCAGTGGAAGAGAGCAGCCACCTTCCCATCAGTCCTTGCGACCTTTCCAGATGCACCTGAGTGACCAGCATGAGGCATAATGATGATCTCCCCTTGGCCTAATCCAGCAAGGCTTCTTACTTTTATATACTGTTCAGTAGGAATGTGTTTAATCTGCTTTCCATCAAAGTCTATTTTATATTCTGGGTTGAAGATTCTGCTTTAGATATGCAATACAGGTAGTCCTCAACTTACAACAAATGTTTTAGTGTGCTTATGCACTGTTGTACTGTAACTTTGAAGTGACCACTGAAAATTACATCAACATATAAGTGACTTGTGACTGTTTTTCACACTTACATCTGTTCCAGCATCGCCATGGTCACATGATCAAACTTCGGATGCCCAGCAACTGGTTAATATTGGTCACAGTGTCCTGGGGTCATGTGATCCCCTGTTGTGACCTTCTGACAAGCAAAATCAAAGGGGAAGCCAGATTCACTTAACAACTGTGTTACTTACTTGACAGCTGCAGTGATTCACTTAACAATGGTGGCAAGAAAAGTCATAAAATGGGGCAAAATTCACTTAACAACTGTCTCACTTAGCAACATAAATTTTGGGCTCAAGGAAAATAGGCAAATGAATGTTGTAATTTGGGCTTCTTCAGTTGCAAAACCTGCAAAATGGATGTTTCCAAAATATATCCATATCAAAGTTTTATTTAATCATTGCAGTAAGTTGGTTCTCATCTTGGAGCTTTCTCAATATTAGAAATGGAATGTTCATCTGGAATTGGAAAATTGAAAAAGAAGAAGTGATTAAGACACCTTTCTCCTTAAATCTCTTTTCTACCACAGGCTGTAGACTTCACGGTTTGCATCATAATAATAGAAATAGAAATAGAAATTTCATCCAGTAACAATCTTGGATTACAATCTGGGAACTGTTCAGAGTTCAATATAAGATGGGCAGCTATATAATTTTTTAAAATAAATGAACAAATGTGGAAGTTTCTTGACTTAAAGTTTCCCCTTTTAGAACAAACCTATTCTCTTAGCATATGCTCTGAGAACTCTTTAAGATTTGGCATCGCTTTTTGGTTCTTACTTCTGAGTCAGGAGAGAAGAGAAAGAGGGGAGAGACCTTATATCTCACTGCAAACCAGGGTGACCTTTTTAGCTGTATAGAGTTCTTTAAGCAATCTGTACTGCTCTGAGTGCCAGCCTATTTATTTGAGTGGTGGAAGCTCAGAAAAATGTGCATGAAACTGTACTTATCCTAACAGCTTGTGATTCTATGCTGGCAAATATTTGGGGCCTACTGACCTTTTCTTCAGCATGTAAATACTGGGAGAAATATACACTCACCCACACATATACAGTGTCCAAGGCTTTAGAAAAGTCAAGAATTTAAATGTTTCTTGGACTCTAATAATGTATGTAGTGGAGTGGAATGAAATGGGTGGGTTAGGTAGAAGGGCTGAGAGTCTGACTGCACTTCCACAGGAAAACAATTCCATTGTTTCTATGTGCAGAAAATCAGCTTGACACGAACAGCATAATCTGAATCATTGTTCTTGAAATGTCCATTTTCAATGTATTGTCATCAAGAATGAAATACGCTCACATCTCTATACCAGTCACAGCCCCAAACGATAAACAAGGAGAAAATGTACACACTAAATTATTTTGAATGCATAAATTATTCATTCACAATCTGGAAACCTTCAGATACATTTTGACAATTTGTTATGTATTGGGCTTAAGGGAACACCTTGAGCACTGGCATAACAGATACCACCAGGTGGCACTGAACCAAAACTGTTGTGGCCGGGATCAGCTTTTGGCAGGAAACAGAGGTTCACCCTGATTGGTTGGATGTGTACCTGACCAGGTATATAAAGGGTGCAGGTAACCCCTATTCCCCAGTACAGTCCCTTCACCTAATAAAGAGCTGCTATGCTGTACTCATCGTCTCGGCATCCTTCCTGCTCTCCAGAACTCACAATGCAACAGTGGCGATGAAGGTGGGATCCTGCTTCACCTTAAGAGCTAAAAGTCACTAGGGGACGGCATCGCTTGCTGGAGGAAAGAGGCATCTTTCCCCCCCTCAATGACCGGCTAGTCACCATGCTAGCGGCCACATCGGTGGAGCAGGATTCACGGAAGCTGGATGTAGAGATGGCACGGATCGGACAGCCCCGAGAATTTGACATCCGTCACCCTGAACGGTGGGACTCTCACCTGGGACAGGTCGAAAATGTCCTCCAGGTGAACCAGATTGCTGAAGATGGCCTGAAAGCGGCGACCCTGCTTTGCATAAGCGGGCCCGCCATTTACGACTTGGCCGTAAGCCTGTGCTCGCCGATGCTGATCGAGACCATCTCATTCCAAGACCTCACCGAGAAGCTGAACGGGCATTTCAAGCCACAAATGTCCAAGCTGGCCTGGCGGTTCCAGTTCGACCAGAGGGTCTAACTGCCAGGCAAATCGGCGTCGGAGTTCATTGCAGCCTTGCGGCAGGCCGCCCACCTCTGCAAGTTCTCCAATCTGGATGAGAGGCTGCGTGACTGGCTCATGTGCGGCCTACGCGACAAGCACCTGCAACAGAAGCTGTTCACAAGGCACAACTTAACCCTCCAAGATGCACAGGACGAGATCTTGGCCAACGACGTGGCCGGTGGCACGAGGCAAGCGGTCCAGACCCCCTGACCCAGCAGCCCAGGAGGATCCATCCACCTCGAAGACGCTGCGTACGGTGGGAGCGAAGAAGCAGAGGAGACTGGCATCGACTAGGTTCGGAGGAGGCCGGAACAATGGGAGCATCAACGAGGAAGCTAGGAGAACCAGCGGAAGGCAGTTCCCTTCCCGAAATGCGCAGGCTGCGGTGGAGACCATGCACGGACAAACTACAAGTTCCGGTCGGCCACGTGTCGGGCCTGCAGAAAATCAGGCCACATCGCAGCAGTCTGCCGTAGCCATTTCTGAGAGGGCCTCCACGAGCTATAGCTGGAGGACGAGTCGCGGAAAGGTACTGGGGCCCAGAAACCGACCAGCATAGGGTTTTTCGAAAGCCGGAGGGCCATCTGCCGAACTGGGGTCCGCCGGCCACTTAAACCCAAATTTAAATTGGACGTCTATTTACAGGGCATTCCCTGTAAAATGGAGTTTGACTCCGGCTCTGCAGTCTCAGTCATCTTGTATCTATTTTTGGATCAGATAATCTATCAGGGAGATAATCCTGAAAAATTGAAAACTGATTTCTTTTTAGTCTTTTTCCTAACTTCCCCTTTTCGTATACCTATAACAAAATGCAGAATTTCTAAGAATCTGAGTAACATTTTATTTTATCTGCACAGAGTTCTGTTCAGCTTGTACTTATTCAGCTATTCTAAACTCTTCTATATTCAATGTTTGTAAAACATTGGATTAAGAATTCATTTCTATAAAAAATGACAACAACAACATATTTTTTTCTCCTAATCATTTTGCTTTGCTCAGACTGTTATGGCTACAGATGATATGAGAAGTGACATAGGAGATCTGGTCAAAGATGGCTGCCAATCACAGAAAATCAATTAAACAATAAAAGCAGAACATTTTATCACAGATAAAATGCAATCAGGCAGCAGAAGAAAAAATCACAACATTTTACATGTTTCACTGCTCATCTAAAAAACAAGTTAGGTGGGAATTAGACCCAGGATCTTCCTAAGAAAGAAATTATTAATATGGGCAGACTTAAAATGCAAAAGGCAATATTAAAACCACATTTAAAAACAAAATTGAAGAGATGTATCTTGATTACATTTCTAAGAGCAAAGGCCTACTAGCCTCCTGAAGAATTGGCTGTTTTCTCAGAGACTGGGCTCAGGAAATTGGGTGAGCCTGTGAGATATTGTTTATTATTGTTGAAGATTGTCCTGGGCTGTCATTTGTTTATTTTATTCCTGCTTATTCTTATTTTTCATTTTCATTTTGTATTATTACTGACACTTTTTAACTGTATCTGCTGCCCAGAGTGGCTTTTGTGAGATGGGTGGTCATATAAACATAAAAGCAGAGAGAACTAATTCCATTCTGTAGTTTGGTGGGTCCTGTTAACTCTCTGACTCCGATGTGGTCATAGATAAGATCTGTCTCCCCAACACTTTTAATGATGCTAAGCATTACATTTACTGAAAGTGATAATCTGCTCCACTTTATAAGATCACAGTCTTGTGTTTAGCTGAAGGATTTGTTGTCCTCTTTTTTTTAGTCAAAATGGACCCACAGAGTTGCTTACAAAAACCAGTATAAAACAGTACCTGTCCTCAAGCTTACAATCGGGTATCTGCAGGGAATGGTTAAAAAGCCAAATTAAATGGTGGGTTTTTTTAAGTGGAGGGCTTTTTTTAAATCTATGATACACAAAAAACAAGTGGAACTTCAGTTACACCATGTGTCTGCCATATTAACTATTTTGACCATAATCTACAAACTTCCTTGCTTATAGTTTTAAAAGGCTTGGTACAAAGGGAAAGGGGATTGGAGAGGAGAGGAGAGGAGAGGAGAGGAGAGGAGAGGAGAGGAGAGGAGAGGAGAAGTTGAAGCTGGTAACCAATAGGTAGCATTTGGAGAGCAAAACACGTAGGCAACATATAAATGTGCATATAAATTTCCTTACAATCATGTGCATTTCTGTTTAAACCATGGTCATTATTTCTAAATATGTACCTTTATATGTATATTAAGCTATGCAGGTTTAATGCAAATCTGTATTTTTAATACATTAATTGTGATTTTCTCTTTTTTTAGAGGGGGGCTGATGTGTAAGGGTAAATTTAAAAAAGGCAAGTTGAACAAGATTTCATGAGTATGGGCTAATTCCTGCAAGGAAGATCACCAGCTATCTTTATTAGTGAATGAAAAAGGATGTAAGAGGATCAATAGCTGACCACAGGCTCTAAAAATGCTCAGTTCACTCAGTAATTAAATGGAGAGCACAAAACAAAGCCATTCGGTAGAAATAAGGTTGTCAATGTGTGTTGGGACACTATCAACATGGAAGAAAATAGCATACCAATGGAGTACCAAATAAATAAGCAACATTATGAAATCATCCTGCTTTTTATTTTATGTCTTTAATTTATTTTCAAAAGCAAACAACATAAAGGCTCCCTAATTTGGGTTGCAAAAATCTGGGCCACCACCAGATGGCATGAAGAAGTATTAAAAAATCTTTTACTGTCATCTAGTGCTCTTCTGGGTTTCTGCAAGAAAGACCTGATTACTCTAACAAAACTAATTTGCTGCTTAGGTTTTAGCACAGGAAAATAATAGTTCAGCAGACAATACATCTCACCAGTCACCAAAAGGGGTTTGAGTGATTTGCTGCTTAGCTCAGAACAAATGCAAGTTTTGCCTCTTTGTCTGTTGTTTAATACCTCCATAATTGACTGCCTTGGATACAATTTCCAAACTGCCTTCACTTCTTAAATGGAGGTTTAAAATTCTCCACTCCCTTGTTATTCTGTGCACAAAAGAAGATTCGTAATGCTTCCAATGCCTTTAGAAAGAAATGGAAATAGCTTGCTAGACAGTAACTCAGCTTATTGTCCTAAACAGAGATGAAGCAGGGTCTGATTTCTTTCAGGACAAAGCCCATAATATCAGGTTGAAAATAATTCTGTTAACTGTAGGTGTTTTCATTAATAGGAAAGGGGCACTTTAATTTTCATATCAAAGAAATAAAAGACAGATGTATTTTTCCTCTCTTGCTTTATGCAGGGTGAACAAATTTTTTGAACTAAAAGGACACACTTTAAAATTATTTTTATTTTCAGCTTCCAAAAGCAAAGAGACAGAGGCATTGGCAGGGAAGTCAACAAAGTTGGCCAACAATGTGGCAGCTGTGATTGCATGATTGAAGCCTGGCCCTTTTTTGAGGGAGTGGTTGTAAATACCACACACTGAAGCAAAAATTAGGGTAGGGTTTTAATTGCACAATCATAGTGCCATCTTATCTCCCTCTTCTCCCCAAACAAATATGCCCATGAAAAGGTAGTATGACAGTTGTAATGTATTGGGCCTTTTACCTGAACTGTTTTCACATGTCTTTGAATGCTGCTTGAGATTGCTTAATTAGGGTGTCTGTGTAACAGTCGCTGGCTGCCCAGACATGCAGTCTCCAGGACGATCGTTGGTTGGCTCTGGGGCAGGAATAGGTTCCTTTAAACCTATTGGCTGCTGCCTAGTGGCCAACCGTATAAGTAGCTGCATAGAAGCCTCTGTTCTCAGTTCTGTTCCTGTTACTACAATAAAGCAATGTTCCTGTTTGAACCCATCTTCAAAAAAGGAAAAAAATGGATACAGGAAACTATAGAGCTATCAGCCTGACCTCAATACCTGGGAAGATTCTGGAAAAGATAATCAAACAACAAATCAGCAAGCATCTAGAGGCAAACAAAGTCATTACAAAAAGCCAACATGTGTTTGTCAAAAACAGATCATGCCAGAAAAATCTTATTGAATTCTTTGACCAAGTGACAAAATTAGTGGATCAGAGGAATTCTGTGGATATAATTTACTTGGACTTAAGTAAGGCATTTGATAAAGTAGACCACAACCTACTACTTGATAAGATAGAAAAATGTGGGTTAGATAGCATCACCACCAGATGGATTCGTAGCTGGCTGACTGGTCATATTCAGTGTGTGGTCCTCAATGGAACCACATCCACATGGAGGGAAGTGTGTAGTGGGGTGCCCCAGGGCTCTGTTCTGGGCCCAGTGCTCTTCAACATCTCATCAACAATTTGGATGAGGGGATAGGTGGGGAACTCATCAAATTTACAGATGACACCAAGCTGGCAGGAATAGCCAATACTCCAGAAGACAGGTTTAAGATACAGGAGGATCTGGACAGACTTGAACACTGGGCGCTATCTAACAAAATGAAATTGAATGGTGAAAAAAGTAAGGTTCTACATTTAGGCAAGAAAAACCAAATGCACGGTACAGTATAGGTGGTACCTTGCTCAAAAGTAGTAACTGTGAGAGAGATCTTGGAGTCCTAGTGGACAATCACTTAAATATGAGCCAGCAATGTGCTGCAGCTGCCAAAAAAGCCAACACAGTGCTAGGTTGCATTAACAGAGGGATAGAATCAAGATCATGTGAAGTGTTAATACCACTTTAGAATGCCTTGGGAAGGCCACACTTGGAATACTGCATCCAGTTTTGGTCACCATGATGTAAAAAAGTTGTTGAGACTCTAGAAAGAGTACAGAGAAGAGCAACAAAGATGATTAGGGGACTGGAGGCTAAAACATATAAGGAACGGTTGCTGGAATTGGGTATGTCTAGTTTAATGAAGAGAAGGGTGAGGGGTGATATGATAACAGCGTTCCAATATCTCAGGAGCTGCCACAAGGAAGAGGGAGTCAAGCTATTCTCCAAAGCGCCTGAAAGCAGGACAAGAAGCAACAGGTGGAACCTAATGAAGGAGAGAAGCAATCTAGAACTAAGGAGAAACTTCCTGACATGTTCTAACAACCTGCCTCCAGAAGCAGTGAATGCTCCAAACTGGAGGTTTTTAAGAAGGGACTGGACAGCCATTTGTCCAAAATGGTATAGGGTTTCCTGCCTGAGCAGGGGGTTGGACTAGTTGATCTCCAAGGTATCTTCCTTCTTCTTCTTCTTCTTCTTCTTCTTCTTCTTCTTCTTCTTCTTCTTCTTCTTCTTCTTCTTCTTCTTCTTCTTCTTCTTCTTCTTCTTCTTCTTCTTCTTCTTCTTATTATTATTATTATTATTATTATTATTATTATTATTATTATTATTATTATTATTATTTTTCCTGTTCCATGTTCTTTCTTGTTTTTCTGCAAGAGTCTGATACGCACTTGTTTAAAAACAAAAACATAATTTACTTTTGATTAGCAGGTTTAACTGTTTATTATTGGATTTTTTAATCATTTGATAAAGCAGCTTGCAATAATGAAGACAATGTAAAAGGTAACAAAACAACATTCGTACAATTAAATACTTACAAACAGTTCTCCTGTAAATGAGATTGTAAGAAGACTACCCCAATATGAAAGAAAAGTTTTGAAATGTTTAGCAGTTAGCTGATAGCAATAGCTATCTCAATAGTACTTGGACTTACATACTGCTCCATAGTGCTTTTACAGACCTCTCTAAGTGGTTTACAAATGTCAGCATAATTACCCCCAACAATCTGGGTCCTCATTTTACTGACCTCAGAAGAATGGAAAACTGAGTCAACCTTGAGCCGGTCAGGATCAAACTCCTAGCATGGGCAGAGTCAGCCTGCAATAAATGCATTCTGACCATTGTGTCACTATGGTTAGCAGATGTATATTTCTTGATAATTCTTTCTCTTCTCTGAATGGCACAGCAAGAATGTTGCCTGGATACACAGAACATACTTTTCATAAACAGTAGGAAGAAATGTTGCTTCTGCTTTCCTTTGGAGAGAAACAGCATGGCTTAGCTGAAAACATATCAAAAAAGGGAGCAATTCCTTTATGGCTATTCCAGTGTAAATTATGGGGGTGGGGGGAAATAATTCTTTTTTGCTTTTTGAATTAATCATAGAAATCTGTAGAAAGTATTACAAATTTATTCACAATAATTTAATTTGATGGATATATGGTGGCATTTAAATGTATTTCAACAAGAATATATATTTTTTCCAGTTCCATATCAGACTTGTCTTTAACTTGATTATTTTTATTATCTCAGAGTTAGTTGACTGGTTTTATTTATTTATTTTATTTCTATAGCAGCTCATCTCAGTAAATGACTCTGAGTGGCATACCTCATAAAACATAAAAAAATAAAAATTAAAACATTACATAATAAATATATATGGTGACTGAGTAGAATTATTGCCTTGGATGTTAATACAGCCAAGAAATGAAGCCCTTAACACACTTGGGACAGTCAGGTCACCTTATTCAGTGGCCTCATATACAGTAGATGTTAAATAAAGGAAAGAGATCTGAGCCTTACCCCACAAAGTAGGATCCATGGACTGGATCTCTCCACCTCTATCAAACCAACTGGAACCAACTGTCAAAGAAGGAGGAGAATCAATGCAACACAGTGCCACCCACCAGCAACTCCTGAAGGCAGTTCAGAAGATACCTGATCAATGGTATCAAAGGCCACTGAGAGGTCAAGAAGAATATGGATGGTTGCACTACATCCATCCTGCTCCTGCCAGAAGTCATCTACGAGGATTATCCATGTTGTCTCAGTCTTGTAACCTAGCCTGAACCCTGACCTGCAATGGCTCCACATAATCTGCTTCATTTAGGATCCTCTGACAATTAAAGACAATGTGCAATATGTTTTGTTTCTGATGCTCTACAAACATCCTCTCAAAAGTTGGCATTTCATGGAATGTCCATATTTGTCCATTCTGGCTCCTTGAATCTTGCTCTCTTAAAAGCTATAACAAACCAAGAAGTTGTCAAATTTTAGCAAAAGGTGGCAAAGCTAAAAGTTTGTTTTTTGTGATATTGGTGGCTGTACAAATTTGATAAACAAACAAACAAACAAAAATACATAAATAATCCAGTACCTTCCCCACATGTAATTGACTGTATAACATCTAGAGTAGGGTTACTGAGTGACATAAAAATACAATCAATAAACATACAGGAAAATATAATTTGCAATGGAAAACTCAATTATTTTTCCCATGGGTGAAGCTATGAAAATGTAGAAGTTTCTGTTGTACCTCATCACCCTATTTATCCTTCTCTGTTCCTCCAACTCATGTACCAAAATAAAGGGATTTATTGTCAGTGGAAAATGGGCATCAGATGAGTCACTGAGCCAGTTCTACATTTGATACACCTGTCAGATGGTACAGATAGCAGCAAAAGGATATTACTGTATATCCATTAGTTAGATTAACTGCATTAGAATGATGTGTTTCTTCTCCCAGCACACGGATGAATGAGGGGGACCTGAATTGGCTTTCATTCTGCATTTGCTCTGGCAAGAGCTAGGGAGAATCATATGGCTTTCTTTCCAGAAGCCAACCTCCTAGATCTTCTTTCCACAGGCATTTCTTTTTTTCAGTGGTGATAACCGCAAGCAATAATATATGTAAAAGCAGGATGGAGTCCTAGCAAATCCCTTTCCCTTTTGTTCTGAAATAAGATGAGTTTTTTTAAAAAAAACTTTCTTTTTTATCTGTGTTAAGCTATTAACCCACATGGTTGAAGACTTTGGTTTTCATTGTAAATCTCTTCTCAAAATAATGGGATATTATACCAGTTGGGGGCAAGTTGGCAGCAGGATAGATTGGTGATCTGAAGAAGGCATATAGTTTCTGGATCAGAAATTTTGTCTCTTTGCTGTGTAAGAAGGGCTTTTCAGTCCAAGTTGCAATCAAATACTATCCAGTGGGAAATGAAAGGCATTGAAATTCCAATAAATAGACAGCAGAACATGGACTAGAGACTAGACAGTTTATCTGTTCACAAGTCTTCCATATATTGAAGAGATACATTCCTATGAAAATAATGGGCACTGTCTCTAACTTGCACTTACCCGTGTAAATCAATACATAAAAATGCATTTTCTCCTGATAGACATTGTAATTTATGTAGCTAAAGGAGTGTGGTGGCTCATGAGGTTGGAACGCTGGGCTGATGCTCAGCAGCTTTGCATTTGAGACCCATTGCTGTCATGGGGCAGTGTGAGCTCCTGTCATACACTCCAGCTCCTGCCAACCCAGCAGTTCAACGACTGCAAGTAGTCAAAAGGGTAACACTTTGGTGGGTAAATTCACAGGGTTGTGAAAGGAGCCCCAACCTAGGCATCCCTGAGCAACAGTCATGTCACCAGTAAACCCTTTTCCCCTAGAAACGCTTCAGTGCTTCTGACTCAAAAGTATTAGTATACCTAGAAGAGATGGTTGCTATAGACTCAAATGAGAAAAAGTTTTCACAGTGTGTTAAACCATGTTTTTTTCACCTTGGCTTGTTGAATAAATCACAGTTAGCTGGCTTCAGTGTTTCTCAACCTCAGTAACTTTCAGATGTGTGGACTTCAATTACTAGAATTCTCCTGCCACACATCTTAAAGTTGCTGACATTGAGAAACACTGCTGTAAGCAATAGATTGCAAGCTACAGTAGGTGTGGGTTCACACATACAGAGCACAAACAAGGTAACCCCAGGATGATGTAGATGTAAACTATGCTTTTTAAACAGGGACATCAGCAGGGGTAGATTAATAAAAAGATGAAGATGGTGGCTCCAACCATGTGATCAAAGTCCTGTGGTTTTTTTTACATGTATATTGCTCTAATTATATTTGCAGGAAATTAAAACCATTATAAGTGCCCCTTATGATTGCCACATTGCATAGAATTTGAGCTTTTCTTTAAAGCAACCACAACTTTTTGTTTAGACTTAATGAGACTTGCTATGAAATTAGGAGATAGGTTGAAGGATTGGGGGCAAAACGAATGGATCAATTATTTCCTTTGTGAAAGAATTGGAATTGTCAAATGAACATCATGGTGGAAAGCAGAGATTAATCAATTCAACTTGCAAAAATAAAATCAGGTATAGGTGGAAAAGAATATTTTAGAAATAGGACGACAGCAGTACATTTTAGATGCTTTTATATTCTATACTTGAATTTTCTCTTTCATTACTGGCAACCTCCCTTCTATCTCTTGGTTTAGCATATTAAAAGGTAGGGTGATAAAAAGATTTACATAATTCCAAAACTTGCTTTTTAAAATATGTGGCATTTTAGTTGATTCTAATATAGATATTTACAGAGGAACTATCTTGCCTGGCATCTATATAAGCCAATAAATTAAGCAGAACTGAACAGTTGCTGCCATTTATATTTTCAAAGGAGTAACAGGCTGTGGAACCCAATGGTTCTATTTTATTATACAGCTACATTTAATTACCTCCACTTATTCATCAGATTAGGTGTAATAATGTTGTTGTTAGCTGCGAAGTCGTGTCCGACCCATCGCGACCCTATGGACAATGTTCCTCCAGGCCTTCCTGTCCTCTACCATCTTCTGGAGTCCATTTAAGCTCACACCTACTGCTTCAGTGACTCCATCCAGCCACCTCATTCTCTGTCATTCCGTTCTTCTATTGCCCTCAACCTTTCCCAGCATTAGGCTCTTCTCCAGTGAGTCCTTCCTTCTCATTAGGTGGCCAAAGTATTTGAGTTTTAGCTTCAGGATCTGGCCTTCTAAAGAGCAGTCAGGGTTGATCTCCTCTAGGACTGACCGGTTTGATCGCCTTGCAGTCCAAGGAACTCGCAGGAGTCTTCTTCAGCACCATAGTTCAAAGGCTTCAATTCTTTGGCGCTCAGTCTTTCTTATGGTCCAGCTTTCACTGCCATACATTGCAACTGGAAAGACCATAACCTTGACTATACGCACTTTTGTTGACAGGGTGATGTCTCTGCTTTTTAGTGTGCTGTCTAGATTTGCCATGGCTTTCCTCCCAAGGAGCAAGCATCTTTTAATTTCTTGGCTGCAGTCCCCATCTGTGGTGATCTTGGAGCCCAGGAAAATAAAATCTGTCACTACCTCCATTTCTTCCCCATCTATTTGCCAGGAATTGAGAGGGCCGGATGCCGTGATCTTGGTTTTCTTAATGTTAAGTTTCAAAGGTGTAATAATAACAACAGTCAAATTTTATTGCACAATTAGACTTTTCCATTGTAAATTGAAAATGGACTTATAGCAGAAGTTTTTGCAGTGCTGAATATATCTAGCAATACCTTTCTCTGTGGCTAAAATATTTCTATTATGCTTTCTCATAAGTACTATAAACTCATTCATTTAATGTTCTGTCCTTTCCAATATTAATTAAAAGTTACGTGTACTGTTTCTGTCCAAATTATTACTCCTGCTGACTTTGGCTAGGGAAATTCTATCTCAATGTGCCAACTGAATTCTTAAATCTTCAATGTCTGTTTGTGTTCAAGGAATGCATTTTATTGTTCTTTTCATTTCTAAAAGTAATAAAATACCACGGTGACATTTTTAAATGAATGAAAAAATAAGCGAGTAATTAGTACATTAATAAACACCTCTCTTTTCCAGCAGAAGAAAATCTGAGACTTCATCACTTATTCTCCCAAGCAAGAAAAACAGGAAGCAATAAAAAAAATATAATTCCACACAAAGAAACTTCTTGGCTAGGCAGAATAAAAACTAAACATGCTAAAGCTGCAGTCATGCTTTACAGCAAATGCAAACAAATAACTGCAACAACTGAAGCCTTAAAAATGCAAAATAACCTTACAATGCAGGTGGTTCTCGACTCATGACCACAACTGAGTCTAAAATTTCTGTTGCTAAAGAAAACATTTGTTAAGTGAGTTTTACCTCATTTTATCATTTTTTTTGCCACAGTTGTTAAGTGAATCACTGCAGTGCTTAAGTCAGTAACCTGGTTGTTAAGTGAATCTGGCTTCCCCTGTGACTTTGATTCTCAGAAGGTTGCAAAAGGGGATTTATTTATTTATTTTATTTATTTATTTATTTGTTTTTATAAACCGCCCTTCTCCCGAGGGACTCGGGGCGGTGTACAGAGGAAGGAAGGTATACAGATTGAACAATAAAAAACAATAGTAAAAACAAACTGGGACCCCAATTAAAGCTATCAGGCCAGGCCAGACTGCTGGAACAGGAAGGTTTTTAAGTCGCGCCGGAAGGTGCGGAGGTCGGGGGCCATCCGGATTTCGGTTGGTAAGCTGTTTCAGAGGGCTGGCGCACCCACTGAGAATGCCCTCCCCCTGGGGGCCACCAGCCGACATTCCTTGAGCGGTGGCACCCTGAGGAGGCCCTCTCTGTGGGAGCGCACAGGACGGTGGGGTGCTGACATTGGCAGAAGGTGCTCCCGTAGGTAGTCCGGACCCATGCCATGTAGGGCTTTGTATGTCATTGTTAGCACCTTGAACTTCACACGGAAGGCAACCGGAAGCCAGTGCAGTGTACGGAGGAGAGGTGTGATATGGGAGTATCGGGAGGCTCCCAAGAGTGTCCGTGCCGCTGCACTTTGCACCAGTTGAAGCTTCCGAGTGGATCTCAAGGGCAGCCCCATGTAGAGAGTGTTACAGTAGTCTAGGCGAGAGGTCACAAGGGCATGGGTGACTGTACGTAAGGCATCCAGGTCCAGATAAGGCCGTAGTTGGCGAACTAGTCGAACCCGGGAGAAGGCCCCCTTGGTCACAACTCCTATGTGATCTTCCAGGGAGAGCTGCGAGTCTAGGAGGACACCCAGGTTGAGGGCCCTATCAACAGGGGGTAGTAACTTGTCCCCGATGTTAAGGGATGGGACGTTCTGAATATCCTGGCTTGCCGGTACGTACAGCCATTCAGTCTTGTCCGGGTTCAGTTGAAGCCTGTTCCTCCCCATCCATTCCCGGACCGCTTTCAGGCAGCGGGACATCACGTCGAGGGCATCACTGATATTGTTTGGAGTTGAGATGAAAAGCTGGGTGTCATCAGCATACTGATGGTACCCTACTCCAAAGCTGCGAATGATCTCACCCAGCGGTTTCATGTAGATGTTGAACAGGAGAGGCGAGAGGACCGACCCCTGAGGGACTCCGCAAGCGAGAGGCCTCGGGGTCGACCTCTGTCCCCCTGCCAGCACCGACTGCGAGCGACCCTGGAGAAAGGAGGAGAACCAACGCAGAACCGTGCCTCCCACTCCCAGTCCCCTGAGGCGTCGCAGCAAGATACCATGGTCGATGGTATCGAAAGCCGCCGAGAGGTCTAATAAGACTAGGACAGAGGAATGGCCCCTGTCCCGGGCTCTCCAGAGATCATTCATCAGAGCGACCAATGCCGTCTCCGTGCTGTAGCCCGGCCTGAAACCCGATTGGTACGGGTCTAGATAAACCGCTTCATCCAGGATCTGAGGAAGTTGGTGCGCCACCACGCTCTCAACAACCTTCGCAAGGAAGCGAAGATTGGAGACAGGACGAAAGTTATTCAAAGAGGATGGGTCCAAGGTGGGCTTCTTGAGGAGAGGTCTCACCACCGCCTCCTTCAAGGCGGTGGGGAAGTGACCCTCACTCAGAGAAGCAGAGATGACCGCTAGGAACCAGCCTCGTGTCCCCTCTCGAGCTGCATAGGCCAGCCAGGAAGGGCACGGGTCCAGTAAGCATGTGGAGGCGCTCAACCTTCTCATAATCCTGTCCACTTCCTTAGGAGTTACAGGATCAAATTCCTCCCAGATGACGTCGACAAGACTGTCCATGTCTTGTTCTTCCAGCTCAGCCCAGTTGGAGTCCAGGCCAGTTCGAATCCGAGCAATTTTATCCAGCAGATATTGACCGAATTCCTCAGCTCGACCCTGCAAGGGTTCCTCCCTCACCTCTTGGTTCAATAGGGAGCGAGTCACCCTGAACAAGGCAGCCGGGCGATTATCTGCGGACGCGATGAGGGTGGAAAAGTAGTTGGATATTGCCACCCTTATCGCAGCGAGATAAGACCTGGTGAGGATTCTTAATCGCAATCGGTCGGATTCGGATCGACTGGATCTCCAACGGCTCTCTAGGCCCCGTCTCCGACGCTTCATCTCCTGGAGCTCCGCGGTGAACCATGGGGCTCACTGGGATCTGCGCCGGGTCAGAGGCCGCAAGGGTACAACTCAGTCCAGAGCCTCCGTGGCTGCCTTTTCCCAGGCTTCCACTAAGGCATCCGCCGAGCTGTGAGCAGGGAGTGCATGTGTGTCCCTAAGCGCTGCCTGGAACTTATCAGGGTCCATTAGGCGCCTAGGGCGGTACCATCTGACTGGCACCGTGCACCCACGGTGGGGGGTGGCAAAGGGGAAGTCTAGCCGCAGGAGGTGGTGATCGGTCCATGACAGGGGCGTAACAGTTGTGGCACCCCCACCGATATCATCACGCCACCGTCCAGACAAGAACACCAAGTCTGGGGTGTGGCCTCTCTCATGAGTCGGTCCAGAAATTATTTGCGACAGGTCCATGGCCGCCATGGAAGCCATGAACTCCCGAGCCAGTTCGGACGATCCTCCCAGGGACGGTAGGTTAAAGTCGCCCAAGACCATGAGTTTTGGGAATTCAACCACCAACCCTGAGAGGACATCGAGTAGCTTGGGCAGGGCCGCTGCTGCACGATTAGGTGGTAGGTACGCCAGCAGCAGGCCCAACTGCGCCCCTGGGCCGTATCTCAGTAGGAGAGACTCACACCCGACCATCTGAGGGACGGTGGTCTCTCGCGGGCTAAGGGATTCCCTGATGATAACTGCCACTCCCCCGCCCCTCCCATGGGCCCGAGGCTGGTGCAGCACCTGGAAACCTGGCGGGCAGAGGTCAACCAGAGGGACACCACCCTCTGGGCCCAGCCAGGTTTCCGTGATGCAAGCCAGGTCCGCATGCTCGCTCTCCACTAGGTCACGAATGAGGTGAGCTTTGTTAGCTACGGACCTTGCATTCAGGTAGACCAGCCTTAGCATGGAAGGCTGCACACCTTCGCTCCCGGGTCCTCCGGGGGAGTACAGAGGGTCGGAGCGTCTCACCGCTTGTACAGAGCGGAGATGACACTCCCGGTGACGATACGGCCCTCTGTCTGTGCACCTTCTGCCATTCCCCACCATCCTGGGAATGGGCTGTTTGTCAGTACGCCACTGGGTATTATCGGCGACTGGTCCTCGTTGTACACCGTCGCGAATCCCGTGACCCTGGAACATTGCAACCGTCATAAATATGAGTCAGTTGCCAATTGTCTGAATTTTGATCAAGTGACCATGGGGATGCTGCAATGGTCCTAAGTGTGAAAAATGGTCATAAGTTCCTTTTTTTTAGTGTTGCTGTAACTTTTAGCAGTCACTAAATGAACTGTTGTCAGCCGAGGACTACCTGTAACATGACAAAAATGTCACTGGGCAACTCTATTAACCACAGAAAGAAACTGGGGGTTTTGGTAGCCTTCAACTCGAATCCATTTAAATCAGTGTTAGCAGTAGTCAAAGATTATTGGACTTGATATTTAGCAACATCTGCAAGCCACTGGATGCCAATTCAAGAGAAAATATCCAATTCTGTCAGAGAATCCAAATGCTAGTTTTTGTGGTCCAACTCATTTTTTTGCTAATTCATTTTTTTATGTCATTGGCTGGGGAAGTCTAGAATTTGAAGTCCACACTTCCTAAAATTGTCAAGACTCATTAACACTGCTGGAAGGATAAGCTAGTCAGTGATAGAAACTGAATGTACTTATATACAATTTCTGTATTCTGTCCCAGTCAAAGCACCCTGGGTGATGTATCACAAAGAGGAGGAAGAGGAGGAGGAGCAGGGGGGGTAGGAGGAGGGGGAGGGGGAGGAGGAGAAGGAGAAGGAGAAGAAGAAGAAGAAGAAGAAGAAGAAGAAGAAGAAGAAGAAGAAGAAGAAGAAGAAGAAGAAGAAGAAGAAGAAGAAGAAGAAGAAGAAGAAATAACTCCCCTTTCCCTTTTATTATTCTGACTCAAATCTCTGCAGGTCACCTTTCCACACCCCAAACCATCCTGTTAGGAATATGCATGTTATGAGACTAGGTCCAGACCAAAGACATACGCTCTGGTTCCGTGCCTGGACAAATGCATGTTTTGAACAACTCAAATTTTTTGTGTGGAAAGAAATGTGCATAGAACTTTTACATATCCACATTAGAGGCCTTCAAAGTAGTAGGAATAACTTACTTCTTTTAAAAGTTGAGACATGGCAACTGTGTTTCTTTTCTTGTTGGTTCGAAACATCTCACTGCTTATTCAAATAGCTTTTTCAGTCTCTTGGATAAGCAGGGAAACATTTTGAATCAACAAGAAGTTCAGTTGCCATGACTCAACTTCCAGTCAACTCTACAGTATCTAGATAACTGAGAATCTTCGTCAACATTTAAAGTAAATTACTTCTTCTAGCATATGAAAAACAACAGAGTTGTTGCTAGTATAGGCACTCCTTGCTTCCAATTTTAAGTTATTTCCACTAAAAGATAGAAAATATCCCTAAATATTTAATTACTGTAACAACTTCTTCTGTCACAGTCCCACTGATCTGCTCTCTATAGCTCTGTAGTTTATTAGAAAGGTCAAGATCTTTGACTTTTGCAAATGTGTAAAATGTCCTTGATCTAAACCAGGGGTAGGCAACCTTGGCTCTTTTATGACTCGTGGACTTCAACTCCCAGAATTCCTGAGAGTCAAGGTCGCCTACCCCTGATCTAAACAATAAGAGGCAAGGTCTTAAAGATCTTTTTTTTTCATCTAGTCAATATCGTTGCAGGAACTATGGCATCATCTGCATACAGGACCCCTATTTTTGACTGGTCAAGAGGTTTGTGGGAGTGGACAAGATGGAACTTATTTTTGTTAAGGTTTGAAGCATTAAATTAATGGAAACTTCACACAGTACAGGGACTCGCCACAGTACAGGAACTCAAATACAATCATCTTTCAGTCAGTTTGGCAATATTGACTTTAGTACAAGAGAAGAAGATAATCATAATGGGGGAAGGAAGGAGCTTCCTGACCATTCCTTTCCCCCCTTATGATGATTTTCCTTTTTCACTCAAGCGTGTGATTGGATCTCCTTATCTTACCACTCAATATTGTAACATAGCTGCTTAGTAACCGGAAGAGAATTTGTCTCTCTCATGCTGGCGATGAATGTTAAGAATAGAACAAAAATTTAATTCAAAAAGTTGTTTCTATAAATCCTTTCTCTTCCTTCCTTAGTTCTGAAGTTGAAAATGATATATGAACATAGAATTTAGATGAAAAGATCTTTCCAGGATGGCCTTTTTCTGCTTGGGGCTCTCCTACTGAAAGAACTGATCTGAGATATTACCAAAAAAAAAAAAACCACCCATGATAGAACTCAATTTTTAATTCTGTTTTGGATGATCAGTTATATGGCTATTGCTGTTGGCTTGAGGCTTTTCAACATTTCTTTTATTTACTTCTCTTCATTAAGGAGATGGACACATACAGTCAATTAGGTTTTTAGTCTAATTGACTATATGGAGAGATTGTCACAAGTTCATCCAGCACAGATAGGAACTGGTATAACTATTATATCTCAGTGGCTCTTGACTGAATGTAAGAATTATTATTTTACTGACAGAATATTGCTCAGCTCCAAAACTCTTTGCATCTGAGCCAAGTTATACCTACTCCATTTCTGTCACAGTTTGTCAACTCCTTGGAAGTTTTGGAGAAAATGATAAATCATAACTGATAAAAGAACAATAAGTCAAATTTCCTTTGGCTACTGTTTCTTGCTCCCTTTTTCCTCTTTGCATAACACTGCTTATTCTAAAAGGCAATAGTGAGATGGGTATAAATGATCTGCCTTCCCCAACATGGTGCTCTCCAAATATGTTATGTGAATATCCATCATCTTCAAGCACAATAGCCTTTGCCAGTTAAGGATACTAAAAGTTTTTTTTTATGTACTCAGTGTCTAACCCATACAGCCACTATTCAAAACAATCCCATAAAGTTCCAGCACAATACTTCTGGAGAATACCAAATTAAGGATGATCTATAGTAAAAGTAAGGAACTCTGTTTTCTTGTCAATATGACATTACATTTCCTAAGAACTAGTTAGTATGCACTGGGTGAAGCTAAAACCAATAGTATAAAAAGGAAAATCATCTGGGATTTCACTTATTTCTTTCAAAACTTAACAGTTAGAAAAAACCATCGTGTTCATGAGAAGTTTTCCAGTGAGAGGAAAAACAAGCCTACATGACAAGAAATGCTTATTGCTTTTGTTTTTAAATTAACTGTCCAGCAGTTTAAAAAACTGTTGTTCATGCAACGGAAATGAGAGAAGCAGTAGATAGTAATTTCATAATAAATTGCTTGCAAGACTCAGAGCTGAGTAACTCCGAAGAGCAAGAAGCATCTCTTAATCAAGAATCTGCTTGTTAGGTCAGGAGAAAAATCAGGAAATGTTTTATTTGCATTGGCTTGGGTCATTTGCCCTTCCTTGTTCAAGGAAAGGGAGACAGGGAAAACCTATAAGTAAATTTAAAAGATCACCTGCCTGGGAAAGCTCTGTAAGAATCTGTCTGTTGTGTATTAGGCAAATAAGAAGCATCCCTTCCTATTAAAGATACTTATATGTCCCAGTTCTGAAGTCAAATTTAAGACGTATCTCGGAAAAATGATGTGATATGATACTTAAAGGCAAGTATAGCACCGTAACTGAGAATTCTTTATGAAAGGTACCCACCAAAAGGGGACTATTTGAATTAAACTGTACAGATGATAAGGCAAGAGCAGTTAGGAACTGTGATATCAAAAATGGTGCAAGAGGTTAGGGTTCAGAGATCCAGCTGCTATTTATAAAGGGATTGTGGCATGCAGTTAAAGTGCCCTATATCCCAGAATAGAATGGTGTGGCAAAAATGAAAAAATTATTCCCTGAATTGTGAAAATGAGCTACATGCTACAAGATTCAGGGTGGGTAGATAAATACTGGGGAGAAAGGAAAAGGGCTGAAGAACAGATAATTGAAGCACTCCACAAGAATGATATTTTAAAAAAAACACCTCTCAGGTTACTAGCAGGGAAGTAAACCACGAGATACAAGTGAGTTTTCAAGACCAAGTATGATGTGTGTATGTGTATAGGGGTTTCACTTGGAAAAAACTGTGACTGCTGTGCTTAAGATACGCTTGGTTGAGAATGGTAATGACTATGATGAGAAGTTTGCACTAATAGTCAGGCATATTTGTATAAGGATTGTATTCATCATAGCAGGAACAAGACACATATAAATAGATCACTTTGATGTAAAGGCTGCATTTCCTTTCTATTACAATTGTAAAAATGTTTCATCAATCATTTCTCATATTTTTACCCTCAGGAATACTCACATAAGCATACAGAATGCTTCAACCTCCAAAAGTCCTCATTTTTCTGGCGCAAATGCAGGAGCAAAAGAAGGGATTGGTTTACTATAATCTCTAAAATGATGAATATGATCATTGGTGCTGCCAGATTTAAAGATTGTACTATGCTTTTGAATCAGTGTACATAACATGATGCTACCTTCTTCAGTGCATGATATGAGTCATTCTAACAACATTAGAGTTATGGAATTTATGGTGCTACTAATGCAGAGTGACACAAGGAATACTTCCTCCTCTCAGTTCTGATCCCACAAAGACATAAAACTGAAATATTTACCATGAGCTCACTTGTTTGTCAGTAGAACATGGCAACCTAACACTTAGTGAGTATGAATAAAGAAACTAATTCTGAAATCTTGAAAGGTTCTATTTCTTTCCTTTAATCGTTATGGTAATGTTTTCCTGGCAACGCAAAACATATATTAATACAGAATTAGTGCTACCATCTCCACTTAAACTACACATCACTACTGTGCTTAAATGCACCGTTTTTATGGCATTCATTGGCTTGTACTGAGTGGGCAGCATGAATGAAGTCTCTATTGTCTCTTCCTGTATCCTGTTGCCCAGGAGGTGGCACATAGTAAATTCATCAAATTATATCCTGTAACTCTACTAATTGGGGCTAATCCTATAAAATTTATTTGGGCATAGAGAATCTTCTAGTCATGCTTTTTTTAACAGATCCAAGAGTTTTAAGATCATACCCATGGCATTTTGTTTAAAAAGAAAAAGAATAAAGGTAGGGGTGGGAGAATAATCAGTAAGTGCTGAAAATATGCAGCTCACAACTCAAAAGAACAGTTGAAATCTGCTTAGCAATTTGTAACGCCCACAGTAACACAGGGAGGGAATGCTTCAGTGCGATACAAATCCACTTATCCCTTAACTACAGCTCCAAATTTCCCCCCACCACCACCAAAAAAGCCAACTTGCAATCAGAAAAACCAAGTATTATGGGGAAGAAGTGAACAGTATTAGGTGTAGGGGTTTTTTTTCTCCTGTGTGTATGCTTAGAAACAAGGGAGAGAGAAATTACATATTTTACTTCTTCCTTCTTGGGAGATGTTATTTTATGCCATTAATGTTTTTTTTTTAGCACTCACTGCAATTATCACGAAGACAGGTTTTAACCCTAATCATTGCTAGGCTATATCTGCTGACAGTTTGTGGATTCTTTCAGATCCAAATGTCTTCCTACCCTGACAACATTCTGTCAACAACTCCATTAGTGCCTGAAAAGGCCAGTTAAAATTTCACATCCTCTTTGTTTGGTGCATCATGTTACTGTCCCAAAGTTTTAATGTCTCCACACATTTTTTTTTTGACAAGCTGCTATCTTCTTTCTCAGCAGGCTCTTAGTGTCTTGTTAGTCACATATTATTGATTCGGAATAGCTTGGTGCTATACGATGGCTAAAATTATTTGCTGCACTTTGTGGCATAAAATAGTCCACTGGCTTTTCACTTGCATATGAAAGTCAGCATGTTATGATAGTTATTGTTCTATTCTCAGGGCTGAAGAGACCTGGCTCAAATCCTCACTCAGAACTCATCCTTAACTATAGCATAAACATGTCTGGCTTTTGAAAATTATGTTCTTATGTTATTGTCTTCATCTCGTCCATAACCAGCAGCCAGGGCAACTTAAAGCAGTGCTTTCCCTTTTCTTAATGTGGAACGAGTTACCGAAAGTGATTGGTGAATTTCCCTCGCTTCATTCCTTTCCCACTGAGCGGCACTCACTGGTGGAAAAGACAATTACTAATTACACTTCTTAAGAAACAATAGGGCTGTAGACAGGGCTTCAGGTGGTGGTTTTATACTACCTGTCAAGTTGCACATTAACAATTACAAACATGGATTGGCTCCATGCCTGTGATCCTTCAGTCTATTTCTCAATGCGACTCTGGTGCTCTTTTGATAAAACTCTGAATCCCACATTTTTTTAAAAAAAAATTGCAGGCATGGGTTATGGGATGGAGCAAGACAGAGCTCCCCCAATATGCTAGAGAGAACTTCTTCTACCATTACATCCTTAACCATTTGTAACCTATAAGCAAAACCAAATTTGAACATGTGTTTAGTGTATATAAGGAGGCCAAGTAAGACCTGACAAGTGCTTCACGTATCATCCAGGCAGATTTCTCTGTGGAAATGTGATATCCAGACTTTCCTAAAGCTCTGGCCAAAATTATAGTTGAGGGAACTGGTCCAATAAGAGCTGGGCAGATTCCAGCTCAACTGCATCATCAACCATACTGTTGTTCAAGTACCCAAGATCAAGTTCACAATAAAAAAAATAGGAGAAGAGGAAAAACATGATTTTGTAACTAGAACATCCAAAGATGACTAAGCTGTTACTTCTTTAGGGTAGAGAGATGAGACAAATGTGGTATCATAAGGATATATAATTTAAAAACAGTAGATTATGTTCATTCTGCAGGTAGAGGAAGGACAGCGTAAGCTGCATGTTTTTACATCAGAGCATTTTATTTTGGAGCCAGTTGGAGACCTATAACGTTAGCTACATGGTTTAGATCCAGGTGTAGTCCAACTATTTTCACTTAAAAAGAAGTAGACAATAGAAATGAGATGTCAACCCCAACCAAGTAAAACATCAGAGCCATTGCAAACTTCTAATGATTACTTTTATTGAACAGAATCAAACCGGTTGGGTCAAAGCTAGCTCTAAGGAAATGGTGGGAAGCAGTTAATTCCACCCCTTTCTGACAGTACAGGTCTCATTGTCCAATACGCCTTCTAGTAATTATTATGAGAACAGACTTTAGTTTCACCAAAACAATTCTTCAGCAGCTTCGGGATCTCACACTGATATAGGACACCTGTAGATTCAAAGCTCTCTTCCCTTCCTCCCCCCACTGTTGGCAAGTTAGAAGTAGCTTGACATGAGAAATAGTTGATATGAAATAAGGCAGCAGTTGCCTATTGCCAAAAACTCATCACAATCAACCATGGCTTATTTTAACTGTTGTTTTTGGAATAAGTCACAGTGCTTAATTTTATATAATCTGCTAAATGAAAATAAAGTACAGCAAATGAGGACTTAGCATCATGTATTAACTCTGTCAATATGGTCAATAATCTGATATTCATATTTTTTTTTAAAAAAACACCTATTTTGAATATTTGGATATTCTCTCTTTTTTCCAGATGCTCGTTCAATTTGCCAGTCAGATTCTCATGTTCATGCTTGCCTAATCTCTTAAAAAAATCAACCACCAACTCTACCATAATTTATTGTCACAACTGACAAATTCTGAGAAGCACTAATGGGACAATCCCACTTCTAACTATCAGGACAAGTAAATATGCTGTTAACCTCAGTAGTTCAGATCAGATAAGAGTTCTTTCTAAAAATTCCTAAGCAGTGTATGGTAGCTGCTGAAACATAAACTGATACCACATTATTCCACTCTCTGTGGAATGAGGTTGCTTTCCACATACCAGGGTTTCTCTGGCCTTAGAAGAAACAAACAAACTATTATAAGAAGCATCTGCATATGTTGTTTGGCTCTCAGCTCCCAACAACATAGTCACAGATGATGAGAATTATAGCTCAGCAACAACTGAAGAACATCAAGTTCCCTGTCCCTCTTCCATAATCATTTCCTAGCTTTGCTTGGGCACGGAAAACATCAACTTTTCCTTTTTGTGCCTTGGAGTCGGTGTCAGTTCGTGGTGACTGCCTAGACTAGTCCCTGCAGTTTCCTTGGCAACATTTGTAGAAATGATTTATTTATTTTAATTAGTAAAATTTATTGGGCACCCATCTTACTTTAGGGTAACTATGGACAGCTTATAATCATAAAAGATAAAAACTGTATAGGCTAAAACAGGGGACCCCAACCTCTGCTCTGTGGACCAGTATGGGCCATGGCATGCCAGCAACCGGTCCGCACAAACAAGCAAAGCCCCATCCGCGGGATGCAGGCAGCACACAAAACCATGCATCCTCCAGGCTGCAGAAAAACCTCTCTCCACATAACTGCTCCCTGGTGCCCAAAAGGTTGGGGACCTCTGGGCTAAAAGACATAAATAAGATAATACAAAAAGCCAAACACTGTGGCCCAGTTAAAGATGGGGAGGGAGGGAGGATTTGTTAATCTATTAACCATCACCCACTGTGATGCTCCCCCATTGAAGCACCAAATTAACTGGCAGAGCCAGAACTCTTTATGGAAGGTCATGTCTTCTTCTTCCAAGGCTTAGAGAGAGTGACTGGTGCAAAGTGATCCAGCTGCTTGATGGACTGGTTTCTAACCTCTTTTCTTTAACCACTACACCAAATTAACAATACTGCATTATTATTATTGTTGTTGTCATTGCTATTATTACTATCATTTTAATAAATGTTCTAGTAAACCGCCCTGAGTCCTTCGGGAAAGGGTGGTATATAAATGGAATTAAAAATAAAAATAAATAAAAATAAATAAATAGTTTCAAAAGCATCAGTTGCAGATCACATCTACTGCTAAGCTTGTAAGCCGCCCTGAGTCTTCGGAGAAGGGCGGGATATAAATGGAATTAAAAATAAAAATAAAAATAAATAAAAATAAATAAATAGTTTCAAAAGCATCAGTTGCAGATCACATCACTTTCTCCAGACTACTGCAGGGTGAATTGCAGATAGCACAAGTATGGACTGAGTGACCTAAAATAATTATCACAAGATTCAGTATGAACTTTATAGTATTAGAGAACAGCAGCAATATGTTCCTTGCAAATGTGACTGACATTGTGAATCAGTTTGTCCCAAGGCAGTTTTTAAATCTAGCCTTGAAACGCAATTTGCAGTTTGGAACAATGTATCTGGCTTTAGAATTTTTAGAAAGTAAAGAAAAGACTACCACTGAACATATAAGTGGAGATGAATAAAAGGACAAAGGTATAGAATTCCTTTATGAATTCCTGGTCTATTTATTAAATTTATATGCCCTCCATCTCATTATCCAAGTACTTTAGCAACATATATGGAGTACATACAATCAACCAGCATGAAAAGAAAGCAGAATTAGTCAAGAGAAAAGTTATCTTCTCTTGAATATAAAGTGTATCTTTATATTCTGTATTTATCTGTATAAAGTGCATTTAACATTTTTAGCATAATTTTTAACATGAACATAATTCCTAACAGTGAGCTTGCCTTCAGAAGTTGTGGGTGTTTCTGCACTGGAGGTTTTTAAGAAGAGACTGGACAGCCACTTTTCTCAAATTGTGTCTCCTGCTTGGCAGAGGGTTGGACTAGATAGAAGATCTCCAAGGTCCCTTTCAGCTCTATTCTGATTGATATCACACAAAGCAGTCAACTGTAAGCCCCCCGTTGATAGGGCTCGCAACTTGGGCGTCCTCCTGGATTCACAGCTCAATTTTGAAGACCATATAGGAGCCGTGACCAGGGGGGCTTTTGCCCAGGTTCGCCTGGTGCGCCAGTTGCGACCCTACCTGGACCGAGATGCCCTACGCACAGTCACTCATGCACTTGTGACCTCCTGTTTAGACTACTGCAACGCTCTCTACATGGGGCTGCCCTTGAGGACCACTCGGAGGCTTCAACTGGTGCAGAACGCGGCCGCGCGAGTTGTGATGGGGGGTTCCTGATACTCCCATGTAACACCTCTACTCCGTGAGCTGCATTGGCTTCCGGTTGCCCTCCGGGTGAGATTCAAGGTGCTGGTGATGACCTATAAAGCCCTAAATGGCTTGGGTCCGGGACCCAGATTGTTGGGGGCAATTAAGCTGACTTTGTAATAATGCCGCTTGAGGGGTGTGTGAAAGCCCTAATAAGCAGGCATATACATAGAATGAAGGCTACTGCTAAGCTTGTAAGCCGCCCTGAGTCTTCGGAGAAGGGCGGGATATAAATGGAATAAAAATAAAAATAAATATTTGAGGGAACATCAAGTTCCCTTCGTCCAGTGCGCTCGCACAGGGAGGGTCTTCTCAGGGTGCCGCCGGTAAAAGACTGCTGGCGGATAACACCCAGGGAGAGGGCCTTCTTTGTGGGTGCGCCTGCCCTCTGGAACCAGCTGCCCGTGGAGCTCAGGACTACCCCTGACCTACGTTCATTCCACCGGGACCTGAAGACTTGGCTCTTTGAGCTCTCTGGCCCAGGCTGAGAATTTTAACTGTTCTATTTACAGGGATAATTTAATCTTTTTAATTGTTTTTTAACTTTTGTATTTTGTATTGATGTGATTTTAAAATGCCCTGTAAACCGCCCTGAGTCCTTCGGGAAAGGGTGGTATATATATCTAATAAAATAAATAAATAAAATAAAATCTGTATGAAGATTGCTGATTTTTAACCTGGCTCTAAATAGACTAGAGCAGGGCTTTTTTTCCTCATAGAATGCTCAGAACGAAGTTCCGGCACCTTTTTTGGATGGAACCTTGTAGGGTAGGCAAGGTGGATTGTATGAAATGTGTGAGTTCCGGCACCTTTTTCTTTTACAAAAAAAGCACTGGACTAGAGTGAGGTGGGGGGGGAAGAACCAAGGTAGCTAAGTTTGTTGATATCCCCAAACTAAATATTTATTAAACCATTTATATAGCACATATATTAAACACATTTATATTTATATGAACTCACACATAGTGTCTTCATATGGCTTACATATAGGTTATTTAGGTTAGTAAAATAAAAAAGGGATAGTGAAGAATTCCAAACTGGGTTTTTGAATGACACATGCAATTCAATAAAAGCAGATCCAAAGTGACATATACTAGAACAAAGATATATCCAGAGAAAAGGAATCTTAAACTCATAATGGAAATGAAAATGTCAAGCTGCCCTCAATGAAAATATCAACCCAATGTGCAGCTGCTGTTTGAAAAGCTGAATTGCACATCAGGAATCATCAGAATGGAAGTGCTAATATAACAATGCTGTCATATACATCTGTAGTGAAACTATACTAAGGTACTACAGTACGTACAGTTCTAGTCAGAAAGAAAATCTGTAGCAAATGACAGTCAAAATTACTAAACAACTAAGCTATATTCCAATAAATATAGAAATAAAGCAAACAAGAGAAAAGAGGTAATGGAACTGGAAAGTCATGCATAAAGTAGAAAAAAGGCCTATGAAGATTCCCCCCCCCATTTCTCACAATATTAAAAATCAAGATTACTAGATTATGAAATTTATTGTTGTTAGATGCTGCCAGTTGAGGTGGCTTTTAAAGAGAACTTGACAAACTTATCCAGGACACAATCTTGTTTGGGGGAGGGGGGACTTGGAAGCAGAAGTACTAGATTTTATGTAGTGGGTTAAGTCAATAGGCAAGGAGCAACCCAGCGTCAAAGCATCTCTTTATTGTCTCAAGAAAACAACTGCTCAGCTACAGGTAAGGGCCGGTACTTATACACATAAGCCCTCAGGTGTTCCTCCAATTACCTGCCTGAATTCTCCCGCCCCAAATACGAATGTTCCTGCCGAAACTGTTGGGACTGACCATTAAGCTAGCCCCTGAGGGCCAGCCTCGGCTTGCCAGGAAATGCCTACTTAGCTTCTCAAAAATAGGCGAGGGTCAATGGCTCACATCATTACATTTCAGTACATAACACTATATACCTCACCTTGAACTCCTAAAAAAGTAGGAATATAAATCTAAAGGGATGTCTGGCGATATGGTCAAAAAATCAAGATGGTGGCCACAATACATCCACCTAGGTTACACATAACAAATGTGTTAAATAGTGGGTTCTTTGGCGCAGGAATGAAGACGCGGAATGGAGTACAGGGTAAGTCATAGTTTTATTCGTGCAGAAACTGTACTGGGGAAATGGCTGCAACTAGCCACAATATATAGTCTAGCCCCTAGGTGGCAGCCAATAGGTTTGAATCAACCATTGCCGCCTGGAGATAGCCAATTGCAGCACAGGAGACTTGTAGTCTGGGTTGCTGGAGAGCCGTTAGCTGCTCCAGCAACCCATGTGGTATTCCTCACGAGCCCAGTACATAACACCCATCCCCTCTTAGAATAGACCATAATAACCAATTAGTCTCAACAATTGTCAAGACTCATTATCCAAACACACTAAAGTAAAAGTGATAATAATAATAAAAAGTAAAAAAAACAATGTAGGTTACAGCATTATTAAACGTCTCAATGAATAGGCTTCAAAGGTGGAACATTAAGACAGTTACATCAGAGCACTAGTTTCTGTATAGTAGTGGCAACAGGAATTACAACAATATATAGCTCTTTATTTTACAACGTAATCTGCAAGATAAGAAGGAGGCTTGTGTGCCCTAGAGGAACGTCTCAGAGTTCCCATCATTTTGTGGTCTACCAGCTTACCCAGAGGGCTGGGTAATTTAATTTAATTTAATTTAATAATATTTGTATACCGCCCTTCTCCCTGAGGACTCAGGGCGGTTCACAGGGCAGAATAAAATACTAAATACAAACGTTAAAACAAGATTAAATAATTGCCCATATTAAAACAGTTGGAATAAAATTCTAAAACACCAAGTTAAAATTAAAGCACAAAATTAAAAAACCCCACCAATCCCCATCAGACTTGTGTCCCTTTGTGCTCCTGAGTCAAGGGGATTTGATGCACTCTGGCTGGCCTCTCCAGGTTGGCCCACCCCAGAGTCAGACTTATCAGCAGAGTAGGCACAGCGGTTGCTGAAGTTTGGATCGCTTGCTCATTCAGGGGATCCATGTTGCATTCCAGGACTCCCCACTTCTCCCTCTGGTTCTACCTCAGTTATGACTGAAAAGTCTAGAGAGTCCATGTGAGGGCTGGCTTGGCCGCAGGTTTGAGGACCTTGGGAGGGACTTATGATGTAGCCCTCACTTAGTGGCCATTCTGGAAACCGTTTCCTGAGCTGATTAATGTGTCATCTGACAACTCGCCCTCCCTCCAACCCCACTTCATAAGACAGGGGTCCGGATGCCTTGGTAATTTGACCAGGAACCCACAGATTCCCATGACCATAGTTCCTGGCCCAAACCCAATCGCCCATGTGCAGCCCCCGCGGGGGTTTTGGTAGAGAGGCTTCTGCTGCCACTCTATCTGGATGCAACCTGTCCAGTTTAGTGATCAAACGCCTCCCCCAATGACATTCAGCAGGACTTTTACCTATAGCAGTGCAGGGCATAGAATACTGGCAAAATAAAAAAATATGCCAGTCTGTGATGCCAGTCACCTGTGGCAATATGCTTGAGTGCTTCCTTCGTTGTCCTCACCATGCATTCAGCTTGACCATTAGAAGATGGATGAAAAGGTGCAGACGTTGCATGTCTGATGAGATTAGCTCTAAGGAAAGCCTGAAATTCAGCAGCAGTGAATTGGGCCCCATTGTCTTAAACTAAGACATCTGGCAACCCATGTGTGGCAAAGAATTTTCTCAGCACCTTATTAGGAACTGGAATTACTTCCAGCCATTTGGAGTGGCTATCCACTACTATCAGGAAGAGCTGTCCCTGAAAGGGCCCAGTGTAGTCTATGTGAACCCTAGAACAGGGAGTGTGCATTTCCTCCCACCTGTGAACTGGAGCCTGTGGCATTTCAGGCCTAGATTGCTGGCATGTATAACAACCATGGACTTGAGCTTCAATGTCCTTATCAAGACCAGGCCACCAGAGGTAGCTTCTGGCTAAAGCTTTCATTCTGACAATGCCTGGATGGCCTTCATGTAATGATTGTAAAACACTGTCTCTTAGGGAAGTGGGAATTATGACTCTGTTTCCCCATAAAATGCACCCTTTATGGGCACATAACTCATGCCTCCTGACAAAATAGCTCTGAAATTCTGAGCCTGGACTTTTATCCAACCAGCCCATGTATACCCATGACAACACTCTACTAAGTGGCAGTGGTAGTCTGCTGAGGACATCAGCATGGCCCATTTCCTTGCCTGGTTTGTGAATTAATTTAAAATTGTATGTGGATAGGAACATAGACCATTTCAGCATTCTTGGAGATAGTATGTGGGGGGTTTGTTTGTCAGTTGTGAAAAGTCCCAACAGAGGTTTGTGGTCGGTGTAGACCATGGAATCCCTGCCATATAGATAGTCATGGAATTTTTTTATTCCAGCAACGATGGCTAGGGCCTCTTTGTCAATCTGAGCATAGTTGCGCTCAGCAGAGGACAATGTCCCTGAGTAAAATGCTATAGGAACCTGTTTCTCATTTTTCTCTATATGACTTAAAACTGCCCCCACCCTATAGGGAGATGCATCACATGCAAGACATACAGGTTTAGACTCTTTGTAGTGAGTTACAGTGGACTTTTCTGACAATAGAGCTTTTAATTCCTGGAAACTTTTTTCATGTAAGTTAGTCCATTTCCATGAAGCTTTCTTATCTAGAAGCCTGTGGAGGGGCTCTGCTATTGCAGTCTTCTGAGGTGGAAATGTGTGATAGAAGTTTAGGAGGCCCAAGAATGCTTGTAGCTCTCCTTTTGATTTGGGCCTAGGAGCCATTTTAATGGCCTTCACTTTAGAATCAGTGGGGTGAACTCTGTTGAAGAAGCCCCAATACTACACTTGTTCTTTTTTAATTTGAGGCCTGCTTTGCAAAGCCTCTGCAAGACAGCCCTGAGCCTACTGGCCAACACTTCTGGGGATTCCCCTGCAATAAGAACATCATCAAAATAAGGGCAGATCCCTGAATACCCTTGAGTGTACGCTCCATGATTCCCTGAAAAATACCCGATGCAACACTGACTCCAAACTGTAAGTGTTTAACTTTGAAAGCCCCCATGTGAGTCACGATCATTTGAGCCGCGGCTGTGGCCTCATCAACCGGCAATTGCTGATAGGCCTGTGCTAAATCAAGTTTAGCAAAAACAGTACCCCCTTGCAAGGAGGCTAAAATATGGTTGACCACTGGGACCAGGTAAGCGTGTTGCTTGAGGGCTTTATTTAGAGTGTATTTATAGTCAGCACAAATGCAAATTTCTCCATTGGCTTTAAGTGGAGTGACAATAGGAGTTTCCCACTCCCCACCATCAACAGGCTGTAGCACTCCCTGTTCTACAAGTTTATCAATTTCTGAATCAATTTTATGTTTTAAGGCAAAGGGGACCCTATGAGGCTTAACCCTGATTGGAACTACATTGAGATCTAGCTTAAATGAGATAGGCGGGCCTGGGTATGTCCCTAGGGTTGAATCAAATACATCCTCATATTCCTCGCATACTGACGCGAGGTCTGCAGTTTCTGTCCGGTTTATGCCAGTAATCTGAATGCCTAAGGCATCAAACCAATCAAGTCCAATGAGACTCGTTCTCTGGCCCCCTACTACTATTACATCCAGGTGCCCCAAAAACCCTTTAAACTTTACCATCAAAGTGGCTTCTCCCTTAACTTTAACGTGAGCATTTTGAAAGTCTGTTAGGATTATATCTGAGGGTCTTAGTTTGGCCCAATTGTTACTGCGCCTACACACAAAGTTAAAAGTGTCTTGAGAAATAATTGAGACTGCAGAGCCAGAGTCCAATTCCATCTTACATGGAATTCCTTGTAGCTCTACCATGAGCTTAAGTTTGGGTTTGAGAGGGCGTCGAGCCCCGGTGTGGCATACACTTCTATGGCTTCTGAAAACCCTACACTAACTGGACCCTGGGCCCCAGTACCTCTCCTAGTCGGTTCTCCCGACTGGTGTTTGAATGGTCGGTCTCTCTGGTGGGCTCTGCAAACCACTGCGATGTGGCCTGTCCTTCCACAAGCTCTGCACGTGGCTGATCAAAATCTGCAATTGGCGCAAAAATGGTTGCCGCCACACCCCTTACATCTCGGTAAGAGAACTGCCTGGTAACTGTCCTCTCCCTGCTGGCTGTTGCAATGTTGTGTGTTGGGCTGCTTTTGGAGTCGGTTGATTTCAGGTTCTTCTTCCTTGGAAGATTCTTCAGTGCATTTGACGTCCTCACGGTGGACCGTTTCTTTTAACTTTGTCGATTGGGCAGGCTCTACTGTTTGAACTGTGCCCCTGGCAGCTTCATCGGCCATCACCTCGTCTTGTGCTTCAGAAAATGTTAAGTTTGGCCTAGCAAAGAGTCTCTGCTTAAGCATTCTGTCCCGTAGGCCGCAGATGAGCCGATCACATAGACACTCTTCTAAATTTGTAAATTTGCAAAGGCATGCGACCTGCCTCAGGCCCGCTATGAACTCTGAAGCTGATTCACTCGGTTGCTGCACTCTTTGGTCGAACTTGAACCGTCAAGCCATTTCAGACATCTTGGGCTGGAAATGTCCGGTTAGCTTCTTTTTGAGGTCTGCGTAGGAGACTGTTTCAATCGGTGTTGGCGCGAAAAGGTTCTCGGCCAAATCAAAGGTTGCTGGGTCGCACACACAGAGTAGTGTTGCGGCCTTCAGTCTTTCTTCCGTGATCTGATTGGCCCTGAGGTAGTTTTCTACTTGCGATAAATATGATGGCCATTCCTCCAGGTGTTTCACATCGAATTCTCGCAGTTTTCCGACCTTCAGCATTCTTTTTGCTGGTTCCTGCGTTCTTCTGGATCCTGCTTCCAGGCTCAGGGAATGAGTCCACTGAGCATGAGGTCACTAGCGTAGCTTGCTAGCAGACCTTGAGGGGGTGGGGAAATGCATTTTCCCTCCAGCGAGTGCTGCCTTTCCTTAGTAGACTTTGGTTCTTTAATCAGTGAAGCAGGATCCCACCTTCGTCGCCACTGTTAAATAGTGGGTTCTTTGGCGCAGGAATGAAGACATGGAATGGAGTACAGGGTAACTCATAGTTTTATTCGTGCAGAAACTACACTGGGGAAATGGCTGCAACTAGCCGCAATATATAGTCTAGCCCCTAGGCGGCAGCCAATAGGTTTGAATCAACCATTGCCGCCTGGAGATAGCCAATTGCAGCACAGGAGACTTGTAGTCTGGGTTGCTGGAGAGCCGTTAGCTGCTCCAGCAACCCACGTGGTATTCCTCATGATCCCAGTACATAACAAAATGGATGGCCCTTTGATCACACCACTGTGGCACAATTTTGACTTTTTTTACTATATACTATAGACAATCCTATGAATCTAACACACAGATAAATAATGCATACAAAGGCCTATCTTTACTCACTGAAATTAAAGTAAACCCCATTCTTGTATTCTCTATCTATTTTGAATCTTATGTCAGTTATCTGACCTCATACCCCTCTGTTTTTCTGAATACTGCCTGTTCATTCAACTTATCTCTCTCAGCTGCCTCTCTGTTTCTCTTTGTAAGATTGTAAAGGCATTTTGTTTGCTTTCATATCTCACTATCTGCGTTTATAGAACTGGGACTTAGAAAGGGAGATCTACTGAGTTGCTGCTTCATTAGGTAGCTTGTTCCAATGCAAAGGTTAGAAATGAGATTTGTTAACTTCTTCCCCTTCTGTGGGAAGAAGACAGGAATAAATAACTTACTTTTAGCTCCCTCTTGTGGATCTTACAGATAGGTTTTGTAATACAGCATTTTTTCAATTCATGAAGTTCTCTTGGGACATGGGAAACTCAATTGTTTATTGCATTAGTTTGAAGTTGTTATGAATAATCTTTTTTTTAAATGTGTTGGTTTTCTTTCACCTTGAAGAATTGTCTAGATCTAGGATGTTCCTTCTTGAAATGCAAAATAGAAGGTATACATCAACTTAGAATCAGCAATTTTGGGATGCTACTAGAGCAGTTACCTTTACTGATTGAGTCAAAGTTCAGTTTGTGAACAGACCTGGACTTGGAGTGCTCAGATCTGGTGTGGGGGGGGGGAGAAGAGGCAGGTTGTCAATTATTGGCTGCCATAGCTGATCTTATAAGGGAGGAATGATGTTCCTCTAGTTCCTCTTATTTGACAATCTAATTTCTTTTTCGCTCTTGGGTAAGAATGTCCAGGGCTTTTTTTCTCATAGAACGCTCAGAACAGCGTTCCGGCACCTTTTCTTCTGCAAAAAAAAAAAGCTGCCTCTTTGGCTTTGGAAAGCCTATTGCAGTCTTGGCTCTTTTTTATGATTCATGGACTTCAACTCCCAGAAATCCTGAGCCAGCCACGCTGAGGGGAAAAAGAGAGGTTTCCAAGCTGAGCCATGCTGGCTCAGGAATTCTGGGAGTTGAAGTCCTTGATTCATAAAAGAGCCAAGGTTGCCTACCCTGCACTAGACGACATTAAAATTATTTACAAGGTTACTTCTTTAGGAACTAAACTTTTAGAATCTAAAACAGCTAATTCAAAAAAGCCAACAGAAAAGAACCTCACATTTTTCATCTGCTTCTGTCTTTTGGAAGGTAAAATTAGATAACAAAATAATCTATTTCCTATGTTAACATCTCTTCAATGAAATCAATAAATCAATAAGGAAAGAAATGAGAAACATTTTTCTCAATGTAATATGTCTAATTTAGCTGATGCTAGAAAAAAATAGCATCTTTTGTAAATACTCTTGAAAACTATTTTGAATCTATAAACATCTATTACAACGAAGGTAAAAGTAAAGGTTCCCCCGCACATGCGTGCTAGTCGTTTCCGACTCTAGGGGCCAGTGCTCATCTCTGTTTTAAAACCAAAGAACCAGCGCTTGTCCAAAGACATCTCCGTGGTCATGTGGCTGGCATGACTAGATGCCAAAGGCGCACGGAACGCTGTTACCTTCCCACCGTAGTGGTCCCTATTTTTCTACTTGCATTTTTACGTGCTTTCGAACTGCTAGGTTGGCAGAACCTGGGACGAGTAACAGGTGCTCACTCTGTTATGCGGCACTCGGGATTCGACCCACCAAACTGCTGACCTTCTGATCAACAAGCTCAGCATCCTAACCCACTGAGCCACCGCGTCCCTCTATTGCAACTAAACTACTTTAACTTAAACATTTCTTAAGAATGAAATATTCTTAATTTGGACTTTACTTTTACTGTTTGGACTGTTGTGTGTTTTGAAAAATAGATTATTTAGAATCTATGTTGCACTTCAGTCTTTAAATAATTAACCTAGTATATACATAATAAAAGGGGATGCGGTGGCTCAGTGCTTAGGATGCTGAGCTTGTCGATCAGAAGGTCGGCAGTTTGGTGGGTCGAATCCCGAGTGCTGCGTAACAGAGTGAGCACCTGTTACTCTGCAGTTGTAAGCCCAGTACAACTTTCAACAACCTTTCCTACAAAGATTAGAGACAGGATGGAAACTATCCCAACTGTAGAGTCAAAGAATGGTTTTTTGAGGAACAGGCAAACCACCACCTCTTTCAAAGCAGGCAGGATCACACTCTACTACAAAGAGTCTTTAACAACCACTTGGACACAAATGTAAGATAAATACCAGATCTAATCTGTGACACCCCCACCCCCATGTGAGTCCAGATGTCAGTAAGCTGGATCAGGTCAACAGCTGCCATTATGACCATGGACTCCCAAGCCATTTCCAACTCCCAGCCCAAAGAAGGCAATTTGAAGTCCCACAGCATCTTCAATTTGGGGAATTCCATTGCCAACTCAGCCATGGATTCAGGGAGCTTGGACAGGCTACTGCTGTATCATAGGGAAGGAGACCAGCAGCATAACACAGTTGATTCCCTTCAGTTCTCACAAAGAAAGTCTCTCATCCAGCTATATCTGGGACAGCACTCCTAAAGGCCACGAGAGACTCTTAAATAACAACAGCCACAGTCCCATCTGCAGTTGTGTATGGTGGCAATTAAATATTAATATATGAGTGTTATAATTCCTGTGTTATAATTGTTTTAGATGTGCTGGTTATATGGAAAGAGGGGGAGAGTAAAATACAGTTTCTTTTCTTGTCCGGCATAACCTGTTTTTGAGAAAACTCATGTTGGCTTCCAGTAATAGCTTTGCTTCTATGTTTTTCCAGATCCATTGCTTGATTATCTTTTCCAGGATTTTCCTAGGTATTGATGCCAGGCAGACTGGTATGTAGTTTCCTGGATCCATCCCCCCCCCCCACTTTTTTTTTGAAGATTGGAACCATGTTAATTCTTTTCCAGTCCTCTGGTAATTCCCCAGTGCTCCTGACCCATATCTTTGAAAGATATGGGTCAGGGATTTCAAGATCATGTCTGCTGTCTCCTTCAGAACTTCAGAAGTATGTGGATAAATTTTTGAGGAAGAAACAGGTAGCTTAGTACAGTACATCTGACTGATAAAAGTATTAATAATTTAACAAATACAAGGAGTCCTCACTTAACAATAATTGGGACCAAAATGTCCCTTACTAAGTGACATGATTATAAAGGATGATGTCATGTGACTGCATAGCTTAGCAACAAAAATTCTGGAATGTCCAGGTACATTGTTAAGTGAATATGGGTTGTAAATCACATGGACACAATTTGTGACTTCCTACTGACTTCCCCATTGACTTTGCTTGTCTGAAGCTGGCAAGGAAGGTTGGAAATACAGTAATGATCACTTTACCGTGGGATGTTGCAATGTTGTTATTGAGAGCCAGGTGCTGAGTCCCTAGTTGCAATCATGTGACTGGGGGGATGCTGTGATTGACATAAAAATGAGCACTAGTCATAACTATAATTCATTCAGAACTATTGGAAGCTTGAAGGGTCTCTGCATGAGTCATTGTTAAGCAAAGACCATGTGTAGCTTTACCAAATTTTTATTTACAAATATACAAATACAGACTAAGCAGGACATATGCTGTAACTGATGTGTTCCACATCAGTTCCTGGACGAACATTCACACCTTCAAAATGCTTTCCGCTTATATTTGACTTTCCATTTGCCTCTTCTTTAGTGCCAAACTGCACTACTTTCCAAACTGCATACATACTCATTTGAACTTTTGCCTTGTGAGAAGGAGCCAAGGAGAGCTTTTCATTCACTGAAAGTGGCTCTCTTCCAATAAATTTAAAAAAAACACACACATTTTTTTCCTGACTTCAGTCTGTGCGAGATTTTGACCTTTATAAAAGCAAAGGTTCTCTGGAGCCTGGAGTTTAGATATTTAAAAAAATCTTACTCCCTATTCCCCTTTGTTGGAACTTGTGAGGCTGAGAAATAAAGAGCGGAACACTTCTGTTATCCATTAACTGATTGAAGCATTATAAATGTCAATAGCCTGGTATTTAATGAAGCAACTGCTACATCTCTAGGAGTTCAGGGCATAGGGGACTCTGACTTCTCATTCATGTGGGTGCTTTTATCGAGCAATATTGGCAGACCTGAAGCTTTGCTGCTCTGGACAATTTCAGGCAAGAGCTCTTAAGGGCCATGTTACTAGTATTAAAGGAAATGCTGTATATACTTTCTTGTTTCTCCATTTTAAATCTTTTTCCAAGAGTGGTTCTAAATGTTTTTATTGTGTACTGTATTATACAAAGTGGGGAAAAAGTTCTCCTATATGTTTGATTATTAGATTTATCAATATTTTATTGGTAAAGCCAACCACGTAGAAAATATTAAACATCTGAACATATGGATTTATAGCATTCTTCAAAGCCATTGTTTGCTGAAATGTAGTTTCTTGTGTATACCACAACTGTGTTCAATAATATTCTATAGTAAATCAGTAAACCATGTAAACATGGTTTTTTTTTAACTCAACTACAATTTATCTTTATAACTTGGTTGGTCTAGTCTTTGAGGGAAATGCTGCCAGAAACAATTCAGACAGAATTCAATATATGGTATGTTTTTTATCGTATTTCTTGAATGTCACTAGAGGGCACTCTGGTGTGTTTTTTTTTCTTTATTCATTCTTAAGTAATTAAAAAATGTTGGAATTGCTCCCTAGAGCACTGCTGGAGGTCACAAGGGCTCTTTCAAATTTGCTTTTCTATGGAGCATAAAAAAGATGGCAAAGGCAATACAAGATTAAAATACAGAAGCAGCTAAGTAGGAAACATCAAAGTGTGATTGAGTGGAAAAACAAATATAAGACAGCATAATTCTTATCTCTTCAGATGTAAAGTGAGTTACAGTTCTGTTCTTCATTAAAAAGTTTGTCTTCTATTCAATAGAGGGGAAAACATTTTGTCCCTGCAGAAATGCTCAACATAGATAGTATTTCTCTTTGGCTTTGCAACTAGGATTTTAAATAATCTTAGTCAGTGCTTTTTTCCTAAAAAACAAAAGGTGCCAGAACTCTCAGCGGACGCAGGAGGTGGGGGGGCAGGGGGCGGCAGTGCTGCTGCGATAATGGGTGCGAGGGGTGTTGGCGGTGGGCTGCCCCCCCGGGACCAGAGCTGGCTGGTGCTATGGGAGCAGCAGGGCCTGCTCTATATGGCAGGGTTATGTGGGGCGGGCGGCGGAGGCAGGGCCGGACAGGCAATGCAGGGCGGACACTTAAGCCCGCAGGGCGAGGCGACGGTGGCGCAGGTCCAGCACCAGGTAGGCCACCAGCCTGGCTGACACAGGTGAGCACAAGGAAGGAGTGCACATGGACTCCGCAGAACCCACTTCCCACTCCTTGTCCTCTCTTACTTACCTAGTTGAGATGGTGTAGTTGGGCAGCAGGGAAGGATGCAAAGTTCTTGCCTACTCACCTTCGCTGCAGACAACTTGCCGGTGCAACGTTTGCTGGCCAGGACTTTTGCCGTGCTCAGCAGCAATTCCTATTGGCTTTTGAAAGCCAATAGAGGGAGTAGCATAGCTTGTGCAAAAGCTTTTTTTGTGTGTGCAGATCATGCAACAGTCAACATTATGGTACCACATATTAGAAATGAGTGATTATTTGTGAGTCTGTGTCTGTCACAAAAATAGAAGCCATGATGGGTATCTTTATACTTAAAGTACATTTGTGCCAATATTAAGCTTTAATTTCTTTGTGTTTAATTAAATCAATCACATATGGTCTACATATCTCTCAAGCCTTCTTTTGTCAAGGAGGACTCACAGCCATATTACTCTGGATCTATTTCCTTCCTTCTTCCTTGTTTTCCTGGGACTACTAACTAAAAAAGGTCTGAGTTTGGATGTGTTTTCTTCAACTCTGTAAAACGATATATACATTGATGGCACACAGATTTTCAAGGCAAGAAAAATAGTTGTGCATGATTTGTTTTTAAAGTACCTAAAACAGAATAAGTACTATATAATGTGGTTAATGTGGTTTTGATTTCATGACCCTAGTCATTTTAGTTGAAAAATTGTGGTTTATGGCTTAGGTGTGCAAAATTGGATAAAGTATGTCTAAATAAGTCATAATTTAATACAGTTTCACAGAAAATTATAGTGCTTGGAAAATAAAAGGAAAATTTCAGAACAAATTATACAAGTTGAAATAAACTAATCTGAAACTGATTGTAAACACAAATGTTAAAATACTAAAAAACACCTTAAAATACTTGAAAGCATATGATTATTGCTAAATTATTGGGCATATAAAAAAGTAAAAACCTAAATTATTGACTAAGAAGCATATTTAACATGTATCTAATGTATTCAATACATTAGAATGTATTAAAATGTTACTGAGCTGTCAATGATTTTTTAGGATCATAAGCCAATGTCAAATATTTAATTTTCATACAGCATAAAATCCAGAATAGTATTTTTTATATTAGAATCTATACTACTACTGTAACACTTTATTCCATAAGCAACATCTCAGTACTTGCCATAACATTTTTGCATCTTTTTCTGCAAATAATGCATATTAAAATTCATGCAAAACATAAGATATTTTTAGTGTTAGGACAGTTATTAAGATTCTGTAGATACCCCATAGAGGAGCCATGGGATAATGTTTCTAACTCATCATCCCCATATTGATGTACTCTATATGTCATTCTTAATTATTGTTGAATTATTTTTAACAGAAAAGCAGGGTATAAATGTCATCATCTTATTTGTTTTTACATTTATGCTTTTATGTTAGGGGATTGTAACCTACCTTATGAACTTTGAGACCCAGAGGAGATATAATACAGTAACCTAATGGAATCGTGCTGGCACCTGAAAGCCCCATTGTGCTGGATGCTCAACATGAATAGGCCCAATGTACCTTCCCCAAAAGCCTGCAGATGTTGAAGAGGGACAACAGATGGAAGGAACAAAGGGACGGAGGGACTGTGGGGTAGCAGCAAGGCAATGCTTATTAGTCTGAGTAAGCTGCTTTCCTACATGCCAGCTGTCCAACTACAATCACTAATTGATCCTGGTGTTTAGTGAATTGGTTCTTCAACGTCATCAAGAAATCTAATGGTTTAACTTCACAGGGGCTTTAAAAACATCTTTGGATTTCATTCCTGTGGAAGACATCCCAATATATTTTATGGAATGTTGCTTGATCGTGAGATGGGTGGCATATAAATTTAATAAATATTTTTTTTAAAAAAAATAAAGTTGTTATCTACTGCATGGTAGTGAGTCTTCTTTCTTCACTTCATATCCTACCGTTTCTGTTCTATGAATGAGCTTTGTCAGATACACATCTAAAACCACTTCTAATAATTAGCTAATCAACTTGTTCTTGAACAATGTTATAAATATCCATTCTCACCATGCCAGAAGGTAGAGGTTTTTTTTCCTTTTCTTTCATTGAAATGAAATACCACCAAGGAAATCATTTTGGAAATTACCTCTTCTTTCTTGCAATTTTATTTGGCCCATGTCAGAATTCATATCCTTCATCAATTGGTGCTGAGATCTATGCTATTCCTCTTCCTTTGTTATCATATCCACCAATGATGGGGTCATTGGGCATTCAAACTATACTAGTGCTGTTCTGTTCCTAAAACTACTACCAATAATGAAACATTGGTTATCTGATTTATTAAAATATAAACACGATATCATATTATAATCCTTTAATTGTAAATGAGCAGGAATCCGATCAATTTCTCAAGCAGCCTGCCTCTATCGGAAGACTCTGCCTCTAGGGAATCCCAAATTTCTCTGATGGTTCCATAACTTCTGGAGAATAATAGTCCGGACTCTGGGAGAAGCCTCTTTTCTAAACATTTTTTAAAATATTTTTTTCTTCTTCTTGATAGCCTGGTATCAGTAGGAAAAAGTTGCTATTCCTAAATTCTTATTTTTATTTCAAATGATACCGGTTCTTAAGAAAGATTCTAACTTGGAGGAATGGCAGAGAGGTATCAATAAATTTGTTTGGGCAGGGAAAAGGCCACGAGTTAAACTCAAGATTATGCAGGATACTCGTGAAAGAGGTGGTCTTAAAATGCCCAATCTTAAATTATATTATGAAGCTGCTGCGTTAGCAGGAATAAGTGATTGGATTAATTTGACACAAGAGAGATTATTAAATCTTGAGGGCCACGACTTGTTATTTGGCTGGCATGCATATTTGTTGTATGATAAGAAGGTAGATAATGTGTTTAGAGTGCATATTTTAAGACAGGCATTGCTGAGAGTTTGGAAGAAGTACAGACATAAGTTAGACTGTAAGATACCATTGTGGGCAATTCCAAAACACGCAATAGAAAATATACATGCTGGTTTTAAACATGATGTGACTACGTACAAGGAGATTCTAAGCTTGGAAAGAAATGTCTGGTGTTTGAAATCATATAGTCTCTTGCGAGATGAGAAGATTGTTCAGAATTGGTTTCAATATACTCAGCTACGGGCCAGGTGGAAAGAAGATCAGAAAAATGGTTTTACAATGACTGATGAAAATCTGATAAAGCAAATCAGAAATCAGGGTCCAGCACATATTAAACGGATATATCTTGCATTGATAGAGATTGACTCAGAAACAGAACTTGTTAAGGATTGTATGATAAAATGGGCTCAAAATATTCAAGAAGTTATTACAATGGACACGTGGGAAAAGATTTGGGTGAGGAACGTAAAATTTACACAAGCTCAAAATCTAAGAGAGAACTTTTATAAAATGTTTTATAGATGGCATTTAGATCCTAAAAAGCTTGCAAGTATGTATCCGAATTATCAACCAAAATGTTGGAGGTGTGGTGATGAAGATGCAACATATTTTCATGTATGGTGGACTTGTAAAAAGGTTAAGGCCTTCTGGATAAAAATTTGGTGGAATATGCAGAAGATCTTCAAGCAAAGGATAAAGTTTTGCCCGCAACTCTTCTTGTTGGGAATAATCACAGATGCTACGGTTGTGGACACTAAGTTGATGTTGAATTTAATTACGGCAGCAAGACTTTTAATAGGTCAGTATTGGAAGAAAGAGGAACTGCCGACCATAGAAGAATGGACTTTAAAGGTTTCCGACCTGGCAGAGATGGCAAAGATCTCGGCTTATTTGAAAGATCACTCGCAAGAACGTTATATTATGGAATGGAGAAAATGGATTGAGTATATCCAGAACAAATATAGGGTTAAGAAGTTTCATGTAGCATTTGAATAAGTCTTCCTTCTCTTTCTCTTTCTTTATTTCTTTCTTTTTTTTTCTCTATATATATTTAATATCATTAAGGTTTGTATTATCCTATACAAGCTAGAGAGTGATGGATTTTAGAGTTTATGGTTGTTAGTATATGGTTGTTTATGATTGTTTTTTATATACCTTGTATTTAGCTCTGGGAAGTCGGGGGGGGGGAGGGGGGAGGGGTAGGGAGGGAGGGAGAGGGGAGGTGGAGGGGGGATTGTTAAAGATAAACTGTATGTTAAAACTTTTCAATAAAAAAAAAGAAAAAGTTGCTATTTTACACACAGATGGTGGCTTTGTTGCTGTCTTCCTTCTTCTAGAGATTTATGGTAATTCTTCCTTTGGGTTTTTAATTCTTCTTAACCCCGAATAAAAACAATACAGCCAGAAAATCTGCCAGAAAGGTTACAGAATTTTCATATGGGGACATATAACATTGCAGTAATTCAGGTATTTTGGCCAATTCATAGTTCGAGTATTGGAGAAATCCTGTACATTTGGTGACTTTCATTGCATAAATGATTTTTTTGTCTTTTTTTTTGGGGGGGGGGTCATCTGACTTAGTTACTGAATTCCCTTTGTCAATGAGAACAGATGTTCTGGCTATGTGTAGGACCAGAAAAGGTTGCTGACTTCTGTTTTTGAGTCAAAATGTAGCTTATCCCTTTTAATTTTCACAGAAAGCCATATTTTGTAACCATGCAGGAGAGAATCCAGAACTTATGAGAAATGATGGGAAGGAATGGGGTGCAGTGAAATTAAATGAAAAGGTAAGCACCCAAAAGCTGAAGTTGCATGCTGGCTGAGGGATTCTGGGAATTGAAGTTCACACACCTTAAAGTTGCCAAGTTTGCAAAACACTGTTTTAGGGTATGATGAACTGAGAAAATGTATTCCATTGGAGTAAATGCTGTGAATAAACAGAGTCTTTCATAAAAGTAATAGGATGTTACATCTTTCAGAGAGAATCTTTGGGGAATACTGACTTGAATGGGACAATAGACAATACAGGACAGCACAGTATTGTGTATTAATATTTCCCCATTTACTCACTTTAAACAAAGGGTATGCTCAAAACATACCTAACTTCACATCCCAGATTGACTTCCCTATAATTCAGCCTTATCCTATACTAATACTGTAGTACCCACAGACAGTTAATTTCTTTTAAACAAGTACTCCTAGGAATCACATTTGATCAGACCATCTAAGGCTTGAATCTCTCTCCTTAGAAAACATTCCTACCACCCAAAGAAAACCTCTTAAACAGTGAGATTCCATTGTGTTCAAGATGTTGACAGAGAGGCCAGAACCTACTGTGGATTTCTGGAAACAACTCTGAAATATAAAAAAAGATCAGCTCCTAAGACATTTAGCTGGCTAAGATATGTTTAGTAAAGTACTAAATACTTAAAATACTGATTGCAACAGTTATGCTCTGGGGTTTGCCAGGAATCAATAGCACTTAGACTTATATACTACTTCACAGTGCTTTATAGCACTCTTTGAATTGTTTAGAAATGTCAGCATATTGCTCCCAACAATCTGGGTTCTCATTTTACTGACCTCAGAAAGATGGAAGGTTGAGTCAGCTTTGAGCCGGTCAGGATCGAACTCCTGGCTGAGGGCAGAGTTAACCTGTAATAGTGCAATCTAACCACTGCGCCACCCTGACTTGGTCTTCCAGCTTTCTGAGTTTGGTAAAATGTGGACCCAGATTGTTGGGGGCAATATGCTGACTTTGTAAACCACTCAGAGAGTGCTGTAAAACACTATGAAGTGGTATATAAACACTATTGCTATTAGTCACTCTGATTACTGAATTTAATTGGACCATGATGTGGAAGTGCACTCCATTTGGTCCTTTTACAGCATTTGGTAATGTTCAATACCAAATCAAATAATTTTTATTTTTGTGATCAAAGATCAGCAACAACACTTTTAGAGCATAAAACTCCAAGTATGGAATGAATTAAATAGTTTCATAGAAAACTTATGTGCATAGTAAAGGATATTAAAGTGAATGCACAGTTGACTTAGATTGCAATGTTCAAGAGGAGAGACTTAGATTCCCTATGGCTACAGCTTCGATGTGATATGAATTCTAGACTATACTAACTGTTGAAGGATAGTTGTTTCTCAGAGACCCTGGGACAAAACCACTGAAGTGGAGGTGAGCAGGGGTTCCAGAGAAGACCTACTGAAGGAAGAACAGGGACTAAAGAGACAGTTCCACTGATCACAGATGGCTTTCATGAAAATTTGGAGAAAGGAGAGTTCACACCCATTCAAAGAGAATATTAACTCCTTTTTAAAAAAATTCTAAGTAGGAATCTAGTAATAACATGCACACATTAATACATTAGACTACACACATACCCATAAGAATAGTAATTGCTTTAAAAATGCTGGACCAAATGCTAATCAGATTGACAAGTTGATCAAATAAATTGATTTTATATGGTTTTATATTATTTTATTAGATGCAAACTGCCCAGAGTTGTTTTAAGGTGGATGGCTATAGAAATATTTTAAATAAATAAAATAAGTTCTGCTACTCATCAGAAGGAGTGAGTGAAAGGAATTAGTTGCTAAAGAGCTAATTAGTTTCTTTTTAGCTGTTGTAATTAAATGATGCTTTATACACCTGCAAATAAAACTAGTTACTGCCATTATATGCTAATAAAAGAAAAAAACACACAAATTGTATGTGGGAATTGGAGCAGATCCTATTATCCCACAAAGCCCTGGTGACACTGGCTGTATAGAATGTCATTGCACAAGACAGTATAAATTAACAATTAAATATTTGTTTACATAAGGCTAAATGTACAACACTTGATTATAAGGTTTATCGGTGTATTTATCTTAGGTGTTCCCTCTCACAAGAAATTGCTCATAGATCTGTTAAACCATTTATTTAATCATAGGTTATTCACTAACCAATAAGAGGCTTGATAAGCACAACTTGCTAAGTTGTCAAGTAGGATGGATAGCTTCTATCCTTTGGATTTAGCTAGTCAATAAATATACCAGAGATTAGCACTTACTAAGATAGCAATAAAAGTCTTGGAAAAGATATATGTCTATACCTATAAAGATCAACATCATGCTGCCAGTGATCTTCCCTGTGACACTCTATGGAAGTGAAAATTGGACTTTGAAGAAGTAGGCTAAAAGAAGTGTTGGAATTAGTATGGAAAAGAATTCTTTGGATAAATAAAACAAAATAAGGGAACAACTCAATCCAGAGTTCTCCTTAAGACATAAATGTTCAGGTTTCAATTAACATATTTTAAACATATTATGTAAACATTCCACTCCTTCAAGAAGTCAGTATGGCAATGTTGGGAAAGATGGAAGGAAAAAGAAGAAGAGAACAGCTTCAGCAAGGTGGACAGACTTAATTACAGTGGTGATGGATGTACTTTTGGAAGACCTCAAGGGCCAATCTGGGGATAGATCATCCTAGAGAAGGTCTGTATGTATGTGGTCAACACTGACTTGATGGCACTTACTCTAATAAATATTTCACAATAGTTGGTACATACAATACTTTAAGCAAAAAAATTAAACAAACCACATCATGTCTTTTTATTATGTATGAACACAGCCGCTAACAATTTAGCAGCCTTCTGTTAAGTTTCAATAAAATTTTCTTAAGGATAAAAATATTTACTCTGAAGACAGATGATGGATAGTTGAGGTTTCATTAGGCAAAGGGGAATTTTGCTCAGGGGCCAGAACAGCTGGCAGAGTTTAATTATTCAATTGTACATTTGTCAAGGAAAACAACACCTTCATGCAAATACCTTATTACCTTGTCTAGCAGAAAAAAAATAGAAGAAAAATCCGATATGAACAAGGCAATAAATTATAACAGATGATCCTTTTCAGGAAATTGAAATCTCTCAGTTCAAGAATCTAATGGGATGCTAATGGGAAGATGCAGCAGCAAGAGTTTATAAAGGACTGGAAAGGTTAATTATGGAAGCTAGTTGCTGTCTTATTATGACTCTGCTAGTCACAAATCAATGACTCAAAAGCGGTTATTTGCTTTAAAAAGAAAGCAATGGATTTTCCTAATCTGAGGGAAGCTCTGTCTTAGAAAGTATGCTTACAGCTGCCAAGTGATATAGAAAGTTTTAAATAAACAGGTAAACAAAAACCTGAATAAGAAATATTTAGAGCTGTTAACCAGAAGCCTAGATGGAAGAAATAGGAGATAAAGCGGTAAAAATATGGTGAAACTGAGCATTACAGTTCACCATTCTCTGATTTTCAGAAATGAGAGACACAAAAAGACAGCTCATCAGTTATCTCTTTATTTGTAGCAGAAAAACTCAGTAAAATACCATCGTAGGTGTGTTTTTAATCCATAAACTGAATAATAAGATTACCACAAAACATAATATGATCCACTTCTGGCTATCAGTTTATATCTCTGCAGAACAGGTTTAGAAGGAAAACATTTATTAAATCCATTTTAGTAGAGGTAGCAGTCAGTGATGGCATTTTTCCTTTTTAAAAAAATAATATAATTTATATTATGTTTAATTATAAAATAAAATATAAAAAACAGAAGTTAGAAATATAGAAAAAAGGGAAAAGTGCAAAGAGAAAAAAAGATAATGACTTTCAATTTTCTTCTTCCTGTAGGGGCTACCAGCAAGGAGGAGATCCCCGTTTGATTGCAGGAGGGCATTAGCCCTTCCGCTAGACCCAGGGCAGCCCTCCAAACTGGCAGACGAAAGACCAGCCATAGCAATATGGCTCATCACTAGGCTGCAGACAGCCGAAGTCACACTTACCACCAGGTAATTATAAAACAGCTCAGATAAGACTGGGTGAGATCTACCTCTCTTAAATCCTAACTATTTTTTTTTACCTGCATAAGCTGCTAAAAGTACTTTTCCCCCTGTGGAGAGGGAAGGGAGATTTTACCCCTCCCTCTAGAAACAGTGGCGACTGACTATCCAGGAGCGTTTAAAACATTGAAAGAACAACTTGATCCTAATTGGAATTTTATTTTTTAAAGTTTGGGGAATAAAAGATTTTCTATTCTTACTGAAGATCTGGGTTTTTACTTATAAAAAAGAAGCAAAACTGAAAAGATTATAAAAACTTTGGACTTAAAAGAAAACTTGAAATGGTAGGGGCGACATCTTGTGGATAAACCTGATATTTCAACTTGTTATTGCTTAAAAGAGACTTGGCCATTAGCCCAGTCAATAAATAAGATTTATGTAACCTTGAGATATCAGCTGTTAGAAGCCAAGCTGTGTTCCATATTCAGTGACAATTTTTTTGCATTCTCTGATTGTAAAGCTTTCAGCCTATATACACTACTAATATGGATGAAGATCAGGAACAGATTCTCTCTATGTTGAAAGCAATTCATCAAAATATTCCTACAGCCACTGATGAAATAAGAGGTTACAGAAAAGAACAAGAAGTCAGCCCAGATACACGAACTCAAACTTTGATTACAACTAAAAAATCAACTACACAGAATATAACAGAAAAAGTGGAACAGTTAAATATTATGACAGAAGATTCAACTGATCGACAAACACAGTCAATGGAAAACCCAGAAAAGGGACTGACAATATGGAAAAAGGAAAAGACTTTCTACATAAATCAGAAGGAACCTGTGGATCAAGAAGAAGAACAGACTGAAGAGAAGATAAACAGTTCAGGACAACTACGTTGAGATGGAAAAATAGAGAGACGATTTGTTAGTCCTCTCAAAAGAAATGGCAACCAGATGGTTTTTGCTACGTCAAACAATATACATAACAACACAGGGAGATTTGTTTGATGACTCAAAAGCACGAAAATGGAAGACGATTTGGCAAAGAAAGAAAGCTAGAATAAGACTGAATAAAATTGGGGTTTTGATTTATTCATGAGAATTAAAATAGAATATTCTCAAATAGATAAGATGTGTACTTAGAATATTAGATATTGTTATGAGTTGAGATAAAGAAAATTTTGGTCATTTAAATCTTAGAAGTATAAATATTAACAGTTAAATCTGAATACTGATATGCTTATAAAGTTCAAATGTAAAGGTAATTAAGATATATATAAGCTAAAAATCTATAAATGAATGTAATAAATATGCTTTTACTTAGCGGTAATAATAAAAATTATTAGCTTAAATATGAGATAGTAGATATTAAGAGAAAAAGAGTGGAAGTATTAAATGTTGAAATAAGAGAAATTTTGGTTACTAAATTTAGGATATGTGAAAATTAACATATAATAAGAATATTATATTGTATTGTTAATTAGTTGATGTAAGAGGATGAGAACCTGAACTTTAGATCTTTTGATGAATTGTGATAAAGGGAATTTGGGTTACTTAAAACTTGGAAATTATAAATGTTAAATGTTAAATTTAAATATTAATGTGAAACTAAACATTGGGAAAAATTAACCAGGACATTGATTGTCTAAAAAGATTGAATGTTAAAACAACTAGGATATGTATAAACTAAAAATTATTGACAAATGTAAGAAAGTTATTTTTTATTTAATTAATATAATAAGAATTGTATTAATTTAAATATGAGACAATAAATACCAAAGGGAAAAGAGAGGAAACATTTAATGTAATAGAGATCTGTGCTAAAGATATTTGTATGTTACTGAATTATTGACCAACTTAGCCGCCAAGTTGCTTTTTAAATATTTAAATGTAAAACTAGAAAATCAATAAAATTTTCTTTAAAAAAACAAAACATCACCAACCTTTTGCTTTACATTTCACAAGATTTCAAGATATTTCTATAATTACAACATCATTATAACCTAAAAATGAAGGTATTATTTTTTTCAATTTTGGGCAATAACTCTAGCAGTGGATTCCAAATAGAAACAAAGTTAATTCTTTTCTTTAATTAAAACTGTAAATTTTGTCACCTTTCATCCATTCTTCTATTATGGGAATTAACGTATTTTTCCATCTTTGTGTAAAAGGAACATTCCTTTAATGAACATGCAGAATCCTTAATTTAACTTAATTATATTTAATATTTTATTGTTTCAATATAATGTGTTGGTTCCGCCCCAGGCGCCTGATGGACCCAGATAAATTCCAGATGGCGCTTGGACCGATTCCCACCTCCCTCTCCCACAACCCGGTCGAGTCCTTAGTTAATGCCTGGCAACAGGCTGCTTCGGAGGCCCTCGACCGCGTTGTCCCTTTGCGGCCTCTGACCCGGCGCAAGTCCCGACTCGCTCCTTGGTTCTCCAAGGATCTGCGGGAGATGAAACGCCAGAGAAGGGGCCTAGAGAGCATTTGGAGAACCAGTCGGTCTGAGTCTGACCGAACACAGTTAAGATCCTTTTCTAGATCTTATCTTGTGGCAATGAGGGTGGCAAAGCGCACCTACTTCACCACAGATAATCCGCAGATAATCGCCCGGCCGCCCTATTTAGAGTGGTCCGCTCCCTCTTAAGTCAAGAGACGGGAGAGGACCCCCTACATAGACGGGCTGAGGAATTTAGTAAATATCTGGTGGACAAAATTGCTCATATTCGGGCTGGTCTGGACTCTGACTGGGCAGTATCTAACGAGAGGAAAACGATGAAGTTGGCCGAGTACATTTGGGAAGAGTTCGATCCTGTGACTCCGGATGAAGTGGACAAGATCATGGGGAAACTAAGTGCCGCCACATGTTTGTTGGACACGTGTCCCTCCTGGCTAGTCTATGCATCTCGGGAGGTTACACGAGGCTGGCTCCTAGCAGTTATCAATGCCTCACTGAGTGAAGGGTACTTCCCTGCTACCTTGAAAGAGGCAGTGGTAAGGCCCCTCCTCAAGAAACCGGCACTGGACCCAGCTGTTTTAAACAACTTCCGTCCTGTCTCCAACCTTCGCTTCCTTGCGAAGGTCATTGAGAGCGTGGTGGCTCGACAGCTCCCTTTGAACCTGGAGGAAGCTGAATATCTAGATCCGTACCAATTGGGTTTCAGACCCGGGCACAGCACGGAGATGGCATTGGTTGCACTGGTGAATGATCTCTGGCGGGCCCGAGATAGAGGTTATTCCTCTGTCCTGGTCCTATTAGATCTATCAGCGGCTTTTGATACCATCGACCATGGTATCTTACTGCGTCGTCTTGAGGGGCTGGGAGTGGGAGGCACCGTTCTGCGGTGGTTCTCCTCCTACCTCTCGGACCGTTCGCAGACGGTGTTGGCAGGAGGGCAGAGGTCAAGCCCTAGGCCTCTTAATTGTGGAGTGCCTCAGGGTTCGGTGCTCTCGCCCCTCCTGTTCAACATCTATATGAAGCCGCTGGGAGAGATCATCCGTAGCTTCGGGGTGAAATATCATCAATATGCTGATGATACCCAGCTATTCATCTCCACCCCGAACCAACCCAGTGATGCCCTCGAGGTGATGTCCCATTGCCTGGAAGCGGTGCAGATTTGGATGGGAGAAAACAGGCTTCGACTCAACCCGACCAAGACTGAGTGGCTGTACATACCGTCATCTCGTTTAGTCCAAGAGGTTCCATCTCTGACTATAGGAGGAGAGATGTTACCTCCCATTGATAGAGCACGCAATCTGGGCGTCCTCCTAGATTCACGACTCAGTTTTGAAGATCATATTGGAGCCGTGGCTAGGGGGGCATTTGCACAGATTCGTCTTATATACCAATTGCGCCCCTTTTTGGACCGAGATGCCCTACGTACAGTCACCCACGCACTCGTTACCTCCCGTATTGATTACTGTAATGCTCTCTACATGGGGCTGCCCTTGAAGACCACCCGGAGGCTTCAGCTGGTGCAGAATGCAGCTGCACGGGTTGTGATGGGAGCTCCCCGATACTCCCATATTACACCCCTCCTGCGTGAGCTGCATTGGCTACCAGTTGCCCTCCGGGTGAGATTTAAGGTGCTGGTACTTACCTTTAAAGCCCTACATGGCTTAGGTCCGGGATACTTGCAGGACCATCTGCTGCCGGGAACAAATTCCCATCGTCCAGTACGCTCACACAGAGAAGGCCTCCTCAGGGTACCGTCAGCTAGGCAATGTAGGTTGGCGACCCCCAGGGGGAGGGCCTTCTCTGTGGGAGCGCCAGCCCTATGGAATCAGCTCCCCCCTGAGCTTCGGACGGCCCAAAACCTCCAATCCTTTCGCCGCGGCCTCAAAACACTCCTGTTCCACCAGGCTGACCTGGACTGACAGGCATTTTAATTAATTTATATTTAGAATTTTAATTTATTTTTTAAATTCTCTAATTTTAATTTATTGCACAGATGTTCTCAATTTTATTTTTATCTTGATTTCTGTACTTATTATATGTTTTGTTGTTAGCCGCCCTGAGTCCTTCGGGAGATAGGGCGGGATATAAATCCCATCAATAAATAAATAAATAAATAAATAAATTTTCAGTGATACCAGGGCTTTTTTCCTCATAGAACGCCCAGAACAGAGTTCCCGCACCTTTTTTGGATGGAACCTTGTAGAGTAGGCAAGGTGGGTTGTATGATGTATGTGAGTTCTGGCACCTTTTTTTAAACAAAAAAGCACTGAGTGATACTGATGGAATGCATTAAATATTACTGTATAATAAATTAAAATGCGTATAGGTATATGCCTGCACATAGATGCATACATGCACAATTATTTTCAACAATTGCAGGGCTTCTGCCATCCCTCTTCTACAATTTTTATGTTAAAGCTGATGTTTTGACACAAGAATGCTAGAATCAGAGACAACATGGTGGTGCAGGGCAATGTCACCATCATCATGTGTTAAGCAACAACTGTAGAGAAGCAATTCCGAGTACACAAATCCCGATTGTGGGATTCTTTTCTAGAATGGTAGTACTAAACCATGGAAGCTTTTGCCCCAGTTCAAGATGTATTAGTTCAGCCAGGTTCTTGGTTAAAAGCTATCTGATTGATATTCTGTTTTATTATTGATATTCTAATATTAAATCTTGCTATGATTTTGCAGCTAGTTTTCTTAATGCTAAGATATGGACTGTTTTTAAAGTGTTGTAAAGTCATTGGTCCCCCCTGCCTTCCTTTCAATCATGTCCAATATTCAGAGACTGTGTGGGAAAGTTCCTGCAGTTTTCTGGCAAGGTTTTTCAGAAATGGTTTGCCATTGCCTCCTTCTTAGGGCTAAGAGAAGGTTGGGTTAGTCATAACCCAAGGTCACCCAGTTGGCTTTGTGCCTAAGGCAGGACTAAAATTCATGGTTTTCTGGTTTCTAACCTGATGGCTTAACCATTATATGTGCCATCTACATGAAGGCAAAGACTCCCGAAATTCCTTGGCTGATGGGATCTGCAGTAATCCCCTTCTGACAGAACAACTGGAGTGGGTCAATCCCATTTGGTCAAGACAATTCCTTAGATATCCTGGATCCATACCATAAAGATCTATAAAGGTAATCACCAGCTTCTTGAATTGGACTCAGAAATCAGATCAGCTGCCTGTGCAGCTTGCTTAGCAGTGGTGTTTCATGTGCCACTCTATATGGGTCTCCAAAACTGCCTGCACTGCTGCATTTTGGATGATTTGTAGCTTCCAAATAGTCTTCAAGGGTAACGCCATATGTAGAGTATATTGCAATAATCCAAACAAAAGATGACCAGGGCATGAATGTCTGAATACAGGGCCTCATGATCCAGAAAAGGGCACAGTTGGTGCAGTACATGAATTTGTACAAAGACTTTCCTAGCCACTACTGCTACCTGCCTTTGAGCAGGAACTGTGACTCTAAGAGACACCCCTACACACACCAATATGCTATGCACTGGGTCTGTCTGGGTTAGTGCCACCCCATCCAGAACTAAAGATGATAAAACTCTGGATTCTGAGGCTCTACATACAGTCTTACTAGGATTTGGTTGAAGCCTGTGGTCCCCCATCCAGGCCCCCAGAGCCTCCTGGCATTGTGAAAGGGCAGCAACAGCATCACTTGGATCACCAGGGATGGGAATGTAAAGCTGGGTATCATCAGCATATTGATGATATTTTATCCCATGGGGATGGATGATCTCAGCCAAGGGTTTCATGTAGATGTTAAAAAGGAATGGAGAGAGGAGTGCTGAGCCATTGATACCCCAGAGAGGAATGGCCGTGGGCTGGACCTCTCACACCCTTTCTACACTGATTGGAACTGGTTGTGGAGAAAGGGAATGAACCAGAACAACACTGCTCTGCCCAGTCCCAAATCCAACAGCCAGTCCAAAAGGATTCCATGGTCAATGGTATAGAAAGCCACAGAGGTCAAGGAGGGTGAGGATGGATGCAGTGGCCTCATCACACTCATGCCAGAGATTATTGACAAATGTGACCAATGCTTGGGTTTCTACAGTTTTCTGTAGTAGAGAGTTCTTTTTTTAAATCACACCTATTTAATTGTAATTGGTTTTGTACCACAAAGGTAATGATATCTATATATCTATTCATAAGGAGAATATATGAGTGCTATTATAACTTGAGCTCTCTTGGTGGTTGTGTTTCCACAGGACTTGCAGAGTTCATCCAATCCCCTTTGGGCACTGCAGCTCATCCCTCCTTAAATACGACCATCAGAGTTACAGAGATACTCCTGGGCGAGAGCGCTTTTCTTTTCTTTTTTCACCCTATTAAAAAAGGTAAAGGTTCACCCGCACATGCGTGCTAGTCGTTTCCGACTCTAGGGGCCGGTGCTCATCTCCGTTTCAAAGCCGAAGAGCCAATGCTTGTCTGAGGACGTCTCCGTGGTCATGTGGCCGGCATGACTAACCCCCAAATGACTAACCCCCAAATCTTATTCCTCTTTCTCAGAGAGGATGAGAGTTGGGAAACAACTAACATTCCATGCTCAAAACTAATCATGGGAGGGGCAATCCAGATAGAAACTGCCATGTACATGGAGCCCAACCTTCCCTGGTTTGGCAAGTAATTACAGCAATACATTTCCATTGATTTCTGAATGAAAGAAGATCCTATTTTAGCCTAGCCGAATTGGATTTTCAACTGGTGGGCTTGATAAGGTTTAAGAAGAAAGGGTTCCCTGATGGAGTTTGCAATGTTACCTAGGCTAGTTCTTTCCTCTGATCATTTCTTGTAGTAAAACCTCTGATAGCAACTCACAAGCAAGATTCTGAAATGTTCAGGGAAGATAAATGTACTGCAATAACAAGGGTTAGGTTGCAGAGATTTGGAAACTGGGTATATGGTATATATACCTTGAATCTCACTTCCTTGTAATTTTTCTTGTTTTCATCAATTATCCAGCAAGCCAACCAAGCAACCACCCAGTGACTATGTTAAAGAAGAGCCTCCTTGTTTTCTTGATTATCATTCTAATAGAGTCTTGGTTTGATGGGGAAGATGCTAATTGCTTATTGTATACCACAAATTAGTTCACTTCTTCTTGTCGTAGGGGTCCGTGGTCCCCTACTGTTCTGTGGCCCATTGGGAACTGATAAGGATGTGCAGAGTACCTCTTGAGCTAACAAGAGCATGCACAGAAAAAGAGGATACTGAGAGTAGTCAAGTTTACGCAGCAACCACACAGATACACTGAGGTGTGTAAAAAAGGTTTACTTATGGAATAATACAATAGCACAGTCCCATATAAAACAGTCCAGGTCATACACGAGTAAAGAGATGATAGCAAATAACAATAGTCCAAGGAGTATCCAATTCAGAGTGTTCTTACCAGTCCGTAAGTCAAAACACAGTTTTTCAGGTGTAGCAAACAGTAGCAAACCTACAAACCACAATAATCAGCAAGTAACAGCAAACGTAACAGAGAGAATAACAGAGAGAAAGAAGCTATGTCTCTAGCTCCCTCTTATGGCCGTTGGAAAAACAGCATTGGCCAATCATCACACATTTAAAGTGATACAATACAGTTTCTATTACAACAATACAATCATAGTTTATATATATTGCCAACCCAACCAGTTAGGCCATAGTCATCTACCTAACGGGAACTGCTCCATGCAAGCAGCGGGCAAGTGCTCAAAGTTCCATTTGTGCATGCACGGGATTAGGTTGTACACGTGGAACCATCCCCTTGTCCCTTCTGCCACCGCCACTGCTGCTGGTTGGCAGAGCTGGAAACGTTGGGTACCACTGTTGTAAAATGTTTGGAAATTATTTTCGTTCCCCAGTTCAGAGAGGTTTTTTGTTTTTGTTTTAATCACATTTGCTATTCCCAAGCTCAGCATAAATAATACTGGTAAAATGAAAAAAATAATTTCTTAGAGGGGGGGAAATGTATAGTCAGTTTTATTTTTGCTTATAGTCAGTTTTAAAATTCCCTTAGTGGTCCCTGCTCATATATATAAAACAGCCATTTTCCTTCTAGATGTATCCCAGAGAAGTAAAAAGAGCCAGCAAAAAAGCAACAGAAAAGCAAAAAAGATATCTCTTGAGGGAAAATATCAATAGCAGAACATTTTGGAGCATAGGGTTATAGCCAAGGTGCTGGTAATGACCTATAAAGCTCTAAATGGCTTGGGTCCGGATTATCTAAGGGAACACCTGCTGCCGGCATCAACTTCCCATCGTCCTGTGCGCTCCCACAGGGAGGGCCTTCTTAGGGTACCGCCGGTTAAGGAATGCCGGCGGGTTATCCCCAGGGGAAGGGCGTTCTCTGTGGGTGCACCGGCCCTTTGGAACCAGTTTCCCACGGAGCTTAGGACCGCCCCTGACCTTCGCTCATTTCGTAGGGACTTGAAAACTTGGTTTTTTGAGTTGTCTGGCCCAGACTGAGGGGTTTAAATTTTTAATTAATGGGGGTTTAGTTAAGTTCAGGGATTAACTTAATCTTAGTTTTAATTGTTTTTAATTGTATATGATGTATTTTAACTTTTAATTTTCCCTGTAAACCGCCCTGAGTCCTACGGGAATAGGGCGGTATATAAATTTAAATATAAAATAAATAAATAAAATAATAACATCTCTGTAGATACTGCTTCAGAACTACCAGTAGGAAGACCAAAACTGAAAGCACCAATATGTTTATAAATTTATTAGATGGCTAGTAGTCACCATTTGTTAATCTAATCTACCTCTCAAGGTTATTGTGAGGGTCAAAAGGCTGGGAAGAAAACCACATAGGCTGCCTTGAATACCTGGATGACAAGCAGAACATAAAAGCAATTAAAAAGGGAAGCTCAGCAGGCTTGTGTGAATGGAAATGTTCAAATTGTACTCAATCTTTTCTGATGTGGAGAAAGAAAACCAATATTATCCATTTACTATTACATAACTGTGAATAAACACATAAAAAACAGACATATCTTGCTGCTACATTTCTGAGTATTTCCTTTAAATCCATAATGTGTTTTAAGTGGCCTTCATAACAATGGATGGTCCTATGCCAGTTCTCAACAGGCAGCCAATTGAACAAGCAATACTGGTTTTCACACAGTGTCCCCTGCTGTTTTGTTGTTTTTGTCTTTGGCCAAACTACCCCCTCCCCCCTTCTCCACCACTTAGAAGGGGGAAAAAGGCATTTTTTTCAATATGGTACAACTTTTCCCCAATTCAAGCTTATCACTGACATTTAAAGCCCATCTAAGCCTGCTCTGTTGCAATAAAAATTGGAGAATGGAACAAAGGATTATACAGTGTGCCTTAATTTAATCAGGTACCTCACAGGTACCGTAATTGGAATACTTTGGCTGAGGGCTACTGAATGGGCACATTATGTATCTCAAGATATTTTCAAGAACACAATCAAACATTCATGGTGCACACTTCTTTCCAAGATATTTGCACTATAACATCTTACATTCATGCATGTTGGATTGTTGGTGGTGGGTGAGTGGTGAGAACAGTGCTACTTACATTTCTAAGAATTCCATGATCTTAGCTTCATCTTTAAAGAAGGCAAGAGGAAGGGAAAGGCTTGCATGTCAACTTATGGGAGCACATATAAGCATGCCGCAAAAGTGCTTTTAAGAATAATCTGACATATTTTTGTTTAACTACTTGGCTCTTTCCCCCAAGACTGTAGTGCCAAATTTATGAAAAAGAACAGAGGACCCAAGGGAGGTGGGAAAGACAATCCCTGTAAAATTCAGCTTTATCTTCAATGAAGCTGAACACGAGAAGATAGGGCGGTGGCAGGGGTGGAGGGACTGAGTACGAAAAATTTCCTCTGCTGGAGATATTTGTCTATTGGGATACAACAAAGGGAAAAGAAGAGAACAGGGCTACTACATTATCTTTCCTGAGTAGCTATTCTAATCAGATGCTTCCCTTTTATCAATTATCACAGGCAACAATGGTCACACTGCCTGAAAATTTGTGATTGCATTCCCAAGACATCTCAAGGACACCAAGTTGGAGAAAGCTGGTGTATAGCTCGAGTAGTTTCTACAATGTGGGGACCGCTGTTTCTCAGTTTTCCCATTGGTTTCTTTAACTGATTAGTCTAAAACCCATGATCTTTGTGGGTGGACTTTCCTGAAACAGTTTCCTGTTGCCATCTAACACAGGATATCACCCTTGTATTATCTACCAAATTTCTTGGAGAACAGCCAAGAACAAAAGACTCAGACTACACCTTAGTTTAGAAATCTTTTTAAAAAATTTACTTTTAAACATGCACTTTGAGGAATATTTCAAGAGGGTGCTGGTGGACGCAGCAGAAATTACTTTGTTTACATAAGGTTGAGCAAAGGCAGTTTTAAAACAATTTCACAAGACGCAGATAAGGAAATCATGTTTGTATTTTTCCACAGAAAAATCAGGCAGGAAAAAGGAACTGTTGGGACATATTTTTCCCTTCATAGCCAAGTGACTTTTATTTTTAGCATTCACCTCAGTTATCAGCACCACCCCAATCCAAGCCTGCATAGTCTATAATTCACAAGGCTGAATGCAGGCAGCCATTGTGTGTATTATTTTTGATTTCTTCATTCCAAGACAAGCAGTTGAAGCAAAAGAGTTACTGAGCTTTGCTTGAGCTGACCACGCATTTGAAACATTGCCTCAGAAATTATGTATGCATGGTCTTAGAAAGCTACCTGAAAATGTGTCACTATTTTGAATTATGTTCTTGAGGCCAGATGGTCTGCACATTGTTCTAGTCATAGTTGTGCTTTCTGTGATTTGTTAACTAAAGCACAACTGATTATATAATCTCAACTGAAATAACTGGCATCTAGCATCAGAAGTATGCTATTTGTGGCTAATTGTGAGTTTGTTTGAATTTGTGGTGAACCCAGTTATTGTCATATGTGAACATATGTGAACATTGCTTAATATGTGAAACATCTAATTAAAGCTTAATTCAATACAGTATGACAATCTCAATAAATGTAAAGTACAGCATGTAGAACAAAGAGACTGAAGGTAGTAAGTGTATATATCTCATCAACAAGAATTCCGAAGGTTGAAACTTCATTTTAAAAAGCTACAAGAACAGTTAAATGGTACCAAAGTACCTTGGTACTCATTGTTAACTGGTTTTGGAGGCATGATGAGTACCAAAAACAATGAGTACCAAACAAATTTTCCCCATAAATGAATTGTAAGTAAGCCTAGCATGTTATGGTAACACAATCTATGTCATTAATTAATTGGTTCAAAGTGTCATATAAACCCAGAAATAGATCATGGATAAGCATATAATGCAAAATTAATTTAAGAAGATGATCCTGCTTAATTCAGTGATTTTTGCTTTCAAGTAAGTGGGAATAAGAATCTGAATTTGAGAGCATATTATAGCATCCCTTCAGAAAAGACAGAAATTGTCCTGAGATAGCCACAAGTAAGGCACAACTAAATGGCTCCATCACCTCCACTTGGCTGATCTTGAAATCTTAATCAGAGTAAGACCTGGTTAATACTTAAATGGGAGACCACAAGGAAATCTCATCAGAGTAGGCTAGATGAACATGTCATAAAAACGTTCTGGTAGAGGAAATTAGAGATAAAAGAGTAAGTCCAGCTTTGTACAACTGAATTTACTCCAGCTGTGTGACCAAGGAGAACCAGAAGATAGGTTTGAGATCCCGATGGACCTCAACAGAACTGAACACTGGGCTCTAACAAAATGAAATTCAATGAAGAGAAAAGTAAGATTTTACATTTGGGCAAGAAAAAAAACAAATGTATAGGTACAGATTAGGTGAGACCTGGCTCAATACCAGTAACTGCGAGAGGGATCATGCAGATCCTGATGGACAATCACTTAAATATGAGCCTGCAGTGTACTGCAGCCAATGCAATCCTAGGTTGCATTAACAGAGGGATAGAATCAAGATCACATGAAGTGTTAGTACTACTTTATAATGCCCTGGTAAGACCACACTTGGAATATTGCATCCAGTTTTGGTCACCACAATATGTAGGGACTCTGGAAAGGGTACAGAGAAGAGCAACAAAGATGATTAGGGGGCTGGAGGCTAAACATATGAAGAACGGTTGCAGGAATTGGATATGTCTAGTCTGCTGAAAAGGACTAGGGGCATCATGATTGCAATGTTCCAATATTTGAGGGGTTCCAAAAAGAAGAGGGGGTCAATCTATTTTCCAAAGCACCAGAAGGCAGGTCAAGAAGCAATGGATGGAAACTAATCAAGGAGAGAAGCAACCTAGAACTAAGGAGAAATTTCCTTACAGTGAGAATGATCGATTGGTGGAATGGGTTGCCTTCAGAAGTTGTGGGTGCAACTTCCTCCATCACTGGAAGCTTTTAAAAAGTGACTGGACAGCCATTTAGCTGAAATGATATAGGATCTCCTGCTTAAACAAGGGGTTGGCCTAGAAAACGTCCAAGGTCCCTTCTAACTCTGTTATTCTGTTTCCCAAAATGTATTTTGAAACTCTTTCTTAGTTTAATCAGAGCTACGAGATTCGGTCTTCAAAAATCAGAATTAGCTAACAACAAAAATCAGAAAAAGAACTTTGATGTCATTTAGTCGTATTTTGGCGGATTTGATAAGTTTGTTATAATCTCAGCTACTCATTCAGCTGCTGAATCATAGAAAGCTGCGGGGTGAGGAGGGGTATGGAAATAGATAAGCTCCGTGTTATTACTTTGCTATAAAAGATCAAATCCATGTTCGCACAACGCACTGACCCACGAATATCTAAACGATATTTGCTAAGTTTACCCAATCGCTTGGATTTAGCCCATTCCTCATAAACGGGATGCACTTATCAGGAATGAGTAGGAAGTTATAACAAATCTAAAGCATTTGGGGCGTGGGAGCCACGAATATGCTGACGGGAATTCCGGTGCCTTGCTTGTTTCAATCCACTTGGCAAAGGGAAGGATTGGATACGTCAGCGTTTCCCAACCTTAGGAACTTGAAGATGCGTGGACTTCAACTCCCAGAATTCCCCAGCCAGCATAGCTGGCTGGGGAATTCTGGGAGTTGAAGTCCACGCATCTTCAAGTTCCTAAGGTTGGGAAACGCTGGGATACGTGACGAGAAAGCGGCTGGTTTGTTTTTCCCGAGGGCTTCCAGGTTGCGCAACTTGCGAATCTGCCGAAGCGTTTCTTCCCTACGTTCCATCGCGGCTCTCATCCCTTCCTTGATCTTCCTGTTGCCCGGATGGTCACGGCCAGCGGGAGCGTTTCCTTAGGAACTACGGCAAGAGGCGAGGACCAAGTCCTTCCGGCTTCTTCTCAGGCCACTTTTCCAGTGCCCTCGCCCAGTCCCTTCCCATCCTGCTCCCAAGCACCGGAGGGGGTGGCGAGGGGGCGGGGACGGATGAGAGAGGAGGCCTGCTTTGGGGAGGAGGGGGGGCCGGGTGTAGCTTTGACCAGCGGGATGACTTTGCCGCACCACCTTCACAGTGGCGACCGTCGCAACTGAAAGCCAGGACTTCATCTTCTTCTTCTTCCTCCTCCTCCTCCTCCTCAGCCGTTGCCAGGCGAAGTGAGAGGGCGGGTCCGAAGGGGAGGGACCAGCCGATGGACCAGCCGGGCCTGGAAGAGCAGCTTTTCGGAAAGGCCTCGCAAAATGTGGGCGTAGCGGGGAGGCGAAGCAGCCCTCTAGCCTTGCCGGGCCCTGGGCCCGTCGGAAGGCGTTGAGAGGGGAGCGCCTGGATAGGCGGATGCCTCCGCCGCCGCTGCCCGGAGCCTGAGGCGGCGGCTCTTTCCTCCTCCTCCTCCTCCTCTTCGCCTTCCCTCTCCGCCTCGCTCGGCCTCTCCCTCCTGCCTTGACCGACCAGTCGCTCAGCTCGCTCGCCTCGCCCGCCGCCACCATGTCGGCCAAGGTGCGGCTGAAGAAGCTGGAGCAGCTGCTCTTGGACGGGCCCCGGCGCAACGAAAACGTCCTGAGCGTCGAGGGGCTGCTGGATCTCCTGGTCGGGCTCTACACCGAGTGCAGCCGCGACTCGCCGCTTCGCCGGGACAGGCTCGTCTCCGACTTCCTCGAGTGGGGTGAGGAGGAGGAGGAGGAGGAGGAGGTGTGGGGGAGGGTAAGGGGACCGGATTGGGATTTTTGCCGGATCGCGACTTGGTTTTGGTTTGTGAATGAGGGGCGGGTTTCCTCTCCGGTCGAACTCAATGCGTCTTGTTTCTGAGTAGGCATGGATACGAATAAAAAGCCTATTTGTCGTGCGAGAGAAAGGGAGCGCCTGCTCTGTTAACAGGAGTTTGAGGTTATCGGGGTTGGGTAGTTCGTGGAAACCTGAGACAGGAGATGTATATAAGGATGGATCTGGCTGATAGTGCTTGGGGGAGGTGAGAAAGAAGAATTGCTGGCTTAATTAACAGGAGGATGGGAAAAGGAGCGCATCCCCTGTCAAATTGGTTGAAGTAGCAGGAGGAGTGAGAATTGTTATCTAATCATCCAGGATAAGTTCATTTTTAGGAGACTGAGGTGGTAGACTTTGGAACAAAACTTAAGGAATGAAGTGGGGTAGTTCAGTGGCAAAAGTGAACAAAGAGAAAACAATTTCTGTCCTAGAAGCTTTTATAGGACAAGGACATTTTTGGTGAGAAATATCTCTTATGAGACTTTGGGAGTGGTAACAGTGAGGATGAAGGAAATTCACTCAGTGATGACTGATGTACATTGAGAGCATCGAATTACAAAGAAGGGAGAACCAAAATATTATCCAAACTAGGAGAGTATTTCTTTTTTGATAACATTCATAATGATCTACAACTGCAGAAACAGGAGTTGCATGAATTCAGTGGTAGCTGGATGATTTGGAGATGGTAAGCCCAAAAGATATGGTATAAATTCAGCTTGAATTATTTGCTAGTCTGTGTAACTTATAAGAAGAGGGGAAAGTTAAAATAGTATTGTATTGGTTAAAGGTGAATTGAGGAGAACAGGATGTGAATGAAAGATACTGCTTCTGCAAAATCAGAGCAGACACTATTTTAAAGCAGAAATTGTCAACATATGGAATAGCTCCAGACACTACTGATCAGAAAAGGAAAAATGGAGAACTAAGTCCACAAGTACTATGCATTAGAAAACAAATTGCTGATTTTGTGAAGAACTTGCACACTATTATCAATTTAAGATAATGGGACTAATCAACACATCCCAGGCAGCTCTTTCAAAAATAAATAAATTGTATTTATCTGAAATGAGAAGTGAAGAAAAGTCAGAAGACACTTTTATATTCAAAGCTGTAGGAAGGAAGTGTTCATATCCTGAAGGTGACAGTTCAGACTGTCATTCTGACTAATGGGGGTGGGGTGGGGGTAGGGGTGGATTAGATTCCATTAATAGCACAGCCAGATGGACTATTAGGAGAGATGTGGGATGAATTCAAAGCTAGATTTAGTTGAAATGAAAAATTTGGAATCAGTGTTACTTTTAGTAACTGAGGAATACAATGTACCTTCTTGGTGTGCTGTAATATTGGAGGTTCCAGGAAATCCAGTGCAACAGGTTAATGAGGTGGAAGGGAAGGAAGATAAATGCTTGTTACCTCTCCATCCCTTTCTGAACTTAAAAAAAATCCTTCCTTTGCAAGCATATAAGTCAAAAGAAAAGACAGCTCTGAATCCCCAGTGTGACTTTCGGAAGCTAGAGAGATTCCATCCCACTAGTTTTAGTGTTCAGTAACCTTCCTGCCTAATTTTATTTTCTAGATTATTTTCACGTAGAAAATGGATGGGAAGTTAGCATGCTGCAAAACAAAGCACCAGGCTCAATCAGAACTTGATTTTCCAACAAAACCTTTGAGTAATGGGTCCTTGGTGCTCTCTGAGCTTGGTTGTTTTCTTGTAGACATTATCCAAACTAGGTAACATTAGTGCTAGTAAGGAGTGGAGTCTGCCCTCAATTTATATTCCAGTGGCTTGTCCTGTCAGGGTTGGTGGGAGTGGTCTTGATGATTTTTTTTGGTTGGGCTGCTTACTGTTAGCTTGTTTGGCATTTCCTAGATTGGGGTATTGTTTATTTCTTGGTTGTTGGTCTGATGTTAATCTTGGTGTTAAACTGTGTTCATCTGGGTATTAATTGCCAATGGGGAGTTGTTTTGGTCTTTTTGTTCTCTTTTTGACTTGTTAATTGTCTCTTTTGCAAAGTATATAGATGTTTATATCTAGGTGTCTGTTGATGGCCATTTGTCAAAGTGCCAGGCTTCCAGGAATTTTCTAGTGTTTTTGAACTTGGCATGGATCTAGGATGGTCACTGTTTCCCAGTTGAAACTATGGTTAAGTCCATATGTTGTAAAATTAAAGAGTTTTCATCATGTCTTCTGACTACTAATTGGTGCTCATGAATGTGCTCTGCTGACTGTTTGTCCTGCATAGTGGCTATTGCAGTCTTTTCACTGTAATGTTGTAGATGACTCCTGTTTTTTCTTCTGGATCTGCTGGGTTTTTTTGTTTACTCAGGATGTTTTGGAGTGCTTTAGTTGGTTTATATGCTGTGCTGATTCTATGTGTTCATCGTCTGTTGGTGGTTTCTCAGATGTTTTTGATGTATGACAGTGTTATCCTTTTTATGGCTTGTGTTGGTTGTGCTATATTGGGTTGAGTGGTCAAGCAGTTTTTGATGAAATTGTGTGGATATCCATTTTGTTGGAAGATATATGGATGTTCTGTTTCCTTTTTCCCGTTGTTAAGGGTTGTTGCAGTCTAAATAGAGTTCTTATATAGCTCCTGTTGTGAGACATTAGGTTACTCCTAACCTCAAAGGTTAGGTAAAAATTTTGAGTTCCACATAAACTTCCTAGGTATTCTTAGCAAAGAGAGGGAGAGAGAGAGAGGAGAGAGAGAGAGAGAGAATAAGCTTAACAAGTATACCTGCAAAGAGGCATGAGTTTGGAATATAACAGCTTAATATTCAGTTCCCAAACACTTTTTTAATTGGTGGATTACTGAGTAGTTCTGACTTTGTCTTTGTTTTGTAAATTCAATCTGCATATTTTTTTTATCACTGACCAGGATAAGAAACAACACATGGGTTTACAAAATGTAGCTGCAGGTTAACAGTTATAATTTACGAATAGGGCATGCTTATTAAGCTGTATAGAAAGTAAAATAATGACATGGAACATGAAACTAAGTATTTTGGAACTCAAAACTATAACACTAACATTAATTGTATTACAGTATGTAAGGTTAATTATTAATTTAACTTTAATTAAACTTGTTATATAAACCCACTTCCTTTACAGTTAGGCATGATTAGGGCTTGTCCTTTTTATTTCAAGAGTTTTTTTAAAAAAAAATATCCAGGAAGAGATACATATGAATATAAGCGAGGAGGAATCTTTTACATGCTCTTAATAATACTTAGTACAACACTAAAATGTGAGAACATCTGGCTCTCAATTTCTGAATGGAGCAGTGCTTTTTGTTTTACATTAACCCACTAAGAGGATTCACTTCCTGCAGTCATCTATTGACATCAATAAGCCCTTTAACTGAATAATTGAACACTACCTGTCATCTATTTTGAAAGCTCAGAGAATTGATTAGTTTTGTGGCAGATATAAAGTATACTTTAATCTTGGTGGATTTTTTTAAATATTTACAGTATATAAGCAGTTGATGTATATAAATTGCTGTGCTCCATTTTAGAGACTTAATTTGTTCTGAATGACAAAAATAATTCATTTCTAGAAACATACTTTCTAATTTTGATTTTATTCTTATAAGCTCAATGCTGACATTGGACTAGTTCAATTTAATTACTGGCTTAATAAGCAGAGATATGCATGAGCTTTGTTTTCAAACAATTGAAAGAATGCTTGCGCCCCTTTCTATTAGAAAGAAATATATTTTAGATCATTTCCTTAATATTTAAACAAGAATTAGCTTTAAGGTTGGCCCAGCTATTGTATAACTCTAGTATATTATAGCACTTACAAGACAACAACAAAGAAATGTTAAATAGTTCAGAATCCTGAACTTTGATATACTCTCTTGATACTATCATGGCTATTTAGCTACCACCACCACCACCACCACCATTATTTCTTTCCTTTAAAAATACACATACTTTTTTATTTTTGTCATGTATTATTTAATTTGAGTTGTATTATAGAAGAATTAGGAAATAGTTGAACATTAATTCATATGTTGATATCAATATTAGTTGCAGTAACTTTTGCCAAGGTACATACAATGGGAAAGTTTGATTGCTTAGTAGAAGAGAATATGCCTTGGATTTAGAAGATTCCAAACATTCTAAGCAAAATGATTTAATAGGCTAATTCACTACAAATCAGTTTCGTGTACTGTGGGTTGACTGAAATATAAACTAAATAACCATTTTTAGTAGAGAAGCAGAATTAGAAATAAAAGTACTTCTGTAGTGAATGGTGGGTATTGATATCATGTTTGGAAAAAAAGAAAATATTAGTACGCTCAAGTTTAGAAAACTGTAACCATTCACATGACTAATGACCTAGTCATGAGTATGAATTCCTTTGCTAAGAATTAAGACATTAGAAATATACAATTGTACAGAAGTGCAATATTTAGTATCTGAAGTGTATTGTATTGTTTTATTGTTTTTGCTTTTGTCACTGTTACCTGCCCAGAGTTTTGTCCTACAAGAGGGGTAGCTATATAAATTGTTTCAATAAATAGTTCAGAAATGTGAAAAATAAAATAGACACGAAGGAAAATAAGTCCTTCAGATCTAAATCCAGAAAACCAAGGTTCTCAACAAATCCAGATATGTAATGATGAACATGAGCCTGGCTACGAGGAAGAAATCCAACACAGATGAGAACATAAACAGTATAAACAAGTATAGATAAAAATGTTGATCAAAGCAAGAGCATTATTTTTAAAAGCTATTATAAATTAGGATTATAGGAAAAGACACAGATTCAGAGTTATGCACAAAAGAATGTGTCTCAGAATAGCACAATATAGTCAAAATCTCTAGCCAGGGTTGTTAAGGTAGTGCTATAAGCTTTGGAAAGACGGCTATTCATTTATCCTCACACTCAAACAGCATCCTTTCATAACTATGGTGGAAATCATGGGCATATTGTAAGATTCATTTGGCAGGTCTCTCTCTTTTTAAGTTGACCATTCCCTCCATATCTACTAAGAGAAAGTTGAGAGGATTTAATCCATCTTCTATTAACCTTTTGAATTTCCAGAACTAGTTTTAAAAGTTACTAACTGATTATGCACCATCAAGTAGATATTGACTCTTCTTATAACTTTATTATTTGGGAAAGCAATACTGTAAGGCTTTACTTATGTAGCTTGAACAATTGGTTAATATTCCGCAGAGATTTTTTTATTCTAGTAACAATAGTAATAAGTATTTATATATATATTTAGGTTAGCATAGTGAACAACTGTATGACAGACACATAAAGGAAAAATTATGTAGGTGTTAACACCTTGATATGCCACTTGGGGTGTGTGTGAAAGCCCTAATAAGCAGGCATATACATAGAATGAAGGCTACTGCTAAGCTTGTAAGCCGCCCTGAGTCTTCGGAGAAGGGCGGGATATAAATGGAATTAAAATAAAAATAAAAATATTTGAAAGCTACTATGTACCACAGGAAAGCTTTAGTTATTGAGACAAAACAAATGGCCCAGGTTTTAGGGCCTTTTCTAGACAAGCACTAATCTTGAAGCATCCATTGAATGAAGTATTCTAGAAAGGTTGTGCAGAGAATTAAAAGTATAAAAAAGGTACAAAATTAATTATATCTTTAATTTAACAATAGCTATCTTCTTGCAAGTAAAATATTTATTATTAAATCTTGATGTTTAGTATTAAATATAACTGATTGTGCTTATGATCAATAGTATTAAAGTATGCAAAATAACACGATACCAGAGTAGAAATTATGCAAAATCACTGGTAGGCTTGAATGTTGTAAGTTCCCATATGTTAAAGCATCATATTTAGGGTTGTTAAACCTATTTCCAACAATTCATTTAAACTGAAGTAAATATCAAACTCTGTTAGTAAAGCATTATATAGCAATGAGTGTTAGAATACAAGATGTAAAATTCTAGAACCCTGAGAAGGTTAAAGGTGAAAGTGACAAGTTAAAAAGCTGTTAAGAGGGAATTGTATTACACATGTTAAGAACATGCCCTCCTTTTGGACTTAGTAGGAAATTTGAATGTTAAATATGCTGTGGGATGTCGTCTATTTCATCTGTCTTTTTTCTGTCTTGAGATGCAGTTGATGTAAGTAGTTTTAGTACTACATTTTTAAAAATGATAGTAATATTGTATACATCTATGACACTAATGGTATGACTAACAAGCGTTCCTTAGTCCAAGAATGGTGCTTTGAACATAGAAGTTGGTTTTGCCTGAAGATTATGTAAGTGCAGTGTGAAGAACAATGCAGTTTTCAGTGTGCAAATAGGTTTTCATATTTCACAGAATTAAACTTACCTTAGTAAACCACTAAATAAGTAATTGCATCTGATTTGGTTGAAATACTTTAATGATCTTTACTTCACAATCTTTTCTTCAAACTATTTACATTGGATCAGATTTGATTTTCTCTCCATATACATGGACAGCTATTTTTGAGAAGAGCATGAAAGGCACATCAGCAAGCCCTAATGGAATTATTATTACATTTATACAATGTATTCCTTCAGATCTTAATGGGGATTTTAACTTTGCCTTTTTTAAACAAATGAATAAAGATGTGCTGTATAAAGATATGTATTTCGATCTGAATTGGAGAAGGATGCCTTGGAGGTAGCATTGATGCTCTTGCTAGGCTGTTTTAAGATGTTATCTGATATTATAGCAAGGTTGTTCTGAAGCACTGTTGCTTGCTTTTGATCCAAGTGATGCACGCTTCTACAATTGTGTATTGCAATGAGTAACTTAGTCATACTAATAAGAGTTTTATAAATGAATGTAAAGTATTTTGTGATATTTTACTTTCATTTGATATTGTTTAATAGACTAGGAATCAGCTTGTTGCTTTATTATCACATATAACTAATAAAAACTAAATAACAGGAAGAAATAGACAACATAAGAATCTATTTAAGTCCTTAATAATAGCCATGGATTTCACATCAACTGTTTGTCTCAATAAAGATTTTCTAATAGCCCTTATGAAATCAAAACAAGGGGACCCTGCCAAATCTCTCAGACTAGAGTATTCCAATCTTCAGTTACTATCAAGAAGATCCAGTCTTCTGTGTACATCCCTTTCAGTTCTAATCTTAAAGCTTGGGCATGTTCATACAGATGAAGGGAGTGTATAAAGGGACATTGGTCTTGGCCCACTTCCATCTTTAAAATGAATAAATGAGTTTTGTAATGGATAAATAACTGATTCAGCTGAAACACAATGTACTCTGATTATTGAAAGCACTGTCAAAGTTTCTGATGCTTGCATTTTGTTCATTTGTTCCAGAACTATCTTTAAAAGCAATCCCAAGTAAAGAACTTTACAGTAGCCTATTCTGTGCATGAATAGAACAAGAATAATAGAGACTAGGTCTGATTTTTGTAGTAAGGCTGCAATGCATAGAGTGATAAAGCTGCTTTTAGCAGCTATAACTGCTCGCATATCAAATAAAATGCTAGATCTAGCAGATTCTTACGCTATTAATTTGATCACTGATATAAGTGAAATCCCTTTCAAAACAATCTGCAGCCAAATTAACAAACATAATTTTGTCTAAAGGAAAGGAGGGCTTGAGAGGCAAATACTTTAGTACAGACATGTTAAACTTTCGACATCACGTGACGTCGCGCAGCGTATTGGGACGGTTTTGCCATTGCCGGCAATGGGGTGGGTGCAGCTTCCATGACATGTTCGGCCTGCGGGCCAACGGTTTGACACCCCTACTTTAGGATGACATTTTCCAAGGATGTACATAATAGTGTTTGGCTGTCCAAAGCTGTTTCATTTCTCAAGGGCCATCGGAAAATGAAAATTAACACATGAACCCATATACTTCAATATTTTATAAAGTAAATCTGTATATTTATTTTCACTAAGGTATTGAAACGTCTCCATCATATATCTATGATATTTCTGAAAAGGCAAACATACACATGTAAAATTAAACAGTAATAGAATTGTCAGTGACAGTTTAGTTGTCTCTAAGTAAACTTTGATAGTAGCCAACCGCATGGCAAAATAGTTGTGATAGAAAGTTGGAATTAGTTTTAAGATAGTTTTGTAGATTATATATGGCTATGTCTTGTATAACATAGTCAAGAATATTTATTTGCTTTGAATGATACTAAGATTAATTTCATCCAAGGAATAAGATTGGGATATTTAATGGTAATCCAAGAATGTACTGATAGTCTTTTTTGATTATGTGCCATTAAATTGTTGTCAACATTTAGCAGATGTATCATTTGTTGGGGTTTATAGCATTGTCAGCAAATATGAAAAAAATGATATGACCTGAATATTGCATTCCAACAGTTTTTTAGAAAATGAGTTGATTTATGACCAAAATGGGGACTGGATTTTTTGTTGCTAGACAAGGGAATGAATTTAAGTGCATGGTGCTTGATTTTACAATCTTTTTTTGCCACAATTAAGTCAAATAATGCAGTTGTTAGGTGAATCCAGTTTCCTCTATTGACTTTCTCTGTTGGAAACAGACTGGGAAAATTGTAAATGAAACACTGCAACCATTGTAAATACATGTCAGTTGTCAAGTGCTTTGAATTTTGATCACATGACCAAGGGGAGGTAGGCAACCTTGGCTCTTTTATGACTCGTGGACTTCAACTCCCAGAATTCCTGAGCAAGCTCAGGAATTCTGGGAGTCGACATCCACGAGTCATAAAAGAGCCAAGGTTGCCTACCCCTGACCAAGGGGATGCTGTGATGTGAAGTGTGAGGATCGATCATACATCACTTTTTTGCAATGCTGTTATAACTTTTGGTCACTGAAAGAATAGTTTTATGTCAAGGACTACCTGTATCTTAACAGTCAGCAGCAGGGTAATATACCAATGGTAAATCTTTTTATAACAGCTTTCTCTAAATGTAATATTCATAGCAGATATAATATTTATCTTCTGTTGGTATTTCTATTATTGTTCCCTTTAAATTCTGCCTCCATTTAATCATAAAAGTCTATAACTTGCTTGGTTTCCAAATCTATTTCAATAACTTATAAATAAGTCCCAAAATGTTCTGAGTTTTATATAAGTTTCTCAAATTCAGTTAAGACTTAAATATTCAGGCCTCCCTGTTTTTATAATTCCTTTTGAACTATACTGTTTAAAAGGTCATCCCAGCCATTCTAAAGAAAGAATCTTGAAAGCAGGCCTTTCTTTTTCTTGGTTTCCCACTGCTTTCGCTTTCTTCTTATTATGCACTTCTCTTAATATCTAACAAATCTGTATCCTTTTTGCCATTTCCCTTAATTGTCTTTTATATCTTTACCTCTGTTTTCCAATGTCTCCTCAAAGACATTATCCCTCAAATGCTAAGTGCTAAGAATTAAACAAAAAGATCAGAACTCAGCCTCTCCAGCAACAAACTTCAGATATATATAAAAAAATCTTATTCCTAGTATAAAATCCAGACAAATAATTAAGCAGAAAACAATACTCTGAACAAGCACCTATTGAGGAGAAAATTAACTTCCGCCAATAGTGGCAGGAGAAGCCATAGTATATAAACAGGGAGCAAACCCCAATTTCATTAGTACTGATGATGCTACCTAGTTGAGTAATGAAATCTGCAAGCAAACAGTCAAGCTCAGAGAGTACCAAGGATTCACTGCCTTACAGCATTAGCAGATTAATATTTGTTTGTTAGAGTTGTACCCTATCATTTCTTTAGGAGCTCAGGACATACATAGTGCTGCCTCCCCTAATTTTTCCCCATTCCCCATACACTGTGAGGTAGGTGGAACTGAGAGTAATTTACTAGTCCCAAATTACCCAGTAAGCTTCCATGGCAGACAGTGCATTTTAATCTGGTCTCCCTAGTTTTACTTCAACACCTTAGCCACTATATTTGTCTTCTCTGTTGATCCCTAATGCCTCAAAATATATTCTAGAACATAACAGATTTTGGCAGAGCTATATGGGGGGGGAGTCCATTGTACTGAGCAATGCTATTATTTTTACATCTGTACTCCTACTGTTGGATGTAGCTTTTTTTCATGTTCTTGACCACAAGGGTACAAAACACTTCATTTTCATGACCTACAGGGTCCCTTCCTCCTTCTCCTCCTCCTCATTATCATCATCATCATCATCATCATTAAATCAACAACTATTTTCACTTCCATAGATTCTGGCGTTTGAAATCAATTCCACAGAATATTAAAGTTTGAAAAATAAAAAAAGTAACTACTTATAGAGGAGCAGCATTTTTGGCTGCTCAGCTGACTACAGTGTTTTAGTTTCATATTAACCTAATGTTATGTCAATTTGAGAACAATGAAGATAATTTCTTTGTATCTTTCTAATTGTGTAGAAACTGGTTAATCAGTTCCATTTTCCATTTACCGTATTTTCCGGCGTATAAGACGACTGGGCGTATAAGACGACCCCCTACATTTCCTGTTAAATTATAGGGTTTGGGCTATACTCGCCGTATAAGACTACCCCTCTTCCAGCGCACACCAAATAAAAATTAAAAAACATCAGATTTGATTTTAATATGGTAATTTTAATTCAAATGCTTATGACATGCAGGTACTTAGTAGGAAAACTGTCACTTATAAACATAAGGCTGTTTGTCATCAAACATGTAAACATAAAACAGTGCAAGTGGATTAAACTTTAATAATAATAATAATAATAATAATAATAATAATAATAATAATAATAATAATAAGTTGGAAGGGACCTTGGAGGTCGTCTAGTCCAACCCCGTGCTAAGGCAGGAAACCCTATACCATTTCAGACAAATGGCTGTCCAGTCTCTTCTTAAAAACTTCCAGTGTTGGAGCATTCACCACTTCTGGAGGCAGGTTGTTCCACTGGTTAATTGTTCTAACTGTCAGGAGGTTTCTCCTTAGTTCTAGGTTGCTTCTCTCCTTGACTAGTTTCCATCCATTGCTTCTTGTCCTGCTTTCAGGTGCTTTGGAGAATAGCTTGGCTCCCTCTTCTTTGTGGCAGCCCCTGAGATATTGGATCACTGCTATCATGTCACCCCTCACCCTTCTCTTCGTTAAACTACACATACCCAATTCCAGCAACCGTTTCCTATTTTCCTAATTCACTTTTTCACTTTTCCTAATTCACTCTAAAGCTTTCCCTGCGGAGAGCCTTAAGTAACACCAGCTGCCTGCAATTAGTGCAGGTTCTCATCCCACCAGGCTCAAGGTTGAGTCAGCCTTCCATCCTTCCGAGGTAGGTAAAATGAGGACTCAGATTGTTGGGAGCAATAAGCTGACTTTGTAATAATGCTGCTTGTGGGGGGGGGGTGGGGTAAAAGCTCTAATAAGCAGGCATATACATAGAATGAAGGCTATTGCTAAGCACATTGATTTGTGCTTTAAATTGTAAGCCGCCCTGAGTCTTCGGAGAAGGGCGGGATATAAATGGGATTTTTTTTAAAAAAAGACCAAATGGGAGATCCGCTCCAGGTTTTCCAGCCAGCTCACCCAGTTCCTGAGTCAAATGTGTCCTTCGAGCTAAGCTGCTGCTCTGGCTACGCATTCCCCACCTGCCTTTCAAGTTGCTCTTGCATTCCCCACCTGCCTACAGCTGCTCTTCAACTTTAGAAGGAAAGAAGCCCAGACCCCAGCCTGTAAAAAATCACAGACTGCATCTTCTACTCCAATTGGTCCCGCTTTCCCTGCGCAGACTAAATGGAAGATCTGCTCCAGGTTTTCCAGCCAGCCCTGTCCCTAAAGTTTCAGCACCCAGCGTATAAGACTATAAGATGACCCCTGACTTTTGAGAAGATTTTCATGGGTTAAAAAGTCGTCTTATACGCCGGAAACTATGGTAGCAAGTTTACTTTGCAAGACACCAGTATTAATTCTAGAAATAAATTTTAATAACCGTCAAATATATATTAAAATAAAGACACTGAACAAAAATTAACTACAATGTTATGCTCAACCTATGAAGTTTAAACTGGGTGACAGCTGGTTGAAATTAATTGTCTAGAAATATGAATATAAATAAAATAACATCTTGGGGAACAAGGTGGTAAAGAGACAGATAGGCACTGATTTTTTAGCACTCATGATTTTGTATACTGATCTTGCTCTTGATATTTGAGGGAAAATATATAAAAATTACCCTGTTTTCACTTAAAAGTTTCATTAGAGCAAAAAAGATACTGGACAGAATAATTGTAGAAAGGGGAATCTTTGTTGTATACATTCCTATTAAAACATGTGCTGCCCAAAAATAATTTCCTTTGAACAAATATGAGTCTCCCATTGCTTATAATGGTGAGGACAGCGTTAATGAAACAAACTTGGAAATATAAAAATGTTTCATGTCCTCTTGTTACCAAGAAATTTACACAATGTGTTCATGAATTTAGCACTTTGACTTGAAAGTATTTTATACTAGGAGTCAGATTTTCTCCATGTGAACTTTGTGTTTTATCACTAAGCTATGTCCAAAGACAGATACTAGTGGTAAAATAAAGTTGTTTTTTCTAGTCTGATAACTGTTATCTCTAAGAATATAAACGATGCATCAAGTTTCATTTTTGCCATATTTTTAAAAATATCCCTAACAATCATTTCAGCAACAAATCTCAGAAGGTATACATTGTATTACAAATGGTTAATTAGTAATTCTACTAAAATATTAAGATTATTCAATTGTAATGCATTATTTATTGCTGAATCAGTATTCTACCAGGGTTCCTTGAAACAATAAATGAATTTTGCAAATAACTCCCCCCCAATGAAACCATTGGACTTCCCCTTGGTACTAGCCCAGGGGTCGCCAACCTGAAAAAGGAAAAGAGCATGCGCAAAATGGGTTTTTCTTGTGCATGCGCGGACGCGTGCGGTTGCCATTTTTTTATGTGTGATGGAACCGGTTCCCGGTTGCGCGACGGCGACGGCCTGTTTGCAGAGCTACCGCCTTCGGCAGCCTGCAAACCTGACGCAACAGCTTTCCCAAAGAGCGGCGCCGCTGCCCGTTCGCGCAGAGGTGCGCACGCACCTCTTCAAAGGTTTGGGGAGGTGCGCGTGCACCTCCACTCGTTCAGAGAGGTGCGCGCGCACCTCTCGGAATGGGCAGCGGTGCCGCTTGTTGGGAAAGCTGCTGCGGCCCGTTTGCAGAGCTGCCGCTTTCGGCAGCCTGCAAACGTGCCACGGCAGCTTTCCCAAAGAGCGGCGCCGCTGCCCGTTCGTGCAGAGGTGCGCACGCACCTCTTCAAAGGTTTGGGGAGGTGCGCGCGCACCTCCGCCCATTCGGAGAGGTGCGTGCGCACCTCTCCAAACGGGCGGTGCCACTCTCCATTTGGAGAGGTGCGCGCGCACCACTGCCCGTTCGAAGAGGTGCGCACGCACCGGGCGGCTGGGAGCCGCGGGTTGCCGACCCGTGTACTAGCCATAGTGCCGGGTATCAGTTTAACATGAAATTAATTCCTTATCCATTCCTTCTCTGTTTTAACATAAATCTGGAATCTTATCAGGAATCAGCTCCATTGCCAGTTTGGCTGATCCTATTGCCACAGTCCAATTAAATGTTGGCAGTGATTAAACTCCTTATGGGCAAGCCTGATAACCCTCTTCATAATTCACTGCTCTTGTGACATTCATCATGGAAAGGCAATAGTGATAGGACGTAGACTTATATACTGCCCGATGAAGCTTTACAGCACTCTGAGCATTTTAAAATGTAAGCATTATTTGCATATTGTTCCCAACAATCTGGGTCCTCATTTTACCAACCTTGGAAGGATCGAAAGCTAAGTCAACCTTGAGCCCTATCAGGATCAAACTCCGGGCTGTGGGCGGAGTTTGCCTGCAATATTATATTCTAACCACTGTGCCATCAGGGCTCTTGCTGAGTTGAGGAAAAAGTGGAAGTTTCAGTGATTTGCTGAAAATTACCTCACCTCACCATTTCCTGTGTTGCCACTGCCTCTCTTACACTTTATTCCCATTATATACTATATACCCATGGTGGCGAACCTATGGCACGGGTGCCACAGGTGGCATGCAGAGTTCTCTCTGTGGGCACGTGTGCCGTCGCCCCAGTCCTAGGCCTTCCGCTGGGTTTTATAAAACCTTTTTGCTTTAGGCCTCCGTTGCCATGTGCAAAAAAAAGGTTCAATCAATCAATTTCAACTTCTTGTGGGGAAAAAAAGTTCTTGCAAAGTTGAAATTGATTGATTGATTGAACTTTTTAGTCCCACCCAGTCTGCTGTTACCACTGCAGCCATGCCCACCCAATTGGCCACGCCCACCCAATGGGTCACACCCACCCAAAGGGCCACGCCCATCTAGCACCCAATGATACATAAGTGGGGTTTCGGTTGCAGTTTGGACACTCGGTCTTTAAAAGGTTCGCCATCACTGCTATATACTGTATATCTTCCGTCCCATTGCATATGCATTCCAAAAACAGGAAAAAGCCATAATGTTAGTGTGTTCTGTTTTATACTGTTAAATATGTGAGGAACCTCAATTGTTAATGTGATGTTGCTATAATGCTTTGATGTGGTGTTTTTATTATATGTTTTATAAGCTGCCCAGAGTTATATGGTTAACATGAGTGGCCATATAAATATGCTAATAATTAAATAAGCAGATGAAATTTTGGGGGGAGTGGGGGCTTAATTATTCCCAGTATAGAAGCTTATAGATTTTATAGATCTTTTTGACATCGGTAGTGGAGAACTAGGTGATATCTACCCTAAGTTCCAACTGTTTATTACTTCATTCTGAAATATCTGGATGTGCTAAAAATTGCTGTAGTGCTTGAGAAAAAAAGTAAGATGTTTTAAAAAAATGCTTCATAGTGCATCAGGATGCTGCTCATTGCCTTTTCTTTTGCTATATGATTCTGAAATAAAACTTGCAACTCTATTGCTGCAGCTTTTTCCTCTTTTCATTGGATGGGTTTAGGTTTTCATTAGATGGATTTTTCACTAGATGTCCTGTAATAATTATCTGTAGGTCTTTTTATGTGACAATTGTTGAGATGTTTAAACAGGGTTTTTTTGTGATAGATAGATAGATAGATAGATAGATAGATAGATAGATAGATAGATAGATAGATAGATAATGGTTTTAAGCAGTAAACAGCACCATCAAGACATATAATAAAGAATAGGTACAGTTATTATAATTGAATGTAGAATGCTTTTACACAGAAGTTTTATCTGAGTCAATTTTTTCCTGTGAAATCTCATTTTGTTTTCTGATTATCTTTTTTTTTAGATTCAAAAGGGGACTCATGATTTGTTTTAGTTTATCAAAGACTATGGACATTAGTTTTAAACTACAGTGATGGAAGAAGGGAAAAAGACAAAGAATACACCTGTTAAAAAGTCTGAACAAAAACCTTTCAAATGAAAGATTTGACAGGGAGCAAAGCTTACTTCTATGATTCAAGAATGTCATATTCCAAAATTGGCTCTCGCTCAATATAACTTTTTTTCCAAATTTTCAGCAGTTAAAATATGGAAGAGGTGGGACATACTGGAGGCTCATTTTTTTCTATTATGATAGATGGGCGAATCCCAAAGGAGTGAGCAGTGTTTATTTGTTTAGATATTCTGGTCCCAAACATTTTGTACATTTATTTTCAGTAAAGTAACTTGTTATCATTGGGTTTGCTTGTATGGGACTTGTACAATATCTTTCTAAATATTAATCCAGAATGTGGATTTAATCAAGGGAATAGTAAGACAAAAAAGGCATTCCAAAGAATGGCTACTTCTCAGACAGAAATTGGAACCTGCAAAACAAACCATCTGGGAAACTTTTTTTTTTCTAGCATCCCTTACAAATGTAAACTTTCACTATTGAATTTTTTTTCCATTACTGCAATTATAACAACAGGGAGTGTGATTCATGCATTTTCATGGATTTTGCCCAAGGCAAAGGTTTGACTCTCATTGGCCTTTCAATCAAAACTAGATCACTAAGGAAGTAAGATAGGGTGAGGACAAAATTGAGTATGACTGGTTATGTATTGCAACTCATTACAAGGAAATGGAACAAACAGAAGGGTATACCACACCTTTGTGTTCACTAATTGCTACCCTTTGCTCTCTAGGTGGCAATATGTTCTGTACACATATTTACGTTATATCCAGCAACAATAACAACTTCACAATGTATCCATTTTGAAGAAAAGGGAAGATTCTTTTCTTAAAAGCATTTTGAGTTTTGCTTTCATTTTGAAAGCACTGGATTTTAAAATTGAACTGCCTGCTTATAAAATGTATTTATTCCTGCTCTTCTCTCTCTCTCCCTCCCTCCCTCGCCTTAATTTTATTATTAAATATGATAGAAACATGAATAGGCATTTCATTCTGTTTTATCACTAACGGGTAAAAGGAATGACAGATTCCTTCACACTTCAAAATGTATATTTTTTTTAAAATAGCGCAATGAGAAAAATGTCAGAAAAGTATCTCACTTGCTCTTCTACAGTCGTTATATTGTATGATGACTCTAATTGGGATTGGGAATTTCTGTGGTGAAGCAAAGTGGTCGTTGGGCAAAATATCATGTGACCATATAACTTATGATGGCAGTTCTGGTGGTCTTGCTTGTGGTACTTAGATGAGGACCTCATGCTTTTCCAACCCTATGCAAACTGCCAGCTCTGTCTTGCTGCCTTTTTCCTGCCCGGACCCATTGATCTCTCTTCAGCAGTTGAAGAGAGCTGCCCTGCTGAGCTCGCCTCTACAACTCTCCCTATTTGCCTATCTCCCCTCTCCTTCTCTGCCCATTTGGCCACCCTGCACTCCACTGCCATTGTTTAGTCCTGCTTCCCTATACCCACCCCCAGCTGACCTTTGCTGTCTTCTTTCTCCTGTTGCCGTGCCTAGCCATTGTAGCTATTGGCCCTTTGAGATGCCTCCATGGAGGGGTAGGCAGCGGCGGCAGAGCACAGGACAGCCAAAGGGGTGAATATATTGTGGGGGATAGGCAGGTAGGATCAGTTGGAAGTGCCTCGTGTGGTAAATATGGATAGGCTGCCAATTTTGATCACAAAAACTACCCTTTGTATCTACCATTCATTTGGTACCATTGTGACTTTGAACAGTTACTGAACGAATAATTGATAAGCAAGGACTACATGTGGTAGATTTTATATGCCATAAAAGCTGTTCACACAAGCAGCTAATACTCATTTGCATTCCATACCATCCATTTTCCAGGTTTGCTTTTGAGAGGATAAAGTTGGATGAGACGTCCCATAGAAGACAAAATTTTATAATTTTTTTAGGATTATTATGTAATGAATACATAAATGAATGTTTGTGTCTTGATAACATTCAAAGGTCCTTCAGGAGTATTTATAAAACATCAGGGCTATTTCCTTTGTGTACTTATCTCTCATTTTCAAACATTATGGTTGACCGAAGATAGGCATTCTAGTTGCTTGAATGTAACTATAATATACAGTATTCAGGCAGTTCTTTTTTCCCTGTTAAAAGGGAGCTCAGATGAAAAATAAGAATCTTTTTGTTCTTATTTGGTTCCTAAACACTTCCTCATAGTATACATTACCTTGCCCTCATTTCACCCTTTCCAGTTAGGCAGTAACATTGAAATAATCATGTATGATGTAGACTTAATGAGAATTTGTACTGAATGCAGTCATTTCAAGTTATTTACAGTACCTATCTGAGATATTAAAGTTTCTGTCTGTATAATGTGTTTTTGAATGTGATCAGATGTATTATTTTTCTCTCTTTTCTCCCTTTTCCTTGTTCTCACTCTGGTTCAGGAGCTTGAGATTGGTTCATGTTTGCAAACCACTTCAAGGACATTTAAAATCAGATGGCATAAAAATAATTACATAAATTCATGTATAGACCATTTAGTTTAGCTCAAACTGTCACTGTAGAAATACTATGGTAGAATTGGTATTGTATGGAGAAATGAACAGAGTGATTTCTCCCCTTTATTAAGAAAGGACATTTAATTCTTCAAAGAACTAACGGAGGAGAGTGGGTAATAAAATTAAGGTAGAGGTTTTAATCTGTAGATTACTTGAGGTTCAGTTTTTTTTTCAAAATGAATCTGAAATTAGTTATTTTAATTTTAATTCACATTAGTTTTGATTATAGAATGACAACACTGAGAAGTAGGGAAAAAGTATACATGATCCTGTCTTTGTTTGTTTTGCCATTTAAACCATTGCCTAGCTAAATAATAGCACCTGGCTGATCTTGGCTATTGTCAAAGCTAAGCAGGATTGGACTAGGATAATTCTAAGATGGGAAATTACCAGGAAATACCAAATCTATAGGCTAATCCATGAAGTCACTTTAGAATTTAAAGGTAAACCAGTTCCATATGGTTGCCAAAAAAACCTTTAATGAAACTGACAGGCAATATACTGTCATTTATTAAATAAGCAATGGTGTAATTAGCAATAGAATTAGTTTTCACTGGTGTGTTTGATACAAACGCTTTTAAAATAGTGTGTTCCTTTAACATTTAATCTTGGGACAATATTCAGGTGGAATTTTTTCAAAGATCTTTGTGTAATTTAAAGTGTTTCTCCATAAGAGTGAGATTTACAGAAGTAGGAAAACGCCTTATTATGTGATGTTAAGTGTTCAGGAGAGATCTAGACTTAGCCCAACAACAGCGGGTACCAGTTTTCCATTGCATTGAATCTTCCATTCTCATATTTTCAGTATGCTGACCAATTTGGAGGTAACTAATATTCCCTTAGTTAGGAAGAATTAGATATGTGCAGAAAATTTTGAATACAAACTACTCTTTTGTGATCAAGATGTCATAATTTTGAGAGCAAAAAACAAACTTTGGACTTCTCAAGCAAATACAGAATCTTTTAAAGTCAAAACAGAGCTGTTTCAAAATCCCATATTTTCTGGTATTTTCAATTCGTGCCTGATATAGATTTTTTTTTAAAAAAAAGACTTGCCACTATTTTTTATGGAATAGCATAGATCTGGACTGTACAACATATGGCCTGCAGGCTGCATGTAGCCTACTGAGTGACCTTGTGCAATCCCATGCTGTGTTTTTTTAAAGTAATTAATTCACTTCCTCTACCATCCCAAGCCCTGCTAGGCACCTTTGATCATTAGGTTTTCAGTGCCTTTTGCAGCATCAGGATGGGAGCCGTATGGAAATATCTGGGGGAATACTATTGCAGAGGAAAGGTGCTGTGACAGAGAAACTTGATGCTCTGAGGCGTGACATTGTTTAATTGACTGATACTTTGTGCTACAAATTGTTGATCTATTGTTTTATTTTTGAAAGTTGTAAAATATTTTAAACTTTAAAAATGAAATTGTTATCTCATCTTTTCCCCACAATCTTATGAGGAAATTTACTAAACTTATGTGAATCATCACTGATAGAGTTCCAACCTTGTGTTAAGCTGTTATACATCACTTACTAGGTTTTGGCTAAATTTGATATATTAACCAGCCACTAACTTTTGGAAAGCCTGGTTCATGCCGTTGTGTTGTGTGTGAACTATTAGCAACCCATTGTAATACCTCAGGTGATTAAGTAAATCATGACTTTCATACTTCCCCTCCCCATCACTATGTGTCTGCTTTTTCCTCCCTTCTGCTTTCTGCTATTCTGCTTGAAATGACAATCTTTCAGTTTAGCCAAGTCAGTTCTTCTCTTACAAACAGATGTGTTCTCCTTCACCGCTCAATGTCTTATATGTACCTATGAGATGCAGGTGAAACTACTGCCACAGAATCTGTTCTTGGTGGAACACAAATATTCATCCTTTCTTCTTCTCCCCACTTTCCCTCAATTATTAGATGGAAAATAGAATCAGCCCCCAGTAAGATTTTGGCTTTCTTTTTTGTAAAATAAATGATGACATGATGTAATATGTTGTTCATCTGAGGTTGTGTTTACCTACTTTTAAGAATTGCTAAGGGCCAGATGATTTTTTTTTACTATATCCTGATATGCAAAACCATAGAATTCATAGGGAGTGTACTTTCTTTTTTATATGACTGTACAAAGGTTATTCAACACAACATGCTGGAAGGATTTGTCATATTCAACAATTATTGGCTGTTGTTATGAAGGAATTGTCATTGCCACTACTTTATGTATTTCTTTTTCCTCTCACTTTTTTGTTTACTATTTCAGCTGTTCCCTGCTTCTAATTATGGGTATGGTTATATTCTTGTCTCAATATTCCATACATCTGATATAGACCACCAAAGTTTATTTAATAATAAATGTCTTTGTATTTAAGATGCTACAACTCTTTCTTATAAAATGGAACATTCAGACCAATGTGGCATTGGCAACATTGTGTCAACTGCTATAGGAGAATTCTCTCAGGAATATATTTAAGTGCCCAATTACATTAAACCAAAAGTTTATTGACAAATTTTTGGTACTGGAAGCCTGAGAGTTATGGAGCACAAAACCTCTTTATTGATATATGCAAATCATCTTTAACTTATTGATTGCAGTAATAAACATTTGATTAGATATAAACAACACCAAACTAGTTAATTTTGTGATCAATAAGGTTAGGATTATTCATTGCATTAATATATATGAACATTAAAATATTTAATAGGACATATGAAGTATGAGATAATAAGACAGTGGTAATATATAACTTTATACAATGATACTTTTAGATTCAAAGGCCAAATAATTCTTGATCTGAAGCATTACTTTTACCTTAGAGCAGGGGTGTCAAACTGCCAGCCTGTGGGCCAATTGCATCATGTGGAGGCCATGCCCGCCCCAGCTCCAGCAATGCAAAAAAAGTTGCAATACGTCACAACATGTCACGTGACGCAGCAAGTTTGACACATGTGCCTTAGAGCTTTCTGAAAGCCTTGTCTTCCCAAGGTTAATTGCTAATTTCTTGCAGCTAGGCTTGAGGCTCTTTCTTAAGGTTAGCACTTTTGCTTATTTTATTAATACTTGTTACATTCTGTATCTCTGAGAATTTTTACTACCTACTTGCTTCCTAGCTTAGCTAGCATTTTTATTTGGACTGAAAAAATGCAGATGGGTTGGGAGCTTTTTTTCGGACACCTATTTTTTTTAAATCCATTGATTAGTTGTGCCAGGAAAACTACAGGTGAAACTCGAAAAATTAGAATATTGTGCAAAAGTTCATTTATTTCAGTAATGCAACTTAAAAAGGGAAACTAATATATGAGATAGACTCATTACATAAAATTGTTCATAAAATTAATCAAATATCAAAGATGCATGACTGTCACATAGATTTGTCCCTTTAGTTTTGGCTTCTGTTATTATACTGATAAGCTGTTGGTTTTGTATTTAATGAAACCTAAGTTACAACTGTTGCTTATATTGCAGGTACTACAGGTGAAACTCGAAAAATTAGAATATCGTGCAAAAGTTCATTTATTTCAGTAATGCAACTTAAAAGGGGAAACTAATATATGAGATAGACTCATTACATGCAAAGCAAGATAGTTCAAGCTGTGATTTGTCATAATTGTGATGATTATGGCTTACAGCTCATGAAAACCCCAAATCCACAATCTCAGTAAATTAGAATATTACATGCAATCAATAAAACAAGGAGTGTACATAGAACAATATCGGACCTCTAAAAAGTATAAGCATGCATATGTACTCAGTACTTGGTTTGGGCCCCTTTTGCAGCAATTACTGCCTCAATGCGGCGTGGCATGGAAGCTATCAGCCTGTGGCACTGCTGAGGTGTTATGGAAGACCAGGTGCTTCAATAGCTGCCTTCAGCTCTTCTGCATTGTTTGGTCTCATGTCTCTCATCTTTCTCTTGGCAATGCCCCATAGATTCTCTTTGGGGTTCAGGTCAGGCGGGTTTGCTGGCCAAGCACAGTAATCCCACGGTCATTGAACCAGGTTTTGGTGCTTTTGGCAGTGTGGGCAGGTGCCAAGTGCTGCTGGAAAATGAAGTCAGCATCCCCATAAAGCTCGTCTGCGGAAGGAAGCATGAAGTGCTCTAAAATCTCCTGGTAGACGGCTGCGTTGACCCTGGACTTAATGAAGCACAGTGGACCAACACCAGCAGATGACATGGCTCCCCAAATCAACACAGACTGTGGAAACTTCACACTGGACTTCAAGCATCTTGCAGTGTGTGCCTCTCCATTCTTCCTCCAGACTCTGGGTCCTTGGTTTCCAAATGACATGCAAAAGTTGCTCTCATCAAAAAGAGGACTTTGGACCACTGAGCAACAGACCAGGTCTGTTTTTCTTTAGCCCAGGTAAGACGCTTCTGACGTTGTTTGTTGTTCAGGAGCGGCTTGACAAGAGGAATACGACATTTGAAGCCCATGTCCAGGATCCGTCTGTGTGTGGTGGCTCTTGATGCATTGACTCCAGCCTCAGTCCACTCCTTGTGAAAGTCCCCAACACTTTTGAATGGCCTTTTCCTGACAATCCTCTCCAGGCTGCGGTCATCCCTGCTGCTTGTGCACCTTTTTCTTCCACACTTTTCCCTTCCACACAACTTTCTATTAATGTGCTTTGATACAGCACTTTGGGAACATCCAACTTCTTTTGCAATTACCTTTTGAGGCTTTCCCTCCTTATGGAGGGTGTCAGTGATGGTTTTCTGCACAACTGTCAGGTCAGCAGTCTTCCCCATGATTGTGATTCCTACTGAACCAGACTGAGAGACCATTTTAAGGCTCAGGAACCCTTTGCAGGTGTTATGGCTTAATTAGCTGATTAGAGTGGGACACTTTGAGCCTAGAATATTGCACCTTTTCACAATATTCTAATTTACTGAGATTGTGGATTTGGGGTTTTCATGAGCTGTAAGCCATAATCATCACAATTATGACAAATCACGGCTTGAACTATCTTGCTTTGCATGTAATGAGTCTATCTCATATATTAGTTTCCCCTTTTAAGTTGCATTACTGAAATAAATGAACTTTTGCACAATATTCTAATTTTTCGAGTTTTACCTGTAGATAAGATTCTTTGTCATTAGAAAAAAAGAATTGTTTTCTTTTTGACCATATAGTATGTGATAGAGGTAGCAATTTGTGATGACTTATTATCAAATCTAAACTAATATACCAATTGATACCAATCCAAAAGCTTACATCAGGGGTGTCAAACACAATTTCATTGAGGGCCGCATCAGCATTGCGGTTGCCCTCAGGGGGCCGGGTGGGTATGGCCAGGGTGGGCGTGGCCTGGGTGGGCGTAGCTAGAGTGCGTATGGCCTACTGGGTGGGCATGGCCAGCTCTACATCGTTCGCATCAAGGGTGCCTATGGGGGCCTGGGCAGGAGTGGGACAGATCTGAGGGTCTCTGGCAGAAGGAGGGTCTCTGGGCCAGGGCCAAGGCAGTGGGGGCCGTTCCCTCACTGTTTCCAGGATGGCTTCGCGGGCCACATGAAACCACTTCGCGGGCCGGATCTGGCCCCCGGGCCTTGTGTTTGACATGTCTGGCTTACATCATTATACAATATACAAATTTTAACTTGAGATTTCCTCTTGTTTTCAAACAGCCAAACCATTTACACAGTTGGTGAAGGAAATGCAACTTCATCGAGATGACTTTGAAATCATAAAAGTCATTGGCAGAGGTGCATTTGGTGAGGTAAGATACCTTTAAAACTCCCAGATGATTAAGGAAACATATTGTTGACTGTTTGATGAATAAAGTTTCTTCCAGTGGAGGAATTCCTTTTTTTGAACCTACCTCTCTTCTACAATGGAAACTAGCTACATAAAGATTATCTGTATGGTATGTTACGTCTCACAATATTATTTATAATGAATTATAATGTTATGAATTTATAACAACCAAGCCCAGTGTATAAGTTAAAAACAAATGCTACAAATAAAAACAAAAAGAAATCAGGAGATTAATATATACAACACATTAACAAAATTCTCACAAAGGCACATATTTCCTAACCAAGAGCTTGCGGAAACAGCCAGATCTTCCAAGACCTATTTAAAGAATGTCAAGATCAAGATAACTCAGACCTCTAGAGATTACTATTACACAATGCAGGCAGGCACTGTGACAAAAAAAATCAGATATCTTTTAAAGACGGACTCTGGAATATGCCCATTCTGTCAGATCTTACTGAATGGGCAGAAAAAAATAGGAAAAAGATGGTCTCTCAGATAGCTAGGCCCTAGTCCATGAAGAACTTTAGAAGTCTTAAATAGCACTCTGAATTGCAACAGTTTTCATTCAAAGATGTTACACAAACATTTCAAGATGTGTCAATAACTTCACCTGTTGATGTGCTCTAGATCAACTGTAGTTTTGGGGTGGTTTTCAAGGGTCAGGAACCCCTTGTCATAATCATTCATAACTTATTATCTTTGTGTGTGGATTATTGCAACATGCAACAATGAAGATACCTCCTGGCTATAGCTGGATCTACTCTTCAAGCAGGAGTTACGAGTCCAGCTTGCACACTAGTTTTCTCCTGGGGAGTACTACCCCATTTCAGAACAGAACAGAATAACAGAGTTGGAAGGGACCTTCGAGGTCTTCTAGTCCAACCCCCTGCTTAGGCAGGAAACCTATACCATTTCAGTTAAATGGTTGTCCAATCTCTTCTTAAAAACTTCAGTGTTGGAGCATTCACAACTTCTGGAGGCAAGTTGTTCCACTGATTAATTGTTCTAACTGTCAGGAAATTACTTCTTAATTTTAGGTTTTCTCTTCTTGATTAGTTTCCATCCATTGCATCTCATCCTGCCCTCGGGCGCTTTGGAGAATAGCTTGACTCCCTCTTCTTTGTGGCAATCCCTGAGATATTGGAACATTGCTATCATGTCATCCCTCATCCTTCTCTTCATTAAACTAGACATATCCAATTCCAGCAACCATTCTTAATATGTTTTTGCCTTCATTCCCCTAATCATTTTTGTTGCTCTTCTCTGCACTCTTTCTAGAGTCTCAACATCTTTTTTACATCATGGTGACCAAAACTGGATGCAGTATTCCAAGTCTGGCCTTACCCAAGGCATTGTAAAGTGGTATTAATACTTCACATGATCTTGATTCTATCCCTCTAGTAATGCAGCCCAGCACTGTGTTGGCTTTTTTGGCAGCTGCAGCACACTGCTGGCTCATATTTAAATGATTATCCACTAGGACTCCAAGATTCCTCTCACAGTTACTGTTATTGAGCTTGGTACCACCTGTGCATTTGGTTTTTCTTGCCTAAATGTAGAACCTTATTTTCTTCATTGAATTTCATTTAGTTAGATAGTGCCCAATGTTCAAGTCTCTCAAGATCCTTCTGTATCTTAAGCCTATCTTCTGGAGTATTGGCTATTCCTGCTGGCTTGTCATCTGCAAATTTGATGAGTTCCCCATCTATCCCCTCATCCAAATCATGGAAGAATGCATGCTGCCAGACAAAAATACCCAGCCACTTAGTCTTATCAAGACTGAGTTTAAGTTTCTTTCTTCTCATCCAACCCCAGTAGCCTTCAGACATTAGTATAAGACAGAATCCTTTGGTCAGATTGGGCTTGAGATTTTCAATTTGATATCACCAGCATATTGATGATATATGAGCCTCTGTTGATGAATGACATCACCCAACATTTCATGTAAATGTTAAACAGGATGGGTGAAAACATCCAATCTAGTGCCATCCTGTACCCACTTTTCAATATCTTCAATACCAATAGAATTGACTACAGAGAAAGAACCACTGCAATACTGTGCCTCCACTCTTATTCCCGCAGTCCATCCAGAAGGTTACCATGGTCAATGGTATCAAAAGCCACTGAGAGATCTGAACAATTGCACCGCTGCTGTCCTGACTCTGTGAGATGTTACTGACAAATGTGTTCAATGCCATCTGTATACTATGCCCCAGGGCAAAGTTAAAAGTCCAGGACAAAGTCCCCTAAAGTCCAATGAAAGTATAAATAGTTGTGCTTAAAAGATATTCTAGTCTCAGGACAAAGGTAACCTAATTATTTTCTCTGCTATTATTAGGACCAGTCATTATTTTTAAATCATCTATCAAGTCGCAGTGTTCTTACTAAAGATGTCAGTATGTTATTCAGTTAATTTTGATTGTCCCCCAAATATATTTACATAATAGAAGCCATATATATTCAATTTCATTTATGATAATTTTTTTTCTTCAGTTAAAATAGTCATAGCTATTTTTCTGTGGCTATGCCTCATTAGAGAATAGACTATTTGATTTCTTTCTGTGGCCTGGTATCACTTGCATGATTCTCCGAAGCTTTTAGGCAACGAGGATTTTTTCCCCATTACTTGCTATCTGTTGCTTTTAATTTGGATAGATGTGAGTTGATTACCACCCTCCCCCCATCAATAAAGGCTACAGCAAAGAAGAACACTTCAGATAGTCCTCAACACATGACCATTTGTTTAGTGACCATCCAAAGTTACAACGACACTGAAAATGTCATAAAATGAAAGAAAACTCACTTAACAACTGTCATGCTTAGCAATAAATTTTTGGTCTCAGTTGTGGTCGTAGGTCAAAAACTACCTGTAGTAAAATTAACTTTGCTCTTCAAGCCAAAACCTAAGTAAGAGAGTTCATGAAAACTTTCTACAATGTCAACTGTAATAAAAATGAGGGAACACCATTCACATGTCAGCCACTCCCTGTAGGGAACAAATTATGTCATTTTGGAAAGTAGCAAAGATTCTTAATGATGGATACAAGTAGTTTTCACTTACACCCCCAATTTGGCACAGAATCTGGATTGTTAAGCGAGATACCAATTCACTGCTTCACTCCCCTCCAGTTTTGCAGTGAGCTGTGGTAAGTTTTGCCGTTTGTTTCTTTGGGTGTTGTCTCTGATGGATGTCTTTTTCTCCTCATGTACCTTGTTTTCTTGTTTTTATCTGTAACATGCCAGAGTCAAGTGGCTTCAAAACTGAAATAAATAAGTAATACTAGAATGTCTTGGAGTTATTTTTACTTTTTAAATTGTAGGTTGCAGTTGTAAAACTGAAGTGCACAGAGCGCATTTATGCAATGAAAATCCTAAATAAATGGGAAATGCTTAAAAGGGCAGAGGTAAGTCTGATATTTTCAATTCAGATTTCTTTATAAATGGCATTAAAAAAGGTAATGAAGTTTTGCCGGCATTAAACAGTTACTACTTAAGCACATAGGAATTTTATTTTTTCCCTGAAGATTTTTTATATCAAATATCATATTTTTGTGGCATTTATTGCTATCTGCATTATATTTACCAATCTGTCTGCCCCAGTTTTTTTCATATAGCTTGATTATTACTTATATCAAAATCAAGTTAATTACTAGATGGAAGCTTGGACTTTGGTTAATTGAAAGTCAGGATTTCAAGGAAGGCTCATGTTTTGTTTCCTTTTTATAAAGAATTAGATTTTGCACAAATAAATCAAGCATTGTTATTAAATAAATTTACATATTTTATTATAATAGATATTTAATGTAATATGCATTATATCATACATAAAGCAAGAATTCATTAGCCAATATTTTTTAAGTATGAAGATTTATACAGCTTTATTTTCCTGTTCAAGCATGCTTGATTCTCAGAGACTGCCTTGATCAGTCCCTGAAGTTTTCTTGGCAAGTTTTTTTTTCAGAAGTTGCTTCCCAGTGTTAGGGCTGAGAGAAAGTGAGTAACGCAAAGTCACCCAGCTTGTCACTGAAGCAGTAGGCGTGAGCTTAGATGGACTCCAGAAGATGGTAGAGGACAGGAAGGCCTGGAGGAACATTGTCCATAGGGTCGCGATGGGTCGGACACGACTTCGCAACTAACAACAACAACAACAAATCGAGGTTTCTAGTCTGATACCGTAACAGGTTCACTAAAATGATGTATCAAAATAATAATAATAATAATAATAATAATAATAATAATAATAATAATAATAATAATAATAATAATAATAATAATAATAATTTTATTTATATACCGCCCTTTTCCCGAAGGACTCAGGGCGGTGAACAGGGCAGACATATAAAAAATACAAAAATACAAAAGTTAAAAAGAATTAAACATATGCCCAAGCTAAAAACAGTAAATACATATATTAAAAATGACAATAAAAACCCAACCCATCCCCCATCAGGCCAAGCCGGCTTGTTCAAATAAATGTGTCTTCAGATCGCGACGGAAGGAGGCCAAATTCAATAGCCAAATTCAATAAGAATTAAAGAGTTTTTGGTGAAGATATACAAAATATTTCAATATTTCAAATCCAATTGATTTGAATTTAAAATGCCTTAATTTGAATTTAGAATATCCCATCCAAATGTGAAACTCAAAATGGGCCCATTTCAACCATTTTGGAAATGGGTAAGTTTGAAGAGGCCTCAAAAGGCTTGAAACAGCCCGTTTCATATTCAAAACAGTTGTATCTCAAAGTAGGGCATTTCAAACTCTCGACTTGCTTTTTTCATACCACATTTGTATAGATACAGGCTTACATACATTAGGGATCCTAAATCTCTAACTATTTTGAAGAGGATGCTGAATCAGTGCAGATTAGTTCCCACTAGGCTTACGTAGGAAAGTCCTGCTGTTCAGCACTCTATATTGTGTAAAGCTTTTCAAATATCTTAAGAGAAGGCCCACTTACGATGAATTGCTGGATATATTCCCAAATTATAAAACATAGATAAATGTTTCTGACCCGGACTTTAAACAAATACTATAATCTTTTCCACCAAAATAATATTTGCTGAAAAGTTACAACCTTGTACATTATGTCATAAGGAGGTTGATTTTTGTAGTGCTAATTTATAGCCGATTTAGAAATTTCCATCATGCTACCTAGTATAGTTCAAATTATTACAATTAGTAGTTCATAATTATGTAATTATACTTATTCTGGGATATGCCACAATGAAAGAAGAACTAGTGGATAATAAAACTATTAGGCAAAAATAAGGAACTGGGTAGTTCAAGCATGAAAGTAAGGAAAAAGTAAATTGACCATGTGTTTCTGCACTAACTGAACTTAGTGAAGCATATTTTTGAGTGATGCATAGAAATGTTCTGTGTTATGACCCTGAAGCCAACTGACGGATTATTTAAGAATCCTCCACTTTTACATCATCATAGCTTCTATAAAAATGATTACAACAGTTTATAGATAATGCTGATTCAGCTTAACAAATTCATAATTATTTGATACGTTTGGCAAGATATTTTTCTTATTGAAATTAATATATACCAGTGAACCTCTAAAGAGAGGCAGTTTAAAAGTTTAATGTAAGGTAGATGATTCCTCGGCCTGTCTGATACTATCTGATACTATCCTTAGTGTTGCCTGATTTAAATGAGTTTGAATTTGTTATTGTTTGTGGAAACTTGGAGAGTAGTCACATATTCATACAGTTTGAATGGAAAAGTCCCCAGTTTGAACAAATTAGAAGCTTTTGAAGAAAGATGCAGTTAGAAAACACCTTGCCACGTCAGAGACTATTTTGTGGCAGTTCTTATGACTTATCTAATTCTGAAATTTAACATTTAAATTTATAATAGTGGCTGGAGTTTGGAAGTAGGGTTAATAGTTGTTTGAATAAACTTGGAATTTGTGGTTCAAGCTACATAGGAGGTAGAAGTAAGAGACCCATGCTCTGGATTTAAGAGTTCAGATAGGAAATTAGGTGGAAATATGTTCTATGATCAGTGCTTAAAAATCCTAATTTTAAGCTTTGTTCCTAAAAACTAGATACTAATACGTGTTTTACATCCTTTGTAACATAAAGCCTTCAGCCAGGACATTCATTAAAACATAAGGAAGTACTTCTTCTGAACTCATAGTTATCTTCCCCTTTTTGTTTCTCTTGGAAGTAATCATGGCCCTTAAATATTTAAAGCATATAAGATTAGTGGGGGTGAGTAGAGGGAGAAATAGGCTGAGAGATATGTGACTTAAATGATATAGGTGAGGAATTCAGCTCCCATTTCCAGGAAATATTAATGGATAAGTTGGGAAGGTTTGTACTGCCCATTCTCTAGTCTATTTTTGATTTGTTTTATTTTAAGTAAACATTTTGTAAGTTTCATATTCTCTTGAAGGCTATCAGTATGCTCACCTTTAAGAGTCTGGATATTGCAGTAGGTATTTTAACAACATTCAGATTAATATAAAATTAAATGTTATTTTAAGAATCCAATTCTACCATGCTTTTTAAATTTCATTTTAAAATAATTTTTGGTTCACTATGAAAAGTTTTGTTCCTTGGTTTAGATACTGAATTATTGCAGAGGTATATTTACGAATGTTACAATTTTACCTTCTATAAACAATATCATTTTTGCATCCTTGTTTGTCAAAGTCAAGAGATTAATTAAACAACTTTTTCTCCCTTTTTTACTTTCTTATTTCTAGACTGCTTGTTTCCGAGAAGAGAGAGATGTTTTGGTGAATGGAGACTGTCAGTGGATTACAACATTGCACTATGCTTTTCAAGATGAAAACTATTTGGTATGTGTGTACAACAAGCCTATAAAGAAGTAGTTCATAATCTGGTTTCTCAGTTCAAAATATTTTGAATTCAGAGCATTATCAACTGTATTTATCTAAAAGGAAGATTTCTCCTCCCTGCTTCCAGTAAGGCCATCTGTGAGGGGAAGGAGATTTTCATAGAATCACAGGGCTGGAAGAGACCATAGAGGACTTCTAGTCCAACTTCCTGTCCAATTCAGGAGTCCTTGTACCTTCCAGTCAAATGGTTGTCCAGTCTTTTCTTGAAAACCTCAGTGATGGAGCACCCACAACTTTGGGAGGCAAGCTATTCTATTGATTAATCATTCTCACTGTCAGGAAATTCCTCCTTATTTCCAGATTGGATCTCTCTCTGATGAGCTTACATTCATTGCTTCTTATCCTAGAGTAAATCAATAACCTTTCCCCTGTGATGGCCCTTCAATTATTGGAAGATTGCTTTCATGTTTTCCCTGAGCCTTCTCTTTGTTAGGCTGAACATACCCTTTCCCTTAGCTGTTCATTGTATGATTTACCCTCCAGACCCCTTAACATCTTTGTTGCTGTTCTCTGCACTCTTCTTAGGGCCTCAGCATCTTTTTTGTATTGTGACCAGAACTGGATGCAGTAGTCCAAATGTAACCTCACTAGTGCAGTGTAGAATGGTACTCTCACTTCCTGTGGTCTTGATGCTATCCTTCTGTTGATGCAGCCTAGGAGTGTGTTGGCTTTTTTGGCAGCTGCAGCACGCTGCATAAGCAGTGATTCACCAGAACACCTAGATCCCTCTCACAGGCACCACTGTTGAGCCAGGTACTGCCTATCCTATATCTGTGCCTTGGTTTTTCCTGCCGAAGTGCAAGACCTTACTTTTCTCACCACTGAACTGCATCTTTTTGGACAGGGTCCAATCTCAAGTCTGTCAAGATCATTCTGAATCTTGAGTCTATCTTCCAAAGTATTAGTAATTGCCCCCAGCTTGGTGTGATCCAATTTGGTGCCATTTTGATTTGCATTTGTTGAGAATACCAAAACAGAAAAAAAATAAGAGGTACAAATATTTAAACAAACCGCTGAAAAGGAAGGAATCATTTCAGCGGAAGTAGGAGAAACCACTGTTATAGCCCACCATCATCTTCTAATGAAGAGAAGACAAGAATATTTATTAGCACTCTCTAATTGGTAATTTTTTGCGGTGGGGAGAGACTGAGGATTCAAGAAAATCATGATTGATCAATGGATAGAGAAGCTCTTTATTGCAGTTCTTTAGCCTTCATGCTTCAAGGATGATGATATAAAAATGGGGCTACCAAATTGAATGAAAGAACTAAAAGTCCTAAGCATTCTTTCTTGGAAGTAAGGGACACAGAAGTTAAATGCATTTAGTCTGCAGTTGTGATTATGATTGCAGCCCAGTATGGAGACCTCCAGTTTTCTTCTTGCAGCTCAGAACCCAAGAATTTCTTCCTTACTTTACATTCCATTTACATAGAATAAGCTTGGCTAAGCAGAACTTCCACAGCATAGCACACTTACTGCAAATAAACATGCAGAAATTTATAGTAACCAAGCCCACATTTCTGCAATCTCTCACTGCAGTGAATGTATGCAAACTTGTGTGTAATATCTGTAGGACTGGTTTGTGTGTCTCTTTGTATATGCAGATTGGTGCTTAATTAAATGTACAGATGGGATACCTTATTTTACAGGCAATTATTTGCAATCATTAATTTAATTGAACATCAAACATTTGTCTTGGTTGTATTCTTTCTTGGAATGGGCCTCTGATTCTGTTCTTTTCTGAAATATAATAAGGAGTAAACATTTTTATAAAATAATTTAAAATAGAAATTGGCAATCACAATTGAAAAGTAATTTAATCTTCTAAAATCTAGAATCATCTTCCTTTTGGGTGAATATGTAACTGTTTACTTTCTTATTTTGAAAGAAAAATCCAAAACAAGCCATTTACAAGTTACTTTATTTTCCATCTCTAGTTTGCTATTAAGTACAATGAGCTAGAGTTAACTTAATTAGATAAATAAATTGTTCAGTTGAACACTTATCATCTAGCTACTTATCTTGGCACAGTGCTATTAATGTGTCATTTTATATACAAAATCTCAAGACTGCTGTTAAAATACAGAAGTGGCCAAACCGGTTTGTGGGCCAACTGTGGCTTCTGTAATGTTCATTTTCAGCTCTGAAGCACTTGCGGACAGTAAAAACTGGAATAGTATTGAAAAGAAACCACCTGTACCTTTACAGTACAATCCTATGCATGTTTACTCAGAAATAAATCTTGGTGATTTCAATGAGTTACTACCAGGTAAGTGTGCATAGGATTATATCCCTGGTATAAATGTTTGGAGGTTCCTAAATGGTTTACATCCAATCAGAAGTAAATTGCCATCTTGTCAAAAAAACTGAGATGGAAAAAATACAAATAGTTACTTGGGATATTCTAATTGCTTTGGTCTTTGAGAAGGTTGTTAAGGAAAGGAATTCCAAAGGAAGAATTTCAAATGTCTGAAATAGAGGCAGTTTTTAAGAACCTTGACAAAAGTACAGATGACTGAGAGCTAGCTCCCTCCTTTGTTCATATCACATTAATTCACCGATTTATTATCACAATGTTACTTTGCAGTCTGATTAGGCAGAAGCCTTAATTTATAATTGTCAAAATTACACATAATATTGTTTAACACTCTTTAAAAAGTTCAGTAGAGCACATTTAGGTCATAAAGTATATTTCACCCATGGTTTCCCTGTTGATGTATGAGGCCATTTTCGATAATGTTTTCATTTTTATATTTGTTTAAGATGTGGACAGGAATTAAAATATTTTATTCTGATCAGCCTAAGCTAGAAAAAAATAGGAAAATAGTGTATTTAAATGAAAAGTTCTAATTAACAAGCAATTATTATGTATAGCTTGGCTAAACTATATTTTCCAGCAATTTACTCTTGTGATTTAAATTGCTGCCAGGAAATACTGACACCGAACTACTGAATTGCTGTTATTTAGATTTAATATAGCTGCCCACTCCTATGGAATAGAATAGAATAGAATAGAATAGAATAGAATAGAATAGAATAGAATAGAATAGAATAGAATAGAATAGAATAGAATAGACTATCAAGGAAACTTTTATCAAAGTAAAATTCACCTATGCAAAATCTACTTTGTTGACTATAACTGCAGTGAATCCCCTTTTTATGATAATTAATTGAAAGGAATTTATGACATGAATGTTTTCATACAACAATTGAGGCAGTGCATTTTGGTTTTGCAACTAATCTTTTACCCAAATAATGACAGCTTCATCATAATTCTTAGCCTCAGCATAATTATTGCATCATGTATCAATTGGGACCATATTTTAGCATCCTAAACCATACATTTCATTGGTTTTTACATAGGACATTTGAATTACTTTTTCCCCAACAAAGGAACATTATGATCAGAATTTTTTTCATTCCCATTTTCCTTTTAAATTATTCCTATGACAGTTACTAAGTTTGAAGTGATATTTCTTTAATTATATGTATTGAGGCTTCCCTTTTGTAAACTAGTATATGTATATGAAATAGTAGGGGGAGGGAGAATGTCTCTAGCTTGTGAAATAGCTTAAATTAATTTAAATTCCCATGTTTATTTTAATTGGATAATTTAATTATTAGTTAAGAGGGAGCAGTGAAAGTCAGTGTGTCCAGTTAAACCACTCACTTTGATTCCAGTTTTCACAAGCATCTATTAAAGTTGTATTCAAGTGAATATTTCATTTAATCAGTTATGATATAATTCTGCAGTGATTCTTACCAGTAAGTGTTCTTGTTTTTTAGTATTTAGTAATGGACTACTATGTGGGTGGTGATTTGTTGACATTACTTAGCAAGTTTGAAGACAAGCTTCCGGAAGATATGGCCAGGTTCTACATTGGTGAAATGGTTCTTGCTATTCATTCCATTCATCAGCTTCATTATGTGCACAGGTAAGGTGTCTTATTGTGGCATATAAATACAGGTAGTCCTTGACTTATGACCACAATTCAGCTCAAAATTTCCATTGCTAGGTGAGACAGTTGTTAAGAGAGTTTTGCCCAATGTTATGTTCTTCCTTTCCACAATTGTTAAGTGAACCACAGTAGTTGTTAAGTTAGCAGTGTAGTTGTTAAGTGAATCTGGTTTCCCCATTGACTTTACTTGTCAGAAGGTCACAAAAGGCGATCACAGGACCCTGGCATACTGCAACCATCATAAATATGAATCATTTGCCAAGCATCCAAATTTTGATCGTGTGACTATGGGGATCCTGCAACAGTCATTAAGTGTGAAAAAGAGTCATAAGTCACTTTTTTCAGTGCCATTGTAACTTTGGTCACCAAATGAATGGTTTTAAGTCATGGACTACCTGTATTAAGCTAATTAAATATAAAATAAAGCTATAGATTTTGAAAAATACAGGAACAAATGGAAATGTAAACAGTAAGATGTTGTTATGAGTATATTTTTTCTCTTAAAATAATGCTCCTATTTGTAATTCCAGATTGTGGCCATGCCCACCTTCAAATATTGTAAGCTACTGGGGGCTCAAGCAGACCAATTTACCTTTCACTTCCCTTCTCTTTCCTTGACAAGAGCATACAGTCAATATGCTCATTCTTCCTTCTGTAATCAAATAGTCATTTAAATTTACAGAATGTATATTTCCACCTCTTCAATTTTTGGTTGGTTCAGTTTAAATTACAGATTGAAGGACATTATATAAAAAGAGGGTTTAAGGCAAAATGTTGCAGGAAATGTTTAGTTGTAAACAGACCACATGGGTTTGGTGTGTGTTTAGAGGTGGAGAGGAACACCAATATATTTACTCTAATCAAGCTAAAAAAAGTGTTTCATCCAGATGTAGTTATTTTATTGTAACTTTTAAAACAATTGTAATATGACTTTTGTTGTAAAATATTTTTAAATGCAGTAGTCATAACTATGACAAAAGTTTTTCAACCTCATTTTAAAAAATTCCATGAATCCACTTAAAAATTGAAAACCTGTGTCAGTGAAGGAAAACTTTTAATATCCTAGTTGTCAGACAATAAGTTGCTGCACAAATGAGTCCTGTTACAGTTTTTCAAACTACTATTCTGAGCCTCAACCAAGGAAAGCTGGATATATCCTTCCTATAAGAATAAATAAAATGATTTATTTAATAAATAAATAAATAAATAAATTGTCCATTGTCTTTCACGCAACGGTTTTATGTGTGCTTTTGAGCACTCTAAATAAATAGGTGCATTTCTTATTCATAAGTACCAGCACGGCCAGTTTTCATGCTGAAGTAACTGTACTGTAAAAGACCACCGTTGCCACAAATTCAGTATGTCAGTGTAAAATCTACATGAAGGAAACTTCCTCATTTGCTTATGAGATTATATCTGGAATGTGATGCTGTATTTATGAAGAATAAAGAAAATGATATGTTCTTGAATTTAAGAGTACTTATCTTGACCTTTTTACTGTTGTAATCTTGAACAATGTCTGTACATGTTTATAAACATTAAGACAGCACCAAAAATAAACTTGTCTCACATAGATTTTTTTTTTAATGTAAGGTGACATTAGTTACAGGATTAGGAAGCTCAATCACTCCACACGCTCTTTTCTTTTAGGTATTGTCAAATATGTAGCCCAGGGTGTTGCGCTTTCTGTGAAGTAGCCCCACTTGTTTGCAGCAGTTTACTAACTCCACCCTATTGTATTTTAGGAGAGCTGTTAAAACTTGTTTTTTAAAGAAGCACTGGGTGGGGATCTTGTATAAGTTGCACTTGGCTGTTACTTGTTCGCAGTGACATTAATTTCTTTTTAATAACTTATTATTTTGTACTGTAGTTTATTAATTTAGTATACAGTTTAGGACACTATGCTTTGGTGGTTAAGGTACTGAACTAGAAAACTGCACCCTGAGAGTTCTAGGTCTCTCTTAGGTATGAAAGTGGGCTGGGTGACTTTGGGCCAGTTATTCTCTTTCAGTTCAGCCCACCTCACAGGGTGGTGGTATGGGGAAAATAGGCAAGTATACTGCTCAAAAAAATAAAGGGAACACAAGATAAGACATCCTACTATTAAATACAGTACATTTTGTTATGTAAGTGTTCCCTTTATTTTTTTGAGCAGTATATATTCTCTTGACTTGACTATGTATTTTTAAAAAGGTAGGATTACTGTTGTTGTTGTTGTTGTTATTAAATTCTTTTCTTAGAAGAAGAGAATGTAAGCCACCTATCCTATAGCATATGAGTCCTAGTAAATAAAGCAATACATCTGCACTATTTTATTTAATAGACTGCTACAAATCCTGAGATATCCTTTTAGCAGGTAAGTCAGTTCTAGATCTCGCAAAGGAATTAAACAATAATAATATTGAATTGCTGTGGAAACTTCTCAAGCTAATTAGTCTGTGCTGGCATGTATTAAATATGCAGTCCTCTGCATCATGGCATTAAAGATAAACTGAAGGGATAATTAAGTCAGAGTCAAGCTGGATTGCCAAAGATTTGTTTTCATGTGTATAAGTTCAGAATATCAAAAGGAGAATATTCATTTCTGAGATAGTTGAAACAGCTGGAAGGTGGGGGCTGTTTAAGTCACTAGTTAGTGGATGACATATAAAATATATCTTGGGAAAATTGGGCTTGTGGATTTTAGTGCAGAACAGCATCTGTCACAAATGAAATCCACTATTCTGTTGTTACTCCTATTTTGTGTTCTTCACACAGCACAATGTAATGCTACAATCTATATAAAACCATCGCAAACAATGTTGATTGTATAGAGCAGTGTGAGTAAAAGAGTTTGTTAATATTTCAGCAGGCTAATAGTTTTCCATTAAAGTAACTTTTATCTTGCTAAATACAAAATGGCTTTTGATAACCTTTTGATATTACTATATTACCTCAGGAAATCATTTGAAGACTTATTGCTTTGATCAGAGCTAGCTAGCAAAATGGAATTAATATAGCTGCCCATTAATGCTATTGCTTGCTTATTCTGCAATGTTATGCATGCTTACCTCAGAGTAAGCCCCTCCGTACTCAATGAGGTTTACCTTTAGTACACATGTATTGCATTACTGCATTTTGATTACATTGTACAGGAAAGAAACCTCTATTAGCTCTTAGTGTTTCTTTTTGCAGATTGTTTTGCTGGCAGAAAAAGTCCCTGTGTTAGTGAAGCTTTGAAAGAAATACCACAGTTTTAAAGCTCTTCCGTAGTTAATCACCTTCCTTCCTCTTATACTGTGAGAGGAAATGGGAGACAAAGTACGTGTTGTGCATTTTTATTGTTAAGTTGTTCTTAGGAATACGTGTTCCAAAAGAATCTTCGGTAAACAGATGAGAAACACGTGATAAAACCTGCAGTATATGTGCATATTGATCGAGTGTAAGATCTAGTTCGTAGCAATAGTTTTTCTTCACACATTGATTGTGCTATTTTTTCAGTGTAGAAAATGAGTTTTCTTTAATTTATGCTTGGAACTTTTCCTTCAGAATAATTTCATAAATACATTGTCACGAAGTATGGCAGATATATACTTGGTTTTTATTTTTGCTAGGTCTGTGAATTATTTTTTTTTTTTGCCTAATAAACATCCAGAACAAGCTTAGCAAATTCACACATCATTACGATTCAAATTAAATGTTCAATTTAGCAACAAAACCAAAGCAATTGTGAATGTTTGCATGTATAAAGATATCTTTCATTGTTGTTTGTGGAGCTATTTTTTGTGAAAACTATATAAATGTATTAAAATATGTACTTTGAAGGAAATAAAAAGTCAGGAAATTCTTTGACAAAGCAGCACAGTTCAAAAGTGATTTGGAAGAAATTTTTCACAATTTGTTCAAATGCAGTGCATCCAGACTGATGTTTGAAGACCCGTGTTTTGTTTCAGACTTTTGTACAAACTTGAAAAATAATGTACAATAGCTAAATAAATGAACCAAATTAGAAACTCCAAATTATTCTTTCAAATTATTTACAAAGTGTGCACATCCTATTCAGTGTGTGAATTTAATTTGATAGGCTTATGTAATCATAGCGATTCTTTATAGTATTCTTTATAGTGATATAAGGATTTATTTTTCTGGCATAGATTATTTGATCTTTTGCTGTTATAAAAAATCAGCTTTTAAATATAAATGTTATTATAAAATTGTCAGCATCCCATTTTTATAACAACTGACTTGATTTTAATGCTCATTTAGAGCATGTGGTTGAAGGTAATGTTCCAACTATGTGCCTCATTTAAAATAATATCTTTTTCTTTTTTGAAAAATCAGAGATATAAAACCTGACAATGTTTTATTGGATGCGAACGGCCACATACGTCTGGCAGATTTTGGATCCTGTTTAAAAATGAGCGAGGATGGCACTGTATGTATCAAAAAAGTATAGTTTTTTTAATAGACTACTTAAACTGCAGTGTGTTTGAACTTGTTTGGTGGTTATATTTGGAAGATATGTTACAAAATACTACATAAAGATACATGTAAAGATAAATATAGCAACATTTTATATTGAATCATTCTTCTGCAATATGTTTTATCTGGAACTGCTATGTATTCTTTATGAATGGAGTATCCTGTAATATTCACTTGTGTTTCCTGTTCTTATGCTGTTTCATGGCCAATTATTTTGCACACAAGAAAATGGTCATATGATTATTGTCATTTATACTTCATAATACAAGAAAGCATAAACTTTTCCTTTTGTATCTCAGTAATGCTTGTTGATCTGTAGACTTACACATGCATACAATTAAATTAATTTCTCCTTATATACTATTTTACATTAAGTCTTAGTATTTGTTTCTATTCAAGGTACAATCTTCAGTTGCAGTCGGCACCCCTGATTATATTTCCCCTGAAATACTGCAAGCCATGGAGGATGGCATGGGAAAATATGGACCTGAATGTGATTGGTGGTCCTTAGGTGTCTGCATGTATGAAATGTTATATGGAGAAACACCTTTTTATGCAGAGTCACTGGTGGAAACCTATGGGAAGATTATGAATCATGTAGTAAGTGCTATGAAATGTTTGCTCTTCTTAACTGTAATTTTCACAGAAATATGTAACATAGATCCAAGATCTTTGTGTTTGTGTACATGAGTAACTGCATTGCTCAATGTATCTTCTAAGAAAAATCTTCTGTGACTAATGTTCAGAACAGGTATTTCTCAGAGCTTTGTAATTGTATACTTGGAATATATCATTCAATTATTTCTGAAAACCTTTTCACTATACATTTTGTGGCAAAGTGGACTTAAAATGAGTACATGCAGCAAAAAAATACAAGTACAACATATTGCAATTAAGGATGTTTCTTCAGACAAGCAACTCCAAAGATACATGACTAACATTAAAAAACAGGAAGTCTAAAAACAAGAACACTTAACAAATTTTGAAGCTCAGGAAGCCTTCTGTAGTTATTTTAAAAAATGGTATGAATATACACCTACATGGAAGGAAGTGTGTAGTGGGGAGCCCCAGGGCTCTGGTCTGGGCCCACTGCTCTTCAACATCTTCATCAACGATTTGGATGAGGGGATAGATGGGGAACTCATCAAATTTGCAGATGACACCAAGCTGGCAGGAATAGACAATACTCCAGAAGATAGGCTTAAGATACAGGAGGATCTGAACAGACTCGAACACTGGGCACTATTAACAAAATGAAATTCAATTGTGAAAAAATAAGGTTCTACATTTAGGCAGGAAAAATCAAATGCACAGGTATAGTATAGGGGGTACCTTGCTCGATAGTAGTAACTGTGAGAGAGAGCTCAGAGTCCTAGTGGACAATCACTTAAATATGAGCCAGCAGTGTGCTGCAGCTGCCAAAAAAGCCAACACAGTGCTAGGCTGCATTAACAGAGGGATAGAATCAAGATCACGTGAAGTACTAATACCACTTTACAATGCCTTGGTAAGGCCACACCTGGAATACTGCATCCAGTTTTGGTCACCACGATGTAAAAAAGATGTTGACATTCTAGAAAGAGTACAGAGAAGAGCAACAAAGATGATTGGGGGACTGGAGGCTAAAACATATAGGGAACGGTTGCTGGAATTGGGTATGTATAGTTTAATGATGAGAAGGGTGAGGGGTGACATGATAGCAGTGTTCCAATATCTCAGGGGCTGCCACAAAGAAGAGGGAGTCAAGCTATTCTCCAAAGCACCTGAAAGCAGGACAAGAAGCAACGGATGGAAACTAGTCAAGGAGAGAAGCAACCTAGAACTAAGGAGAAACTTCCTGACAGTTAGAACAACTAACCAGTGGAACAACCTGCCTCCAGAAGTGGTGAATGCTCCAACACTGGAAGTTTTTAAGAAGAGACTGGACAGCCATTTGTCTGAAATGGTATAGGGTTTCCTGCCTTAGCAGGGGGTTGGACTAGATGACCTCCAAGGTCCCTTCCAACTTATTATTATTATTATTACACATTAAAAATATTTTGTCATAGAAAAGAATATTTTCAATTCAGATTTCCCTTCCTGTTCTTCAGGAGAGGTTCCAGTTTCCATCTCATGTTACTGACGTATCTGAAGAAGCAAAAGACTTAATCCAACGACTTATCTGCAGCAGGGAACGTCGTCTGGGGCAGAATGGAATAGAAGATTTCAAATCACATGCATTTTTTGAAGGACTCAATTGGGACAATATCCGAAATTTAGAAGCACCCTACATTCCAGAAGTTAGCAGTCCTTCAGATACATCAAATTTTGATGTAGACGATGATATATTGAGAAATCCTGTGAGTAATTACTGTATTTTCCTTTTTGTTTGCTTTCATTATCACTGATTTTCTTGCTTCTGAGCTGAATCATGACATCTTTGTTTGCAGGAGGGCATTCTGGAAGGAGTTTTATTGCTTAAAATCTCTGTTTCTAACTGTTTTGATATGAACTGGACAGACCTGGGAATATGTTTAATGCTTTTACTTCTATTCTGCTTTTGCCTACACTTCTTTTCTATATGTAGACCGTGTGAAAAAATGGCTTGTCTGATTAAATTTGTTAGAGTAAAGTTGATTTACCAGACTTCAGCTATGAGAGGAAATTTTTCTTTGGACGTCCCCCCAAAACAATAAAAGTCTGTTCAATATGTTGATTTGTGTAAATTATATCATTTATGACCTGACATCATGACACAAAGTTAATACTAAATCAAGAGTGTTCTCCAATAACAATTTGGAAACAAGAGTTCAAATTTTCCTTGATTTGCTATATAAATTAATATTAAATCTTACTTAGGTCATCTGCTTTGTACAATATCAATGTTCTAAAAGCAGCATGTATGAAACTATTAAATTTTTTTAAAAAATCATGTGCTATATTGATAACCAGACCTCAGAGTCCAAATAGTACCAATTCATAAATTTACATATAACCAGGGATATTTAAAACATGTTCTGGGCAGAGAACTTTCCATTCCCCCCCCCCCCCCTGGAAGCCCTAGTCATTGTCAGGAAATATACTTTTTGAAATAGGAATTGGTTCATAAGGATGGGCCACAAGACCATCTGCAGATGATCTCTCAGGCCCTGGGCTAAAATGGCTAGAGCTACTTATGATGTGTTTTCTGTGTCTTTGGCTTGTTTCACCATCCTGTTTTTACTTGTTCTTTATCTTGTTTCTCTCTTTTGATTGGACCTTGAAAGATTCAGTGCATTTCTCAAGGATCTGGAACATAGTATTTTGCCAAAACCCAATATAGAACATTTTAGCAATGTTGAATTCATTCAAAATAATCATTTAAACATGAGACTTTAGGCCATTCGAAGATTCTAACTTTTGTCTTTTATTTAAGAGACCAGAAATGGAAATGGTCTTAGATGGTTTTTCCATGTAGTATGAACAGATACCAATTATTTACACAATTCTATATATCTGTGTATTTCCTCCAGTAAACTAATAGAGGTATCTGCCTATGGTGAGGAGGGATATACGTATTGTACAATATTAAACTTTGGGGAAAAAATAATCATTGAGTTAATGTTTAAATTAAATCATATTTAGGAAAAATATTGATATCAAGGATTTTCTTTCTAAATGAAATTCCCATATCTTAGTTTCTCAGATACATTCATGGTCAAACTACATTTCATTTTCACTTTACATTTTATTCATTCATTTCACATCTAGCATGAACATTTCATTCTTTGCTTCAGAGTGGGACTGGGTTAAGTCAGAGTAAATTTTAAAGAACGAAGAGAGAAAAGTGAAAATAAAATAACTTGGTATTTAGAAAGACCCTTTATAGGGATATTATATAACTTATTTCTATGAAGAGAGAGAACCAGCATGGTATAATGGCTGAGATGCTGGACTTCTTAATCAAGGAAGAGCTCTGGATGACTTTGGGCCAGTCATTTTCTTGGAACACATCAGCATCAGGACTTGTGACAAGCCAGCTAATAAACAAAAAGCCCTAGTTGCCATCATGCGCTGATAGCTTTAGAAGTAAGTAAGCACAGTGCAAAAAGAAGTGGACTTCACAAGCATGTGGACAAATGTTAAGAACACCAGTACAATGTTCCTTCTACATTTGAAAAAAAAATATGCAAATACATACCATGCAATAAAGATATACCAGATCTGGTTATAAGAACAATTTAAATAATGCTCTATTAACAAATGAAAATGTTGTACAGAATTGCAAATAAATGAAGTATTTGTGGGAAGCATGATTTAAGTTTAGGATTCCCCCAAGCTGCTTTTGTGAGGATAGTGCACCTTAAAAGGCAGGTTGGAAGGCTTTTAAAAATTCTTTTAAATACATGCTTTTTCTGTTTATATTATGTTATACTTTCAATTTTGAATAGACTCATCATGTTTTGATTTAACATTCGTAATCTTGTTGTTTTGTGCAGGAAATGATACCACCCAGTTCTCATACTGGCTTTTCTGGGTTACATTTACCTTTTGTTGGCTTTACCTACACAACAGAAAGGTAGGTTCAGTTAAAAAAAAAAAAGAACTCACATGGAAGACTCTAACTCTAGGGAAGTCTTTACTTTTTATGATTAATTAGTATAACACTATCAGGTACAAATGCTTTACAGAATGATAAGGGAAAGAAAAAAAGTATTTTTCTATAATGGCAGTGTTACAGAGCAAATGTGAAGTAGCGTATATAATAATACATATGTATTATTGAAGCTTGGAATTCATTGGATCCAAGGCTGTATAGTACATCAGCTGATTTCTAAGGTTATAGAAGAAAAAGAAGGGAGGGGGGACCGACCTCCCTCTTTTCTGTTTTGCCCACATCAGTTCTACTGCTGCTTATGCTAATTATTTATATATAATAGCTCTCTGTGTTGATGGGACAAAAAAAGCTAAGTAATAGGTTTTGATTTATTTTATCTATTTATTAAATTTATATTGTGCCCCTCTTGCTATAAAGCAACTCAGATATAAATGTTTGATGGTTCATATCAGGTACTTATTCCAAAGTGATCCATTCATGGTTCCAACTACAATCCTAACTACAAAAAAAAAAATCAATTTTCTGTAAGCTTCAGCCTCACAGCATAGTGTATGTATTACGTGCATAGTAAATAATACAACTACTATTATTTCTATTATCTACATTTCTGAGTTATGCTAATATTCTTTGTTATTGGTTCTTTATTATTTTTATACATGATAGGTTGTTATCTTTTCTTTGTACTTCGTGCAGCTAGGGTAGTGTACCTAGTGTGTCCACATTAAATGTTGTCCTCAAACAGTTAAGGACTAATGATTATTGTAAAACTACTCAATGAGCGTCATAGACAGGTATCCTACAGGAAGGATGATAGATTAGCTATCCATGAGCTTAGTTACTTATAGATTTTTTTAGCTTATGTTAGTCTTGATTAAAGGAAAAACTTGCTCTCTGGCAGGCAAAAAGAAATATGATCTAGTGAAAATCATTTTCAAGCTCTTGTCATAAATGAATATAATGTTAGCAAACTGAACTTGAACCAGCTCGCTGGGCTGACTTAATCCAGAGGTTTGTGTTCCATCTTTCAAAGATGCTCCACGTTTTCCTGAGTGTTAAACCTGAGATTATTATGAAAAAAAAAGTAATGTACCCTCCCTTGGAAAGGCAAACTTCTCCTGTACCTCATTTGCCTGTCTTAAAAAGTGAAACAGAAAAGAGCACGTAGGAGCAATGGGATCAATCTTCTGCTTTAAATCACATTGGTGTAAAAGTTATTATTGCTACTTCCTTGCAAGTAAGCTTTCCTTTATGGGGTTGGAGTGAGCAAAAACAGATTGCTGTTTACTTGCCAGCTCACTCAGTAGGTAAATATTTATATAACTTATATAAGGTAAGATTTTATTAACTCCTCTGATTCTATTGAATTTTCAAAAGGAAGTTGCTTTTTAAAGTTGATTAAACTTGTTAATTAATGTGTCCACTGATTATTTTGTGTCTTAGCTGTTTTTCTGATCGAGGTTCACTTAGAAGTGTAATGCAGTCTAGTAGCATAACCAAAGATGAGGATGTCCAACGTGACCTGGAGAATAGCTTGCAAATAGAGGCATATGAGAGGAGAATACGAAGACTGGAACAGGAAAAGCTGGAACTGAGTAGGAAGCTGCAAGGTATACTTTCTCGTTGGCTTTCTTATATTCCATGTGGTGGAATAATATAATGTTATCATTTCTAACAGTTACGTTTTTCATTCAATTTAAGAGTCTACCCAGGCTCTTCAGTCCCTTCATGGTTCTACTCGCTTAACAGTGAACACAAATCGGGATAAAGAAATAAAAAAGCTAAATGAAGAAATTGAACGCTTGAAAAATAAAATAGCAGGTAAGTTTTGGAATATATTACTAAATCCAGTAATACAGCCGTAATTTGTGCTGTGCACTTTAAAAGGTGTGCTTCAGTCATTTTTGGGGGGGCTCTTTCATATGGCTATCCAGTTGGTTGATATTGTGAATTTGTAAAAACTTTCATTAAAACCTGGCTTTCTTACATTTAATGGTGCTGAGAACTGTCAATCTTAGTTCAGATTATTTAAATAAACTCCCATCTTCACATTTATTGCTGCTTTTTACAGCAGTGTCAATTACGTATTTGTATTATTTGTCTACATTTCCTTATATGAGCTACATAAGAAGGAGAAGAACTTATGGCTTTTAATACAATGTATTAATAAGTCTACTACCAGACACCTCCTAGTTATTTGTTTGTGAATTTTTATTGTTTGTAAAACTAGAGCTTGTCTCTTATGCAACTTAGTCAAGGAGGAAAATGAACAAGGCCCATATCATATCCCAAAGGTGCTTTTTTGCTTGAAGACGTTTTGCTTTTCTTCAGTTTTGAAGCAGCTTCTTGGATGAGAAGTGAAACGTCTTCAAGCAAAAGCAAATGAAATCCAGTTGCTTTTTGAAAAAACACCTTTGGGACAACTATGACCTGGATGACTGAGAATCTCCATAGAAGTGCATATCATATATTAAAACCATAAATGTTATGTAATCTTAATATATGGCATATTTAGGCAGGGTCTGTGATTGTTTTGAGATTATAGATGGGTTGTAGGTGAAGCAATTTAGAGTAATCAGTCTTTAAACAAGGTGTGTCCAACCCATGGCCTAGGGGCCACATGCAGCCCTGGACAACTAGTAATATGGCCCCATAAGGCCCTCTAAAATAAAGGATCTTTGTAATTTATATACCTTTTACTATATTATATATATTTAGTATGCAGCCCAGGACAATTCCTGTTTAATGTGGCTAGGCAAGCCAAAAGATTGGACATGCCTGCCTTAAACCATTGGAAGAATATTTGAATCAGAATCATGTGGCTTTTGTTATATAAGAATATTTATTTTAATTATTTTTTTCAGTTTGTAAAATGCTTTTTTAAAAATGTGCATCACTTATGTTGCAAAAGTCACAATTGTGAGTTTTGATTAAAATCCAATTGTTAATCCTCCTCCAGAGTTTAGAATGTAAGGTCATAATCCATTTTTTCCCCAACATAGTTATTTGCAGATGCAGCATAAATGTCAACTTTTTCAAATGTTTCCTAAGGAGAGCCAGTTTGATGTAGTGGTTAAAGGGTTGGTCTAGACACCCAGAGAATGTGACTTCTAGACCTCCCTTGAGCGTGAAACCCAGCTAGTGATTTTGGGCCAATCACTCTCTTTTAGCCCAATACCTCAAAAGGTTGTGGGGAAAGGAGAAAGTAGAAATATTAGGTATATTTGTTGCCTTGAGTTGACCGTAGTACTGTATATAAAAGCAAGTGGGATAACAACAACAATTAATTCCCTTTTAGTTTATATTCTAGAACGTCTAGAGATTTTTTTTAAAAAAAATAAAGAACAATTCTATAACTTGCATAACATATAGACTCTTGTGTGCGTTTGTATTTGTGTGTGGATTTTTTCTTTATATTTTTTTCTTTATATTCAAGCTATTTACCATATTATAAACCTGAGGAGTATAATATGGCATCTGGGGATACCAGTTCATCTACAAAGCTTCTCAGTTTTCCCTGCCAGATTCCTTGGCCTGCCTGATTTTTTTTCCAGTTTAAAAGAAAAAAAAGGAAAAAAAGAAGCTGGAATGCTGCAAATGTAGTGCCAACCTTAAGTATTATCTTCCTTTGCTACTGCAGATTAAATATAACCATTAAAACAAAAATGACATAACTTGCAGCCCAGTAATTCATGAGAAAGTATATTCATTTGCTCAGGAAAGAAGAAATGTGAGAATAGCAATAAGAAGAATTGTTTAAAATGATAAGATAGAAGGGATGCCAGGCAGCATTTTGATAAATTCATGCTTTGTAACTGGCTATGTAATTCTTAAAGTATTAGTTGTTCAGAAAGATCCCCACCCCCCTCCATTTTCCATGGTGGAATTATGACAGAAAGCCAAAGGGACGATTTTATGTCTTATTTTCCTCCCCTTCTTTCTTATTTTTATCTTTAAAGGTTTCCAGTTCTTTTTAACTTAAAAGCTTGAATATAAAGAAACTTTTGATTAAATCTCTAATGGCAAGAAGATTAATTTAAGCTAGAGATGACTGATGTGTGGGGCCTTCATTGCTTAATTTAATTTCTTGTTTCTTCCTGCAATGTCTGTACCACGCATTGGCCTGTGATTATTTCCTTCCTTTTCCTTGTGGAAAATATTCCATAAGGTTCAACGAGAATTCAAAGAGTAAATAAAATGCGATTTTGCCAACGTATACTGTAACAGGGAAGAATTGTGATCCAATTTAAATTGTTCATCTTAACAGAGAGAAATGTAGAATTGTTTCTCTATCATCTGTGAAAAGAAACGTCCTTGTTCATAGATTCAAATAGGTTAGAACGGCAGCTTGAAGATGCAGTGACATTGCGACAGGAACATGAAGATTCCACCCACAAGTTAAAAGGCCTTGAAAAGCAATGCAGGATACTCAGGCAGGAGAAGGAAGATCTTCATAAGGTATTGATTGTTGAAAATGCTTCATTGAAGTATATGTCGCCTAGGAAATAGAGGTATGAAACAGCTGGTTTGGCCAGCCCAGCAACATAATTTAAGAATGGTTATTACTAAAATATGTTGCTTATCATATTTATATCATGTACTTTTTCTCCAGAGCACGGGAATAATATATTTCATTATAATAGGAATTATATAATATAGACATGCCAGTATTTTTAGGTTTACATAAGTCAGCAGTCTTCATGGCTGAGTAGACAATAATCAGGATCTAGCCATAAATCTAGTTTCTTACCCATGAACAACAGATGCCACATTTCATTAACTTTTACTTCTTCTATTGCTTTCCTCCACACATCAAAGGCAATTTAGAGTAACATTTCAATTGTGGATTAAACTGAATTATATCCTGTATATATTTTTGCATAAGGAAAACCTATACCAGCGTTTCCCAACCTTTAGGAACTTGAAGATGCGTGGACTTCAACTCCCAGAATTCCCCAGCCAGCATAGCTGGCTGGGGAATTCTGGGAGTTGAAGTCCACGCATCTTCAAGTTCCTAAAGGTTGGGAAACGCTGACCTATACTACATAATTAACATAGTGGTGTACAAAATGTTTTGAATCATAACTCTGTCACTTCAAGCTCAGAACATTTCTGCTAATACCAGAACGGTGTCTGAATGCTTTTCGTAAGGCAAAATAGCCTGTTTCAAGTTTGGAATGGGATATATGGGTTTCAGAATGGGATGTTTGGAGCTCAAAATATTTGGCACACCACTAATTGTAGTGTTTGGGTGGGATACCATTTGGGAATTCCAGGGCTATAAGGTGGACATGGAAGTCAAAAAAAACATCCTAGATGGAGGAAGTTGGCAAATCACTTCCTTAACCAAGCTAAAAATCCTGTACAGATGCAATCACGGAGTCACATTTGTTGTTCAAAGTTACAAAAGGTTGCCTATCCTCAGAGGAAGGCCAGGAGTCTTAACTAAAAACCCATGTACATAACTACCTTAAGGTATTCCCTGTCTTTAATCCCAGTGAGAAAGGGGAAGCTACTATTCCTGTGTAATCTCTAAAGAATATACAATCACCAAGAGTAAAGATTTTACTTATTTCTTATCCCATGGCTCCTTTTGCCAGGAATTGCAGCAAAACCTTGCAATTTATATTCCTTTTCTGCTTCTGGGAAGGAAAGGATCTGCAGAATGCAACTGGAAAGTAAAAGCAGCAAGCACAGAAGAATAAAAAAAAATCTTTATTTTTTTCCTTTGAAGATGGAGGAGAAAAAAAGAGAGAAGGAAGTAGAACAGATGTGAGAATGGAGGAAAGATAAGGATAAGGAAAAGAGAAAGAATCAGCTGATGCTAGTTAGCTACAGTGTATAAATGGGATGAGTAAAAGATAGGAAAAGAAAGAGAAATAGATTTAAAAAGTGTAAAGAAGAGGAAAAAGAGAGAAATTTAAATATATATATAATGTATTGGGCATATCAAGCTGGTGATGTAATAAAAACCAATATTAGCTTTCTATTGAAATGTTCTTAATACTTTGCCTCTCCCTGAGGATACCTGGGAGAGGCAAAGTCACTCTCCCAAATTTGCAAGATATAAGTGTAGCATGCTTCTGTACACTTTGCTAGAGTACTATTTGACTTTAACCAAACGTATCGTAAACTCAGTATAGCTTTTAAACTGATTTGGGCCTTTTCTTTCACTAGCAACTCCTTGAGGCATCTGAAAGATTAAAGATACAGTCGAAAGAATTAAAGGATGCTCATCAGCAAAGAAAGCTAGCAATGCAGGAGTTCTCAGAACTGAATGAGAGGATGGCAGACTTGCGTTCTTACAAGCAGAAACTCTCTCGACAACTCCGTGACAAAGAGGAAGAAGTGGAAGTGATCATGCAGAAAACTGACTCTATGAGACAAGAAATGCGTAAATTGGAAAAAGCAAGGAAAGAGGTAGCTCAGCAGGGTATTTGAGGATAATGGATTTTAACTGCTGCTGCTACTTAGAAAAGTTAGTCTGGTTTGCAGATATACTCAGCTGTTTAATTTTGTGTGTTTGTGTGAAAGTCTTAATGCTTCTACTTTGGAAGATTATGTAGAGAAAGAAAGTGTGAAGTATTTATTGAATGGGTACAGTTTATTATAATGTCTACATTCATAACAATTTTCTGGATTACGGTTTTACTCACCCCACCTCACATGTCTATAAGAAGGCACTTTTATTGTTAGAATTTTTATTTAATCATAAAGATACCATATTTCTCCATTCTTTATACCGATACATATCTACATATCAAACAGGTTTTTTAAAAACATAATAGAATCTGCTTCTTATTGTGGTGTACGCTTGCTATAAAAATAATATAACCAAGGTTCAGTGAAGTCATAAGGATATGGTAGAAACCACAACAATGAAAATAAGGTATGACAAAACTTTTTTAAGTTTCAGAAATAAATTATGAGGATATGTGTATACTTATATGGGCCTGGTTTTACACTCTATTTTCCTTTTCCTGTAAGTCTTGATGTTTATTGTTTGGACATTACCTTATTTTTTAGTAGTTAAAGGATTTTGTACAACAACTAGTTCCTTTTGATGTTGTAGAATTAATAATGGCTAAGCTCAAGTTGTTTCTATAATTAGGCTTATTTTTTCTTTTTATAGCTAGAAGGACAGCTTGATGATGCACTAGCAGAAGTATCAAAAGAGCGGAAACTTAGAGAATGTAGTGAAAAGGCAGCTAAACAGCTGGAAAATGAACTGGAAACACTAAAGGTGACAATATGTTATGAATTATTAAGCCATCTGAGGCTTACTTTATTTGGGAAGAACAAGAAGTGTGGGTGTTTAATATACTCCATTTTACAGTTGCAAACTAGCCATATTCTAGAATTCAGCTTCTCTGAAATCTCAATAAAATTATTATTCATGAGTTTCAATATATTCATATTGAAACATCTAAAACCAAATTGGCATCATATGCATTTTCATTTATAGTCAGGTGTATATATTAGACCAGACATGTCAAACACAAGTCCCGGGGGCCCAGATCCGGCCCGCGAAGTGGTTTCATGTGGCCCACGAAGCCATCCTGGAAACAGTGAGGGAACGGCCCCCACTGCCTTGGCCCTGGCCCAGAGACCCTCCTTCTGCCAGAGACGCCCAGATCTGTCCCACTCCTGCCCAGGCCCCCATAGGCACCCTTGATGCGAACGATGTAGAGCTGGCCATGCCCACCCAGTAGGTCATACGCACTTTAGCCACGCCCACCCAGTAGGCCACGCCCACCCAGCCCCCTGAGGGCAACCGCAATGCTGATGCGGCCCTCAATGAAATTGAGTTTGACACCCCTGTATTAGACATTCCATAAAAATGTTGGGTTAGGTGGTATGCTCCCAGTCTTATGATGGAAAATTGTATTTATGGGAGTATATTAACTATCACTTCATGTCTTATATACTTGAAAAGTTACCTACATTTTATTTATTTATTGTTTTAATTTCAACTCACTATGTGACTCCAGGCATCTTAACAAAAAGTTACCAACAGCAGCATTTAAATGAGTTCACACAGCCTTGTGGTTCAGACCCTGGGAGAACAGCCTGGTTTTCAAGTATTTGAAAAGACATTTGAGACCATCAAAATAATTCAGGGAATGCTCTTCCATAGAGGGTAGATATTTTCTGACAGTGATAACAGTTAATCAGTGGAACAGTTTGCCTCCAGAAATTGTAGGCACTCATCCCTGGAGATTTTCAAGAAGAGACTGGACAGCCCTTTGTCTGGAATCGTATAGGATCTCCTGCCATGAGAAGGGGATCCAACCCTATTCCGTGTTCTATATTCTGTGGTAACAAAGAAATCATAACTCCTAAGTCCCATAAAACGAGGCTTCTTAGTAGACAGAACCCAGAGCACAACAACCTTATTAGATTGTAACACAGGTAATTGGAGACATATGAAGTGCATTGCAGAAATCCAGATAAGAGGTGAGTATAATGTGAACAACTTTGAGTAGGGCCTCTTGATTCTTGAATGGATGTAACTGGCACACAAGATGCATTTATGCAGAGAACCTCCTAACCTAACTAGCCACCATTTACTCTTCAAGCAGAAGCCAAGAATCAAGGAGGAGCTCAGATTGTTCACCGGTTCTGTTTAGGGCAGGGCAATCTACCATTCTTATGGCTTAGAACTCCAGGAATTCCAAATTCTTGTTGCTTCAAAGAGCTAACTTGATACATTTGAAGCATCCCGATTTGTCTCTTAGTTCAATCAGATCTTTAGTTTTAATATTAAGGAGACAAACTTTTACATGCCCCCCCCCCTTTTTAACAATTTCTGCTCCTTTGCAGGTAAAGCAAGGAGGGCGCAGTGCAGGAATGGCCATGCAGGAGCATCAACAGGAGCTAGCTAAAGTGAACTCAGAGCTTCAGAATAAAATTTCATTTTATGAAGAAGAGTTGGTCAGGCGAGAAGCTTCCCATGTCTTGGAAGTAAAAAATGTGAAAAAGGAGGCACATGATTTAGAAAGCCATCAGCTTGCACTTCAAAAAGAAATCATGGTATTAAAAGATAAACTGGATAAGGCAAAACGAGAGAAGTAAGTACTGTGTAAAATGTACTTTGAAAGCTTATGTTTTTAATTGTTCAAAAAGTATCTGAAATCCAAAAGTAAACTAAAAAAAGATGTTAGCAAACTTTGAATTAGCATTTATGGGATTTTATTTCAATTCTAGGCACAGTGAGATGGAAGAAGCTGTGGGAACGCTAAAAGACAAATATGAACGAGAGAGAACAATGTTGTTTGAAGATAATAAGAAATTAACAACTGAAAATGAAAAGGTAATTGAGATTATACAGGATTATTTTTTAATTTCAAATAGTATGTAAATTCAGATTTTTTTCAATTTTTTTTCAAAAAATCAAGAAAGAGTAGCTATATTTCTGAACTTTGTGTGTGTGTGTGTGTGTGTGTGTGTGTGTGTGTGTGAATATTCCTATGCCAAGTAGAACTTTGATGAATTATTTTGCTTATTTTCTTTTAAATATCACATATGTAGGCACTTTGTCTGGTATAGAGCTTTCACTGCTTCGTACCCAATCTGGCTGTAAGTTACATTAAATTACATTTATGAAAACTGCTAATTAATACATTCTGTTGTCACAGCTTTGTTCCTTTGTCGATAAACTGACATCACAAAACAGACAGCTAGAGGATGACCTTCAGGATTTGGCAGGAAAAAAGGAATCTGTGGCCCATTGGGAAGCTCAGATTGCAGAAATCATTCAGTGGTATGTACCCTTTGGGATCCAGTTGGAGCTTTCTCAACAGAAGAGAATTGAAATGTATCATTTTGTGAATGTGATCAAGTTCATAAATTACACATAGCAGCAAATGTTAATAAGTTAAAATATTGTCTTCTCTTTTTTCCCCACCATTACAAGCAATTTATCAATTTCATATTGACTAATTTCTCTACAATGAGAACAACTAAATCTTAGTTTTGATTATTGCCTAAATAGCAACTAAAAGGTTTTCGCAATGGCTCTCCTTCATTTTGCTATTTCAATATTTTTTTTACTAAAAAACCTGACAGCTCTGGTACCAGATAAGTAAGATGAAACAATGTTGAACCTTTACATATTTTCTTAAATTACATGATGACAAAGCCAAAATAGTAAAGGAATTTGTATCCCTTTCCAACAGAGCTTCATTATCCCCCATTATAACATTCTTCATAAATTTAATAGTCAGTCTGAATAGAAAAAATATTACATTCTTCAGTGATCCCCAATGTGAAGGATTTGTCTGAGGGCAGCTAAACCTTATTATATTTATATTATATATTATATTATATTATATTCCTCTCTTTCATATTTTTATAAATAACTCAAAGCAACAAGTATATATAATACTCCTATCTCCCCACCATTTTGTACAGGCTTAAAAATAAAATTCTATCTTTATTTTTTATTAGCAAGTATGATTGGATACACAAGGAATTTGTCTCTGGCGCATAAGCTGTCAGTGTACATGCAAGCAGCAAGTGATAAATCATGATCTTAAACATAAAACACAATCATCATCAATCATAAGATACAAACTCAGTGATACTCATAGGATACTAAATAAGCAAACAACATAAATCACGAGAATACAAATAAAATTATAAGATGCTAAGGAAATAGATAATAGAAAAGATGAGAAGATGAGAAGGATAATAGGTAATACAGCCTTACTAGATGGTTTGACAACCCTTGGGCATATTTAATATTAATAATATTAATATTAAGAGCAAATAAATATCAGAAACTTCAAGAGGAATTTCCAACTATTTATTTTTTAAGGCAGAGTCTCTCCCAAGTATTTTCACCAGCTGGATTGTATTGAAATAAGCTACCCACAGACTTCAGTTCCATATCTTTCTTGTATATGACTACGGTTCTTTCCATTACTGTCTCAGTCTTCCCATCCCACAACCTTTCCTATTGTTGAGTTGAAGGATGGGAGGAATTTAAACTCTTGGGGAAAAACATAAATATAGGGCTCAGTTTCTCTGTGTCGCAGAAGGCAGTTCCTGTGTGTCTTCATTGTTGTCTGCAGTAAAGTGGCTAATCTGTGTTGTGTCTGCCTGCCAAAGCAAGTTTATGAATATGGGTCAAATGTCAAGTTAGATGTGACTTCTTCTTCTTCTTCTTGTTGTTGTTGTTATTCTTGATTGAAATATAAGGTTCTAAAGAATAATATTCATGGAGGGAGTTTTCTCTGAACTACTGAACTAGCTTACTGTCTCTCTCATAGTCCTGAACATTGTAAGTAAACTAGCTGGTTTAAATAATGTTTTGCTTTTGTCTTATTTCATTTTAATTTTTGAAGGAACTGAAAGGGTCTTCCTTTGAAAGCCTAACTGGGCAGAAAAAAAGATTTAAATGGATCATATTTCAGGAGCCACATTATACATGAGATTTCCTTACCCTGAAAACATGAGGAAAAGAATTTCAAATATGTGTTCAGAATTTTTTGTGTTCCTAACCAACAGTATTGGTAAAATATACCGTAAATGTTTCCACTGTAGAAGAAATACATTATAAGTGAAATAAAGTTGAAAAGGGTTATGTTGATCCCAAACAACAAAATTGTAAACATGGAAAGAGCCACAGAATTGGTAAAAATTGTTTAATCAATAGGTAGAGAATCTCTGCTAGTTTCAAATCTATGGTATATTTTCATTCATTCATTCAGTTTATTAGTTTGAACGCTGTTTTACTAGTCTTTTACTGTGACTGAATGCATATAAAACATTTTCAATTAACCACCTATGTAAAGTGATGTTTCTGATATGCTCACACTAGGGTGAGTGATGAAAAAGATGCACGTGGCTATCTTCAGGCACTAGCTTCTAAGATGACAGAAGAACTTGAATCTTTAAAAAGCTCTAGTCTGGGATCAAGAACACTGGTGAGCATGGAAATGTACATGATTAATTAATGGGAAAGCTTTATAATGTATGGTGTCTCTGATGGTGTAATTGCAATGCAGTCACTATCAGCTGTATCTGCTGGTGTGCTACTTAGATGCCATGGGAGAGTGAAGAGTTCAGCATTAAATGTAGCCCTCATAGTCCAACAGAGCCATTGCATCGTCTTCTGAACTACTCCATGGCACTTGATATAATGTTTATAACTGTGAAAAGTCCTCTCACTCTTTTTTGCTGGCCTCTGTAAGGGAGAGTCTGCTGCTCTAAAAGGAGAGGAAACAGTAGTTTATTATTCGGTTGTGATGTTTTTAAAACTTGATACACTGGAAATGAGACCATGTTAAGGAATCCTTTCCATATGATGGCTCAGATCATCAGTCTGTTTAACTCACCAACCTAGGCGGATAGCTTAAGAAGTTCACAAGTAAGATATGAATTAAATTGTTTGCTACTCTTGTTGCTCCCACTCTGTCCTTTTTATATACTGCTTCTCTATGTAGAGTTATCCTATATCAGGGGTCTTCAAACTTGGCCCTTTTATGACTTGTGGACTTCAAGTCCCAGAATTCCTCAGGCAGCATGCCTGGCTGAGGAATTCTGGGAGTTGAAGTCCACAAGTCATAAAAGGGCCAAGTTTGAAGACCCCTGTCCTATATAGTCACTGAGTGACAATTCCATGATCTATGTGTTCACATCTTCAGCCTATGATTTCTACAAATAAATTATGCATTGAATGAAAGACTTATACTTTATTCAAAGTTATCTGCTGGTGAGTTCTCATTGAATAAGATCTGAGTTCTGCTATTATGAGAGATGAAGAAAAAAATCTTCATCTGCTTTCTCAGTATTATATATACTTTCTCAATTTTCATTATATCTCCTTTTACTAACCCTATTTTCCAGATTAGAAACACTTGACCAATTTGGATTTTTATGCCTTTTTGACTATTGTGACATTTCTTCTTTGAGACAAAGTTACTCTCTCAATATGAATCCTTTTATATTTTCCACCAACCCTGCTTCATGGTTCTAAATCAAGACTGAAACTAATCACATTTGATTTAACCCCTCAATAATCCTTAAGAATTAAATAGCTATTTATAGAGTGCTGTAGTTCTTTTATGGACAGCTTTTATTTCATTTCATTTCATTTCATTTTTGTTTTAAATACCACCTATTTTGAAATCTTATTTTGGAAGAATAACTAGATTATAACATTTGAAGGAAGAATAGACGATAATTATTAGACGCTACGAGAAAAGCAGGAATTGGAGATGATATACAACCCAAAGAAGTAGAATATAGATTTGGCAATGTTTTGTAAGACAGGAAGTGGTTTCATTTGATGTTCCCTTTGCTCTTTTCCACCGCCTTTTAATATATTAGGAAAGAAAATGTTTTACCTATTACACCCCAAGGAAAGAGTGGTACTCCTGAGACCTGCAAGTTTAATAGAGGTCCATAATGCAACATTCTGGTTAAGTGTTGCTGGCATTGCTCTCTCTTTTTCCCCCCAGATTCCATTTATGTGTTTCTGATAAGAATGTAAATTTAACTGAAATCAATAGGAAGTGATACAGATATAAAGAGTTATTCTGATTTTTTCCCCCAATTGTACAAGGTTTCTCAAATTAAACACACACTTATCATATGTTCAAGTGAAATTTTTGAATTTTTGTTAATATTTAAAATGTTATTAATGTTTAAAATGCTTTTAATAATGTAGAGGAAATAACAAGTGCTTGATGTAACAGGATCCACTCTGGAAAGTGAGACGTAGTCAGAAGCTGGATATGTCAGCAAGGCTGGAATTGCAGTCTGCTCTTGATGCTGAAATACGTGCCAAACAGCTAGTTCAAGAAGAATTAAGGAAAGTTAAAGATGCCAATCTGTCCTTTGAAAGGTAATTTTTAAAAGCGGTGACCCCTGTATAATGATGTATTTTAACATATATTGAAGGTTTTTTTAAAAAAATGCTGATATGTTTTAGGCATTTGTTTCTTTCAGCAACTGGTATTTAATTTAATTTAATTTAATTGGCATAACTGTCTTTAGTATTGGAGGCAGTATATCACGCTCATGAATTATAATCATGAATAACACCTCTATTATGGAAATGAAGAACAACTAAAATTAAAAAGGTTGGAAGAAGCACTCAACAAAGAACAGAGGCAGTAAACATGTTTAATATGTTCCTGTGTTTCCATTTTATTATTTAGCAAACTAAAGGAATCTGAAGCAAGAAATCAGGAACTCTTGGAAGAAGTTGAAGGTTTAAAGAAGAAACTGGAGGAAAAATACCAATCTGACGCAGGTGAAGTTTTAGCCAACATATGATTACAGAATGATTACTCTTATTGGTTTATGTATTTATTTAGGTATTTATTTTTTAGGTCTTAAACTTTCAGATTTCCAAGATTCCATATTTCAGTACTTCAATACCTCTCCTCTTGCACATGATCTAACTTTCAGAGTAAGTATTAAAATGTGATTACAAACATTTGCCAAAGATAACATAGAAATGCATGTTGAATTGGAGTGCAGAGTCTATACATAAAAACATTAGTCTTTTACAAACTTACTAAACGCATTTCATAACTTATTCTCATATATCACTTGCACCTTCCTTAACTTGTAACAGTGGCAGGCGTGGTGGTATTGTTTCCACTGAGGTTAGATTATTTTATTATGTATACTTTTATGTTATGGTTTGCTATATTATTTATATATTATTTATTTTTATGTAACTTGAAGCATGGGAAACAAATGAAGAAAAGGTGAAGACAGGATTTAAACTTCTGTGTTAGGTTGAAATATTTTCTATACTATAATTTCCACTTTAAAAATCTGTCTTCAGTATCTTTTGTTTCAGCGTCAGCTTAATTCTTCCACATCCTTTGTCAAACCACATCCCTCACTAAAGGGAAAATTCACTTGTATCTTCTGGAATTCTTTACCTTTCATTCTCTCACAGACTTGGGCATACAGATTTCTTTCTATACTATCTCTTTCCATTAAGAAAACAAACCAAGTATTATTAAAATAGTAAAGAGGAAGTGATTTTGAGCAAGGAGATCCATACTTTAGAAGCTCTACTAGTCTAGTATATTAACCAGGTACCTGACAAGCATTATAGCACGCAGTTGCTTTTGCCTAATAGAAAAAAACCCTCCTTATATTTATACCATTTTTATTAAAAAAAATATAATCCATTCTTGATTAATATAGCCACTTAAACTAATGTATTCTTATTATTGCACATTAACAGGTGCTAAATCCAAAGTGTGTTTATCAGTGTTATCATTAGTATTACTTTAAATGTGATACTAAACCTGCAGTGGATCTGTTGGTTAGAAATGATATGAAAAGGCCATTTCACAAGAAAAAGAAAAATATGTCAAGATTTACCATTTTGAGGATCAGCTTACCGGTATCCATCTTTTGCCCGTCAAATGCCCAGAAAAGGTCACAGATTGGATGAAAATAGCCATACCCAGCTTTTTCTATCATAATGGTAGTGTCTATTTGTAAAATTGTGTTCCACAATTTAAGCCTTTCACAGACTCTTTGATTTAAATTTCAGGTGCACATGACTGGAGCATTTACAAATAAACAGTTTTCCCTTGAGGTCAATAAAGAAAAGTATCATACTGAATTATTAATGTTAAATTCCACACTCTTGATCTCACTGAATTTTGTGGCTCATTCTATAAAACGTGCAAAGTTGATATTGTAAATAATATCATATGTGAGAATAAAATACAAAATTTATTTTTCAATATCTCAGCAGCATTTGTACATATCATTTAGTTGTAACGTCTGGCTTCCTTATTTCCTTTCCAGATGTTATGCTAACTGCCGAGAAAAAGACAAACAGGTTTTAAGTCTTTAAATGAATAAAGTAGAAATTTGCACTGTTTATTTCCCTGTCAGTTTCTAGCTGCTATAAAACAATAAATTACATTCCCTACATAGTTAAAAGCTTTAAATGACACAGGCTTCACTTTTAATGAAAATCAAGCATTATTCTTCACCAGATACTCCTTTAGGATATGCTTATGTATACATATGTACATTTTCTTTTAAACAAGTACTCATGGTAGCTTCCAAATACGATAGTACAAACGAAAAACTGAATATGGAGCTGACAACAATTTTTGAAAGTCTATTCTTCACATTAATTTCTTCACTTAAATCCATTTCATTTGCTATATTTAGTATAATTAGCATATTCACATTCTCTCCAGTTCACCTTTATTGAAATCCAGAGTTTCAGTCGGTATAGCCTTTTCCACTAAAATCACTATCCTCTCTTTCAGTGAATCCAATGTTTTCAGAGAGACCCTTTGCTCAGAAATTCTTATTGTTGCTATTGTATAAGAGAAAAGGCATAGTTTTCCATCTGGTCCGATCTTCGAGAAGCTGATAATGTCTCAAATGTCTCCTTGCTTTACTGACCACCTTCTTCAATATTATTGTATTATGGCAAGGCTGGGACCCAAGAATTCAGCGCTCCTTCTGAAAGTTTCCATTTCAGTAGCAAAGTGATTTGTATGATGGTGCAGAAGTTCAAAATCATTTTAACTAGAAGAAGCAGTCTACTAGCTACAAGATGTTAATAATTCATCAGTTCTCATCTTTAGACTTTCAGTACTGCTGAAGGTAACAGAAGACTCCTGAGTCAGGGTGACTATTGTGTCATTAATCTTTCACTATGTTAAAAATCTTCACATAATGGAAGAGGAGAGAAACCAATTCCTATTCCAACATTCATTTTCTAGGTCTATTGTAGTCAAGGTATCTCAGTCAGGCTTCTACTGTCCAAAATATTCAATAGTAGGCAGTTAGACAATTTCAGCAGCAGTTTGTCAGGACATCAGTAAAGTGTCCACCTCAGAAGCATTTGGAGGTGTACGCTATCAAATATGAAGGGAAAATGCCATAACTTTGGGGAATAAAGTTTGCCTTTATTTTCATTCCACTTGCCAGAGAGATTTTTAAGTTTTCAAGCAGAAGCAGAATTTGTTAAGAATTTTTTAAAAAATGGAAATAAAAAATCTTTACACACTTGTTCAAATGCCAGGTTTCTGACAGGTAAAAAAAATCAGACCAAGATTAAAAATGTGCAATGCTTGTATAAGTCTGCACATCCTCTTATAAGTAGGGATGTGATTGTGTTCAGAATTAATCACATTGAAACTGATGGTAAATAGTAGTCAGAACATACCAACCATTAATTAAGTTGACTCCGATCAAGCCGAATAAAGTTTAGCTGTAGGACATTTCTGACATTACCACAGTTGCCTCTTCCAGCAAAAGCCATGGTCTGCAAAGAGCTTACAAAGCATCCAAGGGATCTCATTGTTGGAAGGTATCAGTTAGGAATCGGGAACAAAAAAAATTCCAAGGCTTTGGATATACCATGGAACAAGTGAAGACAGTCATCAACAACTGGACAAAATATGGCACAACAGTGACATTTTCAAGAACTTTCTGGTTTTGGAGGGCATTATAGGAAGTCTGCCAGTCTGACTCCCTCTTTCTTATGCAAAGAGATTGAGAGTATGTCTCTGGAGGATTGCATTCCCACTTTCGTTTTGAGTTTTTTTCACCTTTCCCAGAAATAATGGCAGGTTCAGGCCTGTACTGAATATTCTCCATCTTAACTTCTACTTTAACTGCTCTGCTTCATCTTTGTTGATATTGTTCTTACTCTCCTGCAAGACAATGCATATACATTGCCTTGAAAAATGCCTGTTTTTTTTTTCATTTTTATTATTATTAAATTTATTTGCCACCCATGTTGCCATGGGACCACTGGGAAGCTTACAATGATAGAATATAAAATTATAAATATATATATAAATATAGCAATAGTAAAATAATGAAACAATAACAAATAAATAATGAAAACACAGCAATATGAATTTAAAAAATGGGGAGGAAGGGAGCAGGATGCATGGGGGGGGGCGGGAGAGTGGAGTTTACTTTTACTCCACCTCCAGTACTATTGCATCTTCCTTTATTTTATAGTATAGGGACTTTATACCAACTCAACATTTCCCATTAATCACAACTTTGTGGGGGTTTTTTTTCAATGGATGGCACCAGGCCCATTCATTCCCAATGGTTGCCCAGTGGTTAGAATGCAGTACTGCAGGCTGCTTCTGCTGACTGGCAGCTGCCTGTTTGGCAGTTCAGTTCTCACCAGCTGAAGGTTGATTCAAACCTTCCATCCTTCTGAGGTTGGTAAAATGAGGTCCCAGATTGTTTGGGGCAATATGCTGACTCTGTAAACTGCTTAGAGAGGGCTGTAAAGCACTGCGAAACGTATAATTGCTATTGCTAAGTGCTATTGTTATTCTCCATGTTTAAGATAGCATTTTTGTATCAATTGACTATATCATCACTGCTTATTCCTGTTATCTTTTTAATCATGTAGCCAGAACATTCTACTCTTGCACATCCTAAATCTTTCCTTATTATGACAAAAGATAATAACAATAACAATAACAACAACAACAACAACAACAACAACAATAATAATAATAATAATAATTTGGAAGGGACCTTGGAGGTCATCTAGTCCAACCCCCTTGCTTCTCTCCTTGACTAGTTTCCATCCGTTGCTTCTTGTACTGCTTTCAGGTGCTTTGGAGAATAGCTTGACTCCCTCTTCTTTGTGGCAGCCCCTGAGATATTGGAACACTGCTATCATGTCACCCCTCACCCTTCTCTTCGTTAAACTACACTTACCCAATTCCAGCAACCGTTCCCTATATGTTTTAGCCTCCAGTCCCCTGATCATCTTTGTTGTCCTTCTCTGTACCCTTCCTAGAGTCTCAACATCTTTTTTACATCGTGGTAACCAAAACTGGATGCAGTATTCCAGGTGTGGCCTTACCAAGGCATTGTAAAGTGGTATTAGTACTTCATGTGATCATATTAGTATAATGTAGAGGGGCAGCAGTAAATTGCATTGGTACATCTTATATGCAAGCTCTCATCAAAAAGAAAGGCAAAGATCATTCTTCAGCTATTGAGCCATGTGCCAGTTGCAAATTTAGTAACTGGTTTTGCCCATATTCATCTGTACTCTTAATGAGTGGCATGTTTATTCCACTCCTCTGAATTCAGATATCCCTGGCTTTATTTCTTCATTCCTGACTTCAGGTAAGTCTCTCTCCAAAACCTCTTGTCAAAATTTACCCTTGATGTCTCCCTAAGTGCATCCTTTGGCTTTGCTTATCAAATCTCAGTGAGGCTTTTCTAAGACCAATATTTTGAATTGCAGGAAAGCTGATAATATCCAATCGGTGGCCTGGGTAAGATACATACCCAGTGGATGTTGATGGGAATTTCTTTTATGTTGCCTTTATTTTCTCATGGAATGGGGTCTCTTTGTACCTCTTTCTAACTGTTCCCTCTTTATCTGCATGCTGTTCTCACCATGGCATTCTTGACCACCATAAGGCACTCTTTTATTACATCTTGCCTACTGAGGTAACACTTCTTCAACTGTCCCAACTTACTCTCTACCAGGTATGGCCGTTCTACCCAAAGCTTCGTTCCCTCAAGCATAAAGCTTGATGGATTTAGTTCTAGCTAAGTTAGAACTTCTGCCGGTTTCTTGAAAACCATTCTGAAGGGCTTCCTGTGTAGAGTGGGATAACTCGCCGCAGCCTACTTGCCTTAGTCAATTCACAGCCAACTTGCCACAGGACAACTCCCTGCAGGACAATTCAACAAATCAATTTAATTATTTAAAATTATTTAAAACTGTATTTTAATTTTGTCATTCACATTTTATTTTGTCTCTCCTTTGGTATCCTTTCTTTAATGATTCTATTCCACTATTCCTTTGATATTAGTGTAACTCTCGTCCCATGGCAAGTTGGGTGCGGCAAGTTGTCGTAGATCCTTTCCTATGCAACCAAGTTGAAATCCTTTGAAGATATCCTAAATCAGGGGTAGGCAACCTCGGCTTTTTTATGACTCATGAGTTTTAGGTTGCAGTTTGGGCACTCGGTCTCTAAAAGATTCACCATCACTGGCCTATACTATTTGAGACAAATCGTTGTCCAATCTCCTCTTAAAAACTTCCAGTATTGGAGCATTCACAGCTTCTGGAGGCAGGTTGTTCCACTGATTAATTGTTCTAACTATCAGGAAATTTCTTCTTAGTTCTAGGTTGCTTCTCTTTTTGGTTAGTTTCATCCATTGCTTCTTACCCTGCCTTCAGGTGCTTTGGAACATAACTTGACTCCCTCTTCTTTTTGGCAACATCTGAGATACTGGAACTATCATGTCACCCCTCGTCCTTCTCTTCAGTAAACTAGACATACCGAATTCCAGCAACCATTCTTTATATATTTTAGCCTCCAGTCCCCTGATCATCTTTGTTGCTCTTCTCTGTACTCTTTCTAGAGCCTCAACATCTTTTTTACATTGTGGTGACCAAACCTGGATGCAGTATTCCAAGTGTGGCCTTACCAAGGCATTGTAAAGTGGTATTAACACTTCACATGGTCTTGATTCTATCCCTCTGTTAATGTAGCCTAGCTCTGTGTTGGCTTTTTTGGCAGCTGCGTTTTGTTTGACATTGTTTATGTGTCAGGTGAATTAACAGAAAACATAGTTGTAATGTTTCAAGTAGTAAGCAGATTATTTTATTCTTTTATAATACATTCTTGTGACGATAATGTGAAATACTGGTTAAAGTGTTGGATTGATGGATTCAGATTCAAGTTTATCTTAATCCATTACTATCCAGTTACTATTTGGGTCATCATTTTCTTTGAGACCAACAAACACCCCACAGGGTAGTACTGTGAAGAAGAATGGAAAAAAGGATTGCCATGTGCCACTATTACGGTAATTCACAAATAAGGCAGAATATCAATCTTACAATAAATTGGATTTCTTATCCTCATCAACAAGTTTTCATTTTTAGGGATGTCTTTTATAATCATCCTTCCTTCCTTCCCCTTCTTCCTCCACTATTTTTGCACCAGCAAATTGATTTGTGTATTCCGTGCCATTCAGACAGTACAGCTTTCAGATACATTTTAATAATAAAAAAACCATAATTAACTAATGCTTTTATGTAGATTTTGGCATTTGGTTGGACTTTGTAATCAAGTGGAATATTATGCCTATAATCAGTTCAAAATAACTTTAGATGATTTCGGGAGGCCTACCAATGAGGTCTTTATTTTAGAAGGAAAAGTCAGTTCATTATCATTCTACCATTCTGTCACAATAATTTCCATTGTGTTCTGGGAGTTTGTTTTTAGTGGGTGCAGAGGAACTCTCTTTACCTTTTTTTATTCTGAACAGATAGATTCTTTGACCTCAGATGACCTTGATCTTCTTATATTGAGTGAATATTGATGCTAGAAGCTAATTTTCTTGTTTGTGTTTCCCCATTCTACAGACAAATTCTGTTAGTGAGCAGGAAGTACAAGGTACAAAAACTGAGGTGTCAGTGTCAACTTCTGTTGCAACTGCAGAACAGCAGCCTCAAGAAGTAAGCGTCCATATCCAAATAAACAATTTGGCGTATCCTAATAAATGTGTGTCTCAATCAGAGATCCATGAGAAAAGAGCTTCTCTTTTCACAGCATGTTTCCTTGTAGACTTGTGTCATGTTTAAATGTACAAAGTTGGTGTGAATTTCATTTGTTTTGCTACTGTTTCCCTGGCTCTCATTGTCTCATTATGCTGTGCATTTCTTGCTCTCTTATTTGCTTATCTTCTGCTGCTTGCTAAAATGCAGGTTTTCCTGTGAGACTGTCTTGATCTGCAAACTTGCTTCTAATAAGTTAGTGGCAAGCCAGCATTTTTCAGTAGAGTCGCTTACTAAAATTTAGAAGTAGATTTGTCAAATGTTGCAAGACCAAATGTATATGGGATCCTGGAAATCTTAAATGTTATTCAGCTACAGTTTTTTGCAATTCAGGAACCAATTCGGCTTCAGAGGATGCCTGCTGCTCCCTCCCCCACCATTCAGTCCATTTCTCTAGCTGTACCAAAGGTAGGGGGGCTTTAATGCTTTGTTTTAACAAAAAAATGTGGGCAGAGAGTTAACATGAAAGGCATTATGCCTCATGCATGATCCATTTGTCAGTTTGTTCATGTCTGTATGTTAGCCATGTCTAAGCATGTTGTTTTTTTAGGATTATTTTAACCAGGACTAAGAATTAAAATGAATTCTGTATAGAATCTTATGAGAGTGTATCTGGGCGTCTTGTTTCCAGCTAATTCATAGTTTGACAGGTTCTTCTGTCCTTCTGTCCTTCCCCAGAAGATATCTGCAGTACAAATGGATGACAAATGCATCTTCTGTCTAAATCTTTGCCTGAGAGGGTATTTTCAGACATTTTTTTAATCAGTAAAAGTGCTAGCAAGTTAACATTAAAGCTAGTTTTTTTTAAGTTTCTATTCTGATTGTGACAATGTGGCCATGCAACAATATGTGAAGGAAATGTCAGAGAAGAACCCTCTTATTTTCCACAAAACCTGGAACTGCTGTAACATTAAAAAAGAGAATAGCTTCTCTAGCCACTTCCATATGTTTATAAAGTAAGTGCAAGCAGTGCCCATCCAGCTAGTCTGATCTGGCAAATTTCCATAATTTTCCCCCTTCCTTTTCTTTTTCAGTCAGACTGGAAATTTGTTGGCTTGATTTCCCCCTCCCTCTCCCCCCCCCTTAAATCTGCCTGTTACCAAAGGGATTTGCCCTGGTTCACCAGCCCCAAATTAAAACTTTATATTTTTTTATATTATTTTGTTCCACAGACCAAGAACAGTTGATATTCAGTTGTGGTAGCCAGTAAGCAATTAGTTTTGCTATATAGCATTAAGTATGGTGATAAAAAAAGATGTTGAGCTTCTGTAAAAGCTAATATAATAATGGTGGGTTAAACAAGCCTACATATTAATTTAGTTTGTTGGTTTATGAGTGGATTTGATTGTAGGTTATAATTCTTAGCTGATTGTTGATTATTATTTAGGTGGTTGCACAATGCGCCTATTTTAAAAAAATATATATGTTGCCCAAACTACCCTATACTAGACTTGTATTTATTTTGAAAGAATGAATATACTGCTTTTGGCAGTACAATTCAAAAATAAATTAACCAATTTCAACACAATACAAAAAGTATTTCAGCACAGTACAAAAGCCAGGATAAAACAAAGCATAATCAATAGGGAAGCATATTAATCTGTCATAAAAGCAAAAGAACAGTACCTATTTGAAATCAATACATTCTTAACGGTTCATCAAAAACTGAGTGACATTAATCTCATTAACTTCTGAAAACAATCACAATGAACACCTAAAAACATTATTCTGTTCAAGATGGTTTTTACATGGAGATGGAGGATCTAATACACTGTATCAGCAGCATACTAGGAGTAGCTCCTATCTAAGATCCATTCCAAATAAGGGTTTACAGTTAAATTAACCCCAGCCATCCACTGCAATGATATAGAAGCTGGTACGCTTTATCATCAATAATTTATTAGAGGTGTCATTTTTAATGAACTTTTATGTTGCTTTATTGTGAATTTATTTTTCAGCCTAAAGCTCATCAACTAAGTATCAAATCCTTTTCAAGCCCAACTCAATGCAGCCACTGTACATCTCTCATGGTGGGATTGATTAGACAGGGTTATGCTTGCGATGGTAAGTTGGTTAAATCTCTTATATATTTGAGCATCTTAATAGACCTTCGCTCTTTTCGCCGCGACCTGAAGACTTGGCTATTTGAACTTGCTGGACTGGACTGAGGGACTGGGGTTTTAGATTTTAAATTTTAATTTTAGAACATGTTTTATTGTTTAAGGCTACTTGGTTTAATTTATTTTAATTTGTGTATATTATGTGTTGTATATAGTGTTTTAATTGCCCTGTACACCGCCCTGAGTCCTTCGGGAGAGGGGTGGTATATAAATCCAAATAATTAATAAATAAATAAATAAATAAATAAATAAATAAATAAATAAATAGCCTAATTATCATTTGGAAAAAAACAAATATGTTTAAAATTTTCTTGTAACAAGCATCTATTTATAACTGTAGTATTGAAAATAAAGGCAGACATTTAGTTCCCATTTGTTTAGATTAAATCTCTTCTTTTCATAATATGGATATGTTAAGGCATCAGTTACGCCACACAATTTAGGGAATGGAACAATTGCTTGAACTGTTTCAGTGATTCCTTCTTAATTAATAAGGCTATACACACTGAACTTTCATACAAATCAGATATTGATGGGAATTTCTTTTGAATAATGACACTAAATGTTTGGCACTTAAACAGTATTTCTCAGAATGTGTACCTATACATTGCTGAAATATATCATGAAAAATTAAACTACCATCTTAGGTGTATCTGCAACTTTCTATCTAGGAATTCTAGAACTATGGGTCAGTACTAGCCACAGAGATAGTTGCAACCCATATTTTGGGGAGGGGAGGGGAGTTTATATCACTTTTTAAAAAATGGACAAATTGCACAGATAGAGACCACCATCCCAACTCACAGTGATGTTTGCTCCCCATTCTGCATGTGCAGGCTACTTGTGTTTCATACAGGAATGTTACATGTTGGATGACTGAAAAAAAAAATACCAATTACCGGTAGGCCTCGACATATGACCCTAATGCAATCTGCTTATTACAATCATATGTCATAATGGTCATAAAATGACCTTTTTTCTGATGATCTTTAAGCAAATCACCATGGTCGTTAAACGAATACAGTTGTTAAGAAAACCGTTGGTTCAATATGGGCACAGTTTTGCCAAAAACTGGAAGTAAGTGCTAGTTTTGAGCAAAGCTGTCATAAAACATGGTCATTTGATTGATGGATGCTGCAGGTAGCCATAAATTTGTTTGTGTTGTGAACACAGAGGGGGCCCAACCAGTGGAACCTCAAATGGGTGTTGCAAGTCCCCTTTTTCAGGTCAGTTAGAACTTTGAATGGCCATTAAGTGACCTGTTGTAAATTGAGGTCTACCTGTGTATTAAAAATTAAATGGAGCTCTGATAACTTTTAAGGGAGAAGATATGCACAAAACTGGGAAACCCAAAGTAGGGATGAATTTTTTTTATTATAGAACATAAGTGTTTTATTTAGCTTGACGGATCTTGAATATCTTCAGACCGAAGTACAGTAGGGTAACTTGTCTATGCAGTTGCATCAGGTTCCAGAGCTGTCTGAGTATCTCTGAAATTAAATGTGGTATTAAAGAAGCTATTCAATCTCTCTCTTGCTTGCAGAGTTACATGGTTCATAGCAAGTTACAAATGCCAGCCAAAAATTGTGGATTAGGGATGTGCAAAACCTACATTTCTTCCTTCAGACCATCTCAATCTGGCTATAGTTTTTAGAGCTATAGGTGTCTGGGGTTATAGTTTTTGATTTGGAGGAATAAGTCCAAGGAAATAATTCAACCATTCTCAGAACTGAAAATATTGGTGTGCATTTTATTCCTTTAACTGTAGATTTTATATATATTTATTATAGACCTTTATTTCATAAGAAAAAAGGGGTGTTTTTTGCCAAACTAGGTTTCATTTTTTTTTGTTTAAAATCAGAACTCTAATGGGTCTTTTAAAGAATTATTTACTTAAATAATTGATCAGAATGAAAGAGAGTTGTTCAAAATAATTTTAGTATTTGTAAATTCAGGAAGAAAGAAAATGCCATAATTTTAAAACCTGGAGTCTTTTATACTTTAAAATATAACATTACTGAGGCATAATTATGGTTTATTGAAAGTCCTGCTATGAAACATTCATTACTTTTTAATATGAAATAAATGTGTTTGCCATTTTAAACTGGTTGTTCTTGGAGAGAGCTGCTGACTAACTATGGTGTGATGTCTTTTCTTGCTCATTCACAATTTTGTTAGCCAGTTCTCAGTAATCTGTAGAATTTATTGTGTAACAACACACAGCTTAACAAGTTTATTTTTTCGTCCTTAGTGTGTTCATTTGCATGCCATGTTACCTGCAAAGACAGTGCACCACAAGTCTGTCCTATACCTCCAGAGCAAGCCAAGAGACCTCTTGGAGTAGATGTTCAAAGAGGCATAGGAACAGCCTATAAGGGCTATGTCAAGGTAAGAATCTGGCAGAAAAAGAGGAGGATCAGTAAATCAAATAATCAGAGTTACTGTTCATAGTCAGATACCAGTTCCAATTTAGACATAGACAGTCAGGCAAATCTGGCTGTAAAATAGATTCCAAATTCTTGCAAAATCCAAACTGGTCACTTCTTGAGGAATTCAAAAGTTAGTACAATTTCAGGTAAAATAAATTAGACTAGAAACTTCAGGAGTAAAGCATGGCAAGATCAAGTATAAGACATTGCTTCAAACCCTGATAGGCTAATTTCATTGCTGATGTCTTTTTTTTTTATTGAAAAGTTTTAAAATACAATTTTCCTTTAAGAATCCCCCCTTCCCCCTCCCTCCTCCCCCCCTACCTCCCCCCCTCCCCCCCTCCCCCCCGACTTCCCAGAGCTAAATACAAGGTATATATATAAAAAGCAATCATAAACAATCATATACTAACAACTATAAACTCTAAAATCCATCACTCTCTAGCTTATATATAATAAAACAAGCCTTAATAATATTAAATATGTATAAAAAGAAACTAAGATAGGAAAAAACGAAAAAAAACACGAAAGAAGACTTATTCAAATGCTACATAAAACTTCTTAACCCTATACTTGTTCTGGATAAACTCAATCCATTTTCTCCATTCCATAATATAGCGTTCTTGCGAATGATCTTTCAAATAGGCCGAAATCTTCGCCATCTCTGCCAGGTCGGAAACCTTTAAAGTCCACTCTTCTATGGTCGGCAGTTCCTCTTTCTTCCAATATTGGCCTATCAAAAGTCTTGCCGCCGTAATTAAGTTCAACATCAACTTAGTGTCCACAACTGTAGCGTCTGCAATTATTCCCAACAAAAAAAGTTGCGGACAAAACTTTATCCTCTGTTTAAAAATCTTCTGCATATTCCACCAGACTTTTATCCAAAAAGCCTTAACCTTCTTACATGTCCACCATATGTGAAAATATGTTGCCTCTTCATCACCACACCTCCAACATTTAGGCTGATAATTCGGATACATACTTGCAAGCTTTTTAGGATCTAAATGCCATCTATAAAACATTTTGTAAAAGTTCTCTCTTAGATTTTGAGCTTGAGTAAATTTTACATTCCTCACCCAAATCTTTTCCCACATGTCCATTGTGATAACTTCCTGGATGTTTTGGGCCCATTTTATCATACAATCCTTAACAAGCTCTGGTTCTGAGTCAATCTCTATCAATGCAAGATATATCCGTTTGATATGTGCTGGTCCCTGATTTCTAATTTGCTTTATCAAATTTTCATCAGTCATTGCAAATCCATTTTTCTGGTCTTCTTTCCACCTGGCCCGTAACTGAGTATATTGAAACCAATTTTGAACAACCTTCTCTTCTCGCAAGAGGCTATATGATTTCAAACACCAAACATTTCTTTCCAAACTGAGGATCTCCTTGTACGTAGTCACATCATGTTTGAAGCCAGCATATATATTTTCTATTGCGTGTTTTGGAATTGCCCACAATGGTATCTTGCAACTTAACTTATGTCTATACTTCTTCCAAACTCTCAGCAATGCCTGTCTTAAAATATGCACCCTAAACACGTTGTCTACCTTCTTATCATACAACAAATATGCATGCCAGCCAAACAACAAATCATGGCCCTCAAGATTTAATAACCTCCCTTGCGTCAAGTTAATCCAATCACTTATTCCTACTAATGCAGCAGCTTCATAATATAATTTAAAATTAGGCAATTTAAGTCCACCTCTCTCACGAGTATCCTGCATAATCTTAAGTTTAACTCGTGGTTTTTTCCCTGCCCAAACAAATTTATTGATACCTCGCTGCCATTCCTCCAGATTAGAATCTTTCTTAAGAATCGGTATCATTTGAAATAAAAATAAAAATTTAGGCAGGACATTCATTTTTACTGCTGCAATCCGTCCCAACAAAGACAATTGCAATTTTTCCCAACTCTCCAATTCCTTTTGAATTTTCCCCCATAGTTTTTCATAATTATTTTTATATAGCTTTGTATTAGAGGGCGACAAAATCACCCCCAAATATTTAACCCTTTTAACAATCTCGAATCCAGTTAATCCTTCTAAAAGGGCCTTTTGCGGTGTTGTCATATTTTTGGCCAAAATTTTTGTTTTTCGTACATTAACCTTAAATCCAGAAACCTTCCCATATTGTCTGATGTCTTGATCGTCCTTCCCAAGCGCACTTTACTTTAAGAGGATCCTGTTTCCCAGCATTTCCTTCTCCTCTAACAAGAACCAGTCCCATTACTGCTTATTGATTGTACCTTCAAGATTATTCAGATTTAACTATTATCAAATTTTTATTTTTTTATTTATTTTAATTCCATTTATATCCCGCCCTTCTCCGAAGACTCAGGGTGGCTTACAAGCTTAGCAGTAGCCTTCATTCTATGTATATGCCTATGTATATTAGGGCTTTCACACACACCCCAAGCGGCATTATTACAAAGTCAGCTTAATTGCCCCCAACAATCTGGGTCCTCATTTTACCTACCTCGGAAGGATGGAAGGCTGAGTCAACCTTGAGCCTGGTGGGATGCGAACCTGCACTAATGGCAGGCAGCTGGTATTACTTAAGGAGGCATTAGCCCACTGCTCCACCAAGTCTCTTCAAAATTGTTTTAAAATTGTTATTTTTAAAAAGGTAGGTGTTAACAATTACCAAGTTCAGTGAAGTGTCAGTGACATTTGAAAAAGTAATTATACAGCATAAAATAATGACAACAATCAGCAGCACTTAACTAAACTCAACTGATCTTGAAAAAGTTAAGCAGAGTTGGGCCTAATCAGTACTTTGGACATAAACAGAACTGGGACCTGAAAAATATCCCCAGAGAAAGCAAGGGCAGACATTTGTTCATATAATCATCAGGAATTGAGCTTAACTGTAAAAAGAGAATATCTTTTTACACACACACACACACACACACACACACACACACACACACACAGTACAAAGGTATTTTCACTGCATGTGTTACTTTATATTATAACTGCTTTTTAAAAAATAACATTCCTTTTTTTAATCCCATTTATATCCCGCCCTTCTCCAAAGACTCAGGGCGGCTTACAATCTAAAGCACAAATCAATGTGCTTAGCAATAGCCTTCATTCTATGTATATGCCTGCTTATTAGGGCTTTCGCGCCCCCCCCCCCCAGCGGCATTATTACAAAGTCAGCTTATTGCCCCCAACAGTCTGGGTCCTTTTTAAAGTTCATGTTGAATTTACACCAGCCTGATGGAGAGATTTAGAAAAAACATCATCTATCCATCCATTTCAGGGTGGCCTATAATTAAAAAATAGGATAAGTACAAAAATGAAATAGAAATCGGAATATTCTGAACAGGGGCTCAACCACAACCTTGCCCCCAAAGCCAGGGAGAATAATCAACACTCCAAAAGCTTCCTGAATGACATTAGCATTCAAGCCATCTGAATCTTGGGAGTTGGGGATATAATTCCAAAGTGGTGGTGCTGAAACAGAGAAGGCACGCCTCTTGGATCCTGCTAAATAATGATAATGATAACTTTATTGTCACTTTGAATGTACACCAATCGGCATACATCAAAATGAAATTTCGTTGCATACAGCTCTCAAAAGGTCACCACCTCCGATATATACTTCTTGTTCGTGGCCCGCTCAAATTTCACATTGTCCATTTTAGTCTCTAGGGAGTGAACGATGGCACACAGGACAGATGGAAATGGGGCTCCATGTGGATTAGCCCTCAAATTCGCTTGTATTCTGACAACCTCGCCTTCTTTCCTTTTTCTGATCCTGACTCATCCACCTTTTCCTTAAAGAGGCCTTGCTTCTTTTTGCCCCTGGAGCACGCTGCCGCCGCCACCAACTCATCCAAAAGCCTCTCTCTCTTCCTTTGGGACTGCTGACAGCCTTATCCAGTTCCTTTGCTCCATAAGCTCCAGGTCCTCTCCTCCTCTGCCTCCTCTGGAAACAGCCCTGATTTGCAATACAATCCATCACTGGGCCAGCAGTCAGATCTTGCTGCTGGTAGAACAAATTCAAACAGTGCCAACGACTTTTAACAGTCTCACCAACAGTTCCAAAACAACTAGAAACTCACCATGCCAGCAAAGATTGTCGGTCGTATGTCGTATGTCACCTTAGTTCCACCATGTTGCTCAAACACATTAAAATTTCCTGATAATGTGGCCTATAGCCCTTACTATCCCTCCCAAAACTATTTGCCTTCAAGAGCCAATGCAGCCGCAGCCATTCCAGGCGCCGCCATCTTAGATCTAAATGATGCTACTTAATCAATGGGATCCCAAGTGTATCTGTTGTACCTGATCTCACCAGATGGACAGAAGCAACTGGAAACCAACAGACCAGCCTTATGCCATAAAGTGTTTCATAGATGACAATCATCACGTTTAATTACTTTTGAAAGACAACTGAATAACCAGTTTAGCTTGGAAAGAGCAGGGTCACACAGGCATAATGGTGCATGCCTGTTATTGCCTTTTTTACTGGATTCTGCATCAGCTCTAGCATCAAAGTGGTTTTCAAGGGCAATCCCATGGGTAACTTTGGGTCAGTCTCAGCCCTAGCAAGAAGGCAATGGCAAAACCACTTCTAAAAAGCTCTGCCAAGAAAACTGCACGTTCTTGTCCAGAGTCTTCAAGAATCGAACATGATTGAACAGAAGATATATAGATTGACCAGTCGGGCAGACAGAATATTTATTGAATTTTGATGTGGCTATAACCTGAAGGGAACATTCTTTTACTGTTGATGTGGTAAAATTTCAAATTTGATGGGATGACATATATTGCTAAGCAGAAGATTTGAGTTTTATCCAAAGTTAGATTTATCACATACCGTATATTTGACAACCAGAACAATTTTTTTTTTCAAATTTCTACTTTTAGCAATAAAATTAATCATACTTAAACATTGGGAATATGTAGATAATATAATGGATTGCTTGAGAAAGTATCTGATAAAATCAATTATTTAACAATACAAAGTTGCAAATCGTTTTATCAGGAATGGTGGAATTTTATTGTTTATGCAAGAGATAAGTATTCTTGTGACAGCCTATATCAGACATTATGGGAGAGTTTAAAATATACCATCATCATTAACTTTAAATTTATACTTTTAAAACAGATTTCTTATCAATTGATCCATGGCTTGAAAGAGTTTTGTTTATTTCATTAAGTTGTGGCTTAACATTATTTGCAAATTCAGCTATTGAGAAAATGAGTGTCATGCAATTTAATTTTCTATGGAGAGATGACTCATAACATTCCAAAGATCACTTTGGGTTCCTTAGGGAAACCAGGAATATTTACTGATCAATCGATTGATTGCTTTGTTTGCAGCTATTGTATATCTAAAATGAAGACGTTACAATATTTTAAAAATGTATATATTGTTGCAAATCCGTGGAAGTATTTTTATGAGTTGCCTCAGTGGTAAGATGGTATATTAATATAAATTCAATAAAATAATAAAATGTAATAAATAAAAATGATTCTTTACCCCCTTTTATGGTATGAATAATATAAGTCTATATTTACAGGTTCCAAAGCCAACAGGAGTTAAGAAAGGATGGCAGAGGGTTTATGCAGTTGTCTGTGACTGTAAACTTTTCCTCTATGATGTGCCTGAAGGAAAATCCACTCAACCAGGAGTTGTTGCAAGTCAAGTTATGGATCTCAGGTTTGCAACCTTAAGCCACATTTTTTTGTAAGCTTGATTGCGTCAGAGAAAAATTAGCAAATGAAGAATGACACAATCGTTGAATTTTCTTTGATGTTACATAGCATGCTTTGATATATTGTATGCTTTTTGACAAAAGCATAGGCCACATTTGTACAAGGTATGAGAGAAGAATAGATCTATGTTCTCAGGTGATCTTGATTTTTTTCTGGTAGGAAATAATATCATAAACCTGTACCCAAAATCTCTTTAACTTAGTGATTCAAATTTTACCTATTAATTTGTTAATTTCTTTTCTGGGAAAAGTGGCTAATCTTTGCTTTAGCAAGGATTTTAAATATGTACTGTTGTTTTCTTTCCAGAGATGAAGAGTTTTGTGTGAGTTCTGTCCTAGCATCGGATGTTATACATGCAACCCGTAAAGATGTTCCTTGTATATTCAGGGTATGATCGTTTGATTAATTTGTACAAATACAATACATGTTTTACTTAGCTATGATTGATAAAAAATAACATTTCACAGAATTATCCAATCTAGGCAAAAGGAAACTGTTAGGTTTCCATAGCTACCGTGTTTTCCCGAAAATAACACCTATCACAAAAATAAGCCCTAGCTTGATTTTAGGCACCCCGCACCCGCTTACCTTAGGATTGCCGCAGCCAGGCCTCCCACGCTCTGACACCTGTCATGCCACTGCCCGAGTTCTGCAGCCGCTTGCAGCTACAAGCTACATGATGCATTTCACTGCTGCCGCCAGTCACAGCAAGGCTTATCGCACTGATCACGCTGCTGCCACTGCTCGCAGCTGGAGCCCATGAGGCTCATTGTGTCAATTGCGCCGCTGCTGCCGCTCACAGTTAAACGCTACAAAATGCCATGTGGCATCATCGCACCGATTGTGAGCAGGTGTGATCGGCGCGATGAGTCTCCTGCCACAACCAGCAGCAGCAGCACGATCGTTACAGCTGCAAAAGAACTTGGGCAGCAGTGCAAGAGATGTTGGAGAGTGGGAGGCCTGGCTGTGGTGATCCTACGTAAGCGGGTAAGACATCCCCTGAAAATAAGACCTGGTGTCCCTTTTGTAGGCAAAAAAAATATAAGACCTGGTCTTATTTTCAGGGAAACATGGTTCTCTGTCAAAGGTTGATTGTGGATTTACAGTCTTTTTATAATAATTTAGTCACAGAAATAGATTTTATTCTATTCTAATTGTTTTTTAATTTTCTTTTAGAATCTATCTAGACAGTTGATAAGCCAGTGGTGAAACATGTTCAGCTACTTTATGCATTTATGATACGTGTATTTGTGTGTGTGTGTGTGTGTGTGTGTGTGTGTGTGTGTGTGTGTGTATCGCAGCTTGGTATCTTTTACTTCTCTCTTGTGAAGAGGTTGTCTGATGAATCAAGAAGGTGAAATATTTATTTTGGAGATAGCTTACATAATAAAGTTTTGGTTTTGTTATCTGGCTTGTAGGTCCTATTTTATTTTTAAAAAATTTAGGTAAATTCCAGGTTATCAAAGTGTCTCAGGATGATAATTTCATTGCCACATTACCTTACAACTGCCATGCATCCAAGTATAAGGAAGGCTTTATTACACATAATACATATACCAATGAACTAGGAGCATCCATATATGGAAATATTTTAGGGGCAAGAATTCAATCTAAAGTTAAAATAAATAGCAAAATAATTTGTATAGTGTTGAAGAAAGTGAAGTAATAGAAAGTATTATGCTTGAGTTAACATTACAGCGTATACTAGCAACCAGATTCTGCTCATTATGAACAGAGTATGTTTTGGACAGAACCATGTGTTCTGTGCAACACATACTCTATTCATAAGTAATTAAATTTTACTTAAGTCAATTCTAGGAATCTGGAACCTTCATGTTTTTTTTTACTATCATTGAGCTTCCACATTTTAATTTTTAAGGCGGAATTGAATTATACCTGCAAGAATAGATATCACTATTGTAGATATACATTGGCCAGATTTCAGACAAGTTTTATATCCTTGGTGGTTTGTGAGCTTGATTGATTTCTTGCAGACATTTCATTACCAAGCTAGGTAACATCATCAGTGCTAGTAGCGAGTAGGGTTTACTCTCATTTTATATTCTGATGGCTTGCCCTGTAACTATGCCTCCTCTATTGAGTTTTATAAACATATTCACAGGTTTGGACTATTTAAAAACATTTCTTAAATCTACTTATTGTTTGTTGGCCCATTTCTACTAAAAATGAGACTCACAATGAGTTGTACCCATTTATAAGCAACCTGGTAAATTGCAAAATGAGTGCAAAAGCTCTTGTTTTGAGTGCCAGCAAATCTTACTAATGCTTAGGGAGGAAGCTATGAGGGAGTCATTTGTACAGGCAATGAAACAAATCAAATGTATATACATTGCTCACTGAATTAGAATAAAGAAGGTTGAGTTTGCCAAAGGACTGGAAGTTCTAACTTAATCAGAATGAATTAGAAAGGAACTTAATTGGAAAGAAAGTAAGTATCCAAAGCTTGCTTAACTCTTTGCCTGCATGAATTTTATGCACAATGTTTTTGAGAGGGCTCTGTGAGATGAGAGATGAAAATGAAGCAAGAATTTCTGATTAATCACATGAGTAAAGACAATATGTGATTGTCACCGTATCACTGTTTGTAGCAATATTTCTGGCATACTCTACAAAAGAGGTCCCCAACCTTTGGGGCACCACTGACCGGTTCCATGGAGAGAGGTTTTTCAGCGGATCAGAGGGTGCGTGGTTTTGTGTGCTGCCTGCATCCCGTGGATGGGGCTTTGCTGGCCGGTTGCTGGCATGCCGTGGCCTGGGGCTGGTCCATGGACCGGGGGCTGGGGACTCCTGCTCTACAAAACAAGAGTAAATGAGGTTTGCCAGCATTGTAAATTTGTATTGGTAATGAATTAAATATAAACTAGAAATGAATTCATTGAAATTAAATTCAGACAGAATGTGGTGTCTTGCATGCTGTTTCAAGTCCCATTGTTCCCAACCAGCTTGCCTAATGCAAAGGATTGGAAGATATATCATCTAATTGCCCTCCCCAAAGAACATGAACTTTACAATCTCTCTTCTGATTCACAGTCTTAGGCCTAAAATCAGGGATAAGAATGAAGATGATTTGCTATACTTCCAAGTTGGTTGAGGTTGGGGAAAACAGTGAAGGTAAATCAAATCCCTCCTATGCCAATATCTGCACAGTAGATGGTTTCTAAGAAATCAGAGTGTCATTATCTCTTCTCTCTTTGGTCACTTTATTTATTCATGCTGCCTACAGAAGGCTCAGTCTGGAGCAGGCCATTTTGAAAAACACTTTGTCTGAATCTAGCCTACATTTGCATTTTGTCACCTTGCTTTAGTTGAGGCATTTAATTTAATGCAATTATTTTCCTTTTCCATCTTCTTGTTCTCAAGGTGACGGCTTCTCTCTTAGGCTCTCCTTCAAAGACCTGCTCTCTGCTGATCCTAACAGAAAATGAGAATGAGAAGCGAAAATGGGTTGGAATTCTAGAGGGACTGCAATCTATTCTGCACAAAAATAAACTCAGAAATCAAGTTATACATATTCCACAGGAAGCCTATGACAGTGCACTGCCTTTCATTAAAACCTGCCTAGCTGCTACTATTATAGGTATGTTGGAATATAACAAGACACTTTGGATGTGTAACATTACATCTGTAATTGAGACTGATACATTGCCATCTTTAAATATATTATTTCTTATTTTTATCTCCTGACAGGAAAAATTAGTTGCATAAAATTGAGTGATTGACTTATAAAACGAATTGGTATATATTTATCACTGCTTAAAGTAGATGTCAGCAATGCTTAGATGCATTGACTCAGTTTTGGTCCAATTGCTTATTGTGCTAACATAAAATTGTTAAGTACATTAAGAACTTTTATATTTCGCTTTTTATTTGAAGTCATCATTTGTTTGCCTGCCTGTTACTTCCTTGCTTCTGTCTTATGGACAGTTGCCAACTGCAAGTACCAAACTGATTATATTAGCATCATATGTTACAACAATGTTAGACTAATAAAAGAGCAGAATATCAACAATAGTTTGAAATGGTAAAGCATACTGCTACCCAACTATTTAAAAATATCTCACTTTCCTTAAATCTTCTGGAATAGAACTATTTTTCCTCATTTTGGGAGATGGGATGAGATGGATGGGATTAACCCAGTACTACAGTCTTGATTATGAAGATTGATCATGAGAGCAACATTTACTGAAAAATCTTCCCCTTCATCTCTAACAATTTAAGCTCCAAAATAGAAAAGTCTTGGAGCATAGTCTCCTCCAGAGTTCTCTTTTAAATAATCTGAGGCCCATACCATATAGTTTGCATTGCTATACCTAGTTTTCTATGAGCAAGCTTTACTACATTCTGTGGACTTTTCATTTGGTTAGACATGGATTGAATTACATTATTATTGAGGTCTGTTATTTGATACTGCAAAACAGTATCCAATACAGTTCTTTTAGCATATGTTTCTTCTAGCATATTCAGTTTCTCAAATGGACGCTTTCTGTTAAAGAGTGGAAACCAGGGTTAGAATGAATATTTATATTAATAATTATTTTTCTTACCTTGTTACCATTAGATCGAGATAGAATAGCAATTGGTTCAGATGAAGCACTCTATGTCATAGAAGTCACCCGTGATGGTAAGTAAATTTTTGATTGCATTTAGCAATTACATGCTGAGGGATGAGCTCTATCAGTTAATTCTTGATTATTTGCAGTATTCCCTTATATAGAATTTGCTTCTCTGACAAAAGTTCAAAACTCAGAATATTGGCTTATTTAATGAACTGTTTAATGGTCATTTTTATGGGACATTTTGGCTTGCACAGCTCTTACCTTTTACAAAAGGCAGTTGTTCATTTGACATCAAATGCATATTCATAAAGGCTAATCTGGTTTTGTTCTCTCCTAATCCATAATTAACAAACTACTTTTGTACCTTGCTTGGAAAAAAAGAACCAGGCCACTAGGCTGCATCTTTGGGTGATTTGTCTTTTGACATAATAATATTCATCGCAGAAATACCCTTTGGGATACTATGGGAGTTTTAAATAATCTAGAATGAGTAGTTATTCAAATTTAGTCTTTTATATGTATACATATAATCATACATTCTTTTCTTCCTTTCTTGACCACACCCCCCTCCATCCCATTCTACTTTCCATAAGCTCAGCTGCAGAAAAAAACCACACAATTTTAGACAGTGCTTTTTTTGTAAAAGAAAAAGGTGCCGGAACTCACACATGTCATACAACCCGCCTTGCCTAACCTACAAGGTTCCATCCAAAAAAGGTGCCGGAACTCCGTTCTGAGCGTTCTATGAGAAAAAAAGCCCTGATTTTAGACCATTGCCACAAAGTGGCACCAGAACCGATGATTATAAAATAACTTTGCTGAGATAGTTTGGTGATACAGAAAGAATGAATGGGAATTGAATTGCAAACAATTATATGAAGAGAAAGTGAATGGGATGAAGGAAAAGGAAAAAAAACCAAAGAGGTTACAATAAGAGGAAATGGATGAGATCCTGAAAAAGCGGTTACAAGCTTAAAAATCAGGAATGTACTGATAAAAGCAAGGATAGAAGCAACTTTAAGAAACTGAAAGATAAGTACATGGACATAAAATCCATACATGAACTTCAACTACTATGCTGGCTGGGGAATTCTAGAACCTGAAGTCTGCATATTTTAAAGTTGCTGATTACACACACACACACACACACACACACACAGAGAGAGAGAGAGAGAGAGAGAGAGAGAGAGAGAGAGAGAGACATATTGGCCACCCATCTTACCACAGGTAATGTTGAGAAACACTGGTTTACGTTGTTAGAAAGATGTGGAGATATACAATAAATTATGTTTGCATAAAATATATGTATATATATTTCCTACCCATTTTCTTATTTCATGACTTTACTTATTTATTTTGCTATTATTCCTCCTCTTCACTTGCATGTTAGTTTTGGAAATCAACTGGAAGAGAGTGTAGATAGAACAAAATTAAGATGATAAATAGCTTTTTTGCTCCAAATGTTTTTGCTTTTCAAAAGTGTGTGATTTTTGGCAAGTTGGGCTAATCTGGTCTGGATTTGATTATTTATTTATTCAATTTATATACCGCCCTTCTCCCGTAGGACTCAGGGCGGTTCACAAGGTTTTTTTAAAAAACAGATACAACAATTACAAAACTTAAAATCAATTAAAAGGATTATATAAACCTTGCAATAAAACCCCAGTTAAAAACAGTTAAAATCCCAATTAATATGCTCAGACCAGGCCAGAGAGCTCAAAGAGCCAGGTCTTCAGGTCCCGGCGGAATGAGCGGAGGTCAGGGGCAGTCATAAGCTCCACAGGCAGCTGATTCCAAAGGGCAGGCACACCCACAGAGAAGGCCCTTCCCCTGGGTATTGTCCGCCGGCAGTCTTTTACCGGCGGTATCCTGAGAAGACTCTCCCTGTGGGAGCGCACAGGACGAAGGGAGCTTGATGCCGGCAGCAGGTGTTCCCTCAGATTAGGAGTTGTGGGAGCAAAATCAACTCTGTTTTATCTGGAAAGTAGGATAGTGTGCACACTAACTAAAGCTCAAAAAGGAAAAGTAAGAAAGCTAGTCATTTGAGCAAGCATTCCCAAACTATAAAAACTCTCTCCATCAAGTTGAACTTGGCTCGTTTTGACTATATGGATATGCTAATTGTTTTTTCCCCACTTGGCAACAGTAAAGAAATAGTTTGTTATTGCCCTTTTCAGCTTCTCAAACTAGCCTAAAGCTGGGTTTCTGATGTGGTCTCCCATCCCTCATTAGTTTTTGGTTTTGGGGGGTTTTTTTGGTTTTTGGTTGTTGTTGGTTTTTGGTTTTTGTTTTTTTTTTGTAATCTGGCAAACTAATTAGTACAAAATCATCCGGAACAGAGTACCATAGATTCCGGCGTATAAGACTACTTTTTAACCCATGAAAATCTTCTCAAAAGTCAGGGGTCGTCTTATACGCCTGGTGCTGAAACTTTAGGGACAGGGCTGGCTGGAAAACCTGGAGCGGATCTTCCATTTAGTCTGCACAGGGAAAGCGGGACCAATTGGAGTAGAAGCTGCAGTCTGTGATTTTTTACAGGCTGGGGTCTGGGCTTTTTTCCTTCTAAAGTTGAAGAGCAGCTGTAGGCAGGTGGGGAATGCAAGAGCAACTTGAAAGGCAGGTGGGGAATGTGTAGCAGAGCAGCAGCTTAGCTCTAAGGACACATTTGACTCAGGAACTGGGTGGGCTGGCTGGAAAACCTGGAGCGGATCTCCCATTTGGTCTTTTTTTTTAATCCCATTTATATCCCACCCTTCTCCGAAGACTCAGGGCGGCTTACAATTTAAAGCACAAATCAATGTGCTTAGCAATAGCCTTCATTCTATGTATATGCCTGCCTATTAGAGCTTTCACCCCCCCCCCCCCACAAGCAGCATTATTACAAAGTCAGCTTATTGCTCCCAACAATCTGAGTCCTCATTTTACCTACCTCGGAATGATGGAAGGCTGACTCAACCTTGAGCCTGGTGGGATGAGAACCTGCACTAATTGCAGGCAGCTGGGGTTACTTAAGGCTCTGTGCAGGGAAAGCTTTAGAGTGAATTAGGAAAAGTGAAAAAGTGAATTAGGGAAATAGGAAAAGGGTTGCTGGAATTGGGTATGTGTAGTTTAACGAAGAGAAGGGTGAGGGGTGTCACGATAGCAGTGATCCAATATCTCAGGGGCTGCCACAAAGAAGAGGGAGCCAAGCTATTCTCCAAAGCACCTGAAAGCAGGACAAGAAGCAATGGATGGAAACTAGTCAAGGACAGAAGCAACCTAGAACTAAGGAGAAACTTCCTGACAGTTAGAACAATTAACCAGTGGAACAACCTGCCTCCAGAGGTGGTGAATGCTCAACACTGGAGGCTTTTAAGAAGAGACTGGACAGCCATTTGTCTGAAATGGTATAGGGTTTCCTGCCTTAGCAGGGGGTTGGACGAGATGACCTCCAAGGTCCCTTCCAACTTATTATTATTATTATTATTATTATTATTATTATTATTATTATTATTATTATTAAGTTTAATCCACTTGCACTGTTTTATGTTTACATGTTTGATGACAAACAGCCTTATATTTATAAGTGACAGTTTTCCTACTAAGTACCTGCATGTCATAAGCAGTTGAATTAAAATTACCATATTAAAATCAAATCTGATGTTTTTTAATTTTTATTTGGTGTGCGTTGGAAGAGGGGTAGTCTTATACGGTGAGTATAGCCCAAACCCTATAATTTAACAGGAAATGTAGGGGGTCGTCTTATACGCCCAGTCGTCTTATACGCCGGAAAATACGGTACATCTCCATTTCCTGTTATTCTGTCTGCTAATCAAAACATGTTTGTCATGTCATGAAACCTATTTTATTAGCATTTGGGCACTTTCCTCTGTATTAAAGGAGGCAAGAAATAGAGAATTGGAAAAGAATTCATATATATTTGTGATGTACAGCTCTAAATCCTCAATCCAGGCAGATTCACAGTAATATTAATTTGCAAGACAGAATGTGAAAGTAAATAGGAAATATTATTCATTTTTTTTCTAAACCAAAAGAATGTTGGAAAAGAATTGTGTCAGTTGCTTCATTCTTAAACCCCTTTTCTCCTTCCTGTTAGTCACCTGAGTGAAGCTATTATTGAGGGGTTAGAAAAAATTCCAGAAGCTGTGTTTTGCAGGCTTTCTCTACCTTGTTTGTATTAAAACCACTCGCCTAATAGCAGATTTCTTCTTTGGCCTTCTGGGGATATTTTCTTGGATACTCTGGAGGTTTTTTTAATGCATGTCCAAGCACTACAGTGCAGAAATCCTTATAGTGTGTCATCCAGTTTCACGTACCTCAGAAGCTAATACTACAGAATAATTATGACATTCGGAAGGACTTCAAATATTAAGGTTTGCTACTCTATAACTTGGATGCAATATATTTGGATAATTGAAATAATTCTAACCTTCAGCTTTTTTTCTTTTTATTCTTTGTTATCAAAAATTGATTTCTGATTTTCAGAGCAATATTTCTGTTCCTATGCTTGTATTTATTATGCTAAATGTGGGGAGGGGAAACTTCTATGATTTGTTAACTGATTTCTAGAGAAGGGGCTCTCTTGAGCTTTCAGGCCAGAAGCAGATATGAAAATCTATTTTTCTTGAGTCTTTTGGTCCATTACATTCTGCAAGTATGTGTGGTTTTCATATAGCCACTCTTAACAATTATGTATGGTATAGGTTTCATATCAAGGCTATACCTAGGCACATTTTGCACAATGCCAAAAGAAGTAATGCTGTAATTCTTTGAATCACAATTTCTAGAGAATTATTGATAGTTAAATATAAATTATATCATGTTTTCTCTATACCAAAGAAAAGTAGATTATTCAAATAGGCATGCTTTACATTTTCCATGCTTTTGTATTGTAATATCTTTTTACAGAACTACCTTTGAAGACAATTCAGTTATATTTTAGCTAATATAACTGCCAGACTTTTGACAGTGTATTTAAAAAATACTTATCCTAAGGTACCTGCAGCTGAAGCCATTTGGTTTCTGAGCCTAATTCAAAGGGGTTTTACTTGACTTTTCAGTGTTTAAGTACCTGGCTACCCATGCATAACCCCAGCTATTGGCACTCAGAATCTTCTGATTCTACAGGGAAATTAAGCTTTCTAATAAAGAGGGCCTTTTCAGTAGAATTTTTCACATTCTGGAACCTTCTCCACAACAGAGAAGGATCAAAAGACAGAAAAATATGTACAGGGCATATCTTAAGAGCTACCTTTTTCTGAACATTCACAATTACTCCTCATATTTTTGTTTGTCTATGTGCATTTTACTTTTGATTTTATTTGTACTGTTTTGAAATTCTGTATGAATAATAATTGTTACCTTTTCCTCTCCTGGGCACTGCGAAGGTGGCTTTTGATAAAATGATTGGGAAATTAGAATTTCTGTCATTGATCTTTTCAGGATAAACTTGCAGCTCTACATGTGTTTAAAATGAAGCATTTTGCTCTTGCCATGGAGTGTGCCTTTGTTATTTATTTATTGCTGTTTTGATGCAAGTTTTAAAAATTCATAATGAGATTTGAGTTGGTGAAACTATGTTTTTCTTACGGTGAAAGATTACATATATCTTAAACAATTACATTGTTAACATATTATGGCTCAACACATATATACTCTCTTACGTGTATGTGTTATTTTCAACAGTGATTGTTCGAGCTGCCGATTGCAAGAAGGTCTGCCAGATTGAGCTTTTTCCCAAAGAGAAAATAATTATTCTTATTTGCGGTCGGAATCGTCATGTTCACTTGTATCCTTGGTCTTCCCTGGATGGATCTGAAAGCAGCTTTGATGTCAAACTTCCTGAAACAAAAGGCTGCCAGTTCATTACAACTGGAATGCTGAAGAAGAGCTCCTTACCGAGTTTATTTGTGGCAGTTAAGCGACAGATTCTCTGCTATGAGATTTACAGAACTAAACCTTTCCATAAAAAGTTCAGTGAAATCCAAGCTCCTGGCCATGTGCAATGGATGGCTGTATTCAAAGACAGGCTTTGTGTTGGCTACCCATCCGGTTTCTCTCTATTGAACATCCAAGGAGATGGACAGTCTGTAAGCCTGATAAATTCCACTGATTCTTCACTTGCATTCCTCTCGCAACAGTCATTTGATACCCTTTGTGCTGTGGAGCTCAGCAATGAGGAATACCTACTTTGCTTCACCCTGTTGGGAGTATACGTTGATGCTCAAGGTCGAAGATCACGCATGCAGGAACTAATGTGGCCCGCGACTCCAGTTGCGTGTAGTATGTACATGTTTTTCTGTTTCTGTATCTTTGATTGCTTCACTTCAGTTTGTGAACAGCTGATAGGCACAATAGCTGATTTGACTCAGCATTCTGCCTAATGTACACGCTCTCTACACTTGCTTTCAAATTTTGCAAAAGAAACTATTTAACAATTATGGAAATAGTGTACTGGATTGATTGAACCATTTTTCTTGTTGCCTTCAACTAGTATAAGGCGTGCTTTGCTCTATGGTCTATGTATTGCTTAGTGTGGCTTATGAGCCTAGTCTTAGTGTGAAATCAGTCCAGGTCCTAAGAAAAGGCAGGTTCCTCCTACAACTTTACTTTTAGTAATATAGACAGAAAGTTACCTTACTTTTATTACTCATTGTACTATATGAATTTGTGATCCTGGTGTGGTTGGTGCAAAGAAGTTCCCTCTTCCCTAACAGTCTTTTTTTTGTGTGGTAGGGAAGGGGTTTTGCTGATCTTAAATGCTACTCTGTGGTTCGTCTGCTGATGCTTGATGGCATCTGGGGTTGCTTTTAACTCTCTTTTGTTATTTTGCTTGCCCTCTGTCAAAATTGGAGATAATATTAATCATGCCTGCAAATACTTGAATACTCGAATTAAAATGACTGCCTTTCATCTCGGCCAGAATATATGAATATATGAATTCAAGAGATTGCAAGAGATTTCCTTAAAGATATGTATGAAATCTACTTTTACAAAATAAGGGAAAGGTGATTTGATATGACGTTCAAAAGGAATTGCCATCCTTTTATTAAACTGAAAGGCTCTTGGTGGTAAACTGAAATCCAACCACTGAATGGGAAATGTTTCAGTCAAAATTGCTATCTAGGGGTGGTTCTGTATTTAGAGCAGGTTTTCCTCTTGAGTATCAGATAGAAGTATGAGATAATTGTATGGCCAAGGGAGCTGCTTTTTTTTAATGAGTATAACTAGTTGCCCAGAGTTCGTTGAATATCAGGCAGAAGTTTATAATGTAAAACCTTTTGAAAACATAGTAAGTAAACACCATTATTCATTAGACCTATTTGTCCCCCGTTATGTATTCAAAATGAATGTTTGAATGTGAATGTTTGAATATTTGATTAAACATGAAGTTAGGATATAAATTAAGTAATTATGTAAAGGTAACATTGGGACAGAATTTTGGCTTTATCTGTCTCTTTCAAAAGTGCCCACCTGCAGTCAAAAGTGGAATAGTTCCAGCAAGGACTTTCCATGCTCATGAAAATTTTGCATAAGATGCCACTCTCCAATATTAATCAGCTTGAGAAACAGCAACTGAACAAGTTGTTCGGTTTTATCTCAAATATATGGAGCCATAAGAGATTTTGTTTTTTCTCTCCAGGTTGTAATCCATCCTATTTAACCGTGTACAGTGAATATGGGGTTGATGTTTTTGATGTTAACGATATGGAATGGGTTCAAACTATCGGTTTAAGAAAGGTTAGTATCTTGAGTGTAGAGTAAAATATGCTTTATAATTTTCTGAAAACTTCATTGCATTCTACTGAAGGCCTGTTCTAAAAAGCTTCTCTCACTTTGCCTTGATAACAGATTCGACCTTTAAATGTTAATGGCACATTGAATCTCCTTAGCTGTGAACCTCCTCGGCTAATTTATTTCAAGAACAAGTTTTCAGGTTGGTAGACGGGTGGAGAGGGGCATATGCCCAGTGAGTTTGGGGAGTCTCATTTTAATTTAGTATATTGTATATTTATATTTTAATTCTTTTTTAATTTTTGTATTCTGTACTTTTATATGTGCCCTGTTCACCGCCCTGAGTCCTTCGGGAGAAGGGCGGTATACAAATATAATAAATGATAAATGATATTTTAGTTTTTATTGTGACTTGAACATCATATGACAAGGAAAAGACTTAAAGTGGCTTTTATTTCAATAGGCAGTAGGATTTTACTCATTTTTTTAGTGCTTCAGTGAGGCATCAATTGAGGTTTTGTAACAAACACTAATTTATTTGACTTGTATTTAATTGTACAATTTATTTTAATAATATATATTTGTATTGACAATTAGCTAAAAGGAGTTGGTTGAATGGGGAGATCTTCCTCATGCATAACCAAATAAGGGTCAGTTAGACTAGTATTGTCGTGATTGATGGCATATGATGGAGACACTTCCCAGCCCTACCTGAAGGTATCAGAAACTGAGGAGTAGAAACTTTTGTGTTAAAAGACTGAATTAAGTCCCTTATTCGCACAGGCCTTTATATAAAACATTACTGAAACTGAAGTATGCACATCTTGCAGTCAAGTGACAGTTCTAGAAAGCAATCTGTGATTTATGTGTAAATGGGGCTTTGCAGAGATAGAGATGAAAATCGGGGGAGCAGCCTGTAGGAGATTGTATCTGGCTATGTAATTGCGTTTTATATTTTACAGGAGGAGCTGCTCTTAGTGTGCCAGAAACATCTGACAACAGCAAAAAGCAAATGCTTCGTACGAGAAGCAAAAGACGATTCGTCTTTAAAGTTCCTGAGGAAGAAAGATTACAACAAAGACGGTAAGGCTTGGGTATTTTTCTCATAACCTGGGTGGAAAAGGAATCTTTCCCATGCTGGAAAAATCACTATTTGATGCCCTTTATTGATTCAGAGAGATGCTCCGAGACCCTGAGCTCAGATCCAGGATGATTTCCAACCCCACCAATTTCAACCATGTGGCTCATATGGGACCAGGAGATGGAATGCAAGTGCTCATGGATCTGCCATTGGTAAACAAAACAAAACGAAACAAAAAATGTTCCTAGGGAAAGCCTTCGCTCAGCTGAGTTGCCAAAGGACAAGTTAGTTGGCAGGAGTTTTGGAGTCAAAACAGGGATACTGTTTGTTTTCTAAGGGGTAATTGAAAGCACTAAGCAAGCCTAAGGTGGTTCCTATAAAGAATTTAGAGGTTGGCTGTAATGCAATCTCTTACACTTGGTTGTGTTAGTGATTTGGGTTGTTTATCAGCTGCTTGTGTTTTAATTTTTTTTAATCTTTGTTCCTTTTAATTTAATGCTTTTAATTTATCTTAATAGTCTGCTACCCAGAGTCACACATCGAAATGGGCAGCCTTATAGAAGTAGTCCTCGACTTACAGCCATTTGTTTAGTGACCGCTCAGAGTTACTAAGACACTGAAAAAAGTGATTTATGGCCATTTTTCACATCACTATTGCTGTATCCCAGTGGTCATGTGAACAAATTTCAGGCACTTGGCAACTGACATATATTTATGAAGTTGCATTATCCTGGGATCATATGATCACCATTTGTAACCTTCCCAGTCATCTTCTGACAAGCAAATTCAGTGGGGGGAAGCTGGATTTCATTAACAACTGCCTTGCTTAGCAATGGAAATTTTGGGCTTAATTGTGGTCATATGCTGAGGACTACCTGTGCATTGAGTAAATAAATACTCCTTTCACAATAATTTGTTAGCTATTTCAATCCAAAATCTCTTCTACTATTGACATATTTTCCAACGCTCCTATGATCACAGGCAAGACAATAATCAGAAAAATACAAAGGAATCCCATTAGTTAATAGGTCTGACTGAAGGAAGAGGAATTAACTGGGAAGGGAGAATGCAAACCCAACCCTCGGCCATCATTCTGGGGTGGGTATATGGAAATGATGTCTTAATAGCCCCGTGACATTGTTTTGAGAGCTGTTACCAGGAACTCACAAGGACATGGGAAATGAAGTAAATGGTCAGGCATCTGATAGTGTTTCTGAATAACTCTTCTTTCCTCCTTCCTTTTCTTGTTTCTTTTGTCTAAAATAACAGAACGAATTTCCTTCCCCTTCATCTTCCCGACATTCTGCTCTGATATCATCTCCAACAGGCTTTGAGCACGTCTATCACATGAGCCCTATCTCTGCTGATCTCTTTCTCCAGAGTGACCATTTCTCCTCAATGCTTTCCTCCTCTTCCTGCCCCTCCTCTGCTTCTATAGCAAGGGTAGGAGCAGCTCTTTAGGAACTGAAGTGGATGAGAGTGTGCATTAGACCTCTCAGCTGGCTAACCTCTGCGTGAAGAAGCTTGTGCTTTCCTGCCCTGAGTTCTGCAGTTAAAACAGCAGGTTGCCACTGCAAATCTAAATCCCGTCTTCTCTAATAGGCTAATAATCTAGGATAAGAGAGTAACCATCCTTCCAGTAGCAGGAGGCAAACTGAAAGCTTATTGGATAATACTCAATATTTGTCTCATTGCAACCAAACTGCCAGCATTTACTATCGTAGCTGCCAAATGCAGCAAAAGAAAAAGGCAAATCATGTTCCCATTTTATAATTTGGAAAGCCTAGAGGCATAATTTGCAATCAAATTCTGTTCCTTATGCTGTATAATATCAGACTGTAATAGTACACTTGCAAAATCAATAAGACTCCTTAATTAATAGAATATTACCAAATCCAAAATAAGGCAATAAGTTATATCTTTGGCTATGCATTAGCCTTTAAGGAGGAAATAAAGCTATAAAGCAAAAGATAATTTGATGTGGCTCATTCAGACAGACTTATTTTTCTAATAACTTTTATAAAATGTCTCCAGCTACCGGAAAGAACTGAGACTTAAATACTGACCTTTTTACTTGCTTTTTGGGGTGGAATGGCTATATCCCCTCACTGATTCTTTGAGCAACATGTTTTGCTTTGTATGATTCTCAGTAGTCAAGATGAAACAGATTTGTTTAAAAAAAAAGAGCTTCTTATGCTGATTTCCGGTTTTAAATATTTTAAAAGGCTCTGTATTTAAAAAAGGAAGTTGAAAATATCTCATCTAATTGAGCTTGGTTACATTTCTGCTACAGACTGGTTTACCTTCTTCGCAAGATGAAAAGGTTTGTCCTCCAACAAGCAACATTTCACGCCAAGCACCTCACAGAAATAAAAGCTACATTTCATGGCCATCTTCAAGTAAGAGTTGAAGTAGATCTCTTTAAAAGCTATAAGCTTCATAAGCTTCTCCTAGGGGAGATTCTCAAATACTTTTGCTTTGCAGGTGGCAGCGACCAGGGAGCAACCGTCCCCTTGCGAAGTATGTCTGATCCAGATCAGGAGTTTGACAAAGAGGTGAGATCAGTCTCTATATCTTTACAGGTTTTCAAATGTTGAGGTGAATTTAGAAAAAAATGATTGATATGCTAAAGGGTACTGACTTCTAATATTTTTACAAATTACATTTTTATATCTGAATGTATGTGTATATAATCTAAATCTGTGATATTATATAAAATCATTCAGCAGTGAATGAAGGCAAATATACGTGTCCCAGGATAATGTCACAGGATCCAATCTGGGTCGGTTACCAGGACTCACAGGTTTTGTCTTCCGAGCCTTCGGACTCATGCTTGGAGCCCATCCTCAGGGAACTTCTCTCTAGCAGAGTGTGTGTGTACCGGTCACCAACCAAGATTGGATCCTGCATCATGCAACAGTGTCTGTCTGAAGAGTTTGAAAATCCAATAATGGCATATTTCAATCAATCAGAATAGAGCTGGAAGGGACCTTGGAGGTCTTCTAGTCCAGCCCCTGCTCAAGCAGGAGATCTTATACCATTTCAGACAAGTGGCTGTCCAGTCTTTTCTTAAAAACCTCCAGTGATGAGGCACCCACGACATCTGAAGGCAACCAGTTCCACTGCTTAATTGTCCTCACTGTTAAGAAGTTTCTCCTTAGTTCCAGGTTGCTTCTCTCCTTGATTAATTTCTATCCATTGTTTCTTGTCTTGCCTTCCGGGGCTTTGGAAAATAAATTGACCCCCTCCTCCTTCTGGCAGCCTCTCAAATACTGGAATACTGCTATCATGCCCCCCCCCCCTAGTACTTCTTTTCTCCAGGCTGCCCATTCCCAAATCCTGCAACTGTTCTTCATATGTTTTAGTCTCCAGGCCTTTAACCATCTTAGTTGCGCTTCTTTGCACTTTTTTTTGCACTTTTTTTTTACATTTCTCAGTAGACAAGCCTTCTAGTGGAGCCCAGATCACAATGACTTCATGGACATTTATGTTCTTTTCTTGGCATCAGTATAAGTGGCTTCCATTGCCTTTGAGGAGAACCCCCCCCCTTTTGGGGGGGGATACTTCCCAGTCTAGCCTACAACTTTAGAATTCCTTGGAAGAGTCCCATTAAGTACTAACCCAACCAATCTTGCTTAGCTTCCAAATCCAGTCAAGAGCTACCAGGTGCTGTCAGCTCCTGGGTGTATACCAAACATTTTCAAGCCAGTGTCTACATAACCAACATGCCAAATTGTAGAATGTAGTGTTGTCCAGAAATCCAATCGAAATCCTAAATTCTCTGCAAATATGTGCTTGGAACACTTCTCAAAATTAACATTTTTCCTTCGGGAGAATAAGAAATGATTAATAAGTTTTTAAAGGACAAAGGTAGCTTTGATTTTTTTTAATCTTAGACCCATCCTAGTTAATGGTTTAATGTTGCATTACCATTAATAACTTCACTGGATGTTGGAGAAATTTTCAATTGCAATCAGCTGTAGCTTTGAGTTTTAATGAATTTAATCTTTAGGAAACTATTAGAGGGGGAAAACACATAGGGTTATCAGTGCTGGTAACATAGATGTGTGTGTGGATAAGAATATCAACCTTGCTGTCAAGCAAAATCAAGCTTTTAATAGTGAGTGCTACACCAAGTGCACTAATCGAACAGGTGGTAGGGAAATAGGGGAACTCAGGCACTGTGAAGGTTATGTAGAAAGTAAACAGAGGGTCAGCCATAAAGGACTCAAATGTCTATACACCAACACACAGAGTATGAGCAATAAACAGAGTGAATTAGAAATTCAGGTAAATGAGGACAGATTTAATATTGTTGCCATTACAGAAACTTGAATGAAACCCACAAATGGAACAAACAGCTAGAGAGATTTGGTGAAGGTGCTCTCTCAATAAGAAATAACTACATCTCTACAGAAATAGAGCACAACAATGATGAAAACTGTCTTGAATGCATTTGGGCCACTATAAAGGGGGGGGAATGACATTGCCATAGGTGTATACTATAGTCCACCTAACCAAACAGGAAATAGATGAACTGTTTGCTAGCAGTTAATTAAGGTATGTAGGAAGCACATCACAATAGTAATAGGGGACTTTAATTACCCTGACATCAACTGGGAGATAAACTCTGCACCAAGAGGAAGATCAAAGAGATTCCTGACAAACCTAGCAGACAACTTTTGTTTCCCCAAAAGGTAGAGAAGGGAACTAGGGGTATCAGCCATATTGGACTTAATTTTCACTAACAGAGATGAAATGATAGAAGGTGTTGAAGCCACAGGAACCTTGTGTGGGAGTAATCATGCAATATTGGAATTCAACATTATGCAAGCACAAGCAATAGAACATAGTCACACTAAAGTCTTGGACTTTAAGAGAGCTAATTTCAATAATCTTAGAGCTTGGGAAAGATTCCATGGATGAGAATTCCTGGGGAAAACAACTCAAGAAATTGGGAAATTTTGAAAAGTCAGATTATAAAAGCCCAGTCTAGCACAATACCAATGAAGAAGAAAAATAACAGCTCTCAAAAGAAACCAGTATGGCTGCATAAAGAACTCTCTGATAAATTGAAAGACAAACAGGACAAGTATAAAAAGTGGAAACGGGGACATAACTAAGGCAGAATATCAGCAAATAGCTCAAGCCTACAAAGTTGAAGTGAGAAAAGCTAAGGCTCAAAATGAACTAAGGTTTGCAACAAAAGTAAAAAATAACAAAAAAAGCTTCTTTCAACATGTAAAAAACAAGAAAAAAGTTAAGGAAATGATTGGTCCATTAGTGGGAGAAAGTGGTAAGAAGGTGACAAGCAACAGGGAAAAAGAACTACCTAACTTGTTTTTTGCCTCCATCATTACACAAAGGGAAAAAACAGTCTAACCTATCAAAAACAATGCTGTAAAAAACAGTTTAGAAACTCAAGTTAAGATAGGCAAGAAAATGGTAAGTGAGCACCTGTCCACCCTAGACGAGTTCAAATCACCAGGACCAGATGGATTACACCCCATGGTTCTGAAGTAACTGGCAGATATGATCTCAAAACCACTGAACTATATCTTTCAAAGATCCTGGAGCACTGGGGAACTACCAGAGACTGGAAAAGAGCTGATATAGTTCCCATCTTCAAAAAAGGGAAAAATGGATCCAGAAAACTACAAACCTATCAGCCTGACCTCAATACCTGGGAAGATTCTGGAAAAGATAATCAAGCAACGAATCAGTAAACACCTAGAGGCAAACAAAGTCATTACAAAAAGCCAACATGGGTTTGTCAAAAACAGATCACACCAGACAAATCTTAATGCATTATTTGACCAGGTGACAAAATTAGTGGACCAGAGGCATGCAGTGGATATAATTTACTTGGACTTCAGTAAGGCATTTGATAAAGTAGACCACAACCTACTACTTGATAAGATAGAAAAATGTGGGTTAGGCAGCATCACACCACCAGAGGGATTCATAGCTAGCTGACTGGCCGTAGTCAGCGTGTGGTCCTCAGTGGAACTGCATCTACATGGAGGGAAGTGTGTAGTGGGGTGCCCCAGGGTTCTGTTTGGGGCCCAGTGCTCTTCAACATTTTCATCAATGATTTGGATGAGGGGATAGATGGGGAACTCATCAAATTTGCAGATGACTCCAAGCTGGCAGGAATAGCCAACACTCCAGAAGATAGGCTCTTAAGATACAGAAGGATCTTGACAGACTTGAACATTGGGCGCTATCTAACAAAATGAAATTCAATGGTGAAAAAAGTAAGGTTCTACATTTAGGCAAGAAAAACCAAATGCACGGGTACAGTATAGGTGGTAACTTGCTCAATAGTAGCAACTGTCAGAGGGATCTTGGAGTCCTAGTGGACAATTACTTAAATATGAGCCAGCAGTGTGCTGCAGCTGCCAAAAAAGCCAACACAGTGCTAGGCTGCATTAACAGAGGGATAGAATCAAGATCACATGAAGTACTAATACCACTTTACAATGCTTTGGTAAGGCCACACCTGGAATACTGCATCCAGTTTTGGTCACCACAATGAAAAAAAAATGTTGAGACTTTAGAGTGCAGAGAAGAGCAACGAAAATGATTAGGGGGCTGGAGGCTAAAACATATAGGGAACGGTTGCTGGAATTGGGTATGTGTAGTTTAATGAAGAGAAGGGTGAGGGGTGACATGATAGCAGTGTTCCAATATCTCAGGGGCTGCCACAAAGAAGAGGGAGTCAAGCTACTCTCCAAAGCACCTGAAGGCAAGACAAGAAACAACGGAAGGCAAATAATCAAGGAGAGAAGCAACCTAGAACTAAGGAGAAACTTCCTGACAGTTAGAACAATTAATCAGTGGAACAACCTCCCTCCAGAAGCTGTGAATGCTCCAACACTGGAAGTTTTTAAGAAGAGACTGGACAACCATTTCTCTGAAATGTTGTAGAATTTCCTTCCTGAGCAGGGGGTTGCACTAGAAGACCTCAAACGTCCCTTCCAACTCTATTATTATTATTATCATTATTATCATTATTGTTCTTCTTAAAAAACACATGCTGCAGAAGAACCACTGCAGTTCTTCCACTTGTTAGAAGCATAAACTGCATTTTTTAGCCTATTGACTACTAGAGACATTAGGAGAACAGATAGAAATCAAAGGGGATTTTTCTTTTTACCTCTCTTTTTTTTTCTTTGCTCTCCTCATTAGAACTTGAATCAGCTTTTCTGTTCATCCTGCTTTCTATAATAGAGAACAGTCACTCTCCCCCTACCAAAAATGTTCAGAGATACACTTTTTCCTTAGCATATATATTTAGCTGTCCTTTTGGATGCTGCACATCTCGTCTAAAAAGTCTTAATGGGCTTGGTTTTACTTGTTCATGTATTTTGCTACATATAAATTCAAGTGAATGAATTGAAGGATTCCAATCTGGTTTTCTCAGTTTATTCCCTACACTGTTAAGACAGTATTTTTTTAAAAAAAAATGTAGCTATCTGCTGCTTCAATTAAAAAGGCATCTCCAAATGACTTACACGTTAGGATTAAAAAAAACAAATAATACCCAATGATACATTGGGGAGGGGGGAAACAAAGTGAGTTCATATGAAATTTTGTATTTGGATCAATGTGTGGGCTTGTATGTATGCTTCCATAGAAAAAAGCAGTATAAAACTTTGGATTGTGGCTTTATCACAGCTTTTGTCTGAACAACTGCATTAGTTACAGTGTTTACAACACAGTACAATCTTGACAAGTATATCTTCAAGTGATATAGCCATTTAATCTGTTGTCTAAATAAATTCCTCTTTTCCCAATTAAACTGACTGCCATTTTACCACATCTGCTATGAAGCTAAACATTATGAATAATTAACTGCATTCCAAAATACCAGAAAATTGTCCAAGGAAGGACATTGCTTTGAATGCCTGCTATCAGCAGGATTTCTCACAAAAGAGTTATGCATGCAAAGGCAAATCTGTCATCTTGGATGCATATATTTAACTGCTTCATAAATCTCTAATTCTTTTTTGTACCACTTAATAATAAAAAAGATCATCGGTCATTTTACCTTTATAGTCTGTTCTAAAACTAAGTATGGTGGAATTCTGCCCTGAGGAAATTACACAATTATACATTTTGCATAATTTGGCCATACATTTCTTTGTTCAGCTCTAGGTCAAACCAAATTCAGGATATAATTCCAACAGAATCTTTCTTTGCCTATTGCAAAAGAACATTTGAAAAGGAATGGATGGAAGGGAAATGAAGACAAAAAATTTGGCTCCATCATTTTGTGTTGATGCAAAAACTGCATCTTGCTAAGCAAAATTAAAACTCTCCATGTGATCGGGAAACTGATCCCAATGGACATTGTGGTTTGTTATCCCATGAAAGATTGTATGTGCAATAAACAATATTTTGTGTACTATAGATGTTACTTATCAGTATGAGGAATTTGTAAATGGAGTGCCTGTCCAGTTTCTTTTAATATTTTAGAAGGCAGTGCCCTGGAAATGCCCACTGTATAGTGACATAAGATTCCAGATAACTTATTACTTTCTGTCATTGAAAGGATGTTAGCAAGGAAGGATGGACATCTGCTTATGATGTTAATAGATTGAGGGTTTTGAGGTTCAGTAGTTTAGTAGTTTTAATAAAAATACTGCTAAAATATATTACCTAATTTGGTAAATGCGAAAACAAAACAAGCCCACCAAGCTCAAAAAAGCAGCAAGGATCCCACAGTTCAACCTTGAGCTAAAATATTATCTTTTATCGGTACTAAAATATCTGAAGTTGCCTGATGAGACTATGTGAGGATCTTATTTATTGCCCTGTTCACCGCCCTGAGTCCTTCGGGAGAAGGGCGGTATACAAATAAAATTATTATTATTATTATTATTATTATTATTATTATTATTATTATTATTATTATTATTATTATTATTATTATTATGAATTTTGTATTTTTGAAGGCCAAAATCTATAACTTAAATTATTGGGGAATATTCTGTTATAGAGAAGGCTGTTCATAAAATAGGTCTGAAAACAATTTCATGGATACCTATAAATGTACAGATACATTCTCCTTTCAAATTTAATTAGTTTGATTTTGATATTTTTGCTTTTGTGAGCTGCAAGTTTCTTTTTAGAACATTTTATTGCTTCTAGCTTCTGAGGCCTTCTGGACTCCGTTCTTCTGATTAGTAATGATTTACACAGAGATATTAATCAGTGTAATCAATGACAGAATAACATTTATTTAAACCAAAAAAGCAAAAAGAAACATGAGAAGAAAGAGACAGAGAAATTTTGTAAGAATATAGGAATATAGATGAAGGCTTAAGACTTAGGAAAAAATATGATTTTGAAGAGGAAATTGGGAGGAAGAATAAATCTACACTATTTTCACACTACTAGGGGCACATAATAGGGTGGGAGATGTTAGATGAGGAGGAAGAGGGGTCCTCTCAGGGGCAATTTGAATTGTTGCACTGGCCAGGTCCCTCCTTTTGTTAAATGCATCTTTGCAGTTCTTGGTCTAGAAATAGAATGTGACTGGAAGACATTGTTTTTCTGTTTCTTTTTAACAGCCTGATTCGGATTCTACCAAACACTCAACTCCTTCCAACAGCTCTAACCCAAGCAGCCCCCCAAGTCCCAACTCTCCTCACAGGAATCAGCTGACACTAGATGGATTAGACCAATCAACCTGTGATGCATAACACTGCAGCTCTCTCCACTGTTTCTCTCATTTGGGATTGTCTGCTATGTCGTGGAGCATCAAAAGCAGGACATCTGTCTCCAACAACAGTGCCAAGAATGATGCTTAATTTTTAGCATTGCACAGAAGTAAATTCCTGTATCTAGATTGTAGATTTGAGGGCATAAAAAGGAGGCAAGAGATCTTTATTGCTATAGTAACAATTTTTTTTTAATGTAAACTGTTCACTCTTACAGTCAAGGTGGATCCATTTCTGCACAGCTGTGATACTCTCATGATATACAGTAAAGGCTACTGATAAAATGTTCATACTTAAACTGAAAAAAGAGAGATGCTGATAGATTTTATTACTATACAGTACCAGGAATATTATTTTTCTATAGGATGATGTAATGTCTCATTATCAGCAAATTCTTTTTAGAAAAAAATCCAGACCTTTGAGTATGAAGTAAAAGCAGCCTAGTTACATCCTTGGCTAAATATATTCTAAATATATTGTTTCTTTCTTTTTTCAAAGTTTAGAGGGGTAATAGGAAGTTGTAGGGCCATTTCCAGCTTCAGTAGAATAAAACAGGAAAGTGAAAACAGAACTTCTAGATTGTGGCCTTTTAACTTACTTAGCCATTACATATGTTCTCTGCTGTATAAATGTCTTTGTACTGAAATTTTAGTCATGTACATAAAGGACTTACCAGAAATGTTTTATCCTTACCCTACTTTTTTTAGATCTGATTAGCTAAGACAAGGCTTTTTTAAAAAAACATACTGTTGGAAAACAGATTTTACTGTTTTTCTTGCAATCCATCTTCTCAAAACATTTTTGTAATTTCTCTTGGATTTTTTTTCCAGAGTAAAAGATAACACTATGTTTTAAAAAGTTTTACTAGGCCAGCATTCTCTTGAGATTGCTCCCCGATGGCTGCTTGTATGAAGGGATTGTGTAGTAATAAATTGTTTCTGATTTTTCTTGGTAACCAAAGTGGAAGCATAGAGGGGTGTGTATATGAGGGTACCTCGTCTTTTTTCCCCACTTTCCTTAATTCATTATATCTTCACCTGCATGATGATCCCAATCCCATGATTGCTCATTAAAAGTACTGAATGTGTAGGGGAGGAAATGCACAGCACATTCCTGTATATTTTGCAGCAGTGACATATTACATGTATATTTAATCTCATGCTTCCATGTATTATACATTTATTAACACTACCTACCCACCCATCCTAGTGATCATGTTTCATTTAAAAGCGTGTAATTAATTCTATGGCTGGCATATTCAGTTTGTCATTGTCACACTAGTGTGCCTTCTGTGCCAATTTGATGACAGTTGGATGTCAATTGTTTTAAAATCTGGTTTCTATGGGCTAATGCTATACCAATGGCTAGCACTCTTCCCTGAGACACTGTATAGGACATGCACTTATCCCTAGTTTAAACCAAGTGGTTCTAGTCAACATTTAATTCTGTTTCATTAAGTGTTTGACAATATTTGCTCTTTCTCAGATTCTTGATTAATAAAGCTCAGTTTGAGCTGGACACTACTGCTTTGGGGTTTTTCTGGTTTTTACTCTTTTTTTAAATGTATGTCTCAAGTCTTTGTAATTATTGAATTGTGAGAACATTTTTGAACAATCTACTTGTCAATAAAGCAGAAGAGGGATGTTTTAAAAAGTTCCTAGTTGTCCTGTCATTAATTAGATAAGTGCACGTAGTTCTTTGGAAAGCACTGTGGCATGATTCTAATCTCCTCTACAGAAAAGAAATATCCTGCAGCATTCTCAGCTGGGGAGGGGAAACCCCCCCCCCACATAATCAGGTTTGTTGGTGCAAGAGCTTTTACCAACTTTTTAATGAGGAAAAAGCAGCTACAGGAGCAGCTGAAATGGGAAGAATTCTATGTTACCTTTACAGTTTGTCACAAAGGCAAATTTTGTTAATCTTTTTTTTCTTTTTTCTTCTGGCATCTGTTGCAGTCTATACTGAATTAATAACTTAATATATATGAATTTATTAGGAATAACAAATAGATGTTGGAGGGGTTAATGTAACCGGCCAGCTTAGAGTTTGTCTGCTTTGACAACCTTTTGCTTTGTTTTTCTCACGGCAGATGGAAAACTGTTTACTAATTTGAGAAAATTACAAGTCATTATAATATTGGCACAAGTTCTTTGCTTTACAAAAAATATATTTGTGGAGTACTGGATTTGTTACCTATTTTAAGGGACTGCTTACTGTTTTTCCTCTGATTTAATAGACTATATTTTAACTATATTTTAAAACTGTACTAGGGGTAGTACTAATAAAATAGAATTAAATTTAGATGTTAATTATTTTGCATCTTGTGAAGAGGATTTCAGTCCAGCTAAGTTTATTTTAACAATAAATTCATTTGTTTCACCACCGGCTTAAAAAATGGTGTCATCAACAAAACTTCGGCTTCCTAGACCATGGTCTGCATTACCTAGATGAAGGGCTGGCAAGGAATGGACTGCACCTCACAAGAACTGGAAAAAATATATTCGGAATAACACTGGCTCATCTTATCAAAAGGACTTTAAACTAAAAATGAGAGGGGAGGAGGGCCAAACTTCACAACCTATAGTAAAAACCACTAGATAATCATAAGAAGGAATGGAGTAAAGAGAAATTAAAAAAAACCATAATGAAATAGAGTGTGATGGGAAGGAGGGAAATCCCAGTTACAAAGTAAGAGATACACCAAAGACCAATAAAGGACTCAAATGCCTATATAGTAATGCTTAGGGAACAAACAGGGTGAACTTGAACTATTAATGCATGAAGGGAGATATGATATAGTTTCCATTACTGAAACTTGGTGGGAAGAAACTCATGACTGGAATGTACCGATGGACAAACTATTCAAAAGAAACAGACCCAACAAAAAAGGAGGTGGAGTTGCATTATGTATAAAAGATCACTACATCTCTATAGAAATATACAAAACCAAGAATGAAAACCTCCTAGAACCCATATGAGTAAACATAAAAAGAAAAAAGAATGACATTGCTATAGGCATATAGTACAGATCACCCAACCAAGCAGAAGAAATAGATGAACTCTTTGCTAATCAATTAACAAATGTATGTAGGAAGCATATCACAGTAGTAATGGGAGACTTTAACTACCCTGATATCAACTGGGAGACAAACTCCGCAGCAAGCGGGAGATTCCTAACCAACCTAGCTGACAACTTTGTCATCCAAAAGATAGAGGAGGGAACCAGAGGAAAAGCTATACTGGGCTTACAGTAATTCTTAGAGAAAAAGTGATAGAGGGAGTTGAAATTGCGGGAACCTTGGGCAAGAGTGACCATATCATACTGGTATTCAATATAATGGAAACACAAGCAATAAAATATAATCCAAGCAGTGTCTTAAACTAAAAGAGCTGATTTTAACAAACTCAGAGCCTAAGCAAAATTTTATGGATAAAAATCCTAAAGGAGAAAACAACTCAAGTGAAAGAAGTACTGAAAAATGTAATCATAAAAGCCCATTCCAACACAAATACCACTAAAAAAGAAAAACAAGAAATCCAAGAATAAACCAGCATGGTTGCACAAACTGAAAGACAAAAAGGATAAGTACAAAAAATGGAAAGAGGGACACATAACTAAGACAGAATATCAGCAGATAGCCTGAATCTGCAGTGATGAAGTCAGGAAAGCAAAGGATCAGAATTAACAAAGGCTTGCAACAAAAGTCAAAGATAATTTTTTTTAAAAAAAACTTTCTTTGAACATATAAATAATAAAAAAAGTCAAGGAAAAAGTCAGTCCACTAAAGAGAGAAGATGGCAAAGAAGTAACAGGCAATACAGAGAAAGCTTAAGTCATTTTTTGCATCAGTCTTCACACAAAAAAGGAACTATAGCCCAACCTACCAAAAGCATAACTGTAAAAAACAGACCAGAAATAAAAATTAAAATAAGCAAGAAATGGTAAGAGAATATCTGTCTGACCTTGATGAATATAAATTGTTGGGACCTGATGGATTACATCCCAGAGTTCTGAAGGAGCTGGCAAATGTTATCTCAGAACCATTGTGTCATATCTTTAAAAAGTCACTGGGGAACTACCAGAGGATTGGGAAAGAGCTGATGTGACTAAATTAGTAGACCAGCAAAATGCTGTGGACATAGTATATTTAGACTTCAGCAAGTGATATGAAAAAGTAGACCAAAACCTACTTCTTGGTAAGCTAGAAAAATGTGGGGTAGACATAATCACCAGATGGATTTGTAACTGGCTGGCAAACTACTCAATTAATAGTCCTTAATGGTATTACATCTACATGGAGAGAGGTAAGCACTGGGGTACCACAAGGTTCTGTTTTAGGCCCAGTACTCTTCAATATCTTCATAAATGACTGAGATGAGGGAATAGAAGGGGAAACTATCAAATTTGCAGATGACACTAAGCTGGCAAGAATAGCCAACACCCCAGAAGACAAGCTCAGAATCAAAAAGATCTTGACAGACTTGAACAATGGGCCCTATCCAACAAAATTATATTTAATGTGGAGAAAAGGAAGGGTTTTCACCTGGACAGATACAAGTACAGGTTAGGCGAAACCTGGTTCAAAAACTAACTATGAGAGGGAACTTGGAGTCCTAGTGGACGATCAGTTAAACATGAGCCAGCAATGTATGGTAGCAGCCAAAAAAGCTAATACAATCCTTGGTTGTATAAACAGGCATAGAATCAAAATCTTGTGAAGTATTAGTACCACTTTATAAAGCCTTAGTAAGGCCACACCTGGAATACTGCATCCAATTTTGGTCACCACATTACAAAAAAAAATGTTGAGACTTTGGAAGAAGTGCAAAGAAGAGCAACTAAAATGATCAAAGGCCTGGAGACTAAAACATACGAAGAACAGCTGCAGTATTTGGGTATGGCCAATCTAGAGAAAAGAAGGACTGGGTAGACATGATAGCAATATTCCAATATTTGAGAAGCTGCCACAAGGAGAAGGTGGTCAATTTATTTTCCAAAGCACCAGAAGGCAAGACAAGAAACAATGGATGGAAACTAATTAAGGAGTGAAGCAACTTGGAATTAAGGAGAAACTTCCTATGCTAGTGCAACAGCTTGCCTTCAGAAGTTGTAGGTGCTTCATCATTGGAGGTTTTTAAGAAAAGACGACAGCCACTTGTCTGAAATGGTATAGGCTCTCCTGCTTGAGCAGGGGGCTGGACTAGAAGACCACCGAGGTCTATTATTATTATTGTTGTTATTAGAGTGTTACAAGGTAGTTTTTTAAATGTGTTGTAAACATTCTAATAGCTCTTCTGGATTTTTGACAGTATGAACCACAGAATTTAATTACATGTAACTTGTTTCAGGTAAAACTCAAGTCATAGAAGATTCCGCATAATTGAATACCTAGAATGAAATTGGGATGGAAGTGAGAATATTTGAACTGGCAGAGCACTTGAATTAGCCAGTCTTGTTTTATCTGAGGACACTACTTAGTTGAGAACTGCCAATTTCCTGTACCATTTGGGAACACAGAATAGCTGGAGAATGGATTGGAGCCAATAGTTGGCAATGTTATCTCTTAAAAGCAATTATCACTGAAATGGGATATTCTAGAAAACTGATAGTAAACTTTCACTCAAAAAGAACCAAGTCAAGACATTTAAAAAAACCAAAGTCATTATTTTTAGCTGTAATGCAGAAATTCAACTCAAATGTGCTCCTACCCCTTTACCGCTTTACTACCATTTTGAAAAATCCCAAGTAACAATGAGAATAATCTAATAAATTCAGATTTTTTAAAATTTTCAACATAAAGTTTTTAACTTATTTAAACTACAATATTGTGCATATTTTCTTGCCCATATTGGAAACATCTTTTGCATAAGCAATGCATTAATGAATGGGATGTTCATCAACCTCTACTCATATGGCACTTGACGATTTCCTAGTGAATAGTTAAAGAGGACTTAAAAGAATGTCTTTTAAGAATTAGCTTTACATTTATATGTAAGGACATGAGTGGCATGGTGGCCTAGAGGTGAAAATATTCATCTACCACTTGGCAGGTTGAGAGTTCAATTCTAGGCAGGGACAGATGTTTCTCTATCAGGGCGCACAGAGAAAATATCTGCTGTCATCTCTGCATTCCAATTCTACTTCCAGGACTCATTAACCTTATGAAGTCAGACTTATCTGACTGAAGATCCACTCCCATAATTTTCATTAAAATATTTCACAACTAAAAAAATTAGAAAAAGTGTTTGGGGGAAAGTCTCAAGTCATAAGGCTTCAACCGTAACCCTGAGCTGCATATATTCCCTTCTATTGGCATTTTTGTTTTGAACAGAAACTCCAGTAAAACGAGAGCACGTTAAAAAGGTAAAAGTCTGCTTTAATTCCAATAAGCATGACTCTTAGTGGCTTCATGGACAAATTTATAAAGATTTTTATGGCAGTTGTACAAAAGCAATTCATCACTGTCTTATTTCAGAATTCTTTTTCAACTTCCCAGTAAGCATAGCCTTTCACCATAAATTTAGAAAGAATTCCACTCCTCTAATTGAGAAACTGGCTGAATGTTTCCTGTTCTGTCACCATATTAAGTGACTTTCAAGTAAACTAATAAACTTAAGGCTTGCATATGTGGATCTTTTGAATGTAAGATCTTCTGTATTTTGCAGTTGGGATTTGGGGAGAAAAAATGTATGTTTTGAAATATTTGTCTTATAAAGGTAAAGGTAAAGGTTCCCCCGCACATGCGTGCTAGTCGTTTCCGACTCTAGGGGCCGGTGCTCATCTCCGTTTCAAAGCCGAAGAGCCAGCGCTTGTCCAAGGACATCTCTGTGGTCATGTGGCCGGCATGACTAGACGCCAAAGGCGCACGGAACACTGTTACCTTCCCACCGTAGTGGTCCCTATTTTTCTACTTGCATTTTTATCTGCTTTAGAACTGCTAGGTTGGCAGAAGCTGGGACGAGTAACAGGTGCTCACTCTGTTACGCGGCACTCGGGATTCGACCTGCCAAACTGCCGACCTTCTGATCGACAAGCTCAGCGTACTAACCCACTATCGTTTCTTTGACATATAGAATATGTCAAAGAGACGATAGAAATTGGAAAAAAATACCACCTGCATGTCCCAAAGATGCTTTTCAGAAGCTTACCTTTACAGGGGGCTTTTAAAAAGTGACTGGACAATCATTTGTTTAAAATGGTATATATAGGGTCTCCTGCTTGAGCAATGGGTTGGACTAGAAGACCTCCAAGGTCCCTTCCAACTCTGTTATTCTGTTACCTGTTAATTCCTTTTTTTAAAGAAAATTTTATTGGTTTTCTAGTTTTACATTTAAATATTTGAAAAGCAACGTGGCGACTGAGTTGGTTAATAATTCAATAACATACATATGTGATATATGCCAGATCTCAATCCTGGAGCCAATATAAAATATTGTTTACCATATCCTAGAAAAGTGATAAATCTGTGACAGCCATGTCAAAGGTGAGATACCACAATGTTTTGGGTGACCCACCATTGTTCACCAGCAGTTAACAAATATCCTTGAATCATCCCTGTTCTTGCACAATTTTCAGAGGCTGCAAAATTACAAAATAATGTTGTGATTATTTGATGTTGCATTACAGATAATTGATCTGTATTTTTTAAATAAATGAATGTGTAAATGTTTCTCTTTTGTTTGGAGGGGGATGGTGACATGCCAGCAGAGTCAAGTTAGGCACTTCCCAAATTTCTGACATGCTGAGTTCAAAAGGTTTCCTATCACTGCCCTAGAAACAAACCTAAGAAAGAAAGTTCATAAGACTTTTAAAAGGCAAGCATGATGGAGAGAAAATTGAAATGGTGGAAGATTTGAAACCTGATGAATGCCCCGTATGATAAATCACCTGTTTACTACATATATAAATGCAAATACTAAATCAATTCATTGCTGAGCTCTTATTAAATGTGATTGATTAACTGTAGTTCACAGATTCAACCAGTAGAGGGACTATTGGCTATAGTAAATGAAATTTCTCAGGACACCAACCATTTTGTGTTATCTACCAGTTGCCAGGATACTAATTCTAAATCCCCTGATGTAAAACCATTACCAAATCAAGTTTTTCCTCTCATCAGCACGCTTAGGACAAGAGTAGTGCTGTAGGTTTGTTCCCTGCTTGCTGTGTTCTTGAGAATGCTACTGTGCAAACAATAGGCCCCATTTTTCATGAACTTGTCCATCTTTGGGGGCCTTATGCTCCATCCACCTAGATACTTTTCCTATCTAATAAGGTCTGGAAGAGTAGATGAAGCACAAAAACCTGGCTTCTTACCTCCAAGACAGACAAGGTTTCATGCCTCTTCTGCTGAGGGTGTATCCAAAATAATGGTTTATTGATAGGCAGTGTGATAAAGCCAGGCAGCCTAGTCTAGAAAGAAGTCAGGCTTGATGCAGTGAGGAATCCCATCCTTTCCTTGACTTCTGTCAAGAGAACTCATTAAGCCAAATTAATAGAGAAAGGCATGGCAACTAGTAGTCAGAGCAAATAAATCCATGGAAGAGTTCTAGCAGTCTTAGCTGCGACTGTCATGGATTTGGCCAGTTCTTTAAGACAGGGCTTTTCAACCTTTTCACCAATTGTATCACTTTTAGGATATGGCAATATTTGAGTACCACCTAGCAAGGTGTCAAAAACCTGATGACCAAAAAAACCACCTGTTCAAAGTTGCAATTGCACTGAAATGACTTATGACCATTTTTCACACTTATGACCACTTATGTAGTGAGTTCTTTGGAGGCAGGAAGCAAGATGAGAGGTTTCAAACAGGACCATTTCTTTATTGAGGCAAACAGGGACAAAACTGAATCAGAGGCTTCTGTGCAGCTACTTATACGGTTGGCCACTAGGCGGCAGCCAATAGGTTTAAAGGAACCCATTCCCACCCCAAATCATCCAATGATCTTCTTGGAGACTACATGTCTGCTAGTCAGCGACCGTTACAGACACCTCAATTGAGCAACTTTAAGCAGCATTCAAAAGACACGTGAACACAGTTCAAGTAAAATCCTAATACATTACAGTCAGGGCTGCTGGTGGTCAAGTGCTAAGGCGGGACTTCCTTCCCTCCCTCCCTGCCTCCCTCCCTGCCTCCCTCTTTCTCATTCCCATCTCCTTCTGAAAGAAGAATTTGGGAAAAAAAACAACCCCATATTTTCCCTCTTCCATATACTCATCAAACAAGAAAAAGCCTCCAGAGACAGAAAAGACAAGCCATTGAGGGAACTAGCTTAAAAAGGCGCATTCCCCTTTAAGAATTAGCTACTGGCTAGAAAGGAAAGTTAAGGAGCGCAGCTGGCTCTTAAGGAAGAAAAAAAATGTAAGTAAGTACTGGCTGCTGGCTAAGGCAGCATCCCCAAATGGCTCCATTCATAAGTAAAGGAATGCTATAGGCAAAATCCATTCAGGAGAAAAATACTTCAAAATCCCTTGCAGCAAAACTTACAGCTAACAATAGCAGAGCAATAGAAGCTAACACAAGACATCAGCTATCAGCCAAATAGAAATTGCCAAACATTCCTTAACAGCACAAAGCCCACATTGCACAAATCCCAGAACTTCAAACAAAATCACATAAGAATCCTTCCATTCTCCATCTCCCTCCCTCCCTCCTCTGTGCCTCACTTCCAGCCAATGCTGCCTTTCTTCATTGCTGCCTTTGCCTCACCCCAGCCATTCTGCATCTCTGGAGGACTCTCTCACAGTAAGTCCTTGCCTGTGCTGGCTCATTCCCTCCCCCACTACACTTGGCTGGGCAGGGCTGCGTACGACCTGCTACGTGCTAATGTACCACAGGTGGTATATGTTCCACTGGTTGAAAAGCCCTGCTTTAAGATACACTCAGGAAAAAGCCAGGCAGCTGGGAAGTCTTCCTTTCCTTTGCATTGTGTGGCCTCAAAGAAAGAGCTGAAGGGGGGGTGAGGGGAAAAGAAGAAGGCCCCTGTTCCACCTTTACAGTATTGTCAACTGATGAAAGCTCAAAAGAAGGTCATTCTCATGCACTGGAATTGCCTCCCAAAGACATCCAGTCTTCCTTCCCTCTGTCTAATGCAGGAGGGGAGCATGTTGTCTGTGAAGGTTGGAGTCTGGCAATGTCTGACTTTGTATATTTTTTGTGTATTACTTTATCTAATTGTTATTATTATGGGTGGGTTCATCATTTTTGAAGGGGTTGTTTTTAAAAAAAATTATGCTAATATTAATAATTAGCTACTCAGAATTTTCAGGAATGTGTGGCAGACAAAATGAACAATCACCTTCCTACCATCTATGGCAGTTTCATCTTAAGATGATATTTGGGGAGTGTCTTGTGATATATTATTTATCTGAGCTTGGTTGTTTTCTCACAGATATTTCATTACCAAATAGGCAACATCATCAGTGCACTGATGTCGGTGATGATGTCACCTAGTTTGGTAATGAAATATCTGCAAAAAAACAACCACGCTCAGAGAGCACCAAGGATCCCTCAACCTTGAGTTACAAATTTTGTAACTTTTGTGGTTGCTTCTCTTTTCAAGTTGGATGTCTTGGGGAAAATCCTACAGACTGGCGGCATCTGTAACAAGATATTTTACCCTAGCTGTCACCTCCTTGGTTTCTTGTTATCATTCTTTGGCTTGTTTCTTTTATTTTTCTGAGTCCAGGTGCTTTTTCACATATGGTACTCCAAAACCCAATTAAAAAAAAACAAATTCTAGGAAGACAGTTCCAAACTAAAAAGGTCATTCCGGGATAAGTTCAATTCCTGATATTGGCCTAATACTTCTTGTATTTTGAACCCTGCACGAGACTTTCCTCAACCTTTTCATTGATTAAATGATCCCTGATTATTTTAAAAAAAGAAAGTGGCAGAGACTTATTATTTGCTGGTCTGTTGAATGGAGATACTGTGTAATGGAATCAGGACTAATTTGCTGTGATTTACAGTAGAATATAAAAACAATAAAACAGTTATTAATAAACTGCAAATACTGTGGAACCAACCTGTTCTCCTCAAAAAATCCTGTTGAAAGGATTTCCTGAACAAAATGATAGACTTCTGCTAGTCAAAGAAAGTATTCCAGAAGGTTGGGACCACAGGAAAAAAAACATTGCCCTTGGATCCCTGGCCTTCCCACATTTAAAAAACCTTAAAAATGCACACCTCGGACAATTGGTTCCATCTTGAAGGCCTGAGGATTTTATAATTTTATAATATTTTTGGAAGCCAGGTGCTCCACCACCAATATTATCACAACCAAAATTTTAGTGATTATTTACTGGCTGTTCAAACCAAACAATATAATTCTGGGCAACGTACATCAAAAGAAAGCAATAAATAGTAAAAAAAAAATAGAAGATTGAAAAACAGCCCATTATATAAAATGTAGAATGGCAACCATTCAACTGGGCCCAAGCCCTGGAGAAAAAGCCAGATCTTAACAGCTTTTCTCCAAGCAAGTAGAGTTGTAAGATGTTATGTATCAGGAGGAGGCAGAGGACATTTTTCTAGGGAACAGGACAACTTCTGAGAAGGTACACTTCCTAGGTCCCATATGATGGCAATGTTTGAGAGATGGAACCCAAAGTATGCCCTCCCTATGGTAGTATGTGGAATAGACAGCTATCTTAGAAATTGTTTCTACAAGTGATTTAGTCCTATGCTATGGAAGGCAGCAATTTGAATTACAATGAGAGTGAGGGCAGATTGTGGAGCAACAGGATCCCCATAACTTTAATAACCTGCACCCATGCGCTGCTGCATTCTGGATCAACTAATTATAGCATTTTGGATGGTTTTCAAAGGTAGTCTCATGTAGAACATGTTTAATAGTTTAATCAGGAGGTGATTGAGGTATATGTGATCATGAGCAAGAGCTCCCAGTTAAGGAATGGGCAAAGCTCGCATCCAAGAAGCAGTTATACAACATACACACCTCAGCTATAGTTGCCATCTGTGCTTTGATTAGAAGGACTGCCAGATTGCATCCTGAGTCTGAATGGGGCAGTGCCCTCCTGCTGGAAACATTCCAGTTCCTAGATCTGGGGGTCCAAACCCCATACCCACTCAACCTGGCAGGGTTTAGACCTGCTCTTCCCCATCTAGGTCCTTATTTTCTCCAGACACAGACAGAACCTTGACAGCTTCACTTGGATAGCCAGGTACAGAGAGGAACAACTACCATTAGTGTATTCATGACACTTCAATCTATACTGACAGCAACTTGACTTTCCACAGATGTTTAAAAGAAGAGGGAGAGGGTGGTGCCCTGAGGCATTATGTGAAGTAGGGGCTTAGAACTCAACCTCTCATTTTCCACAACACTGGCTGTAATTGGCCCTGGAGGAAAGAAGGGAACCAACACAAAATGATGCCCCTACCTCCAACCCCTCTAAGTCAGTCCAGACAGAAACCATGGTTGATGATATCAAATGCTGCCAAAAGATCAAAAAGAGCCTGGGTGGGTGCACCATTCCCATCCCAAACTCATGATACATTATCAATAGGTGTAACCCAAATCAAAGCCATCTCAATACCATAACATAATCTGAATCCAACTAAAAGGGGTAGGTTTGAGACTCGACAAAAATTGACCAGATTTGGCTAAAGCCAATAATGGCCTTTTGAAAAACGAATGCACCACTGCCTTTTTCAGAACCAACAGAACCACATCCTCACTCAAAGATCCATTTATCAATGCATGAATTAAATGCCTTAAATAAACAGGGCGATGGATCTAGAACACAGATGGCTATCCATTTCCTCAAGACTAACAGGTTCGAACTCCTCCCAGATAGCATGACAAGACTGTGCCTCCGTTCATATTTGCTCTTAGTTTTCCACCAGCAGTACTCTTGAAGTCTCTTCTATTACTTCATCCTTCAAAGGTCTGCTAAAAGCCAAAGGTTAAAATGCCTTATTCCTGTTTAAATTTGTGGGTACTGATCAGGAGCATTCATGGACTACTGCAGTTTAAAAAAAGCAATGTCTCCTTTGAGGCAATGTCTCCTTCGACTCTTGGTAAGTTTTCCAGGAGATATCCATGAAGTTTCTTGACAACCATTCAAACGTGGCTTGCCAGTGCCTCCCTTTGGAATATGTATTTGATTTTCCAGCCTAGTCAGTCAAGACTTTTTAAAGGAGCTTAATCAAACAAAAATGTTAGTGTGTTTCCTAGAGGCCATTTGTTACAAAGCATTGTTACAAAGAGGGATCTCAAAGTCCTAGTGGACAATCATTTAAATCGTTTAAATATGAGCAGCAGTGTGCTGCAGCTGCCAAAAAAAGCCAACACAGTGCTAGGCTGCATTAACAGAGGGAAAGAATCAAGATCACGTGAAGTATTAATATTACTTTACAATGCCTTGGTAAGGCCACACTTGAAATACTGCATCCAGTTTTGGTCACCATGATGTAAAAAAGATGTTGAGACTCTAGAAAGAATACAGAGAAGAGCAACAAAGATGATTAGGGGACTGGAGGCTAAAACATATAAGGAACGGTTGCTGGAATTGGGTATGTCTAGTTTAATGAAGAGAAGGATGTGGGGGGAAACATGATAGCAGTATTCCAATATCTCAGGGGCTGCCACAAAGAAGAGGGAGTCAAGCTATTCTCCAAAGTGCCTGAAGGCAGGACAAGAAGCAACAGATGAAAACTAATCAAGGAGAGAAGCAACCTAGAACTAAGGAGAAACTTCCTGAGTTAGAACAATTAAGCAGTGGAACAACCTGCCTTCATAAGCGGTGAATGCTCCAACACTGGAAGTTTTTAAGAGACTGGATAGCCATTTGTCTGAAATGGTATAGGGTTTCCTGCCTTAGCAGGGGATTGGACTAGATGACCTCCAAGGTCCCTTCCAACTTATTATTATTATTATTATTATTATTATTATTATTATTATTATTATTATTATTAATCATCGCATAGTCAGCCAGATGTTCAGACTGGATTTGGCATTTTTGTCTACCGATCGAGTCCTTATCAAGGACTTGGGATAGGCAGATATGTATGTTTGATGGTATTACAGATATCGTCGCAGGATGGAAGCAGTTCCTAGTAAGGCCACCTTTTGCAATTGACTAATGGCGAATTTGTCAATGCCAATGGTGTTCACGTGGTGCTCCAGTTGTATTATTATTATTATTATTATTATTATTATTATTATTATTATTATTATTATTATTATTATTATTATTATTATTATTATTATTATTATTATTATTATCCCCCAAGTTTTCATCGTCCTGCTACAACCAGTTTCCCCGCTCCCCCCTTTCTTGTTTTTAAGACAAGTGAAGCCAAGGCCATTTTACATTTCTCTCTGTGCTCGACTGCCTGCCTCGCCCCATTGTCTCACAGTCTCATATTTCCAGTCTAGCTAAAGGAAAGGCTTTGAGCCTTTTGGTTAAAAGGAAAAAAACACACTACTTGATAGGCTCTGCTGAGCTCAAATAATTACCAGATCTGTTAACTATGGTGAAACAGTCTTTTCTTCTGGAGCTATTTATTGATCCATGGAGAACTACAAGTTCTTGAGGTAGATAAATAGCAGCTGGCAACATGACTGGGTGAGCAGTCTCAGTGCAACAGAAAATATATGCTTTCAGGATTCTGTTAGATGGCTTTGTTTAACTGAAAGAAGCCAGAATATGCCAACCCTGTTGCATCAAATTAGCCAGGCAGGTACTATGGAAGATAGACAATCCCTCAAGTAACCAGGTCTCATGCTGTGTAGGTAATGACCATCCACCTGAATCACACCAGAAACAAAGTGGTAACCAGTGCAGCTCATGAAGCAAGCATTTTACACGGGCATACCAAGGCATCCCCATCATTGCCTGTGCCACTGTGTTCTAGACCTGCTGAGGGTTTTCAAGGGCAGCCTCATGTACAGCGCTTCACAGTAGTCAAGCTGCAAAATAATTAGAGAGCATGAGGAACAGCCTGAAGGCCCTCCCAACTAAGGAAAGGATGCAGTGGGACACAAGATGAAAATGTGCAACGATCCTACTGTATCATTGAGCAGAAATTGTGAGGCCTGGAATATCCCCAGATCTAGGTAGCCTAAACTCCCACAGCCATTGGTCCTTGGAAGAATTAAGTTAGATATCATTCTTCTTCCTCCGAATCCACACAGCTTCCAGGCACTGGCACAGAATTTTGAAAGGGAAGGCTGAAGATGGGGCAATACTAGTTCTCAAGAACTGTTGGGTCCAAGGACAACCTCTTGAGGAAGTTACACCTCTTCTACTTTCATTTTCAGATTTTCTAGATTGTTGTCAGTAGACAACAGGAAATGCAGCTAGAAAATCTACTTTATTATAAAGCTATATTAACAGAATCATGCAAGGAGCTTCCGTTGGCGGCGCGGCGCCGGAGACAGCCGTTTTCAGGCTGCCCGCTGCTCAGCTGTGTTTTTTCACCCGAAACAGCGCCGATCAGCTGTTTGGGTGGATTTGAAGCCCCCTCCTCGGGAGAAGAGGAGGGGGTGAGGCCCCAGGTAGGGGTTGAGTTCTCCGGGGCCGCCTGAGCTTGAAGCTTGGGCGGCTGAAGGATTGAACTCCCCCGCAGCCTGGGTTGCTCCCAGCTGTTCAGCGTCTCTGCTCCGGGATTCTTGGAGCAGAGCCAGGCTTTTGCGACCACCCCTGCCAGAAGGAAATACCCTGGAATACAAGGAGCAGGCAGAGCGGTGCAGGAGGCCAAGGTGAAGAGGACTTTTATTTTTACTCTCTAGCTCAATGGACTTTATAAACTTAAAGTGAAAGTGCGCAACAAGTGAAAGTGAAAAGATGGCAGCTAAACCTCCCTCAAAAACTCTTCGGAGTGCTGGAACTTCCCCGGTGCAACAGACATCGTTGCAAGCTTTGCTTCCTCCTGCTGCATTGACATCGAAGGATTTAGAAGATGCTTTGGAAAAACAATCCCAGGTAATATCAGAAATACTGGGTGACAAGTTGGCAAAGGTGGAGGAGAAATTGGAGGAGAAATTGGAGAAATTGGAGGAGAGGATGGAAGAGAAGTTTAGTGCGATGAGGGTAGACATTTTGTCCACAGTGCAAAGCATGGCTGAATGTGTGCAAAGTTTGGATGAAAAAGTGGAGGATCTGAGAGAGAGAAGAGATTAAGAGGATCAAAGCTTACCATGATATCCAAGTATCCCTATTGAATCTACTCCATCCACATGCGTCTCCCATCCCCAACCTAGTTATTTCTTTGAAAAGTTTGGAGTCTCTGCAGAATTTTCTTCTTGGGTGGTGGAACGTGTCTTCCACAGGAAAAGAACAGAATGTGCTTTGTTAGCAGGCTGACAGAATTGATCACCGCTTTAATTAAAATCTTTTCAGTGAGTGACCTTAAGCTCCCACACTGATACCAATGCATCACAAATGAATCCTTGCTAGCAGAGGGAATCCTGACTCCCAAATAGGAAGGGGCTAACCTAGGTTGATATTATGCCATCCGAAGCTACTGCTTCTTGTCACACTGCATATTACTGTTTACTCTGACATCCTCTTTTGACATCCAGTTCTCCTATGACTCAGACTTGATTCTGTACTGATATATTTGTATGACATCTAAGTTACTCAAGCTGCCTGAAAAATCATGTTTTACTGCAGAGCTAGTCAACGATCTCCGTAATTACTGCCTTTCCCTGGGCAGCTTCAGAAGACAGTGTTCTTTTCAAAGACTGACACCAGTAACTGTGAGGGTGTTCTGCCCCAAGTGTCTTGAGATAGCCCATCTATGTCACTTCAGCCCTTGTACTCTGTTTTCCCAGGCATATCACCAGTTGCCTTCTTTATATTAATGGCTGAAACCATTTACTTCACAGCGTCTTCAATCTATCCTAAAATCCCCTGACACTTAGCCAGAATGCAAACTGATCTAAAGAGAACCTAGAGTTCTTTGCAGGAATGAGTCACCTTAGGAAACTTCTGTTAGCTATGTTTGCCAAGCATCTGCAGCCTATTAGAACAGCTAAAAATCACGACCCTTTTACCTTTACCTGCTCTATTTTTACCATTTCATTGTTTCAAGCAACCAGCATCTCTTTGAAGCTGAAAGGATCTTCATTTGCTTTTCTACTATAACGGTCATCCCATTAGCTTGTTCTTGTTGAGAAACAATCAACATCTGAATCATATGAATTAACAGCCTCCATCAATGAGATTCAAATAGGACAGTCAAAAGGAAATCAGTTTAAACTTCAGAATGGAAGATGTAAAAAGAATGAAAAAATATGAATGGAGCTTTTTCAGGAATAATTAGTAATCTAGATTTTCTTTGACCACTAGATAATGCTCAGAGATAAGCAAACTGCCTTCTGTATTATATCTGAGGCTAAATTTTATAAGGCCAGTCAATGTAATAAATGGGTTTTGATTATGGGTGTTATCACGTAAAACATTTTTGGTTGTCTGTCACCTCTGTGCAGACTGGCAATCTTTATTTTCATAAAGAAAAAGGTAAGGTTAGAGTTTTTTGAAAGAAAGAAAAAAACCCTATAAAAATCTTGAAAATAGCATCTGCAAAAAATGTATATTATCAAGCTGTAACCCTCACAACAAACCAATAAAATTAACAGAATTTAAAATCTTAGTTTACAGATACTGCGTTTTCCCAAAAATAAGCCCTACCCCGAAAATAAGCCCTAGCTTGATTTTTTGGGGTGGGCCTAATATAAGCCCTACCCTGAAAATACGCCCTAGTTTTGGGGTGAGGTGCACGCCTAAAAATCAAGCTAGGGTGGGGCTAGCGGGGTTGAGGTGCCCCACGCACACCCCTACTTGTTTACCGTACTGGTAGGACCACAGCAGGCAGGCCTCCCATGCACCGAAACCTGTTGCTCCACATGGCTTGTCATGCCGGTGCCACTGGTTGCATCAGGAGGCTGCACAGTGCTTTGGCCCATTGTTGCCCCTCGCAACAGAACATGCGGCATCCTGCCGCAACTGGTGGTCACAGCCCAAAGTGCTGCGTGGCATCCTGCCATAAGTGGTGGCAATGGCCCAAAGGACAATGCAGCCTCCTGCAAATGGCCCGAAGCACTGCACAGCCTCCTGCAGTGACTGGCAGCACTGGCGTGAAACACCATGCGGTCTCCTGCCATGACCAGCGGCGCCAGTGCAATGCACCACATCGTCCGGCTGCAAGTGGCAGCAAGTGGCCATTGAAGAAGTGAAGCAGTGGTACAACAGGTGTCTGGGGATGAGAGGCCTAATTGCACCGGTCCTAAGGTAAGACATCCCCTGAAAATAAGACCTAGTGCCTCTTTTTGAGGCAAAAAAAAATATAAGTCCTGGTTTTATTTTCAGGGAAACACGGTACTTCCAGGCAAAGCTTTTATTTTGTAACAGTTCTATCTCTATTTTAAGAAAGTTGAAATATTGTCATATTCCATCTGTATTTTCCCAACACTTCTGTATCTTTTTTTATGTTTACACACAGAGAGACACACATAATTATGATGGGAAAGAATGTTAAAGAAGCATTATGGTACTCTCAGACTAAACTCATTTGGACCTGATTATAGCTTGAAAACAGAAAGAAAATATTTTTCATTAGAAATAACAATTATATGTTTTGTTTGGTGGTTTTTGGTTTTGTTTTTAAATGCTGATGTTGTATTTCTCACACACATTTAACTATATGTGTGAACTGGTCGTACTGAGAACTACTGTCAGTGATCAGTCTGCATATGTAGATATTCTTATATCTTCATACTTCTGTTGAGATAAAGAGCCAGCAGATAAAATTAAATAGCATTTTCAGCATAACAAAGAATTAAAATTTAAGGGAAGTTTGGAATTATCCACTTTACTAAATATATTTTCTATTATGGTTCTATATTGTTCAAAGGCACCTTGAAAGATGAAATTCTTGAAAATCTACCCACTTTCTCCCTGAGAGTTTCAGAATGCACATATGTTCTTTTGTTGTGCTTGACTTTCCATCATAGGGCTACAAATACAATCAGGCCATGATTTGTATGCATTGAAAAGTAGACTCAGCACAAATATATTTCAATGTCATTTGCTGCTTTCCTAGCTGCCCTTATTGAGATTAAATAGATCCTGTAGGCAGAATGTTAAGTAACTATTCCCTTTCTTTCAATATATTATTTAGATATCTGGATGTGTCAGATTAAAGAACAAAAAGTAATGAATGAAATGGTATATAGATTTGGTAGAAGCGAGGTTTGTGAGGATAGAAGATGAGGATCTAAAGTGAATAGTGTACAGCATATTTATTTAACATACACATATACCTCATCTCATGCTTTTAATTACTTTAGCATATTGTTTGTTGTTTTTATTATTGTTTGTTATCCTTTTTCCCACTTTGCATAACATTGCTTATCCCACGAGAAAACAATGTAATTGGTGTGCATGGATGCAAATTTCACAATTTTTGTTTTATCAGAGTCCACCTTTGTTAACTTGTTGCTATTTTAGATTTCTCTAAGTAGGTTTCCAGAAAAATAAATATGTTAACATAACGTTTCCCAACTTGTATTCTTCAGATGTGATGCATTGCAGTCTTCCTCCTTCTCCTCCACCAGCCTGACAATTGTATTATGAGAGCTCTATTCCAATTTATAAGGAAAGCATGAGATTGGAACAGCCTATGCTAGCATAATGAGGGATAAACATAAGAAAAGAATTTAAATTAACTTGCGAGGTAGAGTCACACATGCACCACTCATTTTCATGCTAATAAGCATCTATGAATATAGATCACAGTTATTCTCCAACACATTTGCAAGGCATTCAACTGGGAAATACTGCCTGGCCAGCCTACTAATAACATGTGTATTAAATAAGACTTGGAAAAGATGATACTTAATCAGAGTAGGGTCTGACCATCTCTTTACTTTTCCAAATCTGCTCTTTGCCTGGGAACAATAGGATGATTAATTCTGAAACACATATGCCAAAATTCTGAGAGTTTCAAAATGCAACTAATGACATTGATTGATTGATTGATTTCTAGGGCTTCCCAATCAAAATGTGACTCTATTTTGAAAGCTATTTCTTCTAATAGCAATAGCACTTAGACTTATATACTGCTTCATAGTGCTATACAGCCCTCTCTAAGTGGTTTACAAAGTCAGCATATTGTCCCCGACAATCTGGGTCCTGATTTTACTGATCTTAGAAGAATGGAAGGCTGACCCCAAACTTGAGTCAGTCAGGACTGAACTGCTGGCAATTGGCAGAATTAGCCTGCAATACTGCATTCTAACCACTGTGCCACCATGGCTATTTATAATAGCAGAACATATCATAGCATGATGTTGTCAAAGACCAAAAATTACGGTATCTTTTAACCTGCCTGTCAAGCTATGAAGATCCGTTGCTTTTGAACTGCCATGATGCTTCTAGCTTGCCAACAGTCCAGAGGGAGGGGCGAGAAGGTTTGGAATGTACAAGTGGTTGCTATCAGTGTGAGAACAGAAGTCGTTCAAGAAATATTTTGGAGAATAGAGGTTTTTTTTCTCATAACAGAAGCTTTAAGACTAATTGGACAATATGATCTGAACTGTCAGAGAGGGGAAGGAAATGTGGACTTGGATTCATTTTTTGCTGGCTTCTAGTGTTATCTATAAGGGACGTGGTGGCTCAGTGGGTTAGGAAGCTGAGCTTGTCAATCAGAAGGTCGGCAGTTTGGTGGGTCAAATCCCGAGTGCCGCATAACAGAGTGAGCACCTGTTACTTGTCCCAGCTTCTGCCAACCTAGCAGTTCGAAAGCACGTAAAAATGCAAGTAGAAAAATAGGGACCACTACGGTGGGAAGGTAACAGCGTTCCGTGCACCTTTGGTGTCTAGTCATGCCAGCCACATGACCACGGAGACATCCTCGGACAAGCGCTGGCTCTTCGGCTTTGAAACGGAGATGAGCACCGGCCCCTAGAGTTGGAAACGACTAGCACGCATGTGCGGGGGAACCTTTACCTTTAGTGTTATCTAAAATTGTGCATGGTGTGTTTGTGTCTGTATGTGTTTCATAACAAAGATTGGTAGTCTTTTCTTAACATTAGTATTTCATTATATTTCATTTAAAAAAGACCAACTCCTACCTTTTATATCAGTGTAGCACAGGTGAAGAATATGCATATTTGCATTTCATTGATGGAGCCATCAATGAAATACCAGAAGTCATGGCAAGTTGATACTTAGCAGGACTAGAATCCCTCTTTGTTTTTCAGAAAATTTGGAACTCTTTTGACATACATTACAAGTGCTGCCAAAATATGACAGCTACTCCATAACATTTAAAAGCATTACAATCGGTCTCCAAGATAATGGCTCACTGGAGATGTTCAGATGGAAAATTGAACTTTTCTTCTTATATGTTTCCTGCTCAGATTAAATATACTTCCTTTCCAAAGCTTTACTATCACAAATAGGAATGAGGGAAAGGGATACTTTTCTCCAGGCTAAGCCAACCCAGCACTATCAATTTTTCTTCACAGGTTCAGGACTAGACAACCTGATATGCACATTCTTTGTCAGTGCTTAGGTTGGCTGGAATTGGTGAAAATGATTACATGCCAGCAAGTTATTTTCTTCATTATGCTCTGTCCTTAACCTGGTCCTTCAGCTCTTCCAACGATGCACCCATCTGTACTGTAACTGAGCCTATTCACTTTGCTGTCAGTCATCCTCTTCTTCTCTTTCCTTCCACCTTTCCCAGCATTAGAGCCTTCTCTAGAGAGCAAGGTCTTTGGATAAGGTGTCCAAGTAGGATAATATGGAATGGAATGGAATGGAATGGAATGGAATGGAATGGAATAGAATAGAATAGAATAGAATAGAATAGAATAGAATAGAATAGAATAGAATAGAATAGAATAGAATAGAATAGAATAGAATAGAATAGAATAGAATAGAATAGGAAGGGACCTTGGAGGTCTTGTAGTCTAGCCTCCTGCTCAAGCAGGAGAACCTATATCATGTCAGATAAGTGACTGTCTAATCTCATCTTGAAAACCTCCAGGGATGGAGCGCCCACAATTTCTGAGGGCAAGCTGTTCCACTGGTTAATTGTTCTCATTGTTAGGAAGTTTCTCCTTAATTCCAGGTTGCTTCTCTCTTTGATCAGTTTCCAACCATTGTTTCTTGTCCTGCCCTCTGGTGTTTTGGACAATAAGTTGACCCCCTTCTTTGTGGCAGTCCCTGAAATACTAGAATACTGCTGTCACGTCACCCCTATTTCTTCTTTCCTTTAGACTAGCCAAACCCAAGTCCTGCAACCATTCTTTATATGTTTTAGTCTTCAGGCCTTTGGTCATTTTAGTTGCTCTTATCTGAACTTTTTCTGAAGTCTCATCATTGTTTTTGTAGTATGGTGACCAAAACTGGTTGCAGTATTCGAGGCATGGTCTTACTAGGGTTTTATAAAGCGATACTAATACTTTGCGTGATCTTGATTCTATGCCTCTGTTTATATGGCCAGGATTGTATTAGCTTTTTTGGCTGCTGCTGAACACTTCTGCTCATAGTCAAGTGATCATCCACTAGGACTCCAAGGTTCCTCTCACCGTTACTGTTTTTGAGCCAAGTCGCGCCTAATCTGTACTTATAAATTTGATTTTTCCTGCCTAAATGTAAAGCTTTGCTTTTCTGTAGTTTGTAGTTTCCTGTGTCTGTTCTTTTTTTTCTTTCTTGAAGATGGGAACCACATCAGCCCTTTTCCAATCCTCAGGTACTTCCAGTGTTCCAGGATTTTTTGAAAGATATGGTGCAATGGTTCTGAGATAACATTTAGGTTTGGTTATTTGTGCTTTGAGGCCAGCTCTGGATTAATTTGTTTCTTTATCTGTCCATCTTCAGGCATCTTCCTTCAAGGGGGAAATGAAAGTCCAAAAAATCTAGAAGATTCCAAGTTGCCTACTTCTGACATAGGGTGTGTCTTCAAGCCCCATTATCTCCTATGCTGCCCTATAGTGGACGTATTCCATTTGGTTTATGAAGATATTTCTATACTATTGTGCTCAGAACTTGATGTGCTTCTTTAAACAGCAAACACTCTCCATTTCTTTTTCTTGTGGCCACCAGACTCTAACAGCATTAACACCTTAAATCCAGTAAAGGTCTAATTGCTTCACTTGCAGAGGATTTCTTAAATGAGGCAAAGATCATAAAGTTTGACTGGATTGCAATATTCCCATGGAAGAATGGGGAATGAATGTACAATACGCTATAACTTTGTTTAATTGTACCAGGGATTTCTTGTAGAAATCTGATGAATATTTCTGTCCATTTCCCCAGTTTTTCAGTCATTGAAAAATGTTGCTTGAAAATGGTTGTAATTTCATGGGATATGGAGGACATCAAATGAAGGAATACAACTATAAATGATTAGAAATAAATTTCCTTATGATAAGCTCCATTCATTAGTTGCTTTTACTTACAAAATTACCCACAATTTAATTCAGGCCACATTACACTGATCTTGGTATAATGCACATAACTGCACAAATCTGAAATCTGTACCTAAGGATAATCAGTGACTGAGTCTTTTGATATGAAACTGCTAGCAATCCATGAACTGGTAAGACTTAAACACTAAGTTCTGTTTCATCATATAAAGGGTTAATATAATAAAGCCTGCTATCTCTGCTTCCCATCTCCTCTTGGGTTTCCTCCACAGAATGTCTATTGGCTAAAACCTAGAAGGAAAAAAAGAGAAAATGCATGTTAATGCAATTCCTGAAAACTAATTTGGACTTTGAACAGAAAAGAGCTCTTGTAAGGTATGATGAATTCATACTATCAGTCCAGTATTTATAGTTGACAAAGTAAAGGTAGTCCTTGACTTACAATAAGCCACTCAGTAACCATTTGAACTTACAAAGGATCCTAAAATGCTACTTGTGACCTGGCTTCAAAGTTCTGACATCACACATCCCTGCAGTCACATGACCACATTTCGGGGGGCTCAGCAACCAGCCTGCATTTACAGTATGGCTAGTTTACTTTTGGTTTCCAATAAAAATTGCCCCACAGTGAACAGACGGTTCACTTAATAACCACCATGTCTACTTAATGACCATTGCATTCGCTTTACCATCACTGTGTTTAATGACTACCATGATAAAGGTCATAAAATCAGGTCTGGTGTCCCCTTTATGGCCATCATGACTTACAGCTGAATGCCAGGCTCAGTTATGGTCATAATTCAAGGACTACCTGTAATGCTTAGTCTGTTCATTTGTTGTGCACATTATGTTATTTCTGCATTAAGAAAACTTGAACTTTATATTTAAACACATTTTATAAAGGTATAATATAGAGGCAAAGTTGCTTGGATGACATAAAATCTCTCTTATTTTTACATAAGTGTAGTCTAGGTAATAAATACCAAATATGCTAAGATATAAGAGGTTTTTTTTGTTTGTTTGTAAATTCAAACCAGATTAGGATTACAATGGGGTAATGGTTAGCTTCCCCCCAAACCCCACCCCATGTAATCAATTCTCACTTATTAGCTAATTGTAAGGGGCTACTTAGGCCATCAAGTCCAACCACCTAGTCAGTGCAGATTTAAGAATTCCCCCAAAATGGCTGTTTTGTCTTGTTCAAACGCATAAGTGACATTGAACCTACCACTATATGGACAATTTGTTCCATTGACAAATTTCTTTGATATCAATCAATATCTACTTTCCTATAACTTCAGCCCATTATTTAATGTCCTGTACTCTAAGAGTAATTTTTCACCTACTTCTATGTCACATTTTTCAGGTATTTGAAGAGTTCTAGCATATCAACCCAATCTTCTGAAGCCTAAAGATGTCCTTCAATCTTTGCAGACAACTTAATTTATAGTTTCCTGATCTCTCTTCTTTGAATTTGTGTCAGTTTGTCTGAATCCTTAAAATGTACTGCCCAAAATTTAGTGGAATTATTATTTCTTGTCATGTAGACAGTGGTATCTGTTATGTACTGGGCATATTCATTCAGGTGCTATGATGTAACTATCTAGTGTGCTGTCAATGAAGCCTATTCATTCAGACGTTGTTTAATAACATTGTAACCTATATGGGTTGTTTTTTCTATTACTATTATTTAAGTTTGTTTTGATAATGAGTCTTGATAATTGCATTAAGACTAACTTGTGTTAATATTGTCTGATCTAAGAGGGGAGGGGTGTTATGTACTGGGCTCATTAGTAATACCACGTGGGTTGTTGGAGCAGCTAACAGCTCTCCAGCAACCCAGACTACAAGTCTCCAGTGCTGCTATTGGCTATCCCTAGGCGGCAATGGCTGCTTCAAACCTATTGGCTGCCACCTAGGGGCTAGACTATATATTGCAGCTAGTTGCAGTCATTTCCCCAGTTCTGACTCTGCATGAAATAAACCATGAGTTTTCCTGTAGTCATTTATCTTGTCTTCATTCCTGCACCAAAAAACCTGCAACACAACAGTATCGATACTACTTAGCCTTTTTTCCAGCCACATCACACTACTGACTCACATTTAAGTTACATTTCCATTTTCTAGCATTCCCTCTTCATAGAAGCCATTAATATATAAGATACAGAGCTCAGGGCCAAATGGTGTGGCAGTCCATTTAAGATCTCCCTTCTAATTTAATGTTGATAAATATTCTTTGAGCAGTTTGATCCAAGTATGTGTTTATATAATTGTTATGCCATCCACCCCACACTTAACTAACTTGCTAATTGGAATGCCATGGTTGTCCTTTGTCAAATGCTTTGTTGAAATCAATATATATTTTGCTCACAGCATTTCACAATCTACCCTTGGAAGTTATCTGATCAACGCATGAGATAAGATTAGTTTCGGAAGCCTTTCAGAATACATACCCTGGCATCTAATATTTAATACCTTGTTTCAAGTTGTTTACAGCTTAATCTTTTTATGCTGTGGAACTGGCAGACTGCTCTTGAGTAATGTATCCTTATTTTTCCTTTTTCTGAAGCTTGAGACAGCATTCATCATTTCTCCAGGATTTCTCTCAAATAGCAATAGCATTTAGACTTATATACCACTTCACAGTGCTTTATAGCCCTCTCTAAATGGTTTACAGAGTCAGCATATTGCCCCCAACAATCTGGGTCCTCATTTTACCAAACCTGTAAGGATGGAAGGCTGAGTCAACCTTGAGCAGGTGAGACTTGAATAGTTCTATTTTTTCCTTTATTATTAATTAATGTCTTGCAACTTCATAGCATTTTGATCTGTCTTTAATTTTGAACACATCTGAAGAAGTCCTTTTTGTTGTTCTTAACATCCTTGGCCAACCTTAACTTATTGTCTTGAGACACAGGAAGAGGGGTCACACCTGTAACTTCAATGATTGTAGGAAGTGGGGTTTGCTCTCTAGTATATAAAATGAGAGCAAACCCCACTCCCTACTAATACTGATGGTGTTACCTATTTTAGTAATGAAACGTCTGCAAGAAAACAACCAATCTCAGAGAAGCTCAATTCAACCCTGAGCTATAAATATTCTCTTCTATTATTAAAATCAGTTTTCTTAAAATAAAAAAATGCAATCCCTTTACATCTTGATCATGATTCCTTACAATCAAGAACTCCACTGTGATGGTTTCTTTCCCTTTAGATTACTACTATTTCAATTTCCAGACTATGTCTACAATATTGGTAGTATCATTGGCTTAATGAAAGTGGAGTCATTTGATCCTATTCTAGGGGATTAATGAAAGGGAAGTGATCACTTGCAAAAGAATATATTCAAACACTCCTATTTCATGGTATGCCTCTTCATGGGAGAGCTACAATATTTCTTCTTGATCAGGTTGAAACCAAGATTAGAAACTTTAATTTACTCTTAAATAATAATGCCAATCTATATCTCATAAACTAAAATGTTAACTCTTATTATTATTATTTAGTACCTGAATAACATCAGTAGGCTTTAGATCAATATCAGCAAGCTTGGTATCAGATTTATGATGTAAAACAATGTACAGATTTTTTTCTATTTTTAATTTCACATCTTTGATGGATGGACAGCATTAGGGATTAAATATATTAAAACTCTATATCTCTGGAAACAATTATGTCAGTTAGAAAGCTAGGGGATTTAATGTTTAATTTTAAAAAGAGGTTTTACCTTTTTCCCGTGCCAAATTGATTTTATGGGGAAATCCAGCTTTGAAAACTGGGGAAAACATGGTAATATGAAAATATTGCATGGAAGCGTGGATATTGACTTAGGACTAACTGATAAATGATGAAGATGAATTTTTAGCATACTGCTCCATCACTGGAGGTTTTTAAGAAGAGATTGGACAGCCACTTGTCTGGAATGTTATAGGATCTCCTGCTTGACCAGGGGGTTGGACTAGAAGATCTCCAAGGATCCTCCCAACAGTGTTATAGTCTTATTCCATGTAAAACATAAATATCATCTATTAAATATCGCCCAATGACAATATTTACAGTTACAACATTTGTTAACAATATTGTTTGGACCACACCTTTTCAGCTTTGGAGATACCTGAGATACTAGAACAATTTGTTAAAACCCACTATTAATTTGTATAGATTTGTTATCAATAAATCAGTTTGATATACAGATGTTAAGATATGAGTAAAGAATCAGAGATTCCTAATATCTAGACAATGGAAGAATATCTTAACTTCTATAGCAAGAGTGTCAATTGATCTCAATTTATGATTTATATAACAAAAATATTTATAACTCATTGGACTCTGTTCCATTTGTATAGAAAAGGACTGTCAAAAGAGCATTTTTTGGAGATGAAATGAGGATACTGTTTTTAAAAAAACACATTTTTTTTGCAACTAACCAAGTTTTGGGGAAAAGTAATGGCCTCTATACATATGATTGTCAAAAAAAAAAGCTAAAGTTCTCAGAGGATAATCCTCTTGAAATATATATTTACTATATGGAACAAACACGTAAATAGATTCTCTGTGCCCTTACTATGGCCAAAAGATCATAATATTGGAGCATTGGAAAGATAAAGGTATGGCTCCTTTCACTCAGTGGATTAAAGATATGGTTGTACTTGTCATCTATGAGTGGATTGCCTGTAGATGTGGATTTTGTATGGACAGGTATAATGAAATATGCAATTCATTTATACAGAATATACAGTAGGTTAAAATAGCTTTATAAATGTACATGACTTGACCAATATTTGCATTGGATAAGTATATATAGAATTGTAACTCTTTATCCATTATAATGACATATTATTTTTGTTGAATTTTCTACTTTTTGTTATACTGTAGTACTTTTTAATGTGTTTTTTTATAATTTAGTGTATCACTATCATTCTGCTCTTTTTTCTATCCTTTTTTATTAATTAAATAGCAATAATAAATACTAACTCCAGAAGCTTTTTGCCTTAAATGATAGTTTAAAAATATTTTAAAATTGCTTCTGGGAGGGAGTTGGGCCCAGGAGCAACCAGATAATTTCGGCACCCTATTCCAAGAAGAAATTTTGTATTAGATGCCCTTATCCCATTCCTACAGACAAGGGCCTCTGAGGCTTTGTTACTTTGAAATAGGATGCTTATCAAGGTATATTGGGTGGACTGGCATGGATCGACTGGGAATGTATTCCAGCCTTTGCACTTGTATACTGCACATGTTTTTTCTCCCAATGATTTCAGTGCAAGAGGGAAACTGTCAGAGTAAAATAAAGTTGGTAAAATGTTGATCACCCACATTTAGCTTGGCCAGTGCAAATGCAGCAGGATAATGTGTGTGTCAGGGGGGGGGGTTTGTTTTGTTTTGCTTTTGAGCTCTGGACGTTCCTGTCACATTGATGGAGGTGCATTGTTCATACATATGTAAATATACAGAAAACTGAGCCCTTACACTTGGGTTACATGGTGTGTCAAACATGGGATTATCAAACCCTTCCTCAGTTGTTCTGTCAAAATCTTCTAGATGCCTTCTTCGCTTCCACAAAGAGGAAAGATGCAGGGAGGAAAGAGATCTGTGAAAAGAGAAATGACAGAGCATAAACAAAGACATTTGCATTTGATTTCTTAATAAGAGTCACTGAAGTCCACTGAATTTAATAAATTCTCAGAACTTAAAATCTGTGTACCATCAGTGAAAACTGGCCAAAAAGAGAAGCCATCCTAATACCAGCAGTCTTTACAGCAGATGTGTGAGCTAACTTTATAATAATATAGAAGAAAATTAAAATAAACTCTCAAAAGTACACATTGGTATTTACAGGACATTTATGCTGCACAAGAATTGATGTCACTGTGATCTAAATTCTAATTCAGAGCTGCAGTTTAGGCTGAATTAATAAGAACATATATTAGACTATGTAAAGATACTGAGTGATTTCTCAAACACACTCAGACTAGTAACAGAAGACACAGTGAAATTGACATCTGAGAGACATAGCTGTTTTAATAGTATAAGGTGGCACCCTAACAACCCTAAGGGACACGGTGGCTCAGTGGGTTAGGACACTGAGCTTGTCGATCAGAAGGTCGGCAGTTTTGCAGGTCGAATCCCAAGTGCCGCGTAACAGAGTGAGCGCCTGTTACTCATCCCAGCTTCTGCCAACCTAGCAGTTTGAAAGCACGTAAAAATGCAAGTAGAAAAATAGGGACCACTATGGTGGGAAGGTAACAGCGTTCTGTGCGCCTTTGGCGTCTAGTCATGCCGGCCATATGACCACGGAGATGTGCTCGGACAAGTGCTGGCTCTTCGGCTTTGAAACGGAGATGAGCACCGGCCCCTGGAGTCGGAAACAACTAGCACGCATGTGCAGGGGAACCTTTACCTTTACCTTTTAACCCTAACATTAGGCATAGTGGCACAATAATCTCAGAGTGCAGAACAGGAGAGTTAGGCTCCATCCATTATATTGTCTATTTTATGACCATAACTGTTTGCAAGATGGCCTATCTTTGATTCTGGCTGCTGCATCCCCTGGGAAATGGCATACTTTGAGCAGCTGCCATAAAACAATGTCACCTAATGGGACCCTGTAGGTATGCCTTTTTGTCACACACAGCACGTGTTTTGGAACACATAAAGTTGGCTTTTGAAATCCTTTTGTTACCTCCAGTTATTTTGCTAGGCTATTGGAGGAGCATCTGGAAAATGATTTTGGAATGTGAACACGCTGTGACATGGCCTTGGTTTTGTTGAATGGGGGCATGTTTCTATGTTTATGCTGTTTGATTATTTTGTTTTGTGTTTTTAATTCTATGTTAGCCACTCAATTTCCCTTGAGCAGCCACATATACATTGCCTAAACTAACAAAGAAATTTATCTAACCTGCCATCTCCAATGCTGTGGAATATGCAGACCTATCAGTATCAACTTCTAGATAACTTCTAGAATTGGAATTTCCATATTGTTCTTTACCCAAGGCAATAGAATTGGGCTGTCCCTGAAGTAACAATTATCATGGGTATCTATAAAGCAGTCAATGGAAATATTGCAGATTGATTGATTGATACACATACTTTTTGCAATAAATCACACAAGTAAACATAGAACAAGTGACAAAGCTTGGAACAAGGTTAAGCAGAACATGTTTTAACCTTGATTCACAAAGCAATTTAATACCTCAGAAGGAACTCATGTACAGTATCTAGCTTTTACCAACCCCAAACACTTCAATTATATCCTTGCACCCTTCAATTATATCCGTGCAAGGATATAATTGAAGTGTTTGGGGTTGGTAAAAGGGAATATAGAGATGCTTTGCCCTCAATGCTATTGACCAGAAGATTCAATAATATCTCCTATCCAGATTACATCTGTGTATAGATGAGTCCTGTCTATTATTCTTGGATGACAGAGTTAATCATTCTTCTAATCACAAATTACCAGCCCTTATCTCAACAGTCAATTGGGTGTTTCTTATTAAATAACCAAGATCATAAAGCAAGAAAATGAGAAGACAAAATAAGTGAGAAGACACTAGTGCAGCTCCTAGTGTGAATAAGCCTTTTTTATCCCAGGTATTTTAATGTTGCTTTTTTGTTTACTTTGGTCTGTGATTAATTATTTCCTCCTCCTCCTCCTCATTACCATCATCATCACCATCATAATCAAATATGTCAGTCATTAAACACCTGGGCAAATGAAAATTCACAAGTGCCACACAAAATAGTCCACCAATGTGGCAGAATAATTAAGAAGGTTAACTCTTTGATTGTTATCCTCTTCACCTGGGGGAGGGGTGGAGGGCATGGGCAGAAGTCCTCAGAAAATCATGTTTGATGATGACATAAGAAGCTGAACTCCTTTTATTCCCTATAGCTGCATAAAATTGCTGTTATTCCTTTTAAGATGACCTGGGTCGCCCAGCAAGGTGTATAACAAATTTGATCCCATCTTTAAACTCTCATTATAAGCTTGTACAGCTGTTCAGGAAGATGCTCCTGGCTGTCTCTGCATTCAAGAAAGGAGCTTTCTCCTGCATATTTCAAATCCACTTGTGATGGATTAGCACAGCCCTCATATTTATAACAGGCACTACATGAAACAGATGTAATCAAAACCATCTGTTTGTAATGGTTCCATTTCAAATGGGATTCTGAAATTTGGCTCTCAGAAGAGCTGCTCTCTTGAAATTCCTATACATGTATCTATTCCCCATGTCTTGCTGGGACATTTCCTCTTAATATATGAAGCAAAAAAGCAAATGACTTTCTGACATGTCCTTCTGGTAGCAGAGAGAGAGCTACAAATCATGCCCATGCATATCTTGCAGATTTTTTTTTTTATTTTTTTTTTTGTTCTGAGCTGTGGAAAGTATTTCAAGGAGGCTCATCTCCAGAGTCAAAGATTGCTTATGGGCATCCAGATTATTTGCTCAAAGATTTCCTCTTCAGGAAGGCATTTTTCCCCAGGACTGGTTTGATTTGAAGATGTTATCTGTTTTCTCTCCCTGCTCGTTAGATATTCTTTTTCAGTGTTATATTGGCCTTTGTTTTTAGACTATGTCTCAAATCATTTGGTCTAATGTATTTTAATTTTGTACTGATGTAAATGCCGTTGGCCACTTTGAAGGCTGCATATGCATTAGAAAGGCAGGAGACAAATTTTCATGTTATTAAATAAAACAAAGTATTAAACCACATTGGCTTCTTTTTATGTATGTTATTGTACTGAATCCTATTTTCATGTAATTTGATCTTGACAGTCTGGGGGGGGGGTTTAAAAAAAAGCACCATGAATTGCTCCCCCCCCTTTCCAATTTCCCCTTTTTGTGGAGGCTATTGTTGTTTTCTCAGTGTGCCTGCCAACTGGGGGATGGGGATGAGGAGAAGCAACATCTCTGTTGCCTAGGCAACCAGGCCAATGCTCCCTTGGCTTTCCAAATGTGCACCCCCATGAAAATAATGGTGTGCCAAGCCATGGAATTTCATTGCAGATGTTATTACTTCTCACATTATACCAGGAAGTTAGAGGTGCTAGCTCTTAGTCTGTGTGTAGTTACACTGTGGATTTTTCTTGTAGGCTTCTATTTCATTCTGGAATGAGCTACAGAGCTAGAGGTTTGTCTGGGAAGAGGAATCGTGTTCCCAAAGGATGACAGAGTATCAGAGCTTACAGTATTTATACATGGAGCATCGCTCCTGATTAACATTGAGAAGGTGTTATTTTTCCTCGACTGGTTGAGTCCAGTATTTCTCATCCTTGACAACTTTAAGATATGTGGACCAATGCCCAGAATTCCTCAACTGCCATTTCAATTGGGGAATTCTGGGAGTTGATGTCCACAGATTTAAAGCTACCAAGATTGAGAAACACTGACTTAGACTGAACAAAAGTGCTCCCAAAGAATAAATGTCTTATCCAGTGCCTTTAAGATATATGACTGGGGGAAAATAGTTCAGTCCTGAATATTTCCTCTTTCTAAGAAGGATGAATTGGTCAAAATGTTGACTGGTGGGTCTGGAATTCCATCTGTCTCAGTTCTCTTTCTACCAGCAAGCAAAGATATTTTTATTCAGACAGGCCCTTTGGCATATGAGCTGCTTTGACTGCTGAGCCAGCTGAGAATGAATGTTTTTCCTTTTGATCTCACTTTTCTTGTTACTAACAGCTGTTGGGTGCTCTATTTTGGGGAGGGAAAGGTTTTGTTTATAAAAAATTAATGTCCTGAATTTATAAATTATAATTTTGTTTTAAAATTAAACAAAAGCCAGCCAAGTGAATAGAAATGTCATTTTATATAGCAGCACTATGCAATGCTTATAGCATATCTTCTTTTATACGTCTTCTGTATTAATATTGTAAGTGTGCAATTTAAACTTATGTGAAGGGGCTCCTTGAGGTTTTCCTTCGTTCCAGTAGATCACGTTATTCAGTTCTCCTGAGCCTTTTACCTCCAGATGTTTTGGTATTGTTTGTCTCTAGCCAGGATGTCTTTTGATTGGGAACTGTAAAAAGCTAAGGCCCCATCTTGTCTGAAAGTCACCTAGTTAGAGAAGACTGAAAATTGGTCCATTCTCATTATCATCTCAAAGCCATTCTTTGTGCTGCTTTAAATCCCATAATGACTTCGAATCTATTCTTCTGTTTCTCTACTGCTGTCTATGTTACAAGTTAATTCCAAGGTTTTCGTTTAACCTGAGGTGTCCCAGACTTCTAAAACAGGTGTGTCAAACTGCCGGCCCACAGGCCCCAGAAGCCATGCCAACCCCATTGAAGGCAACGGAAAAACCATCCCAATACGTTGTGTGACATCATGTGATGTCGCGAGTTTGACATGTCTGCTCTAAAGCAACTCTTGATCAATGTCTAATTTTTATTTCTAGGTTTGGAATTCTCCATTTATTTTTTGGAGCTTTCTTCCAAAACTTTCCAAAAATCCAAAAGATGTGATATTGTATTTTTGCATCAAAATTAAGCCAAATATTTTTTAAAATATGGTTTAGCTCAAATTTCCAGTCCATCTTCCAGTCCTGGGATCCCACATGATTCCACTGAAATTTAGTTTCCAGAATTCCTCCACGTGTAACATTGGTCTTACTTTTATGCTACTTGCCCAAGGAACCCATCTTAGATTATTCTTTATAATTATTTATCCTGGGATGAGAGTGACATCAGCTAAAAAAAACATTTCTATTGTTGAACTAATTGGCTTTCTTTCACTGGCTCATGGTATGACCACATTCAAGGGCAGGTTGACCAGACCTAGTGTCATAAAACTCTTTAAAGACAAATCCCTGTCTCAAATGTTATAAAACTCTCAGTTTAGATTCCTAAGAGTGTTATCTTGGTTGAATCTTTCAGCTACAATGTCTGTAGCTAAACACTGGAAATATAAAATTATGACAGCTGGTACCAGAATGTTTGAAAAATTGCTATAGCTGAGAAATTGACCTATACTCCTCAACTGTGCTTTAGTCAACCTACAGTTAAAGCCTTTGCGAGTATATGGTCTGGTTTTATATATCTTATGCTATCCATGGGAACTATAATTGTTTCATGTCAGATTAATATGGGATGACTCCTTATATGTACAGTATGCATACTGTATGGCTGTATACTGTATATATGTATTGTACTTTTTATATTGTAATATCTTAATCAATAAAAATATTTAAAAATACTGGCAGAATATAAACAGAAAACCATTAACATTTAGTAAATTACCTATTCACTGTTAGTTACCCAACACAATGCAAAAAAGGAATCTGAGTCTTTAGTCCATGTATTATATCAGTTCTCCTCTACCTCAGTTTAGGCCCTGCCCTGATAACTCCACCTAAAAAGGAAGCTACATCTGTGCTGAATATGATTTCATTTTCCTTTTACTGTCAGATCAGAATCTTGACATCTTAAGAAGAGTTATAGTCTTTCAGCTGCTATTGCTTTATGCAGAAAAATACTCTTCTAATTTTAGGATCTTATAAATATACAAAGTTATGTTATAACCTAATCAATTTGTTTTAAGTATTAGATGCTATAAGATTCTACTATTTTTATGTATAGTGCTTTGTGGGTTCAATCAGTCTATTTATTTCTATTAACTAGCAAAAGAAATCCATGTTTTGGGGACTTATAAATGTTAACGCAAACAGTACAAAATTCTAGTCAGTTACCATAACAAAGAAACTACAGTAGTTTGAAAAAGATAGAAAGTACTATCTCTGGATAATTGATTTTCAAAAAGGACATGGAGTAGGCCATTTAAAAGTGGGGGAAACCCCTGGTTGGAGCACCATTTTTGATGCAGGAGACCAGGTCTCAAGTCCCAACTGGTACTTAGCTTACCAGAAGTGTTCCTTGCGAAAAGACCTATTAATGCTTCACCTGCCTATCTCAAGTACAAGAGAGACACGAACCAGAAGAGTCATGCTGATTCAGTTATCACCCATATCTCTGCAGTAAGCCTTCTAATGTTGATGTAGCTGGAGAACTCCAGGCAACGCTTGTAAGGAATTTTCCTTTAGGAGATGATAAACCTAGGAAAACCTAGGTGTGAGAGTTCCAGTCCACAGCTACTTCTTTGTGGTGTGCCACAGGGTTCAGTACTCACTCCACTCTGTTTTAACATCTACATGAAATTGCAAGGTGAGGTCTTCTGACACCATCAGTACCTCAATGATACTCAACTTTATACAATATCCCCATTCCAGATGCAGTGTGGCTGTTTTTGCTATTGCCCAATGCCTGGAGGCTGTGTGTGTGGGGGAGTATGGATGGGGTAACCAACAGGCTTCACGTGAACCCTGACAAGATTGAGTGACTATGGGTATGTGGAACCTTGGGACCAGGCAATTTAACGTCTTTAGTTCTTGCACTTCCCCAGGCTGATCCCATATACAACCTCAGGGTGGCAGTTGTGACAGGAGAGCATTTGCACAATTTCACATTGTGCACCAGTTGCACCCTTTCCTGGATTGTGAGGTTCTGCATTCATTCACTCATGCCCTGGTCATCTTGTGCTTGGACTACTACAATGTACTGTACATGAGGCTAACCTTGAAGAATATTCGGAAGATTCCGCTGGCACAAAATATATCAGCACAAACAGTTTTAGATGTCCCAGATAACTCTGTTGTGCTACCTGCAATGGCTGCTGGTTTGCTTCTGGATCCAATTCAAGGTGTGGGTTATCACCTTTAAAGCCCTTCACGGCATGGGGCAAGGCTCTCACTGTTTCACTCCAATGGGATTGGCCTGCCCCACTTGTGATGGCAGAAGCAGCATGCTCCAGATTCCATCAGCTAAGGAATTGCAGGTGATCAAGCCCAAGAAAAGAGCCTTTTCTGCTATGGCTCCTGCCCTTTGGAACATCATTCCCCAAGAAGTGAGATCCACCCACATCCTCTTGGCCTTTGATAAGGGCCTAAAACCTTGGCTGTGCCAACTGGTTTGGGATGTCCTATTCTTGAGGTGGCTAGTAGTTTAATAAGATAAAATCCCACCTTACACACTGATTCTTATTTAACTTATTGTTAATATTAACTTTCAATTTTAAGACTTCATAATGTTAACTTCCAATTTTAAGACTTGATATTGTAATGTTTCTATTTTAATTTTGTATATTGCTTTTATGATATTGTAAGTCATCCAGAGTCGCTTGATAGTGAGATGGGTGGCATAAATGAATGAATGAATGAATGAATGAATGAATGAATGAATGAATGTTAATGGACAGTACTCAGGTCTGGTTTTCTCTCTAACAATCATATTCTATATTCAGGGTTTTTAAACATAAGGAAAAAATTATACATATTTATCCACACCACAATTACCCAAGAAAACACTACAGCATGCCATGTATCTATTACCTTAATGCATCATTTTTATAAAGAAGAAGAGTAATTTCCAGAAAGAGCAGGACAAGAAGGATTCCTATGACAATCCCAGTAATCATAGTGCCAAGAATGCTGCTGATTCCTTGAGCACTCCAGTTGCTGCCAGTGGCTACTTGTAGGTTGGCTGCCACAATGCCAAAGAATTTTCCTGGAAAATGAGCAAATGTTACATGTCAGTGTAATTGCAGGAAGTAATCAAAATTCTGTTAGGTAGGACATAGCTCTTCTTCCATCATGCTTCTCTAGCTGATTTCCTCATTGCAGAAAGCATTGTGTTCACCAGCAAGTAACAATTATCCCCAAAGAGAACAAATGAAAGCAGCAACCGACCTCTTCATCTTTCTCTGTCTCCATTTTTTACTGCTGCAATGCACATTCCCCAGATTTGGAAAAAAAGAAACACTGTGGGACTGTTAACCCATGCACAACACAATCCTGTGTTTGTTCAGAAGTAATGTCAGTTGTGTCCAATAGTTTTGGAAAGTATATACGTCTACGCAGTGTATAAAATACAAAATTATAGAAGCCAATGAATATACTACAACATAACAGCTTATAAATTAAAACAGTAGAAATAATATTATACATAGTAAGACCTTTTTGAAAATCTTAGGAGAGATTCAGGAAGGGACTACACTGGTAGAGCATATATTTGGCAAGAGAAGGGACTCAAATTCAGACTCTGGTACCTACTGCTGGATGAATGAGGTAACAAATAATAGAACAGATCTTGATCTAGGACTTTGAAAACCTCCTTTCATTCAGAGCAATATTGGACTGAATGGTAAAAAAAAAGTCTGACTTGGAATAAGGCATAGTCCTTTAGGGCAGGAGTCCATGGGTTGCTACTGGTTCGTGGCGTGTTGGCAATCGGGGCAGGCAAGGGATGGGTGAGAGCAGGAAGCTCCATTTGCACAAGTAGCATGAACAAGTGAGAAACCATCGCCTCCCGCTACCCCCGCTGCCAGTCCACAGAGCTGAAAGGTTGGGGATTGCTGATTTAGGAGATACATGCACACTGTTATTGCTGTTGTCATTATTGGTTATATAGTGATAATTGTAAATATTATGTCACTATTCTGATCATTGTACATATCATGATGCATGATATTTTGTTTTTTTAAAAAAAATACAGCATTCCAGAGAGGACTGTAATTAAACCACAAAATACTACAACAAGATAAAAGCATTTTCACACACATACAGAGAATTGCTTGTTTAAAGCTTGTTACCAAAGCAGCTAAGTTATTCCTAGCAGTACATTAATGAAATCCTGACAGGGCAAATGGAAATAACACTTAGTGAATCTTCCAATGTCTTAATGTTTTATTAATGGCTTCTAGCACATTTAGCTTTGCATATCCAGAGCCAGAGAATTTCTTTCTCTCTCTCTTTCTATCTATGTATTTATCTATATATGCTCGACTCATATGCTTGTCACAAAGCAGACACTGAGGAAGCTATTGGATGAGACACTTTGGTTATCTAGACATTAATGCCTATTCTAACAATCAATGGTTCTTTATGGTTTTGGACAAATAATTTTCTTGTGTCTGGTAACACGATCCTTTAATTTTCATTGCAAGGACATTTGGCATTTATTTATTTAATTTATTTATTTAATTACATTTTTATACCGCCCTATTCACGAAGGACTCAGGGTGGTTTACAGGGCAACATTAAATACAATATAAAAATAGTATAAAATTAAAATAGATTAAATTAATTAAGTCCAACAATTAAAACAATATTAAAAGCTAAAACCCCTTCAGTCCAGGCCTGATAGATCAAAAAAACAGGTTTTCAGGTCCCGGCGAAATGCACGCAGATCGGGGGCGGTCCGAAGTTCCACCGGTGATTCATTCCAAAGGGCAGGCGCGCCCACAGAGAAGGCCCTCCCCCTGGGGATCACCCGCCGGCACTCCTTAAGCAACGGCACCCTGAGAAGGCCCTCCCTGTGGGAGCGCACAGGAGAATGGGAAGTTGATGCCGGCAGCAGGTGTTCCCTTAGATAATCCAGACCCAAGCCATTTAGAGCTTTATAGGTCATTACCAGCACCTTGAATCTCACCCGGAGGGCAACCGGAAGCCAATGCAGCTCACGGAGAAGAGGTGTTACACGGGAATATCGGGAGACTCCCATAACAACTCGCGCGGCTGCATTCTGCACCAGTTGAAGCCTCCACGTGGTCCTCAAGGGCAGCCCCATGTAGAGAGCGTTGCAGTAGTCTAGCCTGGAGGTCATGAGCGCATGGGTGACTGTGCGTAGGGCATCTCGGTCCAGATAGGGCCGCAACTGGCGCACCAGATGAAGCTGGGCAAAAGCCCCCCTGGTCACGGCTCCTATATGGTCTTCGAAATTGAGCCGTGAATCCAAGAGGACGCCCAAGTTGTGAGCCCTATCAACGGGGGGTAACACCTCACCCCCCATCATTAGTGATGGAACAACCTGGTTAACCCGAGATGCCGGTATGCACAGCCACTCAGTCTTGGCAGGATTGAGACGAAGCCTGTTTCTCCCCATCCAAACCCGGACCACCTCCAGGCAACGGGACATCACGTCAAGTGCATCACTGGGTTGGTTCGGGGTGGAAAGAAAAAGTTGGGTATCATCAGTGTACTGATGATACCCCACCCCAAAACCACGAATGAGCTCGCCCAGTGGTTTCATGTAGATGTTGAACAGGAGGGGAGAGAGGACCAACCCCTGAGGGACTCAACAAACGAGAGATCTCGGGGCGGACCTCTGCCCACCCGTCAACACCGATTGCGAGCGGCCCAGGAGGTAGGAGGAGAACCACCGCAAAACAGTGCCTTCCACTCCCAACCCCCTGAGACGCCGCAGTAGGATATGGTCAATGGTATCGAAAGCCGCTGAGAGATCTAAAAGGACTAGGACAGAGGAACATCCCCTGTCCCGAGCCCGCCAGAGATCATTCACCAGTGCAACCAATGCCGTCTCCGTGCTGTACCCGGGCCTGAAACCCGATTGGTACGGGTCAAGATAATCAGTTTCCTCCAGGAACAGAGGAAGCTGATGCGCCACCACTCTCAACACCACTCTTCGCCAAAAAGCGGAGGTTGGAGCCCGGACGGTAGTTATTTAAAACAGCCGGGTCCAGGGCAGTATTTCTTCCATGCCCTTTACTCAAGGAAGACTCTTGTACAGGCAAGGTAGACTGCTTTCTCCCTGGATCTGGACCTCTAGAATAAGGACACACCACAGCAGTACAATAGAAAGAGTTACCATGGTCTGCTATATCCTTCAGGATGTCATTAGCCAGCTGTTCAGCATGAGTGCCAGCATAGGGTCCTGTTTTATTGTCAATTAGCACAATCTGGATGATTGAGTCTAAGCCACGTGGCACAATTCTCAAGGGAGTCTGCAATTTTTTCATCTTGGACATGGCCATCTGAACACCTTTATTTCGGGGCTTTGCAGAAGAAAAAGACAGAGAAATATGTCTACTTAAGCCAGTCAGACATGTTAAGCAACATTTCTAGAAATAATAAGAATTTTTTAATTTTAGGCTAGTCATGACAATGACCAATTACCTATCTTTTTTTGACTGGATAAAAATTCATTCTTTTCCTAACAGCAAGCACTGGAATGTGTTTATCCAATGGTCCAACTCTAGTTTATTGATTTAATATTATTTTCACTGACATCCCAACTACCTTTACACTGATTGGCCACTGGATACTCCCTGATTGTTTTGAAAAGCTGTTTCCTTAAAATTAAAAATAAAATTAAACTAAAACTGGAGTGGCCAAATCAAAATTACAGTCACCTCCCTAATCTCTTTATTTCTTAATTTCCTCCCATCCCCCCTGGACATCCAGAGAATAAAACAGACATGCATAAGAGATATGTGGCTAGAGCTACTCCATTGTTGGTCTACACTAGTTTCCCATCTCTCTGCAGGAGTTTAGAAGGAAGAGTTAATCAACTGATAGATTAATTAACAGATTAACTCTTTTGTCCAATTTTACCTAACACAAAGAGCCATGTAACCCATGGAAAAACCTGGTAAGCAATGGTGGTTAAGCAGTTATGTTTTAACTGCAATTCAATAAATAGTCCAGGTTCAGATGAAAATTTAAATTTCACAATCTCATTTAGTATTTTAGCAGATATTTTGACATGGATACCACAGTTATCCTCTCTAGGTCACATCCTTCTTGGCTCCAATGAATGTTGTATTAAGAGTTATAACTAGAACTTATCTAAATAAGCTATTCAGAATGATAACAATATAACTGCTGTGCCAGCAGCACAGTGACAAGATGATTTCGCACTAGGGCAACAGTGTAATGATCTATATGCATTTCACTTTTGAGCAAAACAAATATGATAAAAGACTGCATTTTTCTTGGTTTCCAGAAAAGAAACCACAATCTGTTGTCTCTTCTCTTTCAGCATACAGTACAGATAATTATGGAACAGATAATTATGAAAGGGCCATAATTCAATGGCAGAGCACATACCTGCCTGCTAAAAGTCTCAGGTTCAGTCATGGGCAGCTTCCATTAAAGGATACAGTGAGCAAAGAGCCACCTGAGTCCTAGAAGGGATGTTGTCTCCTTCATTTATCTGTCACCCTAAAACTTCCCTTTCCAGAAGTGTCCACATGGTATACTAATAAACTGTCAAGATAGCAGCCACAATGGTGTAACTAAAGCTCTGCCTATTTTTTAAGTGAAGTCAACTGCACCATCATGGTCACCATCTTGGCTTTTATGATCATGGGCTGTTCTGTCTCAAATTACTGTTCAATAATGGTAATTATTCAGACTAGTTGATTGTCTTCACGCTCACTTCCATCATGTACAAGCTTACCAGATTCAGAAAAGTGTGGAATATTCTGTCTCGGTAGACTTCAATGTCAAAATCAGCAGAGTATGTTAAGGTAATGATGACCCCTGTAATTAAAATACAGAATAAAGGTAAAGGTTCCCCCGCACATGCGTGCTAGTCGTTTCCAACTCTAGGGGCCGGTGCTCATCTCCGTTTCAAAGCCAAAGAGCCAGCGCTTGTCCGAGGACGTCTCCGTGGTCATGTGGCCGACATGACTAGACGCCAAAGGCGCACGGAACATGCACGGAATAAGACAACATAAAACATTTTATAATTGGATGATGGTTAATCTGTGATTGTACCGCTCTGTATTGTATTGTGAAGCCATACTTTTAATTCTGTGTCTGGTTCTGGTTGCCGTGATCAGAAATGATGCTGAGACCTTAGAATAAATGCAGATAAGAGCAACAAAGATGATAAGATGGCTGGAAACTAAGCTGTACAATGAATGGTTAAGGGAACTAGGTATGTCTAATCTAACGAAGAGAAGGATTAAGGATGACAGGATAGTTTGGGGGACATTCACACAGATGAAGGAATTGACTTTTTCTCCAAAGCACTTGAGGGCAGGACAAGAAACAATGGGTAGAAACTCATTAAAGAGAAATACTACCTGGAACAGTGAAAGCAAGTGGAACGGCTTGCTTCCTGAAGTTGTGAGAGTTGTAAGATGCCAGATGTCATCACTGGAAGCTTTTTTTAAAAAAAAAGATTGGACATTAATTTGACTGGGATGGTATAAGGACTCCTGCCTTAAGAGGATTGGAATAGAAGACCTCCAAGGTCCCTTCCACCCCTACAATTTTATAAATAGATTCATTTGGGTATCATCCAGTTCCAACTATGTATGTCTACACCACCCATGATTGGGTGAAATTGAGTGAAGAGGAATTATCTTGGACCATGTATAAATTGTATAATAGTTAATGTATATAAATAATAAACTTCCTTTATTTCCTTATTTTTAAAATAAAATCTTATGCTGCTGCATTACCAGCTTCCAGGGCCACATATGACCTATGGGCTGTGGGTTGGACATGCCAGGTCTACACACAGTCATTCATCTGCCCCTACATCTATTCCTCCATGGAAGTGTGAATTGAAACTGTAATGAATCATTCTTGGTTTTTCTGATGCCAATTAGTTCTGCAAGTTCAAGCTTGGTAGTGAAACCTTCTCTTTGGAATGTTCTCCACTATTGTGGAGATGTCTCTTAAATCGTTCAGACCTATGACTCATCTTTTCATCTAGATCTTCCCTGAGTGAATTAAAATCTACCTCAGGTAGAAGATTTTCAGTGCCATAAAAATACACATTTTAATTTGTGCTTGTTACTATGATAATTTTCTCTCAAGGATCCCTTGTAAGATGCCAGGTAAATGTGACAAATTAATTTGATTGCGTTGGGTGTTCCGAATCTTTTGCTATGCAGCAAAAATGTTTTAGGCTGTTTTCCAAGAATTTGTCTGCCAACATTAAATGGATCAGTCCATTTAACTCAGTTTCGTATACAATGACAATAATGAGGGCACTCATGGAATCATTTTAGTTTACAGGATTTTAGGCTCATTATATATGCTGTTGTATGAAGTTTTATTAATACCATGGAACATTTGCTCTTTTTATGGTGTCTTTTTTTTCCTCACATCCTCAGGTCACAATCAACCACTTTAAGATCATCACTAATTCTAACTAATCTTCATCATTACATTTCTTCTCATGTCGTAGGTTCTCTTCTAATGGAGTGCTGCCGACCCTTAACTAAGCTTCTGAAATTCAATATATTTTTTCCTTCCTTCCACCCCTTTCCTTCTCCACCCCTTTTTTCTCTTTTTCATTTAAATATATACATACCATTTTATCTTTTATTTTGCGATTCCTTTTTTTATAATTAATTGGATCACAAATGGTCTTAATCCAAACAACCTCTATCAGGGGTTCAGCAACTTAATATAAGTTAGCATGGCTTTATTTATACTCATAGCATTTTATAAATTGTAGTATTACTTTTACCTTTTGTTAGTTATCTATCCTAGCCATTTAGCATTTAGATTATTCATTGTAAAATTGATTGCAATTTTATAAGATGCTTTTGCTTTCAAATAGCTGTACTCTGTAATTTTACATCAATAATTTTAACTTTATCTTATTTTATTCTATCAATATGACTTTTTATGTTTATTTCTATTTTATTGTAATTGTTATGTTATTAGTTTTAGGTATATGAATAAAATAAAATTAATTGATTATTTATTCTGTAAGTTAGCCCAATAGAGATACTTTGCTTCAAAAAGTGCCCAATTTGTTATGGGAATTAGAGTTATGGGAACTAAGAGTTTTAGAGATAGATAGATAGATAGATAGATAGATAGATAGATAGATAGATAGATAGATAGATAGATAGATAGATAGATAGATAGATAGGCAGGCAGGCAGGCAGGCAGGCAGGCAGGCAGGCAGGCAGGCAGGCAGGCAGGCAGGTAGATAGATGATAGGATATTAGAAGCATGATTTCAGTGGCACTGACTTTCAGCATTTCACAATCTATTCACCACAGGGAACAGTGAGGTCTACCTAGTTAAGGTTTTACTCTGTATCATTTTTTATGTATCATTCTGTCTCCTCTTTGACATTGCTAGTCTCAGATCATTTCCTTCTGCTTATACTCTCAGGCCTGCATACGCAGAGCACTTGGTCTTAGCTCTCCTTTTTAAGGACATGGTTGGCTTTGCCTATCTCAATCCCCATCATGTCTTTCCTTAAATACATTTCTTTTCCGGTAGAGTTATAAAGCTTACTTCATTTATCATTGTCCAGGTTAGATTCCTATTCTCAGAAACCTTATACACATATAGAAACTTTTTCATTTCCATGCAAAGCTCTACCATGGAGTTTCCCAATCATGTGAATGAGCAGAGTGAGGGAATAGGACAGGGGTGTCAAACTCAATTTCATTGAGAGCCGCATCAGCATTGCGGTTGCCCTCAGAGGGCCGGGTGGGTATGGCCCGGGTGGGCGTGGCCTACTGGGTGGGTGTGGCTAGTGTGTGTATGGCCTACTGGGTGGGCGTGGCCAGCTCTACATCGTTCGCATCAAGAGTGCCTATGGGGGCCTGGGCAGGAGTGAGACAGATCTGAGGGTCTCTGGCAGAAGGAGGGTCTCTGGCCCAGGGCCAAGGCAGCGGGGGCCGTTCCCTCACTGTTTCCAGGATGGCTTCATGGGCCACATGAAACCACTTTGCGGGCCGGATGCGGCCCCCGGGCCTTGTGTTTGACATGTCTGGAATAGGGTGATCATCAGCCCATGTCTTACATACAAGGGATTAGAGGAATTTGCTCTTCTGTCACACAATGACAAAACATAACACACAATACAGTTGCAACAATAATTACTCACCACATATTTCACAACAATGACCAGTAGGCTTTATTGCATCTTTGCACGTAACCATTGGACATTCATTCCTAGAATTTTGGAGCAAGGCTGCACAGATTCTCTCGTGGCTCTTTAAATTAAAAAAATATCATTGAAAAGAAACTACATGATTGACTTCTGATAATTCCAACATAGCCTATCAAGAGTTTTCATAAGAAAAATTATTACCACATTGTCACAATTAATCCATTTATAAAGGGTGAAAACTAGGCTTTGAATCTTCCCTCCCTCTCTTGTCCCTTTCAGAGGTGGAACCTCACACCAGAAACTACAGGAAACCATTTAAATCATAGGCATAATCCATAACAGAGGTCAATACTTTGAATAGAAGTACTGCAATGCACGATCTAGTATGTTCTAAAAGAGGGCTTTTCAAACCACGGTACACGTAGCACTGATGGCACTCCAGCACCTGGTGGGTGGTATGCATACGGCGGGTTGAAAAGCACTGTAAAAAAAAAGTGTAAAACAAAGTGCAAAAATTGATGTTCTGAAGAGGCAGCAGTGCCAGAGAGGCCTGGGGGAGAGTTAGCTGGAGGTGTGGTGTTACCGGGGCTCTGCTAAGAGCTCAGGATCTGTGCCCACGGCTACAGCTGATTAGCGTTTCCAGCACCCACACGTAATCTTCAGCCGGAGATTCAGCTGGATCCGTGGTGTGGCTGGGGCTCTGCTGAGAGCCCAGGATCAGCGCACACAGCTCCAGCAGATCTGCGTTTCCAGCATACCTGGAAGAAGAAAGGAAGAGGAGGGGGGGGGAAGAGAAGATATATAAAAGGAGGAGGAGGAGGGGGAGAGAGGATATAAAAGGAGGAGGGGGAGAGAAGAGAAGATATAAAAGGAAGAGTAAAACCGGTCCTTTTTTTCCTTTTTAAAAATGGTTTGTAACATTTTATTAGATTGTAGAATAAAATACAAAAATACAAAAGCACATAGTGGGACACAGTGGGGAGGAAAAAGGGAAAGCAAAGTGAGGGGGAGAAGGGGAAAAAGGTATTGACTTCCAACTTCCTCTATTGCAGTAGAATGAAGCATTAACATCGAACCTCAACTTTTTACTTTTCCATAATAGTATAAACTAGCCATTTCTATAACAACAAATCAATCTAATCAATAAAACCTAAAATCCCCCCCCCTTTTTTCCCCCTAATCATCAAGTTTTTGACACCTTGCTAAGCACTGATGGTACTCGAATATTGTCATGTCCTAAAAGTGTTACAATCTGTGAAAAGGTTGAAAAGCCCTGTTCTAAAATATACACACATACACACATTGTTGGCATGCTGACTCTTCAGGAAGGCCTAAAGAGGAATACCTGATCAAGTGTTCAGGGTTTAGGCTACTACACCTCCGTAGACATGAATGCCATTGCCCAGTTTCCTTTCTTAGTTTACAGGATCAACAGTTCTTTCTGCCTGAATGGATGCTTATGACTCAGTCAATCCACTGAATTAGTTCAACAATATGGGGTTTTAAATAGGTCAACAATATGGGGTTTTAAATAGGTCATTCCATTTCCTTCAATCCTTTCATTGGTAGTAGTCTCTTAATAGCAGAAACTAGAACAGAGAGAGCCTATCTGTGGCTCTAATGTTGCCCATGGCTTCATTTCAAAGGCCCTCTGTCAGAGATTCCTTCTGATTCATAGGAGCAGAAATACGCTATTTCTTTGGAGGTGAAAGAAAGAAAAGCACTTTAGCCTTCACTGAGCTGCAGTGACATGCACTGATATATCTCCTAGGGAATGTGACTTGGGCAAAAAACAAAATTCCCCACCCTGATACCAAGTCTGAACACAAGGACTTACTGCTGAGTTTCCACATTCGCAACCAGATTTGTCTGGACATCTAGTATGTGATAACCGGAGTGTCCCTTGCCCATGGAATTGAAGTCTTGCAGAAGAGCTCTGCATGTATTCTGTCAGGGCACTGTCACTGGTGAAGTTCTGATTCCAATTCAGGGAAGGAAGGACAACACAAAATCAGCAAATCATTTCCTTCTATAGCAAATCACCATCAAAATAGTTTAATTAAACCTCCTCCCCTCAAAATATTAACTGCATTGCAACAGAGAACGAATGTTTTGGGGAGAGGGAGTGAATGCAGTGAGTAGGACAACCAATCGCAAAGAAGGTGGGCACCTGTCATACATATCAGAGCTGTGATTTTTCCATTATTTTTCTGTTTGTTTTTTGAATGAGCAGATGGGTTTGCCTTTGTTTTCCTAAATTGTGTTTGCATTATACTAAAAATATGTGTACTTTTGGTGTCAGTATTGTAGGAATTCAGATTGCTAGGTATCATGGATCTCACCATCCATGTTTGGAGTAGATTCCAGAAATCTCTCTCTCTCTTTCTCTTCCTCCCTCCCTCCCTCCCTCCCTCCCTCTCTCTCTCTCTCTCTCTCTCTCTCTCTCTCTCACACACACACACACACACACACACTAACCTAGGAAATACACAGGGATATGTTACTCTAGACAGACAATTGACTGCTATTAAAGCAGCTTGATGCCCTCTGGATGTATAGGAAATCAATTCCCATAATAGCCATCCAACACAACCATAGAATGATGGAAGGTATAAAGCTGGGAAGATTATATTAATGGTTCAGACTGGAAGTAACTTTACACATTTTATATCAGACATTCCCCCCCATTCTTCTTTCTACTTCAGCTTCTTTTGGCAGTGTAACAAAAACTTAAATCTAAGAGTTTATAAACTCTTAAATTATTTTTAATATGTTTCCTATGCTGCCCATCTCTGTTTTGCAAGCCAACTTCAGCTATTTCAGTTCAGATTGCAGAAGCTCTGCTCAGTCCATACTATGTCACAGCAAGACCTGATTGGTCATTCCCCTGCCTCTGGCTCCTCCCATTCCTGTAGGGAAGGCAAGCTTCATTGAATGTCCACTGTCTAGGTAGGTCTCATCCTTTTTCTCTTGAGGATTGTTCCCTCCTCACTCATTCCTGTGCTTTTTCTTCCTTTTCCAGGTATTTGCACACATGGAAGCCTTCACTATCACTACCCTTCATAGATTATCATTTTTGACCCTAACACAGACCCCTTTCCTTTTGTTTTTTCCGTTTGGTAACATCATCATAGCTCTGATGTTACGACACAAGCAATAGGGAATGGGCTGTCCTTTCAATACTACCTTCCTGTTTATGTCCACGGGAACTCAAGCAAGAAAGAACTGGGTGTTCACTGAAGCAAAGTAGCAATGATCCTGTGTTTCAACATAAAGATGTTTTAAAAATAAAGAGAAAGGCAGGGAAGTTGTGCAGTGGTCTGGAACTGGGAAACCAAGGGGAGCATGATTGGCAGATGTAAAGGCGGAATGGAGATGAGTTTCTAAAGCTGAGGAATGTCCATTAATGTAAAAGGCTGTTGTTGAATCAAATGCAAATTTATAAAAAGGGTAGCACCTGCAACCCAGCAGAGAACAGAGAAACCCAGCATGTTATTTATTTATTTATTAGATTTTGTTTTAATCCCATTGTGGGAAGTCAGCTCCCCCCCACCCATAGAAATAAATATATTTGGAAATATTTAAAAGACAGAATATATTTCCCTAAAGGATTTAAAGGCAGAAACTAACCACCACCCCCAGTCTCTGTCCCAAACAGAAACCAAGTCTGCAGAATTACAGGTCAGAAAGACTGGAATCAGGAAACTGGGATTAGGAAGAAAGATACCTAGAATCAACACCAAAAATCTGTGTCATCAGCCACAGCCCCAGGGAAGCAGGATATGACCCTTGGGACATAATAGTATTAATCCAGCACCATCAGAATATCAGAAAGGTACACCCAGACTCAGGTCAGAATACATGACACAGGAAATACAAAGCCTCAAACAGGAACAGGAAACAACTCCAAACAAAAGGCTCCAGAGGGTATAAAAACCCACTTCCTACATGTGCTCACTCTCTTTCTCCCAGAGCCATCTTTCTGTCTGGCTCTCCTCTTCAATAAACTGCAACCTTCTTTCTAAAGCAGTTGCCATGTTGTTTATCCCAGGCTTGGATTGAACCATGATGAAGACTTTTCCTTCAACACCATCTTTATTACAGCCAATGTATTAATGGCTGCAATAGGCAGTAGCCAGCTGTTGGAAGCAAGGAGGTGTATAAGGCATTGCAGCCAATCAGATGTGGGTCTTCAATTAGTATGAAACAAAGTGCTGGAGACCACACCATTGAAGGGCTTAAGTGGTCTGGTTGGAAACAGCATCTTTTGAATCAAAACTGGAAAACACAAGTGTACAGTGTATTTGCAACATTATCCTCCATTCTTACATTTTGGAAATAGTGAGTGGCATGTCCTGGCAATGGGCCAAGTATAAAGTGCAGATCTGCCCTGCATTGCTCTTTAAATGAGTCTAGATCCTGTAAACATTTTAGCAATTGTATAACAGATGCTGTGATCTTTCTTCCTAAGTCTGCTTACTGGGCCAATATCTTTATATTTATATTTTGAAATAAAAATTCTGAATGCCTTGCAGGGCTATGTGCTGTGCAATGACCTAACCTGATTCTTTAGATATGATATCCCTCCTTTTTTTAATCACACACATACACACACATTGTGTTTTTCTCATCTGGAATGAATGCTCTGGAATGAATGCTCTTGCTCTAAGGCAGAAGTATCAAACTGCCAGCCCACGGGCCAATTGCATCATGCGGAGGCCGCACCCACTCCAGCTCTGGCAATGTGAAAAAAGTCACGATATGTCACAACACATCACGTGACGTGGTGAGTTTGACACCTGTGCTCTAAGGGTATGTGTATGTGTTGAATTGACTGAGTTAATAAAGTGGAGCTAAATATTTGAAAGTAATTCAGTTTATTTTCCATGGCATTCAATATAAATTTGGAAAAAGTTGATATTACTAGTTGTGAGCTTTTCTGGAAAAAAGGAGACACAGTGTAAGGCGATGAAATAGCAGCATCTATTTTACCTGCCCCATGATTGAAATGCTCTTAAGCTGTATCACTTGCTCAGAGTTGATGTTCACTCGGAAGGAGGTTTCAGGCTGAAAAATGACATCATCATACTGGCAGGGAACCCGTTCTTTGTCAACAAGGAAAATGTATTTTCCCAGATCTAAGTTTTCCAAAGAGTTTGCAGCATGCCATATGGTAGGATCATACCATTCATAATTGTCTGTACTTTTAAATGTGATTTCTGAAGCTAATAATGAAAATGAGAGAGAGAGAGAGCAATAAATGAAGTCCATTTGTCTTCACTGATTTTAAAAAATTGCTCATAAACCTGCAAAATGAACTCTGAGATTATTTTTTTTAAGTCTAAGAACATTTGACTTTCCTGAGCCAATTTATTATGCATAAGGCAAGAGGAATGAGGGTTCTGAGAAAGTTGCCTTTACCAAAAATTGAATCTCTCCATGTTATGCAGAATTAACATATTTTTTTCTTGTAATATGTGGCTTCTATCATATAGATGGACAGGGGCAGTGATGTCCATAGCTTTGTATGTGTGTCAAAATCAACAAGTTGTTGGACAAGCCATCATTCTAAAGGGACAGGGCTTACAACATCTATCTATCTATCTATCTATCTATCTATCTATCTATCTATCTATCTATCTATCTATCTATCTATCTATCATCTTCCCAGTTTTGGCTGCCCTGACAGATACCACTGGACAAGGATAAGATTTTTTTCTTTTTTTCTTTTTTACAAATTTGTTTGGAGAGTTTGCCAACCAAACAGAGTCGATATGCTTCTATAGCCCCGTAGCCCAGCTGTTCCCCCGGACCTATTTATCATACAAATATAATTACTACTTATATATGATAAATATCTAAATATTTATCATGTTTATATCTAACATGATACCAAATATATCTATAACTTCCCTCACAATATAATCACTTGTTTATATATAAAACAAATTGAAAAAGTAAATACAATGGAAGATAGAAGTGGAAAAATGGGTTGTGATAATGATCCCATCCTTGTCCAGCCTGCCTTCGATCACTTTATGAAAAGCATATTTCCCAGAATTTTGAGCTTCTTGGCCATTGCCCAAGCTTTGTGGTAAAAAAATATCCAACCTGGATACCAGATTGGGAAAAGTTGAGCTATAGCTTTGAACAGGATGCTGCTTGATATTCAGTTGTTGGATTACTGCATTATTTTTTTAAGAGCAAGCAACCCCTGCTGGTGACAAAAGTTTAGAGTCACCATACTGTGTTATGGCAATATTTGGTTTATTGCCTCAGATAGTTTAATAGAACACTACCTAGAACTTAAATGGAGCTGCTGGAGAGAATTTCCCATAAATACAATATGAAGATAGGCCTGTGGGAAGCTAGGATGACAGTAAGGATGACAAATTTATTAGTAATGTATTAACCATTTTTTCCACAGCCATCACTTTTTTACAAACATGCCAACTATAACTGAGTATCATAATTCCTCTGCTATGGAATTATAGTACATGAGGGCTATTATACACAGTGCATTACTGAAATTCATATTTAATTCATTAACAACTTTCTATTTAATATTAATAAAGCTGCCATGCATCTATGCATAAACCAGTATACTCACAAGAACCCAAAGTCCTTGCTATGGCACTTAATATTCCCAAACTGAATGGGACATGGGATTTTCTTTTACAGATAAAACTTCCACACCATCTTCTTTCAGAGGAATATCAATTTACTCAACACAAGGGACTCTTTCTCTGTGATATCTTTTTCTATGCACCACATCTCACTCCAATACTCAAAAGTCAAATATACTATTTTAATTTTGCTGGTGCAAAACAACTAATTTGCAACTTCATTGGATCAGATGTTGCTTCCTCAATGTTTTTTCAGCCTTGTCAACTATAAGATGTGAGACCTACCTAAAATCACTGAAGAAATAGCCAGAACTATGTTGAATGTAACAGGATTATGGTATGCTTAATTCCACTGCAACCAATTTGGTTAGATGTATACTGTACAATTTAATGTGCAAGCTCTGGGTGCAAGAACTTACAAAGGCTATCAGCTTTATTATTCAACAATCCCCAAAGATTCCGAGATTTGGCACCAAATCAAAACCAATATATTTCTTTAAAGAAAAGCATTGAAGCTTAAAATGCAGATTTCAATATCACCAGTAAAAATAAAATAATTCAATAAGCTTGTGTATCCTCTATGCAGTGCTTTTTTTGTAAAAGAAAAAGGTGCTGGAACTCACACATGTCATAAAACCCACCTTGCCTACCCTACAAGTTTCCATCCAAAAAAGGTGCCGGAACTCCGTTCTGAGCGTTCTATGAGAAAAAAAGCCCTGCCTCTATGTGAAGTGCCCTACAGCAAATGCAGTGTTAGCAAGAACAAAGTCCACCTCTTTATCCATAACACCTCCCAACAGAAAAGGTCTGAAAACATATACATGGCCCATGCTGGTAATTTCCTTCATCTTCCTCCCACTATGGAAAAGGAAAGCTCCAATGATAATTCCAAAAACTTTGGAGAGTTCCAGGGGAAAGTTTATTATAACTGGAAAAATGACTCAAATGAACAGAGGCACAACTGAGGAATAATCTCATAGTGCTTATTTTGCATGACTAATTAATAGTTGGCTGAGCACAATACCTGTCTCACATCCTGGATTGTAATTGCCATCGAAAGCTGCAAATCCAGCACCGGGGGCCATAATGAATTCTCCGTTCAGCGGAAGGTACTAAACAGCAAAACAGAATAAACAAAAGGCATATATTTTGCAATTTCTCTCTGGGCTGAACTGCTGAAGACCAGCTAATGCCCATAACGTACCATTAACTACAATCTTCCCCACTTTGTATTATTTAGAAGCACTATCCAAACATCATCAGTAATGGCAATATTGATTCATTTATTATTTATACAATATTTCCATTTGAAATTAAAGGAGCCAGTCTTAATTATTCTGACAACCGCTATTTTGATATAAGGGAAGGTGACTTTTTTCCTCTTAGGCTGCACAATTCAGAGTGACCTGAGGAATGTGGATAAGTGAAATATAATATAACATTCAGAGAATTCTTAAACTGAAAGTTGCAGAGCTTCCCTTGAAACTTTCTATCATTGCCCATAATTCATTTTAATAAGAAACAAAATGCTGTAAAATCCAAAGGTCTATTCAGATACAGGATGCCATTCTTCAGGGTCAGAGAGAAGCAAAGACAGATTAACTGTAATTACAAGGGCTCTTTCATTTCAAATGGAAATATGATTTAAAAAAACAAAAAACCACCAGTACATTATCTACAAGCCAAAGCAAGTCTCAAAATTGTGAAAAAGGAAGAGATGTGCTTTTTTTTTTATTTGATGATCTACGCAAGGACAACCCAGAGATTACAGATGGCCCTCAGATATTTAAGATGCTACACCCCTACTTCCAAATCCACTGGAAAGATCTGCTTGCTTTTGAAGCAAGGAGACAGCATGTGAAGAGCATCTTCTGCAAGTGCCCTCTTCCCTAGCACAACTGTGGTAGCCATGCTAGCTTACCATTAACAGGAATAAAAATGTTCAGGAGGAGGTGACTGTCAGTGGCTCCCGACTCACAATGTTAGTGCAGTGAGCTCTAATGTTGGAGGCACTTGGCCTTTATTTTGTTTTTCCCAATGGTAGGGCAGGAGGTGTGATGGCTCAGCAGTTAAAGACACTGAGCTTGCTAGCTGGAAAGCTGACAGCCCAGATTTGAGACGCCATGCAGTGTTCCTGCCCCAGCTCCTGCCCACCTAGCAGTTTGAAAGCATGCAAATGTGACTAGATGAATAGGTATCATTTCAGTGGGAAGGTAACAGCATTCTGTGAGCCTTGGCATATAGGCATGCTGGCCACATGACCACAGAAAATGTCTTCGGACAATGCTGGCTTCCTTGACCAAGGAACAGAGATGAGTCCTAGAGTTGGAGACAACTGGACAGGGAAACCTTTACCTTTAATGGTAGGAATGGCCCCGTGTCACCTGGCTTACAATGCTCTAAAAGGTTGCATGACTGACTTATCAAGCCCACACCAAGAGCTGATTTTTCTCTGCACTTTTCTCCTTCTGTCGTTTTATCCAATCTTCTCTTCTTTTCCAAGCCAACAGATGGAATGCAACCAATACTCAGTCTCAATTGTAAATGGAGAAAAAGCAGAACAAGCCACTGAAGGATGGCAGCACAGCCTGGAGAACTAAAGATCAGGTGGATCCGGGTTCCTAATAATCAAAGGGCTGTGAAATAATTACGTCTAAGAATTTTTTTTGATAATCTGTCCTTCCTTCCCTAAGCATTTCAAAATGTATTCATATTCAAAATGCTGTTTTTAGTGCCTATGGAAAATTAAGTTCTCAGGGAGAAGGCCATTTACTGCATAGCCATTTAGCTACTTCATAAATCATAAAAAATGCATAATGCATCACACCAACTGCAAGAAATATGAGCACCAGTGTTAACAAACAGCAGCAACTAATATTAATATATTTATCCAAACCCCAACTAAAGAAGATTTTCCTTTGTTTTCTAAATAAAAGGGGGGGACAAGCCATCTTAACCCTAAAGGGGACAGAATATCATCGGGTTGAAGCATTTCAGCACTTCCAGATGAGTACAGATAGTCCTCAACTTACAACAGTTCATTCAGTGACTGTATGAAGTTACAGCGGCACTGAAAAAGTGACTTATGACCATTTTTCACACTTATGACCAGCAGCATCCCCACGGTCATGTGATTTACATTTGGATGCTTGACAATTGGTTCACATTTATGACGGTTGCAGTGGCCCGGGGTCACGTGATCAACTTTTGTGACTTTCTGACAAGCAAAGTCAATGGGAAAGCCAAATTCACTTAACATCGGTGTTACTAATTTAACAGCTGCAGTGATTCACTTAACAAATGTGGCAAGAAAAATCGTACAATGCAGCAAAACTCACTTAACAAATTTTTCACTTAGCAACATAAATTTTGGGCTCAGTTGTGGTCATAAGTCAAGGACTACCTGTAGATGTTCCACCTCCAGTCTTCTTGGATCCATTTTCAAAGGAAACTGAAACTGATCGTGGTTTATTTTTGCTTATTTCTAAATTAGGCCTCAAGATTATTTCTCTACAGACAGGAAACCCTCATCCCCCAAACACACCCCAGCCTCATGTCTTGGGGGCAAAAAAGAATAGTAGGAAGAAGTGATGAGAAGAACAGCAAGGTAAAACGTTACCAGCTTTTGGGCAAGAGGTCCCACTAGCTTCTCTGCCTCCAGGAGTTTTCCCCTACTCGCATATCTCTAAAGCTGTTTTGTGGATTTCCAGGTGTTTTAAGGACAAAAGCATATTGCTATGACACCACTTTAACCTAGACAGAAGTCTGAGCATCTTTCCCTCCTGCCTGCTCAGTGCCTTGAAATGACAACTTTTCATTCAAAGGAACAACTGAGATACCCTGGAGTTGTTTGTTATGGCAGGTTCCCAGTTATGACATCAACCAGTCACCAAAGGGCTTGGCTTATGGCCAAAGTGAGTCTCCATCTGGAAATGCCCCCTCTTCATGAACATTTTTAGCATCTCCATCTCACATGAACATTTTTAGCATCTCCGGAGAGCAACATTTTAAGTATTTGACCAGCTTTTCAGATATGTCTCTGCCTTTGATAAGCTCAGAGCAGCATACATGGGGGAAGGGGGTGGTGCAACAATATTTTTTTCCTCACAAATAATGCTAAGGGGATTTGTGGGGCTCATGTCTAGGTTTACCCACGTTCAAAAGCCAATTCTTTTAATCACTATTACACAGCTGTCAGAGATGGGAAGTATGAAGTGTTCTTAAGGTGGAACGATTCTACTAGATGTCATCTGTTATGCTGTCATTTTGATTTCATTCCTCTCAGCCGAAACCATTTTCATTTCGCTCTGCCTGCATCGTGCCAGCATTGTCCTGCTCGCATGTCACCGACTGCATCATCAGAGCATGCTGTTCTGCAGTGCTGGAAACACTTGGGAGTGCTGCAAAAAGGCTTGTTCGCAATCAAGCCTGCACGGTGTTGCTGATTGGAGGTAACGTTTGACGCTGAATTTCTTCTCCTGCCATAAACTGAGGCTGAGTGCCTTTTAGCTACCCTAGCACTGATTGATGTTCTCTGAGATGTATACAGCTTTTTAACATAGAAGCTTCCTGCAAGGCTCTTTACATTAGTGCATACCTCTGAGATTAAAACTGGAAATAGGAGAGAGCGGAGAGAGAGGCAGATTCTAACATTTTTCCAGTTATTACTTTCCATCTGTTCTGGTCTCTTCTTCTCTTTTAGTGTGTTTGCCAATTCTTACCAGAAGGTGGCAGCAGATTGTCAGACCTATCTATATAGCTTACATGGAATAAAACTCTATTTCTGTTTTCAGTTGGGGTGAAATGAGGAAAAGGAAAGGGAATCTAAGGATAAGAGGTTTGCCAGTAATTGCTGGCTACTGAATTCATGCTCAGGGGGGAAAAAACAAAAACAAAAAAACAAAAAAAAAACAAAGCAAACATATACCTGACCTTTTCCTACAAAGAGAAAATTGTACCTGACTGAGCTGTCTTCACATTTGAGGAGGCTGTCAAGTTGTTTCAGAGAAAAGACCAAACTGGATCCTGCACAGAATGTGTTTGCTAAGAGAACAGTCTACCCCAGCAGCAAGCTGATACAGCATTCTTTGAAGGATGAATAAAATTGGGGATTGGATTTTAATTGGCTGTTTCAGGAATAGAAGACCTTTTCCATTCATGGAAGAAAGCATTCAATGGAGGCTTCCCACTGAGAAAAGAGCAGAGAAGTCACCTCTCATGATGCTCCAGATGATTTTGCAATCCTCCAAAGTAGCTTTTCTGGAGGCACATTTTTCTATTCTTATCTGAATGTTTAATGAATAGTAGCATTACTGCTGCATTAATCAAAGTTGCATTGCAGTTATCTTATTGGCAACAAGACATATTTTAGTCATAGTACTTGAAAAAAGTATTATATACACAGGGCTTTTCAAGCTTTTCACCCATTATACCACTTTTAGGATATAGCAACATCCAAGTACCACCAGTCGCCTAGCAAGGTGTCAAAAACCTGATGACCCCCCCCCAAAAAAGGAAAAAAAGTGATGAAGTACAGGTAGTCCTCGACTTATAACAGTTCGCTTAGTGACTGTTCAAAGTTACAATGGCACTGAAAAAAGTGCCCCGCAAGCCACAGCCGAGCAAGATACCTGCCTGCCCTCCCGGCAGCACTTTTCTTCCTCTCTGAGGTTTTCATTGTTGTGAGCTTTCTGTTGAGGATTGGCAGCAGAGGTGAGGTGGGGTGGGTGTTTGGTTTTTATTCCCTCCCCCGTATGCTGGGTAGTTGCAGCAGGTTTTGGTCACTTCACATGGCCCTGGGACATTGTGACTGTCATAAATATCAATCAGTTGTCAAGCATCTGAATGTAAATCACAAGACCCTGGAGATGCTGCAACATTCCAACTGATCAGCGCTTCTTCTGGGCTCAGCAGAAGCACCAGGATCAGCGCCAAGCTCCAGCCATCTCTCGCTCAGGCTTGTGCAGTGCTGCCACCAGTTCAGCTCATTCCCCTCCCCCACTACCAATTTTCTAGGGTGGTCGCTGTTGTGTACTGGGTTCTTTGCAGCAAGCAGGAGACGAGGCGAGAGAGTTTAGGCAGGAACATGCTTTATTGAATGCAGGAACTGAACTGTTAACCAAGGCTTCTACACAGCTATTTATACTCTGGCCATAAGAAAGCTATTGCCACCCTAGAGCCAACAAATGGTGGTCCTGGAGATGACTTGTCTGAGGAGCCAGTGACCATTACCCAACTCCCTGCTTAAGCAATCTCAACAGCATTCCAAACCTATGTGGTACAGTTCAAGTAAACCAGGCCCAATACATTACAGTCGCGTACCACCTGCCAGGTGCCAATGTACCACAGGTGGTATCCATACCACTGGTTGAAAAGCCCTGATATACACCAGTTTAAGACAACGGTGATCTGCTGTTGGCTTCATTATATCAAGTATACTTCAGACAGGTTCACAAATTGCACTAAGCCATAATATGATTAGTTCAGTTTTATTCTAGTGTATTGTACAAAATCTGCCAATTGTGATTAACTGGATAACAGTGTTATACAGCCTGTTGTTGTTTTTTACATATGCAAACCTAGGTAAGGAGGGAGGTAGAAAAAACTTAAAAACCAGTTAATTTGGCACTGGTTTAACTACAACTGCATATCTTTTATTATATGCTGTGCAAAAACATATGGACAATTCTCTGGCTGATTTTCACTCCAAAGTTTCTGGCTACCACATTGTTAGTTTGTAGATTTTTTTTTAAATCAACTATTTTTCTTTTCCTGAGCTTCTTCCTTATAGCTCTTAAACTTTAATTAGTTTACTGGTGCATCAAGCATTGGAAAAGTAGGTAGCTTTCAAAAATAGTAAAAAGGTTTCTAGTGGCTTTTGAACTGAGGAAGTGTTATAACTATTATGTAACTGAGAAAGGCGCCAGAAGTGCATCAGAACTTATTGAGGCAGAGCAGGGAATATGAAGTGAGAAAATGCATCTGCCTGTTATCAAAGTGCAGGGGGGAGTGGGGGCGAGATATCTAGTGAAAAGTAAAATCTATCTGACAAATGAGATAGCAATTCTTGAGCCAGCACAAGCTAGAAAATATGCTTTTTACTATGGAAAAAGGGAAATAAGGGCAGAGGTCACATTCTGGATGGGAAGTAGAAGGCAATGTTCATTCCTACCTTCAAGAAAAGGTTGGAGGACCATATCTGTGACAGAATAACTTGGAAATGTGGATATGCCCTAGGTGGCAGCAGGTGGTTGCACGGAGGGCCACATCAACATCTGGATTGTGTCCCCGCTGTCTTCAAGTGGTGGCGCGCTCCGACCCTCTGGTTAGCACCCTTTTGCCCGGGGATGAGGGTGATCAGGCCCCTGAGCTTAGGCTGGTTTATTTTAACGCCAGATCCGTCGTTAACAAGGCTCCCCTCATCCAGGACTTGATCGAGGAGGAATGTGCGGATCTGGCGTGCATCACGGAGACTTGGTTGGGCTCGTAGGGAGGGATTCCTCTGACCGAGTTATGCCCTCCAGGTTTCCGTGTGCTACACCAGCCATGGGCTCAGGGAAGGGGTGGTGGGGTGGCGGTGGTTTTCCGGGAGACTTTATGCCCGCGGGAGACCACCATTGTCCAGATGGCCGGGAGTGAGTCCCTCCTCCTGAGATGTGGCCCTCGGGCTCAGTTGGGCTTGTTGCTCACATACCTGGTGCCCAGCTGTGTGGCAACAGCCCTGCCTGAGCTGCTCGACACCCTCTCAGGGTTGGCGGTGGAGTTCTCCAGGCTTATAGTTCTGGGTGACTTCAACCTGCCCTCACTGGGAGGGCTGTCTGAGTTAGCTCGGGAGTTCATGGCTTCCATGATGGCCATGGGCCTGACCCAAGTAATTCAGGGCCCGACTCATGTGGGGGGGTCACACTCTCGACCTGGTGTTCCTGTCTGGACAGTGGTTGGATGATCTGGGAGGGGGTTCACCAACCATTGTCCCCCTGTCATGGTTAGATCATCATCTCCTGCGGCTGGTCTTCCATTACGCCACCCCCCACTGCTGGGCTGCGGAACCGACCAGGTGGTTCCGCCCCAGGGGCCTAATGGACCTGGAACGGTTCCAGATGGCGCTTGGTTCTATATCCATCGCCCTCACCCACAGCCCAGTCGATGCCTTGGTAGATGCCTGGGAAAGGGCAGCCACCAGGGCACTTGATTGTGTTGTACCCTTGTGACCTCTGACCCAGCGCAGATCCCGCTGGGCTCCATGGTTTTCTGCGGAGCTCCGGGAGATGAAGCGTTGGAGACGGGGTCTAGAGAGCGGTTGGAGGTCCAGCCAATCCGAATCTGACCGATTGCAGTTAAGAACCTTTATAAGGTCTTATCTTGTGGCGATGAGGATGGCGAAGTCTAATTACTTCGCTGCCCTCATCGCGGCCGCCCTGTTTAGGGTGACTCGCTCCCTCCTTAACCAGGAGGTGAGGGAGGATCCCTTACAGGGATGGGCTGAGGAGTTTAGTCATCATCTGATGGACGAAATCGCTCAGATCCGGGCCGGTCTGGACTCTGACTGGGCGGAGTCTGACGTGGAGGAATCGGACGGTCTTGAGCATGTTATCTGGACTGAGTTCGATCCTGTTTCCCCTCATGATGTGGACAGGATCATGGGGAGGCTGAGCTCCACCACCTGTTTGTTGGATCCGTGCCCCTCCGGCCTGGGAGGAGACACGAGGCTGGTTCCAGGCAGTAATAACTGCTTCTTTGAAGGAGGGTGTCTTCCCTGCCGCCTTGAAGGAGGCGGTGGTGAGACCCCTCCTCAAAAAGTCTGTCCTGGACCCGGCTGTTTTAAATAATTATCGTCCAGTCTCCAACCTTCACTTTTTGGCAAAGGTTGTTGAGAGTGTGGTGGCGCATCAGCTTCCTCTGTTCCTGGAGGAAACTGATTATCTGGACCCATACCAATCAGGTTTCAGGCCCGGGCACAGCACGGAGATGGCATTGGTCACGCTGGTGAATGATCTCTGGCGGGCTCAGGACAGGGGTTGTTCCTCTGTCCTAGTCCTATTAGATCTCTCAGCGGCTTTTGATACCATCGACCATGGTATCCTACTGCGGCGTCTCAGGGGGTTGGGAGTGGGAGGCACCGTTTTACAGTGGTTCTCCTCCTATCTCCTGGGCCGCTCGCAGTCAGTGTTGACGGGAGGGCAGAGGTCCACCCCGAGGCCTCTCATTTGTGGAGTTCCTCAGGGGTCAGTTCTCTTGCCCCTCCTGTTCAACGTCTACATGAAGCCGCTGGGTGAGATCGGGGTGGGGTATCATCAGTACGCTGATGATACCCAACTTTTTCTTTCTACCCTGAACCAACCCAGCGATGCCCTCGCCGTGATGTCCCATTGCGTGGAGGCAGTCCAGGTCTGGATGGGGAGAAACAGGCTTCATCTCAATCCTGCCAAGACTGAGTGGCTGTGCATATCGGCATCTCGGATTAACCAGTCCATTCCACCTTTAATGATGGGGGGTGAGGTGTTACCCCCCGTTGATAGGGCTCGCAACTTGGGCATCCTCCTTGACTCCCGGGTCAATTTTGAAGACCATATAGGAGCCGTGACCAGGGGGGCTTTTGCCCAGGTTCACCTGGTGCGCCAGTTGCAACCCTACCTGGACCAAGATGCCCTACGCACAGTCACTCATGCGCTCATGACCTCCCGTTTAGACTACTGCAATGCTCTCTACATGGGGCTGCCCTTGAGGACCACTCGGAGGCTTCAGCTGGTGCAGAATGCGGCCGCGCGAGTTGTGATGGGGGTTTCCCAATACTCCCATGTAACACCTCTACTCCGCGAGCTGCATTGGCTCCTGGTTGCCCTCCGGGTGAGATTCAAGGTGCTGGTGATGACCTATAAAGCCCTAAATGGCTTGGGTCCAGGATATCTGAGGGAACACCTGCTGGCAGCATCAAGTTCCCTTCGTCCAGTGTGCTCCCACAGGGAGGGTCTTCTCAGGGTGCTGCCGGTAAAAGATTGCCAGTGGATAACACCCAGGGGGAGAGCCTTCTCAGTGGGTGTGCCTGCCCTCTGGAACCAACTGCCTGTGGAGCTCAGGACTGCCCCCAACCTCCGTTCATTCCGCCGGGACCTGAAGACCTGGCTCTTCGAGCTCTCTGGCCCAGGCTGAGAATTTTAATTTTAATTTTAATTGGGGTTTTTACTTTTTTTTCAGGGATTGATGTAATTTTTTTAATTGTTTTTAACTTTTGTATTTCTTGTTTTAAATACCCTGTAAACCGCCCTGAGTCCTTCGGGAAAGGACGGTATATAAATCTAATAAAATAAAATAAATAAATAAGTAAGTATTGGTCTAAATATTCAAGAGAATGTTTATAATAGTTAGTACTTAACCCCTACTATATTGGATGTTTCTGCTGCTTGTTCCAAAACACTGTGGAATGGTAGCAGACCTGGTTTTCAGATTTTTCAAACTATAAGGAAATGAACCTACTTGCTTAGAACTCTGATATATTGCAAAAGTTTAGGGAGATTTATGTTGAGCGGACAAAATTCATGCCATGAATTGATATTCATGAATTGATATTCATCTTTGCCATGGCTTGAAAATAATTAGGTAAAGGTAAAGGTAAAGGTTCCCCCGCACATGCGTGCTAGTCGTTTCCGACTCTAGGGGCCGGTGCTCATCTCCGTTTCAAAGCCGAAGAGCCAGCGCTTGTCCGAGGACGTCTCCGTGGTCATGTGGCTGGCATGACTGGACGCCAAAGGTACACGGAACGCTGTTACCTTCCCACCGTAGTGGTCCCTATTTTTCTACTTGCATTTTTACGTGCTTTCGAACTGCTAGGTTGGCAGAAGCTGGGACGAGTAACAGGTGCTCACTCTGTTACGCGGCACTTGGGATTCGACCCACCAAACTGCTGACCTTCTGATTGACAAGCTCAGTGTCCTAATCCACTGAGCCACCGTGTCCCTCTTGAAAATAATTACTGCCTTCTTATTTAAAATAAGAATAATCATTCTTCCAAAATACAGCTTAGTTACCAATAAATGATCCTGTGCACAAGACAATACAAAAAATTGATGAGACTATTTATGCCAAAGGTGTACACCCTGATATTCCAAGCTACCTGTTATCCTGGAAGGCACTGAATACTATCAAGAATATATCCTCTAATCACTGATCACTGACCTCCATGATTTTTTTTTGCCCAGGGATTAGGCTACCTGCTCCTTCTAAAAGGGCCTTATCTAGGGAATTTATGATTTGTTTGCTTGTTTGATTGGGGAACAGGTAAAATACTGGACTTGTTTTTACATATTTTCATTAATAAAATGATGAAATGGTCTATCTTTTACTTTTTACTTTTTAACCAGAAATTGTTCTACAAGTATTTCTTTCCAACTTTGTGACATGGTCTGATTTCTTTGTATCCTAAATTCAGGTTTGTCTTCTTTCAAATAAATATGGTACTGTACATCCAAATCAGGAGGTATCCTCATGTGATATTGTGACTCTTGACAGTTCTAAATACTGCCTCTTTTTTGTTGACAAATTTAATACTTGGGCTGAATCACACCAGCCTTATTTATCAGAATAAATAAGCCGTATTTATCAGAAACTGCTGACACTTCAAAACTGTTTGAGATTTTCATAAATAAGATTGATAAGAGTGTTGAGATAAATTATTAGCTTAAAAGAATACAATCTACACAGTTATAAATATAAAAACTACCTAACAAGCCTATGCCCATATCAGGCTTCCTTTATCTACAAATATTGCCTTTCTGCATTAAAAAGACATTCAAAAATAAAATGTAATTTGACTTCCATTCTTATTTATGTAATTGAACATTTCCTACTCTATAGTTCAGATTTAATCTGGAAATATCTTCCTTCAGTCCTTCATCCCAAAGCATTAACATGTTTGATAAGCTTGATTATCAACCCTAGTACAAAACCTTCTGCAAAATTCATGGCTGATTCCAGTCCCCAATAGCTAATGGTTTCTCCTGGATTGGATTTAGTCTGTATTATTTCTCTTTTTCATAATCTTAATTAAAAAATAATAATTATGATAGTAAAAGCAAATACAAACTAAAGTCATAAAAAGAAGATATAGAAAGAATAAAAAGTGAAGTGACTTCCAATCTTCATCATAATAAATAAAAACAAATTTGATAACTCTTTATCCCCTACAAGTTATGGTTTCTTCCCATAACTCATCCCTTATCTATATGCAAATCCGTAAATCAACTTTTCAGTCTTTATGTCAGGAAAAAGTCCATAAAGGATTACCTGAACTTTATAAAAACATGTTTTAACCTTGGTCAAACAGATCAACTTTACATTTCTTCATTTTGATTCTGTCATTTTTGATCTTTAATTCATTCAGTTGTTGATCTCCCTTTAATTTTTCTTTTTCTCATTGCAAAAACTTCACTGAAGCTTTAACAAACCTCTTTTATAAATTCAGTAAAAAGTCCTTATCAGGGTCTTTCTCTTGGATGTCATCTGTTCACTTTAGCTGCCTTCTCTGTTTTATGACCCATCCTTTTTTATTATCCAGTATTTTTTGATATTTATACACCAGGCAAAATTTGTTTCACATTTGTCACTCCTTTGTTAAAATTTTTTTGACAAAGTCCATCCATAGAAGCTGACTTCTATATGGTATTAAACTCTTCTATCTATAACCTTTAACTGGGTGAAATGTACATCATGGCAAGACATTTTCAACCAACATATCTCAAATGGGCTAACTTACAGAGATAGCTGGGACTCATTCATCCCAAGGAAATGAAATTTGGACAATCTGTGGCTGCTTCAATGTTTCTTTTATGTTGCTATTATGGTCCGCATGACCATTATTCTCAATGTGCCTTGGTAGCTTTCTGGCAATTTCCACAATTCCTTGCTACATCCCCCCATCCTTGCAACAGCCACATGCCTGATGGATGGGATGGGATGGGAAGAGGAGCAAGAAGGGAGGGGGAGAGGGAGGGAGGGAGGGAAAGGGAAAGGAAGAAAGATTTCCAATGCTCACTGCCAGCTTCCCACAAGAAAATACAACAGGGAAGCCAACAGGAAGTTGCTCCTGCTCACACTAATTTTGGACTAATCAACAACAAGAACTGTTTAAGTTGATTAGGATGATATGTGAATTTAGCCACTGTAGTTTATAAAAGAGACTTCAAGTTCAGGGTTATACATATGAACTTAGTATCTACATCTTTCCCAATAAACCATGTTTAAATCATTTGTGTAATATGTGAATACCTAGATTTCTACATAATCTATCACCAACATAAGGTAGTTTGGAATGGACACAAGATAGGGTCTAATCTTGAGGGCACTTTACAATTCCAACATTCCCTTGGATTGTTCCTATCATTCTTCAGTTTACAGGAAAAGATGCTACATATTGTTTCTAAAGACCTTCTTTAGCCAAAGCAGTTTAAGAATATTGTAATAAGTCACACAATCTAGCTACTGTAGAGTCAGGTGGATTTGCTAAATCCGCTGAATTGTTCCAATTCAGAGAATACAGCTGAGGCCTACTGCTATCTAAGCTAGGGCAGAGGTCCTTTAGTATAAAGTAGATATGTTTTTCTCCAAATTTCATTCCATGTGATAAGATTTCCAGAGCTTTACTTTCTCTTTCAGGCATAGGAAAATTCACAGTTAATGTTTATATATGGTAAGGGGAAGAGATGAGTGATGCAGCAGTTGCCTGGATCACTTTTCTCATACATCCACTTTTCAGCATGCTGATTGATGTATGTTACCACAGCTATACTTTTTATGTTGTCCTTTCCAGAAGTCTTAAAATATGCTGACCTGTCAGCATCTCTCTGTTTTCTCTCCTTAGCTGCCTTATAAAACTCTGTTTAGGGCACGTTGACATTGATCCAACATTGATCCAACATTGCAGAAATTTCTGCCTTCTTGAGATTTATACCAAAAGCTCCAGGGAGCAAAGCCAAAGATAGAGTTTGGTTTCCTGGTCCCTTATACAATAGGAAGTAGTTCAGAAGATCCCCTTTCTCTGGGCAGACTATGGGAAACCTGCCCTTATACACAGTAATGCTGCCAGAAGGGAGATGGGATAGAATTTTTTATTCAGAAGGTCTCCAATTTGCATTGTAAACCAACAATGACTAAGGCCATCATGAGACTGTCTTTCCTTTTCTCTGCTTCTTACTGAATTCCCAATTGTGTTAACAAATAAGTCAGTTTAACAATGATTTTTGGAATTGGTTGGGTTTTGTAAAGTATTTCAAACCATAAAGTAGGCATGTATAAACTTAGGCCCAAAGATACTTCCAGCCTTAGGAGAGGCCATTATTGAAAGTCTCAGTAGACTTCCAAAAGTTGTTAGCAAAAACAACACTAAAATACAATTATTAAAGTTAAGATTGGAAAGTATTTAAATTACATTTGATTTTAATCAAATTGCAGTGTAATTAAAATTAAATTGTTTATTTTTTTTGTCTTGACCTGCTTGGGGGTCATTTCTAACACAAGACTCAAAGGTTGACATCAATCAATTTGAAAATGCTTATAAAGACTTACTATGTATCTGTAAATCATTGTAGGTTGCACAATATTCACGAAGCAAAACCATGTTATGGTTCAGAGCAGGTCTTTGAACCAATAATGTAATGTATTGTCCAGCCTTCCCCTTCTTCTCCTCTCTTTGCAATCCTTTGTTCTTTATCTCTCTCTTCTTTTTTGCCCAGTTACCATTACCAGGCACAGGTAATCTTCACTCTGGGTCTGAATTAATCACTTGCAATACTTTTGAAATTAGATAAGAACTGCATGAAATTAGCCAAAGGATATATGGGTGAGAATATTGATCTTCTCTCTTCTAGTTTATAACTGATTCCCTGGAAAAGTTCCCCAAAGCAAGAAATTCTCTGAAAGTAAGGGAGGGGACCAAATCCCCACCCCTCCATAAACAGATATGGCGAATTAACTTCTAAGGGGGAAAGAAATATACTGAAATGAAATTCATAATAATATAGTCTGGATAAATCTGAAAATTAAGAAAACCATTAAGATTTTACACCCTAAAGAGCTTCGATGAAATTATTAAAAAAAATATTTTTTTTATTTGAAAAAGTTGAAAAATAAATAACTACTGACATCTAGTGGAGAATCAGAACATAGAACAACAGTAACTCTGACTCAGAAATTGGCAAGATGTCCAGAAACAAAGAATAATCTGTTCCCTTGAACTTTAATAACCTTCAGCCAAACAGAAAACAGCTGGGAACAAAGAAAGAAAACATACTGAGCCATTTATAAGCTTTGAAAGTGTCTGCAGAAAAAGAAAACTTTAACTGTTGTCTAAACTCAAGAATTGTTTGCAACTTTGACTCTTGGCTAATCTTCTAGGGGGGAATTTACTAGAAGGCTTCAAGGCAGCTAAACATTCTGGATTGCAACTCTGACTGGTTTATAACTGACCCCTGAATAGAAGAATTGTTATAAAATACTGCCTTCACTGATGGCTTGACAATTGAAAATGCATTGGATTACAAAAACCATATATAAAGATAAGAGCTATATAAGATTTGGTTGTTTGGATTTTGAGATTGGCTAGTTTGATAAGGCTAACTATAGAGACTATGATACTGGTGAAAGACTATTTGGAGGGGGAAGATGAACTGGATATTGCAAATTTATCTAAAAGGGACAGGAAACCATACCTAATATAGCCCTCTGAAAGATCTAGCCTGGAACATCAGAAATCTGCAGGAGTAATACTCCAAGATAAGACAAGTACTTTTCAGGAGGAAATGTATGCAATGCTATGACAGATCAAATGACAATAGTTTCAAACCATGATGAGATCAAAAACAACTTTGATGACATAAATGAGCACATCTTCAATCTAAACTTACAATTAAAAAACTCTCAGAAAATGACAATAAAGAATACACAAACAAATCAGATAACAGAACACAAACTAGAAGAAAGTGACATAAATAGGGAAGCTACAAATGAAGAGAGCTACAACCTAATACAAACAGAAAAAAATCTACAAGATCTTACCACAACAATCAAAATGGACAAGATATTTTATCTGCCAGGACTTCAAAACAAATTTGAGGATAAGAGAAGATTTAACAAAATGGATTATAGAGTTGCCAGGAAAATCATCAGAGTCTGGGAGACAAAAAAACATATATTCTACTCAACTTATCCTTCTCACTCCCAACAACACTTTCAAAAATACAGGAACTTCCTGGCAAGCAGAATATACTAACTTGGAAAGCTATTTGGCAAGAGAAGAAGGCTAGAGTTAGACTTAAGAGATTTGATTCAATTTACCAGATGGAGTACTACATGATTAAACATTTGTTTGAATATGGTTAAAAGAATAGATAATTTTGGATATAAAGGGACCCTGTAGTAAGAGGGATAAGAGATATAAGTAGTATAGTATTTTTTATAATATATGAAATGTTAAAATACTGGGATGATGTATGTGAATGGAAAGTTTGGATATTAAAGGCAATTAATTTTGAGAGAATTATGACTGAGAAGAATGATTTGAATATCGAGGGGAAATTAAGCTTAAATAAGAATTTCAAAAACAGGACATACAGTGGCTTAACAAGATGACTTTTACAAATATAGTTGGAATATAAGCCATTCAGAAAAGATGTTCTATGTGGATGTTATAGGATATAAAAGTAGTATAGTATTTTTATAATATATGAAATATGAAAATATTGGGATGGTGTATGTAAATGAATTGAAACTTAACATTAGGAAAACCAAGATCATGGCATCCGGCCCTCTCAATTCCTGGCAAATAGATGGGGAAGAAATGGAGGTAGTGACAGATTTTATTTTCCTGGGCTCCAAAATCACTGCAGATGGGGACTGTAGCCAAGAAATTAAAAGATGCTTGCTCCTGGGGAGGAAAGCCATGTCAAATCTAGACAGCACACTAAAAAGCAGAGACATCACCCTGTGAACAAAAGTGCGTATAGTCAAGGCTATGGTCTTCCCAGTTGCAATGTATGGCAGTGAAAGTTGGACCATAAAAAAAGGCTGAGCGCCAAAGAATTGAGGGCTTTGAACTATGGTGCTGGAGAAGACTCCTGCAAGTCCCTTGGACTGCCAGGCATTCAAATCGGTCAGTCCTAGAGGAGATCAACCCTGACTGCTCTTTAGAAGGCCAGATCCTGAAGTTGAAGCTCAAATACTTTGGCCACCTAATGAGAAGGAAGGACTCACTGGAGAAGAGCCTAATGCTGGGAAAGATTGAGGGCAAGAGTAGAAGGGGACGACAGAGAATGAGGTGGCTGGATGGAGTCACTGAGCAGTAGGCATGAACTTAAATGGACTCCAGAAGATGGTAGAGGACAGGAAGGCCTGGAGGAACATTGTCCATGGGGTCATGATGGGTTGGACATGACTTCACAGCTAACAACAACAAAATGTAAATGAAAAGTTTGGATATTTAGGTAATCAATTTTGAGAAAATTATGACTGATAAGAATGGTTTGAAAACTGAGGGGAAATTAAGTTTTAATAAGAATTTGAAAATAGATGACTTTTACAAATACAATTAAAATATAAGTTAATTAGAAAAGTTGTTAGATATGGATGTCATTGTTATTTGTACAAACTCAAAAAATGTTTATATCCAACCTTGTATGCATTGAAAATATTATTATATTTATCTAATGTTGACAAAGAAGAATACCATTGGAAGAAGGGAAGATCAAAGAAACATATTATTAATATATTGATCATGGAATTATAGAAATTAATTATTATTTTTTCAAATCTATGAACCCAGACAACATGCTGTTTAGTAAGCACCAAGAATTGTTACTGCAAAAAATCAATAAAATATATTAAACAACAACAACAAATGCTTTCATGTAATATTGTGGATTCACACATCATGTTAAACTATGATTTGGCTTAGCATGATGTAGAAACCAACCCCATCTGTTTTAGAAGCCAATAGTTATGCTTAAGCAGTTTTATAAACAATCAATTATGGATTATTTTTAATTTAAATAAACCATAATATATGTACTTATATATGTACTTATTTATGTCAATCCAGCAATAACTTGATATTCTAAACAAACATTATTTCTTTCCTTCCCCCAATCCCATGTAGAATTCTGTTATAGATGATTGCAAGAATTATTAAGATTGTGTTACCTATTCTATTGTTTTTGCCAATCAATAAAAAACTTGCAGTGGTTTGTATCCATACAGATAAATAACCATTCATTTAAAATGCTCACGGCAAAACAAAAAATCAATAATCACAAAGAAGATAAAACAGCAGCAACAACCAATAGTACAATACAACCAAGGTACAAAGCAAAACCTAGCAAATAAATTAATTTCAAAATAAAAAAGGGGTAAGATGGCAACAGTCAAACTCATTGCCAAATGTCCTACAGAAAATTTTAATCTTAAGCAATTCCTGGGATAATAAAAAGGATGAGACAAGGTGGAACCAGCATTGAGAAACAGCGCCTCCTGGCTTTCATTCCAGTTACCTGAGGCGAATGGAGTATAATCAAAAGCTTTTCCCAGGAAGAACATGCTACTGTAGATGGGCTGAATCATGCAGGTGAATGCAGCCTTGCAGGTACCTAGGCTCCAAGCATATAGAGCTTGATAAGTTAAAAATAACACTCTGCATTTATTGATAATGATTGCAGAGCCTGAAGCACCGACCAATAATTAGACTGTACTTCAAGATCATATACGTGAAATGCCCTGAAGACTTCAAAGTACTAAATACAAATATATTTTTGCCCATAGGGGGAAGGGAAACAAGTGGTTTCATATGCATCATGATACCCCTGCACAAGTGACTTGGATTATGTGGTTTTGTATGCTGCCTGCATCCTGCATGTGTGCTTGAATAGGATTTTGATTCTTCGTGTAGCCCAGGTTCTGGTGTCTTGTTGACTAGTGCCGATCCATGGCACCAATGGTTGGGGACTCTGATGGAAGACCTGAAGGACCAGCTAAGGACAGAATGTAAAGTGAAGGAATATTGCTGTATTGTAGGACAAATCTTATAATCCCAATTTGAGACTGGATAAATTCTGTAGAATTCAGTAGTTCTAACCTATGAGTACAGATGCTCTGGCAATATCCCTGGAGATGAGACTGTAATTAATCACCCTTGAAATTATTATTTTCTTCTGATCAAAACATAGAGCAAACATTTTTGCAGATAATGTTTAATATGTTCTTGTCAAGATGCAAAACCAGGCTTCCGGTTTGCACTTGCAGCGCTGGCAGACGTGCATGGAGAGCTCTCCTCCCTGTCACCCAGTTTTCCTCTGTTGGAAGACCCTGAAAAGGTTGGAAGTTGCCCTGGAGGGGCGACAACCATGAGGAAGCCCTCTGACTGATTGCAGAGGGGTGGCAGCCCCTCTGTTTCATCCGGAGCAGCTCCTCTGGACCGATGAAGAAAAGATCGGCCATCAACATGGCCAATCATCAAGCCGTACCAGCCAAAAACCAAAAGCACTAACAAGCATGAAGAAAGAAATGCAGAGGAACTGGGTGAGACCCTACCTTTCTTATTCCCCCAACTACTTTCCCGTGGGAGAATTTTGAAAATTTCTTTCCCCCCCCCTTTGGAATAGCGGTGTCTGCTTACTTGGGGATTTAAAGCTTTGAAAATAAAAGAAAAATATAACTAAATTAAACAACTAAAAATTGGACTTGCACCTTTTGGATATTTGGGGTCCCCAAAAGTTCCTATTTCTACAGGGACCTATTACCCTATCTACTTGTTAAGCTGGAAAAAAGAGGAACATTTACTGGATAAAAGCTTAACTGGAGCTTGGAAAAGGATTATATATGCTACTAAGGACATATTGTGGTGAAGCCTAAAACAGCAAGGAAATTTACCTTTTACTGTGAGACCTGGCTACAGCCTAGCTGACCTTGGCATTATCTAAAAAAGATAAGAATTTGAAACAGCTGGCAGAGAAAACAACTCCCAGGAATAGTGGAGGTGGACATTCACAGACTTCTATTAAAAATAGCCCCCACTACCTTAGAAATGGAGGAATGCTATCCACAACTTAACTATAAACTTATACTTGAAACAATCCTTGAAATTACTGAGCAGACAAAATCCAAAGGTGCCAGCCTAAATTTACAGAATGAAGCCCTGATTTCAACTGATGAATCTACAATCCAAAAAGCAACAGAAGAGGAAGAAATTAATATCAAGACAGAGGACTTTAAAGAACAACAAGTACAATCTACTGAGAACCTTGATAGCCAAAGCTTGATCTCAACTATAGAACCTGCAACCCAAAAAACAACACAAACTGAAGAAAACAACACTAAAATGGAGGGTTCTAAAGACTTACAACTACAACATGCTGAAAACTTAGACAACCATACAACAGCTTCAACTCTGGACATGACCTCTCACCCAAGCCAGATGAAACTGGAAGAAGAAGAAGACCAGACTGAACTGATGACAAATATACTGATCCAAACACGGAGACTTGAACTATCAGAGCAACAATTTAATGATTAAAAAGGGGCCAGTTCCTTTGAAAAATTGACAACTGGATGGTCTCCCTTGATTCAAATAACATGTTTAGGAATGAAGGGAGATCCATTTGAGGATGTAAAGGCACTGGTATGGAAGCCTGCTTGGCACAAAAAGAAACCCAGAGTTAGACTTTTTTTTAAAAAATGTTTTTTTTCTTTTTTTACCTTTTTTAACTATAATGGAAGAGGCTAAAATTTTACTTAATGGGTCAAGGGGAGACTTTAAAAAATATTATTTGATTTAATATTTAGGATTTAGACTTACAAGGGAAATTAAAATTAGCTATTAGAATATAGTTTTGACTTATAATATGGAAGTTGGATTGAGACAATAAAGGATACTTTATTAGTAAGTGATGAGATACTAAGATGACAAATAGAATATATCTGTGAAATATATTTGTGAAATAAAATAAGAATGTATTTAACCAAGCAATATGTGTATTTTAGATTTGATAACTATTATGTAATGAAATAGGGGAAATTTGAATTACCTGAAAGTTAAATACTATGGATCTTAAAGGCTAAATTGGAGCTCTGTAATTGCAAATTAAAAAGGGACGAGGTGGCTCAGTGGGTTAGGACGCTGAGCTTGTTGATCAGAAGGTTGGCAGTTTGGCAGGTTGAATCCCAAGTGCCACGTAACAGAGTGAGTGCTTGTTACTCGGCCCAGCTTCTGCCAACCTAGCAGTTCAAAAGCACGTAAAAATGCAAGTAGAAAAATAGGGACCACTACAGTGGGAAGGTAACAGCATTCTGTGCGCCTTTGGCATCTAGTCATGCCAGCCACATGACCACGGAGACGTCCTCAAACAAGCTCTGGCTCTTCGGCTTTGAAATGGAGATGAGCACCGGCCCCTAGAGTTGGAAATGACTAGCACACATGTGTGGGGGAACCTTTACCTTTACCTAATTGCAAATTGGTAAAATCTTAAAAACAGGACATGATAACTATAAGTAAAAATATATTGATAAATATCTTAACTGATTGTGTTATAACTAGAAATGTATTACGGTAACTTGATTGTGACATAGTAATTATGGGAAACAAGAGAGGGAATTTTTAGATGATTTAACCTGAGATAGATGCAAGTGATTTTATTACTGGACTATTGATTACCCAATCACCACGTTGCTTTCTAAACATTTTGATATTTTGATGTAAAATTGAACAATTAATAAAAGTTGTTTAAAAAAAAGATGCAAAACCAGGTTCATGAATGTATCTACTTCTCCCCAGGCAGATATCTTCAGGTTTCTCCTTTCCTTTGTTTTATTTTTATTAGACATACCCTAGCAAAAGTTAAATTCAGTGAAGCTGTAGCAAAGTCAGTATAGTTTTTACATTGGTTTAAATTATGCTTACCTTATAAGAATGAAAATAGACAGCTTAAAAATAATGTTCCATTCTAAAATGAGAGTCTACAGATATCTCTATTTTTAACACAGACTCCCAGTTTTGATGAACAGTAATGAGTATTATTAATTGGAGTTAATTGCAACATGGTAGATATGAATAGTTGCAATTGCCATGTATAAATATTTTATGTTTTTACTTTAAACATGCAATTTTGTTACATATTCTGAAATGATTTTAATGAATGTGTTGTTTTTGCAGGTATGTGTATATGGAAAAAATATTAATTTATCTAAACACTGTTCTCTTCCACAGTAATCACACATCAGTTCTAATTATTGGACTCCCTTGAAGCACTATATAAAATGGCTAGATATTGAGAGGGGGGGTCTCTTTCATTTGATATCATTTAAAACAAAGAAATATCTAGAAGATGCAAAGGACAATAGGTCCAGTTGTTGCAAAGTATGAATGCCTTTAGAAGTAGCCTTAAAATGTTTACTTGGGAGAAGCTGCTCACCTAGTGAATTTAGCCATTTAAGGAAAACAAGGCTCCTTTCCTTTCCTTCTGAATCAGTACATCTTATGCTTTCCTCAATTCAGTTCAATTCAAACTGCATTTGCTACAGTTTTTCTCTTCCCATCCTTTCCCAGTACAGCTCCACCATCTATCTCCTTGTTACATTTCTATCCTTGTTTTCTTTGTTTTTGCTCTTCTAGAAGACAGGAGGGGATGTATATTGGTATGTGTGTACTACAGAATGTGAGACAGCCTGGTTAGTATATTAATTAATTTATTTATTTATTCGGTTTATATACCGCCCTACTCCCAAAGGACTCAAGGCGGTTTACAAGGCAAAATTTAAAAACAATACAATATAAAATTAAAATTAAATTAAGTCTAGCCGCAAAAAATTAAAATCACAATTTAAAAACATTAAACCCCTCAGTCCAGACCAGATAGCTCAAAGAGCCAGGTTTTTAGGTCCCGGCGAAATGAACGAAGGTCGGGGGCAGTCCGGAGTTCCGTTGGCAGTTGATTCCATAGGGCAGGCGCGCCCACAGAGAACGCCCTCCCCCTCGGGATCGCCCGTCGGCAATCCTTGACCGGCGGTACCCTGAGGAGGCCCTCCCTATGGGAGCACACAGAACGATGGGAAATTGACGCTGGCAGCAGGTGCTCCCTCAGATAATCCGGGCCCATGCCATTATATGTGGAGTGAGGAGAATCAAATTTTGTTGTAATGTGATTTCATATTTCATAGCACTTAATTTTAATTAGAAGTGTTTAATTCAATTATTTATTTTTATTTGGACCCACATTTTGGCAGGCCATGGTTTATGATATGTAGATAGATAGATTTACTTAGATATATAAATACGCCTGATGCACATATGTAATGGGCAGATAAAATTCCAGGTTTGGGTTATGATGCAACCCTTGATTGATGAAGTAGAAAAGCAGGACTCAGTATAGAATTTTTGTGTTTACACCATTTTTCTGTCTATTTTTAGTTTTTAAACTCAAGTTCATATATTTTAAACTCAAGGAGGTAAATATAGTATATGCACTTTGTCTGGGAGCCTTTTTAGAATTATCTCACCAAATTGATACTCAGTATTGAAATCTGACAGTGAAGTCAACCAATGCAGATTTTATCAGTGGTAAAGACAAAAGCTAGATTCTCCTTGAAGAATTCATTCACACAGATATTTATGAGATAGAAGAGACACCACAAGGTAAAGCAAGATGTGACGCATCTGGCCCGTGGGCCAGCAGTTTGATATGCCTGATATAAACTATTAAAAATAAAAAAGGAAGAAGGTATCATTTTGTGTTGCATTACATATTGGATTTCTGGTTTGGCCTAAATCCAAAATTTGTTCCCAATGTATGATTTTGTCTAGATTAGACACAGCATTGTTGCTTCTTAGTTTGTTTGTGGTTGATTAAGTTGCTCCCATTGGAGAAAACAGTCAAACAACAGTGAACAGAAAACATTCACAAACATGCCAGTTGTGAAACAACAGCCAGAATCCTCTGTAATTTCGATTTATCGCTATATCTAAACAATGGGCTTATTTTGGTCCTCCTTGTGAATAGTTTTCACCAAGTACTGATGAAAAACGAGCAGAAAAGTTACATTTCACTTTATAAATGGTGACATGAATCTCTCTCAAAGACAGTGGAGGACAATCTTTGAATAAGTATTCATTGTGTGTCAGAAGTTAATAAATTGTGTTGTTACATTATAAATTTGATATCTATTCATTGACCATGCTGAATAGGTTTGGTGGGAATTGGAATTCAATAATGTCTGGAGAACCACAGGTTTCCCACTTCTATTCAAAATTATTTTAAGGTTCAGTGGCTTAGAAAACATATTGAGTAAATAGTGAAGGATATAGAATACAGAATAATAGAGTTGGAAGAGACCTTGGAGGTCTTCTAGTCCAAGTCTCTGCTCAAGCAGGAGATCCTATATCATTCTGGACACTTGGTTGTCCAATATCTTCTTAAAAACCTTCAGTGATGGAGCACCCACAACTTTTGGAGGCAAGCCATTCCGCTGATTAATTGTTCTCACTGTCAGGAAATTTCTCCTTAGTTCTAGGCTAGATCTCTCCTTGATACCTTTCTATCTGTTGCTTCTTGTCCTGCCCTCAGTTGCTTTGGAGAATAGGTTGGCCCCCTTCTTCTCTATGGCAGTCCCTAAAATATTGAAAGACTGATATCATGTCACCTCCTAGTCCTTCTCTTTGTTAGACTAGACATACCCAATTCTTGCAACTGTTCTTCATATTTTTAGCCTCCAGCCCCTTAATCATCTTTGTAGCTCTTCTATTTATTTCTATTACATCTAGTTACCAACCATGTAAAATGGGTTACCTGAAAAATGTATAAAAGCAATACAACCAACAATACAGTAGCATAGATACTTTCATTTCATACAAACACAGCTTGATTAAAAGCACTCCAAAATGTCGAGAGTGCATGTTTACAGATGATACAACGTTAAATACTAGTTGCTGCCAGCAGGGGGAACTGCTGCATTCATCATGTGAGAGGGAAACTAGAAGCTGAATTTGATGGACTTCAAAAATTTCACAGAATAGGTTATACTTCACTTTACTTAGACTTAGAATTTACCAGGTGTCCTTGGTAACTTTCGTTCTGTCTCCTACCTCCCCTTTAAGAAACTATTGAGAAGATGATGGAGATTCAGTTGTGGAATATTTTAGAGAAGTAGATTATTTGGACCATTTTCAGTCAGGTTTTAGGACCATCGTGGATCAAAAGCAGCACTAGCTGCTCTAGCAGTTAACTTTCCTCAAAACTGGATGAGAGGAGGTCAGGCCTCTTGGACCTTTTAGAGACTTTCAGGATCATCATCCTTCTCGACTGCCTGCAAGGACTGAGAATTGGCCCCGTTTTAAAGTGGTTCCACTCCTGAGCTTGTGGTGGTGATGGAAACAATAGCTGAGCCCTCGGTTGTTCCAGTGTGGGGTACTACAGTCACTGCTCTTTAACCCATACCATTTAACATACTGTATATTTGAAACAATTGGAAGAAGTCATCATCAATTTGGGGCAAGGATCATCAATACAATGAGAATATTCAATCTATACATTGTCACCCTAGGTCAATCATAGAATACTTAGTTTTAGATCATCATCCTGGGTCAGTGGAGAGGCTGCAGACACATAAGCCTACAGCCTTAAAATAAGTAGGAAAAAGTTAAGATTACCTCGTATTAAGGCGGAATGAATGTATGTCTACAAATAACAGGCTTATCTATTAACATCTATTCCATTTGCTCTTTTGTGAGGTTTTGCTCCCCTAGAAGCAACATGAGATTCTTCTGAACTCATGACTCATGCGAACTAAGCAGAGGAACCTTTATACAGCTTCTGTTGATATACCAGTTGGGATCCACCTAGACTACCATATCCCAGTAACACTAATAAAGGAGAATATTTGTACCACAGGATTGACATGATGCTAGCTGGTTTTCTTACAGATGTTTCATTACCCAAACTAGGTAACATCATCAGTGCTAGTCACTTACCTAGCATGGGGGACCCCTCATACCCCAGTAACAGTCATCCATTCTAATTAACTTGTGATAATCCAACACCTTTGAAGATGACCTGGATGCTTGCAGTTAGTACAGCATCCTGTTACTTTTTGCATATACAGCCCTACCTGTCAGTAGTTTATAGGCCCAATTCTGAGGGCTAATTCTCACCTATAATGGTCTACATAGACTGGCGCTGGACACATTGCCAAGCATGGTTCTGCCCATATGCTTCAAATGTCAAGGGACAGTCTCTCTCCCCTCCCCTGGCAGATTAAGGGGACTTGGATCAGAAGTCAGCTCTCTTTCCAAGAGTCCTCTTTTTATGGAACATTCTTCTCCAGAGATGCAGTTAGCTTCTACTTCCCTTGCATTTGTGAAGGGTCTTAAAACAATTTTATTTCAACAACTTTCTGTATCTGTTCCTGGCACATATCTTTTTAAATTGTTTGTGAACTGCTTTCTCTAATACAGTAACTATATTGGATATAGGTTGTTCTAATACCTGCAGATATTTGTTGTTTCGATTGCCTGTTTGCTTCAATATCAAGGCACAAGAATGGTCCTCTCTGTATAGTTGTAATTTCAGGCAAGTTAAAAAGAAAGCAATTCTTTAATTTCTCTGCCTTTGTTTCTCTTCCTTCAGAGTGTGATTTGCTGACAGGTAAAACCATTACAATAAAGGCAAAGCTGTCTTCCATTCCAATATATTTGTTTGCTTGTTTAGCTATCCTTACAGTATAACTCCTATTTCTAAACTGCCCATCTCCCTCAGAGTATGGTACCTTCATTCTGAGTTCTAAGGCTGGTTGCGCTATCTGGCTTTTTCGACACATCTGAACTTTGATGTTGGAGAAGACTTCTGAGAATACGAAACAAACAAATGGGTCAACAAACAAATCAACCCAGATTTCTCATTCAAAGAACAAACGATTACTCAAATTATGCTTAACACTCTGGAGGAGGCTCTAATGCTAATGGGAAAGGTGAAAGGAAAGAGAAAAAGACACCTAGCAAAAAGGTTGATGGAGCATGTTAAAGTGGAGGTGAGTGCACCATTGGGAGACTTGAATGAATAGTTAGGGATAGATCGCCCTGGAGAAAATCTATGTGGTCACTAACAGTCAGCGCTGACTTGATGCCACATGATCAGTCACGTTACCTAGCCACAGATCACTTGTATGGACTCCTGGGAGACCTACAACAATCAGGTAAAATAACCTGCATCCAAGAGTCAACTGGCTGCTAGATTATAGATGTAACTATAACAAGACCTATCTACCCTAAAATGTTGTTGTTGTTAGCTGCGAAGTTAGCTGCGAAGTGTCCGACCCATTGCGACCCTATGGACAACGTTCCTCCAGGCCTTCCTGTCCTCTACCATCTTCTGGAGTCCATTTAAGCTCACGCCTACTGCTTCAGTGACTCCATCCAGCCACCTCATTCTCTGTTGTCCCCTTCTTCTATTGCCCTCAATCTTTCCCAGCATTAGGCTCTTCTCCAGTGAGTCCTTCCTTCTCATAAGGTGGCCAAAGTATTTGAGTTTTAGCTTCAGGATCTGGCCTTCAAAAGAGCAGTTAGGGTTGATCTCCTCTAGGACTGACCAGTTTGATCGCCTTGCAGTCCAAGGGACTCACAGGAGTCTTCTCCAGCACCATAGTTCAAAGCCCTCAATTCTTTGGCGCTCAGCCTTTCTTATGGTCCAGCTTTCACTGCCATACATTGCAACTGGGAAGACCATAGCCTTGACGATACGCACTTTTGTTGACAGGGTGATGTCTCTGCTTTTTAGTGTGCTGTCTAGATTTGCCATGGCTTTCCTCCCGAGGAGCAAGCGTCTTTTAATTTCTTGGCTACAGTCCCCATCCACAGTGATCTTGGAGCCCAGGAAAATAAAATCTGTCACTATCTCCATTTCTTCCCCATCTATTTGCCAGGAATTGAGAGGGCCGGTTTCAACCCAAGTTTTGCACTCTCCTTCTTCACCTGCAACACGAGGCTCTTTAATTCTTCTTCACTTTCTGCCATTAGAGTGGTATCATCTGCATATCTTAGGTTGTTATTTCTTCCGGCAAACTTAATTCCAACTTTTGATTCATCTAGCCCTGCCTTTCTCATGATGTGCTCTGCATATAAGTTAAATAGACAGAGCGACAGTGTACAGCCTTGCCGGACTCCTTTCCCAATTTTGAACCAATCAGTGGTTCCGTGTCCAGTTCTCACTGTTGCTTCTTGGCCCACATATAGGTTTCTCAAGAGACAAATAAGATGGTCTGGTACGCCCATCTCTTTAAGAACTTGCCACAGTTTGTTATGATCCACACAATCAAAGGCTTTACCATAGTCAATGAAGCAAAAGTAGATGTTTTTCTGGAACTCTCTAGCTTTCTCCATGATCCAGCGTATGTTGGCAATTTGATCTCTAGTTCCTCTGCCTCTTCGAAATCCTGCCTGTACTTCTGGTAGTTCTCAATCCACATACTGCTGGAGGCTAGCTTGTAGGATTTTAAGCATTACTTTACTAGCATGTGCAATGAGTGCAATGGTGCGATAGTTTGAACATTCTTTGGCACTGCCTTTCTTTGGAATTGGAATGTAAACTGATCTTTTCCAATCCTGTGGCCACTGTTGAGTTTTCCAAATTTGCTGGCAAATTGGGTGTAGCACTTTTACTGCATCATCTTTTAAGATTTTGAATAGCTCAGCTGGAATACTGTCACCTCCACTAGCTTTGTTGTTGCTCAGTTTTTCTAAGGCCCACTTCACTTCACATTCTAGGATGTCTGGCTCGAGGTCAGTGACCCCCTCATTGTGATTATCAGGGACGTTAAGCTCATTCTTGTATAGTTCTTCTGTGTAATTTTGCCACCTCTTCTTAATCTCTTCTGCCTCTGTTAGGTCCCTGCCATTTTGGTCCTTTATCATGCCCATTTTTGCATGATATGTTCCCTTCATCTCTCCAATTTTCTTGAAAATATCTCTGGTCCTCCCTATTCTATTGTTTTCTTCTATTTCTTTGCACTGTTCATTTAAGAAAGCATTCTTATCTCTTCTAGCTATTCTCTGGAATTCTGCATTCAATTGGGCGTATCTTTCTTTTTCTCCCTTGCCTTTCGCTTCCCTCCTTTCCTCAGCTATTTACAAAGCTTCCTCAGACAGCCATTTTGCTTTCTTGCATTTCTTTTTCTTTGGGATGGTTTTGGTTGCTACCTGTTGTACAATGTTGCGAACCTCTGTCCATAGTTCTTCAGGCACTCTGTTTATCAGATCTAATTCCTTAAATCTATTTGTCACCTCTACTGTATATTCAACAGGGATATGATTTAATTCATACCTGAGTGGCCTAGTGCTTTTCCCTACTTTCTTCAGTTTAAGCCTAAACTTTGCAATGAGAAGCACATGGTCTGAGCCACAGTCAGCTCCTGGTCTTGTTTTTACTGACTGTATAGAGCTTCTCCATCTTTGGCTGCAGAGCATATAGTCAATCTGATTTCTGTGTTGACCGCCTGGTGATGTCCATGTGTAGAGCCGTCTCTTGGGTTGTTGGAAAAGAGTGTTTGCTATGACCATCGTATTCTCTTGACAAAATTCTATCAGCCTGTGCCCTGCTTCATTTTGTACTCCAAGGCCAAACTTGCCTGTTATTCCGGTTATCTTTTGGCTTCCTACTTTAGCATTCCAATCTCCCATGATGATAAGGACATCATTTTTTGGTGTTAGTTTTATAAGGTGCTATAGGGATTCATAGAACTGGTCCATTTCATCCTCTTCAGCACTGGTGGTTGGGGCATAGACTTGGACTACTGTGATATTGAATGGTTTGCCTTGGATTCGAACTGAGATCATTCTGTCATTTTGAGGATTGTATCCCAGTATTGCTTTTCCTACTCTTTTATTGACTATGAAGGCTACTCCATTTCTTCTGAGGGATTCTTGCCCGCAGTAGTATACCTGATGGTCATCTGAATTAAATTCACCCATTCCTGTCCATTTTAATTCGCTGATACCTAAGATGTTGATGTTCAGTCTTGTCATATCTTGTTTGACCACGTCCAGCTTTCCTTGATTCATAGATCTTACATTCCAGGTTCCTATGGAGAAAAAATCTTTAGAGCATCGGACTTTCCTTTCACCACCAGACACATCCACAGCTGAGCGTCCTTTCGGCTTTGGCCCAGTCGCTTCATTCTTTCTGGTGCTACTAGTACTAGCCCTCTGCTCTTCCCCAGTAGCATATTGGATGCCTTCCAACCTGAGGGGCTCATCTTCCAGCGTCATATCATTTTGCCTTTTAGTACTGTCCATAGGGTTTTCATGGCAAAGATACTGGAGTGTGTTGCCATTTCCTTCTCCAGTGGATCATGTTTTTTCAGAACTCTCTGCTATGACCTTTCCGTCTTGGGTGGCCCTGCACGGCATAGCTCATAGCTTCATTGAATTACGCAAGCCCCTTCGCCACGACAAGGCAGTAATCCATGAAGTAATCCATAAAATAAAAGGTTTTATTTTTGTTCCTTCTCCCATCATCATGGAGGGTATCAGTGAATAAGGAAAATAATTAAGCAGGAAAGTGGTTAATTGTTCCTCTGTCTTAGATAGAAAAGCATTTTATATAGTAACACTTCATTGACAAAAAGATTTTGTTAAAAAGCAGCACATTTCAAAAATGAAGGGCTATGAAGTTGGCAGTAAACATCATTATGTTTAATGGAGGCTATACATAGTAACTTTGCACACAACTGCATGCACACGGGTTCCAATAAATTTTGGTAGAATGTTATGTAAAGTTGTAGTGTGTGTGTGTGTGTGTGTGTGTGTGTGTGTGTGTGTGTGTGTGTGTGTTTGGTACGCACACAGTTATGATGAACACTGTAGATTAAAATACAGCTCATAACTGTATCAAAATCATGCCATTTTCTTTTTCTTCTACTGTCTTTCTCTGTTTTTTTATATATGACTGACATCTATCCAGCCACAGATGAATGCTACAAAAGTGTGACAGTTGCACCTCTGAGACTATACCGGGGTCCATTTATTTTTATTTATTATTAAATTTATATGGCTGCTGCCCATTTCACGAAAACATTATTCTGGGAGACCTACAACAATCAGGTAAAATAACACTTATATAAAAGAATCATGTTAAAAATATAAAACTGGCATTAAAAGTTAGATATTATTAAGACAAAATATACAAACTTCAGAGAAAGACAGAGTGAGTGTAACCATCTCAGTAGAGGAACTATCTATAACATGTGCTGAGTTCCCTGGTCTGGATGGGGAACAACAGGCTTCAGCTGAATCCTGGCAAGACTGAGTGACTCTAGGTTTGGGGGCTGGATTCAGTAATGCATGCCAGTCCAACCCTCTCTTATAGACTGACGTGGCATTCAGTGTCAGCAGCCAGAGTTCAGGGCTACTAAAGATTTGCTGACAGGGTACAAAGGTTGAGACCAAAGACTGGAACAAAAAACTCATATGAGTTAACAGTTTCATGTTCCACAAGAGTAGCCCACTCCCTGTCACCCACTATGTCTCCCCATGCCTGTCAGACAGGAAACCCGACTAATTCTATCTTATTATAAGGCTATATTAACAGAATCTTCCAAGTCTGAAAGTACAAACATCTCACCACCATTTTAACTGCTTGATCCTTTAGGACAGGTCCTCTTAAGTTTTTTTCTCTGACCATTTAAACCACTGTGAGTTCCTGACTCTCTTTTCTGGTTGTTTCCTAGGCAGCATCTCTTCTCCTCATTCATCTATGCTTTCCATAACAATGTCTGACACCATATATTGTGGCCTGCCTCCATCCCTCCAATGGCAGTCCCATCCCCAGAACCAACCAACACCCCCCCCCAAAAAAAATTAGCTTGCTTAAGTTTAATTTTTTTCTGCAAAGACTTTTGCTTTCCTTTGCGTTGAATGCCAGTGAAAAATTTCTGCATTTTCACAAAAGTGCTTCTGGAAATGTATACCATTAGGCAGCTTGGTTCAGTTTTTGGCTCTCATTTATTTTTACTCAGCCTGATGGAACAATCTTCTTGCCACTGGGTTATTGCCAGTAGTGAAATTAATGTTCATTTTCCTGGGAGCATTGCTATTGCTAAATGACATATTGATCAAGCTTGGAGGAGGAAGGTTTTAGAGCAGAAACACTCTCTATTTATATGAATGCCATTTCTTTTTTTCTTTTCCACTTGGGAGGAAGCAATGACAGCAAAGTCCCACCTTTCATATACACAAGCATGCCCTTTGCAATGACAAAACCTCTTTTTACCATAGTACTGGCAGTATGATTTTAAAACTCTATGTTATAAAATTGTACAAACGTTATTGGTGGGACTGCACATCAGAGAAGAGCAGAAGAGGAGTAGCTGAATTGTAGCTGCTCACTAAAGGGCCTCTTCCATGGCACAGGTTCTCCCTGTCATCAGACTCCAAAAGCGCAGGTCCTCCCTCACCGCCAGCATCTTTCTACCACTAATTTCATTAGCCGTATGAATGAAGAGGGCACAAAATGCTGGGTTCCAAAGCTACACAGACCCTGAAATCCTCATTTCCATCCTGTCACTAATGCTCAGATTATTGTTGTAAGGGTCTAGGACAACTTGCCATGGCCAGTTCACCACAGCCAACTTGCCATGGCCAACTCCCCTAGGACAATTCAACATTGTATTAATTGTCTCATTCAGTTACTGTTATTGTTGGTAATCACTTTTTTTAAAAAAAAATATTGTAACTCTTGTATTTCTGGATTGACCTTTTTATTTCATTATTATTGGCCATGGTTCTGTGGAAATTAATGTAACTTTTGTATTTGTTGAATTGTCCTGTGGCAAGTTTCCCGTGGCAAATTGGCCACGACAGGTTGTACTATGGTGAGTTGGTCACGATGAGTTGGCCATTGGCTATGAGGAGTGGGCAGTGGCATGTTGTGCCATTCTGGTGCTGTAAAGAATTCTTCTTTGGCAATTTTCAAACATTAAAAAAGGGACCAGCCATCAAAACTGAACACAACTGTTGGAGACTACATAGGCACATCCATGAAGCCACTAAAGGGCCTCTTCCATGGCCTCTTCCATGGCATTCAGTCATATTCTTTCCCCTCAAAGGGCAAAGAAACCAAATCAGTGAATTTCTCATGTGTGGATGTAGAGTTGTCACATTTATGTTAATTTCCAGGCTAATTACTGGGAAGCATCATTTCCAGGAAACTCTCTCAGAAGGATAGGACTTTAAGTGGGAAAGGAGGTGGCTCAAGGGGGATTATAGGGGAGGACTATCAACCCCCAAGTTGAGCTGAGCTAATTGCAGTCTCTGGACAAAACCCAATTTTTGAACAAACCTCACAAGACCTACTAGATGGGAAGGAATCCTCATGAGTCACTAAATGAGAAATTGTCCTCCCAATTGGATTGGAAATTTACACTGAAATGTAAGACTATTTAAGTTGATCACTGGAAACATCCTTCTCCAGCGTGCCTACGAGAATCTCTATTATATTTATCAGGGTGCTTTGTGCCTTGCTAATTTTTCCTGTACTCTGTGAGCAGAAGAATTCATTTGGCTCCTCAGCATTCATTTATTCTTTTGCTATACAGTTATTCCATATATTTGAATTCTCATTAGAAGATTGTCTTCATAGACTGTTTTCAGTTAATAAAACCTGTTTTACAGGTATTCAAAGAATTTCTTTTACATAGTATAGAAATAAGACAGACCAAAGAATTCCAGAGCAACAAATTGTTTTCAGATTGGAATAGGTTTGAAAACAACAGATGAGAGAGAGAGAGAGAGAGAGAGAGAGAGACAGACAGACAGACATACAGACAGACAGACAGATTATATAAAGAGAGAAAGAGATATAAAGAGATACTATATAGAGAGAGTCTTACACAAACACACATATAAAGACAGAACATGCCTGCTTTTTTCTTTAGTGTACACAGATAACCAGCTCAGACTCTTTTAACTCCATGCAGTTGCTAGGCAATGTAGAAACAAGGCTCCTAATTAGTCTGCACTCTGAATGATCTCTGCAATTAAAAAACCAAAACAAAAAGTGTAAGTTCAAATGAATTTTGTTGTCCCTTGCCATCACCATTTTGCTAGCATTTTGCACGTGTGTACCATTGAGTCAGTGTTGACTCCTCGTGACTGCCTAGACAAGTCCCTGCTGTTTTTTGGCAAGTTTTCGGAAGTGATTTGCCATTGTATCCTTCCTATGGTTTCAAAACAGTGACTGACTCAAGGTCACCTAGCTGGTTTTGTGCCTCAGGCGGGACTAGAACTCATGGTCTGGTGACTTAACTACAAACTGATTAAACTTACTTCAAACTGGCTTTCTAGTTTAGCACTTACTAGGTGAAAATGTTCATGAGTTGGGAGATTTTATGTGTATTATCTTTAAGATGGCTGTAGCTAAAGCAAGATGCCATTGTTAAGCTGGTATTAAGACAGTCTACCACCAACATTATACCTGTTTTGAAGGAGCTACGCTGGAGGCTAATATGCTTCTAACATACACTCAGCAGAATTGTACTAATATACAGTGTATCCTGTACAATCTACAAACTGGATTTTTGGTGGGTTAGCTTCTACTTTGGACAGAGAAGTAGACTGGATAAGGGCTTTTAAGCTAATACACATTTGGACCAAGGACACAGAATGTGTGTGTGTATATGTGTGTGTGTTTGCATAGACATTAATTTTTCCACGAATAAAAGTAATATAAAAATATAAAACAAAGTTAAGAAAAAAGGTGAAATAAAAAGTGCAGGAAAAAATGGAATATTAGCAAATAGAGGTTTACAACCTTATTTCCCCACCCCCCTTTAAATTTTTATACATATTTCCTCTTTCCTCATATTCAGCCCTTTTTAATTAACAAAAACGAAAATCATCCAAGTCATTGTCCATCAAGAGCTTTCAATCTTATATGGAAGTACTTATTATTTTATCTCTGACCAAAGAAATCTATTTTATATTCCTTCCTTGTAGGGAATCTTCTAATAGAACAGAGAGCTCTTAAAACATTTTTAACTTTATATATTTTGTGTTAATTATGCATAGCCTCTCTCTCATATAATCTCATCTTCCTCTTCCATTCTGTTAAAACTTCAACAGCCATCTCCTTAATGCCTTCCCCAGGTTGTTCCAAATATACTCTCAATTTCAGACAATTTTCTTCCTCTCTTAATTCCAATAATACTACATCCAGTCCTTCATTAATTTCTTTGATTATCATTTCCATCTTATTTCCTGGGATCTCTACTTTTTCCTCAATTTGTTTAATTCCTTCAATCATTTATATTGCGGGTTCTTCCATTTTTTAAAAAAGTTCAATGTCTTTTCCATATCTGCAAATCTTTCAGCCAGTAAAATTGTCACTAACATTATGGCATTCTTCCCCATTCTTCACAATCCTTGGTAGGATTTCTATTGTAATGTCTTTTCTTGATCTTTGCTGTGTTAGTGATCCTCTTCTCCCTTCTTTCACAGCTTCAGAGATAATAGTCATCTTTCTCTTTGTGTTAGAAATGCCTTCTGCATTTTCCTCAGCAGCAATCATCTCCTTTCCACCATAAATAGCAATGATGATATGAAAGGCCAGTTTCTCAAGATGCTAGTCACCAATGGGACAGGTATGGGAAAGAAGCTTTGCATTCTAAATAAACAGGCAACATTTAATTCGTTTTTAACATTACAGGTAATCCTCACTTATTGACTGCCTAGTTTAGCAACATTCAAATTTACAACTTTGAATGTAAAAAAAAAGAAAAGATTTGCATCCGGTCTTCATATTTACACCTGTTGCAGCCCCGCACAGTCACATGATTGCTATTTGTGTGCTTTACAACCAGCTTTTAATAAGCAGAGCTATTAAGGAAAATGCAGAAGTAAAATTGCAAGTTGTGGTCATGTGATGTCTTGCTTAATGGCCACATGATAAACTTAATGACTGAATGGAAGTGATGTTGTCATGTTGCACTCATATGATTTTTTGTTAGCAACCATGGCACTTAGTGATGGCGTTTTCAGTCCCAATTGTGTTAGTTGAGGATGGCCTGTAAGTTTCTTTTCTCATGATCTCAGATTTTCTGGTAAAAGCTCTATCAACAGTTAACATCACCTCAGCCATGAACTGAGACCAAATATATGTTTTCCTTTCATTTATTCACAATTGAAGAGAGGTGTTGATTAGCCACCAGAAGCCAACTTTTCAGAAAGGCACACATAGGAAGATGCTTTGAGGAGCCACAACCTTCACAATTACAATTGGGTTTACCCACTGTGCTTCTTTGTGCCACTTTCCACATTTGTGATGTAGCCCAGAGGTCTCCAACTCTACCTGGGTGACAGAATCTTCATTAATATATTCATCTATAATCTGTCCCAGACCTTCTTGGAGAGGATCAGAAGTGGACCACAATTTTTTCCACAGAAACTGTAAGTTCCAGCTACAGTCGATTTTAGTCAGACTGTCTCTTCTGATCAAACTGGTTGTGAAGCAACATCAAAGGCAAAAATAAGGTAAAAGCAAACAGTAATTCTTATGCCATACTGTCTTTAACACTAAAACCATGGGTACATATATGTCTGGGACTGAGGCTTTATCACATCCTATAGCAACCAAATGGAAAAATGGATACACACAAACACAACATCCTGATATAAAAAATTGATAAACAGATTATCTGTACATGCATGTGGACTCAACTTGGGTAATAAAGAAGTGATTAGGTAAGTCTACCAATAGTAAGGTAGGTGGGTATGGCTTGGGACAGATGGGTGGCTAGAGACAACAAGTTCATGGTAGATGACGCCATTACTTGGAAGTGATGCATGTGACATAGTATGGGCAGTCTTCATCCTGAAGTGATAAGGGCAGACATTAGAGCAGCCTAAGCGTTCACAGTTCCGCAGCTCTAATATGTAAAAAAATAATAATAATGACATACTATACTCTTGTTTACCATCACCAAAATTTGATGGCATGCTGGAGGTACTGGCAACATATAGTGACAAATATGGAAGAAGCTAGATTGTACTCCAATCTTTAGCAGTATGAACCACAATTTAGATATGGGAACCTCTACCCTACAAGCCAGTGTTGCTTGGTCGCCTCTTATTCATGTCATTCCACGCATACATGCACACACTGACTGACTGCTTCCTTTGCCTGCTGCTAAATACAAATAAGAATCTTTTTGTCTCTATATTTCAGGGAAAGACTCCCACTCCTGTGATCCTCTAACTCTGGGTAATGATCTTGGTGAAATTACATGCCATTCCTACGCTTGAGAACAAAGGCAGCATCAGATTGATTGTCAAAGAGCAAAGAGACGGGATTACCAGGCTTCAAGAATGGGCCCTATGGGACAAATGTTCTACTTAAGAGCCAGAAGTTCTTTCCATATAACCTGTCACCTAATTCAAGGTAATTAATAGTAGCTGGATTTGGATGAGAACATCATAAAAGCCTCTGTCTAATAGTAGTCAAATCCTGGAGTAATATAAGCAACAACATAGTCTTGTATCCTTTTAGCCATAAAACTTGAATCTTGTATCATATATCCTAATCCATTTACCTTTGTTATTCATAATATCATTATATCACTCCCAGTCTTCTGAACCTGCTACTTATATTTAATCTGTAAATCTTAAGCTCTGGGTCTATTTCTCAACCATATCCTTTTCTCCTGATTCTGATGCCAGTAACTTAAATAAGTCAACAACCAAACCATTTCAATAAAACAGGCACTGGAATCCCATGGTAGGATAAACTTTGTCTTTTTCTAAAAGAATATCATTGGTATTATGGTATAATTGATAAGATCAATAGCTTCATTCATTAACTCAATAAAAATGAGCTCCTTGACCAATACACAAAATAAATGTGATGAAAAAAGATTAACTTCAGTGAAACAAAAATTGTCAGAAAATCTAATTGGGAAGACCAAAAAAGCTATTACTGTGAATTAGAAAAAAGAACATGAAAAACTTTATGGTCAAACTCTCCTAAACAAACACATCTTTCTACCTCCATAATTCACTAAGTATATTTCCTTGCATTGAACAAAATGGACACATTATTTGTTTTAAAGAAAAATAAGAAGATCAGGAAAGGGTAATCATTCTCTTCCTATATACTTCTTCTCTGATGTAATGTTGCTAGAATGATGGAATGCTCTGCCCCATAATAATAACAATAATTAGTAGTTCAGGGAAAATCAGAATATTGAAGAAGACACGCAATTGAAAAATGTTGTCCTGGTATAATACAGGTAGTCCACAATTGAGCCCAAAATTTCTGTTGCTAAGTGAGAGAGTTGTTAATGAATTTTGCCCCATTTTACAAACTTTCTTGCCACAGTTAAATGAATCACTACAGTTGTTAGTAACACGGTTGTTAAGTGACTTGGCTTCCCCATTGACTTTACTTGTCAGAAGGTCACAACAGCTGATCAGGCGACCCAGGGACACTGCAACTGTCATAAATATGAGTCAGTTGCCAAGCATCACTGAATTTTGATCACATGAAACAGTTGTAAGTGTGAAAAATGGTCATAAGTCACTTTGTTCAGTGACATTGTAACTTCAAATGCTCACTAAATGAACTGTTGTAAGTTGAAAACTACCTGCAGTTATTTGTATTTTTTATGATTTACATTATTATTATTTTTTTTAAAAAAAAATCCTATAATGTGCAATTGGTTTAGCTTTGACATCCCATTACTTTACCTCTTATATAGCCTCTTAAAATACCACAAGTTTGAAATAATTATACACAGCGAAGTACAACAATTCTCATGTGGATGCTTACAGGCCAGTTAAACACAGCATGTTATCCTATTAAACAGTCAAGTAATTAGCAATTTAAAAAGCCTAAATAAATTATCACAAATAAAATTATATGGGTTATTTGGACAGATGAAATCATGCATGACCCTTAGAAAATGAAAAGAAACCTACAACATAAATAAAGAAAAGAGACACAAGATACACTAAGCATCAACCATATTAACTGGAAGAAACTGGATGCTTTTCCTCAACATCCATTTATTTAAAATCCCTTTCTGCAGTGTTAGCTCAGACCCTTACTGCCAGACAGCAGATATTTGGAAAGTGTGGGGGGGGAATCCAGAGCATTGCCTAGTAGACTAGGAGCAGAGTACATCCCTTACACAGTAATTTTCACAATTGGAATGCATGAAAATGTTTTTCTGGGTGTATTTTTCTGTTGCAGAATTTTCACATCAGCCAAACCATAACCTACTTTTCTAAGATAGCCTTACTCATTTGATACTTTCCTTAAGTTATAGACTAGAATGCCAATGATTCTTTCTTACCTCTGTGGGAAATCACACCTGGAAGACTCTTGTAAGGTGCTGTCACCTACTATACACTATGGTATGTGTTGTTTTGGATTTTAGCCAGTTTCTTTCCTTTAAAAGGAGCTGCCTGAGAGAAAATATGTTGAGGAATGAGCTGATTCTTGCCTCAAGAGTCCTTTTTTTGTCCCAGCCAAATACTGTGATATTCCTCCCACCAACCCTATGACTCAAAGAATCAGAATTAGCTCTCCATACAATGTTTGGGATAGGACTAGAGTTAATTGACCAGGAGGTGGAGATATCAAAAATCAAGATGGCAACCAAAATCATACAATCAAAAGCGCAGTTCTTTTTTTCTTAATGTGCCCGCACATAGGGCATCAATCACATAGTTGTGGCTGCCATCTTGATTTTTTTTACCCCCTCCCTTCAGACATCATCTGATAAGGAAACCAAATATATTGCTCTGATAGATAAGAAGTGAAGGAAACAAACTAGATTAGTATTACAAGAAAGCAACAAAAATGTGACTAAACCTGAAAATCTTACTAAGGGATCATTGGGTGACCAGTAATTTGCAAATGACAGATTCCATTAAACTCTTTATATTCTAAGAGCGGTTTGGGGTAGATCATTATGGAGATATGCTGCTCATTTCACAGCAACTCTTTATTCCATCTTTTAACACTGAAGAGCTTTCAACACTGTTCATATTTCAAAATGTATTTATTTAACTAAACTATTTGCTTCCAAATTCTAACCATTTAAGTACTGTTAAGGCAGATAATCAAAAAGGTTCCAAAGCAACCAGATTATTAATTAAAATTTTATCACAACTTCCAAAAAAAGACTTACTGTAAGAAGAATAGACTTAATATGAAATCCAAAGGAAGAAAAAAGACAAGCAACCAAAATGAATAGCAATACATGTATTTAAAACAGCTCACAGGATATAACATGCCAATATAAAAATAAAGAGCTTAGCATCACCAGGTCACACAGTCTGAGGGTTGCAGCTAAGAACTTGTCCTGATCCTTCAAGAGGTTGCAGGGGATGGAACCAATGCTTCCAGTGACAACTGAAGCAAGGAGATATATAGTCATATGGAAAAAGACAACTGCACGTTGTTACATTATGCAGTTTTGAATGCGGCTATTTAATGGTTGATAACTCACTTGCTGGGAAATCAAATCACCGTAGCAACCTCAGGTTCCTAGGACGAATGCTGTTTGAGGGGGGTAAATGAAAAAGCAGATATGTTGACAGAATCATTGTTTACAGCAGCAACCAAGGACTGTGTGCTTCAAAATAATTTCATTTCACTTGCGCATGTTGACTAGGCTATTAAATGCTTTAAGAATGCCCAAATGTGCAATAGTGAAATGAAGCTATTAGAGGAAAAGGGTCACTTTAGGGCACAACCCATTTTTAAAAGCTCAAGCATTTGAAACAAGCAGAAATGTGTTAACAAGAAAACACAAGCAGAGGACGGCATTCAGTTACATAGCCTGGCTCTTTCCAAATGTAGAATTGTTCCTATTCAATATTTTAGGTTTCTTAAGAGATTGAAAAGAGATAAGACAATTCTAGTTAGGTGCTATTCCATTCTTTTCTTTAGTTGAGTGCTAGTCAACAGTTCAGAAGGTTCATTATGATTCCATCAGTTGGAACTAATGGTTAGTTGCCAGTTTCCTGGCAACTCTTTGTTTCTGAATAAGAGCCCCATCATAATTTGGAAAGAATAATACTCTGTCTGAGAGGAGAGGACATATGAGGAATAACAAGAGTACTGTAAATGAGATAGCTGAGGAGAAGGAAAATAGAGAAAAATAATCTATTGAGGCCCAAAACTAAAGGTATTTTTCAGTATGGAATCTATGTAGTATAATTGAAGAAGTACAGAAGCTGTAGTAGTCCAAGTGGTGATGAACTAATTCCCAGAAGTCCCAGCATATATGGGAACAAGGATGGAAATTGTAGTTCAGCAACATTAGGCTTGCCACAAATTGCCTACTTCAGATTTGTTACTTGCTGGTTTCAAAAGACAGTTATAAATAGTACAAGGAATTATAAACCTGCAGCACCCAACCCCTCCCCCCCAAAACTCATGTACTCAAACCTACAAAAAGAAAAATGAACAAAAAAGTGCTGAATAGCTCATACTTTATGGGAAAGGGAAGCATGTAATGACAGGAGCACTGTGGAGAATAAATATACAACCATATTTATTCAAACAAACCAGAAGACATTAAATATTTGGTTTGAGTATCTCAGGAATTAGCTCAATAAAGTAATGTCTTGGGCTTGTGAGTTGATCAAGATGTTGGTAGAGTCAAAATGTAATTTTGGCTATGCTTTCTATGAACAGAACTTTGGTCTGGATTCTCTGAGCCTATACATCTTCAGATATGACAAAAGAAAGGGTTTTTTTCCAGAAGAAATTGGAGTAGTCACAAGAAATCATAAGTTATAGAAGAAAGATGACTCAATTTTGTATTATACTAGACCAAGTGGAGAGGGTAAATCCTATCTGTACATTCAAGCCATTTGTTGTGAAAATAGGTTTGAAAAGTTGGCAAAGAGCTGACATTTTTTCTACAAGAAATTTGATGATCTGTGGTTCCCCTTGATACAAATGAAGAACAAAAATTGTGTGGAGTATTGATTATGAGAACCTGTGAATCCTCACCTTATTTTCTGCAACATACCCAAGTAAACAATCTGACATAAAAATGTTATCAGTCTCCAGGGTTCTCCTTCCAAATTGGGATGGCAATATGTACATCTTTAGACACAGAAGGTCTGCAGTTCCTGAATTCAATTCTGGCTAATACTGAGTCCACCTGGGTTGATCAACATTATTTTACAAGAATCTTATGTAAGCACTGGCAATTCTGACCATTCGTCACTAAGTAGAAGCAAGTTGTGTAATATATGTAATATATGTATGTATAAATGTTATTAACAAGTTAAACCCATTAAACTCTATGAGGTAACTCCTCTGACAGGAGAACACGTGGGAACTTTGACAGCTGTCAAAGTTCCCCGCCAGAGCGCAGGCGCAGCCATCTGACAGCTCGCGGCTGTCATAACACAGAGCCGTTAACCACGCGGAGAGAAGAGCTGTCAAAGACGCGACGGCGATGATTGGACAACAAGACGCGGCGCCAAAAGACAAGAACCTGATTGGTCTAATCTGACAGCAGCCGGCTATAAAAGCCAGACAAGTTGTACCTTTCTTTGCCTTGTTCCTAATAAATCCCAGTTAGTTAACCTGTCGTCCCTGTGTGGTCCTTCAGCCACTTCACTGGCGACGAGGGTGGGATCGCTCTGGAGCTGAAGTCACGGCCGAGGAAGGGAATTCCCGGCCAAAGAGCAGTCACTGGAAGTTTTAACTTCCAAACGGAGCGAGACCTAGGACCGGACGACATGGCCAACTTCGGGCGTGTGAGGGAATTTGACACCCGCCATCCGGAGCGATGGCAGTCACACCTGGGGCAGGTCGAGGGCTTCCTCCTCGTCAGTAAAATTACCGACGACCAAGCAAAGGCCGCAGCCCTCCTGTACATCAGCGGGCCCCCGGTATACGACGACGCCGTCGGGCTGTTCAGCCCAGTGCCCATCACCGAAGTCTCCTACGCGGACCTGGTCGACCAGCACAACAAACACTACATGCCGGCCCGCTCAGAGCTGTATTGGCAAGTACAATTCGCCCAAAAGAAGCAGCGGCCGGACAAGCCCGCGAACGATTTTATCGCAGGGGTCCGGCACGCCGCCCGCAACTGCAGCTTCCCAGATTTGGAAGACCGCATTCGGGACCAAGTGGTAATAGGCTTAAGGGATGAACGCCTCAAAAAAAACCCGATATGAGTCTAGCCGAACTTACCCGAGAAATAATGGCCTACGAAGACAACCATCAGAAAAAATCGACCACGACTACACCGGAAAGTCATGCAACCGTGTACCAAGAAAACGCAACCTTCAGTGATGACAACGAGTCTGTAGACTTCACCGATGGGGACGTAGGATGGAACAACGCAGGATGGAACAACGATAACACCGAAGGAACGCCTCAGACCACCAAAAAACCAGAAACCCCCTGCCACCGTGACACGATCAACGGCCCACCTGTGCCAGCTGTGGGGGCAACCATGCCAGGGGCAGCTGCCGGTTCCGAAACGCAAAATGCCACAATTGCGGTAAAACCGGCCACATCAAGCCTGTATGCCGAAGCCGTCCCCGCGACAATGTGCACGAACTGGAGGCCAACCCCCCAGGTAGGAACACCACCCACGACAACAAGGGAGGAACACCGGGGGGCCTAGTGGAAACCATAGACAAGGTACACAGTTTAAGCCCGAAAGTAAAAATTAGGGCAAAAATACAAGGAGTCACCTGCAACATGGAGGTCGACTCCGGGTCAGCAGTCTCCCTAATATCGTTTAAAACGTATCAGGAAATCTGCCAACAGAGTAACAGGGAAATCCCTCTTAAAAAAACCCAGGTCCACCTAGCAGACTTCCAAAAAAAACCCATTCCACTAGAAGGAAAGGCTAGAGTCACAGTTGAATACAAAAAATTTAAGGGACCCCTAGAAGTCCTAGTGACTCCAGGGAACCGCACCAATTTAATTGGGCTGAACTGGTTCAGCCCCCTAGGCATTGCCATTACCGGGGTAAACTTAGTGCAGGCCGCAAGCCTCGAAGCCGTCTGCAACAAGTATGCAGACGTCTTTGACGGCTCGCTAGGGAAATATACTGGCCCTCCCATCTCCCTAAAATTAAATCCAACCATCCAACCCATTAAGATAAGGGCCAGGAGGGTTCCATTCGCCCTCAAAGAAAAAATTGAGGACGAACTGGAACGCCTCATAAAACTAGGGGTACTGGAACCTACCGAAGGGGGAAGCTGGGAAACCCCAATAGTCACCCCGGTAAAGCCTAACGGGGAAATTAGACTATGCGCTGACTATAAAGCGACCCTTAACCTAGCTCTAAGCCCCCACGCTTACCCGGTTCCAGCGGTGAGAGACGTCCTCGCTTCTATCCGCTCTGGCGCCATCTTCACCAAACTTGATCTCACGCAGGCGTACTTGCAATTGCCTGTAACCAATGAAACCGCGGAAGCCCAAACAATTGTCATGCACCGCGGGGCTTTCAAAGTAAAAAGACTTCAGTTTGGCATCTCGGCAGCCCCGGGGATCTTCCAAGGTATCATGGAGAAAACCTTAAAGGGAATACCCGGGGTCTGCCCCTACTTCGACGATGTCCTCATCGCCGGAGAAAACAAAGCAAACTTAGCTGACAGACTGTCAGCTGTGCTGGACCGGCTCAGGGAAGCCGGTCTCAAATTAAAACGAGAAAAGTGCTCCATCGGAGTCACTTCTACGGAATTCCTAGGCTATAAAATAGATGCCCATGGCATCCACCCCACCACAGAAAAATTAAAAGCTATTCAAACAGCCCCCAGTCCAAAAAATAAGCAAGAACTCCAAGCCTTTTTGGGGTTGCTAAACTTCTATCACGCGTTCCTGCCACACAAAGCCACTATAGCAGAACCTCTCCACAGGCTTCTGGACAAGGGCACCGCCTGGTCTTGGACCAGGACGCACGAAAATAGTTTTCAGTCTCTGAAAAACATTATCTGTAACAGCTCAATTGTCACACTCTTTAGAGAAATACCAGTGTGCATCGCTTGCGATGCCTCACCCTACGGAATCGGGGTGGTACTAAGCCACCTGAATAGGGACAGCACCCAAAGACCTATAGCCTTCTATTCCCGCACACTTTCCAAAGCTGAAAGGAACTATGCGCAGATCGACAGAGAAGCACTAGCAATAGTCGCAGGGGTAAAAAAGTTCCACGACTTTCTCTACGGAAGACCCTTCACCATATTTACTGATCACAAGCCCCTTCTGGGAATATTCACGTGGGACAAAACAACCCCCCAAATTCTATCTCTCAGAATATTGCGCTGGTCTACCTTCTTGTCAGCATATTCATACAAATTAATACACAGACCGGGGAAAGAATTGGGACATGCAGATTGCCTTAGCAGACTGCCCATTCAAACCAATGACACAGACCCAGCTCCTGCAGGACTCATACTAGCAATATCCCAACTTCCAGACTGCCCCCTCTCCGCTAAAATCATAGCCAAAAATTCAGCCAAGGACAAGGTTCTAAGCAGGGTTCTCAGGTGGACAACCACGGGATGGCCAGCCAAAAGCCCAGAACCACAATTTCAACCAATCTATAATAGACAACACGAAATGTCATCACACATGGGATGCCTTTTATGGGGGAACAGGGTAGTAATACCGAATAAGAACATAGCACAAACCCTAGACACCCTCCACGAAGGACATCCAGGCATAGTTAAAATGAAAGCACTAGCCAGGAGTTATGTATGGTGGCCAGGGATAGACAAGGATATAGAAAGACATGTGGGAGGATGCTACCCCTGCCAAGCAACAAGAAGCGAACCACCCCAGGCCCCAGTGCACAGATGGGAGACAACAAAAAACCCATGGTCACGCATACACCTAGATTTTGCAGGACCAATCCAGGGCCAGAGTTTTCTATTAATAGTTGACAGCTACTCAAAATGGCTAGAAGTACTTCCCCTTAAGAAAACCACTTCAGGAGCCACCATACAAGCCCTTAGAAAGGTCTTTGCCACCCATGGCCTATGATCTGAGACATCATAGTCTCAGATAACGGACCACAATTCACTTCTCGTGAATTTCAGATGTTCGCTACGAGGAACTCTATTAGGCTGGTCACTTCAGCGCCGTTCCACCCATCGACGAACGGGATGGCTGAAATCATGGTGCGCTCAACCAAAGAAGCATTAAAAAAGTTTGTAAAAGGGGACTGGCAGCGTCGTCTCAGCCAGTTCCTCATGGCACAACACAACACACCTTGCACGGCAACCGGCAAAACACCAGCGGAACTAAGGTGGGGAAGGATGCTGATAACGCGTCTCGACAGACTGCACCCCGACACTTATACGTCAGAACCGGATCACCCCCCCCACCCCGCACATTCAAACCAGGGCAAATGGTCTGGGCACGATCATACACGTCCAACAACAAATGGGTCCAAGGGACAGTCTTACAGCAAACAGGACCCATTTCCTATTTAATACACACGACAACAAACGGCAACTTGCGGCGACACATAGACCAGCTCAGACCAAGACAACCGGAACACCACCCAGACCTTCCTCCTACAAACAGCCAACCCCCACCCCCGTAGACATACTACCTGCACCACCGCAGGAGGAAGGGGAACAAGAAAATGTACCTCCCCTGGAACACGGAAACGCACCACCCCCACGACGATCTACCCGGAACAGAAGAGCACCAGCATACTTACAGGACTATGAATGGGCTGGCACTAACAACCAACAACAAGAGGGAAGAAACAATCCGGGGGAGGGGTAAAGGGTGTAATATATGTAATATATGTATGTATAAATGTTATTAACAAGTTAAACCCGTTAAACTCTATGAGGTAACTCCTCTGACAGGAGAACACGCGGGAACTTTGACAGCTGTCAAAGTTCCCCGCCAGAGCGCAGGCGCAGCCATCTGACAGCTCGCGGCTGTCATAACACAGAGCTGTTAACCACGCGGAGAGAAGAGCTGTCAAAGACGTGACGGCGATGATTGGACAACGAGACGCGGCGCCAAAAGACAAGAACCTGATTGGTCTAATCTGACAGCAGCCGGCTATAAAAGCCGGACAAGTTGTACCTTTCTTTGCCTTGTTCCTAATAAATCCCAGTTAGTTAACCTGTCATCCCTGTGTGGTCCTTCAGCCACTTCAAGTTGCTCTTACATAAAAATAAGAGGACAGGGTACTGACTTAAAGTCAAAACAAATGGCAACGTTCAACTAAATTGATCTAAGTCTAAGCATAGTTGGTTCTGATTAGTAAGTGAATGTAAAGTTTAAGGCTGTAGACTTTACTAGGAAATAATAATCTGAAGTCCTAGAATAAGGCAGTTCAGCCCAATTCCTTTTTTCCAAGAAAACAGCATGGGTGCATCCAAGTAGTTACCATGAGTTGTGATCAACTTGGTGAAGAATTACTTAACTTTATTGACTTATGTCCCATGAGGCCTCACATCTCTGCTTTAAGAATAAACCACGAGGCCTCAACTCTCTACTTTAATCTGTAGAGTACTTTCAAACACATGCAGAATTCTCTGAAACCCCCAAGAATTTTACAACAGAACTCAAAATAGTTTCTTAACAAATGCCTTCCAGACATAATTGTTTGGGCTTGTTTTTCTTTATTATTCTGAAAGGGAATAATACTCATACTGGTACAACATAAATAGAAATGGCACAAAATTAATCTTTCACTTACCTGCAGTACAATTTTAAGTATGTAATATTTTTAGGCATTGCTATAGTTGAACATGTCACAATAATGAGTATACTTACCATGTCTGTCAAAGAGTGGGATGCCTGGACAAAAATGGATACAATCTGAAAGAAATAAGGACATGTAAAGACCCAATTCCTGAAGTTCCTGGCTATGGCAAATTTGGTTTTGATTCAAAAATTAAGCACCTTACTACTACCAAAAAGAATGGCATCCTTGGCACATGGGACTCGGTTTTGATCCCAGTTAGCAGCATTTTCAAAATTTGTATTTGGAATCCATTGTTTGTACACAGCAACTGAAGATCCTGTGAAAAACCAATGGGAAAAAAATAACTATAGTATTGATTGGGAAGATATGACCACAGCAAAATGGGATGACTGACTTTTCTTATTCCAATCAATGAATGATTAAAGCAACATTACAACATTGAAGCTTGGCCTTTTTCTTTACATCAGGGGTGTCAAACTGCCGGCCCACAGGCCGGACACGTCATCCAGAAGCCGCACCCACCCCATTGCCGGCAATGGCGAAAAGGCTCCAATACATTGTGTGACATCATGTGATGTCATGAGTTTGACATGTCTGTTTTACACACACACACACACACACACACACACACACACATTTATTAAGCTACTAAAAAAAACCCAAGTAGCTATATATATTTTAGATATCACCACAGGTATTAAAATGCGACTTGATACACCCTGGCCAGATTAATTGATGTCCTTGAGCCTTAACAACTCTATGTATTGTGTTTTATTGTATTTTCAGCAGCATTTTTGCTTTATGGCAGAATGCTTCCTTCTGGTATTGCTATGCTAAATGGATTTATAAGTACTACTACTGTGTATGCTTTGGCATGCATGCAATAGCCAATGTTGCAGGTTCATTTTAAGGACAGAACAATTGTGGTAGGGACAAATTTGTTATTTAGCCACACTGGTCACCTTTTCCTATTATTGTTTATTTCTTACTAAATTACTAAAGCAATTTAGTCACTTGCTTTAGGCAATGATTTCTAGAGAATTTCCAGAAAGGGTTTAAATATGGCAAAATCCGTCAAGCTCTATAGAAAGCAGCTCCTCACCCAATTCATGCTTCTCCTGCAACATTAAAAGAAAATAATCATACATACATATTGGACAGCCTGATTTTCTGTCACAACTAAAGTAATCGAGATCTATGCAAACATAGCAAGTGGATTGTGAATTAATTCATGCCCTGGAAGACCCTTGCAGTGTTTTCTACTCATTATGATGAAGAGCTGTCAATTGCTATTATTTTTAAAATACTTTCTCACATATCTAGTCTTCTCAGAGGATGATTTTGTCCTGGAAGATGGAATTGCCAGAGATGAGATCAAGTAAGGAAGTTTTCTGACTCCTAGTTATTAGGATTCCACCATAAAAATCCTTTTAGGGGCCTTCCACAGAAGGATTCTGAACCACTCTGAAAGAGGGTCCAGACATCTGTGTTCCCAGAATGTCATTAATGTTGGGAGAACACTGGCTTGAAGTAAATGAAATTGCTATGATGCTACTTTCCCCTCCTTTGCTGAGGTTTCATTTTCCCGTTGGAGGGAATTATTACCACATTGAGGTAAGCTTAGGGCATATACCAGTCCAGTATCTGATTTCTTTAATGTAAACAATGCTGCATTTCAGTGGTTAGATGACCTAGACATTGATATTTGAACATCTTTTTTAATATTTATATTTCATTGGGTTCTACTAATCTAGTTGAAATGTTAATTTATATTGCTAGTTCATGTATGATATGCCATACATTAAATAAATAAATTACCACATCTCCTCCTAAGTCCTGAACTTGTGGTCCTAAGAGAGAAAAGCTAGCCTGTCAATGCTGCAGGCAAACAAGCAAAAAAATGTAAGGTGAAATTACTAATTAATTATTACTATTTTGTTAATTTCCCCCTCTTCCTTGACATGAAAGAATGTCTTCCTTCCTTCCTTCCTTCCTTCCTTCCTTCCTTCCTTCCTTCCTTCCCTTCCCTTCCTTCCTCTCCCTCCCTCCCTCCCTCCCTCCCTCCCTCACCCTACATGTCTGCCCTTTGGTGTGGAAATTGGGCTGGCTTGGAAACATTGCTCCTTGTTCTCAGCATTTCAGATCATCAGAAGTGAGGATCCAGTAATCATATATAGCTTTCTATTGCATCTAAGTCTTGGGAAATGAAATGGTGGTGACATAAAAATGCCCTTAATTAGTGTTGTGCCCACTCTTAGACAGTGGGTGAAGCATCTCAGAATGATCGCTCGCCAACCAAGTAATACTTCTTTCATTCTTCTGCTCATTCATATACCTAACCTGTACTACCTGAATACACATGCAGAAAGAGTGAAATTAATGTTAGCCTTTTATAATCAAAGATTTTGCTACATACAAGGACTATAATTGTGTGAGCAACCTGCATGTATAGTTTATACTTATTTAATCTTTGTCAAAGGGACACGGTGGCTCAGTGGGTTAGGACACTGAGCTTGTCGATCAGAAGGTTGGCAGTTTGGCGGGTCGAATCCCGAGTGCCGCGTAACAGAGTGAGCGCCTGTTACTCGTCCCAGCTTCTGCCAACCTAGCAGTTCGAAAACATGTAAAAATGTAAGTAGAAAAATAGGGACCACTATGGTGGGAAGGTAACAGCGTTCCATGCTCCTTTGGTATCTAGTCATGCCGGCCACATGACCACAGAGACGTCCTCAGACAAACGCTGGCTCTTCAGCTTTGAAACGGAGATGAGCACCGGCCCCTAGAGTCGGAAATGACTAGCACGCATGTGCGGGGGAAACTTTACCTTACCTAATCTTTGTCAGATTCTCCAAAACACACACACATAACTTATGGAACAAAGTAGAACAAATTAGCAAATATGAGCTTTTCTTCCACGGCAATTCAATTAAGCTAATGTCTGAAAAGTTTTCATATGTTCAATTTACTCTAGTTAGAAAATGCAAGTTAAATTATTTGGAACAGTGTCTTTTTCTAATGCCAAATATGTGATGAAGGGACTTCAACACAATTAGAAATTGTAGATTCCATTAAATTGGGAACCAAAAATTATCGTTAAACCAAGTATTAAATTATTTCAGCCTTTCCTGGAAAAAAACCCCTACATAGCTGAGTTAATTCTGTGGGCCCTGTTAACATTCATCAGTCAAGCAGAAAGGAAGAAAATATCCTCTGTGGGGTACAATAAATGAAAGATTATTTAAGGATATTCACATACACACTTGCAAACAAGCTGATTTGTTGATAGAACCAAGAAAACAAATATAATTTTATTGAGAAGACATGGGCAGTGGAGTCTATAACTGCCTGACTACAACAAACAGTTATAAATTTTTATTGCATTCACCCATTCTCCCAGCAAATATTCCTAAATACAGAATCTTTCATTATTTGCTATCGTTCACCTAGGTATCACTTGTACAGAAGTAACCAAATCATGTAGAAGTAGATTTCTTGTTTAATTCTCTGCATTTTATCTGTATATGCTTCATAAATAACAATCACTGGCCAGTAATTGGCTACCTTTAACATCACCTACTTTGGGAATGTAATCCAGCAAAGGTAATCATCTTGAATGAACGAACTATCTTTCTCCTATATCACCCTTTCTTCTCGGAAAAGGAAATTACAAAATCTGTTGACAAGTTTCTTTCTTTAAAATAGATTTTTCTCCCTCTTCCAAGTACAGTTATTCTGAGACATTTCTGACTTGTATTGCTGACCACGTTACCAAGGAAGAGGTAAAGCTGGTGCTAGGAAATTAAATGCTCAGACGTAGTTGAGGTACAAAGTTTACTAGCAAAAAAAAAGTATTATGAAAAGAAAAGGAAAGGAAAAGAATCAGTATACCACCTGCTTAGAAGGCACAATGCTTTGGGGTAATAAGAATATTGCTTCATCTGGAAATTGTGACAGAGAAGATGATAGTGCAGGATTGTGACTGATGCAAAGATGGTCAGAGAATAATTGTGCACTTTGGATGAGTTTAAGCCTCCTGGACAAATTAAGTGTACTGTAGTATATTGAAATAGTTAGGTGATAATCAGACCAAGTTCTTATGTATTACCTTTGAGAAATTCTGGTGAAGCACCAGATACCTAGAGGGGAGCTTCAAAAAGGAAAAAAAATCATCAAATTACAGACCTGTCAGATCCCTGGCTTGGTTATAGTATTTATGAAAAAGATCTTGGAATTGTAGTTTATTGCAAACTGAATATAAGTCAATGAAGTGATGTGACTGCAAAGAAAAATATTCCAATTTTAGGCTGTATTAACATAAGCATAATTTACAAATCACATGTCCTGTGATTTGTGATTTATTTTATTTGGCTTGACCCCTCACCATCAGCACTTTTTATAATACTAAGAAAAATTATAGTTTTAATAAAGATTCAAAGAAATTAAACTAGAAACGGGCAACAAAGATGATCAAAGAACTAGAATCTAATCCCTGCAAAGGGACACTGAAAAAGTTGACTTTGTGTAACCTTGAACAAAAATGAGTTATGATGTTTGTTTTTTTTAATTTTGAAACACTATCACAGAGAATAAAATCAAGTTTCTCAGTTTTAAAGAAGACTAAAATTTATCTCATATAGTAAGAAAACTCCACCAAGCTATGGGAGAACTAAAAGGGAATATATTGTAGTGTCAATGGAAATTTCCCCCCAAAGTAATAGCAACTTCAGAGAGGATGTTTCTATGTGAATCACTTCTTGAACAGAGGAAGGGGTTAGAAAAACTCTCCCCCAGATGCTATAGTTTCAATCTTAATTTCTGCTCACCAACTCATGTGATTCAGTTTAGAAGAAAAAAAAGGTAGATACATTTTTAATATCATAGGCAGTATGAAACTATTCTTAACAACTTAAAAAATAAATCTGTTCACTTCCTGGCAGACCCAATCAGGGAGACTTAACAGGAGTTTGGCTGTGGAGTTTAAGGGGCAAAGATATAATAAATCCACCTTATTAGATGACAGTGTGGACAGAGAGAAAGAGAAGAAACAAAAAGTATTTTTATCGATGGTGCTTTAAAAGCAGAAGTGAAAATAAAAAGCCATAACTGCCAAAAGTAATTGTATGTGTGAACTGGAATTGTATTTGATCATCCACCTCATTACTCAGCGATATGACCAAAAAAGCAAATGCAATATTAGGTTGCATCAAAAGAACTGTAACATCCAGATCACAGGAAGTAATAGATCCACCTTATTTTGCATTAGTCAGTCCCATCTTGAATCTTTCCTATGTTCAGTTCTCTGCATTATGTTAAGAAAAATTCAGAGAAATTGGATCAATTAAAAAAGGTAAGACTGACAGAACGGATAAAAGTTTTCAAGTCTCTAGATCAGTATCACACAGAAGATTTTTTAATTTAATTTTTTAATTTTTAATTCCATTTATATCCCGCCCTTCTCCGAAGACTCAGGGCGGCTTACAAGCTTAGCAGTAGCCTTCATTCTATGTATATGCCTGCTTATTAGGGCTTTCACACACACCCCAAGCGGCATTATTACAAAGTCAGCTTAATTGCCCCCAACAATCTGGGTCCTCATTTTACCTACCTCGGAAGGATGGAAGGCTGAGTCAACCTTGAGCCTGGTGGGATGCGAACCTGCACTAATATCTTTTTTTAACCACAGTGCAGAACAGGGATTGAGCTAAACTATAGGAAAACATGTCATTGTTGAAGATTAGAGGGAGGGGGGGGTGTCCCAGAACTTTAGACCAATTTATTAGAGGAAAATGTGAAAATCCTTTCCTGGGATGAAAGTCATGCCCATCTATACCTAACAATATCATGGCACAATCCTTTTCCTCCAAAGACTCCATGATATTGCTTTCATCTCACTAGCCCATAATTTAGGTAGATTTAAATTAACCATAAGTGTACCAGTGTTGGAATAGTACTTTTCCTCCTTATTCAAGCTATTATTTAAGGATAGATTCAAGCTTTATAAAATTTATTAGCTTTTGTCATTCATTATCTTGAAGTCGGGTGACTGCACTGATATGGAAGAGGAACAACAGAAGTCAGATACAGATTGGCAATGGAGATGTGACATTTCATGCTGGCATGGTTTTGTGGCATTTCCAGGATAGGGGAATAGCATTGTGACATGCTAGTGGGAAAAATTTATTTTCAGTAAGAGACTGGAAAAATCATCTATTGGATATGCTTCATTTTGGATTTCTGGATTGAACAGCAGGTTGGATTTGATGGCCTAAATAGCCTGTTTCATCTCTCTGATTTTTTTCTGGCTGTAAAAGTGAGAAAAATCAAGAACTGTCTAGGCTGGAATGGATATAATATAATATGCTTATGTTTCAATCTACTGATAACCAAAATTCATGGGGGTTTTTTAGCTTTAGATTATTAAAAATATCAGTCAGATTCTAATATTGGTTCAAATGACAATGCTTGAAAATATATTTAGCATTTTGCTATCACACACACACACACACACATTACACACACACACACACACACTTACCCTGTCTAAATTGTTCTTGAAGTTTTTGCTAATCCCATATGATTTACTGACAGAATGTGTTTAGCTTGATACTGTATATTTCCCCCCAGTGTTGAGCCAATTATAAGCCTCTAGCTTTGGCAGTATTTATATGCACAAATGAAATTGTGAATTTGTCTCCACTACAACTTTTAACAAAATGGTAATCCCAGCAATTGTTTTATAATAAATATAACAAAAACACCACAAGCCCCTTCAGTGGAATTGTACACTGTGGTGTTCCCAATATCAATATAATTCCTGTCCAATCTCTTCACAACCAGGATGCTGTGAGAGGGTCCAGGACAAATGTAGATATCCAATTAATCAGGACTCCCACTTGCACAAAGAAACACTGCCAGCATATTAACACTTCACACTTAGCTTTCCTTTCAGCCTATAACTTAATGCATGGTCACTATCACGCATGGCCAAAGTGCACTTCAGCTGCAGGGCATGTTGATAACATGGGCAATCTCACTTCACCTCTCACACTTTCAACAAAGGCCCTCAGCAAACAGTCAGTCACTGATCCTTCATCTCACACCATTCCTGATCTGTGAGGAAGCCTTGAGGTTAAATTCCAGTGCTGGTATATTTAAAGCCAGCATGGATTTTCTACTTTCGTGGGTGGTATTACAAGAAAGGAAGTAAATATTTGATATTCCCTGCATATGTTTTTCTCATCAACTCTTAAACTGTAAATATGTCTGCTAGTTGCTAGGCAACCATCAATGCCTTTTCTTCCCCCCATTTCTGTTCCACAAAGTAGCAAACAGTCCGGGTGAGGATGACAGCAAGGATCCTGATTGCAAATGGCCAAATGAGCCAACGATGGCAACAAAGGGATCCAGAATGCTCTGATCCTTGGCAATAAATCATAGGAGAGAAATAGTTACATGAAAACAAAGCAGACGCAGAGTAAAATATAACAGAAACAGAAGCTGCTTCCTGCATCTGCTACATCTCAGAAATTGATAAATATCTACCCTCCCCAAACTCAAAACAACAACAGCAACATCTCAGCTCAATCATTTACTTGCTTGTATTCATGTCCTGCAGAGAAACTGAGCAGAATCCTTTCCAGCTGTCTGGAGTTTGTTATAAGATGGGCCGCTATATAAATGATCTAAATAAATACATAAATATTGGTGATTTGTGTTCAACATCTTTTTGGTGATGATGACTTCTGTTCACACATAGAATCTTTGAACTAGATCTGGATTTCAAATAGAAACAAATCTTCAATGATGCATGACCTAAGTATTGAAAAACTCAATAGTATCTTGCACTTCGTTAAGCACTAATTTTGTATAAGACATTGGATAATAATTAAAAAAACAAGATCCATTATAAAATCTTCTGCCTCTTTAAATCATAGAAATATCCATGTTCTAGTTTTACCATAACTGAGAGCCTTAGCTTGATTCTGAATTATGTCACTGGATTATGTCACTTCTAAATGTAGGTGAGAGAATCATGGGATTGAAAGATTTCCAATGTGTTAAAAAATGGCTACATAAAGTACATGTTGTCATCTATGTTTCTTGTGAAGATAGGGTTTACTTTTTTTATTTAAAAGAAATTCATACGGGCAATTAAAATTGCAATTGCTACCTGCAATTAAAAATGTTGATCTACTTGTCAAACAGAAAATTACAGTAGGGCAAATAGTACAGTAAGGCAAATAGTACAGCCACACTCACGGAATAAACAAAATAAAATACTATGACAATGATTATCACAAATTAAAATTTCACACCTTTGCTTAAACAACTCTCGGAAAAGTGTCTGTTATCAATAATTTTGTTTCTTTTCTAATATTTTACAATTAATATGCAAGCAAAGTACAAATTTGCAAAACATCACAGATGTAATTGGGGGAATTGATATACAGTGGGGAAACCAAAATCTCAGTTTGTGCAAACCATTTTTCTTTTCATCTCAATTATTTGTAAGTTAAAAATTACAAGACCAGTCTACAATGTTGTTGTAAAACTTGATGGGATTATATTAAGCATTACATCACAGTTTTGAAATCAACTGCTTATTCTGGCATTACAATGCCAGAGAAACATTCAATCTCTATCTTCTAATGTAATTACTGTGGTATTTTATATAATAAAATGTTGCAAATTGCAATAAAATATTTTCACTTCTCAACAGCTATGGTACTGTTGCTGTGTTTAATTTCTATAAATAAATTGTGACTTTTACTTTAATCAGTTCTTGCATTCAGGGAGCTTGGTCTTTGAATGTTAAATTAGCAATGCATATTTAACAGAAGTTATCTCACAGTAGTAGCTTCAGGCTTTACACATAGGGAGTGCAGGATGGAGGGAGAAGCTTAGATAGAAGGAAAGGAATGAAAAATCCAAGCTGCAGAATTTCTATGATTATGCTGGCTCTGCAAATCACCCCAAAACTATTTACATGGAAATTACCTTTTTCTGGCTGAATTATAAATATACCGCAAATGATCAAATTCTTGGCTCTTTTGCACAACACATAGAAAATGTTGTTACATAGAAAATGATTTGACCTGCAAACCCCAACCTTAGATAGTATTTTTACTTACCAAAAACCTGTAGAAAAACCAAGGAGGAAATGAGCACCTTCATTTTGCAGCCTCCTGATTCTACTCTGTCTCCTCAGTCTCCCTATGAACTTTGGACTCTTCCTATCATGTGACACTTTGTAATTTAAGGAACTCTGCAGGACTGTGAGATGATTGTGGGGTTAATAAGAGGGTTCTTCCCTTTTGATTTCAGCACACAACCTGCCTTTCATGTATTGCTACTGGAGCATGATCTGAACCATAGCCCTTCCCCAAAAGTAGTATCTCACATTATTTAATGCTGTGGAAAAGGGTAAGGCATATGAAAAAGTAATCTCAGCATAACTTCAAGTCTACAATATGTGGCCCTTTAAAATCAGCCTAAAGTCATTCTCACAAGAGTTCTTTGTTCAAATGCTACCATCCTCAACCAGCAGTAAGTAGAGGTCCAGTAGATTGGAGAGTCTCCATTAAACACAACATTATTTACAGAGGATTGACCCTCCCTTCCTCCAGAGTCGTTTATCTTCTCTTTCCTAAGCACTCAAACTACCTTACAGGGGATCTGCCTTTGTTTTATCCTCAGAAGACTAACCCTGTGTATTATGTTTGGGTGAGAACACGTGATTTGTCCAAAGAGTTTCCATGGCTGACTTGGTGGACTTGGCTTAGAATCACCTCGTTCTGAATCTATTATTTATTTATTCAAATCTAATCTAATCTAATATTTTATTACAGTCAAAGACCAGCACAATTAAAAATGCCCAGAAAGTAGCTAGTTAAAAGTTCTAAAATAAAATAATAACAAATAACAAAATCTATATTGAAATCATAATTTGGCAGCCTGTTTATTGGTTGCACATTTATTTGTTCACATTTATTAGCCGCCCAACTCTGCGTGTGATACAAAATCTGAAAATACATAAAAGCAGATAAATATCATACCAAACAGTCCAGTTTAAAATGATCAACCAATGCAAATCAAGTAAAAACCTCTCTCCTGCAATTACAATGGCACATTAATACATCAACTCCAGACCTGAAAATAAAGCCAGGTTTTAACTATTTTCCAGAACTGAGGAAACAGGTGCTGTTCTTACCTCCGGGGAAATGCTGTTACTGAGTGTGGGCCACAAAAGAGAAGGCATACTTTGACAGTCCCATTTGATGACAACATTTAGTTTAGTTTAGTTTAGTTTTATTTAATTTATATACCGCCCTTCTCCTTGGTGGGGACTCAGGGCGGTTCACAGGGCATATATAAAAAAGACAATACAAAAATTAAAAAAAGATTAAACCCGTGCCCAGTTAAAAAACAGTGAACAAGTCTAAAACAACTATTAAAACCCATCCCCGTCAGGCCAGACCAGCTATTTCGAATAGGTGGGTCTTCAGGTCACGACGGAAAGTTCGGAGGTCTGGTGCCATCCGGAGCTCCACCGGCAGTTGGTTCCATAATGCCGGAGTGCCCACAGAGAAGGCTCTCCCCCTGGGGGTCACCAGTCGGCATTCCCCGACTGGCGGCACCCTGAGGAGGCCCTCTCTGTGGGAACGCACAGGGCGGAGGGGAGTTGACGCCGGCAGCAGGTGATCCCTGAGGTATCCCGGACCCATGCCATGTAGGGACTTAAAGATCATTACCAAAACCTTGAACCTCACCCGAAAGACAACTGGTAACCAATGCAGCTCGCGGAGCAAAGGTGTAACATGGGAGTACCGGGAAACTCCCAAGACAACTCTCGCGGCCGCATTCTGTACCAGTTGGAGCCTCCGAGTGGTCTTCAAGGGAAGCCCCATGTAGAGAGCATTACAGTAGTCAAGGCGAGAGGTCACGAGCGCATGAGTGACCGTACACAGGGCATCCCGGTTCAAATAGGGCCGCAACTGGCGCACCAGGCGAACCTGGGCAAAAGCCCCCCTAGTCACGGCCACTATATGATCTTCCAGGGTAAGTCGTGAATCTAGGAGGACTCCCAAGTTGCGAGCCCTATCCACGGGGGGTAAAAGCTCACCCCCCATAGAAAGAGATGGAACATTTTGAATGTCCCGGGATGCCGGAATGTACAGCCACTCAGTCTTGTCAGGGTTGAGTTGAAGTCTGTTCCTCCCCATCCAGACCCGAACCGCCTCCAGGCAACGGGACATCACAGCGAGGGCATCACTGGGGTGGTTTGGGGTCGAAAAGAAAAGTTGGGTATCATCGGCATACTGATGATACCCAACTCCAAAACCACGAATAATACCCCAACTACCATATCACACTGGTACAGTGTTCAAACATGAAGCAAAACTATAAGTAATTGCAGCACATTGTACCACCAACAAGAAAAAATATGAATAAATGCATACAATTGGAGAGGTGCAATTGTTGGTATGTCTCATCCCTAGGAAACTATTTGCTTGTGAAGCAGGCAGAAAAATAGAATATTGCACTGTAAATTTAATTTATTAATTCCAAAGTAGTCCTGTTAAAGTTAATGGAACTTTTCCAAAGCAAGTGGAGTTGTAGATTAGAGCTATCAGTTCCCTTCTCTGACATTGGTTTAGGAATTATCATTAACCTTTCATTAATTGAATTTCATTCACTGTTTGTAAAATGTTAACATTTTATAGAGCTACTATTCATTATACTATTATACTCATTTCCACTCTAAAAGATCCATTATCTAATAATTATTAATAATAGTGTCAAATGGGTAGCTTTTCCAATTAAACTTCCTGAAGGCATCAGTGAATAAAAATAATTTTATTAAAATTTGGAAATTGGATGATGACGATCATCATCATCAGAGAAGACAGTGCATAAGGAACTGAGAAGAAAGTGAAACATATTTACATAACAGCATTTTTCTTGTTAAAAGCAAAAAGAGTTGGAATTCACAAGGAAGATTCAGTAAAGGCCATTAATTAATGGAAGAGAAAAAAGGAAGAAAAATAGATACATTATGTACTCCTGAAACTAAAAGAGAACAATTTAATAGCATCTAAATGAATGTGGTCTCCTCTTCTAGAATATAGACAATGAATATATAGAAGTAAAGTCTTGATGTAATTACAAGTTAAAGGGCTGCAATGTATGTTAGAAAGTATGAATGGGATTCATCAAGATTTTTAGCATTTGTATGAAAACACAAATTTGTAGTTTGGTAATACTTTTGTGTTAATACTCCAATATGCTTATAATAAAGGGCCAAGGGTGATTTTTGGAAAATGTTGCAAAATTTATACATATGATCCAAAGATCATGTTACTTTGTTAAGTCAAAGTGACATGGATATATGAGTGAAAATGAGGTAAGAGAGCAAGAAAAAGTGGTTTTGCCATGGACAACGCCAACAGAACAGAATTTATACGCTTAGATAAAGTTTTATTTTAATTATTTGGGTTAAGACTAGGTCTATTCAGGTGTATCTATGGCAAAGGAAAGCATGATTGATTAGCGATATGGAAAAACTGACATACTGTATATATGTCATTATAAATGGTAGTATACATTTATATATGTCATCATAATGAAAGGTTCTGGCAGTTGGCTTTTTTCCCCTCCCAATATGACTTTAGAAAAAGCAGTTTGCTTTTTTGTGGACAGAGAAAGGGGTTAAGTAAGGTTTGTTGATTACAATAGGCATAAGGGCCAGAATGTGGCTGAATTAATGGATGGAATACTGAGTAGTATCCCCAAAGCAACAGTATCAATAAATTAAGTGAGAAACTGGAATAAGCCATTGTCCAAAAAGAACATAGTGGAGTTAGGGAATGTTCAGAGAGGGTAACTAAGATGATCAAGGATTGGAACAGCTTCCTTAAACAGAAACTAGACATTTAGTGCTTTTTAATCTAGAGAGAAGGCAAATGGGAGGGGCCATAATTGCGATGCATGGTGTTGATGAAGTAAAGAAGGGGAAGCTATTTTCCCTCCCCCAAACACTAGAATCAGAGATCACCCAATGAAATAGTATCTAGTTTAGTTTAGTCAAAATAGACTAAAAAAATTATATATACAACATATAATTCAACTTCGGAATTTACTGCCATAGTATGTGATGCTAGCTCTCAGCTTGGTTGGCTTCAAAAATGGGTTGGAGCAATTCATGGAAATCTTGGGGATCAATGGCACAATTAGCCTTGATGGGCATGTGACTGCCTCCAAAGACCATCTGCTGGGAGTCTAGTGAGCTTCCTTGTGCACTTGTTTGGCTAGTATGAGAACAGTCTGCTGGACTAGATGGGCTAGGGATCTCATCCAGGAGGCATTGCTTATGCTTTTATGTTTCTATGTTCCAGAGCTAGTTTGGCAGCTTATTGATGGATGGGAACTCCAGGTGATTGCTGACTCCGAAGTGCCTGTGGCTTGGGTAGTGGTGCTGGCAAGAAGCTTTGGCAAGAAATAGAAATCATGGTGTGGGTTATGTGTGGAACTGGTGACAATTCTATGGCTCAATCTAAATAGAAATTGCAGCTGATCTGGTACATTGGGAGGGCTGAAAGGGGAAAGCTTTTAGTGCTCTGATTTTGTGGAGTATGGGAAGCAGGAACAAAATCAGACCAGACAACAAGCCAAATTCTGCCCTGAGCCCTGCAATTGTCCTGATGGAAGAAGTCACCATCAACATCTCTCGCTCACAGTCAAATGGAGAGAAGATTATTTTTAGCCAATTAGATTACTTGTTGTGGAAGAATCTAGATTTTCTGACATCTACAAAATTTGTTTGCTGGATGGATCTCAAACTATTGTATGTGGATTGTGACATTCAAAACAATTTATTTCTGGACTGGATGGTAGGAGAATGACTGTTTCCTCTCTAGGGAAGAGAGTGCAGGGTCTTATCTCCTATAGTGCTGTTGGAGCTTGCCATCTGTGGACCTAATAAAAATGGGCCATAGTGTGGGACAAGTGTGGAAACTGGTCTTTAAGTATGTGTGTAATAGTTGTTTTTTTAAAAGCTCTTTTTGTTGGCAAATGGGCCCAAGGGACTGCTGAGTGTTAACTGAGAACTGGATGGTTAGGGTTGAGGGAGGTGATATTGTATGAGCAGCTCTCAGGACCTGGCATTTCTCCTTGGAGTTCAAGAGCAGACTAGACATATGGGAATTGGAGAACAGGTAGGAACTACCAAAATGATATTTATTTATTTATTTAGCGTATGGCTGGTCACACACAGAATTAAAAGCACTTCATATTTACAAGTTAGAACAGTTAAAACAATTTTTTTAAAAAAGAAGCAATTATAAAACCTAAGAGGAAAACAGAAATAACATTTCAGAGTTTAATGTCGAGTTTGGAGATCCAGTCAGTAGCTGCCGTTGTTATGCAGAGGAAGTCCTTAAAATCTCCAGGCTATCTTCTATTAGTGCATTCCCTCACTATATGTTGGATAGTCTGTCAGGGAGCCCCACAATCACATTGTGCTGAAGGTCTTTCCCCATTTATACAGAGAATCGGCACACACCCCATGAGTCGTTCTAATTCTATTGTATGTCACCCATAAGGAGCCTTGGTGGAGCAGTGGGCTAATGCCTCCTTAAGTAACACCAGCTGCCTGCAATTAGTGCAGGTTCGCATCCCACCAGGCTCAAGGTTGACTCAGCCTTCCATCCTTCCGAGGTAGGTAAAATGAGGACCCAGATTGTTGGGGGCAATAAGCTGACTTTGTAATAATGCCGCTGGGGGGGAGAAAGCCCTAATAAGCAGGCATATACATAGAATGAAGGCTATTGCTAAGCACATTGGTTTGTGCTTAAATTGTAAGCCGCCCTGAGTCTTCGGAGAAGGGCGGGATATAAATGGGATTAAAATAAACAAATAAATAAAATATGTGTCGGGGTAGATTAAATCCTGGAGGTATACTATTAGGATTAATATGCTCAGAAATATCTTGGGAGGTATAGCAGAAATAACCAAAATGATAGGCAGAAAGAGATATGATGGGAGGGAAAAACTAGAGAGAAAGTTAAATGATTACAGAAAGAGAAAATGTAAGACTTCTATCAAAAAATATTAGAAGTTAGATTTTTCTGCATTCAGAATGAATGAATAGTGGTTGAAAGAAAGACTGTTGCACTGATACAACTGATACACTGATACATTACCCTAATTGGATAATGAAATGTCTGCAAGCAAACATCTAATCTCAGAGAGCACCAAGAACTCCACAATTGAATTCTGAGTTACAGATGTTCTCTCCTATTGGAATGTCAAAGCTGCTAGGAGTATGCTGAGAAGTGTGGGAAATGTCTTGGTGAAATTTAGTAAAAAAGGCTATAGGTGAGAAAAAACATGCATGTAGGAGAATAATTCATGCAAAAATGAGAATGATAGTGTGCATGTAGAGAAAGAGACAACTGTAAAGAAAGCAGTCTAAAAGGGCAAGGATTAAATAAAATATGTAGATAGAATTTGATAGTAGTAAAAAAACTGGATATAGGTATAAGAGGTAAACAAGAAACTTGTAGTAGATGGAACTGAATAAAAAAATAAAAGTGATGAAATAGTTTTGGATTAATTTGAAGTGAGGAATATTTGTTGAAAGGAACATTCTAGAGTCCCATATAGAAATGATAGTGATATGTCAAAAATGTAGAATTGAAGTGAGTTTGGTAAGTCCAAGAAAAATGAATGAAAAAGAAGTAATAAATGCTGTGAGAATATAAAACATGGTGAAGCTGCAAGTGTAGATGATAGAATTGGAGAAATTGGGTAGACAAATTGGTAGGAACATAATGATGTGACAGGTACAAATGATGCACTTTGTTTATGGAGTGGCTGTTTGACTTATTTAATATGTGTCGGAAGACTTCATTGGTGCCTGATGATTAGAAGAATGCTGTTGCTGTTTCCATGTACATAGTAAGAGGGAATATAAAAAATCATTGAGGGGTATGTATTTATTGACTGTGCCTCAGAAGCTTTGGGGCAAATTCTAACTGAAAATGTTCAGACAGTGACAGTAATTAAAATTGGGAAAGTTCAGTATAGTGAATGCAGAGGTATGCAGGTGACAATTAAAGGAAGGGAGGGAGGGAGGGAGGGAGGGAGGGAGGAAGGAAGGAAGGAAGGAAGGAAGGAAGGAAGGAAGGAAGGAAGGAGATGATAAAGTGAATAGAATTGAATTGTGAAACAGGGAAGTCACATTTCGTTGGTCCCTTTAGATGACAACATTTAGCAGAAAGGCCTTAGACTTAGGGCATAGCGACTCTGCTTGGAATGTACCAGGCAAACATGAACAGTTGGAAATAAGCAGGCTCTTAATTATGAAGGCTCTATGAACTTCATAGATAACAACCAGCGTGTTGAATTACACCTGGAAGCCAACTGATAGCCAAAGCAGATTGTGTAGAAGTTGTGACACATGGGCATACTGTAGTGGATAGTATATGGTCTGTTATAAGGAATGAATATCAAAAGATATGCAAATGGTTGTATTTGAAAGTGAGCTGAATTGAATGCAGTGCGAATGGGGTACAAATAGTCCTTGAGTTAGGGCAATTGGAATTGGATTCTCGATCATTGAACAAGTAAAAAGGAAAAGGTAAAGGTTCCCTCGCACATGCATGCTAGTCGTTTCCAACTCTAGGGGCCGGTGCTCATCTCTGTTTCAAAGCCAAAGAGCCAGCACTTGTCCGAGGACATCTCCGTGGTCATGTGGCCGGCATGACTATTTTTTAATTTTTATTTTAATTCCATTTATTCTAGACGCCAAAGGCGCACGGAACGCTGTTACCTTTCCACCGTAGTGGTCCCTATTTTTCTACTTGCTTTTTTCGTGCTTTCGAACTGCTAGGTGGGCAGAAGCTGGGAACAAACTGGTTGTTAAATGGGATGTCACATGCCTGCCCACATGACTGCTTCACTCAGTGTTCACAATCCCAGCACAACCCAGTTGAAGTCATTAAGGAATTGTGTGGATCGTTAAGTGAACTGAGTTCCCAGGTAAAGAATGTGGGATGCCGGGGGCGGGTGATGGGGGGAGGGAGATCTTGGGAAGCTCTGTTCAGGCACTGAAACTTTTCTGTGCCAATATCCAAACAGGGTTTTCAATTCCTGAACAAAGAAAAGCTTGTGCGTGACCTGCATCAGGCCTCCCAGAACTTCCCCCATCCACCTGAGGCATCCCACACCCTTTACCTTACTATGCTGACTCTCTGTTTGGATTTTAGCTCCCTGTCATCTCTGGGGATTGGCTGAAAGTGCTGCCAGCTGAAGGATTGCCACTCCCATTAAGTGCATGAAGGGAACTCCTTCAGGAATTACAGCCATTGTTTACTGCTGATCTTCTTTTCTTTCTGAGATTGTATGTGTATGCAGTCAAACTGGTTCAATTATTTATTTACAAAATTGGTTTGGTTGCCTATCTTAAATGAATAATTCTGGGCAATTAACAACAGGAAAATGAATTAACAGGCAGCACCAGATAGTTAGTACTTGACCAGGAATTTGCATAGAGCAATGTTCAACAAATGTAAAGCCCATCATTTTAAAGAAGAAGCCAACACTTGGAATTATACCTAGTAACCTATCAATCACTGATACCGCTCTTTAAGCACTGGCTGACGTGCATAATTTGCTATAGTCAGACAGCAGTATTTTAAAGAAATCTATTATCCATTGAAATAATAGTTATATCTTTAATAAGCATATCTTGGCTAATGGCTTGCAGGTTATGTGTCCCAGGGAAAGTCACTCAATGGGTGCCATTAGAGGAAAGAGGTTGTTTGTATAGCCCTGCTATTTCCAAGTTCAGGGACTATACCAAGAATTGTCTAAGACAATACCCAGAATAAAATCAAGTTTCTTATACAGTAGGTGCCCTTTCTGACCTGAATGCTAAGTACGTAAGCATATACCTGAAGCTGATTTACAAATAACAGCAGTGAAAAATCCCTTTGGCCATAGTTTTTTTAGCTTCTTTCCTTAAGCAGAAAAACAAATGTACATGATTAAAAAATAACATGTAAATGGTGTTTTATTTCACCATGAAACATAAGGAGACAAACACAGAAAGAAATTGTCTCAAGCTCATGCACATACTGTACATTGCAGCAAATTAGTTATAAATAATTTTATTATTATTTGAAAAGTGGGAACATTGGCTAATTAATGCCAAGGAGATGAGTCAGAGGTTACACTCCAGTGGCTAATTTAAGACTAGGCAACTTTATTCATTATTCATTCATACATTAATATTTATAGCTTGTCCCAATTCACATAGACTTTGGGCAGTGAATAACTTAGTTCAAAACAATTTAAAAAACATGGCAGTAAACAAAATACATACCATATGTGATGCCCAGTTTCATCTAGGGGCCAAGAGTATATCAAAACAATACTGCTTTAGCTTGCTTACGAAATGCAAAGAGAGTTTAGAATCACTCTACTTCCAAGGAAACAATATCCCACAAGATGCAGGCAACCTGTGTGAAGATCAGTTTTCTGGTCTATATGCAGTCTATTCATAAGGAAGGGAGACTTCAACAGGACCTGTAAAAAAGGCAGATTTTATTTTGGTAAGGTATTATCTGAAATAGCCCAGTATTGCATCATATAAGGTTTTAAAGGTGATGACCAACAGTTTGAATTGACCCTAGAAACCTACTAATAGACAATATTAGGACTTCACACTTGGTATCACCCTATATTGATGGGCTTAATCCATCACCAATTTTGCTGCTTTACTTTGTACCAATTGCAGTTTCTGAGTCTCTGATGAGAACCATAAAAAATGAGGTCACAGGTTAATATAACCCAGGTATACTGTATATCTCTTCCTACACTTCCCAACAGTTGCCTGTGGAAACCCAGATCAGACTTTGAGTTTTATTTCACTGGCTCCAGAAGGGATTGAACCACAATCTTCAGGCTTATAAAACCATACATCAAAACTCTCTCTAGGCTACATCAAGCCTTAGTTCACTGGCATATAAATGGTAGATAATTCCACAAAAATATTTCTCATGCACAAACTGAGAAAGAGGATCTGAAAGGTGACACTGATGAAAAATCTTGTTTTTTGAAAGGAATAAATCAGCGGTTGTACACAATAGTCAAACATCTTCTCATAGGTCTTTATCAATTGAGGTTATAATGGAACAGAAGGCTTATCCATAAAAACTTCAGGAAAGAAGAATGGCACACTATGATATAAAGCAATAATAACTGCAAAGCACTGGAGTTTAAGCTTATAGCAAATTTTATCATTTGGTTAAACAGCTCGTATGCTGTTGAGCATTACTCAGAAACCTACAAAATCTCAATAAAACTTAATAAGTAAAAGCCATTGACAAGACTTTGTATCCAGCAGAGGGCTGTGAATGAAAAATCAAATGCAAACCCAAAATATGGCTTCAGCTGATGGATCGTATTCTATGAATAACCATTTGAGAAATAAATAGCATTTTTATTAATGTAGCAATCTCCATAGCAAAAGCACTAAGGCTGCCTAATGCAGCAGACTGCTTTTCTCAGTTCTCATTTGAAGACCTCAGGTATCACATGAGATGGAGGTATCTGTAGGATATGGTCAAAAAAATTAAGATGGTGGCCATAGCAGTGCAATTGAAGCTCAGCCTGTTCTCTTATTTGCATCACATAACAAATAGAGCTTTGATCCAAGTTGTAGGCACTATCTTGACTTTTTTTTTTTTACTACATCCTAAGGCTAACCCTGCTTGAGAAGAATGGCAAAGCAAGATTGTTCAAAAAGTAGAAAATTTACCTTTACTCTCAGTAATAACATTCTAGTAATGTGTTACGTATTAAGGTTAAAGAAACACTTGTATAACAGTCACCACTAGGTGACTGTAACCGTTCTGGCGGGAAATGGTTTGGCGGGAAGTAGAAGTTCAATCTGATTGGCTGCCTGCATACCTGGCAAGGTATATAAAAAGTACAGGTAACCCCTAGCGAGTAGTACAGTTATGGTCACCTAATAAAGAGCTGTTTGACTGTACTCATCTGCCTGGCATCATTCTTACTCTTCAGAACCCACTACACAACATAATGAATGAAATAATTGTGCACTTATTCTCACTTTGCCTGGAGCCCCAGATGCATACCCATTCTCACTTATCATCTTGAGAATTTTGAGAATTACTTTCTTCTAATATCTGCCAGGTTTTGCTCTGAGGCAGAAATGTCATGAAGAAGTTTCCTCAGGCAAATGAATGAAAGAGCAGCACATTTTTAGTTATTTTAATTAGTTACTCCCAAGCAGAGAAATTGTTTTTTTTCTGCCTTATGTTCAAAAACAATTTTATTTATTTTAATTTATTTAATTTACTCACCTGAGGGAGAGAGCACCCATTATGGTTCAGTTTTAGAAAGCCAAATATCTTTTATCAGTCAAACTTTTGAGCACATAAAAGCTAATAATAATAATAATAATAATAATAATAATAATAATAATAATAATAATAATAATAATAAGAAGAAGAAGAAGAAGAAGAAGAAGAAGAAGAAGAAGAAGAAGAAGAAGAAGAAGAAGAAGAAGAAGAAGAAGAAGAAGAAGAAGAAGAAGTTGGAAGGGACCTTGGAAGTCATCTAGTCCAACCCCCTACTCAGGCAGGAAACTCTATACCACGGGTCAGCAACCCGCGGCTCCGGAGCCGCGTGCAGCTCTTTCAGCCATCTCCTGCGGCTCCCAGTCCTCCTCCGCCATGTGCAGTCCCCCCAAAAAAAAGTGGGACTAAAAAAGTTCAACCAATCAATTCAAACTTCTCACGAAAAACAACTTGCAAAGTTTGAATTGGTTGGTTGAACTTCTTTGGTTTGTGGGACTGCCCACAAACCTCTTTTCTTCTTTGGACTCCACATGGCGGCAGCAGAGGAAGAGATTGGAGAACTGCTGGAAAGGTGAGTGGGCCCATTTTCCGTCTGCTGCGCCTTCCTCAGGCTCCCCTCTTCCGAATACACTGCTGCCATCTCACCCGACTCTCTTTCCACCCCACTCTTTCGCAGCAGGGCCGTCTGGCCCTTTTCCCATCTGCTGCAACTTCCTTGGACTCCTCTCCTCTGAACACACTGCTGCCATCTTGCCTGACTCTCTTTCCACCCCACTCTTTTGTGGTAGGGCCGTCCATCTGCTGCAAATTCCTTGGGCTCCCCTCCTCTGAACACACCGCTGCCGTCTCGCCCGACTCTCTTCCCACCTCACTCTTTTGTGGCAGGGCCTTGTGGCCCTTTTTCCATCTGCTGCAACTTCCTTGGGCTCCCCTCTTCCAAACACACCGCTGCCATCTTGCCTGACTCTCTTTCCGCTTCACTCTTTCATGGCAGTGCCGTCCAGCCCTTTTTCCATCTGCTGCAACTTCCTTGGGCTCCCCTCCTCCGAACACACTGCTGCCATCTCACCCGACTCTCTCCCCCGACCTCACTGGGTGAAACAGTGGAGCAGGGGAGCCCAGGAAGGTGCAGCAGATGGGAAAAATGGCCAAACGGCCCTGTTGCAAAAGAGTGGGGTGGGGAGGGAGTCGGGCAAGACAGCAGGAGCCCTTTTTCCACCTGCTGCGCCTTCCTCGGGCTCCCCTCCTCCGAAAATGCTGCTGCTGTCTCTCATGCCTTTCATTATTTTTTATGATGATGAGGGAATTGCAGGAAAAAGAGAGGGCCAGTGAGCTAGAGGCTTGCAGGAGGGAAGAGCCACGCGATTAGATAGCTGGAGAGAAGCTGAGCAGGTAAACTTAAATAATGAAAGCAGAGTCCACCTCGGCTTGCCCTTTCTCTTCGCCGCTTAAGCCCCGTGGTGTCCGCGCCCAAAACACGATGTTGAGCAGCCCACACTTCATTTCCCTCTCCTTTGCCTCAGAAAACCCAGAAAGAGAGAGAGAAGGAGAAGGGAAATGCAAGTGCCTCTCTGTGTCTGTCTGTCTCTCTCTGAGCGTGATCGCAAGCTTGCTGCCTGCCCAAGCTCTCAACCCCCATTCCAGGACTCTGTCCCCAGAAGTTCCCTTCCTGGCCAGGCTGGGGGCTACCCAAAAAAGACCAAAATAGTGGCATCAGGATCTGTGAGCAGGGCGCCAGCAGGAGAGAGGTCAGGTGGGCATTGCAGTTTGGAAAGAGAATTTGCTGTTTTCCTCCTGGGAAGGCAGAAAGGGGGGGGGACAGGCAAACGAGGGGAGTTTTGCCAGCCAGCCAGCCAGCTCCTCATTCCTGATTTTATGCCACATTCAAAAAAAAAACCCAAGCCTGGCACCGCGTAGGGTTTGCGCCTTGACACTCTCACAGTCCCCTCGCTTGCCCCCCTTGCAATTGCAACAAAGCTTCACAATGGTGCTCAGAATAGTGAGGAAGGGGAAACGTTCCAGGGCTCAGGGAGGGAGGGAGAGGAGAGCTTAATAGGGGCATGGGGGATGCTCAGCCACCCTTCTGGCTTCTGTGCCGGGGCTGCTACCCTCTTCGCAGTGGCAGTGGTGGCAGCGACGGCATCACCTTCCATGCCGGTCCCATTGCAAGCTAGGTGTGCCCCCGCACACTCACAGGAAGGACAGGAAAAAGGGGGTGGGCTGTGCCAGTGTCGGGGGAGGAATAAGGGATGCAAGGGGGTGGGGTGTGTGGGAGGAAGAGTCAGAGTCCAAGGTGTTCAAATCTGGGTGCGCTCCCAGCAAACACGCACCAAAGAAGTGATGGGTGAAGGAAGAGAGGAAGAGAAACAGCGGGTGGGGGGAAAAGCACCCTGTTTCTTCTTCTTCCTGCACAAACTCTGTGCTCAAGCCGGAATGGGGAGGGGGATGAGGAGGATTGATAGGAGGAGGAGGAAGAGCAGTGATTGACAAACTGCCAGCCAAACTCTTTGGGAGAGAGGGCAGCTTGCCTTGGAGAGGGAGGGAGGAGCCCTCCTCGTCTGCCTTTCATTCTCTCCTTGTCTGCCCTATTCCCCTTGCTGCTCCACACTCCCTTCTCCTCCTCCCCCCCAATTAAACTGCATGCAAAAATCCCACAGAAAAACCCAAATCCCTCAGCAAGCCGAGATAGGCAAGTCTGAGCAGCAGCCTTGGAAGATTTGCTGCAGCAGCTCCTTCTCCCCGTTGGCCTCTTCTTCCGCTCCCTCGGAGCAGTCTTTTCCAAGGTGAGGAGAAGCCAGGATGGCAGAGCCATCCATACCAGAGCTGGATGGGGGCAGTGCCAGTGCATGTCTCGCTTTAGGCTCCACTCTTCAATCAAGCCACCTGTTGTGCGCATGTGTGTACATTTTGCGGCTCCCCAGGCTTTTTTTGAGGGAACCAGTTCCAAGTAGCTCTTTCACTGTTTTAGGTTGCCGACCCCTGCCCTATACCATTTCAGGCAGATGGCTGTCCAGTCTCTTCTTGAAAACTTCCAGTGTTGGAGCATTCACTACTTCTGGAGGCAGGTTGTTCCACTGGTTAATTGTTCTAACTATCAGGAAGTTTCTCCTTAGTTCTAGGTTGCTTCTCTCCTTGACTAGTTTCCATCCGTTGCTTCTTGTCCTGCTTTCAGGTGCTTTGGAGAATAGCTTGACTTCCTCTTCTTTGTGGCAGCCCCTGACATATTGGAACACTGCTATCATGTCACCCCTCACCCTTCTCTTCGTTAAACTACACATACCCAATTCCAGCAACCGTTCCCTATATGTTTTAGCCTCCAGTCTCCCAATCATCTTTGTTGCTCTTCTCTGTACTCTTTCTAGAGTCTCAACATCTTTTTTACATCGTGGTGACCAAAACTGGATGCAGTATTCCAAGTGTGGCCTTACCAAAGCATTGTAAAGTGGTATTAGTACTTCACTTGATCTTGATTCTATCCCTCTGTTAATGCAGCCTAGCACTGTGTTGGCTTTTTTGGCAGCTGCGGCACACTGCTGGCTCATATTGAAGTGATTGTCTACTAGGACTCCGAGATCTCTCTCACAGTTACTACTATTGAGCAAGGTACCACCCTATACTATACCTGTGCATTTGATTTTTCCTGCCTAAATGTAGAACCTTCCTTTTTTCACCATTGAATTTCATTTTGTTAGATAGCGCCCAGTGTTCGAGTATGTCAAGATCCTCCTGTATTTTAAGCCTATTGTCAGGACCCACCTCAATCCACATCTTAGGAAATAAGAACTCTTGGATGCAAGTTTAGTCCAAAAGGAAAATGTTTAGTAGGATGGAATCGATTGTGGGAATACAAGACGGAATCTGACAAAAGTTACATTTCAATCCTATATAAAGCATTCCCATTTCAGCCCCTCCCCTCATCCATTTGGTCAGGCTCTCATCAGTTGCTAGGTGTCAGGTCCTTCCATGGGAAAGGGAACTCTCCTTGGTTTTATGGTTATTGCTTTCCTTTTCAGTTGTAAATGAAGATACAATCCAGACCTGTCTGTCCCCCTCCTTCCCCCAGTTAAAACATCCCCTGTTGTTTGAAAATCGCTTTAGTAACCATCCTCTCCCCCCCCCTCGGAGAGATGGCAGAATCCCCAGAAATAGCACGTTGTTCTACCTATACAATTATGAAATGTGATATAAATGGATTCTGACATTCGGCTCTCCTTTCAGAAAAAAGATGAGTCCATCTGTGGGGAAAGAAAACATATAAATGTTAGCCTGGTTTGTTTGGATATTCTGTATGAAACCTCTTAAGCAACTTAGGTGCTTTAACATGGAGTTTGTTAACCCACTCATTTTCTGAGGAGGGGAGGTGTTTCCATGCCACTAAATATTGTATCGTTCCATGGTGTTTTCTAGAATCTAAGATTTCTTTCACTTCAAAATGTTGTTCTCCTTCCACCATGATGGGGGGTGGTGGTGGTGGGATTTTTTCTCGTAGTGGTGATTGTTGTTCTCTCTTTAATAGACTGCAGTGGAAGGTTGGGTGTATTCGTCTAAGATTTTTGGGTAGTTCTAATTCAACTGTTACTGGGTTTATGATTCTTTTAATTGGAAAGGGTCCAATATATTTTGGTCCTAGTTTTTTACAGGGTTGGAGTGATTTCAGGTATTTTGTGGATAAATATACCATCTCTCCTACCCTAAATGGTGTGGGATCGGTTCTTTTTTTGTCTGCCTGTGTCTTGTATGCTTTTCTGGCATCTTCCAACGCTTTCCTAACGATTGGCCATGTATTTTGTAATTGAGCAATCCATTCCTTCAGATCAGGGATAACCGGTTCTTTTGGGGTTAGTTCTGGTATTGGGTTGAAACTTTGGCCTGTAGCTACTTGAAAAGGAGTGTAACCTGTGCTTGAGTGGACTGCATTATTATATGCTACTTCTGCAAAAGGCAGTAGGTCCGTCCAGTCGGACTGCTGAAAATTAATATAGCATCTCAGATATTGTTCAAGTATATTATTAAGTCTTTCAGAAGCTCCGTCTGTCTGAGGATGGTGACTAGATGACAGTCCTTGGGTGGTTCCTAAGAGGGATAAAAATTCTTTCCAAATTGCACCCCTCTGTCAGATATGATGCGTTGTGGTACCCCGTGCAGTCTGTAAATATGCTGTACAAAAAGTTTTGCTAATGCTTTTGCGGTCGGGATTTTTTGGCAAGGTATGAAATGTACTTGCTTAGAGAACAGATCTGTGACAGTCCAGACTACAGTGTTTCCATTACTTTCTGGCAGTTCTACGATAAAATCCATGGCTATTTCTTTCCATGGGGCTGAGGGGTTTGCCACCGGTTGTAACAGACCTGGCGGTTTCCCTTGCAGTCTTTTGGCCATCGCGCAAATTTGACAGCTACCCACATAGCTTTCTATGTCCTTTTTCATAGATGGCCACCAAAATTGCCTTTTAGTTAAGTGTAAGGTTTTTACAAAGCCAAAGTGTCCTGCTGATTTTGTATCATGGCACAGTTGCATGAAATTGATTCTCTGTGTGGCAGGTATATATAGCTTCTCCCCCACCCATGGCAGTCCATCTTTAATTGTGCACACATGTTTATTTTTCTGGAACCATTCATCACTTTCCAAAGATTTCCTGAATTCTATTCCAGTTTGGCTATCTACCTTCGGCTTCATTTTTTCTTGTGCCCTGGTGGTGACTGGTGCTGCCAGTTGTTGTTCCGGTACAAGTGGTTTAAAGTCAGCAACTCTTGTGCTGTTATATTGGGGCATGCGGGATAATGCATCTGCCAGGAAGTTCTTTCCCCCTGGTAAGTGTTTGAGAGTGAAATTGAATCGGTGAAAATGTTGGGACCAGCGGGCTTGCTTAGGAGTGAGCTTCCTGGGCGTTTTTAGTGCTTCCAAATTTTTGTGGTCTGTCCAGACCTGGAAGGGTATTTTATTTCCTTCTAAAAATTGGCGCCATGTTAGTAATGCCCACCTCAACGAGAATGCCTCTTTTTCCCATATTGGCCAGCGTTGTTCTGTTTCTGTGAGTTTTCTGGACGTGTATGCGCATGGTTGCAATGTCCCCCCATCATTTTCTTGTAATAGTACGGCTCCTACCGCTACATCACTCGCATCTGCCTGTATTACAAAAGGTTTGTCGGGATCTGGGTGTTTTAGGACAGGTTCAGCAGAAAAAAGTCTCTTTAGCCTCTCAAATGCTGCTTGACATTCCATTGACCATTTCAGAGGCTGGCTGGGTTTCACGGGTGACCCCCCCCTTCGTTTTCAACAAATTTGTGAGGGGCATGGCTATTTGGCCAAATACAGGGATGAATTGGCGGTAGAAGTTTGCAAACCCCAGGAAACTTTGCAATTGCTTCCGTGTGCGGGGGGGTGCCCACTCTAGTACTGCCCTGACCTTCTCAGGGTCCATTTCGATGCCCTCTGGAGATATGCGATATCCCAGGTAGTCGATTTTTTCCTGATGAAATTCACACTTCGATAATTTAGCATATAAGTGGGCAGCTCGCAACTTCTTCAGGACTGCTCTGACTAGTTTGATATGTTCCTCTTTGGTTTCTGTGAAGATAAGGATGTCATCGAGGTAAACCAGGACCCCCTTATATAGGTGCTCTCTCAGCACGTCATTAATTAATTGCATAAAGACTGCGGGGGCCCCTTGCAGTCCGAATGGCAATACTTTGAATTGATAGCACCCCATTGAGCAGTTGAATGCAGTCTTCCATTCGTTTCCTTCCTTAATCCTAATACGGTAGTATGCTTCCCTCAGGTCTAGTTTGGTAAAAATCTTTCCTTTCGATAGGTGGGATAACATATCCTTCATTAGGGGAAGGGGGTACAGATTACATTCACTAATTGTGTTCAAATTTCTATAGTCCACAACCAAGCAAAAAGACCCATCCTTCTTCTCCCTGAACAGAACCGGGGCGGCCACTTTGGGTTTGGCAGGCTCAATAAATCCTCTTTCTAAGTTTTTCTTTATGAATCTCTCCATTTCTGCCATTTCCCTTGGGCTCATGGCATACATCCTGGGTTTTGGGAGTTTTGCCCCAGGTTTGAATTCTATGGTGCAGTCTGTGGGGCGGTGGGGGGGAAGCTTATCTGCTCTTTCCTCACTGAAAACCTCAGCCAGGTCCCTGTATTCCTCCGGTATCTCTGGTAATCCCTTCTCTTTCCCCACTGCTGCTGTCTCCTCCCTCTGGGTTGGGGGGGTGCTTTTGGAGTCTAAGTTCTTCTGCCCCCCCTTTGGGAAATTGAGTTCTGCTGTCCTCCAGTTTATCCCGGGGTTCCATTTCTTCAGCCATTCCAGTCCTAGGATCATTGGGCATTCCATGCCTGGGGCCACTATAAACGTTATGTCCTCCTCATGGGGCCCCAGTGATAGGTGGATTGGTAAAGTGGCTAGGGTGGCTGGTCCTCCCCCTGCTATTGTCCCATCTAATTGACTAAAAGAGATTGGTTGTTTTAGCCTCCTCACTGGGATGCTCAATCTCTCCAACAGCGTTGGGCTGATAAGGCAGCGGATGCACCCAGAGTCTATCAGAGCTTTTATTTTGGCTGCTTCAGGCGTAGGGGAAGCTAATATAGTCACTGTCTTAAGTATGGGTGGAAGGGGTCCACTTACCAATGGTTCCTTTGAGCTGTCTTCCGAGTTGACCACCGTCCCTGCGGTGCAGGCCGGAGTCCAGTCCCAGTTCCTGGCAGGAATTGTGGACTCTACAGCCTCTGTCCCCTTCATGGAAGATTCTTTTGTGTTGCCTTGGGGCTTCCCCGGCTTCTTGGAGGATGATGCCTCTGGTTTTTGTGGGGGGGCTTTTGAACGACATTCTGCAGCACGGTGGCCCTCTCTCTCGCAGTTGAAGCAACCTGTTGATTTTTTGGCTGTGGCTGGTGGTTTTTCACCCTCACGTGTATGCTCGGGTGGCAGGCGGCCCCATGGTTTTCCTCTGCGGTGTCTCTTCAGTAGGTCTATTTCCACTTCCTCCGCCAGGATGTACCAATCGTCGAGGTGGGGTGGGTCTCCTCGAGGCAGGCAAGCATCATACAGGTTGTAGTTCAGACCGTCTTTGAAGTGGCTAAGGAGGATGTCTTCTGGCCAGTTCAGCTTGCTGGCAAGGGCTCGAAGTTCTTGGGTATAATCAGCCACTGCTCGCCTGCCCTGCCTCACCGTTTTGATTCTCTCCCGGGCCTTACGGTCAGCCAAAGGATCCTCGAACCGCCGCCTCAAAGATGACATGAATCGGTTGAAGTCGTTGAGTTCTGGGGCGTTGGAGTCATGCAAGTTCACCACCCAGTCTGCAGCCGTCCCATCCAGGGCAGATTGCACAATTCGGATGCGTGTTTTGTCACTGGGGATGTCCCGTCCGTACTCTTCCATGTAGCTGAGGACTTGGGTTAGGGAAAATCTCAGTCGTGATGGCTCCCCCTTGAATTTGACTTCCAGGGGCGGGAGTCTTTGGCTGGAGCGTTGTCTGCGCCGTGGCCGGTATCGCTCCTCATCCTGGTCCCCATCTGTGGTTCTGGGGGGGTACTGCTGAGGCAGCAATTCCTGTTCCATTGGACGGCCCCGGGGTTTCAGGTGTTGGATCCCCTCCATTACCTTTCCAGTTACGTCCCCAGGCGCTGCCTCGGTTGCGATTCTCAGCTCTCTCCTCCCTCAGTGAGCTCAGGGTTGCTTTCATTAGATCAATGGCCTTTTCCAGGATCCGCTCCTCCTCGCTGGTGTGCAGGGAACTCTCCATCTCTTGCCTCCATTCCGGTTGGTGGTTACTACGCCTCAGGGTCATTTCTCCCGAAGCCTTTTCCCAGTCACTTTTCCTTCCAACGCCCATCGACCACCGGGGTTTTCGGTCGTACTGCTCCACCGCTTCTTCCCTGGGGGAATATGCTGCTTCAGCTTCCCATCGTCTCTGGGATTCCATTTGGGGGGAAGACTCCCCCTCCATGGGGCTTCCCTCCTCTCTTGCTTCGTCGCCAGACATTGTATTTGTTGCAAAGTCCCCCGGTAAGGTTTTCCCTTCCAGGTTGACTCTTAAAGCAGATTCCGTCTACTGTCAGGACCCACCTCAATCCACATCTTAGGAAATAAGAACTCTTGGATGCAAGTTTAGTCCAAAAGGAAAATGTTTACTAGGATGGAATCGATTGTGGGAATACAAGACGGAATCTGACAAAAGTTACATTTCAATCCTATATAAAGCATTCCCATTTCAGCCCCTCCCCTCATCCATTTGGTCAGGCTCTCATCAGTTGCTAGGTGTCAGGTCCTTCCATGGGAAAGGGAACTCTCCTTGGTTTTATGGTTATTGCTTTCCTTTTCAGTTGTAAATGAAGATACAATCCAGACCTGTCTGCCCCCTCCTTCCCCCAGTTAAAACATCCCCTGTTGTTTGAAAATCGCTTTAGTAACCATCCTCTCCCCCCCCCCTCGGAGAGATGGCAGAATCCCCAGAAATAGCACGTTGTTCTACCTATACAATTATGAAATGTGATATAAATGGATTCTGACACCTATCTTCTGGAGTATTGGCACCTATCTTATTTGCACGTATATAGTGACAAGCAGAAACATTATGCTAAATATAGTGAGACTGAATGAATACAACAGGAATTCAGCAGATATATACTACAATTGAGAAGCAGCCCTCTTGTGTGTCCCCATTTCTCACTGTAACTGAAAAATGAAAGAAGCATGAGGGTAAGTTTCAAGATCATGTTTGCCAAATAGAAATGGGGTGTCCTCTGTAACCACAAGAACTACAATAGAAGGAAGTGGTATTTTGAACTGAACAATAAACCACTGTGGGGGGGAAAATGAGGAAAGTTTGCTTGAAGATCTTGCCTGGAATTTGGCAACAGGCAACACCAATACAGTAATTTAAAGAGAAAGAGGCTTCTCTCACAGCTTGGTAGTGCAGACACTGAGAACAAGATGAAAGTCAAATCAAATGCAGAAGACAAAAACAATTACTGAACTAATTGTCCCTAAGCACAGTTTTCTTAACATATGTTAATGTCATGAATATAAAATAAATATAATAATTTATGTATCTTTCCTACTAACAATATTTCTACAATAAGAATTATTAGCGAGGGAATTGTGCTTTCATACTATATGTGTAGGGGAGGGGAATTCAGATTTCGGTTTTGACCTTGTACGTGCCGATACCATGCAACTTGAATAAAGATTCTTTAAGGTAAACAATGCCTCGAAGTTCTTTGAAGAGTTTCATCTGTCGGAACTGTTAGATACTGGGTTCGTTGCTTCAATGACGAGACGAGGCAAGTGAGTCCAGCAAAGATCATTGTTTATTGCTTGCAGGATCTGAACTGAGAAACAGGGCTGTGAATGCAGCAATTTACACCCTGGCCTCTAGGCGGCAGCCAATAGGTTTAAAGCAACCTATTGCCACCCTAGAGACAACCAATAGCGGCGCTGGAGATGGGTTGTCTGAGGAGCTGGGAGCCATTAGCCAGCTTCCCAGCTTAAGCAACGTTCCAGCAATTAATCCACGTGGTGTTCCCTTAATAAAACAAAACCCAATACATTACACCCCTCCCCCCTAGAATGTACAAACATTATAACAACAAAAGGAAAATAATTACAGCAATACAAGTTTACAAAGGTACAACAATAGCGTGCATTTACACGTTTCCATCCTAGCTAATACAGATGCTTCCTAGCTAGCAGCACAATAAGATACAGACAACATTATAGCTTCGTTATTTCAGAACAAAATCTTATAGATATGCAGGAGGTTTCTGAACCCTTGTGGAACACCTGGGGGATCCAGGAACTTCATGGCCTACCAGCTTGCCTGCTGGGCTGGGTAGACCAGTGTCTTTAAGTTCAAGTGAGTCTGGTTGACTCGGAATTCTCTGCCTAGCCCTTCCAGGTTGGTCCACCTCAGAGTCAGTTTGCTCCGCAGAGTTAGCACAGCAGCTGTAGTTTTCAGGTTGGCCTTCTCCATCAGGGGACCCATGTTGCACTCCTGACCTTTCCTCCCCTATGGCCATCTCCCTGTTGCTCTGGCTGCTTGGGCACTCAGAGCCTATGAATTGATCGGCCTGGCTGCCAGTTTGCAGTCCGTGAAAAGGACCTGTGACAAAGTCCTCGCTTTGTGGCCATTCAGGAAAACGCTTCCTAAGCTGATCAATATGGTGACAGACAACTCGCTCACCCTCTAGGCCCACTTCGTATGAGAGAGGGCCTGACATTTTGGTGATTTTCCCTGGCACCCATAAGTTCCCATGCCTGTAGTTCCTGGCCCACACCCCGTCGCCCACTTGCAGCCCCCTCGGGGGTTTTGGGTGAGAGGCCTCTGCTGCCACATGGTCTGGGTGCAACCTGTCCAGCTTCGTGATTAGGTGCCTCCCCCAGCGCAGCTCTGCTGGGCTTTAGCCCATTGCCGTGCATGGTGTGGAATGTTGGCACAGCAAAAAGTTGGCCAGTCTGTGGTACCAGTCCCCAGTCACTATACACCTTAATAACTCTTTTGTTGTGTGAACCATATGTTCGGCTTGACCATTAGTAGATAGGTGAAACGGAGCTGATGTCGCATGCCTAATGAGGTTTGCTCTAAGGAACGCCTGAAATTCTGCCACAGTAAACTGGGCCCTGTTATCGGACACTATGATGTCCTGCAGCCCGTGCATGGCAAAGAGTTTCCTAAGCACCTGGGTGGTCCTCGCAGTAGTCATGTTTGCAATTGGTATAACTTCTAGCCATTTAGAGTGGCTGTTGACCACTATAAGAAAGAGCTGTCCCTGAAAGGGCCCAGCGAAGTCTATATGAATCCTAGACCAGGGAGTGTGTGTCTCCCCCCCACCTGTGAACTGGAGCATGCGGCATTTCAGGCCTTGATTGTTGGCATGTATAACACCCATGCACCTTGGCCTCAATGGCTTTATCTAATCTTGGCCACCATAAATAGCTTATAGCCAAACTTTCATGCAAACAATACCCGGATGACCTTCATGCAGTGATTGCAAAACCCTGTCTCTTAGTGAGGTAGGAACTATGACCCTGTTCTCCCAAAGAATACAACCCTTGTGAGCTGAGAGCTCATGTCTCCTTGTAAAATAGCTCTGAAACTCAGGACCTGGGCTTTTATCCAGCCACCCTGTGTGTACTCAAGATAGCACTCTACTTAGAGTCTTGTCTCCTGCCGTTTCTGCAGCTATGTCACCCGCATGGCGGGGACACTCTGGCAAATCCTGAATGGACAAAACGCGGGCCGCTGAGGCCAGATCTGGTTCAATTTGAGGCAGTGGAAGCCTTCTCAGGCCATTTGCATGGCCCATATCCTTGCCGGGTTTGTGAATTAGCTTAAAAGTATAAGCCGATAAAAAAATGGACCATCTAAGCATTCTAGGGCATAAGATGTGGGGTGTCTGTCTGTCTGTAGTGAATAACCCCAATAGCGGTTTATGGTCTATGAAGACCGTGAAGTCCCTGCCATATAAGTAGTCATGGAATTTTTTTAACTCCAGCAACTATGGCCAGTGCCTCTTTGTCAATTTGAGCATAATTACGCTCAGTGGAGGACAGTGTCCTTGAATAAAAAGCAATTGGAACTTGAGTTCCATCTCTCTCTAAGTGACTTAAGACTGCACCCACCCCATATGGGAATGCGTCACACTCTAAGCAAACTGGCTTTGACTCCTTGAAATGAGTGATAGTGGAACTAATGGATAGAAGGGCCTTCAATTACTGGAAACTCTTTTCGTGAACACTAGTCCCATGTAGCATTTTTATTCAAGAACCAGTGTAGTGGCTCTGCCACTGCGGCCTTGTTAGGAAGGAACACGTGGTAAAAATTTAGGAGGCCTAGGAATGCCTGCAGCTCTCCTTTTGTTTTAGGGCTGGGTGCCATCTGAATGGCTTTTACTTTAGACTCAACAGGGTGGATGCCGTCAGCATCTATGCAAAACCCTAAGAACTCAGTTGAGGGAACTCCAATACTGCACTTATTCTTTTTAAACTTGAGGCCTGCTTCACGCAGCCTTTGCAGGACGGCTCTGAGCCTCCTTGCTAGCACCTCAGTGGGTTCACCAGTGATGAGCACATCATCAAAATAGGGACAAACCCCCGGAATGCCTTTGAGTGTACGTTCCATGATGCCCTGAAAAATGCCACGGGCTACACTGACCCCAAATTGCAAGCACTTTACTTTAAATGCCCCCGTGGATTACAATTGTCTGTGCTATGGCTGTGGCCTCATGAACAGGGAGTTGCTGGTAGGCCTGAACCAAATGTAATTTTGCAAAAATGGTGCCACCCTGCAAGGATGCCAGGATGTGGCTTACTACTAGCACTGGGTATGCGTGCTGTTTGAGTGCACGGTTAATTGTGCATTTATAATCTGCACAGATTCTGACCTCCCTGTTGGCTTTTTGTGGCATTATGATTGGGGTCTCCCACTCACCCCCATCTGCTGGCTGCAGTACGCCCTGTTCAACAAGTTTATCTAGTTCAGCATGTATCTTGTGTTTAAGAGCAAATGTCACCCTACAAGTTTTAATCCTGACTGGCACTACATTTGGATCTAGTTTAAATGTTATTGGCTGGCCCATGTATGTCCCCAGAGCTGAATCAAACATATCTGCGAATTCCTCGCATACTGTCGCTAGACTCGCGACTTGTGTCCGGTTGATCCCGGTTACTTGGATGCCTGGTGCATCAAACCAATCAAGCCCGATCAGGCTCGTTCGCTGACCCCCTACTACGACAACACCCAGGTGCCCTGAAAACCCCTAAAATTTAACGGCTAGTGTGGCCTCACCCTTGACTGTGACTCTGGCATTCTGGAAATCAGTTAGTACAATATCAGAAGGCATCAGCTTGGCCCATCTGTTACTGCAACTACAAATGAAATTAAATGTTTCAAGGGAAATAATAGAAATGCTGGAGCTCGTGTCCAGCTCCATCTTGCAGGGGACCCCTTACAGCTCCACCTGAAGTCTATACTTTGGGTTAATCGGGCAGCGAGTCCCGGTATGGCAAATGCTTCTGTGACTGGAGCAAAACCCCACGCTATACTGTCCCGGGGCCCCGGTACCTCTCCTGGTCGGATCTTTCAACTGGCGATACAATGGCTGGTCCCTCTGGAGACCTCTGCAGATGGACGCGATGTGGCCCATCTTCTCACAGGCCCGGCACGTGGCTGTCTGGAACCTACAGTCCAAGCGTTGGTTGTGGCCGCCACACCCTTGGCACCTAAGGAAGAGATCTGCCTTGTAAGTGGCCCCATGTTGTTTGCCGCTGTGGTGCTGTTGGTCATTCTGTCTTTGTAGCTTGTCGACTTTTGTGCCATCTTTGAGGTCTTCTGTGTATTTGGCGTCCTCGTGGTGGACGGCTTCTTCACGTTGAGCAGTTTTGGCAGGCCGCATGGCTCATATGGCCCCGCCGGCAGCTTCGTCTGCCATGATTTCCTTCAGTGCGTCTGGAAATGACAGAGTCTCTTTGGCAAAGAGCTTTTGCTGTAGCTCTTGATTCCGGAGACCGCAGACAAGCCAGTCTCGTAGCCTCTCCTCAACGTTGGAGAACTGGCACGGGCGTGCGGCCTGCCTCAAGGCCGCGATGAATTCGGATGTAGTTTCACCTGGTTGCTGAACTCTTTGCTCAAATGCATGGCTCCAAGCGATTACCGACAACTTGGGTTGAAAGTGTTCTCTGAGCTTCTTCTTCAAGTCCATAAATGTGATGGACTCCAATGGCGTTGGCGCAAACAGGTTCTCCGCTATGTCGAACGTGGCTGGGCCACACACACACAAGAGCGTGGCAGCCTTCAAGATGTCCTCGGCAACCTGATTTGCGCGAAGGTAGTTCTTGACCTGGGACAGGTACGAGGACCACCTTTCTGGGTGAGTTATGTTGAATTCTTCCAGCTTTCCGACCTTGGCCAATTCTGCTGGTCTTCGGGGCTGGGGCTCGATGTCTTCGCATCCTGCTCCTCCGTTGCCCAGGGACTAGTTCTCTGGGCGTGTGGTCGCTAGCGTGGCTGTGCTAGCTGACCATATGGGGGGAATTGCTTTTCCCACCAGGCATGCTTGGCCTCTTCCCTAGGGACTCTTCAGCTCAGTTGGAGGAGCAGGATCCCATCCTCATCACCAGTGTTAGATACTGGGTTCGTTACTTCAATGATGAGACAAGGCGAGTGAGTTCAGCAAAGGTCATAGTTTATTGCTTGCAAGAACTGAACTGAGAAACTGAGCTGCAAATGCAGCAATTTATACCCTGGCCTCTAGGCGGAGGCCAATAGGTTTAAAGCAACCTATTGCCACCCTAGAGGCAGCCAATAGCGGCACTAGATACGGGTTGTCTGAGGAGCTGGGAGCCGTTAGCCAGCTTCCCAGCTTAAGCAACCTTCCAGCAATTAACCCACGTGGTGTTCCCTTAACAAGACAAAGCCCAATACATTACAGAAACCATGTCCCATATCTCTTCCAATTGTCCATCCATTAATCCCAGCAAAACAGAATCTGGTTTCAGTTGAATCCATATAATTGTGCCAGCAAATCTGTCATTAAATATTTAAGAAAGAAAGATTCCATTACCCATCAGAGTGATGACATCATCATACTTCATATAGCCTCTGGAAAACCTGACTCTATATGCATCAAGGAATGAGGGTGAAAAAGGCAAACAATGTTTCAGTGTTGCTATGAAAAAACACTTTGAAAATGTGTTGCACTACACATTTATGAGATATGATTTTTCATTTAACAATGGCCAAAATTACGATGGACTCAGAAAGAGACAGATGACATCTAGCCATTGTAAAATGTTGCATCCCCACTCCTGCTATCCTGTGACTATGATCTGGGCTTTTGGCAACCTGTTTGCACATATGTCTGGTTGCCAAATGTCCCACAATCATGTGATTGCCATTTGTAATCTTCTCTGCTGGCTTCTCCAGAAAGGAGAAAGGAAAGAGCCAGTGGAAAAGGGAAAAGTCAATGGGAAAGCCAACGAAAAAGTTGCAAACTGCTTCCACCTCGCCAAAAGGACTTCCTCTCATCTCTGGAAACTGGCTAAATGAGGTTCCTGTTGAGGAGAACTGCACTGCTTCAGTGAGGTGTAGAAACTGTGTTCATATCCTGAAGCTGTTGTGACTAACAGCATCAAAGCTAGCAATTTTAAATAATAGAATTAGGAGAAGTATGCTTCATTTATCTGTTTCTTTCCATTCAGCTTCTTTGGGCGACCTATGGATTCTGAGATTTCAACACAGTTCTATATAGTTCAACCATAACAGCCTCCTCCATGATTTTTCAACCCAGCCCCCCCATTTTTTCCCATAGGCATTGTTATAGGGAGTGTGAGGATACAAGAGTAGTGTACAATTTCATCAAAAACTGTTAAAAAGTCAAGGAGGAATAAATAATCTTCTCTAATTATGTCTATTAGTAGATAATGTTGTTAAAGGACTTCTTCCTCTTCTTCTCCTTCTTTGCAACTAGAACTCCATTTCTCTCCATCCTGTAACTTATGTAGCGTTACCCCCTCAGAGGCCGCCAAAGCCCAGGCCCTCCCAGCCCCGCTCCCCTCCATCAAACTCTGCAGCTGTGCTCTCTAGGTGTTAGTAAAGTGTCTCTTCTAGTAGAAGCTCACGCAAAGTGAGGAGGTGGCAGACTCTTGTTGTCAAAAAGGGGCTTTCAGGAACAAAGATTGCCAGCCCCTAGCCCTGATAGTCAATATGTGGTGGTGTTTTAACAGCCACAGGCAGTCATAGCAGCAATAGTCAATGATTTCCCAACAACCATTTGGAAACAAATGGGGTGGGGAAAAGTCCTGGCTCCAGGCAGCGATAGGAACACGATCAAAGGCAGTCATCATGCTGCAGTAACAGCTTTTCCCTCAGGGCAATTCCCCACAATGTCTAAAACTTGCACAAGCAGCAATAGTCAAAGTTCAGATGGCCTCCAAAGCAGCAATGACCAGCCTCTCCTTCTCTTCTGTTGTTGCTTGCAGTCTCAGGTCTCCTCAGTGTCAAACCCCTCTCCCCTGTCCTTTATTATTAAAATCTGAATTTAGCAACCCCAGCAACTTTCTCTCTCCTCACTCTCTCCCTTGGCTCCGCTTGAGTTATCCCCCCTGTGAAAGAAAGCAATAAAATTCCACCTTCTCTCTCTCACACACTCTCCTCTTCCCCACTCCTTCACAGAAAGGGATCAGCTTAAAACCTCCAACCACTCTTTGACTTCACCTGGTCCCTCTCTGACAAACAGCCACAACAACCTCCCCCACCCCCTTTTTTTCCTTCCGCCCGATCCATGCCTGACGCACCCAAATCCGGCAGCAGTTGTCCGAGCTTCCCTCTCCCCAGCCAAGCTCCTGCCAAGCCCTTCAGCCAGCCCTGCTACATTTATATCTACTATTTACAAATAGTCCTCAACCTATGACAATAGGGACCAGAATTTCCATTGTTAAGCAAGGTGGTTGTTAAATGAGTTGCGCCTGATTTTACACCCTTTCTTGCCATGGTTGAGTGAATTAGGCAGTTATTATGTGAATCCAACTTTCTCTGTTGACTTTGCTTGTCAGACGCCAGCTGGGAAGATTGCAAATAGCACTAGCAATAGCACTTAGACTTATATACCACTTCACAGTGCTTTACAACCCCCTCTAAGCCAGGTATCCCCAACCTCCAGTCCATGGACCCACACCGGGCTGCGGCATACCAGCAACCAGTCCGCACAAACAAGGAAAGCCCCATCCACAGGATGCAGGCAGCACACAAAACCATGCACCCTCTGCTCCATGGAAAAACCTCTCTCCATGGAACCGGTCCCCGATGCCCAAACGTTTGGTGACCTCTACTCTAAGCAGTTTACAAATGTCAACATATTGGCCCCAACAATCTGGGTCCTCATTTTACCAACCTCAGAAGGATAGAAGACTGAGTCAACCTTGAGCCGGTTAGGATTGAACTCCTGGCATTGAACAGAGTCAGCCTGCAATACTGCATTCTAACCACTGCACCACCACAGTAATAACATAATCCTGGAATGGTGCAACTGTTGTAAATACATGCCAGTTGCCAAGTGTTCAGATTTCAATCATGTGACCATGGGTATGCTGCAATGATTATAAGTGTGACGACCAATCATAAATCACATTTTTCACTGTCATTAATACAATCTTGAACAGTTGCTAAAGGAATGGTTGTAAGTCAAGGACTAACACTGCTGACTATAGCACTGATCTTATTTATTCTAAAAATTAAATTTTAGGGAAGATGAGGACTCAATCAGTCATCATCCCTGTGAGCTCAATACTAACAGCAGGGATCAGGTGTGTTGGAGGGAGCAATTTAAAGGAGGTTGACTTTTTTTTAAAAACAACAACAACAACAACAACCTGGTAAGTCCAGTACAAACATATTGGGAAGTAAAATGCTGAAGGAACTTTGGAAACTGATTCAATCTGTAAATCTAGCCATCTGTCAAAAAATACAACCAATCAACAGCAATCATTTTGTTCATAAAGGGACTCTACACAAATTCATTTCTTGTTTAAGGCGTCACAGTGTTTGAGGATGACTTGTGCAGCATTTAGATCAGGGGTCTTCAAATTTGGCCCTTTTATGACTTGTGGACTTCAGCTCCCAGAATTCCTCAGCCAGCATTGAAGTCCACAAATCATAAAAGGGCCAAGTTTGAAGACCCCTGATTTAGATGCAAAGCAAATCTGGGACCCAGGACTTCCATTGTTAAGCAAGGTGGTTGTCGCGCTTGATTTTACAACCTTTCTTGCCATGATTAAATGAATCAGATCTAGCCCTGGACCCTCACCGACTGGTGGGCAAATTGTTAAAAGAAATGCATCCTTTCTCAGGTAGCTGCACAGACTTAGGAACAGACTTGCTTCTGATCTCAGGTTTTACCAGGTACACCATATGCCATTGCCCTGTTCTTCCCTCATGAATGCCTCCTTAACTGTTTGATTTTCCCATGCAGGAATTCAGCCTTTACATCAGGGGTGTCAAACTCAATTTCACTGAGGGCTGCATCAGCATTGTGGTTGCCCTCAAGGGGCCAGGTGGGTATGGCCAGGGTGGGTGTGGCCTACTGGGTGGGCATGGCTAGAGTGCATATGGCTTACTGGGTGGGTGTGGCCAGTTCTACATCGTTCACATCAAGGGTGCCTATGGGGGCCTGGGCAGGAGTGGGGCAGATCTGAGGGTCTCTGGCAGAAGGAGGGTCTCTGGGCCAGGGCCAAGGCAGTGGGGGCCATTCCCTCACTGTTTCCAGGATGGCTTTGCGGGCCACATAAAACCACTTCGCGGGCTGGATCCGGCCCCCGGGCCTTGTGTTTGACATGTCTGCTTTACATCAATTTGATCCTTCCTTAACTGCTGCTATTCTGAGCAGTTTCCCTGTATTTCACAATTATCATGCAAATGACTGGACCAACTGTAATGGAGGTATTTTCTCTTCCTCCACTTGTTTGGCAAGTTTTGAGTGCAAGTCAATTTTATTGGCTCACAATTACAGAGATCTAAGTCTTGCAAGCAGTTAATTACAAAATTGATGCTTTATTTCTAGTGCATTTACTATAGTCTTCTGGCTTAATGTAGGATGCTTTGAAATAGGGCAATCAGCATTTCTAGCACAATAGACATGTTTTGCCCTTCAGGTAGTCTTTCCTAACTCCATGCCAGATCATCCACCCCCTCCAAGGCACTTATTACACAGTTGTCTGGAAAGATACACTTTGAAAATGGGGGGATCTTTTATCAGAAAGACCTGAGAAGGGTTTCCAAATATCTTTGCTTTAATCTAAATCCTGCACAAGAATTGTACTATTCCTTCTCAGGCAGTTCATCCCAGCTTGCTTTCTCATTTGCAGCTATCAAGGTTCTTTTATTCTGCCCCATTTCTGTGGGACTTTCTTTGTCCAGCACAAAGCTACACCCTTGGAACCTTAGAACCATTTTCTTTTTTAAAAAGCAAAGGGAAAATGTTGGTCTTCTCTGTCAGGTGAAAATCTGCAGTTTCCATTTCTGATTTCTTTCACCTACGCAGGACCCCCTCTCTCTCAATACCTCTTTATACATTTAATTCACAGTATGCATAGCCCTGCTGAAGAGCATGAGTGTGTGATTGTGTGTATGTGTATGTGTGTGAGAGAGAGAGAGAGAAAGAGGGAGGGAGGGAGAGAGAGAGGAGAGAGAGAGATCCTTAGACTGAGACTCTGGCCTGAGCAAGGATTAGTGAAACATGTTTATAACTTCAGTGGAAATGTTTATTAAAAAAATGCATAGAGGGGACCTAGCTGGCTGAATATCTGGAGGAGTATCAGCAGTCAAAGGCAAGCATACTTTGAGATAAAGGAGAAGAAGAAGATCCTGAGATTAGCAAACTCCTAGATAATGAATTGGTTTGGCATAGTGCTCATAGCATCAGGCTAGCCTTGGGACCATGGGTTTAAGTCCCTCCTTAGGCACAAAGCCAGCAGAGGTGACTTCAGCCAGTCATTCTCTCTCAGCCCTAGGAAGAAGCAAGCAATGGCAAGCCATTTCCAAAAAACCTTGCCAAGAAACCTGCAAGGTTTAATTCAGGCAGTGAAAAATTGATTTGGAGACATACATACATACATACATACATACATACATACATACATACATACATGTGTAATGAAGGTCAAAGAGGAGGAAACCAAGTAAATCCTTAGCTATACAGTAGACATCACCCTGTCAACAAAAGAGCATATAGTCAAGGCTATGATCTTCCCAGTTGCAATGTATGGCAGTAAATGTTGGACCATAAAAAAGGCTGAGTGCCAAAGAATTGAGGCCTTTGAACTATGGTGCTAGAGAAGACTCCTGCAAGTCCCTTGGACTGCAAGGCGATCAAACCAGTCAGTCCTAGAGGAGATCAACCCTGACTGCTCTTTAGAAGGTCAGATCCTAAAGCTAAAACTCACATACTTTGGCCACCTAATGAGAAGGAAGGACTCACTGGAGGAGAGTCTAATGCTGGGAAAGACTGAGGGCAAGAGAAGGGGATGACAGAGAATGAGGTGGCTGGATGGAGTCACTGAAGCAGTAGGCATGAGCTTAAATAGACTCCAGAAGATGGTAGAGGACAGGAAGGCCTGGAGGAATGTTGTCCATAGGGTCACGATGGGTCGGACACAACTTCTCAGCTAACAACAACAAGCCCTTAAAGTTGGGAGGTTGAGAGATGCTAAAGATTCAGTACTGTTAAATTAACACTTCCAATGTATTTCCATTCTTTATTCCATAGTTTAAGTACTGTGTGTGCCAATTAGTGAAGGAAGATTGAAATCTCACCCCCACACCCCCACTCCAAGAGTCTCTGCAATCTCTCAGAAGCTTCTTCTCTTGAATTTCAAGGAAACAATCCTCACTGTTGCAGATGGAAACTTCCCTTGCAATGCAAATAATACTTCTATGGGGTAGATAAAAAGAAGAAACTGCTTTGACTGAATTGTCTATTTACATAACTGAAAATGTGCACTTTGATCCACAGAGACTCAGCAGGTATAATCTAAGATTCATTGTATATATTTTTAACTCTTTGCATTGGATATTTAATTATTAAGCAATCAGGAAATTACAATTTTATGGCAGAGTACTAAGCAGGCAAAATGAGATTTTAGCAGCTTCTGAAATCCCCATGCTCCAAAATTAAAAGCTCCAAGGCTACCATATTAATTTGGAAGAGTCTCATTAAATCAATAATGGATACATCTGAAAACATTCACCCACATATATCTATTTGATTTTCTTCTTAATCAGAAGACTGAAGAACAAGAACAGATTAGTTTCTCTTCTTAAAAAAGCAGGATCAAATAATCTAGGTTTGCATTCCATCCAGGTAATGCACCCTCCACCTCCAGTCTTTTATATTTGAAAGGTTCCTCAGTTGCTCTTTGATTCAGAGTTTTCTTTTAATATGATTAGATAAATAGATAGCTGGTTTCAAATATACTTTACATCAATTATGAAAAGATATCCATGGAACTTAAACAGAGTTTTATCTACTAGATATGGAATTTTTTTATTGTTCACTAAAGAATATGCAGCACTTTGTTTCATCACTTTGTACTGGTCTGGTCTGTTTATCTCAAGGGCAAAGTTCTGGAGAAGGAGTTCTATCTACTCCGAAGCCTTTTTTTTTTTTGCTTTGTCTTGGAAAAAAAACAAACAGTGCAGTCTGTTCCTTGTTTCTCATCCAGAAGTTGTACAGATTATCTCCACTACACTCCTGCTTGTCAGTTGATAAGGCAAAAGAATTGGAAGTAAACCACAAACCACTACAAAAGTGAGCATGAAAATCCATCATTAAAGAAAGTGTTAAATTACTCCACCTTGTCTTCTGAAATTGGGTGTCTCAGTTGCTAAAAGTGGATCTGCTCTTGCAACTATAGCATGAACGTTGTAATAATAGTGTAAAAACCCTTCCTAATGAATATTTTCCAGATTTTACACTGAGAAAATAGTTTCAGTATATTAATATTTTGTGTTACTTCTCTAACAGGAGCTATTTTATAATTTATTTTTTACTCCCACCATACACAATTATTTAGAAAAGTCCCAAAATCATTCCCAAATGTTCTTTGTTTTCTAACATGTTATGGTTGTTCTGTACTTTTCCCAAGCTCCTGAAACTTTAGCATTATCTGCCTACTTCAAGTTCTAACTTCCCAGTAAGATGAAGCATTGTATTGAACAGAGTCTGGATATATACTAGGACTCTACATATCAGAGAGACAACAGGCTGTTCATATCTTGTATCAGAGGAGTGCAAAAAAAGGCGCTGAGGTTTACTAACAGCAAATGAATTACATCAGAGTTTCTCAACCTCAGCAACTTTAAGATATGTGGACTGTTCTCAGAATTCTGGGCATATAGAGTCCACGTATCTTAAAGTTGCCGAGGTTGAGAATTGCTGAGTCAGATAATGAATTGCCCTAACTTACAAGAGAGAAACAGATCTTCCTGCTCATAAAGTATCACAACAAATTTGACAGTGGGAATACCTTCCCTGCTGCCATAACCATAAATGCAGGACAGTCACTTAAACCAATTCTTTAATCTTAATCTCCACTACACAATTGATGAGAATTCCTCAAATGATTCCTCGTTTTACTTCAGGTTTCTTGAAGCAGATTTCCCACATCCCCACAAAAACAGGCTGACACCTTTTTTAAGGGGCTGCCCCAAAGAAAAGGTGGTGAACCTATTTACCAAAGCACCAGAAGGCAAGACAAGAAGAAATGGTTGAAACTAACCAAGGGGAGAAGTAACCTAGAACTAAGAAGAAATTTCCTGACAGTGAAAACAATAGAACTGCTTGCCTTCAGAAGTTGTGGGCACTCCAGCTTTGGAGGCTTTTAAAAAGTGACTGGGCAGCCATTTGTCTGTAATGGTATAGGGTCTCCTCCTTGAGCAAGGGGTTGGACTAAAAGACCTACAACTCTGCTAATCTGTTATCTCTTTCCCATCTTCTCTATCCTTCCAATTAATTCCAAATGGAATGTTGAATGTCCTGACATTTTTTATTTATTTTTTTGCTCAGCAAGGACTGGAGCTTGAGTTCAGCCAGTTGTGGAATAAACATTTATTCCCTTTGGATCAGAGATGTGTTCAAAGCATCATTAGTCAAGGGTTTTTTTTTTTTGAGAATTCTCTTTTTCCTATCTCCTTTCTTCTACTCTGTCCCTTCTCCTTCCTATATTCTCTTGTTGAATGTTAAGGTATTTTCCCTCCACAACATAACTTATGTTGAAGATCAATAATGACTTAGATGCCGCCTTCTTTTCCACTATGACTTAACTCTTAGTTTGATTCTGCCTTCTCAAAACAGAGGAATTATTTTTCTATACAATTCACTGTATGTGTAGAATGTTAATACTTCATAATAAACCCAATTTTCCATGCTTTATCATTTTTAGCATGTCAGATATCCTTGGCTCTCAAAACAGGACACACACAACACAAAAGAATGTCATTTTCAGGAAACCCATTTTTCCCTTTTACCAAGCTAGCAAATAGTTTTGTAGGACATCTACAAAATCAAGAAGAAAATGATCCAGTTAGTCAAGACATTACATTGTAAAGATGGTATAATAAATAAGACTTTCAATCATAATCATATTAGACGAAGCTATATTTTATACCTACATTGAAACTAATAAAAAAATCAGTTTATTTGTGTAGAATTGAATCTGCAGTTGCTGTCTGCACTTGGGAAAAGCAGCTTCAGGCAAAAACACCTCTCATCCCTCTTCTCCAAGGCTCAGTGTAGCTTATGCTTTTTTCAAAAGGACTGTGAAAGTTTACAGCTCCAGAAACCCAAGAGATGGATTCATTCATTCATAAATTACAAGCATCCAGGCCAGAGTTCCAACTGCCTGGCTAACTGAGCCACTTCCTTATGTTTCACGGACATGCTAATGTCCAGAGATAGCCATACCTTATCAGACCCTTAGCTTGCAAACTCAAATGCTATGACTGTATATGGGCATGCAGGTGAAAAGAGGTAAGAAAGCAGTAAGTGGTTGGGGAAGCAGAAGGCTATGTTTAGAGATTGACAACTATTGAAGGCAGGTAACAGAGCTATCAGCCAGTTAACTTGGCAACTAACTTGGGGCTTTTAATTTTTGTATTTAAAAGTATATTATTTGTAAAGATCTATGCTTATACTAAGAAATTACAAAGTTAAAACATGATTCTTTTAATAACAAGTACATAATAGGTCTTAGTATGTTTTGAAATTTATTTAGGAGTGCTAAAGAGCTCATATAGCATATCTGCTATTAATTAAAACTGCACTAGTCTTAATGATAGACTTCTTTTTTTTTTATTGAAGTTTTACAATACAGTTTTCCTTTAATGATAGACTTCTTGAAGCAGTGGTATTTTTTCAGGCTTGTGTGGAACTTTAAAAATGAAGTCACTTTGACAATTAGCAGTGTTGGTGTACTTGTGCAAGATCTGAAGTACTTCCAAGTAATGTCAAAATAGTGCAATCTTATTATTAAATCTTCAATTCAGACTCCCAATTTATTCTAAAGCTCTCCCCTTTTCCCTTAGAATCATAATTCAATTTGACATTTGATGCCATTGGGATATAGCATCTGAGTATGTCTGACCCTATAAAATTTACACAGGAGTATAGATATAGCTAGACCAAACTCTATATGTGAGTTAATTTCCCTTGTGACCTAGCCTCATGCTAAATATCACCTGGAAAATAAAGCCAAAATACAAATATCCATTAAGTGGCAGCAAGAATTTTCAGTATCTGCTAGCTCTATCCCCCGAAATCTAGAAATTTCTTTTCTTCTGCTTGACATACAGTATCTGATGACAAGAAAAGTTTTGACCATGCTGTAAAGTCCAGGGAACAGATCTAAGCTGAACTAGTAAATTAATCTCAAAAGATTTCATATATTAATTTCTTTTAGAAAGCAACTTATTTTTGACATGTATTTTGTAAATAAATAGGAAATTGAAACTGACAGCTTTTACCCTAACCTAGGAAACATTCTTACATGTGTACCAGGCTACTCAGCTGATGCACTGATATGATTCCTACAGATTAAAAGAAACTGCTAGAGGTCTAATCTTCCATGTGGGTGTAATTGTAAATTTGGAGTATAATGTGTTCATATTAAAACTGTTTCATGTTAGTTAGGTGAACTGTAGCATACTCTGTACTGATATACAAAGTAAAAGAGGGATTGGCAGGAAGCAAGTGAATTGAAAATAGATAAAAGGGTGTTTTAATTTTGTACATCATCATAACATGAAAAAATTAAAAGACAATTCTGTTTCTTAAAAAATATGACTTCCTACTTAGGTTTATTTTTTTCCTTTAATACAGTTCAGCATTTCAAAGTTTTGCATTCTACACACTGTTCTCAATTATTAGCATCAAAACACAAGACAGAGCAAGACCTTCAAATACAAATAAATACCAAATAACAATACAACAAACTGAAGGACAACATAGAATAATGCTATTGGGAAATTAGGATTGTTGCTAATAGTTATTAACAACATTGTATTGCTGAGCAATAAATTATACACTTCAAAGTTTCCTTTCCTTTAAAAAGAAAATACAAAAATCATTGATTACCAGATTAACTTACTTGCACTGTATCCTTTATAGCTATCTATAATTAAAACAGGCAGAATATACACAATCAAATGAGGTTGGCCTTCTTTGGTCTTTGTTTCTGGATCAGAAAACTGAACACAACCAATATACCTTTTACCAAAGAATAGAATATGAAATAAAACACCACACAAGTTTACACAGACTGATTTTGTACAGAGTTCATAGTACTGATGCATTTAACAGGTATTTCATCTTGGAAAAGGATGACCATTTTTCCGTCACATTGAATTAATGGCATTTTATGGATGTTATAAGGTTATCCTACTTGTCTTAAATAACAGATTCATAGTCCATCATTTCAAGATGGGGTGTCCCATTACATCCTCATTTATCCTGAACCTCTGGAGGTTTTGGATCACAGTGAAAAAAACTATTTTCTTATACAAACTGTAGAAGATATACATTTTAGAGAGCTAGAAAGAAAATAATACTATACAAGGTGGTGCAGTGCCTTGGCAATTCAATGATTTCTCCATTTTCCAAGTGCACAAAGACTAACTCTCTGCCAGGAGAAGAGGTCCAGGTTGGAAAATATTGTGTTCACGTGCAATAGCTCTGCTTAAGTTCAGAATCGTCTCAGCATGGAATGAGTTACTTAAAAATAATGGTTAATTTCAAAACTCCGGTTTACCGAGCTGTTCACGATCAGAACTCCCTTTAGTTAGAAACTAGTCTTTCTAGAAGTGGAAACAGCAATCGTAAGGAAGGAAGCAATCTTTCCATCCATCATCTGATAAATATGGCAAGGATATGAAAACGGGAGCTAAGCCTAATTTCAAATGTTATGGGATTCTAGACCTGGAATTTTAATTTATGCTTATAACATCAGGAGTACTTGCATGCTTCCAATAAGGAATCACTTATTGAAAAACTATTATAGATACACATTGCCTAATCCTAAACTTTAATGCATCTCACACTGGTGCTTGAAATGGGTGTATAACCACAGCACAACACACTTAGCATCATACTAGATCCACAAGCAAATGTTTAGGATTAGGCTTAAAACGTTCCTGAAATGGAAGACGAAAAGCTACATGGTCTTGCCAATTTGCTAAAAGATCACTAAAGATTTAACCAATCATTTTTGTGGCCTAATGCTACTTCAAAACCATACAGGATAACCGTATTCTGCAGCCATATCAATGCTTCAAATTTCTTCCATTTTGCATTAGTCTCAACAAAATTAGAGATCAATTTCAGCATATTTTACATTCAAAGGATGGCTCTTAATGAATGATTATCTTCACTGTAAATTTTGCTTATGTGAGATTATTTAGATTCACCTCTATGAAGGATTTCAAGTGGGGAAATACCGGTAATACAATTCTCTTCGTTGAGGAGAGGCCACACAATCTACATCAGCAAGTTGATTTGTGTTGTTTCTCAGCTTTAACTGGCACTTGCACAATAATCACAGGAGGTCCCACAAGGGAGGAACAGTAAAATAATATGATTAATTCAATTTGTCCTTAGAATTGAAGAAGGTTCATCCTTTCATGAAGCAGCTTGAAGGAGGTGTTTCAGTCAAGTCTGTTGAAAAAAAGAACCTACTCTGAAATTTGCACACCCCTATTCTATATGGGTAAGGGACACGGTGGCTCAGTGGGTTAGGACGCTGAGCTTGTCGATCAGAAGGTCGGCAGTTTGGTGGGTCGAATCCCGAGTGCCGCATAACAGTGTGAGCGCCTGTTACTCGTCCCAGCTTCTGCCAACCTAGCAGTTCGAAAGCACGTAAAAAGGCAAATAGAAAAATAGGGACCACTACGGTGGGAAGGTAACAGCGTTCCGTGCGCCTTTGGCGTCTAGTCATGCTGGCCACATGTCCGAGGAGACGTCCTCGGACAAACGCTGGCTCTTCGGCTTTGAAACAGAGATGAGCACCGGCCCCTAGAGTTGGAAACGACTAGCACGCATGTGCGGGGGAACCTTTACCTTTATTTTATATGGAGAAATTTATTACAATGAGCTATTTTTTTCCTTTCAATTCACACAATAAGTACATCAAACTCATATTCACATTCTTTAGGAGCCATGCATGGATGCAAGACATTTATGCTGGAAGTGATCCTTATATTAAAAAGCAGGAAGTAATAGTTAAGCCCTCAATGTATTTTCTTTAAAATACTTAACAATATAATATTCACAGTGCGGAAGTTGACAGAACAGAATAAAGTCATGCACTTAAAATATTTTTAAGTTCACCTTGTCCAATAAAGCCCTTAAAACTGAAATCTTAAAAAAAAAAGCTCTATCAGAAGTTTTTATGAAATCAAGACACAGGTTATCATTACTGTTGGGCACACACTGGAATATACCTACTGAATTTCTCAATCTCATCAATTGCAAAAGTAAAGGGACATCATAACGTGTACATTGGACAAATATGTTCCCACAGCATGATGATGACATCAGTCAGTTATACAGAATAAAAGCAGGTTCCTTGCCCATTTCAATGGCACAGCAATAAATAACATTGGCCTAAAAGTAGCACAAGGAGGTCAGAGCCTGGGTATTCTATATAGCACCTACACAGACTTGCCCTCCATAGAACATTCAATTTCAGTTTCTACACAAATAAGCAATTTTGAGGCTTAATTGATATCAGTAAAGCACTGCAGAGGGAAACTGTACCAAGCACCAAGTTACTATTTGGAGTTGACTGAAACCCCATATTCATTGGTTTTAAGTATTATTTTTGATTGATAAACAGGAAAAATATTAGACACAATTAACTGTGAAAGCTAGCAGACATTTTCATGCTGTCAGTTCATTTGTCTGTATAGTAACTCCGATTCTGATCTATTTTTATCCTCAGTTTTGGTCTGAAAAAGAGCACATTAACATCTGTGGCAGTCCATCCAGACACAAGTGGTTTTTTTTAAAGCGGCAATAAACTACTTCTTTATATTAAGCAAAGTTGAATTTTACATATCCTGAGCATTCACTGTTGAATAACTTAGTAGCATCCCTAAGCCCTCACTTTCACAAGCAGGTAGGAAATGAAAAACTGTCCCCTCACATAAAGACTAATTACATTACAATTAGCACAGGAGTTTTTCAAGAGGACATATTCTCTGTGAAATAAGCCCCCTCACTTTTGTAATAGGAAAATGGGAAGTTGCTTTATACAAGTCACTTTAATTATCTACCCCATGCTAACTACTCTGGCTGACTTAATCGTCTCAAGGACTGGGTAGCAGCATCTGCTATCTGTTAATTTTAGGCTGACAGTGCCAAGGGCTGAATAGGGGGAATCTTTTAAATGTAAAACATAGGCTCTGCTACTGTCCATCACCTGCTAAGCAATTTTAAAGGGCAATTTGAGAATAACAGCTGAGAAAAGTTCAGACATGTGTCACTAAAAAGTATTAGGCCCACAGCTGAAATTAAACTGTTTTTTTTAAATCTATTCACTTATTTATACATTTGCATAGTTGCATGTATGAAGGCATCAAAATAACAGGGGATATTGGAATTTTTGTAAAATCATCAAGGTGCAAAAAATATCTCCCATAGTAATCAATGTCTAGCAGCTATGTTGTGTACCATATTTGAAGAAAGCAATATAAACAAGTGTTCTCTCTTTTAAAGTTTTTTTTAAAATTGTAACATTTTAAAGTAATGCAATCTCAACCATTGACAGACTGGATTATTAAATTACAATTCTAGAATTCAAACAGATTGGCCAGCTGTTAGCATCACTGTTTTGTATACTCAAATATTCCTAATGCTCTTTCTCACAGTATAAGGAAGTTAGCTTTGAAAGGAAATTGGACTGCATCTCACCTTTATAGGTTAAGAGATCAATTACATTCCATTATCTGTAATACCACTGTTTTTCTATTCTACATTCTCAAAAGAAAGTTACAATATAAGGCTGAAAATGAATGTTGCATAAAGCCACCCAAATTCTTACTGTAAATAGTTGAAACAAAATAAACAGTAAACAGTGCAAACACAACCATGCATATTGATCTTTAGGCACTGAAATAATCTTGGTTGGATTCTGTGAGATTAAAAATAGATAGGTTAGCATGATTCAATAAGATATGACAGACTAAAGTGCTTTGTTAAAATATAAGGGAGCAAAGCTGCTTGGAGATCTAAGCTAAAGTAATCGAAATTAATAGCATTAATACTGCAATTAGTGAAGGCGTCCTTAAAACACCATTAACCAAAAGCTGACTTAATACTGAATTCTATGCGTTTCCATTGAAATAATCCTCCTGTGAGCCCCTTGGGATCATCATTTCAGAAATATTTCCTTAGCTAACAAAGAAACAGAATGACCAAGGGCCAGTAAAAAAGCTATGGAATCAGGAATAGCTTCCAGCTGGATTTCCCATTGACTTTTCTTGTAGGAAACTGCAAAGGAGAGTTGGAAATGATGATCACGTGTCTGCGGCAGTATGGCAGCACTGAAGAGGCCACAACATTGCCAAATTTAAATCCCATGGGATGCATTCTTTATGTTAGCTCATTTGAGTTATGTTGATTCAAAAATGGTTGCCTTATCTTAATGAAGGTTAAAAATAATCAAACTGACATGAAAATTTTAGTAGTACACAGAAATGCAAGAAGTTTTGTAATACCAAGTGCAACTCTGGAGTAGGAGCATTGAAGGGCAGTACTAATGAATAGCCTTTGGGAAAGGAATCCAAAGATATAAAAAAAATAACATATTCACAATTTTTTTAAGAAAAAGAGCTTTGGACTTTTTAAAATACTTTTCTCTCAGTTCAGAGAAGATACTAACACGGCTGGTTTTGTAGGAAGGCATCTTCTCTCTTGCCCTATCTCTACATAAATCAGGGCCAGCAAAGATACATTCTTAATATATAAGCATATATGATCAAATCAATCATGAAAGGTATTATTTGGGGCAGTAATTGGACTTTTCTCCTTACCATTATAGAATCACTTTCCATAAAAACTTACAAAGTTAAAAATTGGTTTTTGAAAATATTTTAATTTGAAAAATGGGGTAACTTTTGGCAATCAAAACAATATTTGTTATGTGTTATTATAATTTAAATTATATATCTCCTATATGGATTGGGTTAACGTGGACAAATACTTTTAGAATCTTAAGGGAGGTAAAATACAAGTAAGTCATATAAATGCAAATTCTAATCCTATTTCTACATCACATTCAATTTACTGTATCTACATTTCAGGTTATAATTTCTTCCACAAACTGGGCTATTCATGATTCATACCCTAAACAAACATCCTATGAAGAGTAGTAGATATATACTATATAAGCTATCATTCTTTCAGTCCTCTTGGATAAGCATCTTTACCAAAGAACATGTTGTCATCAAGAACATGTAACTTTATAGCCATCTTACAAAACTTACTTCAGAACATGTAAGGTCATCTGAACTAAATAATTTTGTCAATTGACTAGCTAGCTTGCTGTGCCTATATTAAAAGCATTAGTGAGCCAATGTGGATGACAAAGAGTATGTTCACAGCATTAAAATTGGATCATTTTGAAGAAGAAAGCATTTGTTTCTAAAAGACAACACCAAAATATATTGAGAAGATGTCTTATGGAGATTCTTGGTCATCCAGGTCATAGTTATCCCAAAGATGCTTTTTCACAAGTCAACTGGACTTTCTTGGGTTTTTTTGGAAGATGTTTCCCTTCTCATCCAAGAAGCTTCTTCAGCTCTGACTGGATGGTGGGGAATGAAAGGATTTATATTCCCTGCAGATAGCTGTTCATTTGCATTCTTTTAAAAAGTTGTTAGTGCTACCTGGAGGCTTGACCTGACCCATCAGGACAAGAGTCAGCAGTCCATCTGCATTTAAAAGACAAAAGCCACTCTTTCGAAGACAGCAAAGTCCACATTTTGGACAGAGAGGACCCCTGATTTGAAAGAGGGGTCAAAGAGGCCACCTATGTCAAAACTGAACAGCTCTCTCTCAACAGAGAAGGATACGACACCATCTATCTCCAGTCTACAACACAGTCATCAGTTCCAAGAAGGCTCCACACCCATTTGCACCACTCAGGTGACCCTGAAGACACAGATAAGCCTCCAGGTAGCTTTAACGACTCGTCAAAAGAATGCGAATAAACAGCTGTCTGCAAGGAATATAAATCCTTTCATTCCACACCATCCAGTCAGTCCTGAAGAAGCTTCTTGGATGAGAAGGGAAACATCTTCAAAGAAAAATAAGAATGTCCAGTTGCCTCGTGAAAAAGCATCTTTGGGATATTGAGAAGATAACCCCAAGTTAATTTTTTGAACAGTATGTTTTGTTTTGAATATTTTCATCCCTACTCCTACTCCTTTCTGGGTGCTGGTTTAAAAAAAGAACCATGAGATTATCCTTTTGTGCTTTGGGGAAGCAAGTTATTTTATCAGCTCTAAGACTCTGTAGCAGAAATTCTAGCACTTGCATTGATCTACAGGTTTGTGACAAGAAGAAAAACTTCACATAATTGTGGGGAAAATAGCTATAACAATGGAGCCATAACAGCTGCCACAAATATGTTGATATCTGGTCTTATTTATTAAGAAGGGAGTTTTAATAAAGTGCACGTCCTAATTTTATAGCCCAATAAGATAAGTATTTTGTGTTTTAAATGTGTATATATATAAAAAAATCCTTTCAAACTGTTGCGGATCAGAGTAATTGGAATATATAAGCCAGTCATTATTGGCAATCTGTAGATTTAAGAAAAAGAATTAGAATTGATTTTTTTTTTACTCAATTTGCATTTTCAGATGTTTTAGGAATAAGAATTATTTCTGAAGGAACAATGCCAGATTAGACCAGTCTAGATTATAGAACACAATTAACATATTCCAATAGAACATTAACTGCATGTTGCAAAAGCTATGGGTACTGAGCCCTTTGGACATTTTCACTAAGGAATCCTGTTTTCAGTAAAATTCTGTAATGCATATACAAAAGCTCAGCTACCTATACTCATAACTATAAGAATAGTATGAGAAGCCAGGTTAATTCTTTCCCCTAAGAAAAGATGATGGGTTTATATCAGCCTGCCTAAAACTATGGCATATAGATCTTGAGTAGGAAGTCTTCCTTTTTTTAACAGTACTAGAATGGTAACGCTTGCCTTCTTACATTGATTTGTACCAGTTGACATCTAAGAACCATAAGAAAGACAGAATACAGTACCTGAATAATGGAAGGCAAGAATAGGAAGACATATTGCTACAAAATGCTCTGGCTGCCAAATAGCAGGCCGTATTCAAGCAGGCGGCTTGAAAACCCATGAAAACCACTCCGCATGCACTGTATATTTATTAACAGAAAAATACCTCTTGCAGGCACTGGGTAGGAAGGCACAGCCATAAAGACCAACGGCAAGGGCAAGAAACACAACTATGAAACATGACAATTCAACTGAGTCTTAGACATGAACTCTGCCTATAATGCCCAACATAAGAGGAAAGCTCAATGGATGTAACATCACTGGCTAGACAACAGGCCACACAATTCCTTTTTCCATGTCCACATCAGTTCCTTCTAGGGGAGCACTCAAGTTACACAGCACCCATGCAATTAAGCAGCACCCACATGGTTGGTGTACGCTCAAGCTATGCCATTAGACTTACTAGTCTCACAAAGGACTATTAAACAGAATTCTGTGGGTTGCAATCAGCATGATTTAAAGGCTGGAGAATGCTTTCTAGTAAAGCTCAGGTAGTTATTTAAATAGGAGGCTCCTGTGGGTTTCCTGTCAGTTTGCCAGAAAACCGTCACTGTGAATTGGCTAGCAAATCTATTCTCTCACAATTCTGAACTGAGCCAAATTGAAATGATTAGCTCTGCTACTTCGAGGCATTTTATCATGCAGTAGTTTCACTACTGCTTTGGAAACCGAAGGGGCACTGTCAGAAGTCCTAGCTCCATAGGAGCACTGTGAACAAAAATATAGCACCTGAATAAGTAGTATTTCATTGATGGAAACCCTGGCAAGCCAGACACACATTTGGGTTTCCATTTCTGTACGCTGCAAAATATTGGTGGGTTTTACAGATCAGTCAGCACATTATGCCTAAAGTCCAGTTAAAACAAGTATTCTAACGATTGGAAATTAAAGTCTGAATACAAAACTATGAGCTACAAAGCAGCACATCACAGCTAAGGCACATGAATGCATGCACGCCACCATATCTCCATTAAGACACTGCTTTCTCCTAACGGATATCCTCTGTAAGATAGAAAAATTACTACCTAGAGGATGAATTAGCAGTTTCCCATATAGGTATTACTCAGTACTACGCCTCCTCTCAAACCCAAAAAATATGTTGCACATTTATGCTTTAGCAAAAAATATAATATAATATGTTTATATACACACATCTATTTTATAGAGCTTGGTCTGAGCGCATGAGGCAGAACTTTAAAAACATACAGGATTCCATTTAGAACTCCAAAGTTCAACAAATGCCCTATTTTAGGGTGAAAATTATAAATCTGATAATGATGCACAGCATCCATGAGTGATTTTTTTTCTTAATTTTGAAATAGTGTCATTAACTACGACATATATTGTAGGTTTACATTTCTAAAGAGAAATAACAGCAGTATTGATTAGTTTCTTTTCATATCACAAGTGATAACCTGCATTTGATCTTTTTTTTCTTCCAAGAAATATCAGTCTATCAACAGTTTTAAAATAAAATGTTTTCTGTAGCAATTAATAGAACTCTAAACAAAAATATGACTCTGATTTAGACATTTTCAAGAAGATCTAGACATTTTTGTCAAGGTCTTCTGACAAAGTAATTTTTAAAACAGAGACCAGATGAGGCCTTAAAAATAGACAATATACTGTATTTCAGACAACATTGCACTTAGATGTTCAAAGTAATAATATCTTTAACTGCAACAATACTTCATAATTTCTTCTTCTTTTTACTTAACATGCTGACAGTTTCTAGCTAACCCACATGTGAACTTTTATTTTCTAGTTAAAATGAAAGTAAAGTCTGATGTCGTATTCAGCATAAGATACTTTGTTTTTTTCCTCTCCCAAATTATTGTCAATAAATTACAAAAAGCTTTTCTGACAGTGATCTTTGTCTTCATGAGGGTTAAGTAACTTGCCAGAACTTGAAGTGTTCCTATTAGTTTAGAAAATACACCACAATTATGGTTTCTTAATGGGTTGCTATGTTTGCCATTGGACCCTATGTAAGTTATACCTCCAAACTCTTCCTCTGTTAACATAAAGTGGTCCTCTCTGAGCTTTAAGGACCTCTCATTGAAGACAGATATAAAAAAGAGCCCCAAATGGAGTTGTCTTCTGTTGAATCTGCCTTTCTGCTATATGTCAGGGGTCTGGTAGATCCGAAGTATCCACTATGACTTTAATAAAAATAGTATCATCTTTAATATATGTTCCATTTTCTAGAACAGTTTGTGCAACAAAGACTGGGCAGCCAGATGCAATATTCATTTCCCCAGTGGGTTTCTTGAAACTACTGCTGTTGGGGTCTGGCTTGAACGCATCTCCTAAGTGGCGCCGAGAAGGTCCTTGATCCATCAACATAAGAGTGACCTTTTGCTTGAATGGCCAAGGAAGCAATGCATCGTATTCTCCCCGCATTATAACAAAGAACAAAGACAAGTGCGTCCCTTTGCCCATCCCATCTCCATTGAGGTAAACCCTGGCACACATCTTATAGCCAAAGTATCCTGTATAAAATGGTTGGCTATATAAGGACAAAGTCTTCCCCATAACAGCCTCTTGCTTTCGACGTTTATAATCTCGAATTTTCCAGATTAATACTCCATTGTAACTTGCTGTTTCCAGGACTTGAAATCGTAGGTCCATGTCTGCCAGACGGATGTCATGAACACTTAGCATTTGATCATGTCTCGATAACTGTGATTCTAGAAGACCTAGAAAGAAAACAAGGGACTTTAGATTTTTAAAAATGTCAAAGGGACAGTTTTCCCATTATGTTGCACTTCTTTCTTCATTTACACCCACTCTTTGTTTAGTAACCGAGTTTGTTCCAACGACTAGGTCTTTAAGCAATGTAATTGCTAAATGAACATGTAACCCTTGCTGCAAAGATCACTGGTTGCTGCCATCTCTTTCAGATAAAGTTGTCTTGTACAGCTACACAAGTGTTAATTCTCACTCCAGTGGGCATTGTCAGACACACAAAATTTGGTCATCAATGAATGTATTGGTTGTAAAATTAATATTTTATTACCATCATATTTGTGAATGGTAGCTGATCAAGGTAGTTGTTTAACAATGAGTGGGTATATAATACTTGAGAATTCAGTGTGAAAAACACCCAAACCTGCAAAAGATGTTTCCATAGTATTAAAAATGTAAAAAGCTTAGGGTGAAATTAATGATCACATAAAAACAAGTCTTCAGAAATAATTTTCTGAAAAATTATTTTCTGCAAAATTACACAAAGAAAAGCCTTCTTTCCTGCAGTGTGACTAAGTATTGAATGTCCATTTATTTATACTCATCATTTCAATTTATTTAGCCACCCATGAAAAATGAATGATTCTGGGCAGCTAACAGCATTTAAAAACACCATATAAGCAGATACAAATTATACACATTGAACTGTAAGCTGCCCAGAGTCATTGACTGAGATGGCCATAGAAGTTGAATTAAATAAATAAGTAATCAGCAACTGAAGTAAAAAACCAAAACCATATAATCAATACCACCACATCACAGCCTCTGCAACACATTTGGATGGAATGGGGCAACTCGCTGCAAGTCAACTCACTACAGACAGCTCACTTTGACCAACTTGCCACAGCCAACTTGCCACAGGACAACTCACGGGGGAAAAAATTAACAATTCAATTATTATTTAATTATTTAAAATAAATTTAAAAATATTTTAATTTTTGTCATTCACATTTTGTTCTGTCCTTTTGCATCCATTCTTTAATGATTCTATTTCCACCATTTCTTTGATATTAGTCCTGCAGTGAGTTGTCCATGGCAAGTTGTCCCTGGCGAATTGTCATAGACCCCATCTGGATCTCCAAGATAAGTGACACAACTATGTCTTTATGGTCTTGTTTCAGGCCAGCAAGGAAGAGGCATATCTAATCTCTGGATAAAAGATGCTCCAAAGGGTGAATGCAAGCTTGTGTAGTAGATGTGGGGGAAGATATGTGTGCAGTTATTTGCACACATACACAGAAACTGAAATTATTTTTCTGTGGTTTAAATGTTCTATTATTCTAGTTGAATGTTTTTTTTAATATTAATGGGGCTTTGATCTCTCTCAGAATTCTCCTCAGTAAATCAATTCTCCATGTTTACAAGAATCATCTTCCTCTCTTTGGAATGGGAGCTTATGACATTTCAATCACCAGCAGAAGCAACAAGAATCTTACCTAAACTTTTAAGCTCTGAATGACTATAGTAATGCTCTGTAATGAAAAGAGTAATTCAAGGTGCTTGAACAGATGGCAATCCTTTTATATGCTAATTTGTCTTTCAATTGACTAAACAGTATTGTGTGAGCCTGTTAGAAAGGTACATGTCATATTGCTAATTGGTGGCTTTATTGCTTCATTCAAATGAGGCAATGACCTTTTATTTTATCAGATCCCATTGTGCTGCTCAGAAGAAAGATTCCTCTGAACTAAACATGTATGATGTTAAGCCTTATAGTAGAGGTAACCTCAAGCTATAAATGGGGAATGGATCAAGCAAAATATAATTAAATAAGTTTTTCTACTTACTTTAGAAGGCAATTGCTATTCATTTTATGAATACATCCACACATATTTTATATACTGCATTTCAAGAAATGAAATTTCTTTGGAATTCTGAAAAGTTAAGCGCTATCAAAAGTTAAGCATTATCAACCATATGGCTCTTAGCAAACTATATATACTACTTTGCTCTGATGGGGTTTGACAGGAGAATACCTCAATTGGTTTAGCAGCATACTCTAAAACAAACATTATGCAAATTAATCAAAGAATTAGGTTAAAGAAATAGAAAACTTGCAAGAAGTTACATGGAAGCAGCATTTCAGAATCTCTAATTTGTCAGAATCTGGCATTACTTCACCATCTCATGTTCAAACTTACCTGTGTTTCTAGCTCCTTGCCCAGTACTTTTATCAATGCTTTCCAGTTCAGTCACCCTGTTCTGGAGGGACTCAACGCTACTCTTCATGCTGTCTGCTTCTTCCCAGTTCTGTCGGAAAGGTCGGATCTCTTTGTCTAGTTCTTTCAGCTTCTCAGCTTGACTATCTATTACCCGCTTTAAAAAAATAAATAAATTGCATAAACATAGAACAACTCCAGGAAAATAACATACAGGGAACACTTAACACTGTACAAGAAAGTTACATATAATTATAAAGAATTTCAAATAAACCAAGCATAACTGCCTAGTCATGCTACGGCATAGGTCGGCAACCCGCGGCTCCGGAGCTGCATGCGGCTCTTTAAGCCGTCTCCTGCAGCTCCCGGTCGCCCGGTGTGCGCGCGCACCTCTCCAAACGGGCGGAGGTGCGCGTGCACCACTCCGAATGGGAGGGGGTGCGCGCGCACCACTCCAAAGGTTTGGAGAGCTGAGTGCGCACCTCTCGGAACAGGCAGAGGTGCGCGCGCACCACTCCGAATGGGAGGAGGTGAGCACGCACCACTCCAAAGGTTTGGAGGTGCGCGCGCACCTCTCGGAACGGGCAGCGGCGGTACCCGTTTGGAGACCTGCTGGTGCCAGTTTGGAAAGCTGTTGCGGCCCGTTTACAGAGCTACCGCCTTCAGTAGCTTTGTAAACGGGCCGCGGCAGCTTTCTAAACCGGCACCAGCAGGTCTCCAAACGGGTGTTCGGGCAGAGGTGCGTACGCACCTCTCCAAAGGTTTGGAGAGCTGCGCGCGCACCTCTCGGAACGGGCAGAGGTGGTACCCATTTGGAGACCTGCTGGTGCCGGTTTGGAAAGCTGCCGCGGCCCGTTTACAGAGCTACCGCCTTCAGTAGCTTTGTAAACGGGCCGCGGCAGCTTTCTAAACCGGCACCAGCAGGTCTCCAAACGGGTGTTTGGGCGGAGGTGCGCACGCACCTCTCCAAAGGTTTGGAGAGCTACGCGCGCAGGTCTCCAAATGGGTACCGCCGCTTCCCGTTCCAAGAGGTGTGCGCGCAGCTCTCCAAACCTTTGGAGAAGTGCGCACGCACCTCCGCCCGAACACGCGTTTGGAGACCTGCTGGTGTTCGGGCGGAGGTGCAGTTTGGAGACCTGCTGGTGCCGGTTTAGAAAGCTGCCGCGGCCCGCAGCAGCTTTCTAAACCGGCACCAGCAGGTCTCCAAACAGGTGTTCGGGCGGCAGTTTGGAGGTCCCGGGGGTGGCTCTGGCGGCGCCCGGGCTGAAGGCGGCGCCGCAACCCAGCGCCCGTCACCAGGGAGACCCGTCACCGCTGGTGTGCAGGAGCGTCCACATAAAAAAAGTGGAACCACGCGCATGTATCCACGCAAGCGCATGCGCAAAAACTAAAACATTTTGCGCATGCGCAAAACATTTTGTTCTATGCGCATGCGCGGTTGCACGCATGCGGTTCCCACTTTTTTTAATGTGTGATGGAACCGGTTCCCAGTGCCTCTTTTGCTTTTTCAGGTTGCCGACCCCTGTACTATGGTATTACTCACCCATCTAAAGGTAAAGGCAGGGCTTTTTTGTCACAGAACGCTCAGAACGGAGTTCCGGCACCTTTTCTGGATGGAACCTTGTAGGGTAGGCAAGGCGGGTTGTATGACATGTGTGAGTTCCAGCACCTTTTTCTTTTACAAAAAAGCACTGAGTAAAGGTAAAGGTTCCCCCCCACATGCGTGCTAGTTGTTTCCAACTCTAGGGGCCGGTGCTCATCTCCGTTTCAAAGTCGAAGAGCCAACGCTTGTCTGAGGACGTCTCCGTGGTCATGTGGCCAGCATGACTAGATGCCAAAGGCACACGGAACGCTGTTACCTTCCCACCGTAGTGGTCGCTATTTTTCTACTTGCATTTTTACTTGCTTTCGAACTGCTAGGTTGGCAGAAGCTGGGACAAGTAACAGACGCTCACTCTGTTATGCGGAACTCAGGATTCGACCCGCCAAACGGCCGACCTTCTGATCGACAAGGTCAGCGTCCTAACCCTCTGAGCCACCGTGTCCCTTTACTCACCCATCTAATAAACCTTATTAATGCAAAACAATTAAGTGAAAATAAAATTTAAGGAAACTTACAATCTCTGCAAATCTTTTCAATAAATTTCGAACAAATGAATATTTTTAGCATCCATTTAGATAATAATAATAATAACAATAACAATAACAACAACAACAACAACAATAATAATAATAATAATAATAATAATAATAATAATAATAATAATAATAATAATTTGGAAGGGACCTTGGAGGTCATCTAATCCAACCCCCTGCTCAGGCAGGAAACCCTAAAACATTTCAGACAAATGGCTGTCCAGTCTCTTCTTAAAAACTTCCAGTGTTGGAGCATTCACCACTTCTGGAGTCAGGTTGTTCCACTGGTTAACTGTTCTAACTCTCAGGAAGTTTCTCCTTAGTTCTAGGTTGCTTCTCTCCTTGACTAGTTTCCATCCATTGCTTCTTGTCCTGCTTTCAGGTGCTTTGGAGAATGGCTTGACTCCCTATTCTTTGTGGCAGCCCGTGAGATATTGGAACACTGCTATCATGTCACCCCTCACCCTTCCCTTCATTAAACTACACGTACCCAATTCCAGCAACCGTTCCCTATATATTTTAGCCTCCAGTCCCCCAATCATCTTTGTTGCTCTTCTCTGTACTCTTTCTAGTGTCTCAACATCTTTTTTACATCGTGGTGACCAAAACTGGATGCAGTATTCCAGGTGTGACCTTACCAAGGCATTGTAAAGTGGTATTAGTACTTCATGTGATCTTGATTCTATCGTTGGCTCATATTGAAATGATTGTCCACTAGAACTCCGAGATCCCTCTCACAGTTACTACTATTGAGCAAGGTACCACCTATACTATACAGTTGCAAGAAAAAGTATGTGAACCCTTTGGGATTATGTGGTTTTTTGCATGAATTGGCCATAAAATGCGCTCTAAACGTCATGTAAGTCACAACAATAGAAAAACACAGTCTCCTTAAAATAATACTACACAAACATTAGCTGTTGTCATGTTTTAATTGAAGATAAGATGGAAACATTCACAGTGCAGGATGGAAAAAGTATGTGAACCTTTGGACTTAATAACTGGTTGACTCTCCTTTGGCAGCAATAACCTCAACCAAACGTTTCCTGTAGTTGCAGATCAGACCTGCACAACGATCTGGAGTAATTTTGGACCACTCCTCTGCACAAAACTGTTTCAGTGTAGCAATATTCTTGGGATGTCTGGTGTGAATCGCTCTCTTAAGGTAATGCCACAGCATTTCAATCGGGTTGAGGTCGGGGACTCTGACTGGGCCACTCCAGAACGTGTATTCTGTTCTGTTGAAGCCATTGTTTTGTTGAATTACTTGTATGCTTTGGGTCATTGTCCTGTTGCATCACCCATCCTCTGCGGAGCTCCAGTGGCGGACAGATGGTCGTACGTTTTCCTGCAAAATGTCCTGATAAACTCTGGAATACATTTTCCCATCAATGACAACAATCTGCCCAGGCCCTGAGGCAGCAAAGCAACCCCAAACCATGATGCTCCCTCCGCCATGTTTTACTTTGGGGATGAGGTTTTGATGTTGCTGTGCTGTGCCATTTTTTCTCCACACATAGTGTTGTGTGTTTTTCCCAGACAACTCAATTTTGGTTTCATCTGTCCATAGTATATTTTCCCAGTAATGCTGTGGAACATCCAGGTGCTCTTTTGCAAACTTCAAACATGGACAGATGAAACCAAAATTGAGTTGTCTGGGAAAAACACACAACACTATGTGTGGAGAAAAAATGGCACAGCACAGCAACATCAAAACCTCATCCCCAAAGTAAAACATGGCGGAGGGAGCATCATGGTTTGGGGCTGCTTTGCTGCCTCAGGGCCTGGGCAGATTGTTGTCATTGATGGGAAAATGTATTCCAGAGTTTATCAGGACATTTTGCAGGAAAACGTACGACCATCTGTCCACCACTGGAGCTCCGCAGAGGATGGGTGATGCAACAGGACAATGACCCAAAGCATACAAGTAATTCAACAAAACAATGGCTTCAACAGAACAGAATACACGTTCTGGAGTGGCCCAGTCAGAGTCCTGACCTCAACCCGATTGAAATGCTGTGGCATGACCTTAAGAGAGCGATTCACACCAGACATCCCAAGAATATTGCTACACTGAAACAGTTTTGTGCAGAGGAGTGGTCCAAAATTACTCCAGATCGTTGTGCAGGTCTGATCTGCAACTACAGGAAACGTTTGGTTGAGGTTATTGCTGCCAAAGGAGGGTTAACCAGTTATTAAGTCCAAAGGTTCACATACTTTTTCCATCCTGCACTGTGAATGTTTCCATCTTATCTTCAATTAAAACATGACAACAGCTAATGTTTGTGTAGTATTATTTTAAGCAGACTGTGTTTTTCTATTGTTGTGACTTACATGACGTTTAGAGCGCATTTTATGGCCAATTCATGCAAAAAACCACATAATCCCAAAGGGTTCACATACTTTTTCTTGCAACTGTACCTGTGCATTTGATTTTTCCTGCCTAAATGTAGAATCTTACTTGTTTCACCACTGAATTTCATTTTGTTAGATAGCGCCCAGTGTCCAAGTCTGTCCAGATCCTCCTGTATCTTATGTCTATCTTCTGGAGTATTGGCTATTCCTGCCAGTTTGGTGTTGTCTGCAAATTTGATGAGTTCCCCATCTATCCCCTCATCCAAATCGTTGATGAAGATGTTGAAGAGCACTGGGCCCAGAACAGAGCGCTGGGGCACCCCACTACACACTTCCTTCCATGTAGATGCAGTTCCATTGAGGACCACACGCTGAGTACGGCCAGTCAGCCAGCTACAAATCCATCTGGTGGTGATGCTGTCTAACTCACATTTTTCTATCTTACCATCTACTTTATCAAATCGTTGATGAAGACCTAGAACAGAGCCCTGGGGCACCCCCATTACACACTTCCTTCCACCTACATGCAGTTCCATTGAGGACCACACACTCAGTACAGCTGGTCAGCCTGCTATGAATCCATCTGGTGGTGATTCTGTCTAACCCGCATTTTTCTTTCTTATGAAGTAGAAGGTTGTGATCTACTTTATGAAATGCCTTACTGAGGTCCAAGTAAATTAGATCCACAGCATTCCTCTGATCCACTAATTTTGTCACTTGGTCAAAGAATGCAATAAGATTTGTCTGGCATGATCTGTTTTTGACAAACCCATGTTGGCTTTTAGTGATGACTTTGTTAGCATCAAGGTGTTCGCTGATTTGTTGTTTGATTATCTTTTCCAGAATCTTCCCAGGTATTGAGGTTAGGCTGATAGGTCTGTAGTTTCCAGGATCTATTTTTTCCCTTTTTTGAAGATGGGAACTACATCAGCTCTCTTCCAGTCCTCTGGTAGTTCCCCAGTGCTCCAGGATCTTTGAAAAATATAGTTCAGTGGTTCTGAGATCACGTCTGCCAGTTCCTTGAGAACCTTGGGGTGTAATCCATCTGGTCCTGGTGATTTGAACTCATCTAGGCTGGACAGGTGCTCACTTACCATTTTCTTGCCTATCTTAACTTGCGTTTCTATTCTGTATTTTATGGCACTGTTTTTGGTAAGTTGGACTGTTTTTTCCCTTTGTGTAAAGACAGATGCAAAAAACGAGTTAAATAGTTCTGCTTTCTCCCTGTTGCTTATCACCTTCTTGCCACTTTCCCCCACTAATGGACCAATCATTTCCTTTACTTTTTTCTTGTTTTTTACATGTTGAAAGAAGCTTTTTTGTTACTTTTGACTTTGGTCACAAGCCTTAGTTCGTTTTGAGCCTTAGCTTCCCTCACTTCATCTTTGCAGGCATGGGCTATTTGCTGATATTCTGCGTTAGTTATGTGCCCCTCTTTCCACTTCTTATACTTGTCTTTATCTTTCAATTTATCAGAGAGTTCTTTATGCAGCCATGCTGGTTTCTTTTGAGAGCTATTATTTTTCTTCTTTGATGGTATTGTGCTAGACTGGGCCTTTATTATCTCACTTTTCAAAATTTCCCAAGCTTCTTGAGTTGTTTTCCCCTTTAGCATTCTCATCCATGGAATTCTTCCCAAGGTCTCTCTAAGTTTATTGAAATTAGCTCTTTTAAAGTCCAAGACTCTAGTTTGACTGTGTTCTATTGCTTGTGCTTCCAGAATGTTGAATTCCAATATTGCATGATCACTTCCCCTCAGGGTTCCTGTGGCTTCGACACCTTCTATCATTTCATCTCTGTTAGTGAGAATTAAATCCAATATCCCCTAGTTCCCTTCTCTACTTTTTGGGAGAGAAAGTTGTCTGCTAGGTTTGTCAGGAATCTGTTTGATCTCCCACTTGGTGCAGAGTTTGTCTCCCAGTTGATATCAGGGTAATTAAAGTCCCCCATTACTAATGTGATGTGCTTCCTACATACCTTAGTTAGCTGAATAGCAAAAAGTTCATCTATTTCCTCTGTTTGGTTGGGCGGCCTATTGTATACACCTATGGCAATGTCATTTTTTCCCCTTTTATACTGACCCAAATGCATTCAAGTTTACAGTTTACATCATTCTTGTGCTCTATTTCTGTAGAGATAAAGTTATTTCTTATATAGAGAGCAACTCCACCTCCTCTTTTGTTTGGTCTGTTTCTTTTAAATAATTTAAATCCCTCTAGCTGTGTGTTCCATTTGTGGGTTTCGTCCCACCATGTTTCCGTAATGGCAACAATATCATATCCGCCCTCATTTACCTGAATTTCTAGTTCACCCTGCTTACTGTTCATACTCTGTGCATTGGTGTATAGACATTTGAGTCCTTTATGACTGTCCCTGTGTTTACTTGCTACATAACGCGTGTGGTGCCTGAGTTCCCCTATTTTCTTAGATTGCTGGGGACAGTGATGTTCTCTATCAATTAACCCACTGTCCCCGTTGTTTAGTTTAAATATTCCTCCAGAAAAGCTGTGAATTTATTGCCAAGTAACTCAGTCCCTTTCGTGGATAGATGCAGACCATCTCTTTTGTACATTTTTTCATTGGACCAGCTACAGACATCGTGACTAATATAACCAAAGCCTTCTCCTTTACATCACTCCTTTAGCCAAATATTAAATTCTGCTATACACTGGCCTTTTCCATTTTTCTCCTTATACACTGGTAAAACTTCTGAAAAAGTGAGCCTGCAGCCTATTCTGCTGAGTTCCTGCCCCAAGCTCTGGAAATCATTCTGCACAGAGAGTACATCTTTTGGGACAGATCGTTAGTGCCAAGATGTACAATAGCCTCCACATCACAGTCCTTGCTGGCATTCTTGATTATTTTAGAAATACGCTTCTTGACCCTACTGCCAGTAGCACCTGGAAGACACCTGACCTCTTTCAAAACCTCTGTGTCCTTTCCTAAATTTACATCCCTTATAATTGAATCACCAACCAGAAGGTAGCTTCTCTTTTTGGATGCCTTTCTGTTCTTGGAAGACTGGTGCGTAATACCAGATTCGCACTTCTCCCTGTCGAAAACAAGTTTTTCATCTTGGACCACGATCCCCTGCTTATTTGAGTTATTATCACAGATACCTTTACTTGTCTCCTTAATGTCCCTGTTAAGGTCAGAAAGGGCACTGTATCTGTTGTGCAGGGACACAGCAAAAGCTTTGTGTTTTTGGTTCACAGATCTCACCCTGCCAGATCCCACGGTTCTCTACACTGCCCTTCTCCTGCAGGATCTTTGTGGTAGAGGGAGCTGATAGCACGAAGGCTCAATAGATTAGAAGGGCTGAACTTGACACCTAATTTCTGCCTGAAGAGCACAGATTACAGACCCTAGATAAATAATCTGTCCTTGTAGACTAGTGATTTGTGTACAGATAGGACATTTTTCCAGTTTGAAAAGAGTGCTGTGAAAGACAGCTGCAAAACAAGTGTTGCACTGAACTAAGCCAGAAATGCTGAGATGAAAGGAATCTCAGATGCACGTGCCCTGAATGTACCACCCCTATTTTTGATTTTTAGTTATATGATTCACGTGCCTAATGGCGTGCGGGCCGCTAGTTTGCTCCTCCACCCACCTTCTTCTTAACTCACAGTATTGTAGCTTTTCCCAGCAGCCTCTGGCAGTTTAAAAGCAAAGAGGGTCCAATCAGCAAGGGCATAGTTACTTTGCTCCTGCACCCACCTTCTTCTTAACTCACAGTATTCACTAAGAAAGAAATTTTACTGAAACATTTATATAACACAATACCACTATTACAGTTGCAATGGGGTGGGGGAGAAACGGTATATTGCTATATTCTTTTTGGCCAGGCAAAATCAACAGAGTTGTTAGAAACAGCAAGTTTGTGATTGAGAAAAATCTTGGGTTGGAAAATTTGTTCCCTGTTCCTCTCTGACTGTACCAGTTCCATCACTGCAAAATATAAATGTATCATGCAACCTGAAAGGAGTTCCAATTCCTGATCTTCAGTGGGCCAAGGGACATTAATAGGGCTTTTGCTCTTTAGTTATATACTACTCCATAGCGCTGTACAGCAGTCTCTAAGCAATTTACAGTGTCAGCGTATTGTCTGCAACAATCCAGGTCCTCATTTTACCAACCTTGGAAGGATGGAAAGTTAAGTCAACCTCGAGCCCCCTCAGAATTGAACTCCAGTGTGGGTAGAGTTAGCCTGCAATCACTGCACCACCACAGCTCTATTGTATTTTCTAATACAATACACTGCCCCATATAATTTGAAAAAGCAAAAATTTTAACTGGAAGAAATTGCAATCACGGGATTTGAAATGACAAGTATTACTATTCAAACCCAACTTAGAATATTTGCTCTAACTATAATGTTGTCTACTGAATCTATATTGTTATGGTAGGCAAAAGAAAATTAAGTAATTTCTGAATAATTTTTTATCAGTTGATCATTTTTGTTGCTCTTCTATTTGATTAAGATTTTTAAGCAAACCATTTATTTCATTTACCCATGAGTTGCAAGATAAATTGGCCAGGACAGATAATTTCATCTTGATCTAGAAGGAGAACAAGAGGAAATATTTTGTTTTTTATGTGGCGTCATTATGCCTTATCTGGATGTGCGAGCAAGCGAGCGAGCGAGCATGCGTGTGTGTGTGTGTGTATAAAAGCTTAAATCTCAGGCAGAAACAGTGAAATTTAAGGTTAATGGTATAGACAAAGAAATGTGATTTTCTCAATTTTCCACCCATTATTTCCTTCCATATTTATAACAGTTGAAAATTGAGTGAAATATCACATTTTCTCATATATTTTTTAAAAAGATACAAAATTGCTGAACAAGACTTTATGCTCAACAGATTGCTGAATCACACACCATACCTAAATTGGGCAATTGCATTGCCTTTCAAAAAAACACATTTAAAAAAAGTTGCCTAGAATATATTTTCTTTAACAAAAAGAATCAATTAGTTCTGAATTAATAAAATAGAGAGCGAGCTGTACCTATATTATTTTAACCCACTGGCTTTGGAAAAAGAAAGTCAATAACAATAATAATCAGCCTAACATATATACAGAATAATAATAATAATAATAATAATAATAATAATAATAATAATAATAATAATAATAATAATAATTATTATTATTATTATTATTATTATTTTATTTGTATACCGCCCTTCTCCCGAAGGACTCAGGGCGGTGAACAGGGCAAACATATAAAAGTACAAAGATACAAAAGTTAAAAAAGAATTAAACACAATGCCCAAGCTAAAACAATAAGTAAATATATTTAAAACAACAATAAAATCCCAACCCATCCCCCATCAGGCCAGGCCGGTTTGTTCGAACAAATAAGTCTTCAGATCGCGTCGGAAGGAGCGAAGGTCGGGCGCCATCCGGAGCTCAACCGGCAACCGATTCCATAAATCTGGGGCGCCCACAGAGAAGGACCTCCCCCTGGGGGCCACCAGACGACATTCTCTGACCGGTAGCACCCTGAGGAGGCCCTCTCTGTGGGAACGCACAGGGCGGAGGGAAGTTGATGCCGGCAGCAGGTGATCCCTAAGGTACTCCGGACCCATGCCATGTAGGGCTTTGAAAACCATTACCAGAACCTTGAATCTCACTTGGAAGACAACTGGGAGCCAATGCAGCTCACGGAGCAGAGGTGTAACATGGGAGTATCGGGAGACTCCCAACACAACTCTCGCGGCTGCATTCTGTACCAGTTGGAGCCTCCGAGTGGTCCTCAAGGGCAGCCCCATGTAGAGAGCGTTGCAGTAGTCTAAACGAGAGGTCACGAGCGCATGAGTGACCGTACGCAGGGCATCCCGGTCTAGATAGGGCCGCAACTGGCGCACCAGGCGAACCTGGGCGAAGGCCCCCCCTAGTCACAGTTACTATGTGATCTTCCAAAGTAAGCTGTGAATCTAGGAGGACTCCCAAGTTGCGAGCCCTATCTACGGGGGGTAATAGCTCACCCCCCATAGAAAGAGATGGAATATTCTGAATATCCCGAGATGCCGGTATGTACAGCCACTCAGTCTTGTTGGGGTTGAGTTGTTCCTCCCCATCCAGACCCGAACTGCTTCCAGGCAACGGGACATCACGTCGAGGGCATCACTGGGGTGGTTTGGGGTCGAAATAAAAAGCTGGGTATGGGTACTGATGATACCCAACTCCAAAACCACAAATGATCTCACCCAGCGGTTTCATGTAGATGTTGAACAGGAGAGGCGAGAGGACCGACCCCTGAGGAACTCCACAAGCGAGAGGCCTCGAGGTCGACCTCTGCCCCCCTGCCAACACCGACTGCGAACGTCCCAGGAGATAGAACCACTGAAAAACTGTGCCTCCCACTCCCAATCCCCTGAGACGCCGCAGTAGGATACCATGGTCGATGGTATCGAAAGCCGCTGAGAGGTCTAATAGGACTAGGACAGAGGAATATCCCCTGTCCCGGGCCCTCCAGAGATCATTCACCAGAGCAACCAATGCCGTCTCCGTGCTGTACCCAGGCCTGAAACCCGATTGGTACAGGTCTAGATAATCCGCTTCATCCAGGACCAGAGGGAGCTGATGCGCCACCACACTCTCAACAACCTTCGCAAGAAAGCGAAGGTTGGAGACCGGACGAAAGTTATTTATGTGTGTAATTTACATTGATAAATGAATGCCGCTAGTTGAGGTAGAAAGGTGACTATCAAACACATTTGGATTTACAAATAATGATATATATTTTCACCATAAAAGCTGTACCTGTGTGTATTCATAAAACTTCATAAAGATAACAAGGAACTATCAAAATTCATCTATATTGCACAGCCATGTTTTCTGAACACTTATCTATTCAGAAAAAGCTTATTACTGGGGAAACCTAAGAAAACGGTTTCTGCATTTTTTAAATGGAAAACAAGCCAAAATCTTACCTGCAAGTGATGTATTTTGGTTTCATTACTTCGCAGCATTTCCTTCTGTCTCTCAATTTCTATTTCAAAACTACAAATTTGATTATGTAAAGTTTGTATGCTCTTATTCTTTTCCAAGCTTTCATTCTGGAGCATGGCCACCTGGAAAAAAAAATCTACAATTATTCCTCCAAATGTGGAAAAGCTTCAGCTATCTCTCATGGTCAATGGATTACAAAAGAAGTAAGATGGTGATAATTGTGTCATCCTGCTTTGTCTCTTAAACAAAATAAACCTACTGGGGATTTGTTCTGTGGCCAGGAGTGAAGCTATTATATATGTAGTAATTAAGTGAAACTACAAATGATGAAAGCCAAAATCAGCCTGTAATATTTTTATGAATGAAATCACACAAAGGAAAAATGAAAGAGGGAAAGGCTTTGTTGATATTCCCTGAAAGTAATCAATCCATGCTTTTGTTTCCTTAAAATTCATAGCCAATTTTCTAGACTTTTGAACAGTTTCATAAAAGACTGCTAACTAATACATTTTATTCACAGCGTGTGTCACCCACAAAAACTTGCACATGGTTCATCAGTGTTTTTCCTTCCCCAAAAATATCTTGCACCTGGAATTCAGCCCTCGTCTTGCCAAAAGCACATTCTATATATTTGAAACTGAGAGCAGCTAGAAAAAAAATGTCCATGTAAAACACACCTTATTGCAAACTGCTAAGGATAAACATCTATGATCCACCCAACATGGCACTGACTATCAACAGTAAAAACACACCAAGATAGACAAACATCCATTTTTCTACCATCAGTAATTAAACTGTGTAAGATCAACTAACCCTTTTTTGTTTTAAAAAAAGAGAGGCTGCTCTCCCAACACCTTGCTCTGGAACCCGAACAGTATTTGCAGAATGTTGAACTATAAGAAACACAGAAACACAATGAAGATGTATGCCCAGGCATAGCAAAACTCTAAAAAGTCTATTTAGCTTACTTCCTACAGTTTCAGAGCCAGCCTCAGGCAGATTAGGTAACCTTCCATGGTGGTATCACGCAAGTAACATTCACCATTCCAGAAGTACTATTTTATATTCATATTAAGTTCCCCTGCTAATCTCAGCTCTATGAATAAGTGTTTATCCTAGAATTCTCTCATGGATTAACCCAGTATACCTGTTCATATATTCTTGTTGAAGATGACAAAGCAACAACACAATATCAAAGGCAATAAAATTTGCAAGAGATGAGATGATTCCTGACTATTTTAGAAAGGATGCTTATAAAGATATTCAGATTCTGCATTGGTACTTGTTACATGTAAGATGGTGCTGGAATCTGTAGCCTTTCAGATATTTTTTACTGATTACTGGACTGTATTGCCTTGGGCAGCTAGCCCTTCGAATCTAACAGGTCCCCAAATATGCATACCATAACATAATAATCTGTATTATTTTTCATATTATGTCTATTTATTAAGACAACCCATATAACAGAATGTTTCAAGCTTCTCACATAAAAATTTTCCCCCAAAACTGGTACTTTCCAGATGTTTTGACCAATTCTCATCAAAGACCATGCCACATGCAAATCACTTTGGAGTTGAAATCCAACATAACTAGATCAAAAGAAAGGTATTTTGAAAGAAATATTACATAAAGCTTTATTTAAAGATGAGAATCAGGATCAAATTTCACTTCAGATTATCAATATCAACACTTGAAAGCCAGTCTAATTTTCTTTTAACAAGGCACTAGCATCACACTTCTGAAAAAAAATAAGAATTGAATCTGTAACTTGTTTCTACCCCTAGAAAATGTTTTCCAACAAAAATGGCAAAGCCCACATTTCTGAAGAAACTATTGTTTAATTGCAATTTATATATGTCAAGTCCTAGGGCTGTTCTTTTGAGTCAGATTGAAAGGCAAAAGATGTTTCAGAATATGTATCTTCAACTCCTTAAACTAAGTACATTTTTCTAAGGATTGTGAAGGAACAGCTATGCACTAATGGGAAAAGATAAATCTGCTTTAAGCTACTGCAGATGGGTATGGCAAGGGCATCCTCACAAACTCCAAATCACATGCATGCCCTTTATTTGAGCAGTTGTGTTAGATGTCACTTCTACCTTTGAGCTGCCCTGGACAAAAAACATTCTTTTTATATATAAATTTTTATATATTATATATTTTTATATATTTCCACTAGAACAACAGCTGTACTTTGGTGAGGTAGCTGAGAACTTTGGCTATTTCCAGAAGAATTGTTAATGTTGCATACAGTAAAGATCTCTTATGCCATCACTCCATTTTGTCTTTTTTTCTTGGAACAAAGACAAACCATTTAATCAGAAATAGCACAACAGAAGCACAACTCTAAAAACATAGCATTTCTCTTGTTAGTTGGGGATAGGGATAGCGTAGAAAAGAAAACAATTCCAGTATCTGCAGTGATGCTCATTTCATCTCTCTGAAATGCTTTAAGGCATTGTGAGAACACACTCAAATGTTTCAGACATCTGCATGGGCACTAGTGATTTTGAGAAGTGCGCAAATAAACATTAAATTGATTTAGCTAACATCTTGAATACTTCAATTTAAATAGCAAATACTGACTTCTTCTGTTATTAGGGTGCAAGAAAGCTAGCATCATGACTGGTGGGTTTATTTCACATGTTATATAACATAGGAACACTGATAATGTGTGTGTATGTATATATGGTATGGTATGGTATGGTATGGTATGGTATGGTATGGTATGGTATGGTATGGTATGGTATGGCATGGCATGGCATGGCATGGCATGGCATGGCATAGCATAGCATAGTATAGTATAGTGTATACAGTGTAATGTTAAAAATGTGTATCCCGGAGTGTACTATATTTATTATAATTCTTCTTTGGGGGGAGTAAAGGAGGAAGAACAAGAAGAAAAAGGACTAGAGTGAAACTATTATAGATAAGTTTAAGTATACAATTTCATGATCCATCAAATAGAATAAACCTTAACTTTGCAATAAAATATAGCAGAAATTAATTCTGTGAATAATGCATTATGATTCTATGAGTAATTAAAAAAACCAGAAATTTTCTGGCACAGCCTCTGTTAGAGATTGTTAATCAGTTGTAAATGATAAAAGTCTTCATCTCTATTATTAAAAGTCCCCAACTCCTTTCTTTATGAGATGAACCCAATGGGAAATATTTTATGAGAAGCATCCAGCTAAAAGCACAAAATGAATATGCCATTGATTCATGAAAAAAACTATTTCAATGTTTATTTTTAACTATGAGGCAGTTTAGTTTGGATTTGCTTTTAAAGTCATTTCATTGCCTTTGAAACTAAAGAGTACTTAGATAACCACTCCAAATTCCAGAATTTTACCTGTGCTCCATTAGTAAAATATATTGAATAGGAAAGATAATGTGAGCAGGAGATGTACCTTATTTTCTAGACAATTACTCCACTCTTTCAATAAGTCTACATGCTGCACTGCTGAGGTGGCTTCATGTGCTTTAACTTGCTGGTTTGTTCCCTGTGACAAAGAATATATTTTAGCCAGCTTCATTTCTTAGCAAACCTACACTAAAGTATAGTATTGGCCCATCTACAATTGAACAATATTATATATTAACCCACTGATGCATTTTCAAACATATTACTGGAGACCTATTTACTGGAGTACAGATAAAAACACAGATTCAACTTTGCAATAATTAGTGATGCACCAAAAATTCTTCTTGAAAATTTAAAAACGTAACAACTACATTATCATTATTTCAAATCACATTTCAGAATCTTCATCTAACTGAAGGTTACGTAGTAATTTTTTTAACAGTAAAATGTTCCACAAATGCTACTCTATAGCAAATAATTATCTCAAAAAGTGGCAAAAACCCAGACTTTCTATCGTGTTGCCAATATTTCTTTAAAGAATTATGACCATCCAGTCATTCTCAGTTAAACCATCTCTTCCTTACATTGTTTTACTATGCAAATGTTAAGTTCCCTTATCCTTACAGTAAAACTTCCCTGGGGAAGCATCCTATACTAAAACCAAATAATGGGTGCTGGGCAATCTTCCATCTTTATACATGGTCATATGGAAATGGGTAGGGTTTTACCCTAGTAAAACTGGAGTTATCCACTTAAGATAATTTACAAGAGATTCAGTCAGACAAACAAAAAATGTTTTACAAAGCCACTATTATATGATATGACAGACATCAATGTAAAGGGAGTCTAGACAAATTCATAGTTAATAAAGTCATCAATGACAATTATATACCACCTTCTGTGGAAGAAAAGGAAAATATGATTTTTCCTGAAAAAAATCTAGTTGGTTATGTAGTGATAAGAGGACAAGACTACTGGCTCTGAGACGTTTGTATGATTTTAAAGTTCAGTGGCAACACAGCTGACTTTCACCAATTTCAAAAACTGAAGAATAATCAGTTTTTGAGATTGGTGAAGGTCAGCTGCGCTGCCAGAGATCACCAGCAGATCTGAAACCTATAAGTTTGGAGGGAGGGACACATCTTACAAGAAGGCAGTGACAAATTCTATCACTACTGTTGTTACGAAAACTACATGGATATGTCCATGAAGTCATAAAAAATGTGTTTTAACTCAATTACCTTCTTTCCCTGACAGAATAATAGAAATGACAGGAGATGGACATCATTAACAGTGTGGTTTTAAGGGCAATAGTTGTAGCAGTCATTTTCTTAGTTATATTAAAGTTCCACAGGAACAAACTTGGTAGATTGGATTAAAATTTCTAGGTTACCAAAATGCTTTTATACAGAGACAAGCAGTTTCAGCTGAATAGACTGAAATGAAAACAGTCAGACCCAGTTCAAATACCCCCAGAAATAGTAGCACTGCCTGCTTTAATAAAATAAAATTCCCTACTCTAAAGAATGTTGAGAACACTTTAGTGCTGTTAGACACAATATAGCTCAGCATCTTATATAATTAAATAAGAAATTATAATATACAGTACTTAAGGAAAAGACTGTATTTGCCATCTTTTTCTGTCATACTTTTAGTATACATGTCATTTTGATAAAGAATTATGGTGTAGAATGTTGCAAATGTATCCTTATAAATTTCACTATGTACATTGTGTTCAATATATTCAAACTCTATGCAAACACATATATATTCAAACATACAACATAAAAATAAAGAAGGAACATGAAGCAATGCTAACATGACAGACTATTTCTTCTTAGAGCAATTGTGTTATATGCAAACCACTTAATGTTTTGATTTTATCACTCAGTGCCATTTGGTGTCTAGAGCCTTTTAGAAGAAAATAGTTTATTTCTCTTGTTACTTCTTACTGATCTTATAGCATCGCTACATGGAAATATAGTCCACTTTTAAACAGTGAGAATGATAGCTCTATAAGGAACTTGGATTACACTACCCTTCCTTCCCAAAATATTGAAAAGTGTTAAACTATGGGGGACAAAGGATTTTGTGGATTCAACATTAGATTTTAAAAGTGGCAGTTAATATTCAAATAAATAAAGTTAAACCACAAGTCACACGTCTGCAAGGTAGATTAAAAATAAAAAAAGACATGCAAGGATTTTATTTCAGTGAGCTACTCTTTACCCCATCCTTTTTAATATAACTCTCTTGTTGGAATTTAACACTGATATCAAATCAGTAATTTTATTATAATTCTAGAAAAACATGTACTGCACAAATTTAAAATACATACATAGCATAGCCTTGCTAAAAAAAGAACCCATCTTCTACTATACTAATTTGTTTTTGCCGATTTAATTTTTATTGTCAAAAGTTAGACACAAGTCTGTTCACACTTACAATATTATTACCAGATTTGTACTGGGATAATATATTTAGTTTTCTTGAACACAATCCACTAAACTCTGAATCTATATGGAATACATATCTAAGCGAAATTCACAACAGCGGAAGTTACAGAGGTTTTTAGCCTGTTATGGATCTGATCCCTCTCAAACAGGAAGAATTGAAATGTTTCTTTTCTAAAGAAAAAAAATGTATTGCTGAAACAGCTGAAATAATTACAGTCTGCTTTCTTGAATTAAAAAATGTGTCTTGCATATTCTAAATTTGATATTCAAAACTCTTTAAACCATTTAAATTTCTAAAGTATGAAAAAAGAAAAGAAAAAGGACATTACTGTAAATCCAATATGAAGCTTTTAATCACTCAAGCAACTGGATGCATTCTCTCTTCATGGATAACAAGAGACATCAAGTCCAGTCCAGAGAGTTATTAATAATATTTTCTTATTGCAGACTTTCATCAAGTATATAAATCATTATATACTGACCTGAAAAGTGCAGCCATAACGCTTAAAACTACAGGTACTTGGGGCATTAATACATTCTGACAAATGTGCATTCAACTGTAATAGGAAAAAAATGTGAGTTTTTTGGGGGGATGGAAAATGTATGCATAATAAGATTAAAAATATATAGGGGATGCAATATAAGTTTGCATTGTGGTTGATTTGTTTTAGTTTGTTTTAAAACCATGTGTTCATATTACCTCCAGTTGTACTTGAGAGTATACACATACACATGTAATCACAGGAACATTCCAGTAGAATATACAAATTGACACATTTACAGTGAAACCTAATCAAATAATCATTTCATCTAATTTCAAAAGGATTTCAGTGTGTTTTTATCAAAAAGCCAATTTTTCAAGAGGTACATTAAATAACCTTGTGGGCCAATCATTCCAGATAAAGGTTTCACTGTATATAATGCACATCCTTCCCCATCAGGCCGCCTCCCAAATTTTTAATTCGAAACAATTTTTCATGCAAAATTCCAGTGATAAGAAAATAGAACATTTTGACAGAGACTTTAAACAAATATTGCATGAAACAAACATATACATTTGTAAATTAAAATTTATATTTACTAAAACAGCACATAGAAATAAAAGTTGCTTAAGTAACCACATGTTGTTTCACACTGTTTATATATATATATAAATTATCCTAATAGCTAAGAGCAGTGGAGAATAAAAGTAGATATAAGATAGGAAAAAGTCATATAGTAAAAAAAGGAACGGTCTTTATTATTCCACAAAAAGCTTTTGGATCCTCTAAAGCAGGGGTGCCAAACAGTTACATCATACAGAGGCTGCGCCCACCCCAGCTCTGGCAATGCAAAAAAAGTCATGATATGTTGCGACACATCACGTGACATGGTGAGTTTGACACCCGTGCACTAAAGCATCACTGAATACCGACTACACTGAAATCTTGGCTGCCTCATACAATGTCAGTGATCTCAAACATCCCTTGTTCCTCAACCCTCTGCTTGCATCTAATGGAGATCTGACTCAGGATCATGGAGTCTGTAATATCTCCACAGCTCAGCTTCCTGTTTATGGCATATAATAGATGCACAAGAAAAAACAGTTTTAGATTCACTCTATAGCATCAGAGTAAGAATAACTGCAGGTAACATGGGATATGCTATTTTTGTAAAGATTAAGAATTTTTTTAAGATGCTATAGAAATTGGGGGGGAGGGGGAGAAATCCAAGAAACACAACTTGCTAATTTTTAAATAAAGAAAAACAGCCAATCCATACTTCTTAAGAAGCAATTCTTTAAAATTGAACAATATCATCCTAGAGAAAAATCTAAGTGTAAAGAGAATGGCACAAATTCATTTTCCTGAACAAAAATCTAGGAATTATTTTTCCTTCCAGATCTCACAATTTTGCTTGGTCAATTTCATAGAATGAAAGCCATCTCCACTTTTTATGCAATCATACCCCCTGTACTACTCTTATTTTTTGGCCGGAGTTTTCATATTAGTGGGAGAGTTTCAAAACAGTGGAAAGATTACTATTTTACTGTTGGCAAATCAGGTGACTTAAGCAATAAGTTAGAGCCATATAAATTAGCTATTCTGCTATTTCAGAAAATTCTAGATAAACTTTCTTTATAATTTAAACTCAATAAAGTTCTCCCACAAAAGTATAACCTCAGCTATAATATTGGTTCGTAAGCTTTATTCAACTGTAATGATTTTTCTGAATTTATTAAATAATCTAGACATTACTTGCTCATTACAAAACCTGACCAACCGGTTATAGGGGTTTCCAACCTTGGCTGGCTGAAGAATTTTGGGAGTTGAAGCCCATAAGCCTATTTCTGAAAAAAATCTATTTCCCAGTCAATACTGAAACCACCAAATCTTATTAACTTTAGTGTAAATACTAAGAATTGTTGAATGTTTATTCTATACATAGTTCAAATACATCTTCTGAATAGTTCCCTCCCTGCTTCAAACCTGTTTCCATTGGGTCGGTAGACCTCTAATAAATGTTCTATCAAAAGAAGACATCCATATTAATCTCTGACCAATAAATACCAATAAACCCATCATACCATCATAATTTTTTTCTGATTAGCGTCAATGAATATGATTATAGTTATATACACTGAAGGTGAAGCATCACATTACTTCAATCAGTAATGCAAGACATCACCATTCACTTGAACTGCAAAGAAAAATTGCTTGTCAGGGTATGGAATGCTAAATAATCTACCCAAATTTCTCCTCTAGCACTTTTTTTTAAACCCAGGACAGTTTTGGAGTTCATTTGGAAAAGAAATTTGGGAATAAAATGACTAAAAAGGACTGGAGAAGCATTGCCAAGGAATGATTAATATATCTCCTGCACTGATTTTTGCTCAGACAGACCAAAACAAACAAACAATTTCATTTCAGATAGAATTTTTATCCTGTATGACCGAGTCCTCTTTATTGCAGGATGTAGGTATTTCGGCTAGATATTACATTATATTACATGTATATTACTTTAGCTTCCAGTACAAATAGCTTCTCAAATCAAAGAGACTATTGGAAGAAATAAATACAAATTTGTATGTTACTTTCTTAGAAATATTGTGCCCTCATGATTTATTGATTAATGTAAGTTATAAGGAAAAGATCACAGATTATGAACTGAGTTGCTCATGTCAGCTTAACAATCTAATGGCTCTAAACTTACCAAGCAATTACACAATTCCTAAAATCTTCTATACTACCTATTCATTAGAAAGAACAAACAGGTTTTCTGATACCTGTGATAATTAAGAGTTTTAATGCAGCATATGTTGTGTTTTCCCCAAAATAAGCCCTAGCTTGATTTTTATGTGTGTGCCTAATAAGCCCTAACCCCAAAATAAGCCCCAGTTAAGACCCTGCCCACTCTGTCCCCGTCTGGTTGTACGAGATGGGGCAAGGTGCACATGTAAAAATCAAGCTAGGGCTGGAGTGAGTGAGTGTGTGTGTGTGTGGGGGGGAATCGAGCTGCTCCATGCACCCCGCACCCGCTTACCTCAGGACCACTGCAGCCAGGCCTCCCACACCCCAACACCTGTGGCACTGTTGTTTGCGGCCACTCGTAGCTGGTTGCATGTTGTACCACTGCTTGCAGCAGGCCATGTGATGTATTGTGCTACAAGCGCCAACACCAGCACAATGTGCCACACATTGTCCTGCCATGAGCAGCGGCACTGGCACCAGGGACTAGGTGGCCTCCTGTCGTAAGTGGTGACATCGGTGTGATGCGCCACATGGCCTCCTGCTGCAAGTGGCACCAGCGCAGCCTGCTGCGAGCAACCGCAGAATTCAGGTGGCGGTGCGGCAGGTTTGGGGTGTGGGAGGCCTGTTTGCAGTGTTCCTGAGGTAAGCGGGTAAGACATCCTCCAAAAATAAGACCTAACGCCTCTTTTGGAGGCAAAAAATTATATATTTTTTGGGGAAAAGTTATTTATTTTGGGGAAAACACAGTAATAAGGGAAAATTATTTATTTTGGGGAAAACACAGTAATAAGGGTAAAGGGAAAAACTGCTGCAAGCATTGCAAATTTTTGTTTACTTATTTATTTAAGAAAACAGCAGCATTATATTCTGGGAGTTTAGAAATACCTTTAAAGTTAAAGGTAACAGAAAGACTTTTTCCCTTGTTTTTCAAATGTATTGGAGCTGCTTCTGGCAAATTTCTTACATATTATTTTAACAAAAACATTCTGCAGCAACTAATATAATACAGCATGTTATCTGATTTTATAAACAGCTCTGCAATATGATTTTTTACCTCTTTTCTGAGGAGTGCTGAAACACTGCACTGATGAGGACATGTAACCATAACACAAGGACAGTCTGCATCTTCATGTTTCTAAGAAAACAATAGGAAAAATCATGTCACATACTTATACATTCATAATCACTTATACTGGACAAAAAAATAAAATGGCAAAGAAGTTATTTCTTAAAATAAATAACATGAATATATAACATGTCAATATAATTTATTTTTATGACTGAAATATCTGCCTTTTAGAGATGCACAAAATGTTTCTTCCTCCAACCTCCCATTTCAAGTGTTCCAAGTTTGAACAAAATGTACATTATCTTGAGTTCTATTACCTGGAAGTAAATGTGCACGAATGATCTTATGCTGACATAATTTTTTAATAATGCATTTTGCTTGTTAGTTGTGCAACAAAGGGGGTGTGTGCATACACACACGTGATATATATACATATCACTTTTTAATGTGTATGTGCACATCTATATGTTGTAAACACAACACTTGATTGCAGCACAGTGATGTTAATTTTTTATAGAACAAAAATGAAGCGGATACCCAATAATAATTCATTAAAATAATCTATTCCTAACAACTATCTGACCCAGCCAGGCTTCTCTAGATTTTACAGGGTCTTGGTCACTGCTGTTAATATGCCCATCAATTGCATAATGAAATGAATGCAAAATATTGATCTCTTTATGCTGATGATGGACCTCTGTGAGATTCCTCAACAAACCGAAGATTGAATGAGTCTCTGTGGAGAACCCTAGAAATGATTCGATTGATCCTACAGCAGACAGTTTTAAAACACTGGATCATTTTTTTGCAACTTTGCCATCTTACTTATTTCTGCAGCACTGTGATAAAAAGAAAATAGCAAGGCTATTTTCTATTGCTTCATTCAAAGCTTGAAACATTCCATATTTGGCTCCAAGCTTTTTTCAATAGGATGTAGGCAGCACAGAATGTTTTAAGCAGGGTTTTGTTTCCAAGCTTGAAGTAAAACACAACTAGGCCAATTTTTCATATTTGAGAATTTAAATATAAAATTTAGACTTTTGAAGGCTACAGGCATGTATTTTGTCCCACCAAAACCCCAAAATCTGCAAAGAAATCTCTAAAGAAACATGGTTTTAATACTGCTGCTATGGTAATCAAAGTCACAACTAGCAGATGCAATCAGGTATCAGGTTGATAAAAGTTGCGCTTTCCAACATACAACGTGTTATTCTAAATTAATTTTTAAAAAATCAGTAACCAGTGCCAAAGATACTAGTCTCTTGAAGAGTTATTATTCATTGAATTGAAAATCCTCAATATAACTGTGATTTCTTACTTTGCAGAACATGTAGAAGTTTAGAAATATCTGAATTATCAAAAGCAGAAAAATATAAAAGCTTATTTGTATAACTTTCATTCCATCCCCCAGTCCTGTACAGCTTCCTTCATCCCTCTTCATTCTGAAGCCTTGGAATTTGGTTTCCTCTATTTGTCTGACAACTCTCTCTCACCCGTGTAAAATGATTTGGAAAAAATGGTATAACTTTCTGTTATTTTCCCCAAATATAGCCATTGACCACTTCTTATTAGATCCAACAGAATGAAAGATTTAAGAAATCTGAATTCCAAAATGTTCCAATTGAAGCTCATATTTAATTTAATTTAATTTAATTTATTGAGATTTATATACCGCCCTTCTCCCAAGGGGACTCAGGGCGGTTCACAGGGCATAAATATAAACAACAATACAAACATTAAAAAACAATTAAATCAATGCCCAAGTTAAAACCAATAATAAAACAAGCCTATATAAAAAACCCATGTACCCCCATCAGGCCAGACCCGCTAGTTCAAATAAATGGGTCTTCAACCCGCGACGGAAGGATCGGAGGTCTGATGCCATCCGGAGCTCTACCGGCAGTTGGTTCCATAACGCCGGAGCACCCACAGAGAAGGCCCTCCCCCTGGGGGCCACCAGTCGACATTCCTTGACAGGAGGCACCCTGAGGAGGCCCTCTCTGTGGGCGCGCACAGGGCGGAGGGGAGTCGACGCCGGCAGCAGGTGGTCCTCGAGGTATCGCGGACCCATGCCATGTAGGGACTTAAAGATCATAACCAAAACCTTGAACCTTACCCGGAAGACAACTGGCAACCAATGCAGCTCACGGAGCAAAGGTGTAACATGGGAGTACCGGGAAACTCCCAAGACAACTCTCGCGGCCGCATTCTGTACCAGTTGGAGCCTCCGAGTAGTCTTCAAGGGAAGTCCCATGTAGAGAGCGTTACAGTAGTCTAGGCGAGAGGTCACGAGCGCATGAGTGACCGTACATAAGGCCTCCCGGTCCAGATAGGGTCGCAACTGGCGCACCAGGCAGCATCATTTCTTAGGGCATATGCTTCCCAGTTTATAAACTATTTAGAAGACTTTCAAATTACAGCCTCTGGACCCTCTACTTGGAAAGATTGCCTTCCAAATCATGGTTATCTATTTGAAATAATCACATAAAAATATTCCTCCACTTTTCAATCAAGGCAATAAAAGTGACCTTAAGAGACTTCAGCCTTTTGGACTTTCTCCATTCAATCCCATTTACTAGGCTGCTAATTGTAATGAGTGAGAAACAATGGAGAAAAGGGTGCATTGTTATTATATTAAGCGTGTGCATATGGCACTGAATGAGCTGTCTGTCTTAAAGGCTCCCAGATTCTTCAAAAGACCTTGTTCACCATAGATACTTTCCTGAAAAGTTGTTTTGCTTTCTAAGAAGACATACTTACTTGTATCATAATGATTGGTACTTGGCTTTTACAGTATTTACATGTTGTTTCCCGATAGTTACAGTTTTTTTCTATATGATCTGGTAAATCTTTTCTCAGTATTTTTTCTTTACAATCAGTACGAGGACATGGAAGTTCTTCAAAGAGACAGTCATTTCTTAGATGTGTCTGAAACCAACAAGCACCAGGTCACCAATACGCCAAGGGTAATAGATTTAGTTTATTTATCAATTTAAAGATAATGAATCTTGTTAACTTTATTTAGTGGTCACAAGAAATTCAAAATATTCTTCCCCCTTGTTTTTTCTTTGGCATAAAGTATAAGTTAATATTACATTAACAGCTGAGAAAAAACACAAAAACCTGGTTGCCAATAAAGTTCGAAACATCTGACTTCTTGCAGCAGTAGTGCTAAAACATGATATAGTTAGTCCTTGACTTACAACAGTTCATTTAGTGACCTGTTACAACAGCACTGGGAAAAGCGACTTATGTGTGTTGTTCACGCTTACAACCGTTGCAGCATCCCCAAAGTCATGTGATCAAAATTCAGTCACTTGGCAACTGATTCATATTTATGATAGTTGCAGTGTTCCATGATCATGTGATCATCTTTTGTGACCTTCAGACAAGCAAAGTCAATGGGGAAGCCAGATTCACTTAACAACCATATTACTAACTTAACAACTGCAGTGATTCACTTAAATGTGGCAAGAAAGGTTGTAAAATGAGGAAAAAGTCTCTTTAAAAGTGTCTCACTTAGCAACAGAAATGTTGGGCTCAATTGTGTGGTTGTAAGTTGAGGACTATTGTATTAACTTCAAAACACAAACAGAGGTACCTACCAAAGTTTATTGGGTTGGAGTACTTAAGAATTTAGTATCCAACAATAGTAAATTTCTCTGTGTTTTCATATTTTTAGTTGCCAGTCTATTATTTTTAATATGTGATCATGTAGTTAAATTAGATAACATTTTATAAATACTACCTGCTACTCAAAGTTTCAGTTTTCTTTGGCTTGGTGGATTCAAATAGAGAGGTCAGAATTTGCACATATTTATTAATAAGTCTATTCTATGAATTGTTGTACTATCTGCACACACACACAAAAACCCAACAAAAACTTGTGCATTACATTCATGTACTTCAAAACATACTTTATTTTAAAACACAAATATCTAAATGTTTTTGACTGAGCTTTTGGAACAACATTTGGAGAAATGCAAAATCTGACTCTGTATTTCTCATCTTCATAGTAACCTTCAAGTGCAGATTAAGTACCTTTGTTTAGTTGGAAGCCAATGTGTACCACATGCAGTTGTATATAACAACAACAACAACAATAAAGCTGCTGCAAGAAGACTGCACAGACTGATTACAAGCAGCGGCATGACAAATTAGCAACAATGGTGCATTGGAAGATCTGCAAGAAATATCATTTGCCTGTAAGCAAGAACTGATGGGACCATAAAATAGAGAAAGTCATAGAAAATGACAAAGTTAAACTGCTCTGGGACTTCAGAATTCAAACAGACAAGCACCTGCAATATAATAACCTGGACTTAACAATTGTCAATAAGAAAGACAAAAAACTCTGGATAGTGGACATGGCAGTGCCTGGAGACAGCAGAATAAACGAGAAAGAACTGGAGAAGATAACAAAATACAAAGATCTACTTTGTTCCACCGGTTAATTGTTCTGTCAGGAAGTTTCTTCTTAGTTCTAGGTTGCTTCTCTCCTTGATTAGTTTCCATCCATTGTTTCTTGTCCTGCCTTCAGACACTTTGGAGAATAGCTTGACTCCCTCTTCTTTGTGGCAGCCCCTGAGATAGTGGAACACTGCTATCATGTCCCCCCCTCGTCCTTCTTTTCATCAAACTAGACATACCCAATTCCAGCAACCGTTTCTTATATGTTTTAGCCTCCAGTCCCCTAATCATCTTTGTTGTTCTTCTCTGTACTCTTTCTAGAGTCTCAACATCTTTTTTACATCGTGGTGACCAAAACTGGATGCAGCATTCCAAGTGTGGCCTTACCAAGGCATTGTAAAATGGTATTAACACTTCACGTGATCTTGATTCTATCCCTCTGTTAATGCAGCCTAGCACTTTGTTGGCTTTTTTTGGCATCTGCAGCACACTAGGACTCCAAGATCCCTCTCACAGTTAACTACTATTGAGCAAGGTACCACCTGTACAACATCTGTACATTTAGTTTTTCTTGCCTAAATGTAGAACCTTACTTTTTTCACCATTGAATTTCATTTTGTTAGATAGCACCCAGTGTTCAAGTCTGTCAAGATTCTTCTGTATCTTAAGCCTGTCTTCTGGAGTGTTGGCTATTCCTGCCAGCTTGGTGTCGTCTGCAAATTTGATGAGTTCCCCATCTATCCCCTCATCCAAATCGTTGATGAAGATGTTGAAGAGCACTGGGCCTAGAACAGAGCCCTGGGGCACCCCCATTACACACTTCCTTCCACCTACATGCAGTTCCATTGAGGACCACACACTGAGTACAGCTGGTCAGCCAGCTACAAATCCATCTGGTGTTGATGCTGTCTAACCCACATTGTTCTATCTTATCAAGTAGTAGGTTGTGGTCTACTTTATAAAATGCCTTACTGAAGTCCAAGTAAATTATATCCACAGCATTCCTCTGGTCCACTAATTTTGTCACTTGGTCAAAGAATGCAATAAGATTTGTCTGGCATGATCTGTTTTTGACAACCTCATGTTGGCTTTTAGTAATGACTTTGTTTGCCTCTAGGCGTTTGCTGATTTGTTGTTTGATTATCTTTTCCAGAATTCCAGAATATGAGAAGGCTTTCTCCAGTATTCTTATATGAATAGATATCCTGTACACAGATGATATTTGAGCAACTTTCTGAGGGCTTATCTGAATTGTTTGAATGGTGACTACTCTATTACTGCATGTTTGAATTTACTATAGTTTGGAGCAATAGGCCTGCTATCAGCATTGTTAAAAAAGTAGCATTGGTCCTTAAGAACTATACAAGTCGATCTGCCATTTTGCACAATAAGCCTTTAAAAAGATACTGAACAAATATATCTCCCTAGCTATACTGTATAAAGTTTACAAACCTTGGTCTAGAGCAGACATGTTAAACACAAGGCCCGGGGGCCGGATCCGGCCCACGAAGTGGTTTCATGCGGCCCGCGAAGCCATCCTGGAAACAGTGAGGGAACGGCCCCCACTGCCTTGGCCCTGGCCCAGAGACCCTCCTTCTGCCAGAGACCCTCAGATCTGTCCCACTCCTGCCCAGGCCCCCATAGGCACCCTTGATGTGAACGATGTAGAGCAGGCCACGCCCACCCAGTAGGCCATATGCACTCTAGCCATGCCCACCCAGTAGGCCATGCCCACCCTGGCCATACCCACCCGGCCCCTTGAGGGCAACCGCAATGCTGATGCAGCCCTCAATGAAATTGAGTTTGACACCCCTGGTCTAGAGACTTAGCCTACTTCATACATTACAATTTTGATGTGGGTTTGTTTGTTAAAACAATGTGTAACTTAGGTTCAGTTAACACCACAAATCATATAATCTAGCATTCAGTGATGAAAGGAGAGGAAGAGACAAAAACATATTGGAAGGTTTTCAACTACTTACCAGCAACTGTCCCAAGGTCAGTTGATCTCGACAACCTTTATTTTCATTTCTGCAGAATATCTGAAGGGCTAGAAGCTCCCTCCGACAGCAATTATCTTTAAATATCTAGAATTAACAGACATTTAATAGAGTTTTAATTGCAATAATGATATAAAAGTTTATCATTTTGGCACTAACCAGCTTGATGCAAATAACTACATTCTGATAAATGGCTCAATAAACTTCTCTTAGACAATTAAAATATATAAACGTACATTCACATGAAATCTGGTAAAACTATTTCAGAACTTTTTTTATGAATAAGAAATTTTGACGGCAACTGCTACAAACGGACAATACAAGAACGTCTTCACTTTTCTTTGCACAGTAAGATGTATTCGTGCAAAGTCTGAATTAGTTTGAAAAAAAGATTTGTATAGACTACACTGTACTATAGAGTACACAGTATTTGTCCTGATTTTTTTTTAAATTGGCAGTATCTTAAAGTACAAGAAATTATACATAAGAACAGTTCTTCATTTTATAGTAAAAGGAGGAAGATGGGCAGTTCCTAAATATGGTAAATAAATAAGTTAAATAAAAAATGTTGAGCTATACTAATAATAATAATAATAAAGTTGGAAGGGACCTTGAAGGTCATCTAGTCCAACCCCCTGCTCAGTCAGGAAACCCTATACCATTTCATACAAATGGCTGTCCAGTCTCTTCTTAAAAACTTCCAGTGTTGGAGCATTCATCACTTCTGGAGGCAGGTTGTTCCACTGATTAATTGTTCTAAATTTCTCCTTAGTTCTAAGGTGCTTCTCTCTTTCATTAGTTTCTATCTGTTTTCTTATCCTGCCTTCAGGTGCTTGGAGAATAGCTTGACTCCCTCTTTTATGTGGAAGCCCCTAAGATATGGTAACACTGCTATCATGTCACCCCTTGTCCTTCTCTTCATTAAACTAGACATACCTAACTCCAGCAACTGTTCCTTATATGTTTTAGCCACCAGTTCCCTAAGCATCTCTGTTGCTCTTCTTTGTACTCTTGCTAGAGTCTCAACATCTTTTTTTACATCATGGTGACCAAAATTGGATGCAGTATTCCATGTGTGGCCTTACCAAGGCATTGTAAAGTGGTATTAACACTTCACATGTTCTTGATTCTATCCCTCTATTAATGTAGCCTAGCTCTGTGTTGGCTTTTCTGGCAGCTGCAGCACAATTTTTGAACCAGTCCAAAAAGTGAGGAAATGAACAAACACCCCATTTTTGCCATAGAAAACTGCAATTACATTTTTTCACATTACATTTAACATTTATTGGTACAGATTGGTCTTTAAACAAAAAAAATGCAATCCAAGGAAATCTTTAGTAACCATTAGGGCTATCTGTGTACTTCCAACTTTCATTAATACCAAATATAGTAGAGAACCATAATTCAATAGAAATTTGAAATATCACCTATTCTCTCCTACCTGCTTGTTGTGTGACAAAAGTAACAGATCCTTCAACTCTAGGATTAACTGCTAGACCATAACACTATTTATATAGCTATAGATTGATTTTGAATGGTTCCAACAGTTCTCTTGGTTCACAGCTGCAAAGTATACAGCTGAGGAAAATTATATTTCCCAGGACTGTCTACTCTCAACTGATTAGAACACATATGGACACAAAACCTATAAGGTGAGTTTAAACTATACAAAAGCAGACTGTATGTCAATGCTTACTGTTTTTAAATTAGATTCTATGAGGCAATAAAACATCTATAAAGAGTAATAAAGATCTGTCACAAATGACTAAGGAGCAGAGAAATGAGTCAGATAACAAGACTTTGCACTAAACTAAAGGTCCCCAACCCCCAGTCCGTGGACTAGTAGTGGGCCGCTGCATGCCAGCAACCGGTCCACACAAACAAGCTCCATCTGTGGAATGCAGGCAGCACACAAAACCATGCACTTTCTGGTCTGTGGAAAAGCCTTTCTCCACGGAACCGGTCCCTGGTGCCCAAAAGGTTGGGGACCTCTGCACTAAACAATTTTCTACATGATGAATGCTACACAACCAGCTCAATTTGAGGTCCAGATAAAAAAGTATATAAAGGAAGAGATCAAGCAGGTAAAATCAGAATTAATATCATAGAAGAGCAGTTCAGGCAGTGAAGTAGTATCTAATTTCTAAAGCACCCAAATATTTTGTTATACAGTAGTAGAACATTAACATTTGGACTTGGTTTTTCAGCAAAAAACATGGGTTAAATGATATTTACTTTCAGTTGCCAGAATTTGATTTTAACTTTTCTTTAAAATGAAAAAGAGCACACTTTCTAGCAGTGCAAAATGTCATCTCTACTCAGTGGACCCTCCAATCACCTTCTGAATATCATCTGGAGGATATTACAGGAAATGTATAATACTTTTGAGTTTGTCAATGAGTTTTCTGATAGTATTTGTATGGCCAATATTGCAAAGAGCAAACTGAACTATAGCCGCCCCAATCCATTATCCTCCAAATGTGGTACGTGTGCAACTGCCAGGATTCCCAAGACTGCAGTTTCTTCGGGCTATATATGCAGTACAACTAAAGGAACCAAACTGGGCAAGGATAATGGACTTTATATGCTTCCACATTTTAAGTTCTTCAATATTTTCCCATTCATGTGTGCATGCCATGTATATTACCATAATGCAAAGCAGCTTCCTTATGGAAGAGCAGGCAAACATATATCTATTTCTGGTGGCCCTAGTGTTAAATTTTTTTTTCCCCTTCTGTCTCTGGGGATTCAACATTTATCTTTGGCTACCTGCATGTGCGTGTATATATGAACTTCTCTTCATGGACATTGTCAGAGAAAATGTTTGTATTTGCAGATGTAGACAATTGTGCACCAATGTTATAAAAGACCTCAAAAAAGGAACTTATGATTGGATTTGAAGTTCCAACTTCTGCCCCCCCAATCATGTGACTGCATTTTTGGAACCCAGCAACCAGCCAGCATTTATGGCCATTTGCAGCATTTCATGGTCACATGACCATGAATTACTAAGTTTTTCTTCCTGGAAACCAGCATTTACTTTGACTTTCTGGGGAAAAAATGCCTCATAGTGAACAATGCCCACCACAGAAAAGGTTGTAAAACTGGGTGCGGTTATAAGGAGACCCACTTTATGTCCATTACAACTTAACAACCAAAATTGCAGACTCAATTATGATCAAGACTACCTGTATTTGTTCAAAAAGAAGTCTATAGTTCACCTTGTTATTATTCATTTGTGTAAATCATTGTAAAAATAAAATGGCACGTGCTATTTCCAGCCCACTGAATGAGTGAAACTTTAGGAAAAGCCATAGGGGGAAAAACCAAAAGAATTCAACAAGATCTCTTCATTCAAAAACTGTATTAATAAAAATTCTATAGTACGAAATGCAGAGATTCATTTATATAGCACAAAACCTTTTCTAATTTGAGCTATACAGTTAAATGGATTTTCAAAGTATAACCAAAGCAAAATATTGTTATGCTAGTAATGGTAACAGCAACAACGCAAAATTGCAAGATTATGGGGGGAAATTATACCTTATCCTTCACTATTGTATCTTGACATGCTGTACATTTTGGACTTGTGGAACTAGAAGAGAAAAAAAACCTTGATTTTAGATTATAAATTGTTTGTAGAGATATAATTGCCGATAGAGAGGAAGACAAATCAGAATATGGAAGTAAGAAATTATGTAGAGATGAGTGCATTAATATTAACAAAATCAGGTGTGTACGTTGACAGAGAGACCAAGGAAAGAGACACAGAACAAAGACAGACTAGACTGGAGCCATATTACTGTTAATGTAGATTTTGATTTATGCAATTCAGGATAATTTTTTATAAACACAACTGCTTCATTGTTCTAGGGTGCCTACACATAAATCACAGGTTTTCTTTGTGACCCTTATGGGAGCCCCTAGGCTTAGGTATACCTTTCTTGGCATCTGCCAGGGTACCTGTTCCACCAATTTTCTACATTTTTTGTTTAGAAGTAAATAAATAGGAAGCAAAACATCAATCTCAAATACAATCTGCAGCAATATCTTTGGGTCCCAGAGAGGTCTATTTTATTCTTGGAAAATAAAAATGTAGTGTTTTAGCTGAAGTATGCCATTGGTCTGAAAAGAAAGAGAATTAAGCTGAGGTGGTAGTTATCAATAGAAGAGATTAGAAGAAGTGATAAGAAAACAACTTCACTAGTTTGCCTTCTGTTACATAAGATTTTTTTATGATTGTCATGACCATTTTTTAACAGAACCCCTGAAATCCACTCAAAATTCCAAATCTGCCCAACAGCTGAAAGGGATGAGAGACCCTGACTTGATCTTACGCTACAAATGGTTTGGAAAAAATATAACATTTCATACTTATTAGACAGTGCATTCACAAGTTCAAGGCCAAATTCTTTCATAGTGTGTGGAACAACCAAGGTTTTGCTGTGGCATTTGTTTAAAATAGAGCAATAATTGTTACAATACTATACTGAATTGTTTGTCCAGCATTTGAATGCCAGCTACCATCATTACAGTTCTTGACCATTTTAATCAAATTGAAACCTTATATTTTAAAAGTAACAGTTCTGCACTGGCTGTAATTTTTTTCTGTATTGTTTGTTCCTCTGGTACAAATACAATGCTACAAACTACATTCTGCAGCAGACTAAATAGCAGAAAGGTGTCATCATTTTCTAGTCCGTGCTGAATCTACTCAAGTGGAATGTCTGTTCTCTTCAACTGCTCTGTCGTAGAGATTACTAAGCAGTAGTCATCACTGAAAAATCATTGGTAGTTCTTGTATTTATATCCTCAAATGACCCGAAGAAGTACTAAAGCTTCACAGCTCCATTACTGAATGCCAATATATAAACCAGAAACCGGGGGGGGGGGGGGGGGGAAACTACGCACAATTCTGAAAATCATCATTATGACACATCTTTCATTTATTTTAATAGTTGTAAAAAGGAAAAAAAAATACAATCATTGAAAATATTTTTAAAAGCCACTATATGTAAACCAACAATGCAGGGGAATGCTAAGTACTAAAATGCCATAAACCCTTTTGTTCTTTATATATTTAAATTTACTTTTATTTATTATTTCCTGACAGAAAATATTTTGGTAATATACCAATGCTAAACATTTTATATCAGAAAATGATCAGATAGAAAGTTGTAATACACAATCACTTTTATCAGGAAAAGTCGGTAAGATGCATTTCTGATACCTGCATATTAAGGATGTATCAAGGAGGATCTAAAGGTATCTAAAAACCTGCAATGAACCTAACAGCAGCAGTTTGTAATTAGAAACTTTGTTGTTGTTGTTGTTAGTTGCGAAGTCGTGTCCGACCCATCGCGACCCTATGGACAATGTTCCTCCAGGCCTTCCTGTCCTCTACCATCTTCTGGAGTCCATCTAGGCTCACGCCTACTGCTTCAGTGACTCCATCCAGCCACCTCATTCTCTGTCGTCCCCTTCTTCTATTGCCCTCAATCTTTCCCAGCATTAGGCTCTTCTCCAGTGAGTCCTTCCTCCTCATTAGGTGGCCAAAGTATTTGAGTTTTAGCTTCAGGATCTGGCCTTCTAAAGAGCAGTCAGGGTTGATCTCCTCAATTAGAAACTACCTAGAACAATAATTCAACTAGAGCCACTATAAAATCTTCGTTTTGTTCTACACATCTGTAAAAATCACACTGCTATTTTCTGTTCGTTCAACAATTATGAACATTTCAATTTTGTGGCCTCACTACATAATTTCAAATTCCTATAAATTTTGTATCAGCCATCACCATCACACACATGCAATTTAAAATTAAATTATTTCTTAGATACTTCATCACTATCTTATTTGGGGGGGGGAAGAGCTCAAATGCTCTTTTGCAGATACAAATAATCAGAGCAATGATTTATATTTAATATCACATATGCTTTCTAAGGCTCTCTGGAAGCAACTGAAATTAGAAAAGTTTTGAAGTGTAGCATAACATTAGAGCAATATTTCTCATCCTTGGCAATGTAAGATGTATGGACGTTTACTTCCAGAATTCCCCAGGTAGTTATGGGAAATCTGAGAATTAAATCCACACATCTTAGTTGCCAAGATGGAGAATCTTTGCATTGGGGTAATCTCATCTTTTTCTGGATTAAAAAATGGTGTACTTATTTATATTTAATTTTTATAAGTAGTGGATTTCTTAATACAAACCTAACCTATGTTTATTCTGAATTGTGTCTCAGTCTTTCAGCAAGTACCTAATGAGTACAGTATTGTTATTTAATGTGTCAATTGCAAGTAAACAGCAAAGAAAGAATTGAGATACAGGTTTAAAATCCTAAATTTCATTTTTTTTAGTCTAGTTCATATATATATATATATATGAAGAATGACTAACCTCAACAGAGAACTCATGCAGGTCTCACAATAGCGATGTCCACATTCTGTCTGTCTTGGATTACACAAGATGAGATGACATTTTTCACATTTGTATTTGTCTTCGACTGCATTCACAAATTTTTCCTTGTAACCACCTTGTTCTGGTACATAAATGGATGGGATAGGGTGGCGATCAGGATTTGACTTCTGCTGTATTGTTTCCACTAAGACTGGAAGATCTGCTTTCTTGCTTGCATCCATGTTGGAATTAATAAACACTATAAAGAAAACATACGTATGCTCAATAATTAAACATATTAAGAATAAAATAAAGCATAATCTTTTATTTATACAATTCATATGAAAATGAATGCACAGGTCACACTTGCATTTGCTTGAAATCATACTACTCCCTCCTGTGGGCCAATCCATGGATAAGGCTTAATCCTCAATGATTCCTCATCAAGTAACCATCTACCACCTCAAACTTAAAATTTTTCAATTGAATTCATTCATACCAATCTGTTGAAATAGAATTTCTAGTAGACATAGTGAATACCAATATTTTTTTCAGCTTGTTCATCCTTACAGCTCCTAAGTATTAGCATCATTAATAGTCACAGGGAGGAGCACTGCTCTCACTAATCTTGCATATTGCACTGAGAATAAAACAATGAAGTTAAGGAACTGGAACATTTTAGCTCTCAGTGGACTATGGCAGAAACCTGTGACCTGGTTACCTCTTGTTTATATTTGTGCAAAACCTTAAATCCTTTCTGTCCTATTTCTGTCCTATTTCTGCACTTTACCTGTTTGGTTCAGACAGACGAATGACTCAGTGAGGTTTAACAGCAAAAGGTTTATTCAATACACATATGTCAACTGACAACTGTCAAATAACTCTGGCTTTTATACTCGAGCTGTTTAAACTGTATCCAATCACAAGCCCGGGTTTTCCTGCCTTTACAACATTAACCAATAATTGCACCAGAATCTCCCGCTTCAAAGGAACCTTCTTTGCAACAAGCTACTGACATATTTGCAACAAAGCTACTGACATAACACCCCTTCCCCTCCAGTTGATGTTATTTGTTGACGTAATCTCTCAAGTATTTGGGTGGCCTATGGACCCTAGATGGGTATCTATTGGTTTGGTTACTTAAGTCATTGTTAACTGACTGTCTGATTGGCTGGCTTATATTTATGGGTCTGGAATTTTGAATTACAGGCTCTGAAGATTCCCTACTAACAGATTGTGATTGCAGTTGTGTTTGTTGTTGTTGCTCAGGTACTGCTGGCCTGTTCATAGGGGACAGCTCCCAGTCAATTTGACAATGTTGTGTGTTAGCAGTAGTCACACTGGTTTGAATTTCCGCTTCACCGCTAACTGGCAAGTTGTTTTGATTAAGCCAAGATGCAGTATCACCCCCGTGTACGTTTTGACCCCCATCGACTGGCATACTTCCGGCAACTCTCTTCCTTAATTGATCAATATGTCTTTTACTTATTCTATTCCCTTCCCCCTCAATGGTGTAAGACAACGGCCCCATTATGTCAGTGACTACCCCAGGAACCCATTTGTCCCCCTGTCCATAGTTTCTGGCCCAGACTAATTCTCCAATTTTGAAGGACCTGTTTGGGATGTCAGGTTCAGCACTTGAGGGTAGTTTGTCAGGATGTAACCTGTCCAGTTTGGTGGTTAGCCGTTTGCCCCACCTCATTTCCGCAGGGCTTTTCCCGGTAGCCGTGCAAGGGGTTGTGTGTTGGGTCAGCAAAAAGTCTGCAAGTCTTTGGTGCCAGTCGCCACGGATGATTCGCTTCAAGGCGTCTTTGGTGGTTCTAACGTTGCGTTCAGCCAAGCCATTGGTGGACGGGTGGAAGGGTGCTGATGTTGCATGTCTAATCGAGTTGGCCCTGAGGAAATCCTGAAATTCAACAGAGGTGAATTGGGGCCCATTATCCGATACAATCACATCAGGTAACCCGTGAGTGGCAAAGAGGCCCCTTAGAACCTGTATTGTTCTACTAGATGTCATTGAATTAACAGGCACTACCTCCAGCCACCGAGAGAAGCTGTCCACCACAACTAGGAAGGTTAAGCCTTGAAATGGCCCTGCAAAATCAATGTGAATCCTAGACCAAGGATTCCTGGCCAATTCCCACTTATGTGTGTGTGTGTGTGGCAGCTCTGGTCTAGATCGCTGACACAAATAACATCCTGAGACGCATTCTTCAATATCTTTATCAAGCCCTGGCCACCACAAATGACTTCTAGCTAATGCCTTCATTCGCACAATTCCAGGGTGACCCTCATGTAATTCCGTTAAAACTGTAGTTCTGTGAAGTTCAGGAATAACAACACGGTTGCCCCACAATATACATCCCAAATGGGATGATAGTTCATTCTTCCTCCTAAAATATGGGATGTACTTGGCATCAGGGTTAGTACTAGGCCAACCACCAAGAACCCAGGTCATAATCCTTTTGAGAATATGGTCTTTTTTAGTAGCCTCAGCTATTTCTTTAGCAGTTAAGGGGCATTCAGGAATTTCCTGTAATGACATAATTTGTCCTACTGGGGCAGGGTCCTCCTCTGTGTTGGTTAAAGGCAGTCTACTAAGGGCATCTGCATGGCCCATTTCCTTACCAGGTCTATGTTGCAGTGAGAATGAATATGCTGAGAGGAAAATTGACCACCTCAGCATTCTGGGAGACATTATTTGGGGTGTCTGTTTATCAGTGGTAAACAGTCCCAATAATGGTTTGTGATCAGTGAGTATGGTAAAGTTCCTACCATAAAGGTAATCATGGAACTTTTTTACTCCTGCCACGATTGCTAATGCTTCTCTATCAATCTGTGCATAATTCCGTTCAGCTTTGGTAAGCGTCCTGGAATAGTATGCAATTGGCTTTTGAATGCCCTGACTATCCATGTGACTAATAACGGCCCCCACACCATAAGGTGAAGCATCACAAGCTAAATAAATTGGTTTATTCTCAATAAAATGAGTAACTGTGGATTGGCTTGAAAGAATATCTTTTAATGTTTGAAAACTGACTATGTTTATCTTGCCACTGCCATGGGGTTTTTCTATCTAATAGTCTATGTAGTGGTTCCGCGATGGCAGCTTTATGTGGCAAGAATGTATGATAAAAATTGACTAATCCTAAAAAGGCTTGTAATTCCGCCTTGTTTTTTGGTTCTGGTGCCAATTTGATTGCCTTAATTTTATCAGGTGTAGGGTGAATTCCATTTTTATCTATCCTAAATCCTAAAAATTCTGTGGATTTAACTCCAATACAGCACTTTTCCTTTTTTAATTTAAGTCCAGCCCCCCTAAATCTTCCCAGTACCTGTTCCAGACGCTCAGCTAATATTTCTTCATTTCTTCCAGCTATTAGAACATCATCAAAGTAAGGGCATACACCAGGTATGCCCTTTAAGGTCCTCTCCATCACCTCCTGGAAGATACCTGGAGCTGCTGCAATACCAAATTGCAGTCTGTGGACTCGGAACGCCCCCTTGTGGGTAACAATAGTTTGAGCTTCAGCAGCCTCCCTGGAAACAGTAAGTTGCAAATACGCCTGCGCCAAGTCTAACTTGGCAAATATGGCGCCGTCCTGTATCGTGGCGAGGACCTGCTTCACCGTCGGGACCGGGTAAGCATGCTTTTTCATTCCTAGGTTCAGGGTGGCTTTGTAATCAGCGCAGATCCTCACATCCCCATTAGGTTTAAGGGGTGTGACGATCGGCGTCTCCCACAAACCACCCTCGACCGGTTCTAGAACGCCTTGGCCTACAAGCTTATCGAGCTTGGCCTCGATTTTTTGCTTAAGGGCGAAAGGCACCCGTCGGGCCTTAAGCCTGATGGGTTTAACCGATGGGTCTAAATTAAAATTAATTGGGGGTCCTTTATATTTACCCAAAGACCCATCAAATACGTCTGCGAATTCATCGCAGACAGATTTGAGGGTCTTATTATTAATAACGGTGTTTATTCCCCCGACCCAAATTCCCAGGGCAGGAAACCAGTTAAGGCCTATTAAACTAGTTCTATGGCCTTCTGTAACTATTAAGTCTAGTATTCCATTAAACCCCTTATATTTAACTCTAAGGGTAACTTTTCCCTTAATTTTTATTGGGTTTTTTTGGAAATCTGCCAATTGAATTTTGGTTGAACTAAGTGGAATTTTGCGACCACTTTTAAGTTCAATCTTTTTAAGGGTCTCACTTGAAATTATGGACACTGAGGCCCCAGAATCAATTTCCATTTTGCAAGGAATTCCTTGCAACTGGACTACGATTTTTAATTTTGATCCCAAAATGTGATTTATTTTTCTCTTCCCTATGTGATTAACTCGCGCCACCTCGTCGCGGTTGGGGTATTGTGCCCAAGGTCTAGGGGTCTCCTTGCCACTATAGTGAGGGGTTACCTTACCTTCGGGCCAAACGTCGATTTCATGTAGACGATTGTCGCGTGCACGACCTCTGCAAATGGCTTGAATGTGGCCGGTCTTTCCGCACAATCTGCATCTGGCAGAGCGGAATCTGCATGTTGCTCGGGCATGATTTCCCCCGCAGCTTCCACGTCGGTTGTCGCTGTCGCGCTGTCTAGCTGGAACTTCTCTCGGTTGTCGTTGTGGTGTTGTTGGTTGTCGTTGTGGTGTTGTTGTTTGGAATCGGTGACTCGGTTCTGGTCCTTCACTGCGGAATGGTTTTGCCGCCATTTTTCCAAACCGCCTGGTGACTTCGGCTATGTCGGCTTCCCATTGTGGGTCCACCTCCCCGCAGTCCACAGGGCTTTCTTGGTTTATTTCGGCAGAAGCAGCCATGCTATTGCGGGGGGGGGGGTCGCGATACCCAGTGGATTCATAAGTCAAAAGTTCATCAAGGACTTCTTGCAAGTCGCCGGTGGGCTTAGCGATAATTCTATTTTGTAACTGCTCGTCGCGTAACCCGAGCACCACTCTGTCCCGGATTCTTATTTCTAAGTTATCATATTTACAACGTACCGCTGCTTCTCTGACTGCCGCAACGAATTTTGTTATTGACTCGCCCGGCCTCTGATTTCGTTTTTCAAAGATGCGCCGCCAAAAGAGTTCTGATCTTCTTGGTGTAAAATGTACCTTTAATTTGGCCAGCAAGTCGGCGTACGAAACGCTTGATACTGGCAATGGTTGACAAAGTCCCACGGCAACCCGGTACACAGGTGTGCCACAGATAGTCAGTAAGGCAGCCGCCTTTTTCCGGTCGTCGGTTATGCCGTTCACTAGCAAAAATCCTTCGACCTGTCCCACATATTCTTCCCAGTCCTCTGGGAAGTTTGGATCGAATTCTTTTAAAGAACCAATTTGCGCCATTCGGAGGTTTGAGGATTCCGCCGTGGCCGCTTGCGGTTGACTGTGAATTTTTAAATTTGCCGCTTTACGCGCAGCTGCTTGTCGCCGATCCTTCACTAGTCCGCCGTCTATCCCACCTTCGTCGCCAGTTGTTTGGTTCAGACAGACGAATGACTCAGTGAGGTTTAACAGCAAAAGGTTTATTCAATACACATATGTCAACTGACAACTTTCAAATAACTCTGGCTTTTATACTCGAGCTGTTTAAACTGTATCCAATCACAAGCCCGGGTTTTCCCGCCTTTACAACATTAACCAATAATTGCACCAGAATCTCCCGCTTCAAAGGAACCTTCTTTGCAACAAGCTACTGACATATTTGCAACAAAGCTACTGACATAACATTACCAATTCAAAAGTGCAATTCAAGGTGCTGGTAATAACCTTTAAAGCCCTACATGGCTTAGGCCCGGGGTACTTGCGAGATCACCTGCTGCCATTGTCAACCTCCCATCACCCGGTTCGCTCCCACAGAGTCGGCCTCCTCAGGATTCCGTCGGCCAGGCAATGCCGACTGGCGACCCCCAGGGGGAGAGCCTTCTCTGTGGGTGCGCCGACCCTCTGGAATGAGTTGCTCTGGAGCTGCAGATGGCCCCTGACCTTCGGTTCTTCCGCCGTGACCTGAAGATGTGGTTGTTCCAACAAGCAGGCCTGGACTGACTACGATTTTTTATTGGGTTAAATTGTTTTGTAATTTTGCATTTATTGTTTAATTCTCTTTTAAATTTTTTACTCTATGTTTTTTAATTTTTATTGTTGTGAGCTGCCCTGAGTCCTCAGGGAGAAGGGCGGCATATAAATTTAATAAAACTAAAACTAAACTAACTAAAATACCTTAGTCTTGGATCAAGACTAGCCAGTTCCTCAAAGGCAACGTAGTGATATTGTCTTATAACTGACAGCTAAAGAGTATATATTACATCTGCTGCCATCTCATCCTTCTCAACAGCATTAGCTGTCCCTCTGTTTCCAGTCAGGTAAACTTTCCCAACTGTACTTTAAATCACATTTCAGGGTAAGAGGATAGACACAACAAATATATCCCTTATATCAGTGGTGTTAAACTGCTGGCCTGTGGGCCGGATGTGTCATCGGGAAACCACGACCACCCCATTGTCGGCAATGGTGAAAAAGCTCCGATATGTTGCACAACATGTCTGCCTTATATCCTTATGAGTTCAAGTTTCTTGATTTTTATTGTCTTTCTTGAAATTCACACAAATTATTCCTGCCACTAAGCTTAGAACGATTCATCTACTCTTATTTTTTAACTAATTCCAACATTTTGAATAACGTTGCAATGCCAATATGCACATATTCCACAAAATCAGAGTTTACATCAGTGGTATTTAATCTTTCCAGCAAAATTCTGTCACCTTAGTAAAAGCAAAAGGGGAAACTAATGCACCCTCAGCTTTCTCTAAGACATGTCACATGTCTTATTTTGTACTACAAGCACAAGTACATTCAAAACAATGTTTGCTATATCAAATACTGTATGTACACAATAGATCTCAGTTCTGTAAAACCAGCTGTAATGATGCTTTCTGTTAAATCTTGGAAAATCTATGGCCTACATTTTCCAGTCTTGTATGGCTTCTTTCAATTGTTTTATGCTCTGGCTGGTATCAGCTTTGATGCCATCTAGCCATCGTGTTTTATGGCAGCTTCTTTCTTTTATCACTGACCATTCTGAGCATAACTGCCTTTTCCAGTAAATTAATTACACATCATGGGAAAAATAAGTAAGATAGAATTTTGTGATTTTGCCTTCCAGTGAATGTCTGATTTTATACACTCCTGTACTTGCTTGTCTCCTTTCTGTGCAAGGAATATACAGGACCTTCTCCAACATCATAGCCTAACTGAGTCAAATTCCTCCTATTAGGCTTTGCTCCAACTTTCACAACCATAATTAGTTATGGAGCATACAATAGTGCATATTAATCTGCATTTATTTGCCAGCCTGATGTCCTTGATTTTCCATACTCGATTTATACTCATCAATGTTGGGTGACACAGTGTGATTGTATACTTTATTTCTGGACTACATTCCCTACTTCAATCAATTTGTGATCCTAGGAAAGTGAATTCTTGCATACATTCAATTTATTCACTGCCAATTGTTATTTAGACATTTCTAGTTTTTATAGTGGTCATGAGTTTTGCCCTTTTTATGTTCAGGAAGAGGCCAAATGTCTAACTTCTTCTTTGATCTTTTTGATTAGATATTACAGGCCTTCTTTGGTTTCTGAGAAGAGTTTGTCTTTAGCATATTAAAGATTGTTGGATGTTCCTTCTTCCAATCTTTACTCTGATTTTTAATTCTTCAAGTTCCAGTGTTATCATGATCACTTTGGCATACAAGTTGAATGAAAAAGGTGAAAAAAATGCAACCTTGCAGCACTCCTTTCTCTTTTTTGAATCAGTCAGTGTGTCCATATTACATTCACAGACACTTCCTGATTTGTGTTCAGGAAGTGCACAAATGTGTTATAACAACTGCACCAACTTGATCAGATATGTTGGCACCCTAGGTCTTCTAGAGCTCTCCACAGCTTGTCACGATCAATACAATCTAAGGCTTTCTTGTAGTCAGTAAATAGATGTAGATGTTCTTTTGATATTCTTCAGATTTTTCCATGCTCCAGCATAGATTTGCAATATGGATAGTGAAACTAGCTTGAACTTCAGGTAAGACCCTTTTGATGATCAGATACTGTATAGCGCCAGATATTGTTGTATGATCTTAAGGAGAATCTGGCTAGAGTATCAGATAAGGACAACTGTGTGCTAATTAGATAATCCTTAAAGTCACTGTTTTTTGGCAATGGACGAAGACTGATTGTTTCCAATCCTGTGGCCATGTGTTCTTTTCCCAAATTTTCTGGCACAAAGCTATGGTGGATATGGATGGTGCAGGCCTCAGCAATTCTGAAGGGATGGTTGGACCTTTTTGTTTAGCAACTGGATCATTGCCCACATGACATTTTCCTAAAGGATGGCTGGTCCTATTTCTGTATCCCTTTCTTCATCATCCTTGGGAGGATGGGTCTCTTTGTTGCAGGCATAAAGTTCTTCTGTATATTTTCACCATCTGTTCTTGACACCTTATGTTCAGGAAGAGGTTTTGTTTTTGAAGATGTTTTTATAAGTATCAAATGGTGTACCATTTACTAAAGCCAGGTGTGCAATGGCACAATTTCATATTCTAACAAAGTATTCAAAATTTATATGTATTTAAAATGAACTAGATTAAAAGCTGTTTAGTTTTGGATTTAACTGGTAATACATAGTAAGAGCAGCAAAAGGTTAAAACATGGTTACAACATGGAAACAGTTAGAGGAACAATGGTATGGTAATCACATCCTTAAAATTGCTCATTTTGACATTAATTTATTATTGATCAATAAATCAGAACTAAAATATATTCTTAAGCTTTAAAGTTCTATCGTACATTCAGTTTTTCCAGTTTACATTTCCTTCCTGTGAAACAAACATTCTAAGATTCACTGATTTTCTAATCATTCACTAGGATCTGGGACATGACATAAAAAAAGTCTGTATGTTTGGTCATAGATTTAGTATTTGTTAACTATTCCAGTTCATGCAGCCCTGGGCCATGTTACAAAAAGCAAAAATGAAAAAAGTAAAAAAGTAAAACAGAAATAAAATACAACATTAAATAAATATAAGTATAATGATGATCTAGAATCAATCAGAATCAAAGGCACTGTGAAATAAAATAGACTTAAGAATTTGAGGAAGGAAGGGGCCCAGCAGATCTACTGGATATGGGAGTGGGAGAGACCATGGCGAATGGGTGTTGGAAAATGCCTGTTGCTTTATCCCCAACTCCATGAACTTCATGAGATGGGAGGATTCTTAAATAAGACTCCCTAGATTTTCAAATTAGATAAGAAACCAATTCTGGAAAGGTAGTGCCTGATGAGCCCCAGTGCTCCAAAGATTATGAATATGAATAAATGAAGTCTGGAAGAGAAATAAGATGACTCACTGAGCTTTTCCATGTGAATAGTTGCATGTAATTTTATGATTAATAACTTCCTGCTATGTTGTTATCAATTAGGACCTGCAGGACTAATGAACTAATATTTTTGATTGACAGTCACAGAAAAAAACTCTTATACAGAAAATAGTCTTTTGAATGACTCTATGCTCAGGAAGAGCCAACATCAGCATTTTTTCTACTTTGCATAATTTATATTTTAGAAAGACTGAACAGCAGAAAGAGCAGCTTAATCAACCCTTCTCATTTTTTCAATCACAATAGCAGTCTTTCAAACTTGCTTTACATTTTAAATAATGAGGTGGAAAAGATGGAGAATTTTGTGTCCAATCTTGCTGAGTCCAAAGAGGTGTTGGGGAATCAACAGCTGATTTAGTCATCACAGGATGTTCCTAAAAATTCATTTTCTAAATGAGATAAGCAGGAAAAGTAAGTATGAGCTTTACAAATTTACTAACTCTATATACACCAAATTCAAGACCAGTGAAGAATAATTTACCATTTAAGGAGCATTACCACAGAAAACTGCAGGAACACATAGAAAATGCACATTCATTAGCGGATGTGAAGTATTCCAGATTTGCAGTATAGGTTCAAAAGGATCCTTTTATTAGCACATTTGGAAACTGAAATTGAAATATTAGATATTACAGAGAAACTGATATAATATTGACATTTTTACTTCATTGCTTGGGGTTTTTTAAAGTGTTTATTTACAAAAGGCAAAGAGTCAAATTCAGAAACAAAAGAGTCTGCATGGACTTTATTTAAGTCTGGAAGTTGGACTGCTTCCATATTTTCAACTTATATATAAATTGAAATTTTATTTTATAAAACCAGATACTAAATACTGATTTTCAGGCAATGCTGATAGCCTAAAGAATGTATTAAGATACAGAAAAATAAATCCTAAAACAGGAGGAAAATTAATGTGTTTAGGTACCACATTAGGTTTCCGATTATGAACTAAATGTTTAAAAAACAAAGAAGAAAAAGCAAGGATATCGTAGCAGGGGAATTCTGTCCAACCTCTACTTTAGGCCAGGTGTGGGATGCTCAGAATGGAGCAGTTGCCAACATTCTATGCCAAGGTCCAAATGCTTTCCCTATATGCATGCATTGGAGAAACTGAACCCTAATCACTGCAAGAAGCATAGGCACAACCATAGGTGAACCTCCTCCTTGACCTTGCATCATAATTGAGCAAGGCCTGAAACCTAGGAGAACAGATTTTCCTATAACTGTCAACAAGGTCTCAGTTATGTATACCACATCTGTGCATCTTTCCATTATATATGGGTAAGGTCATATTTCATAAAGATCTGGTGTTTATTAGCAGCAGCCTGAGCCCTGGGTACCTAAATTCTGGTCCCTATGCCCAGGGATGAAAAGCTGGCTTTGAAGTACATATGTTCTTTTTCCTGCAACAATCTCTCTGTGAGAGGACACCAGCAGTGGTAAGGACTGCACCATTACTATTTTGAGGAGACAACCATTTAAACAATGATGTAGCTGGAGCAGACACAGGAAAGCTTGGCTCTGCAGTGCAACACCACAACGGAGAGAGAGAAAAAAGGAGTTAAAGACTTAAAGAGAACTAAAAAAAAGGAAGTGATGCCAGGGAAAGTCTAAGAGGGCAAGTCCCTTGGAAAGGGGTTTTTCCAGTCACAAGGAACTGGAAAGCCCTGGAGTACTAGGCTGTTATCTGGGAGGGGTTGAGGCCAGAAAAAGAGAGGGGATGTTAGCCTTTCATACCACCAGCATTTTCACTTACTCCAAGCCGTAGATGCGGCAGAAGCTGAAGTTGAGGCTGAAAGCAGCACAGAGCAACAATAACAACAGTACAAAGGGTCAGAGGGAGTCAAATTGGAGCATATTAGATACACAAACTGCCAGAGAAGGTCAAACCAGAGGAGATATGCCAAAGAGGACTGAATCAGAGTAACAGGATAAACCAGTGATCAAAGAGTAGGCTAGATGTATCAAATGCCAGAGAGTATCAATCAAAAAGAGCTAATGCCAGGCCATTAGTACTAGAAAGCCATTGGCAGAGGTGTTGAGAGCCAGAACTAGAGCCCAAGCAGTCTTGGCATAATAGCAGCTTAAGTCAGAGAAGGTCAGTGCAGACAGAAAATAAGTTAAGACTACAGCAGCAAAAGTAGAGGCAATCAGGATCTATAATGATGGTCAGCCACACATTAACAAGAGAGATGGCAAAAAGCCAGGAGAAAGGTCAGTAAAAGTCTGGAATTGACACATAGAAGAATGAAAATTTAATAAAAGAGATTATAATAAAAAATACAGTAGTAAGTACAGGTAATCCCTGAGTTACGAGCGTTCACTTAATGCTCATTCCATATGGTGTAGTAACAACAACTTGCACCTAAACATCGGCAAGACGAAAGAGATGGTGTCAGAAATGGTGGAACCTTTAAGAGAATTGTTTAGGACAATCCAATTGGGAGGAGCTGATTCCGAAGGAAGATCAAGATATTACCCAAGCCAAAAATTATAGGCCAATATTGCTTTTGAATACTGATTACAAGATATTTGCAAAAAATTTAGCAAATAGATTAATGAAGGTAATGCAGCAAATGATTCAGAGTGATCAAACTGGATTTATAAGTGGTAGACAAATGAAGAATAATGTGAGACATATTGTAGATCTATTGGAATTTTTGGATAGAAATAACCAGGTTTCTGCAGCACTGATCTTTTTGGATGCTGAAAAAGCCTTTGATCAATTGGATTGGCAATTTTTATTTAAGGTATTGGAGAAAATGGAGTTTGGGGAAATTTTTTTACAACCTATTAGGGCAATATATCAGAAGCAAACAGCTCAAATAATAGTTAATGGTAGTTTGACAGAAATATGTAATATTGAAAAGGGTACAAGACAGGGGTGTCCGTTGTCACCTTTGCTGTTTGTTTTAACATTGGAAATATTATTGATTAAAATACGAGATTCAAATAAAATTAAGGGAATTAAAATAAGAGATCAATATTATAGATTGAGAGCGTTTGCGGACGACCTGGTTATTACAGTTAGTCAACCGACTTATTCAGTTGTAGAATTGATGGAGATAATAACGTCATATGGGAAAGTTTCTGGATTTAAGATAAACACACAAAAAACTAAAATATTGTCTAAAAATATGACTATAGAACAAAAGGTTGTTTTAGAAGAGTTAACGGGATTTGAAATAGTTAAAAAGATTAAATACTTGGGGGTATATCTTTCGGCTTCAAATGTAAAATTATATAAAAATAATTATGAACTGTTATGGTTAAAAATACAAAAAGAGTTAGATGGTTGGAAAAAATTACAATTATCCTTACTGGGAAGAATTGCAGCAGTAAAAATGAATGTTTTGCCAAAATTTTTATTTTTGTTTCAAATGATACCTATACTTAAAAAGGATTCAAATTTGGAGGAATGGCAGAAAGGTATTAATAAATTTGTTTGGGCAGGGAAAAAACCACGAGTTAAATTTAAGATAATGCAAGATATACGTGAAAGAGGTGGTCTTAAAATGCCTAATCTTGAATTATATTATGAGGCTGCTGCTTTATCTTTAATTAGTGATTGGTTTAATTTAACACAAAGGAGATTATTAAATCTTGAGGGTTATGATTTGTTATTTGGTTGGCATGCATATTTATTGTATGATAAGAAGGTGGATAATGTTTTTAAGATACATATATAAGGTATGCTCTGTTGCGAGTATGGAAAAAATACAGACATAAGTTAAATTATAAAATACCAATTTGGGCAATACCTAAACATGCAATAGAAAATATAAATGTTGGATTTAAACATGATGTGATTACATACAAAGAAATTTTAAGGATGGAAAGTTTGATAAGTTTATACCCTGTATTCAGCTCTGGGAGTGGGGGGGGGAGGAGAGGGTAAGGGAGGGTAAGGGGGAGGGGAGGGGGAGGGAGGGAGTTCTTTCTTTTTAAAAATGTACTGTAAAACTTTTCAATTAAAAAAAAAGAAAGAGATGGTGTTAGACTTCTGGAGAAAAAAAAGGAGGAACCTGCCCCACTTTACATCTGGGAGGACTGTGTGGAGAGAGTTTCCTCCTTTATATTTCTGGGAGTCTACCTCTGTGAAGATCTGACCTGGAAAGTTAACACAACCCAGGTGGCTAGAAAGGCCCAACAGAGGCTTCACTTTCTTAGGGTCTTGCGGAAGAACAGGGTAGAACAACGGCTTATGACCCTCTTTTACCGGTCTACTATAGAGAGCGTCCTCTCGTATGATATTGTGGTTTGGTATGCTGGTCTGACAGCCGCGGACAGGAAAGTATTACAGAGGGTAGTGAGCAAAGCACAAGACATTGTGGGCTGTCCCCTGACACCACTGGATGACATCGCCAGGGCTCGTTGCCTTGGAAGAGTGAGGAAAATTCTCAGGGATCACTCACACCCTGGACGGTATCTCTTTACTCTCCTAAAATCAGGTAGGATATATAGCAGTATAGCCAGCCGTACCAACAGGCTGAAAAACAGCTTTTATCCGTGGGCTGTTAGGCTTTTGAATGGGATCTAATCTCTGTGAACTTATGCAGAATTGACTTGGGAGGCCGGTGTGTGATGTAGTTGGTTCACATGGTGTGGTAGGATGGAGGGTTTGTTGTCACTGTGTGTTGGGGGGAGGGAGCACGGGGGGAGGCTCAGCTAATCTCAATGTACACATGTTGTACTTTGACAATAAAGGTTTATTTATTTATTTATTTATTTATTTTATTTTTTAACTGATAAGCACCCTCTAGAAAAACCCAACATTATGAATATTGCAGCACTACAGCAGTTGTTCATCCTTACAAACTACTGCAGAGGCTCTGCAACATTCACCCTATTCTCCCCCCACTCCCCCCAACTCCTTCCCTCTCCCTTCCTGCTGCGCCAGATTCACCTTGAGAAGATGTGTCTCCTCTTTGCCACAATTTCTGCCTTTGAGGGAGAGGAGAATCAATGGAAGCTCCTGGATGCCGTAATATTGCGTGAGTTCAGGCACCCATCCTTTTTGCAAAGAATGGCTACCCAGAAACTATCATTTTTTGGCGCAAACTCTGTGCTTGTCTCCTGCTCCCACCCAACTCCTTTCCACCACCACCGGAACACTTTTTATATGAACAGAGAACTTAGGGAGATGGGGACCTCTGTCTGTGTGTAAATGCAACGCTTGAAAATGCAGCAAATTGCTGCGTCTCCAAGGATCCCATATGTGCTCAAACACCTTTTACCGAATGGAGACCTTGGGGAAATGGGGAGTCCCATATGTGAGCAAATGCAATGCTTGGAAACACAGTGAATCACTGCATTTTGAATAGCCCCAAAGGCGCTGAAACACTTTTTATCCGAAAGAGACCTGACAAGAGATAGGAAGCTCCATGTGACTACCAATGAGGCACTTCAGAAACGGACCATTCCTTTCTGTTTCTGAACCACCCCATTGGCAGTCACACAGAGCTTCCAATCTCTGTCAGGTCTCCATTCAAATAAAAAGTGTTTCAGCGGCAGTGGCTTGGGTTTCTCCGCTCCATCCAAGTAGAAGAAAGTGGAGGCGCAGAACAGGATTGCTCTCAATAAGGCTGGCACACACAAGCAAGTAGCACACCTGCATCTTCTTGAGAGCAATTTTGCTCTACTCCTCTGGTTTCTTTTGGACAGAGCAGAGAAACTCAAGCTGCTGCTGCCACTTGAGTTGGAAAGATGACAAGGAGAAGAGCGGCCAGAATTTGTGCTACTGGCCAGTCAGGCAAGGAGTAGGTCAGGCAGGCTGAGTGGCTGGCTGGGGAGGGGAGTTTGTGGTCACTCAGGTTGCTGCCCCTGCCGCCAGCAGCATGTACACAGGTGCAAGGGGATTCACTCTGTGATGCCTCCCCGCTCAGTTGAAGGCTTTGTCCCTGCCCTCAAACTAAGGCAGGCACATGCAAGCGAGCAGCGCACCTGGGCCATGGAAGGCATTGGTTCCTGTGCCCAGCTGACTCCAATCCCATAGGCAAGCAAACACTTCCCCCGCCCTAGAATGGAAGCTTCTGGGGGCCATGATCTCTTTTGAACTTGCACAATATTATAGCACCCAGGAGCTTCCAATGTCGGCATGAAAAGCATTTCCAAGCTGACTCTCCTCTCCCTAAAAAGGAAAGAAACTGCGGCAGAGAGGATTTTTGCAAGGTATGTGAGTCCGGCACGGCAGGAAGGGAGGGGGAAGCATAAAGTATCTAGTGGGTCGGGAAGGCCTTGGGGGCCTGTCCCATCACTATGCCCTCCATGGCCTTCCCCACTCTGAGATACCTCATGTGCACCTAACGAACCGTGCATTCACCCATGCATTCGATTAGCAAATGTGTGGGCCAAAGCAAGGAGTGATCTGGTTTGAGGTACAAGATTCACTCCCACAAATTTTCAAGTTACAAATGAAATAGGCAGGCTCCATTACATTCATAACTCGAGGACTACCTGTAGGTTCCAATATGAGTAGGGGCTGACTAAAAATATCTTGGCAAACAAGCTATAAAGAAAGAAACACCAGCAAGTAAACCAGTCTTCTGAATCTCTCTGGGGAAGAAGACTACCAATGAGTGCTGTGAATGGCAGCTCCTCCAGTGGTTTCATGAAGGTTCAAACCCCAGAAACAGAGGAAGATAATATTTTTGCTCTTAATAGTAGCAGAACCTTTCATAAGGACACTAAGCCAGCTAAGTGATCAATAATAATAATAATAATAATAATAATAATAATAATAATAATAATAATGATGATGATGATGATGATGATGATGATGATGACGACGACGATGATGATGGAAGGGATCTTGGAGGTCACCTAGTTTAAACCCCTGCTCAGGCAGGAAACCCTATACCATTTTGGTCAAATGGCTGTCCACTCTCTTCTTAAAAATTTCCAGTGTTGGAGCATTCACAGCTTCTGGAGGCAGGTTGTTCCACTGATTAATTGTTCTAACTGTCAGGAAGTTTCTCCTTAGTTCTAGGTTGCTTCTCTCCTTGATTAGTTTCCATCCATTGCTTCTTGTCCTGCCTTTGGGTGCTTTGGAGAATAGCTTGACTCCCTCTTCTTTGTGGCAGCCCATAAGATATTGGAACACTGCTATCATGTCCCCTCTCGTCCTTCTTTTCATCAAACTAGACATACCCAATTCCAGCAACCGTTCCTTATATGTTTCAGCCTCCAGTCCCCTAATCATCTTTGTTCTTCTTCTCTGTACTCTTTTTAGAGTCTCAACAACTTTTTTACATCGTAGTGACCAAAACTGGATGCAGTATTCCAGGTGTGGCCTTACCAAGGCATTGTAAAGTGATATTAATACTTCACGTGATCTTGATTCTATCCCTCTGTTAATGCAGCCTAGCACTGTGTTGGCTTTTTTGGCAGCTGCAGCACACTGCTGGCTCATATTTAAGTGATTGTCCACTAGGACTCTGAGATCCCTCTCACAGTTACTACTATTGAGCAAGGTACCCCCTTGCCTAAATGTAGAACCTTAACTTTTTTCGCCATTGAATTTCATTTTGTTACATAGCACCCAGCGTTCAAGTCTGTCCAGATCCTCCTGTATCTTAATCCTGTCTTCTGGAGTGTTGTCTATTCCTGCCAGCTTGATGTCGTCTGCAAATTTGATGAGTTCCCCATTTATCCCCTCATCCAAATCGTTGAAGAAGATGTTGAAGAGCACTGGGCCCAGAACAGAGCCCTGGGGCACCCAACTACACACTTCCCTCTATGTAGATGCAGTTCCATTGAGGACCACACGCTGAGTACGGCCGGTCAGCCTGCTATGAATCCATCTGGTGGTGATTCTGTCTAACCCGCATTTTTCTTTCTTATCAAGTAGAAAGTTGTGATCTACTTTATGAAATGCCTTACTGAAGTCCAACTAAATTATATCCACAGCATTCCTCTGATCCACTAATTTTGTCACTTGGTCAAAGAATGCAATAAGATTTGTCTGGCATGATCTGTTTTTGACAACCTCATGTTGGCTTTTAGTAATGACTTTGTTTGCCTCTAGGTGCTCGCTGATTCATTGTTTGATTATCTTTTCCAGAATCTTCCCAGGTATTGAGGTTAGGCTGATAGGTCTGTAATTTCCTGGATCCATTTTTTTTCCTTTTTTGAAGATGGGAACTACATCAGTTCTTTTCCAATCCCAGTGCTCCAGGATCTTTGAAAAATATAGTTCAGTGGTTCTGAGATCACATCTGCTAGTTCCTTGAGAATCTTGGGGTGTAATCCATCTGGTCCATTTTCTTGCCTATCTTAACTTGTGTTTCTATTCTGTTTTTTATGGCACTATTTTTGATAGGTTGGTCTGTTTTTTCCTTTATGTAAAGACAGATGCAAAAAATGAGTTAAATAGTTCTGCTTTCTCCCTGTTGCTTGTCACCTTCTTGCCACTTTCCCCCACTAATGGACCAATCATTTCCTTTACTTTTTTCTTGTTTTTTACATGTTGAAAGAAGCTTTTTTTATTATTATTGACTTTGGTCACAAGCCTTAGTTCATTTTGAGCCTTAGCTTTCCTCACTTCGTCTTTGCAGGCTCGGGCTATTTGCTGATATTCTGCCTTAGTTATGTGCCCCTCTTTCCACTTTCTATACTGTACTTGTCCTTTTTATCTTTCAATTTGTCAGAGAGTTCTTTATGCAGCCAAGCCGGTTTCTTTTGAGAGCTGTTATTTTTCCTCTTCGTTGGTATTGTGCTAGACTGGGCTTTTATTATCTCACTTTTCAAAATTTCCAAAGCTTCTTGGCTTCCGGCTTGTGCGTGCGGCGCTTCTGGACGCCAAGAACAGTCTGCTTCCTGCCGTCCGTTCTTTCTTTTTTGGAAGACCCTGAAAAGGGTCGAAAATTGCCCTGGACGGGCAACTACCAAGAGGACACCTTCCCTGTGATCGTGGAAGGGTGGCAGCCCTCCGCTTGAATCCGGGACAACTACTTTGGCCTGAAGAAGAAGAGACCAGCCATAAAGATGGCCGATCATTAAGCCACTCCCTGCCGAAAACCAAAAGCAGTACCTAGCACTAAGAAGCAATCTGGAGGACCTAGGGGAGATTTTACTTTTCTTAACTATTTTCCTGTGGGACTTTCCTGAAAATTTCTTTCCTCACTTTTTGAAAAAATGGCGAATATCTACTCTGGGAACAAATCTTAAAGCCTTAAAGAAATTCAGGTAATTCAGCAAAGAAATTAAGTAATTCTATTTGTATTTACTAAAAGGTTCCTATTTTTTGGTGCGGATCTACTACCCTATTTCCTCTCTAAGCTGTGAATTAAAGAAAAAAAAATTGGACTAATGCTACAAAAGTTTTATATTAATTTGGGGAAAAAAGAAAAAATTACACTGCATTTTATATGCTATTGGTGACATCTTGTGGCGAAACCTGGTACAGCAAGTAAACCTTTCTCCTGTTGTGAGAGCTGACGGAATAACAGAGCAGTCCTTGACATTACTTTTAAAGATAAGTGTGGGAACAACTGTCACTGAAAACAACTCTTGGAGGTGGATAATCTTTGACTATTATTAAAATAGCCTCCATGGAAGATTTAACTGCAAACAACAATGAAATGGATGAATATATCCCACCACTTGATTATAAACTGATATTGGACACGATTTTGGCAATGACAGAGCAAATCAAAGGTAAACTGCAAGAAAAATCTGACAACTTAAAGCCACCAAATCAAATTCTGACCTTAAATGAGGAAATAATAATTCAAGAGCAAATAGAAGTGGAAACTAACACTAAAATAGGAGAATTCAAAGAACAAATGCAACCTACAGAGAATCTTAAAGTCCAAACTTCAATGTAAACTACAAAACTTACAGCAACTAATCAAATGACAACCATCACACCAGCTACTACTTTCTGCCTAATCCAGATGGAATTGGAAGAAGAAAAAGACGTGCCTGATTTAATGACAACTATATTGCATCAATCATCAAAAACTGAATTATTAAAGCAAAACTTCAATGATTACAAAGGGGACACTTTCTCTGCAAAACTGACATTTGGATACTCTCCCTGGATTCAAATAAGGGGTACAGGAAGAAAGGGAAATACATTTGAGAACTTAAAAGATGCCAAAAGGGAAGCCTGATTGGCACAAAAGGAAGGCAAGTGTTAGATTTAAAAAACTGAACTTGTTTCTTTCTTGGGATTCCTAAAGATAAACTATAAAAATAGCTTTCAATGGATTAAGGGGAATCTCTAAAAAATATAACTGATTTAACATTTAGGTTTTAGATTTGTAAGGGAAAACAAAAGAAAGCTTTTAGAATATAATTCTGAACTATATTATAGAATTTGGAATGATATCGAAAGATAGCATTTTAACAATTGATGTATGGTTAAGATGACATATAGAATATATTAGTTGTTACTTTTGAACTATATTATAGAATCTAGAACTTTATATACAAAAGATAGTATTTTAATAACTGTTGAACGGTTAAGACAAAAAATATCTTTCTAATAATTGGTGATTTGTTAACATGAAAACTAGATTTTAATGGTAAAACATAAGAATGTTTTGTAGCGAACAATGTAAGTTTTGTAGGTAAGAGAATTATTCTTTATTGAAATAGGGAATTGTGGGTTACCCAAAAATTAAGCTTTCTTTCATACATTATAGGCTATTCTAGAATATTCTATTGAAATTAGATAAAATTTAAAAACAAGATATTGATATGTATTAGTGAAAATATATTGAAAATTTTGTTAATTGACTAGGTTACAACTAGAAATGTATTAACTTGACTATTTTGGACTATGTGATAATTAAGGGAATCAAAGAGGGAATCCCCATTGATGCAACCTGAACTATTTATAACTTGTTATTTGTTATTTTGACTACCCAACCACTGTATTGCTTCACAAATACATGTATATGTAAATATAAAAAAATCAATAAAACTTGTATAAATTTTTTTTCCAAGCTTCTTGAGTTGTTTTCCTCTTGAGGATTCTCATCCATGGAATCCTTCCCAAGCTCTAAGTTTATTGAAATTAGCTCTCTTAAACTCCAGGACTCTAGTTTGACTGTGTTCTACTGCTTGTGCTTCCATAATGTTAAATTCCAATATTGCATGATCACTTCCTCCCAAGGTTCCTGTGGCTTCAACACCTTCTATCATTTCATCTCTGATAGTGAGAATTAGATCCAAAATGGCTAATCCCCTAGTTTTCCTTCTCTACTTTTTGGGTAACAAAGTTGTCTGCTAGGTTTGTCAGGAATCTGTTTGATCTTCCATTTGGTGTGGAGTTTGTCTCCCAGTTGATGTAAGGGTAGTTAAAGTCCCCCATTACTATTGTGATGTGCTTCCTACATACCTTAGTTAGCTGACTAGCAAAAAGTTCATCTATTTCCTCTGTTTGGTTGGGTGGCCTATAGTATACACCTATGGCAATGTCATTTGCCCCCCTTTTATATTGACCCAAATGCATTCAAGTTTACAGTTTTCATTATTGTTGTGCTCTATTTCTGTAGAGATGTAGTTATTCTTATATAGAGGGCAACTCCACCTCCTACTTTATTTGGTCTGTTTCTTTTAAATAATTTAAATCCCTCTAGCTGTGTGTTCCATTTGTGGGTTTCATCCCACCATGTTTCCGTAATGGCAACAATATCATATCTGCCCTCATTAACCTGAATTTATAGTTCACCCTGTTTGCTGTTCATACTCTGTGCATTGGTGTATAGACATTTGAGTCCTTTATGTCTGACCCTCTCTCTCCTTTCTACATAACCTGTGTGGTGCCTGAGTTCCCCTATTGTCTTACCACCTATTTGGTTAGTGCACTTTGTGTGGGACTTGCTAATAGAAGTTTAATTTTGCTTGACAGCAAGGTTGATATTCTTGTCCACACACACATCTATGTTACATGCATTGATAGCCCTATAATTTTTAGATTGGCGGGGACAGGGATGTTCTATATCAATTAACTCACTGTCCCCGCTGTTTAAATATTCCTCCAGAAAATCTGTGAATTTATAGCCGAGTAACTCAGTCCCTTTCGTGGATAGATGCAGACCATCTCTTTTGTACATTTTTTCATTGGACCAGCTACAGACATGGTGACTAATATAACCAAAGCCTTTTCCTTTACATCACTCCTTTAGCCACATATTAAATTCTGCTATACACTGGCCTTTTCCATTTTTCTCCTTATACACTGGTAAAACTTCTGAAAAAGTGAGCCTGCAGCCTATTCTGCTGAGTTCGTGCCCCAAGCTCTGGAAATCATTCTGCACAGAGAGTACATCTTTTGGGGACAGATCGTTAGTGCCAAGATGTACAATAGCCTCCACATCACAGTCCTTGCTGGCATTCTTGATTATTTTAGAAATACGCTTCTTGTCCCTACTGGCAGTAGCACCTGGAAGACACCTGACCTCTTTCAAAACCTCTATGTCCTTTCCTAAATTTACATCCCTTATAATTGAATCACCAACCAGAAGGTGGCTTCTCTTTTTGGATGCCTTTCTTGCATGACTGGTGTGTAATGCCAGATTTGCACTTCTCCCTGTCGAAAACAAGGTTTTCATCTTGGACCACGATCCCCTGCTTATTTGAGATATTATCATACCTTTAACTGTCTCCTTAATGTCCCTATTAAGGTCAGAAAGGGCACTGTATCTGTTGTGCAGGGACACAGCAAACGCTTTGTGTTTATGGTTCACAGATCTCACCCTGCCAGATCCCACAGTTGTCCACACTGCCCTTCTCCTGCAGGATCTTTGTGGTAGAGGGAGCTGATAGCACGAAGGCTCAAAAGAGTAGAAGGGCTGAACTTGACAACTAATTTCTGCCTGAAGAGCACAGATTACAAACCCTAGATAAATAATCTGTCCTTGTAGACTAGTGATTTGTTTACAGATAGGACAGTTTCCAAGTTTGAAAAAGGTACTGCGAAAGACAGCTGCAAAACAAGTGTTGCACTGAACTAAGCCAGACATTCTTAGATACAAGGAATCTCAGATACACTTGCCCTGAATGTACCACTGCTGTTTTCGATTTTTAGTTATATACAGCTCTGAGCAGTTGAAATACTGCTCAAAAACAATGAAGATCTAATCAGGGCCCCAAATGCAGTTCAAATACAATGCAATCCAATCAGGGCCCTAGCTACTTTTCTGGTGCAGCCTTCCCAAAACTTACAGAATGTAGCACTTCCCAGCAGCTCTGAGCAGTTGAAATACTGTTCAAAAGCGATGCAGATCCAGAGCCCCAAATGCAGTTCAAATACAATGCAATCCAATCAGGGCCCTAGCTACTTTTCTGGTGCAGCCTTCCCAAAACTTACAAAATGTAGCACTTCCCAGCAGCTCTGAGCAGTTGAAATACTGCTCAAAAGCGATGCAGATCCAATCAGGGCCCCAAATGCAGTTCAAATACAATGCAATCCAATCAGGGCCCTAGCTACTTTTCTGGTGCAGCCTTCCCAAAACTTACAGAATGTAGCACTTCCCAGCAGCTCTGAGCAGTTGAAATACTGCTCAAAAGCGATGCAGATCCAATCAGAGCCCCAAATGCAGTTCAAATACAATGCAATCCAATCAGGGCCCTAGCTACTTTTCTGGTGCAGCCTTCCCAAAACTTACAAAATGTAGCACTTCCCAGCAGCTCTGAGCAGTTGAAATACTGCTCAAAAGCGATGCAGATCAAATCAGGGCCCCAAATGCAGTTCAAATACAATGCAATCCAATCAGGGCCCTAGCTACTTTTCTGGTGCAGCCTTCCCAAAACTTACAGAATGTAGCACATCCCAGCAGCTCTGAGCAGTTGAAATATTGCTCAAAAGCGATGCATATTATTATCTAGACCCGTACCAATCGGGTTTCAGGCCCGGGTACAGCACGGAGACGGCATTGGTCGCTCTGGTGAATGATCTCTGGAGGGCCCGGGACAGGGGATATTCCTCTGTCCTAGTCCTATTAGACCTCTCGGCGGCTTTCGATACCATCGACCATGGTATCCTGCTGTGGCGTCTCAGGGGATTGGGAGTGGGAGGCACGGTTCTTCGGTGGTTCTCCTCCTATCTCCTGGGACACTCGCAGTCGGTGTTGGCAGGGGGGCAGAGGTCAACCCCTAGGTCTCTCGTTTGTGGAGTTCCTCAGGGGTCGGTCCTCTCGCCTCTCCTGTTCAACATCTACATGAAACTGCTGGGTGAGATCATTCGTGGTTTTGGAGTTGGGTATCATCAATATGCTGATGATACCCAACTTTTCATTTTGACCCCAAACCACCCCAGTGATGCCCTCGCTGTGATGTCCCGTTGCCTGGAGGCGGTTCGGGTCTGGATGGGGAGGAACAGACTTCAGCTCAACCCTGACAAGACTGAGTGGCTGTACATTCCGGCATCCCGGGACATTCAAAATGTTCCATCGCTCTCTATGGGGGGTGAGTTTTTACCCCCCGTGGATAGGGCTTGCAACTTGGGAGTCCTCCTAGATTCACGGCTTACCCTAGAAGACCACATAGTAGCCGTGACTAGGGGGGCTTTCGCTCAGGTTCGCCTGGTGCGTCAGTTGCGGCCCTATCTGGACCGGGATGCCCTGTGTACGGTCACTCATGCGCTCGTGACCTCTCGTCTTGACTATTGCAATGCTCTTTACATGGGGCTTCCCTTGAAGACCACTCGGAGGCTCCAACTGGTACAGAATGCGGCCGCGAGTGTTGTCTTGGGAGTTTCCCGGTACTCCCATGTTACACCTTTGCTCCGCGAGCTGCATTGGTTACCAGTTGTCTTCCGGGTGAGGTTCAAGGTCTTGGTGATGGTTTTTAAGTCCTTACATGGCATGGGTCCGGAATACCTCGGGGACCACCTGCTGCTGGTGTCGACTCCCCTCCGCCCTGTGCGTTCCCACAGAGAGGGCCGCCTCAGGGTGCCTCCGGTCAGAGAATGCCGGCTGGTGGCCCCCAGGGGGAGGGCCTTCTCTGTGGGCGCCCCGGCTTTATGGAATCAACTGCCGGTTGAGCTCCGGATGGCACCGGATCTTTGCTCCTTCCGGCGCGGGTTAAAGACCCATTTATTCGAACAAGCTGGCCTGGCCTGATGGGGGAAATGTTAGGGTTTTAATGTTTTTTATATTTTGATTGTTTTAATTTGGGCAACAATTTAATCCTTTTTAACTTTTGTACTTCTATTTATATGCCCTGTTCACCGCCCTGAGTCCTTCGGGAGAAGGGCGGTATAAAAATTCAATTAATAATAATAATAATAATAATAATAATAATAATAACAACAACAACAACAACAACAACAACAACAACAACAACAACAATAATAATAATAATAATAATAATAATAATATCCAATCAGGGTCCCAAACTTCCTAATCACATTAAAAATTATTCAATCCCACTACTTTAGGAATATTAGAGACCTTCAAAACAGTGAGCTTAATTTGACATCCGTTGAGTTTTACATCTTTCGGACTTGAAGAAATTTTAAAGAATTGGCAAAAAGCTTTTTATAAAAGGAGTTTGATTTTAAAAAAAATTAAATGGATTTAAAGATTAGAGAGATATGGAACAATGCTTATTATTTAATTATAAATATGTTTATTTAAAAAAACAAATATTTATAATTAAATAATAATTTTTAAATAATTAACTATTTCCTTTCAATAATTTCCCATTCAGTTATATTATAATAATATACTCCCATGGGAAATGACTGAATCATGCTAGCAACCAAGATTTGATGACAATTGCAAATGGACACTAGAGGGAACTAAAGGACCAGGCAGAAAAAGAGTTAAAGTGCCTAAGCTAATTATAACTTTTTCTTATTAAAAAAAGTATTTTGAAACATGGATTCAAATATTAATAATATCTCAGAAAGGATACAGATTTCAATGGGCAGACTTTTAAAAGATGATGAAAAAACATTTACCCGAGTTTGAAGGCATGGAAGACAACAAAATTGAGATTACCCAAATGGAACTACAAAAGACAAATCAAGAAAAAGATATGGATATGGAACAGCTGCACAAATAAATTCTAGACGATGCCTCTTTACAAAGGCTGGTGAAAACTTTAAAGACTGCTTATAAATGCGGTCAGATGCAAAGAATCAGGCTCATTTGTTAGACTGCAGCATCGGAGATTTTTTCCCCCCAAGCCTATACCCAAGAATCTAGTCAAGTAAAGTTCAACGCTAAATTGGCACCAGATATATGTGAACGGAATTCAGGAATGTTTGGACTTAGATCATTTGTGGCAATGTAAGAACTCTAAACTGATGACATGCTTAATTCCATCCCCCTCAGCTTTGCCTATTCTACACAAAGTGTGATAAATGATCAACTCTTGTCATGTGATAGGAATGATTTAATGATCAAGACTGTGCAGAGCAAAAAGGAATATAAAGTTGGACTATTTGATCATGGAGAAATTATTTGTTTGATATTTCTGGTAATTCCTAATGGACTTTTTGCTGAACTAGAATTAAAAACATGATTTCTAGACTGTGTAGAAATAAAGGTTACGGTATGGGGAAAAGAGCTTTTTTTATTTGTAACTTGGGTGTATATTAAATTACATTATGCTTGATGTGAAGAAGGTTCAATTCAATTCAATTCATTTATTTAATAATAATTAAATTATTACCAAAAATATAATATTATGTATATAAAACTAGGTGTAGAAATTTTGGAGAAAAATAATCATAAAAGTTGGATAAATGAAAATAAAATGATTAAGAAATATAGATTATAATATAATTAGATACAAAAAGGATAGGACACTAAAAAGCAGAGACATCACCCTGCCAACAAAAGTGCGTATAGTCAAGGCTATGGTCTTCCCAGTTGCAATGTATGGCTTTGAAGGGTGGACCATAAAAAAGGCTGAGCGCCAAAGAATTGAGGCCTTTGAACTATGGTGCTGGAGAAGACTCCTGCGAATTCCTTGGATTGGAAGGTGATCAAACTGGTCTTTAGAAGGCCAGATCCTGAAGTTTAAACTCAAATACTTCAGCCACCTAATGAGAAGGAAGGACTCACTGGAGAAGAGCCTAATGCTGGGAAAGACTGAGGGCAAGAGAAGGAGGGGAGGACAGAGAATGAGGTGGCTGGATGGAGTCACTGAAGCAGTAGGCGTGAGCTTAAATGGACTCCAGAAGATGGTAGAGGAAAAGGAAGGCCTGGAGGAATGCTGTCCATGGGGTCGCAAAGGGTGGGACACGACTTCACAACTCACAACAACAGATAGGAAAATACAGTTTTAGAAATAATATAGAAATAAAAAATCTTAAAATAAGAAGCCCAGAAATAACAGATAAGTCTGAAGAATAAGTTTAAAAAAAGGCCCACAATTCTATTTGTAAAACATATCTTTATTTTTAACAGATAACAAAATATTAAATTCTCTACTGCACTAGCAGGAGGAAAGAAAATCACCTTTTCTCTATGGATTGCACTATCACTCCAAAAAACCTATAACAATCCCTAGCACCTCCTGCTATATCTACATCATTAAGCCCCAATCAAATCACTCCTAAACATCAAAATGTACATTACCTGCACCTGCCACCTACCTATCTCATCAACATCAGCTAATAAATACAGGACATTTCTATGGGCTTAGTTTGTCTTGTAATGCCTTAACTTACACAATATCAACCCTAACTCATTTCACCTGCCTATCTTGTAATTAGTCCCATTAGCCTTTACCCTTCAATAATAGAAACAAATCTTCCACGTTTCCTAGGAACTCCCGTTATCTGTACACCTTCAGTATTTACCAGATAACAGTGCCCCCCTGCCACAATTTTCTCACTGTGGAGTAGGAGAGTTCCTCAGTAATTTCCAATTTGTGCACTGGGCATGTGATATTGTCTTACTTCCTATTCGAAAACCCACTCTAACTACAAAATATCTGATAAGACTGGTATTTATCCTCTTTCCTTTTCACTGGTTTTTGCAAGTTAATCTCCTTATCAGAGTCCAAGTCTCTGACTCTGCTGCTATCTGTCTCACTGACCTCTCCTGAACCAGAAGCTCAGAGTTTTGGAGTTGGACTCCAATCTCCACTTTGATCTTCTAAATCAGTGGTTAATGAAGGCAAGCTGCACTCCTCTTCTGACCATTTAAGCTGGACATACTGCCAGTAAAAGTTCACCTCTGCCATACCTCCATTGCTACCTGAGAAAGCTGGCTTTTCCATTGCAACTCTTTGTAGAGGCTGAACCAAATTCATTGTCCGTAATCTTGTTTGTTTTTTTTAATCTGATCTATCATTCCTTGGCTCTTCCTTTCCCTGACTGTCCAAGGTGACACAGCTTACTTCCATGGAGGATTAGAACACAGGTCTCCCCTCTTAGAGTCCAAGTCTTAACCATACAATATGCTAGCCCTCATAACGTCACTTCTATTCTGAAATGTTAGTAATGTTTATTTCCCAGAACAAAATAGCTTACCTCTATGAAAGATGGAAAGGATAAGACCATCTAAATTTGATCAGAGGAAAACATCAAAGAAAAATGAACACTTAGGCTGCTCCAAGTTGATGTCATCAAATGTGGATTCTTTTAACCTAAAGATACAGACAAACATGTTTAAACCCACATCCAAAATACTGATATATACAGAATCCTACAGAATTAAACATATCTGGTGAACACATAATCAGACTGTCCTCCTTCCCACAATTATTAAGTGTGTCTTTTTTACTCCTTTAAGTTTTTAATGAGTTTTTAATCTAAGACTCAAAACTGCCTACAGTCACAGGTCAGCAGATATATTTTGTCAAAGATAAACATTTCCATCCACCTTTAATTTGAAAAAATAAATGCAAAACAAGAAGGCCTAGAAAATAAATAGCTATATCCAATCTTGGTCACTTCACTGGTTATTTACAATAAGAAATTAATTTTCATAGTTCAAAGGTACATTTTGCTAGGAGACAGTTATCCTGTGTTAAGATGGGTGGCCAATAAATTTTATAAATAAATATTTTGAGTTTTTCCACAATGAAATAGAATTGTCTTTAGTTACATGATTATTCTCTAATTTCAGGCAAACATAAAAAGTGAGCAAATCTTATACGTAAAGCAAAATTACATTTCAGAGAAAGGAAATGGAAGAATTTGATCAAACACTATGTTTGAATTCAGAATATCTTAGTATTAGAAAAATGATTTATCATATTAAGGGACTGTATAAGAAATCTACTGATTACAGAAATAATTTCCATTAAAGAGCTCATCCAGCTGATTTCATGAAATCTGCAACTGCAGCTTCAGAAAAAAAGCCTTTTGCTATAAGTGAAAAATATGGAAGTGCTCTTAGACAATAAAGCTATAGGACAGCAATCTCTAATACAACTTTTGCTACATTATAATTTCATAAAATATGTTTTGTTGTTTCTTATTACTTAAGAAACCTATCTAGAAATCTCCATTAGGAGTGTTGGTAGTAGCTCACCTCTATGCGCAACTATTCATTTTAAGTCTCTATTTTCATCCCTATATTATGCAATAAAGAGATTTTGCAACTTTCCTTGAAGATGAAGTCTGTTTCAGTGCCTAGAGTTGCACTGTAAGCACTACAAGGACACAAGGAGTTCTAGTAGTTGGTGACTCACTACCATGAGAAAATGAAATAAATATGTGCAGAACAGAACCCATCATCTCAAAGTAGTTTGCCATATGCAAGGATCAGAAGTGCAATGGAATTTCCAAGATTTATCGTATCCATTAGTTAGCACATGGGGACAACTACTTTTGCAAAATCATCTATTTAAAAATCTAGGAAGGAAGTTCAAGGATCTGAAAACTGAGGCTTATGAGGTCTTCTCCCTACTTATTGTTTTTAAATCCAAGGCACATTTTTATTATAATTTTCTTTTAAAATCAAGAAAGCCAGTAATACGTGATCACTTTTTCCTAAAACTTCTGGTACTTTTCTATTAAGTCTTCCTTATTTTTTATTCATTTATCACATTGTATAACCACCTATGTCACAAGTGTGACTCTGGGAAGCTCACAATTAAAACAGCAGAAGCAATAACAATATAAATGTTCATTTATAAGTCTTGCAGCCGTAAAGTATGACATCACATGACCATGTCATTTAGCAAAGACAATTCTGGCAGTCCTGGATGCCAAGAGAATCACCAGCAATCACATGACAGCGGGGATGGTCAGATGGCCAGAACTCTGAGGACCAGTATTATGTACTACTTGTTCAGTGTAATTGCAAAGTCAGTGAGTGGCCATTAACTGTGGACCACTTGTATTTTTATTTGTTCCTATATTTATTTTAATCCAAACTCTTTACAGTATTTCCAAGTTCACTTTCTTAGACTTGTGAGCAAATATAATATATGTACAGTATCCATAAGGATATAAAAATATAAACACACTAAGACTGCTTCGGATTGCTTATAATGTTTTGAGTTTATGCATTTACGATAACCATTATTAAATGGAGAATTAATATTTTCTTTCTTAAAAAGTCAAATTCACCTTTATTCCCCATATTCTAAGCATTTGTGTATAGACAACAAAGGTCATGAACTTTATGAGCCATGTTCTTTCTGATTATTTCATAATCAGAAAGCTAGAAACCTTAATTATAAATAACAATCATAAATAGACTCCTATGGCAAGAGAAGCTAATCAGAAAAAGAATTAGAGGATAAGAACTTGTTTTAAAAAAAGATATATCAGACTTCTCAGGGGCAATTAGATAAGAAACTGCAGAAACAAGATTTCCAAGAACAGAAAAACTCTGATAAATAGCAAAGTTAATTAAATTATTACAAAAGAATCCCACTGACTACTACGTACAGTATATCTGGTATTAGGCTATTTGCTGGTGATCTTATGAGAATGTGTTTTCACGCTACAGAACACCCTTTCCCTCATTCCTGCAGAAGCCTGGTGCTTCCATTATCCCCTCCCCCTCAGATAGCCAATCCAAAGGGTCTGTTTCTACATTGAATCTCTTTACTTGTGTATGCATAAGTGTTGATTTTGTACATGGTATGTTTGAGTACTCCTCCCTCCAAATTCCTAGAGTGGAGGCCATGTTCCTTTACCATAGAGCCAAGCTTAGGGCATCTAGGCCAGATGATGGCCAAATGCTCTCATAACGCCTATGTGAAGGATTTGATAACTGATTCAGAGCAGGAAAAGTTACCAATAGTACAAAATGCCCCAAAGTCCCACAATATAAACAAAGGCCATGCATGCATTGGCACTGCTTTTCCACCACCAACAATGAGATTCTGCTAGTGTCTTTTGCTGCATGTATAATTAGACATATACTGATGTCTCATAAGCAGATGGAACGAAATGGTGGGGATAATCAGAGACTATTTCTCATTCCCATCCAGTGTGTTCAATTCTTAAAGCACTGAAGGAATGTTTCTAAAGATTCTACAGTGCCCTGTCCAATTAAATCATCCTATAGTTTATTAGATAGGCTCCTTTAAACTGGTCAATCTATGTCATCTCATTCCACCTCACATCCTGGACTAGAAGTTGTGTCACTCATTTATTTATTTATCAAATCTATATGCTTCCCCAGCCCAACTGAACTCTACAGTTATACTTTGTGCTTACCTTGTCACTGTTGTTCAATATTATGATAAGTTATTCGTTGTCTAACCAGTTCATCAAAAGCAGCTCTCAGTTAGGCCATAAATTTTAGTATACTTATCCATAAAAAGTGGTTGTTCTCCAGAAGACGGACTGCCCGTTTTGAGGTTTCCCTGGTCAACAAGCCAATTATAAACCTTGCCCAGTAGGTTAAGAGTTAATAAATATTTATCAATTTTTGGATGGCAAAAGAGTCATATTTATTTTTATATTTATTATGAGTCATCACATCAGTGTGATCTCTTAAATTAAAATCACATAGATTTTCCCTATGATTACTTGGTAAATTAGAAAAAGGACTAAAAGTAACAGAAGGAAACTGATCAAAGATAAATGCAAAATTCTTCATTTAAAAATTAGAAAGTAAAATCATAGGAAGTGCTCAGGAATACCTAGGAATACCTAGTTTGGCAACAGTATTTGTGAAATTAATTGTGTGAGATTCTTGGTCCTCTCTGAGGTTGGTTGTTTTCTTGCAGACATTTCATTACCGAATTACGTAACATCAGTACTAGAAGAGAGTGAGGCTTGCTATCTATTTATATATTAATGACTTGTCCATCAGTGTTGATAGTAGTGGTTCCTTGATTAAACTGTTTTTTAATGTTAGTTTGTAAGTCTGAGTTAATAGTTCCTTAATTGGGGTATTGTCCACTTCTTGATTGATGGTCTTATGGTGTTAAACTCTGCTTATCTGGGTAATGATAGCTCATGAGGCAATGTTTTGGTCTTGTGTTAATAATAATAATAACAACAATAATAATAATGAAGTTGGAAGGTAACATGGAGGTCATCTAGTCCAACCCTCTGTTCAGGCAGGAAACTCTATACCATTTCAGACAAATGGCTGTCCAGTCTCTTCTTAAAAACTTCCAGTGTTGGAGCATTCACAGTTTCTGGAGGCAGGTTGTTCCACTGATTAATTGTTCTGTCAGAAAATTTCTCCTTAGTTCTGTTGCTTCTCTCTTTGGTTAGTTTCCATCCGTTGCTTCTTGTCCTGCCTTCAGGTGCTTTGGAGAATAGCTTGACTCCCTCTTCTTTGTGGCAGCCCCTGAGATATTGGAACACTGCTATCATTTGTTTCCTTTTTGGCTTTTTTATTGTCTCTTTTGAATAGTATGTAGTTGTTGTTAATCTCCTGTGCCTGTTGACGTGCCTGTTGATTGCTGATTTGTCTGAATGCCAGGCTTCCAGGAATTCTCTAGGATTTTTGAATTTGACTTGGTTTAAGATGCTCACAATTCCTTGTTGAAACTATGGTTAAGTCTGTCCATGTGTTGTGAAAGGTAAGTTTTCATCATGTCTTTAGGACTGCTAATTGGTGTCCATGGATGTGTTCTGTTAATCTTCTGCCTGTTTGTCCTACATAGTGGATATTAGTCCTTATACTGTACATTGCAGATGATTCCTGGTTTTCTTCTGGGGCTGCTGTAGTTTTTAATTTACTTAGGATGTTTTGGAAGGCTTTAGTTGGTTTGTGTGCTACAGTGATAACATGTTGTTGTAACTGCTGGTGGTTTCTGACATGGTTTGAATGTACGGCAGTGTTATGTTTTTCTCAGCTTGTGTTGGCTATACTGTAGTAGACTGATCAAGCACTTTTTTAATAAAGTTGTATGGGTATCCATTTTGTTGGAAGATGTTGTATAGATGATCTAATTCCTTTTTCTGATGTCCATGGATTACTGCAATGTGTTTGTGTTCATCTAAATAGTGTTCTTACACAGATTCTCTTGTGAATAGGGCAACATGTTTTCTTCTTCCCTTGTGAATTTTATTCCTTTGAAGATGATGTTGATAATTTAATTGTGCACCATCAAGTCAGTGTGATCTTTTAGTAGAGATGGACCTCCTCTAGAAACCTCTGTCCCCAATATGGCCCTTTCCCAACAGTACACTCATCACCACTATACTGAGTCAATCCATCCATCCATGTAGCTGTCCTTTTCTTTTCATTACACTCCCTAGCTTTACAAATTTCTCAAAGCAGCTGGATTTTCAAGTGTCCTAAATATGATCATTTGAGTCTGAAGGTTTGTAGTTCAAATGAGAATTCTAGATTTATTTGTTTTGTGTTCCATTTGTTGTTGTTGTTGTTTTTTTCTTGGCTATTCATATTCTCAAAAAGCCTTCTTCAACACCAACACTGAAATGTGTTAACATTCTTTCTATTCTGATTCTTTAACTATTATCAAAGGGGAAATCACTACCAACACAGTTTTGATGCATATGTGTGTACACACTTCCAGTCATATTTTCTAAGGACTTCAATATTATTCTACAAAATCCTACTCTGAGGCATATTTATTGATTCTTGGATCCTTTACTATTAATAGTCAACCCTAAAAAAAGCAGAAGCTATCTCCCTCTTCAGTATTTTCATTGACAGTCCTAAAGCTGGTTGTAAAGCTTGTTATTTTAGTCTTAATCTTAGACCCACTGTTCTCCTTGACTTTTCTTACTAGAGCTTGCAGATCATTTGCATTTTCAGCCCTTAGAGAAATGTCATCAGAATATAAGTTATTGATATACCTTCCTCTAATTTAAAAACCATGTATACTCTCCAATCCAGACTTCAATATGTATTCAGCATGTAGACTGAATAAATAAGGACAGACTACATAGTTTTGTCTCACTCCTTTGCCAATCTGGAGCAGCCTGTTTTATCATGTTCCATCAAAAGTACTTGTGAAAATCTAATTACAAACTTGGTATTAGTCATCAGTGTAACACAGTTGCAAAAAAAATGCAATTCAGTTTTGGACTGTATCAACATAAATATAATTTTCAAGTCATGGGAAATAATATTTCCAATTTACTTTGCATTCAACTGAATCCTTCTCAAATAGTGTCCAGTTCTGAGGAGATTCAGGAACAATAATTTGATGTTCTAATAAATAAGATATTCCAAAGCATGTTTAGCATAAATAAATAAAAGGAAATACCCATAACTGAGCTAGGATCCAAAAACAGGTTTTATGAATTCAGGAAGGCTTGATTTTTTTTCCCCAACATCCCCTTGATATATAATCATTTCTAAAAACAGCCATTCATTGGTAATACTGAACAAATGGAAATGACAGGTAAAAGAAATAAAATGAAACCCATCAGTCTAGTAAGAGCCCTTTGTATCAACATAAGCAAGTGAGAGGATGCCTGACCTGCTTTATAAAGATTTCTTAAGAAATATCTAAATGTAACATGAAGCCCCCTTATTTTATTTATAAAATCCCTATACCATCCTTAAAGCCAAAAAGCATAATAAAACTAGTTGCCAAATGATTTTTGAAGCCAGAAAAACATGAAAATGAAATATATTAAAATAAACATTAGGTGCATACATTTAATTTTAATATTAATTTTAAAGCAAATCACAGTGTTACACTGAATCAAATGTGTTAAATATGTTCAGGATAGCCCTGAATAGCAGTTTCTAATAGTGAAACCACTACAGCAAAAGATATCTACCACTTTGTATTTTGCAAATAATTCCAGCAAAAAAGAGGCCATAGAAATAGATTATACACACATTGTCTCAACAATATTTAATTTAGTAAGTGTTCATCAGGATGCTCAGGTTCTTCAAATAACGTAAATATTTAAAATGTGTATCAACAAAATAGGTATCAGAATAAAGAACTGGGGTTCTATTTTCAGATACCAATGTGGCCTTGGGCTTCTCCAAAAAAGGCCTATACAATCATATTAAAAAGAAAGTACACTCTTTGAGTTCTATGATTTTATGTATTACCTGGTCCTTGGCAGCTCTTAAAAGTAGGTATATACAAACTCAGATGAACAACAGCACATGATGTATTATACCATGTCATCATTTATTTTTCAAAAAGAAAGCCAAAATAGAGAAGCCATGTGTGAAAAACTATACTTTCATAGATATGAAGAGGCTAAGTAACAGCCAAGTGCTACTAATCAAATGCTCTTGATCAATTGTTCATCAACAAGTGTGGCTAGCTCTACAAAAGCCAAAGTATAGGACGTTGCTGCTCTCCAGCATTCAGGTGTATATTAACACAATGCCAAACAGTAAATAGATCAGCAATGATCTTAGAGAAGCAATTGTTGCTGCCCATTAATCTGGGAAGGGTTATAAGGCCATTTCCAAACAATTTGAACTCTTTCATTCTATAGTGAGCAAAATTATTCACAAGTGGAAAACATTCAAGACAGCTATCAATCTTCCCAGGAGTGGATGTTCCAGCAAATTTACTCTGTGTAATGCTCAGAAAAATTGCCAAAAGAAAATAAAATAAAAAAAAAAATCCAAGAGTTACCTCTCAGACTCTACAGGACTCAGACAGCATGTTAAATGTTAAAAGTTCATGACGGTACAATTAGAAAAAGACTGATCAAATATGGTTTATTTGAAAAGGCTGCCAGGAGAAAGCCTCTTCTCTCTATAAAGAACATGGCAGCACAGCTTAATCACAAGGGCTCTGGAACAATGTCCTTTGGACAGACAAGACCAAAGTGAAGAGGTTTAGCCTTAATGCACAGTGCCATGTTTTGCAAAAACCAAACACAACAGATGAGCACTAACATCTCATACCAACCATTAAGCACAGTAGCAGAGGGGTGATGATTTGGGCTTGTTTTGCAGCTACAGGACCTGGGCTCCTTGCAGTCATTGAGTCGACCATGAACTCCTCTGTATAGCAAAGTATTCTACAGTCATATGTGAAGCCATCTGTCTGACAACTAAATCTTGGTCAACATTGGGTCATGCAACAGGACAATGGTCCCAAGCACACCAGCAAATCTACAACAGAATGGCTGGGGGAAAAAAGAATAAAGGTGTTGTAATGTCCAAGTCAAAGTCCAGACCTCAACCCAATTGAAATGCTGTGGGGAGACCTCAGGAGAGCTGTACATAAACAAATGCCTACAAACTGAAGCAATGCAGTAAAGAACAGTGGGCCAAAATTCTTCCAAAATGATGTGAGAGACTTAATACCTTCTCTAGTATTTCAATACTTGATACAATATCCTTTCCCATATCTCATTCCTTATTGTAAATAGTAACATATACAGGTAAAACTCAAAAAAATTAGAATATCGTGCAAAAGTTCATTTATTTCAGTAATGCAACTTAAAAGGGGAAACTAATATAGGAGATAGACTCATTACATGCAAAGCAAGATAGTTCAAGCCGTGATTTGTCATAATTGTGATGATTATGGCGTACAGCTCATGAAAACCCCAAATCCACAATCTCAGAAAATTAGAATATTACATGCAATCAATAAAACAAGGAGTGTACATAGAACAATATCAGACCTCTGAAAAGTATAAGCATGCATATGTACTCAGTACTTGGTATGGGCCCCTTTTGCAGCAATTACTGCCTCAATGCGGCGTGGCATGGAAGCTATCAGCCTGTGGCACTGCTGAGGTGTTATGGAAGACCAGGATGCTTCAATATCGGCCTTTAGCCGAATGAAGTCAGCATCCCCATAAAGCTCATCTGCAGAAGGAAGCATGAAGTGCTCCAAAATTTCCTGGTAGACGGCTGCGTTGACCCTGGACTTAATGAAGCACAGTGGACCAACACCAGCAGATGACATGGCTCCCCAAATCAACACAGACTGTGGAAACTTCACACTGGACTTCAAGCATCTTGCAGTGTGTGCCTCTCCATTCTTCCTCCAGACTCTGGGTCCTTGGTTTCCAAATGAGATGCAAAAGTTACTCTCATCAAAAAGAGGACTTTGGACCACTGAGCAACAGACCTGTTCTATTTTTCTTTAGCCCAGGTAAGACGCTTCTGACGTTGTTTGTTGTTCAGGAGCGGCTTGACAAGAGGAATACGACATTTGAAGCCCATGTCCAGGATCTGTCTGTGTGTGGTGGCTCTTGATGCACTGACTCCAGCCTCAGTCCACTCCTTGTGAAAGTCCCCAACACTTTTGAATGGTCTTTTCCTGACAATCCTCTCCAGGCTACGGTCATCCCTGCTGCTTGTGCACCTATTTCTTCCACACTTTTCCCTTCCACATAACTTTCTATTAATGTGCTTTGATACAGCACTTTGGGAACATCCTTTTGCAATTACCTTTTGAGGCTTTCCCTCCTTATGGAGGGTGTCAATGATGGTTTTCTGCACAACTGTCAGGTCAGCAGTCTTCCCCATGATTGTGACTCCTACTGAACCAGACTGAGAGACCATTTAAAGGCTCAGGAACCCTTAGCAGGTGTTATGGCTTAATTAGCTGATTAGAGTGGGACACTGAGCCTAGAATATTGCACCTTTTCACAATATTCTAATTTACTGAGATTGTGGATTTGGGGTTTTCATGAGCTGTAAGCCATAATCATCACAATTATGACAAATCACAGGTTGAACTATCTTGCTTTGCATATAATGAGTCTATCTCATATATTAGTTTCCCCTTTTAAGTTGCATTACTGAAATAAATGAACTTTTGCATGATATTCTAATTTTTCGAGTTTCACCTGTATAACCTTCATCAAGTAAATCCATTTTGTATTTCCAAACTTTCCCTATGAAATAAAGCAAAAAGAAATCTCTCCCTACTTCTAAACAGATCTTTAAAGCCTCATCATTCAATCCTGGTCAAAAATAAATCCCATTAACAGCTACTAGAAACAGAACATATAAGTAAGGCATTTGATAAAGTAGACCACAAACTACTGCTTGATAAGATAGAAAAATGTGGGTTAGACAGCATCACCACCAAATGGATTTGTACTTGGCTGATCAATTGCACTCAACGTGTAGTCCTCAATGGAACTGCATCTACATAGAAGGGAATATGCAGTGGGGTACCCCCTTCATGGATTACTGCCTTGTCGTGGCGAAGGGGCTTGCGTAATTCAATGAAGCTATGAGCTATGCCGTGCAGGGCCACCCAAGACGGACAGGTCATAGCAGAGAGTTCTGACAAAACGTGATCCACTGGAGAAGGAAATGGCAAACCACTCCAGTATCTTTGCCATGAAAACCCTATGGACAGTACCAAAAGGCAAAACGATATGATGCTGGAAGATGAGCCCCTCAGGTCGGAAGGCGTCCAATATGCTACTGGGGAAGAGCAGAGGGCTAGTACTAGTAGCGCCAGAAAGAATGAAGCGACTGGGCCAAAGCCGAAAGGACGCTCAGCTGTGGATGTGTCTGGTGGTGAAAGGAAAGTCCGATGCTGTAAAGATTTTTTCTCCATAGGAACCTGGAATGTAAGATCCATGAATCAAGGAAAGTTGGACGTGGTCAAACAAGAGATGACAAGACTGAACATCGACATCTTAGGTATCAGCGAACTAAAATGGACAGGAATGGGTGAATTTAATTCAGATGACCATCAGGTATACTACTGCGGGCAAGAATCCCTCAGAAGAAATGGAGTAGCCTTCATAGTCAATAAAAGAGTAGGAAAAGCAATACTGGGATACAATCCTCAAAATGACAGAATGATCTCAGTTCGAATCCAAGGCAAACCATTCAATATCACAGTAGTCCAAGTCTATGCCCCAACCACCAGTGCTGAAGAGGAAGAAATTGACCGGTTCTATGAAGCCCTACAGCACCTTATAGAACTAACACCCAAAAATGATGTCCTTATCATCATGGGGGATTGGAATGCTAAAGTAGGAAGCCAAAAGATAACTGGAATAACAGGCAAGTTTGGCCTTGGAGTACAAAATGAAGCAGGGCACAGGCTGATAGAATTTTGTCAAGAGAATACGATGGTCATAGCAAACACTCTTTTCCAACAACCCAAGAGACGGCTCTACACATGGACATCACCAGACGGTCAACACAGAAATCAGATTGACTATATGCTCTGCAGCCAAAGATGGAGAAGCTCTATACAGTCAGTAAAAACAAGACCAGGAGCTGACTGTGGCTCAGACCATGAGCTTCTCATTGCAAAGTTTAGGCTTAAACTGAAGAAAGTAGGGAAAAGCACTAGGCCACTCAGGTATGAATTGAATCATATCCCTGTTGAATATACAGTAGAGGTGACAAATAGATTTAAGGAATTAGATCTGATAGACAGAGTGCCTGAAGAACTATGGACAGAGGTTCGCGACATTGTACAACAGGTAGCAACCAAAACCATCCCAAAGAAAAAGAAATGCAAGAAAGCAAAATGGCTGTCTGAGGAAGCTTTGCAAATAGCTGAGGAAAGGAGGGAAGCGAAAGGCAAGGGAGAAAAACATAGATATGCCCAATTGAATGCAGAATTCCAGAGAATAGCTAGAAGAGATAAGAATGCCTTCTTAAATGAACAGTGCAAAGAAATAGAAGAAAACAATAGAATAGGGAGGACCAGAGATCTTTTCAAGAAAATTGGAGAGATGAAGGGAACGTTTAATGCAAAAATGGGCATGATAAGGGACCAAAATGGCAGGGACCTAACGGAGGCAGAAGAGATTAAGAAGAGGTGGCAAAATTACACAGAAGAACTATACAAGAATGAGCTTAACGTCCCAGATAATCACAATGAGGTGGTCACTGACCTCGAGCCAGACATCCTAGAATGTGAAGTGAAGTGGGCCTTAGAAAAGCTGAGCAACAACAAAGCTAGTGGAGGTGACAGTATTCCAGCTGAGCTATTCAAAATCTTAAAAGACAATGCAGTAAAAGTGCTACACTCAATTTGCCAGCAAATTTGGAAAACTCAACAGTGGCCACAGGATTGGAAAAGATCAGTTTACATTCCAATTCCAAAGAAAGGCAGTGCCAAAGAATGTTCAAACTATCGCACCATTGCACTCATTTCTCATGCTAGTAAAGTCATGCTTAAAATCCTACAAGCTAGACTTCAGCAGTATGTGGATCGAGAACTACCAGAAGTACAGGCAGGATTTCGAAGAGGCAGAGGAACTAGAGATCAAATTGCCAACATACGCTGGATCATGGAGAAAGCTAGGGAATTCCAGAAAAACATCTACTTCTGCTTCATTGACTATGCTAAAGCCTTTGATTGTGTGGATCATAACAAACTGTGGCAAGTTCTTAAAGAGATGGGAGTACCAGACCATCTTATTTGTCTCTTGAGAAACCTATATGCGGGTCAAGAAGCAACAGTGAGAACTGGACATGGAACCACTGATTGGTTCAAAATTGGGAAAGGAGTCCGGCAAGGCTGTATACTGTCGCCCTGCCTATTTAACTTATATGCAGAGCACATCATGAGAAAGGCAGGGCTAGATGAATCAAAAGTTGGAATTAAGATTGCCGGAAGAAATATCAACAACCTAAGATACGCAGATGATACCACTCTAATGGCAGAAAGTGAAGAAGAACTAAAGAGCCTCTTGTTGCGGGTGAAGAAGGAGAGTGCAAAACTTGGGTTGAAACTTAACATTAAGAAAACCAAGATCATGGCATCTGGCCCTCTCAATTCCTGGCAAATAGATGGGGAAGAAATGGAGGTAGTGACAGATTTTATTTTCCTGGGCTCCAAGATCACTGCAGATGGGGACTGTAGCCAAGAAATTAAAAGACGCTTGCTCCTGGGGAGGAAAGCCATGGCAAATCTAGACAGCACACTAAAAAGCAGAGACATCACCCTGTCAACAAAAGTGCGTATAGTCAAGGCTATGGTCTTCCCAGTTGCAATGTATGGCAGTGAAAGTTGGACCATAAGAAAGGCTGAGCGCCAAAGAATTGAGGCCTTTGAACTATGGTGCTGGAGAAGACTCCTGCGAGTCCCTTGGACTGCAAAGCGATCAAACCGGTCAGTCCTAGAGGAGATCAATCCCGACTGCTCTTTAGAAGGCCAGATCCTGAAGCTAAAACTCAAATACTTTGGCCACCTAATGAGAAGGAAAGACTCACTGGAGAAAAGCCTAATGCTGGGAAAGATCGAGGGCAATAGAAGAAGGGGACGACAGAGAATGAGGTGGCTGGATGGAGTCACTGAAGCAGTAGGCGTGAGCTTAAATGGACTCCAGAAGATGGTAGAGGACAGGAAGGCCTGGAGGAACATTGTCCATAGGGTCGCGATGGGTCGGACACGACTTCGCAGCTAACAACAACAACAACCCCAGTGCTCTGTTTTAGGCCCAGTGCTCACATCTTCACCAATAATTTGGATGAGAGGATAGATGGGGAACTGCCCAAATCTGCAGATGACACCAAGCTGTCAGGAACAGCCAACACTCCAGAAGATAGGCTTAAGATACAGAAGGATCTTGACAGACTTGAATATTGGACGCTATGTAACAAAAATGAAATTCAATGGTGAAAAATGCCTACATTTAGGCCTACATTTAGGCAAGAAAAACCAAATGCACAGGTATAGTATAGATGGTACCTGGCTCAGCAATAGTTAACTGTGAGAAGGAACTTGGAGTCCTAGTGAACACTTAAATATGAGCCAGCAGTGTGCTGCTGCTGCCAAAAAAGCCAACACAGTTCTAAGGCTGCATTAACAAAGGGATGGAATCAAGATTACATGAAGTGTTCATACCACTTTATAATGTCTTAGTAAGACCACACTTTGAATACTACGTCCAGTTTTGGTCACCATGATGTAAAAAAGATTTTGAGACTCTAAAAAGAGTACAAAGATGAACAACAAGGATGATTAGGAGACTTGAGGCTAAAACATATAAAGAACAGTTGCTGGAATTGGGTATGTCTAGTTTAATGAAAAGAAGTACTAGGGGTGACATGATAGTATTTCAATATCTCAGGGGTCATCACAAAGAAGGATCAACCTATTCTCCAAAGTACCTGAAGGCAGGACAAGAAGCAATGAATGGAAACTAATCAAGGAGAGAAGCAATCTAGAACTAAGGAGAAATTTCCTGATCGTTAGAACAATTAATCAGTGGAACAACTTGCCTTCAGAAGTTGTGAATGCTCCAACACTGGAAACTTTTAAGAAGAAATTGGACAACCATTTATCTGAAATGATATAGGGTTTCCTGCCTGAGCACAGGGTTGGACTAATATATCTTAAAGGTCCCTTCCAACTGTTATTCTGTTATATATATTTAACCCTAACTGAATAAACTCACTCTGTAGAGCTCCTGTTTGCTTTTACAAAGCTTGATCTTTAATCCCATCACATAATGTCCCACAAGTTAATTTGTCATTCTCTTTGTCTCCTTTGAGAAACAGCTTCGGTAGATTCTGTGTCTCCTCAGAGAAAGTTTCCTTGATTTTACACACTCCTTTTCAAACTTTCCAAATTACACTTCTGATTTATTATTTGTATGATCCGTTTAATTGTTCAGAGTCCAGCTGGTTTCATTTGGCATCTTCATCCATTTTTGCATCTTTTTCCACATCGTTCTTATTCTTTGGCATTTAAAATCTATTTTCAGGTCCAAGCATCTTTTTCCATATCACTTTGTAATCCAGCAGTTTCTAAAATTCCAAATCCACATTTAAATCAGTCTCACTCTGTTTTATCTAATAAAATCTCTTGTTCTTCTACATCCTCTGTCATAATACCAAACAATCTTATAAACAATTTCTGATTACCTTGTTCTTAAACACCCTTAATTTTTTCTATAGTTAAATAGTATTGCCCCATTATATTAATGGATCTCTCCTCCTTTATTTTTTCTGGTTCCCTCTTGTCAGCTTTTAAGTCTTCTCTTATCATCTGTTTATTTTCCAATCAACAAAACTTTCACACATGAGGATTTTTTTTTACAATTCTTTTATAAATTCTTTTATAAATGTTCAAACATCCCACATAGCCACATTCAAGTCCACATAGCCACTTAACTTTCCAAAATCCACATTCTAGTCCCCATTTTACTGTTTCCAAAAAAATGAAGTTTTTCATTTTTAATTTTTAAACTTACACGAAGCTTCTTTCATCCACAATATTGGTGTTTTCTCCTGGTCCTTCAGAAGGCTCTTAACTTCTAGGAAGTTAATAAGTATCCTAAAGCAGTTAGGTGAGGAAATAGGTTGAACCCATTGTCTCTTTGAAAAGTGCCAAATAGTGGCTTAAGCAGGATGAGTTTCATTGCAGCTCCCACAGTTTACACCTGTTGGAAATTGCTACTTTACAATCTCTTTATAGAGAGATTATGTATGGATTAGCTCCATTCCAAGGAGCTAATACATTCACCTGCTCCTAATATCACCATGGTTACTGGTTCTGCCATTGCTGAAAAGACTCCTTCCTTGTCTATGTTGACTAGAAATTATGAGAGTTGGAAACTTCCATGGCTAAAGGATGTCAGGTTGATTAACACTGAACAGTAGCAGTATGTTTGAACCAACACAACACATTCATTACTATCAGTACTTACTACAGCTAACTCAAAGCTGCTTTTCAAAAGGCAATTGGACTTACTTGATTTTTCTTTAAAAATGTTTCGCTTCTCATCCATGAAGCTTCTTCAGTTCATTCGTGTATGAGAAGAGAAACATTTTCAAGGAAAAAACCCAAGAAAGTCCAGTTGCCTTTTGAAAAGCACTTTTGGGACAACCATGACGTGGATGATTGAGAATCTCCATAGTCACTACAACTAATTTATACATAGATTTGCTCTTTGGCCCCCAAATAATGAAATACTGAAACTTTTTATCTTATGGCATGGGAAGCATTTTACAACTATTTCATGTATGCTAGAATTTAAGGTGGATGAACATAGCTGTTTACAGTATGGCAAAATGATGAGCATATATAACTTGTTCAGCATATAAAATCAGTAAAGATAATTACTCGATCATCAGTTTCAGTAATGGGGAAAAAAGGATCAGTTTCCCCCTTGTTTAGTGTTGAACAGCCAACTCTAAATATACTCTAGCAGCCCAGCATTTTTCACTATTGTAGGAATTTCCATCAGTGGTATGCTGTGAATCAATGCTCAATTCAAATTCAGTATGTTAAACCAGGAATTAAACACAATTGTAATTTTGCTTCTTGATCTCATTCTCCTTCCCTGTTGCTTACTTTTGTCATGGTTCCGACAGATGAAACCCTTCAAAAGAACTTCAAGGCATTGTTTACCTTAAAGAACCTTTTATTTGGGAAACAAAGTATCGGCACTACATAGTTGAACCCAAAAACTAAATTCCCCTCCTCTGGATACAAAGTAACAAAGTACAATCCCCACCCCCCAATAGTCATAAATCACATTTCTCAATTAGCTTGAAGCGCAGGCTTTCTCCCCAGCTTTCCAGCCCGCCAAACATTATCAGCTCTGGACCCAGTCTGTCCTTGGATTCCCATGGCAGAGTTATTATTATTATGGCTAACTGCAGTCTCATCCCAATCCCCCCTCCCAGCACCAACTGATTCTAAAAGCATAGAGAAAATGGCTGCATTTTCATCTATAGTCAAAGCAAGAACATCCGATGTTAAGAGCATTGACATCCACCCCCCCTTACAAAAAGGACAAGTCCTGTAATACAAACAAAACCATACACTAGGGGTTGCCTCTTGGTTTGTTAGGGTGTTTCTTATAGAACTTATTAATGAGTCTGTCAGCTTTTACATCACTAGATTTTACCCAGGTGGCTTCAGACAATGGGATACCCTTTCCATTGCACTAAGTACTATAGCTTCCCTTTAAAAAATCTTGAATCAAGAATACGCCTCACTTCATAGTGAGTCTGTCCTGCAACTGAGAGGTCCAGGTGCCTTCTTAGGGGAAGGTAGTAAGGTGGAATCCCAAAAAGGTTTCAGCAGGCTACAATGGAACATAGGGTGGACTTCTGCTAAGAGTCTGGGAAACTTTAATTCTACCGTGACCGGGTTAATGATCTTTATGATGGGGAAGGGTCCTAAGTATTTCGGTCCTAACTTCTTATTGGGTAACTTAAGCTGTAAATATTTTGTGGACAAATAAACCTTTCCCCCAACTTGGAACGACCTATGAGGAGCCCGCTTTTTATCTGCTTGCTTTTTATATGTCTCAGAAGCCTTTTTCAAAGCACTTTTTGTGGTTCTCCAAGCTTCTTCCCCCCCCCCCAATCCACTGATCAAGGGTTTGGGAAGTGGAGGCTCCCTGAGGATATTCGGGTATTGGGCTGAACTCTTTTCCTGTGGCCACTTAATAGGTGTGAAACCGGTGCTGTTGTGAACAGAATTATTGTAAGCGACCTCTGCAAAAGGGAGGAGGTCAGTTCAGTTTGGCTGCTGATAATCCACATAGCATCTGAGATACTGCTCTACCATTGAATTTGCAGATTCAGCTGCCCCATTGGTAGAAGGGTGAAAAGCCAACAGTCCTTAAGACGAGCCAATAAGCTTAAGAAAACCCTTCCAAAAGTTGGCTGTAAACTGCACACACACACACCCTGGTCTAAGATTATGTTTCGGTGCGCCATGCAGCCTATACAACTTCCCCCCTTTGTAAGTCAAAACATCCTGCATTTTAGGGAGGTTTGTCTTTGAACCATTGGTCAGCAAGGAGCTCCTGTTTTATTTTCTTTGCCCCAGGGTTGTCGGGGTTCAGGGCTCTTGAAGGTGGGATTCTGCACGGCGTTAGTTCAGAAGCAGTTTGTAGAGCAGATATAATTGCTTTACTAACCTCTTCACGCTGGCTCCTGTATTGGGGCAGTCTGGATAAAACATTCGCTAAAAAGTTTTTTCCTCCCGGTATGTACTTTAGGGTGAAGTTAAATTGGTTAAAGTATTGCACCCATCGTTACTTGTTTCAGGGACAATTTGTGGGAAGTTTTCAGTGCCTCTAGGTTTTTGTGATCAGTCCATACCCTGAAAGGCACCTTGCTCCCTTCTAGTGTCGCCAGTTTAATATATCCCAGCGAATTGTGAAGGCTTCCTTCTCCCACACAGCCCACCTCATCTCACAATCAATGAATTTTTTTGATGTATAGGGGCAGGGTTGTAGGACCCTATCCTGGTTCTTTTGCAATAGCACAGCTCCGACGGCCACATCACTGGCATCAGCTTGAATCACAAAGGTTTTCCCTGGACAAGGATGTTTTAAGACCAGTTTGATTGCAAATAGCCTCTTCAAATTCTCAAAAGTAGTTTGACAGTTCATAACCCTTGCTAGTGGCTGGCCCGGTCACGTTTTCCCTCCCTTCTTGCCTGTTTTCAGTAAGTCTGTAAGGGGTAAAGCAATTTCAGCAAAGGAGGGGATGAACTGGCAGTAAAACTTGGAGAATCCTAGAAAGCTCTGAAGCTGTTTGCGATGTAGTGGAGCTGGCTAAAAGGCTTTGCAGGAGCCTGGCCGAGGAGAGGGAAGCTCAGACAGCTGCCGGTTTTGGGCGCACCAGGTGTGGATCAGGTGGAAGAAAGAAAAAGGGGGAAAGAAAGGGGGTGTGGGAGGTTGTTGCTGCTGTCTGTCAGAGAGAGACCAGGTGAAGTCGGAGATGGGTTGGGGGTTTTAAGCTGATCCCTTTCTGTGAAGGAGGGGGAAGAGGAGAGTGTGTGTGAGAGAGAAGGTGGAATTTTATTGCTTTCTTTCGCAGGGGGGATACCCCAAGCGGAGCCAAGGGAGAGAGTGAGGAGAAAGTTTCTGGGGTTGTTAAATTCAGATTTTAATAATAAAGGACAGGGGGGAGGGGTTTGACACCGATGAGACCTGAGGCTGCAAGCAACAATAGAAGAGAAGGAGAGGCTGGTCGTTGCTGCTTTGGAAACTAGTGGCCATCCAAACTTTGACTATTGCTGCTTGTGCAAGTTTTAGACATTGTGGGGAATTGCCCTGAGGGAAAAGCTGTTACTGCAGCATGATGACTGCCTTTGATCGTGTTCCTATTGCTGCCTGCAGCCGGGGTTTCCCCCCACCCCACTGGTTTCCAAACAGCTGCTGGAAAATCATTGACTATTGTTGCTATGACTGCCTGGGGCTGTTAAACATCACCACGTATTGACTATCGGGGCTAGGGGCTGGCAATTTTTTTTCCTGAAAGCCCCCTTTTGACGACAAGAGTCTGCCACCACCCCCACTTCACGTGAACTTCTGCTAGAAGAGACACTTTACTAATACCTAGAAAGCATAGCTGCAGAGCTTGACGGAGGGGAACGGGGCTGGGAGGGCCTGGGCTTTGGCAGCCTCTGATGAGGTAACGCTACACGAGTCTTTGGGGGTTGCCATTCAATTACAGTTTTCATTTTGGCCGGGTCCATTTCAATGCTCTCACTAGAAATTCTGTAGCCAAGATAATTTCATCGGGTCTGGTGAAACTCACAATTTGATGGTTTAACATAAAGTTTGGCATTCAGCAGTTTCTTTAGTACTTCTCTCACTAGTTTTACGTGGTCAGCCATGTTTGTGCTGTATATCAGGATATCATCAAGCCCCCTTGTATAAATGGTCATGTAGTACGTGATTGATCAGCTGCATGAAGAAGGCTGGAGGCCCCTGTAGTCCAAACAGCATGACTTTAAAATGGTAGCTCCCCATGGGACAGTTAAAAGCAGTCTTCCACTCATCTTTCTCTTTTATCCTCACTCAGTAATATGCCTCTCTCAGGTCTAATTTGGTGAAGACACTTCCCTTTACTAGGTGGGTCAGTTAGTCCTTCAGGATGGGGAGGGGGTATTTGTTTTCCATGCTCACAGCGTTTAATCCTTTATAGTCCACGCAGAGACGAAGCGACCTGTCTTTTTTTTTCTTTAAATGATACCGGAGCTCCCACTGGGATTTGGCTCGTTCAATAAATCTTCTCGCTAGGTTCTTGTTCACATACTGCTGCATTACCTCCATCTCAAGGGGGGTCATGGCGTACATCCTCGGTTGTTGGAGTTTAGCTCCTGGTAACAGTTCAATGGAGCAATCATTAGGCCAGTGGGGAGGTAGGGTGTCACATTTTTTCTCACAAAACACCTCTGCTATGTCCTGGTACTTGCTGAGGATGAGTGGCTCGCCTGATTGAAACAAAGCAGCTATTTTCACTAGCTCGGTTGATGGGCTAAACTCTCCAGTAATGTCAGTCAAGTTAAGGGGGGGGGGGTGTTGGGTCCTATAGGTAATCTCACAGTTCTCATTCCCTTCTCCCACCAGATAAATGGCTTTCATTTGTCTAACCAAGCTAGCCCCAGGATCGTGGCCTCAGTCATTTTCGGAGCCACCAAGAAACAAAGTACTTGGTGCTCACCTATTTCTAAGCGTATGGTTTCAGTTAATTGCGTGACTAAAGTTCCTCCCATTAGGGAGCCATCAGCTTGCTCAAACCTCACAGGATTGGAGAGCAGCCTTGCTCGTATGCCCGTTTTCAGGGCAAGTGGCAAGCTAATAACGCACCATCTTAGGGATTATAAGCTTGGAAGGCAGAGAAAAAGGTGGAACAGGTCAACTCATCATTGGGTTGTTCTCTCCTTCGTCGTCACTGTCGTAGGAGGGCAGAGCGGCGGCAGGTCCAATTTGGGCCTCGGCACTCTCCTGCATGGGTGACGTGACTTGGGTAATGGGTTTCTGCACGAACCAGTTGGATTTCTCTTTCACTGGCTGCTAGGCTGGTTTCTTTCTCGCTGGTGGTCCCAGTTTATTCTGCTGTTGAGGGTAAGGGACTGGGCAAGTCACTGCTCAATGTCCCTGTTGTCCACATCTTAAGCATTTGATTGATGGGCCTGCAGGTGGCTTGCGGTTTTTCTGCGGCCGCTGTGGTTGGAGGCTTTCGGGGAGGGTGGCGGCCATCTGGGTTGATCTGGCCTCAGCCCGGCTCCTTGCAGTGGTGGCTTCTTATAGTGGACAAGCTGGATGTCCAGCCTTACTGCTGCCTGGTACCATTCTTGCACTTGATTAGGGACTGCTTGATAGACACAAACCTGGGAGAGGTGTATTTCCACAATCTCTTCATAAAATATTTTATCAGTTGGTTCCCCTCTCCCAGAAAGGGGAAGAGGAAAAGCTAAGAAGGAAAATAAATTTTAGGCAAGAGACCATGAAATCATATTGTTTTAAATGTTTTTGGAAGGCCAAAACATATTCAACCTGACAGAGTAAGAGTCAAGCTTTACTCCAAGTATAGCAATAAGTCTTGACTCTAAATAATTAAAGAAATTTGATTATAGCAGAAATTTACAGACATGATAGGGCCAGATTAATTACTTTACTGAGCAGCCACAGAATACAAGAAGCTATATACACAAAGATCAGCCTTCTACAATACCTAAAAGTGAAATAATTCTAGTGGGATTTTTCAGTATGTATGGGATAAAGGTAGGCATTAAAACATAATGGCAAAACGAGATGCAAAATCCTACTCTGCATTTTGAAGAGTTATTTGAAGAGTTGGTCCCATTATTGGGGATGGAAGTCTCAATAGACAGGTATATCCTGCTGGGATAAAGACTGGTGAACCTTATTTTAACTTCCTACTATTAATAAGCATAAGCAATTAAATCAAGCCCCCAAGACAAAAACTGATACAGTGATGGAGTTCTGGAAACACTTTAAAATGACTCCTTAGATATTTATGTTTCACAACCTAGAGTTGTTTAGCTTTTTAAATCTTGCTTGCAGAAGTGTTAAATTATTCTGCTATTGGATACTACTATTTCTTGCTTTTATATTTCATAACTCTGATGCTTCCCTTTTCTTATGCTACTTCTGGGTCAACTCTGAGGAACTGTAAATGCTAACCGTATAGGAAAATGAGCTGTTTAATTTTGAACAGAAACACTAATTTGTCAATTTGTCACTAATTTGTCACTAATTTGAGACATAAGGGATTGAAGAATATCTGACAGAGATAAGGAGGTGAAACAATAGGTTTGTTAGTAACTGTTGAGGAAAAAGTCATGTCATAATATTTCACAATTATTTTCCTTCTTTTTTCTTGCACGTTTCCCCCTTTTTCTTTAATTTGTCTTTTACTTTACATAAAATTCTCAATAAATTAAAAAAAGAAAAAACGCTCTTGAAAATGACAACATTCTCACTGTCCTTCCTAGTTCTCCATGTTATAGTTTATCAAAAAAAGAAATAAGATCTTAGGATTTAAGAGCAGCAGACCATAGGTTGCTGTTGATTTATGAAAACACAAGAATGACGAACTGAAAAACAAACTATTGAAATAACAGTTGAATAAGTACGCATATCTTGGAAGACAATGTATCCTTAAAAAACTCATTCAGGAGTGAATTCTTTTATTTCTCAGGGCAATTTACCCTAAGGCAGATGGGCAAAAATTGAGGAAAGATTGAATAACTGATAGTAGGTGCTGTGTGGTTAGAATGCAGTACTGCAGGCTAACTCTGCTCACTGCCAGGAATTCAGTCATGACCGGTTCAAGGTTGACTCAGCCTTCCATCTTTTTGAGGTTGGTAAAATGAGGACACAGATTGTTGGTGGCAATATGCCAAATCGCTTAGAGAGTGCTGTAAAGCACTATGAAGCAGTATATAAGTCTAAGTGCAATTAGTATTGCTATTTCCCTTGTAGTGTGCATTACAAATTAAAAAGGAATATTGGCAACTGGCATTTTTATGACGATTACAACATCCTAGGGCTACGTGATGACCATTTGCAAATTTCCCAACCAGCTTCCGACAAGCAAAGGCAATGGGGAAAGCCAAATTTGCTTAAGAATTACATGTTTCACTTAACAACTGCAGTGATTCACTTAACTATGGCAAAAAAAACATAAAATCAAGAGTGACTCATTTAACAACCATTTGCTTAACAACTGAAATTCTGGTCCTGATTGTATTTGTAAGTTGTGGGCTGCCTGTATTATCATTTCTGAAAAGCAGCATACTCCTGATTAGGAATCAATTACAATCCTGAAATCATTTTCACCTGTATTATTGCCAAATAGGAATCTCCCAACTTAAATTTTTTAAAAAAAAAATCACCTTCTTTTGGATGCTTTGATGTTTGTGTAACTTTGCTATTAAATATTATCATAGCTTTGTGTCGGTCTGTATTGTACTAAATGGAATCTAAGTAAATAAATAACAGCATCAAAATTTGGTGCTCAATTTTATAACCAAGTCATTTAATATATAATCTACCCAGAAACTGGTTATGCCAGACATAATACTTTTTGTAATGCTAATAAACCGGGTAGGTGATTAGCCTATTTGTTAAGGAAGAAACAAAGAGCTTGTAATATAGATAGAATAGAATATAAGGGTAAAGTAGTGTATCAGCAGAGTCTTATTAAAAAGACTTTTGTTGATTTTTATTCTAAGTTGTATGTTAGAGATAAGATTAGAGATGTGGATATAGATGGATATTTGTTGGAAGCTAATATTCCTGTCCTTACACAAGAACAAAAGAAAGGGATGAATCAATTGATAATTGATGAAGAAATTCTTTTAGCAATTAAGCAATTAAAAGTGGGTAAAGCACCGGGAACTGACGGTTTGACTGCCGTTTATTATAAAAATTTACAGTCAGAAATGGTGGAACCTTTAAGAGAATTGTTTAAGACAATTCAATTGGGAGGAGAAGTGCCTCCATCGTGGAAAACAGGAAGATCAGGATGCTACCCAAGCCAAAAATTACAGACCAATATCGCTTTTAAATACTGATTATATTTGCAAAAATTTTAGCTAATAGATTAATGAAGGTAATGCAGCGAGTGATTCATAGTGATTAAACTGGATTTATAAGTGGTAGACAAATGAAGAATAATGTGAGACATATTGTAGATTTATTGGAATTTTTGGAAAGAAATAACCAGGTCCCCGCAGCGCTGATCTTTTTGGATGCTGAAAAAGCCTTTGATCAATTGGATTGTTCTGTCAAGAACTTTCTCCTCAGTTCTTGTTGGATCTCTCTTTGTTTCCATCTAAATACTTACATACATACATGTATGCATGCATAAATATACATACATGTGTGAGTGTGTATACACACACACACACACATAGGGATGCGGTGGCTCAGTGGGTTAGGACGCTGAGCTTGTCGATCAGATGGTTGGAAGTTTGGCGGGTCAAATCCCGAGTGCTGCGTAACAGAGTGAGCGCCTGTTACTTGTCCCAGCTTCTGCCAACCTAGCAGTTCAAAAGCACGTAAAAATGCAAGTAGAAAAATAGGGACCACTACAGTGGGAAAGTAACAGCGTTCCGTGCACCTTTGGCGTCTAGTCATGCCAGCCACATGACCACGGAGACGTCCTCGGACAAGCGCTGGCTCTTCAGCTTTGAAACGGAGATGAGCACCGGCCCCTAGAGTTGGAAACGACTAGCACACATGTGCGGGGGAACCTTTACCTTTACCTATCTATATATATATCTGTGTGTGTATATATGTATGTATATGTATGTGTAACTATTTGTGTAATTAGCAGAATCTTTACTAAGATTCAAGAGCCTTGGTGGAGCAGTGGGCTGATGCCTCCTTAAGTAACACCAGCTGCCTGCAATTAGTGCAGGTTCGAGTCCCACCAGGCTCAAGGTTGACTCAGCCTTCCATCCTTCCGAGGTAGGTAAAATAAGGACCCAGATTGTTGGGGGCAATAAGCTGACTTTGTAAAAATGCCTCTTGGGGCCCCCCGAAAGCCCTAATAAGCAGGCATATACATAGAATGAAGGCTATTGCTAAGCACATTGATTTGTGCTTCTTAGATTGTAAGCCACCCTGAGTCTACGGAGAAGGGAGGGATATAAATGGGATTAAAAAAAAGATCTTAGTATATATGACCTTAATTAAAGGAAATTTGATTTTTTTTAATTCAAAAAGCATTATTATACATCATGATATAGAATATCCAACAATATTCAAGTCAACAAAACCAGTATGTGTTTTACAACATTAAAAAGGATGGGCTTCAGAGCAGGAAACTTTCCTGGTTTTTGTAGATTTAGTGTCATCTCCTACATCTTAAAGGGACGCAGTAGATAAATAATTACCTAGTCTAACAAGATGAGGAACCAATGAGGAACCAGATTTCTTGGATTCCTATAACTTGGACGAATCCAGGTACAAATACAAGAATCTAGTCATTTCAGCTGCCTGTGCCTCTGAGCTGCTAGTTGCTAGTAGACTACGGAGTAGCTCACTCTGCCCCTGAAGATGCCAGCTAGAACTACCAAGTGAAGCATCAGGACACCAGAAAGCCACACTACAGCCATTAAGCCTGAAAGCCCATCAACCCTTGACACTGATTCTTTACCAAGTGCATACAGATGATTATGCTCCTGAGTGAAGAAACGGAGAGAAAACAGAAGGGTTCCAGAAGGGGTCTGAGCTGAAGAGAAGAAAGAGAGAGGAGGGAACTTGCTGACTAATTGCTACTAGCCAGATATTTTCTGAAGGTTGCTGATTGTGCACTGTGTATGTTTGGAGGACTGCTTACTGTTAACCTAGCTAGCACAGTTTCAGGGTCCATATATGGAATCCAGTTCCTGAGAGAGCAAACTCACAGAGCAAGCAAACAGGAGAGCAAGTAAGGAAGTTTCATGTGGGAATCTGGCAGAAGTGTAACAGAGAACTCTAAACAGCATATAGAAATCAAGGAAGTTTCAAGGTGTTCAGCAATTGTGTGCTATGCAGGCCCTCCAGTTTAGAGAGAAACCAAACTATACCTTCTGGAAGTGAAAGCTTGTGATTGTACAAGTAGCCCTTGACTTACAATAGCAATTGGATTAAAAAAAATAATCTACTAGTCCAGTTTTAAAATTTGCAAGCAATTAGGACAATTGAAACTGGTCTAGAGTCAACATACATTCCACTTAATTTCAGGTAGTCCTTGACTTACAATCTTTCACTAAGTGACCATTCGAAATTACAACAGCACTGAAAAAAGTGACTTATGATTGTTTTTTCAGACTTTTAACCATTGCAGCATCCTCATCATCAGGTGATCAAAATTCAGATGCTAGGCAACTGGCTCAAATGGGTTGCAATGTCACAAATCATGTGACCACTTCCTGACAATCAAAATCAATGGGGAAGCCAGATTCATTTTATATTACTACCTTAACAACTGCAGTGATTTACTGTGTATTTTTGAGTCAGCGTTTACTCCTAGTTTTCTTGGCAAGATTTTCAGAAGTAGTTTGTCATTGCCACTGCCATATTTTTGCTATAGCCATGGTGGTGCAATGGTTAGAATGCAGTATTGCAGGGTAATAATGCCAACTGCCAGCAATTTGATCCCAACTGGCTCAAGGTTGATTCAGCCTTCCGTTCTTCTGAGGAAATGAAGACCCAGATTGTTGGGGCAATATGCTGACTCTGTAAACTGCTTAGAACAGGGGTGTCAAACTCGCAACATCATGTGATGTGTCACGATGTATCACAACTTTTTTTTCCATTGCCAGCAATGGAGTGGGCGCGATTTCGCCATAATTTTATCCAGCCTGTGGGCCGGCAGTTTGACACCCCTGGCTTAGAAGGGCTGTAAAGCAACTATGAAGTGTTATATAAGTCTAAATGCTATTGCTATTTGTCTGTTTCCTAGGGCTGAGAGTGGGTGACTGGCCCAAGGTCACCTAGCTGGTTTCATTCCTAAAGTAGGATTAGAGGTCATAGTGTCTCTGTTTGCAGCCTAATATCTTAACCACTCACTAAACTGACACTCTTATGAATCTTTGAAAAAATATCTCAAATAAATTTGGTCCAATTTTACTTTAAAATAGTTTTTTTCAATTTAAATAATGCAGCTCCGCGAGCTGCATTGGCTCCCAGTTGTCTTCCGGGTGAGGTTCAAGGTGCTGGTATTGACCTACAAAGCCCTACATGGCATGGGTACGGAATACCTTGGGGAGCACCTGCGGCCGGCATCAACTTCCCTCCGCCCAATACGCTCCCACAGAGAGGGTCTCCTCAGGGTGCCTCCGGTCAAAGAATGCTGACTGGTGGCCCCCAGGGGGAGGGCGTTCTCTGTGGGCGCGCCGGATTTATGGAACCATCTTCCGGTTGAGCTTCGGATGGCGCCCGACCTTCGCTCCTTCTGGCGCGATCTAAAGACGTATCTTTTTGAACAAGCTGGCCTGGCCTGATGGGAGGGGGTTGGCTTTTTATTACTTTTAAATGCGTTTTAATCTATCTAAGAGTTCTGGGCACTTGTTTAATCTTTTTTTAATTTTTGTATTCTGTTTTTTAACATGTATTGCCCTGTTCACCGCCCTGAGTCCTTCGGGAGAAGGGCGGTATACAAATATAATTAATTAATTAATTAATTAATTTATAAATATATTCTTTTGTATCAATGCAAGCTTTGATTAATGGCATTAAACAAAACACGCTCTCTAAAGTTCCAAATAAAATTTCATTTGAACAACATGCTAAAGAGTTACCCCTTATTTATTTTCCAATTCTTTTCAGTGATGACTGATACCAAAACCTCAGTACTACAGGTATTTTTTCTGTCGGAGCTTTGAGTTTACCAAGCTTTAAGATCAGATTGGACAAAGGATCCCTTTATTTCGTAAGAATCCTCTATTAATCACAGAAACTCTACTCTTATTTTAAGACAAATTAGAGTTGCAAGGAACATGCATTTTCAGTGGTGGCACCACATGAAGAAGTAGTATCTAACTCCCACTTATTTTAAATAGAATTTTATTTTATTTCAATCTACTCCATTCTTCTCCATCTACTGAAATTCCACTCTAACTGAATAATATTAGTTGAAAATATTTTTCTACAAAGTGAAAACTTTTGTTTCGAAAGATGAGGCAAATATTATAGTTGAAGAACAGGAGAAATAAATTGTTTCCAGGCACTGCCTCTAAAATCATGTCTTCTCAGAATACCGTTTAGCTTTCAGTGAAACAATTAGCATCTTCAAACACAAAATTCAGGTCAAATGAAGGTAGAGCACTTGCTATGCTTGCAAAAGGACTTAGGATTAATCTCTGGCATTTCCAATTAAAAAAAGGCCAAGCAATGGCTAATGATAAAGAATTTCTTTGACAGGGATCCCAAACAGCTGTTGTTCATTACGGTAAACAGTACTGTGCTAGTTGAACAAAAAGTTTGACTTAGAGAAAGAAAGTTTCTTTTTTAAAAAATAACATTTTATTAAGTTGTACAGTAAAATACAAACTACAAAGCAAATAGTAGGACACAGTGGGGAGGGAAAAGGTAGAAGAAAGGGAGGGAAAGGGAGGAAAAAAGGAAAAAAGAGATTGACTTCCAACTTCCCATTGCAGTAGAATAGAGCATTAATGTCAAGCCTCAACTTTTTACTTTTTCACAATAGTAAAAACTAGCCATTTCTGTAACAACAAATCAATCTAATCAGTGAAACCCAGAATCAACGTTTCATTTTTTCCCACCTCAAGCACAAAGTCCAGAAGCGGACTCCATGTAGAAACAAATGTACTTGTATTCTTTTCTTTAATCAAAACAGTCAATTTTGCCATCTCTGCCAGCTCCTTCAGTAGCCATTCATCCATAGTGGGGAGAAAGTTTCTCATGTTCTACATTTATGAACTTATCCTACGCCAGGTGTATAAAACTGCCAGCTCGCGGGCCGGATGCATCATAGCGAAACAGCACTCACCCCATTGCCGGCAATGGAAAAAAAGTAGCGATACATCACGTGACATTGCGAATTTGACACCCCTGTCCTACACCATGGAGTCTATGGCTTCAAGCTGGGAAGTTCAAGGTCTTGGCATAGGCCCTATCCTAATGAATTGCCATGAATGTGTAAATTCACATATCTATTTAGATTAATGATAAAATATAAATATATAATGTTTCATGGAACATTCAGTGTCCCATGAAAGCTTCTACCATCTGAAACTTAGCAGATAATTTCTCAAAGAGGAACCTTAGCTCCACAAACTATGTCTTTTCAGGTTTGTTCCAGAGAAGATTGTGTTCTCATAGAAATACATCCTCATGAGTTCTTAATGATTTTTAATAGTTTTGGTTCTTCTCTCTTGTTAATGGACTTCCCTACTTTAATTTTTAATATTATCTTTCAACTGATTTAATATTTTTTCTTTAAATTTATACTCCAAATTTTCACCAAAAATTCAAGGTAGCTGAAAAATAGCAACAAAAAAACCACTGTATCTTGTAACTGTATTATATTATTTACTATACTATAAGGCCACACCTAGAATACTGCATACAGATTTGGTCACCACTCAATAAAAAAGATGTTGAGACCCTAGGAAGAGTTCAGAGAAAAGCAACTAAGATGATCAGGGGACTGGAGGCTAAAACACATAAAGAACGGTTACAAGAACTGGGCATGGCTAGTCTAGTGAAGACAAGGACCAGAGGTGACATGATACCAGTGTTGCAATATTTGAGGGGCTGTCACAGAGGAGGGGATCAACCTATTTTCCAAGGAACATGAAGTCCAGACAAGCAATAACGGATGGAAACTGATCAAGGAGAGATTCAACCTAGAAATAAGGAGAATTTTTCTGACAGTGAGAACAATCAACCAATGGAACAGATTGTCTTCAAAAGTTGTAGGTGCTTCATCACTGGAGATTTTCAAAAAGAGACTAGGCAGCCATTTGTCAGAAATGGTATAGGGTCTCCTGTTTGAGCAGGGGTTAGACTAGATGACCTACAGTAGGGGTGTCAAACTCACAACGACACGTGACGTGTCGCGACATATTGTGACTTTTTCCCCATTGCTGGCAATGGGGAGGGCATGGTTTCACCATAACGCATCTGGCCCGCGGGCCGGCATTTTGACACCCCTGACCTACAAGGTCCTTTCCAACTCTGTTATTCTAATAATTCAAGACAGAGTGACCCTGAGCCAGGCTTATTCTCAACTCTCCTGAAAAATATTGGCCAGGCATGTATTATTTGTATGGTGTGTATCAAGATACTGAGCACAAAAATTCCAGCTCAAAACACTGATGTAAATGTCTGTGTCCTGGAACATAAAAAGGTTTTGTAACAACCAGCTCCGTTAATTTTGCTTTTTGAAAAAATGGAATGATTAACTAAGATTATATAAAATCATTAAATAATTCATTTTCTGTATCAGTAGGCTAAGCTAGTTAACATTGTTTTCTACCTTACACATATATTTTTATTATTAAATCTCTGTATTTTTTCAGTCAAATTTATACTGGAGATAAGAAAGTCATAATTTGCACTTGTATGATTCTTAGTAATGATATCCTTCTCATCTTTTACCATCTCTTCATATAAGGATGCAGGTTTCTGCCTTCCTTGCTATAAAAATAATATTTGTAGCCTCACCATCTTAAAATTCTCTTGAAGAACTAGATCTGACTTACCCAACCTGGGCACCCAGTTGGTTATAGCCTTCAATTCCTACAATTTCCCAGTCAGAATAGCCATTGCTGACAGTTCTGGGAATTGTTCTATGAATTTGGAAGGCATCAGGTTGAGAAAGGCATAACTAGATTTTTAATATAAGAAGGGATGCAAAGTACTAAAATGCTGCTTTGTTTGACACAAGATAACATTACAAAACAGAGAAAACTAAACTGTTCACATTTTGGCGTTAGGTTACATGTGAAGATTTTGCTTTTTGCAGATTAATTCACAGCAGCCTATAATTTTAGAAACTCTTGATGTCTTATACCTAAATTGCCATCCTAGTCTGCAAAACCTATGACTCAGCAAATAACAACAAATTATTCAGCTTTTATTTTGAAAAAAAGTTCTTATTAGAGATCTGCTCTTTGCTCTGGATCCTATCAGAACTGAGCCTTTAACATATTGTCTAACTTTTTACCAAAACTAATTACAGAAAACCTGTATTAAAATGAATGCCTTTTTAGACCTGTTTTCATAAGACTGCCTGAGTTCTAGCTGTCTATTCTGTCTGAGTTACATTCAATCAGAACATAATTAGATCTTTCCAGTCCATTCTTATCACTTGCCAATTTATCCTATGAAGATACCATTTGGATGGAAAAACAACAGAAAACTAATCACATACAGTACAAACTGATTAAACACATGCAAATACTAAGTTATTAAAGATTAGACTCTAATAAAACAGGTTCATAACATTAAGCTTTCATGATAATGGAAACAATGTTATTGATACTTTGACAAATAAGTCAGTCTCCCCAAACCTGGGCTTCTTCCACTGCTGATAATTCTAGGAGTTGGGGCAGAGCACCATTATAAACTGCAGAGCACCATTATAAAAAAATAGATACAGGTAGTCCTTGACTTGCAATCAGTTACTTAGCAACTGGTCAAATTTATCACAGACCTCCCCAGGGCTACTTATGATCCATATTCAAAGTTCAGATGGCCCAAACACCACTTCCTGCAATAAAGTGGTCTCATTTTGAGCAACTGGCCTACACTAACAGTCATTTAGACTGTCCTGTGGTGTGGCAACTGTGGTTTATGTTTTGTGCTACAAACTGGTGTTGACTACCATTTTATGACAAAAAAACACCCACTGAGGAAAATGGGTTTAACAACCACAGTGATTCACTTAACCCTCACAAAAAGCTCGTAAATCAGGTACGATCATGTGTTTGACCTTCTTAATGACCAGTAGTCATAATTACAGTCATAAATTGAGGACTACTTAAAAAGCTTTATAATTGTAAAGCATACAATAAAACAGCAGTAGACATATTTGTGAAGAAATAAGTTGAGGCCTACTATTAGATTTTGAGATATCTCCTTTTGTAACATATCTACATGGATAATCTACAGAAAATTAAGATTTTGAACTTTTAGTAATACAAAACTGTAAACAAATGGCTTTATTTTTCTCACTTGGATGGGATGGGATGGAATGTGATGTGAAGTCAGAAAATTCTGTTATTTAAAATTAATTTTTAGTCTGAGTATTAGGTCAATAAAAACTAAAATAAAAACATCAGAAATCATCACATGCTAGGCGTACAATTTTAAAAAAACTGAACAGCCTTCTAAATTTATACTACAGTATTGACTGAAATCCATTTTTGGAAAGGCTGAGACCAGATGAAAAGTATTACCCAAACATTCTGCCATTCTGTTATTTTTAACTAATGTCTTGGTTTCCATTTCTCCCACTTCTTTGCTGTGGTTTTGAAACCACCTTCAGGTTTGTACACATACAAAACAAGACACCATACCAGAGGAAAGCTTTCTATTTCAGCCATGTATGAGGGCTGAAATAAACTAAAATGGTCAAAGGTGATGTGTTGTCACAATTATGAGCAAGAATTTACAATAGCAACTTCAAAACGTTTTCTACATATTCTAATACACAGAGAAACACAAACTACATAATAGCAGAGCAGAGATGTATGGTTATCAAAAGATTGAGACTTAAACCAGTGAAAACACCTATTACTTTCCTATTGCAAAACAAAGTTGTTATTTTTAAGGATACTTACCAGCTACAAAATACCAAACAGCCACATCTCCAGAACAATGACGCTTTAAAAAAAGCCAGTAGTGTAAAACGTGATTTTGAGAAATTGCATACAATACTATCCTCCAGTTGTTGGCTCCAAAATCCAAATATTATCTCTCCCTTTTTTTTTTAGCAAGTAGGGTAAATAAATTTAGACAGTTGGATACTCCTAAAAAGATTTTTTTGCTTAGTTCTCTTCTTTTCTCATTCTGTTTTTTTCTCTTTCTGATTTAATGTATTTCCATCTTGGTACTCAGTTTGGGCTCAGTTTTTCAGGATGGCTTTTAAGTATGAACACCTAACATACCAAGAAAAGTTGCGGGTATCAATTTAATTTCATGACTTAAGCAAACCATTTTAATTTTTTTCAATTTTTCAATATTAAATATAAGTATTTTAAAATATTTTAAAACCTTTGAAATTCAGATACTCCTAAAATTGTAAATTTACTAATTGTTATAAGGTACATATGGACCATAAGAAAGGCTGAGCACCAAAGAATTGAGGCCTTTGAACTATGGTGCTGGAGAAGACTCCTGCGAGTCCCTTGGACTGCAAGGCAATCAAACCGGTCAGTCCTAGAGGAGATCAACCATGACTGCTCTTTAGAAGGCCAGATCCTGAAGTTGAAGCTCAAATACTTTGGCCACCTAATGAGAAGAAGGGACTCACTGGAGAAGAGCCAAATGCTGAAAAAGATTGAGGGCAAGAAAGGGACAACAGAGAATGAGGTGGCTGGATGGAGTCACTGAAGCAGTAGCCGTGAGCTTAAATGGACTCCAGAAGATGGTAGAGGACAGGAAGGCCTGGAGGGACGTTGTCCATGGGGTCGTGATGAGTCAGACACGACTTCGCAACTAACAACAACAAATAAGGTACACATTTATGCTATTGCTCCACAAATAATATATTGCCACATATCAGAAGTTTCTTCTTTAGTCTTCATTATCTGTCAAGTAATTTGCTCCATCTAATTTCCTCTTTGTGAATATTTATCTGCATTAGTTCCTTTCTCACTGATCTCAGGTCTCTCCGACTCTACCCTGAATTAAGGGACTACAAGGTTGTAAAAAAGGGAGAGTTCCTTTCTCCCTGATAAAAGTTCACAGTTCCTATAATTATAGTTTCAGCATCCTTATGGCCCTAGTAGATACCATTTTTCTATCTCATTTTCTTCCCTATTCACAATCAATTGTCCTGGGTGACTTAAAATATATATATACGGTGTATGTATGTGTGTGTGTCTCTGTATTACAACTAAAAATATTAAAAAATTAAAAAACATAATAAAAACTCTAAATACATCCAGATTAATTATACACACTATTGAAAAAAGATACTTTGCCAGTTGGGCAGTAAATTCAGGAAACAAGAGTCCTTAACACATTCAGCACCCCAGACCTAGTACCATAGCCAGTTTTTAAGGTATTACATAAGGCTAACAAGAGTTGGGGCCACTCTAATCTTCGGAAGAAGGATGTTCCACATATTTTTGTCCCAAAATAGCTTTTAAATCGTCTTCTTGAAAGTCATGACAAGTTAGGCCATAACTGATTTGAAGGACATATTCATAACTTCCCTATCAAATGTACTCGGTGATATATTTCATTCCAGGAACTGCAAGGTCCAGGAACATGAAATGATGTCTGAAAACCTCAGGCTTAAGGTAAACAAGGAGAGTGGAGATTCATTAGCAACAGATGCTGAAAACACCTTTATGACTTTCAGTAACAAAAGCATTTTACGGACAAGAAATTATGAGTAAAAATAAATGGCTAACCTAGCAAGATATACTAAAATTTTCTCAAGCGGACTATTAAAAAAATATTTGATACCAGAAGGATATTCCTGTCAGTAGTTTTATGAAAAATTAACTGAAAAGTTTAAAGTAGATAAAAGTTATGATTTTGAACAAAGAATGAATTTGAAACAGAATGATACACTAATGATGGTTATTGCTAAAATGTATAAACTTTTGTTGATATATGAAACAGAGCATAAGTGTAAGAAAGGTTTGATAAAATGGCTAACCTTTTAGTTATAATATACAAATGGACTAATGGGAAGATACGTGGTTGAAAAGAATGAAATTTACATTATATTCTAGCCCTAAAGAGAATTTTTATAAAATAATATATCATTAGTGCTTGTCATTAGAGAAATTGTCTAGAATGTATAAAGGTATTTCAAATCATTGCTGGATATGAGCAACATGAAGTAACATTCTATCATGTTTGATGGACTGGTAAAAAAAATCAAAATATTTTGAGTATAAATACATGAATAAATTCAAAAGATTTTATGGATTAAAATATAACTGAAACCAGAGATTTTGCTTTGGGAATTAATGTACAACTAGAAAAAATTGGGGAACTTAAGTTTTTATATATGACAACTGCAAGATTATTATATGCCCAAAAGTGGAACAGAGAATTGTTTGGTGAACATGATAGAATTTGCAGAGATGACCAAATTAATTGATTTGGTCAGAGAAAAAAACAGTAAAAATGTTTATGGTAGACTGGACACCCCTTACAGATGTTTTACATGAAACAAGAGCAAATGCACTTAGGATTTGTGGTTTTGACAATTAGAAAAAAATTGAATAGAAAAACACAGTGGTTTTTTTGTAATCAGTGTACAAGATAATTCTGTAATATTATTTATATTTGCTCTAAGGAAATCAGAAGCTTCTTCATCCAAATTTTTCTTTGATTTTCTTCCTGCAGTTTTGCTTTTGTTCTTTTTCTCTACTGATTCTGCTCTTTATTAGTCTGTTAGCTTTTATGTGTTTTGTAAGTTTAATAACATGAATCAAAAGAATCAATAGATGTTAATAAATTGGTCCCGTGAGTTACAAGAAAGTCAACATCAAACTGCTCATATTCAACATGTCTTGAAAATCACTAATTTGAATGTAATTAATATCTGCAAGAAAAATCTATTATTTAAAGAATTCATAGCAGCAGAAAGATTAATCAGTATAATTATACTGATTTCAACAAGTAACAAGATGCAATTGACCTTGGAGAAGTTACAATATATTTGCACTTTTTTGAAAGCAAGAATGTATTGGATAGTACAAATGAGAGTATCCGATCCAATGGCTATATCATGAGCTTAACATGACAGCAATTCATTAAAACCATTTATATATTGCTACTTATACTACATTTCCAAGTTGTTTACAATTACCTTTAAGAAGAATAAAACCGTTAAGTTAAAACTTTTAAATTCACCTCTACCAGTACCAGTCAAAATGAGAAATAGTACATCTCTAAATGTACCAATAGTTGCCCTTTATCAAGTGAAAAAAGATTACAAAGGGCAGATATTATGATCAAAAAAGACCATTTTCAGTGACTGCAGAATGATGATCCACAATTTATACCAACATAAATTCTTTAACAATCCTAGCAATTTTGCAGATCTGTAATGAAAAACAATCTGCTTGATCTCACGCTACTTCAAGTCTAGTAGCTTTAACTGGAAGCCAATTCACTTGCTTCAACACAAGGACTTTATGGCCAAGCACTGTACTTAGGAACCAGACAAATGCATCCTGCACTGGTCACATGACTATAGTGACAAATTCAGTTTTTAATTGCTTACTTTTTCCCATTTGCAGGCCATTACTTGTTAATGGCAGACTTAAAGATTTATATTAACCAGCTGACTTAAAATTTATTGTTGTTAGCTTAAATTTACTTATAATTAACATTTCTTTATGAACATCTTGTAGGAAAGGTAAGATGGCAGAGCAATTCATGTGCAAGAGGAGTGTTAGAAAAATACTTTTTCAGCTTTCATAATTAGCACAATTTGGAACCTATCATATTTCATGCATTAATATGGAAGAATTGCTTCAAAGAAAGCCATTCTCCCTTAGGCATTTGGGTAAAATGTTAAGTGAGTCTTTCTGGTTGATTTTTTTATGGTTGGTGGTTTTACAATTGATTGTAAAATTGAATTTTTTAAATGTCTGTCATGTTGTACAATATATTGTTTGTGGTTGACATTTCTTTTGAATTATTTACATTGTTCTATTTTTTGGGGGTTAATTTCTTGTTTGCTGCCCAGAGTAACAATAGTGATATGGGTAGCCATATAAATTGTTTAAATAAATAAATTCTAGAAGGTCCATATTTACTGACACATTTCTTTCAAATTTCAATTTCAAATTTGATTTTTTTACCAACAAATTCTGATGCAAATGAGATGGGTGGTAGGTACAGCTATGCAGCCTACATGACAAGAGGCCATTGAAGACTGCCATGTCCAAGAGCTGCCTGCTCTTCCACATTAACTAGAAGTGGCTGACAGTTAATCACAGTTAATTGAATCATGGTTTATTAGTTCAACTGCTTGGACTTGCAAAATTAGTCACAAATCAGCAAACCATAAGCCTCGCAACTTCTGTGACATCAATTGAAATTTAATATGTAATTAAAACTTGAAATTAATGGTGATTGTGTATACTAGGAGGCAGAAGGGAAAAATGCACAAACTAGCATGGTAAAACGAACTGAGCTTTAAATTGGAAACAATTTTAAAGCCTACTCACATGTGTAGCAAATTGGGACTTCTGCAAATCCCAGTTTGCAAAAGTAAAATACTATCTCGAATTTTAAGAGCAAGAGCGATAAAAAAATGAAAAAATAAATTAAGTGAAAGCCCTTGCTAATTCAAAAAACTATGCTATTCCTGCTTGTCTAAATTCTACAAGTAGAGATAGTGCTAAATCACTAAGAGACAGTTTGGTATAGTTAAGACAGCAGACTAGAAAGTGGGAGATCATCAGCCTGCCATAGGTACAAAGACAGCTGGGTAACCTTAAGCCAAAAATTTTCTCTCAGGGCTAGAAAGGAGGCAATGGCAAACCACAAGATTTGATTATAAAACCTTTCCAAAAAACTTCAGGGACTAGTCCAGTTGCCATGAATTAACACTGATTCAAAAGCACACCTCCAAAAACAACACTGATACTCCATGCTTGGAATTATCTCCTAGTTGCCAGCTGAATCTCAATTTTAAATTGATTTCCCAGCAAGTTACACTGAGAGCAGAGCCGATGACTGGTGGAACAAGGAACTGACAAATAGACTGGCTCTTCAGAATTTCTCTCTGCTCAAGGAGAGAATCTGGGATTGGCCACAAGTACTCCCTCTAGAATACAGTAGAACAGTGGTCATTGGCTCATTTTAGAGCTCTAGAAGCCAAAGGACTGGCCATCTTTACCCAAGCCACCATTTAGCACCTTCAAAAGGACAGTTACCTTACTTCCTTTCTTAATCACTTCTGGAAATAGCTTGTTAACAGCTTTTTGGATAGAAAAGAACCTTCAGAAAGGCAAGTTTCATTACACTGAGTCTCCTTCAATCCTTGGCAAAAAAAAGTTATGCAATTTAGGAAGAAAGAAAAAGGTGGTCAGAACATTAATTTCATTAAGTTATACAGTAAATCAGAGGTGTCAAACTCAATTTCATTGAGAGCCGCATCAGCATTGCGGTTGCCCTCAGAGGACCGGGTGGGTATGGCCCAGGTGGGCGTGGCCTACTGGGTGGGTGTGGCTAGTGTGTGTATGGCCTACTGGGTGGGCGTGGCCAGCTCTACATCGTTCGCATCAAGGGTGCCTATGGGAGCCTGGGCAGGAGTGAGACAGATCTGAGGGTCTCTGGCAGAAGGAGGGTCTCTGGGCCAGGGCCAAGGCAGTGGGGGCCGTTCCCTCACTGTTTCCAGGATGGCTTCGCGGGCCACATGAAACCACTTTGCGGGCCGGATGCGGCCCCCGGGCCTTGTGTTTGACATGTCTGCAGTAAATGGACTGGAGGGGCAGATAGATTTGAAATAAGATTTTGAAATTAATTACTGTGAGCTGTTTAAAATTCTATAAAAATATATGAAAATTTTGAAATTAAGTGTAAGTATCCTCTCATGAAAAATGCTGTTCATTAAAAAAAAAGCATGGTAAAAAGGAACTTTAAAGGTTGGACATTAGAGAAAACAGAAAGATTATAAAAGAGAAGAGACCCATTAGTATAGAGTGGATCAATATATTCTAACTTTGGAAGAATCCAATGTTATTTGGGAATAATTAACTCAGATGTTACTTTAAAGATTAACACTATCATAAAAATAGATTTAAGAGGTGATAGAAGAGGATAAGACTGAGGCTGTTTTGAATGTGGATTTAAAAATGACAGTTACAAGATTGATATGGAAAAAGATGTTACACTAAATTTACAAATGAAACCAGCTGATGTTTTGATAATTGGAAGGGACATATAAATAACAAACTGGCGGAGTGACTTGGATAACTTTATTTTATATTTACAAGAGAGACATGTTAAACTTATGAAGGAGCTTCTGAGAAGTGACAAAGAGAAAATGAAATCAATTTTTGGTACAATATTTAAAGGAATTAAAAAGATTCTTAAAAGCAAAGGGAAGAAATATAAAGTTGGTCTATTTAAAGTTAAAATATCAATGTTGCTGTTTCTGGTAATTCTTAAATGATTTTTGCTGATTGAGACTGAATGGTGAGACTGTTTATAGATAAACAGATGTGATATGGGAAGTAGAAATGATTGTGTAGTTAGCAGAGAAGGTGATAAGTTACTGAAGTACTTTGTACTTGTCTTGAAGGAAGAAGCCATTTCTTTATGTATCATTTTTCTTTACTGTATTTACATTTTTTCACATTCTTTACATTTATATTTTCTTAGTGTGTATTGGTTTTTATCTTTGTATCTGGTAAACTCATTAAAAATTCTTACATTAAAAATGTAAGCTTTACAATAGCTCATTTATGCTGCAATTCCAATTTACTGAGTTTAAGTTTAAGCAAACACTGCACACATTAAGCAAACAAATGATTGGCTATGGGCATAGTTTTGCCAAAATTCAGAAGTAAATACCATTTTTTGGTGTAAAACATGATCACATGATTGCAAGACCGTATAAACAGCCATAAAAGTGGACCAGTTACCGAGTGCCCCCAGTATAGTCAGACATGACCATGGGGACCCTAATTGTTGGAATTTCATAGCTGGTCATAAGTAGATCCACTGGAACATCAAATGGTTGCTAAATGACCCATCTTAAGTCAAGGACTGTCTGTATTAAGACTGCTGAAACAGATTTGCTTCTATTAATTCTAAACAATCATCTCTAGAGAGCAATAGCCATCTTTGAAACATATTCCTTTGAAAGCATGGATTCTGCAGATTTTCACCTTCTCCTTCCTTTGCGGTTTGAAATGTATAAAAAGGGACTGAACGAGTCAGAAATGTAAATAGAGAGTAGCATAACTATAAAATTATCAATAAAGGAACAGCCTTTTCAGTTGTGGTTGTTAGGCTCTTCCTTTTATAAGAAACAGCCATCCAGTTTAATTTCTAATGGATTTAGGAAATAACTTAAGCTTAATACTTTACAAGTACTTTTGGAAAAGTTAAAGGTATGCATATATTTGCTTGGGAGGAAGTTATAAATATTGCTTATATAAATAAAAAAGAGCCATTGGTAAGCAGAAAACACCCAAATGGTAAGCAGAAAACACCCAAATGCATTTTCCTTTCTGTTGCAGGGATAGCTCACCTTAAAGTCTATGCAACTCTTCAGAGGCTGATTATTATGTATTCCATGCTGCCATTGCACATCTTTTCTGTCAGATTTCTCTGAGTATGAAGCACTACAGTGCACTTGGACCCAGATTCCATTTTCACACTGAGGAATATTTAGCATGTTTTGGGATCAGTTCTAGACTTAGAAGATGCTTTTGCATCTGCTTCATATTTAGCTTTTGCAAAAATCTAGTAGGCAACGTTGCTATTGCTCATATTGCAATTATTCTGCCCATAACAATTCTGGATCTCCACCTGCAGGCTGCAGGGGAAAATATTTGCACCAGCAACCATATATTTCAGTTCATTTCACTTCATTTCAATTTATGTATTTATTTAGCAAATTTATATGGCCATCCAACTCACACAAAGATGACTCTGGGCAGATTACATTAAAAATCAGAAATTTAAAAATCTATAACCCAGCCACCCCACCCCACCCCCGGTAGCACTTGATCGGCTCCATCTCCATTTGTGGTCCCCAGACCCTTGGAGAAAGCCGTCATCAGGCTCTTTTGGAAAGGCAACAAGGTAAAGGCCAATCATACTTCCAGAGAAGAGGAAAACAACTGAGAAGACCCTTTTTGTGGTCTCACTAGATATACATTCCCCAGGGGGAGAGCATTCTCTGTGGGCGCGCCTGCCCTCTGGAATCAATTTTTTAACTGGGGTTTTTAAGAGTACAGGGATGATTTAATATTTTATAACTTGGTTTTTTAACTTTTGTATGTTTGATTTTTAATTCCCTGTAAACCGCCCTGAGTCCTCAGGGAAAGGGCGGTATATAAATGCAATAAAATAAATAATAAAATAATTGCCTGTTGAGCTCCAGATGGCTCCTGTCCTTCGCTCTTTCCGCCGTGACCTGAAAACCTGGTTATTTGAACAGGCCGGCCTGTACTAAGGGTTTGGGGTTCATTTTTAACTATTTATTTGTTAGGGCTGAATTAATTTAATTTTATTTTTAACTTTTGTATGTTGTATTTTAATTGCCCTGTACACTGCCCTGAGTCCTTCGGGAGAAGGGCAGTATAGAAATTCAATAAATAATAATAATAATAGATGGCATCCACAACATACCCTGCCTTCCCATCCTGGTGGCCAAGGGGGATGAAACAGGAGAAGGCCATGTGGGCTTTAAAGGCGATAACCCTGAATTGTACCTGGAAACAGACTGGCAGCCAGTACAACTCCAGCAAAAGAGGTGCACAAAATTGTTCAGGCTGCTGCATTCTGAACCAATTGAAACTTCTGGATATCTTCAAGGGCAGCCCCACGTAAACACATTATGGCAGTCACAGACATATCCAGAATTGTGGAATATTTCTCTTCTGAAGACCCTACAGCATGATAAGTACCATAAAGCATTTTATTTGTCTGGTTTGGTAGCTACAAGATAGGAAGATGAGAGAAAGGAAATTTAGTGTGATTATTTTTGCTTCAGTGAATGTTTACTAAGTTACACAAATTCTTCTAAAAGTTGCTTCTTTACATCTTAATAAAGTTTTGGGTCACAGAACCAATATTTAACAGATATTTCTGCTGGTATGTAATATTACCCATTAAGAAATTATGGGCTTATTACTTTTCTGATTGAACCGTGTGTGTATGTGTGTGTGTTGTGTGTGTTGTGTGTGTAATTCAGGAAGTTTTCAGACCCCCTTCACTTTTGTTATGCTGCAGCCTGATTCTACAGTTGTTGAAATTCATTTTTTTCTCATTAATCTACACTCAGTACCCCATAATGACAAAGTGAAAACAGAATTTTTCGAACGTCTGTAAATATATTAAAAAGAAAAAAACTGAAATATCACATTGGCGTATCACATTCCCATCTCCACACAGGATCTCTGGAACCGGCTGTTTTAAATAACTATCGTCCAGTCTCCAACCTTCACTTTTTGGCGAAGGCTGTTGAGAGTGTGGTGGCACATCAGCTTCCTCTGTTCCTGGAGGAAACTGATTATCTGGACCCGTACCAATCGGGTTTCAGACCCGGACACAGCACGGAGACGGCATTGGTCGCGCTGGTGAATGATCTCTGGAGGGCTAGGGACAGGGGTTGCTCCTCTGTCCTGGTCCTATTAGATCTCTCAGCGGCTTTCGATACCATCGACCATGGTATCCTGCTGCGGCGTCTCAGGGGGTTGGGAGTGGGAGGCACCGTTTTACGGTGGTTCTCCTCCTATCTCCTGGGCCGCTTGCAGTCAGTGTTGACGGGAGGGCAGAGATCCGCCCCGAGGCCTCTCATTTGTGGAGTTCCTCAGGGGTCGGTTCTCTCGCCCCTCCTGTTCAACATCTATATGAAGCCACTGGGCGAGATCATTCGTGGTTTCGGGGTGGGGTATCACCAGTACGCTGATGATACCCAACTTTTTCTTTCCACCCCGAACCAACCCAGTAATGCCCTCGCCGTGATGTCCCGGTGCCTGGAGGCGGTCCAGGTCTGGATGGGGAGAAACAGGCTTCGTCTCAATCCCGCCAAGACTGAGTGGCTGTGCATATCGGCATCTCGGGTCAACCAGACTATTCCATCTCTAACGATAGGGGGTGAGGTGTTACCCCCCGTTGATAGGGCTCGCAACTTGGGCGTCCTCCTGGATTCACGACTCAATTTTGAAGACCACATAGGAGCCGTGACCAGGGGGGCTTTTGCCCAGGTTCCCCTGGTGCGCCAGTTGCGTCCCTATCTGGACCGAGATGCCCTACGCACAGTTACTCATGTGCTCGTGACCTCCCGTTTGGACTACTGCAACGCTCTCTACATGGGGCTGCCCTTGAGGACCACTCGGAGGCTTCAACTGGTGCAGAATGCGGCCGCGTGAGTTGTAATGGGGGTCTCCCGATACTCCCATGTAACACCTCTACTCCGCGAGCTGCATTGGCTTCCGGTTGCCCTCCGGGTGAAATTCAAGGTGCTGGTCATTACCTATAAAGCCCTACATGGCTTGGGTCCGGGGTATTTGAGGGAACACCTGCTGCCAGCATCATGTGCCCTTCGTCCAGTGCGCTCCCACAGGGAGGGTCTGCTCAGGGTCCCACCGGTAAGAGATTGCCGGCGGGTAACACCCAGGGATAGGGCCTTCTCAGTGGGGGCGCCTGCCTTTTGGAACCAGCTGCCAGTGGAGCTGAGGACTGCCCCCGACCTCCGTTCATTCCGCCGGGGCCTGAAGACATAGCTCTTCGAGCTCTCTGGCCCAGGCTGAGGAGTAATTTATTTTAATTGGGGTTTTAATTGCACAGGGTTAAGTTTAATCTTTTTAAAATTGGTTTTAACTTTTGTATTGTTGGTTTTTAATTCCCTGTAAACTGCCCTGAGTCCTCGGAAAGGGCGGTATATAAATGTAATAAAATAAAATAAATAAACTCAAGAGTGACCATTGGATTCTTGGTCACTTCTTACTAAGACCCTTCTCCCCAATTGCTCAGTTTCACCAGTTGACCAGCTCTTGGAAGAGTCTTGGTTATACCAAACTTCTTCCATTTGAGAATTATTGAGGCCACTCTGCTCTTAGGAAACTTCAGTGCAGCAGAAATTTTATTGTAGCCTTTCCCAGATCTGTGCCTTGCAATAATCTTGTCTCTGAGCTCGGCAGTTCCTTTGACCTCATGACTTTTGCTCTGCTATAATATACATAGTTAGCTGTGAGGTTTTCTTTTTAATATATTTGCTGATATTTCTAAACTTCTGTTTTCACTTTGTCATTATGGGGTACTGAATTACCCCATTAATTAATGAGAAAAAAATGCAACTGTAGAATCAGGCTGCAGCACAACAAAATTGACAAAAGTGAAGGGAGTCTGAAAACTTTCTGAATGTACTGTACACACACACACGCACACACACAAAAAAATTCCATGCCATTGAAAGCTGGCAGCAAATGCAAACACCAAAAAATGTAGCCTCCTCCATTACAAAAATAAGTTCTGCTGTAAGTTGTTCTGGGCTGTCCAAATTTATTTTAGCATACAAAAGTAACTCTAAAGTTGGGGGGCGGTTTCAGTCATATCTTTGTGTCCTCTAAATATTGAGAGTGTGATGTTTGTGAAATTCCTCACGACTGCACAAAACAGAACTGCATGCATTGCATTTTATATACAGCTATGCAAACAAAATGCCCAGATATCAATGGCCACTGGAGGACAAGCATTACCTTGCTTCTATTTTACATATATCTTTCTGATCCATTCATTTGAAATGAATATTTAGAATATAAACTAATTTTTCATTTTCTAAAAAATTGAGCAAACTTGTCAAAAGAGAACTAGATGGCTACCCTGCTGTATTGCCCCACTGAGTCATTTTAAGAAAAGACTATCAAAAGTTTCAGACAAGACTTGTAAAATGAACTGTTTATTTTTTATGTAGACTTCCGCTGATTTTATAGATGTAATCCAAGTTCAGAAAAAAACAGGAAGAAAAAAAGCAACTGAACAGCATATCATGCTATCCAGTATCATATACATACTTCAATTATTTCATTTTGTTATCTCCTAATTATATGTAGTTTCTTTCCATCTTGAAAGATACTGGTGTAAATGTTATTTAAAAGCAGAGATCTTTGTGTAGAACTGACACGAATCCCAGAATTAAAAATCCTGACCAGTATGGAAACCTCATTCTCCAAACCCTCTGAAATACTGGAAATTCACTGAAGCTATTCCCTATTAATGACTATAGGCAGGACATAGTCATCAATGGGCAGCAGTTGTGATTACTATGTATTATCTCTAATATGAAAAGCAGCATGAACCTGAATACCAGTTGCTGGAGGGCAGCAATGTCGGGTTATGATTCTTACATCCTACTTGCAAGGCTTCCCAGGGACAGCTGCTTGGCTACCACAGGAAACAGGATACCACTTTAGGGAGGACTTTGGTCTGATCCAGCAGGTCAGTCATGTTCTTAAGTATACACTTTACATTTCGATTAATGTCATAATTCCTGATTTTAGCTTCATGGTATGCTGCATATCTCCACTGCATACAAAAATAATGTACATATGTAATAAGTTAGTCTGTTTTCTTTAGAATGTCATAACTGTCTGCTCTTCACCCCTACATCTCAGTGACAAAACTGTCATAAATATTGCTTTCTTATTTATAGATTTTAGAAAAAAGCATGGTTTTCAATTTTCTTAACATCTTCAATGACTTGGGATTAGATCCTTATCATTGCACATAGGAATATATATATTATTTCATTTGTTTAACCTGACACTCTTTCCGTTCCTTGCTAATACAAGCAGTTTCCCAAAATGACCCTACAATCTCACTACCATGTACTAAAAACAATTCTTTTATACACTATCTTTGCTATAAGCACTATAAGCACTGAGTCCTTCGGGAGAAGGGCGGTATACAAATATAATAAAAAAAATCCAGCTTTTGCTTCCCAAATATTATAAACCTGGATATGATTTCATAAATCTATCTTCTATTATTTTAGATAACTAAATACTTGCAATTTCAAAACCAACCATTAGCATTCAGTAAATTAGAATGGAAAGATTAAAAAAGAAAAAACAAGATAGTATATGGACTAAAAATGTCAGAATGTTATAATTTACCTACTGCATGCAGCTTGTAATAATGCATTTTTCTAAATAGCTTGTATTTAGAAAATTGTATCAATTAAAAAGTCCAAGTCATTCACATTATAGCATTCAGCAGCATAGGCTAGAGCAGTCTGCTTCTCTGCACAGACATGCCTAAAGCATACAGTACTACTGGTGCAGTCCTGATCTCAGAGACATGTTTAGTCATTGAGTTCAATAACTGGGAGAATTGGGCTCTAAAAAATATTACATTTACCCATAAAATCTGTAACATGCATCTTTTTTTTACAATCTTTGATCAAAATGCAGAACATTCACTCCTTACTAGCTTGAGGTTACTCCTCCCATTGTCATCACATATAAAACCCCAATGTCCTACAATCCATATCTAATTTCCTAGCAGAACATGATAAAGAACAAAGCTTTTCAAAATACATTTAAATGAATGAAAGGACAGCAATCTGTGCTATTGACAATAACATCTGAATATTTCAGCAACATCTTAGTAAAACACTATGTAGACATGACTAGACTGACAAATGCAATTATGATTTTCTTAAATTGTTATCTTTTTCTAATATACATTTTACTAACTGATCTGTTGCCAACTTCCCTTCCTCATTTAAAACAGACAAACAAATAAAAAGCATTACAATCAGCTTTAAGAATCAGTAAGATTTATCTGCAGAGGCATGACTCAGTATAAACTTTTAAGCAAATTCTTCACAGCACTATGAAATGACGTAATCGTGTATAATTCAAGCTTTTCTACTTCTTAAAATAGAGGCACATTTAAAGTACTACTGTGGTGACAACAGCAAAACAATTTGTAATCCAACGCCCGTTAATACCTTCATGTTGTATCCTTTAACTGCTCCTTCTTCTGCACTTGCTATAAAGCTATCCCTATAAAAAAAACACACCACAATAAAGAAATTTCCATTGCATTTCATTCATCCCACATCTTTTACAAGTGTCCTCCCTCTTCAGTTGCACCTGCAGCAGTCGTTATCCTGCATGACTACTACTGATAGAAATTCAAAATGCAGCTGCCTGAGCATCCTTCAGTGACTGCAAAGTGATCAAGCAAAACAAGTGTTTGGAAAGATACAAAGTTGGTAGGTGCAATGAGAGTTTGCCACAAGTAAATTAAAAGCAGCAGTCCCCTCCACCCCCGTTTTTTTCAAGGCAGACGCTTCCCCTTTGCAATCCCTCCAGTCCGCCCACATCGACTGCATATGGAGGGAGCCAGAAATTAAAGAGCTTTCTGCATTCACACACATCAAATGCATGCAGGCAGACACCTTTACAGCGCAGCAGCGGCCCAAGAAAAAACCGGCATGCTTTCTTCCCCGCCGGCAGCACCACGTCCTGCTGATCCGATCCTGAAACGTTACAAGAGGTTTCGGCCTCTCAACAGCTTCAAGAAAGGAAAAAGGCACACCGCGTCTCTTAAAGCAGCCAGACACACCATCTCTCTCTCTCTTCTTCCAAGGCGATAGTGGAAGGAGGAGGAACAGGAGGGGGAGGAGGGAGAGGAGCAACAATAGCAGCAACAGCTTGAAGGGTGATGAATGTGCGAGCAAAGCAGCCAGTAGCGATTCTTGGCGGCGGCAGCAGCAGTAGCAAGAGCAGCAGAACGAATCTACCTCGGAGAGGCAGTTTTGAGGGCGCATGGAGGCTGAATACGAATGCCTCCGGGCAGCAGCACCAATAGACTCCTCGCATAGTCCTTAAGCAGCAGCCTTCTTTCCGGGCGGCTGCCTTAATTGGAAAAAGAGGCGAGAGAGAAGCAACAGCTCGGGGGAGCGGGAGATGCAACCCCTACCCCAGTTCTAGGCAAGCTCCCACCTTCTCGAGACCCGCGCTTAACCGAGACGGCAGACCTCTCCCGCCTTTCCCTCCGACTAGCAGCGGGGACCTTCTGACCGCGGCGCCTGCCCCTTCCCCAGCAGGTCCGCGGTTCGGGCAGCTGCCCCCGTGGGCTCTTCGGAGGGGACCTCCGGTCGTTGCGACCTCCCTTCCTCACGCACACGACGGCTTCCCTCCCAGCCAGCTCCGGCCCCGGACTTAGCAAGGCAGCAGAAACGGGTGAGACCAAGCGCTCTGCCTCGCTTTGGGAAACGCTCCCTCCCCACCAGCTCCGGATTCCGCCTCTGCCTGGGGGGGCGAGCAACGGCCGGCCACCTTCTCCCTTCTTCCCCTACTTACTCTGCGCCTGAGGACAAGAACGGGGGGAGGAAAGAACCGCGGCCGCCAGCACTACCGACCACTGCTGTTCTTGCAGCAGTTCAGCCAAACGTAGTCTGCCTTGCCCTGGCTGGAAAGTCCCTGGTGCGCTGCCCCGGCTGGTTCTCTTTCCCCCCGCCCGGCACTTCCTCTCCCGCCCTCGAGCCCAGTCTGGAAATCCCCGCCGCGTCGCGTTCCCTTCTTTGCTCGCTCGCGCTCGCTCGCTCGCTCCCTCGCGCGCTGCCGGGCTCTTTCTACAACCGGCACACCACCAAGCGCGTCTCCAGACTGGCTCCTCGGCACTGGCGAGGCGGGTGAACGAGGGACGGGCCTCCGCGGAGCTCAGTCCCCGCCCCGCTCATTCGCCAGCCGCAGGCTGGTTGGCTCTCCTGCCTGGCCAAACGGAAAAGAGGGGGCGGGAAAGGGGAGGGGGCGCTATTTCCGCACACATTTCATTCAGGAGGAAAAGGAATGATCAACCCCAGCCGTATTTCCGAGGAAGAAGTGACATAGATGGCGCTCTTTCATTCGTGCGTAATTTGGGGTTTCATTTATATGGGGAGTCCCGCTGGAATTCTAGCGCTTGTTTGTGTTTTGAAATGATAATAAAGTCTCTCTCTCTCTTTCTGAGCATGGGCTGAGCGCAGTCCTATCCTTCCACTTCTCAGCCGATATCTGTGCAAGCACTGACTTCCCTGGTAAAGTTCAGAGGGAATTAAAACTTGATTTCCCACAGTTGGTGAAGAGGGAAAGAGCAATTCTGAGCAGGCATTTGCTTACATCGGTTTTTTAGGTGTCGCTCTTTTCCTTTGTCTAAGGGTCATTTTCACATTATGATAGCATTCATAATTATTTTGTAAAAGTAAGTTTTAAAACAAGTAGAAGATAAGAACCTCCTCCGTTTCACTGGTGCTGAAATGCATCTGACAGTTTTAAAACAGAATAATTCATTAAAAGCATTTTAATGCAAGTTACAAATTAAGAGTTTCCACAAATGTTTAATGTTTTTTTTTTTAAAAAAAAGTCATACTGAGCCTTGGTGGAGCAGTGGGCTAATGCCTCCTTAAGTAACACCAGCTGCCTGCAATTAGTGCAGGTTTGCATCCCACCAGGCTCAAGGTTGACTCAGCCTTCCATCCTTCCGAGGTAGGTAAAATGAGGACCCAGATTGTTGGGGGAAATTAAGCTGACTTTGTAATAATGCCGCTTAGGGGGGGTGGTGAAAGCCCTAATAAGCAGGCATATACATAGAATGAAGGCTACTGCTAAGCTTGTAAGCCGCCCTGAGTCTTTGGAGAAGGGCGGGATATAAATGGAATTAAAATTAAAAAATAAATAAATAAAGGCATTCTCGACACCAAACTTCAAAAGCATCAATCCTCTTCCTATTCTGCTTCTTTAAAGCCCAATTTTCAGTTCCATATCAGGGAACAAACATCATGGCTTGCACAACTCTGATCTTTTTACATGTACAGACTTAGGGCAGTTCACAATATTTTTAAAAAAACATATCCCGTTGGAATAAAAGCATGAAACAAGATGGTCACCTCACCTCACTTGGGGTTTGTAATTATGAGGTACAGCATTTCTAAAATGAAATACATAGGGAAATGGGTAAAAAAAAAAGGTCTGGCTCCCTATAAATCATCTCTTAAGGTGCTTTCCAGGTGTGTTGGGATGGCATGGGCACTGCCCTAGAATTCAGTGAGGGCATCAAATTGGGGAAGGCTGCTTTGGGTACAGCCAAAGAGCTATCTCTGCCACACAAAAAAAAAACCTTCTTGTGTAAAGAGGTTTTCAGTCAGCCTTGTATGAAATCACTAGGGAAGCAGGGAATGAAGAAGGAAGAGAAACATGACCAGTGAAAATGAAGGGAAATCAACAGGCCAAATAACCAATTCAAGAAAATAAGCTCATTTCATTCCAAAGTCAAGGGTCAAAACAATGTGAAGAATAAGAGTAAATAACATGTAAAATAACTTCAGATGACAAGAAAACATTCAGAACCCAAGATTTATAGGAGCTATCAAAACCCTGCCAACAGAGGCAATATACATGTATTGCTGTTCACTCTTAGCAAATATTATCTATTTGCCATCATAACCTAATTCATAGAAAAACTATTTTTATCCTAAGGTTATTCTAGTAGCGCAAAGCTGACAAATATTTAGAAAATGCTATTTGTACATTTTGGGTGATATTAGAGATAAGAGAAATAGCATTAAACTGGTAAGTTTGAAAGTCATCACCACATTAAAGCTACTTTATGGTTGTAGTTCTTTATTCTGAAATGTCTATAAAGAAAAAATAAGCACTTAAATCATTTTGAAGAAATGCTCAGATTTAGGCTTTGACAACCCCTCCTCCAGCTGAAAAGCAAGCAAATAACTGAATCCTAGTTTATCCCGCTGAGAAGTTCTCTTTTTACCAGATCTTTGCCACAAGATTTGGTGCAACTGAGATGCTTATCCAACACAATCCATATTGATCATTTGATTGAGCATGTTGTTAGAGACTGGCAGCCATGGCAAAGCCTATCAGAAAGAATGAACCTCTCAAGCGAATTAGAACCACTTCCACAACACCAGCGTTTCCACCCCTTTAATCCCTCATAAAGCAGTGTGATTCCAAGTCCAACCAATAAATGTTATTCTACCAGCCTCAGAGCACTGAAAAACCTCATTGTCTTGGCAGATTTTCAAGTGGATACTTTTCCTTACAGCTGTGACCATGGTTACCTTTGCTGGACTAGGGAAAAGTAGAAATAATAAATTATACATACAGGAAAAGTCAAGCTCGGAGAACAGGATGCTGAACTTAAAATGTTTAGGGGGGTAAATCATAGAATCACAGGGCTAGAAGGGAGCTTGGAGGTCTAGTTTAACATAATTCAGTTTAACTACTAACTAGTATAAAACCCTGGTAAGACCACACCTAGAATACTGCACACAATTTTGGTCACCATATCACAAAAAAGATGTTGAGAGTTTTGAAAAAATTCAGAGAAGAGCAACTAAGATGATCCAAGGCCTGGAGACTAAAACCTATGAAGAATGGTTGCAGGATTTGGGTTTGGCTAGTCCAGGCATTGGCAACCCGCGGCTCCGGAGCCGCATGCGGCTCTTTGAGCCGTCTCCTGCAAATCCCAGTCGCCCGGTGCGCACGCACCTCTCCGAACGGGAGGAGGTGCGCGCGCACCACTCAAAAGGTTTGGAGAGCTGCACGCGCACCTCTCTCGCACCTCCACCCGAACACCCGTTTGGAGACCTGCTGGTGTTCGGGCGGAGGTGCAGTTTGGAGACCTGCTGGTGCCAGTTTAGAAAGCTGCCGCGGCCCACGCCAGCTTTCTAAACTGGCACCAGCAGGTCTCCAAGCCGCTGTTCGGGCGGAGCTGCGCACGCAGTTCTCCAAACCTTTGGAGAGGTGCGCACGCAGCTCCGCCCGAACACCCATGTCGAGACCTGCTGGTTTTCGGGCGGAGGTCGGGCGGCAGTTTGGAGGTCCCGGGGGTGGCTCCAACGATGCCCGGGCTGAAGGCGGCGCCGCAACCCAGCGCCCGTCACCACAGAAACCCATCGCCGCTGGCGTGCAGGTGCGTCCACTGGCACCAGCAGGTCTCCAAACCGCTGTTCGGGCGGAGGTGCGCGTGCAGCTCCGCCCAAACACCCGTGTCGAGACCTACTGGTTTTCAGGCGGAGGTCGGGCGGCAGTTTGGAGGTCCTGGGGGTGGCTCCGGCAACGCCCGGGCTGAAGGCGGCGCTGCAACCCAGCGCCCGTCACCACAGAGACCCGTCGCCGCTGGCGTGCAGGTACGTCCACCGGCACCAGCAGGTCTCCAAACCGCTGTTCGGGCGGAGGTGCGCGTGCAGCTCCGCCCAAACACCCGTGTCGAGACCTACTGGTTTTCGGGCGGAGGTCGGGCGGCAGTTTGGAGGTCCTGGGGGTGGCTCCGGCAACGCCCGGGCTGAAGGCGGCGCTGCAACCCAGCGCCCGTCACCACAGAGACCCGTCGCCGCTGGCGTGCAGGTACGTCCACCGGCACCAGCAGGTCTCCAAACCGCTGTTCGGGCGGAGCTGCACGCGCACCTCTCCAATGGTTTTGAGAGCTGCGCGTGCGCGCAGCTCCACCCAAACACCCGTGTCGAGACCTACTGGTGTTCGGGCGGAGGTCGGGCGGCAGTTTGGAGGTCCCGGGGTTGGCTCCGGTGACGCCCGGGCTGAAGGCGGCACCGCAACCCAGCGCCCATCACCACGGAGACCCGTCACTGCTGGTGTGCAGGTGCGTCCACATAAAAAAAAAACGCGCGCGTGTATCCACGCACGCATGCACAAAAAGCATTTTGCGTATGCGCAATACATTTTGTTTTATGCGCATGCACGTGCATGGATGCACGCACACGGCTCCCACTTTTTTTATGTGTGATGGAACCGGTTCCCAGTGGCTCTTTTGCTTTTTCAGGTTGCCGACCCCTGGCTAGTCTAAAGAAAAGAAGAAATAGGGGTGACATGATAGCGGTATTCCAGTATTTAAGGGGCTGCCACAAAGAAGGGGTTGTCACGTTATTCACCAAAGCATCATACGGCAGGATAAGAAATGGTTGGAAACTGATCAAGGAGAGAAGCAACCTGGAATTAAGGAGAAACTTCCTGACAGTGAGGACTATTAACCAGTCAGCTTGCCTCCAGAAATCGTGGGCACTCCATCACTGGAGATTTTTAAGAAGAGGCTACACAGTCACTTGTCTGAGATGGTATAGGGTCTCCTGCTTGAGCAGGGGGCTGGACTAGAAGACCTCCAAGGTTTAATTTAATTTAATTTAATAATATTTATATACCGCCCTTCTCCCTGAGGACTCAGGGCGGTTCACAGGGCAGAATAAAATACTAAATACAAACGTTAAAACAAGATTAAATAATTGCCCATATTAAAACAGTTGGAATCAAGTTCTAAAACACCAAGTTAAAATTAAAACACAAGAATAAAAACCCCACCAATCCCCATCAGGCTAGGCCGGCTTGAACAAACAGAAACGTCTTGAGATCGCGACGAAAGGAGCGAAGATCGGGCACCATCCGGAGCTCTACCGGTAGCTGATTCCACAGCTCCGGAGCGCCCACAGAGAAGGATCTCCCCGTGGGGACCACCAATCGACATTCTCTGATCGGTGGCACCCTGAGGAGGCCCTCTCTGTGGGAACGCACAGGGCGCAGGGAGCTTGATGCCGGCAGCAGATGTTCCCTAAGGTACTCCGGCCCCATGCCATGAAGGGCTTTAAACACTGTTACCAGTACCTTGAATCTCACCCGGAAGACAACTGGCAACCAATGCAGCTCACGGAGCAGCGGTGTAACGTGGGAGTATCGGGAGACTCCCAACACAACTCTCGCGGCTGCATTCTGTACCAGTTGGAGCTTCCGGGTGGTCCTCAAGGGCAGCCCCATGTAGAGAGCGTTGCAGTAGTCTAGACGAGAGGACACGAGCGCATGAGTGACCGTGCACAAACCATCCCGGCTAAGATAGGGCCGCAACTGGCGCACCAGGCGAACCTGGGCGAAGGCCCCCCCTAGTCACAGCTCCTATATGGTCTTCCAGGGTGAGCCGTGAATCTAGGAGGACACCCAAGTTGCGAGCCCTATCTACGGGGGGTAATAGTTCACCCCCCATAGCCAAAGGTGGAACATCCGAATAAACCCGGGATGAAGGTATGCAAAGCCACTCAGTCTTGTCGGGGTTGAGTTGGAGTCTGTTCCTCCCCATCCAGATCCGAACCGCCTCCAGGCACCGGGACATCACGTTGAGGGCATCACTGGGGTGGTTTGGGGTCGAAAGGAAAAGTTGGGTATCATCAGCGTACTGATGATACCCAACTCCAAAGCCACGAATGATCTCACCCAGCGGTTTCATGTAGATGTTGAACAGGAGAGGCGAGAGGACCGACCCCTGAGGAACTCCACAAATGAGAGACCTCGCGGTCGACCTCTGTCCTCCTGCCAACACCGACTGCGAACGTCCCCGGAGATAGGAGGAGAACCACTGTAAAACTGTGCCTCCCACTCCCAATCCCCTGAGACGCCGCAGCAAGATACCATGGTCGATGGTATCGAAAGCCGCCGAGAGGTCTAATAGGACTAGAACAGAGGAATATCCCCTGTCCCGAGCCCTCCAGAGATCATTCACCAGCGCGACCAATGCCGTCTCCGTGCTGTGCCCGGGCCTGAAACCCGATTGGTACAGGTCTAGATAATCCACTTCATCCAGGACCAGAGGGAGCTGATGCGCCACCACACTCTCAACAACCTTCGCAAGAAAGCGAAGGTTGGAGACAGGACGAAAGTTGTTTAATACAGCTGGGTCCAAGGCAGGCTTCTTGAGGAGAGGCCTCACCACCGCCTCTTTCAAGACGGCGGAGAAGCAACCCTCACTCAGAGAAGCCGATATAACTGCCTGGAACCAGCTGCGTGTCCTCTCCCGGGCTGCATAGACCAGCCAGGAAGGGCACGGGTCCAATAAACATGTGGTGGTGCTCAGCCTCCCCATGATCCTGTCCACTTCCTCCGGAGTCACAGAATCAAACTCCTCCCAGATGATATCGACAAGACCGCCAGTGTCCTGATCGTCAGACTCTGCCCAGTCAGAGTCCAGACCGGTCCGAATCCGAGCGATTTTGTCCGACAGATGTTGGTTAAACTCCTCGGCACGACCCTGCAAGGGATCCTCCCTCACCTCCTGATTTAGGAGGGAGCGAGTCACCCTAAACAGGGCGGCCGGGCGATTATCTGCGGACGCGATAAGGGTGGCGAAGTGGTTAGACCTCGCCTCCCTTATCGCAGCGAGATAAGACCTAATGTAGGCTCTTAGTCGCAATCGGTCGGATTCGGATCGGCTGGACCTCCAACCGCTCTCTAGGCCCCGTCTCCGACGCTTCATCTCCCGAAGCTCCGCAGAGAACCATGGAGCTCGACGGGATCTGCACCGGGTCAGGGGCCGCAGGGGTACAACTCGGTCAAGAGCCTCAGTGGCCGTCCTTTCCCAGGCTTCCACTAAGGCATCTGCCGAGCTGTGAGCAAGGGAGGCAGGTGGGGACCCCAGCGCTGCCTGGAACCTCTGGGGATCCATTAAGCGTCTGGGGCGGTACCATTTAATTGGTTCCAAACACCCACGGCGGGAGGTGGCAAAACGGAAGACCAGCCGCAGGAGATGATGATCGGTCCATGACAGGGGCATAATAATTGGAGAGCCCCCACCAAGATCATCTAACCACCGTCCAGATAAAAAAACTAGGTCAAGGGTGTGGCCTCCCTCATGAGTCGGTCCCAAAATTACTTGCGTCAGGTCCATGGCCGTCATGGAAGCCATGAACTCCCGAGCCAACTCAGATGATCCTCCCAGCGATGGTAGATTGAAGTCCCCCAAAACTATAAGTTTCGGGAACTCAACCACCAGCCCAGAGAGGACATCGAGCAGCTCAGGCAGGGCTGCTGCTGCGTGACTAGGCGAAAGGTACACCAGCAGCAAGCCCAACTGCGCACCAGGGCCGCATCTCAAAAAGAGAGACTCACACCCGACTATCTGAGGAACAGTGGCCTCCCGCGGACACAAGGTCTCCCTCATAACAACAGCCACACCCCCACCCCTACCCTGAGCCCGAGGCCGGTGCAGCACCCGGAAACCTGGTGGGCAAAGGTCAACCAGAGGAATCCCGCCCTCTGGGCCCAACCAAGTCTCCGTGATGCAAGCCAGGTCCGCCTGCTCACCCTCGACCAGATCCCGAACGAGAGGAGCCTTATTAGAGACGGACCTGGCATTCAAATACACCAGCCGGAGCTCAGGGGGCTGCACACCCTCACTCCCGGGACCTTGGGGTAGAGCCAGAGGGTCGGAGTGCCTCACCGCTTGTAAGCAGCGGAGAGGCCTTCCCTGAGATCGATACGGCCCTCTGCTCCTACATCTGCTGCCATTCCCTGATGTCGTGGGAATAGGTAGCCCCACGACCAGCCCTGGAGCCCCGGAGGTGACCGACCCCCGCTCCTCCCCCCTGCGATCTCCATCGGCCCTAGCCAGAACAGCGGTAGTTGGATAGCCCCCCTTATCCAAACAACCAAAAGAACCCTCCCGCCTCCCTAACCCCCTAAAAATTTTTGAAAGAAAAATAATCAGGGGCCTCTTATTAGGTCTACGTCGAAGGCCCCTACCCGTGCCCAGCCAACTCTCAGGGTCCCAATAAATGGGCCCTTCCTCGAGGTTATAATCGGCTGGCAAGGCGGGTCGCACCCAGGAGGGGGGAGCACCCCTGAGGGCGCACAAGTCCGTGGAAGAATATTTAAAGGAAGGCATAAATAGCAGTCCGGATCGCAGGCAGTCCATAGATAATAGTCCATAAGGAGGATCTATTCAGAGAGGGAGTCCCAGGCCTCCGTCCAGCCGCTGCCACTCAGCTGGATAAACCCCCCGGGCAGGCCTGCCACCGTCCTCTCACTACGGCCACAGAGCCAGTTCTCGGGGGGGATGGAAGTCTGGAGCAACTGCACTGGGTATGGCCTGCCCCATAGAGCTCTCACCTCTAGGGGCAGCAGATGTAAATTCGGCCATCCTCTCACAATGGCTAATACCCAGAGTTCTCTGTCCTTTGGGGTATAAGGGGCAATGCGCAATCGATTGTGAAAACAAAAACAAGCCATCATAGTCAATTCTGGTAAAAGCCAAGTCCCCCGTTGTCCCGTCATTCCTAGAGGTTGTAACTGACCACCAGTCCATAGGCCCTCAGTTCCATAATTATTGGGGCCTTCCAGACTGTGGTCAACAAAGATTGGCTCCCCCAGGTCCATTAAATTCCCCGCCGGTCTTCCAAAGTCCTTCAAAATGGCCCAAGTCCACAAGGCTCCACTGGGCTCCACCGGAATCCACCGGCTAGCCCAGGAACCTTCAGGGCCATCAGAAGCCGTGGGGGTGCCAACCCATCTGGGATATGCAGAACCAACCGGGGGACTGGCAAACCGGCCATAACGCCATCGCTGAATCATCGAAGCCGCTGCCGCTGGGCCGCTATGGACACCGCCGCCGCCATCACCGTAGCCACCGTAGCCACCGGAACGCCACCAAGGTCGGAAACAATCCGGGGAAAGCCACCGCCTCCGCCGATGAAAAATGGGCCAAAAAGGCCCAGGGGGCAGCGGGACAAACGGTTCGGTGAAAGCAGGCCAGACCACAATAGTCGATGGTAAAGTGGCCCGCAAACGGCCCGGGAACAACGCCGTCGCCGCCGCCGCCATTAGGATATCCCAAAGCGTCGTTGATGCAAGCAAAAAGCAGGCAGAAGGCAGAGGCAGACCGGTTAAAAGGAAAACGATAGAAAAGGCGGGCCGAGCAGCTCGCAAACAGCTCCGTCGCCGCCGCCGCCGCCGCAGCACCGCCGCCGCCAGCCGCCGGGAACTCCAAACGCCGCCAAAGAAGCCAAGACCGCCCGACATAGGTCCCTTCCAGCTCTATTTTATTCTATTTAAGTGCTAGGAAGCAGGGTGAGGTAAGGATTTCAGCCAATGAGAAAATTAACCACTCGCGAGATTTACTCGCAATTCTAAGTAAAATATTAGTTTTGTAATGATTCCAAAGAATTTGGATTAGACTCAGAACAGAACAATTTTGCATCTAAAAATAAATGATAGCATGAAATTAATCTGGTTTGGAGCTGATCCCAAAATAATTGCAAACAGTTATTTAAAAATGCTTTAGTATTCAAACATGGAGTGATTGTGCAGGGGTTTTGGGGGGGGGGAGAATAATAGTTAGGTTATTTATGGTGCCTTCTAATCAATCCTAAATCCTAGTCAGTGCCTGTACAACTCCTAGGAGTTTTCTGGCAACTTTTTAGGAAGTGGTTTGCCACTGCCGCCTTCTTTCTAAGGCTGAGAGGGAGTGACTGATCCAAATTCCCCCAGTTGATTTCATATTTAAGGTAGCATTAGAACTCACAGTCTCCCAATTTTTAGCTTGGCCACTTTAACAACTGCACCAAATTGGTTATCAGGATTCAGTTACAAATTCGCATTCCGTGGAGAGCTGCCAAAGCCCATTTTTATTTTAAATGCTTAAATTCTGCTTCTTGCTGTTGTCTCAGCATGACAAGCTATCTCTATGAAACAGCTTTAATATGGTTTAAGTGATGCTACTGGCTGCTGTTTTTCTGATATCTGAAGTCCACTCAGTCAGGACTTGCCTTTCTCCAGTTGTTTCCTACAAAGAGTGAAAATTAAGCTTGATATCTCTATGTCACTTACAGCTTCTTATCTCTTATTGTCATTGGAATCTCATGGCCAAGAAACAGTCTGATTCTATCCATTCTCCTTCTCACTACTAAAAAAGAATCAGTCACGTCACAACTATTTTGCCTACATTTGCTAATGTCATTGTAAATTTCACAATTCACAAAAGTTTCTAGAATCTTTATATAGCAATAGCCAAGACTGAAGAATTCACCAGGAAAATGATTGTAAGTAATATGAATATTATAGTAAGGTAAAGGTTCCCTCGCACATGCGTGCTAGTCGTTTCCAACTCTAGGGGCCGGTGCTCATCTCCATTTCAAAGCCGAAGAGCCAGCGCTTGTCCGAGGATGTCTCCATGGTCATGTGGCCGGCATGACTACTGTTACCTTCCCACTGTAGTGGTCCCTATTTTTCTACTTGCATTTTTACATGCTTTCGAACTGCTAGGTTGGCAGAAGCTGGGACGAGTAACAGGTGCTCACTCTGTTACGTGGCACTCGGGATTTGACCCACCAAACTGCCGACCTGATCGACAAGCTTAGCGTCCTAACCCACTGAGCCACCGCGTCCCTTCCATGAATATTATACATTAATATAAATTTGATTCTGTAAATTATTAACATAATTTAATATACAATATTGATCATGTTGAAGACAGTATTTGTTCAAGTGGTATAAAACACAGTTATGGCAAGATTACAAAATATAGAAGTAGTTCATCCCTTTGATGAAAATTGAAGGAAAAAAGTGGTGTGGGAATGGGAAGGACAAAGATACATTACAAATTTTTATGAGGCCAAAATAATTTCCTAGAGGGAAAAATGGACTGCTGAGTGATTTTAAAATTATTTGACACAAATATAACAGAGCTGAGCATAAATCCAAACTTGGCTCAGCTAAAGGACAGAATAGGTCAGCAAGAAGCTAGAAAATACAATACTAGCCTATTTTAGCCGAGTGAAATGCTAATACTAATAATACTATAATACTAAATTATAATAATATTGTATAATAATATTGTACTATGTTAATATTTATTATAAAATGCTATTCCAAACCTTGTTTACTAAATCTATTGATTTTTCCCTCTGGAAAGTGCCATCAAATATAAACAAGTTCTAGATAAGTAAACCATGGATGTTGACATGGATATTGTCAGTTGAAATTGCTTATTTTAAATTGATAATCTATTGAAGAGAAAAATCAAACAGTATTATGCTCATGACTTCCAATAGAGATTGATTGAATTGGTATTGTAAAATGGAATTAGTCACTGTTTTGCAATTCAGTTTTTATTGAGCGGGGGGAAGGGTTGGAATTCATCAGATAAAACCTTAGGAACACTAAGGATGGACAAGTTCCCAAATACAGGAAAACTGAATAAAGAGGAAGTCTATAGGCAAAAAAATGAATAAATGGTGCAGACATGACAAAAAAACTGAATCAACTGAAGAACTGGTAATCATGTTAGTTAGAAATTGGGAAAAACGTGATCCTACAACTAAGAATCTATGATTCAAGGACTTGAGACAAGAAAAAGATAATTACAGTACGATCAAGATGGGACTTCCTAATTCAAGAGGTTAGGAAAGAAGTATGAATTGAATGCAGGGAGGCTTGTAAAGTGAATAGTAGATAATAGAGGTGTCTGTTGAGTTTATAGTTAGATCACTTTTTCCTACAATATGCCATATTCCTAAAGGGTAAGATTTATATAATCAAGAAGTGAGCAATGTGGCATATTTACCTGGCATATACAGTCCATGGAATCCTCAGATTAAATGACAATTATTAAACAAAATATCCCCAAACCTGTAATTTCCATAATTTAAATTTAAGATGGGAACCCTGAACTCTTATGAGGCTTTATTGCTCATGTGCAATATCTTGCAGGATTGTGGATCATTTTTCATTCTTCTTTGTATTATATCTTGTGTGTGTGCAATGTAATGCATTACTGTCCACTAAATAGAAAAAATATGCTATAATCCCAACCAAATTGTGATAATCTGCACTGTTAGAATATGATAGAAACTAAAAATATGCATGTTTAAGTGACATCAGATCCTGGAGGCTAGTTCAGAATTTTGAAAGTTGTAATTATTCTGAGAATTTAATCACCAATCTAGGTCCCAAATGTATTAAAAACTGATTGATTGATTATATTTATATGCTGCCCTTCTCCCTAAGGACACAGGGTGGCTCACAACAATAAAAACTAAAAAGAACATGAAAATACAAAATTTAAAAAAGAATTAAACAGTAGATATGTTCAATACATAGTAATTTAACCCCATAAAACCAAATTTAAAACCATAGTCAGTCCAGGCCCGATTGTTGAAACATCCATGTCTTCAGGTCATGGCAAAAGGACCAAAGGTCGGGGGCCATCCGCAGCTCCGGAGGCAACTCATTCCAGAGGGTTGGCGTGCCCACAGAGAAGGCTCTCCCCCTAGGGGTCGCCAGCCGGCATTGCTTAACTGACGGAACTCTGAGGAGGCCAACTCTGTGGGAGCGAACCAGGCGATGGGAGGTTGACAATGGCAGCAGGTGGTCTCGCAAATACCCCGGGCCTAAGCCATGTAGGGCTTTAAAGGTAATTACTAGCACATTGAATCACACCCAGAGGACAACCAGAAGCCAGTGAAGCTCGCACAGGAGTGGAGTAACATGGGAGTATCAAGGAACTCCCATAAGTACCTGCGCGGCCGCATTTTGCACCAGCTGAAGCCTCCGGGTGTACTTCAAGGGCAGCCCCATGTAGAAAGCATTACAGTAATCCAGGCGAGAAGTGACAAGGGCATGGGTGACCGTGCATAGGGCATCTTGGTCCAAAAAGGGACGCAACTGGTGCACCAGGCGAACCTGTGCAAAGGCCCCCCCTGGTCACAGCAGTTAAATGTTCTTCCAAATTAAGCCGTGAATCCAGGAGGACACCCAAGTTGCGAGCCCTTTCAGAGGGGGGCAATACCTCCCCCCCATCAAAAGAGATGGAACATGTTGGACAATACGAGATGCCGGTATCCACAGCCACTCGGTCTTGGAGGGGTTGAGCCTGAGCCTGTTCCTTCCCATCCAGACCCACACCGCCTCCAGGCACCGGGACATCATATCAAGGGCATCACTGGGTTGATTTGGGGTGGAGATGAACAACTGGGTATCATCCGCATATTGGTGATACCTCACCCCAAAACCACGAATGATCTCACCCAGCGGCTTCATATAGAAACAGGAGGGGGGAGAGAACCAACCCCTGAGGCACCCCACAAGTGAGGGGCCTCGGGGTGGATCTCTGCCCCCCTGCCAATATAAGCTGCGAACGGCCCGAGAGGTAGGAGGAGAACCACTGTAAAACAGTGCCTCCCACTCCCAACCCCCCGAGCCGTCACAGTAGGGTACCATGGTCGATGGTATCAAAAGCCGCTGAGAGGTCAAGTAGGACCAGGACAGAGGAACAGCCCCTGTCCCGGGCCCGCCAGAGATCATCTACCAGTGCGACCAATGCCGTTTCCGTGCTGTAACTGGGTCTGAAACCGGACTGTTATGGGTCCAGATAGTCCACTTCATCCAGGAATTACGGAAGCTGACGCGCCACAACACTCTCAACAACCTTCGCTACAAAGCGAAGGTTGGAGACAGGATGATAGTTATTCAACGAGGTCGTGTCCAAGGCAGGCTTCTTGAGGAGGGGCCTCACCACCGCCTCTTTTAAGGCAGAGGGGAAGACACCCTCTGTCAATGAAGCATTGACAACTGCCTGGAGCCAGCCCCCTGTCACCTCCCCGGCAGCCGAAACTAGCCAGGAGGTACAAAGGTCCAGTAAACAGGTTGTAGCACTCAGTCTGCACATAATCTTGTCCACGTCATCCAAAGATACAGGGTCAAACTCACCCCAGATGGTATAACCAAGACCTGCCCATTCCACTCCGCCGGATTCCACCCAGTCAGAGTCCAAACCAGACCGGATCTGAGTGATTTTGTCCTGCAGATACTGTACAAATTCCTCAGCTCTACCCTGCAAGGGGTCATCCCTCGGTCGCTGATTAAGCAGTGAGCGGGTCACTCTAAACAGGGCGGCTGGGCGATTATCTGCGGACGCGATGACAGCAGAAAAGTAAGCACGCTTTGCTGCTTCCATCGCCACTAGGTAAGACTTAAGATAAGTTCTCAACTGTGTTCGGTCAGATTCGGATCTGCTGGACCTCCAACGACTCTCTAGGCATCTTTTCCGGCGCTTCATCTCTCGGAGTCCCTCAGTAAACCATGGGGCCACCTGGGATCCACGCTGGGTCAGAGGCCGCATAGCCACAACTCGATCCAAGGCCCCAGCAGCCACCCTCTCCCAGGCTGCCACTAGGGCCTCAGCAGAGCCGTGGGAAAGGGAAGCAGGAAATGTCCCAAGCTCTGTCCGGAACCTCTCAGGGTCCATCAGGCACCTGGGGTGGAACCACCTGGTCGGTTCCGCCTCCCAGCGGCGGGGGGTGGCATACTAAAAGTCTAGCTGGAGAAGAAAATGATCGGACCATGACAGGGGATGGATGGTTAAATCACCCCTACCCAGATCATTAATCCACTGCCCAGAGATAAAAACCAGGTCGAGTGTGTGACCTCCATTATGAGTCGGGTCCTGAATTATTTGAGTCAGGTCCATGGCCGTCATGGAAGCCATGAACTCCCGAGCCAACTCAGACGCCTCACCCACGGATGGCAAATTGAAATCCCCCAGAACTATAAGCCAACCCATGCAAGACGTCGAGAAGCTTGGGCAGGGCTGATGATACACAGCTGGGAGACTGGTACGTAATCAATAGGCCCAACTGAACACCAGGACCCAACTTCAAAAGGAGAGATTCACACCCCCCTATCTGAGGGACAGTGGCCACTCGCAGACACTGTCCCTAATAATAACTGCCATCCCTGCACCCCTGCCCTGGGCCCGTGGCTGGTGAAGCACCCGGAAGCCCAATGGGCATAACTCTGAGAGGGGGACACTTCCCTCTTGGCCCAGCCAGGTCTCCGTGATGCAAGCCAGGTCCGCGTTCTCTTCCTCAACAAGATCATATATGAGGGGAGCCTTGTTCACCACGGACCTGGCATTGAAATAAACCAACCTGAGCCCAGGGTTCTGCAATCCTATGCCCCCAGGGAAACGAGAAGAGCAACGAGGGCGGGAACAGGCAACCGCTTGAAGACAGCAGTGGACCGTTCCCCAATAACGATAAAGCCCTCTGCTCCCACACTCTCTGCCCCTCCCAATCACCGTCAAGATAGGGAGACCCTCCGCACTCGGAGCTGAGTCTGCCCCCAAACCCCTATTCCCCCCCCCCCCGCAACCATCCGATGGTCTGGACTGCTGTCCGGGTTGAAACTGCCCTGAAATATCACTATGTCTGAATTGTTTAAAATTGGTTTAGAATAATCAAAGACATTATCTAAATTAAAGCTTCATTCCATCTGAGACAATCTCATCTCAGCCTAGAGTAACTTGTATATCAAAAATTATATGTACAGTCTATATCAAGGTTCCTCCCTCTTCAATTTCAGATGGAGGTGCACAATGAATTCAAAACTAAACTCATACCCAAACCTACAGTATATTCTTCTACCCAGAATAATAAAACATTATATTGATAATCTCAGCTGTTAAATAAAAAGAAAGAAGAAAAATTCAAAGAATGAATGCCCAGGAAATATAAACTAGTGGGTTGGGTTAAATAACTTTTCCAATTAAGAGGAAAAACAAGGAGATATAGTGCAGACTTGCCTCAAATCACACACTGAAGCAGAGAAAAGTAAAAAAAAAAAAAACAGAAAACAACAATCACAATTCACAATATAATCAGTAATGTAAATCCTGGCTTTCCTTGACCTTTCAGTGACTTTTACAACCATCAGTCATGGTATCCTTCTGAACTGATTCCAGGAATTGGAGGGGATAACACAGTATGCTTCCTTCCTAAGGGATCAAAAACAGTCAGTGTTGGTCAGGAGTGAGAATCCACCCTCAGATGCTATAGTGAAGGGTACTGCTGCACGCTTCAGTGCTCTCCACACTCCTGTTTAAACTCTACATGAAACTGCTTGGGGAGATCATCCGTTGCTATGGAGTGAGGTATTAGCAGTAGGTACTAATGATACTCAATTATATAATCTTTGACCCTGGCAAATTAAGTGGTGCTGTGGAGGTCCTGTCATGATACCTGGAAGCTGCAGGGGTCCAGATGGGGAACAATAGGCATTAACTGAACCCTGGCAAGATTGAGCAGCTTTGAGTGTTAGGATTTTCCAGATTTAGGGTTTTATCTTATTTGGTACTAGATGAGGTGGCACTGCTCCAAATAGACCCAGTTTATAACCTGGGTGTCCTTCTGGACTCATAACTTCTGTTTGAAGAGTAGGTGGCAGTTGTGGCCAGGAGGACCTTTGAACACCAGTTGCCCCTGTTCCTGTATTGTGAAGGTCTGCTCACAGTTATTCATGCTTTAGTCACTTACTGAATGGACTACTGTAATGTGCTCTACATTGGGCTGCCCTTGAAGAATATCCAGAATCTGCACCTGATGCAAATTGTACAAAACCTGTACAACTCTGCTCCATAAGTTTTACTGCTTGCCAGATTGCTTCTGAGTCCAATTCAAAGTGCTGGTTTTGACTTTTAAAGCCTTACATGACATGGGGCCAGGTTATCTGAGGAGCTGCCCCTTTCTGATTAAAGGAAGGTACAGACCAAGGGAAGAAAGTGGAAGGTCTTTTGGAAGATAATTTCTGTTTAAATGAGCCCAGTGCACAGTTTATATAAAAACTACAGGATTTTATTATGCAAGGTTTGGAGAGCTCCTTCCGGCGCGATCTCAAAACCTACCTTTTTGAACAAGCTGGCCTGGCCTGATGGAATGGGGTTGGGTTTTATAAATCTGTTTTAACTTCTTTAATGTGTACTAATTTATTCATGGGCATTGTTGTTTAATCACTTTTAATTTTTGTATCTTGTTTTTAATATGTATTGCCCTGTTCACCGCCCTGAGTCCTTCAGGAGAAGGGCGGTATACAAATTAAATTAATAAATAAATTAATAATAAACATGAAAAAGAGTCATTAGTTCTACTTTTCTGTGGTAAGAGGCATTCCCTTCAGGAAATTTTGCCTGGTTAATATATTTTTTTGAGATTACCAAATAAGCAAAATTTGGTTATTTAGAGCAGGGCTTTTCAAGCAGTGGTACGGGTACCACCTGTGGAACATTGGCACCTGGCAGGTGGTACACGACCATCTTAGAAAAGTGGTAGTGGGGGAAGGAAATGAGCTGAACCGGTGGCAGCACTGCACAAGCCTGAGTGAGAGATGGCTGGAGCTGCAAGGCTGTCAGGGCTCAGCGGAAGCGCCAGGATCAGCCCTTCTTTGGGGCTGTCAGGGCTCAGCGGAAGTGCCAGGATCAGCGCCAGGCTCCAGCTGTAGCTCGGTGCTGATCCTGGTGCTTCTGCTGAGCCCAGAAGTAACAATCAGCTGGAAAGTTGCAGCATCTCCAGGGCCTTGTGATTTACATTCAGATGCTTGGCAACTGATTCGTATTTATGATGGTCACAGTGTCCCAGGGTCATGTGAAGTGACCAAAACCTGCTGCAACCACTCAGATGGGGTGGAATAAAAACCAAACACCCACCCCTGCTGCAAATCCTCAACAGAAATGCTCACAACAATGAAAACCTCGGACAGGAGGAAGAGCGCTGCCGGGCGGGCAGGCAGGTGTCTTGCTCGGCTGTGGCTTGGGGGGCACCTTTTTCAGTGCCATTATAACTTCGAACAGTCACTAAGTGAACTGTTGTAAGTCAAGGACTACCTGTACTTCATCACTTTTTCCTTTTTTGGGGGGGTCATCAAATTTTTTGACAACTTGCTAGGCAACTGGTGGTACTTGGAAGTTGCCATATCCTAATAGTGGTACAATGGGTGAAAAAGTTGAAAAGCCCTGTATGTATATAAGATAACCTTAAAATATAGAATGGAGTCCAAAATGGAAATAGTCTTGTTAAGAAACAAGCAGGATTTAGAGGAGACAGTTCAAGTCTAGACCGTTGTCCAGTCCTGTACTATTTAGCTGAAAAATATACCTTACTGCCCAAAAATGTTACCTTTTTGCAACATTTATGGATTTCAAATCATCTTTTGATCTGATTCCAAGAAAGAACTATGGGAGAAACTGCAGGAATCCTCAATGGATAAATTTGCTTTTGTACATATCTAGCAACTAATGAGAAGGAAGGACTCACTGGAGGAGAGCCTAATGCTGGGAAAGATTGAGGGCAATAGAAGAAGGGGACGACAGAGAATGAGGTGGCTGGATGGAGTCACTGAAGCAGTAGGCGGGAGCTTAAATGGACTCCAGAAGATGGTAGAGGACAGGAAGGCCTGGAGGAACGTTGTCCATGGGGTCGCAATGGGTCGGACACGACTTCGCAACTAACAACAACAACATATCTTAGATTGTTTATTCTAACACTTCATTGAGAGTCAGATGCTCCCCTAGGGGCATCTTTTTGGAATAGGGTGAGGCGAGGGTGGATTCTAGCCCCTTTTCATCTGTCCATTAATTCAATGACTCAGTCTCTTTCATCTTCTAATTATCATTCTCCAGTGATTCTAGATTATGCAATCCCAACCTTGCAGTATGCAGTTGATGTCATTAAATTTCTCAGTCTCCCAGGTCAGAATGAGAAGTGCATAACAACTTGCAGTAAATTATAAAAAAACCAAAGTACTAGTCTTTGCATAACATAATAGTATGATGCATAAATAACAAATTAATGGGACCCCAAGAGAGCAGGTATATACTTATAAACAGTGTATATTGGGGTGGAGTTCTAGTCTTCCTCACCTTGCAGCAGACATTCCTCTTATCAAGCAAGGTGTTGTCCAATGACTTAAATTTCTTTAATTCAGGATTTTCAGGTGAGGACCTATGGTTAGATTAGAATTATCTGCAAGCTTCTCCATGGGCAGATACAGCACCACAGCAAAAATCAGCAACCAGGCATCAAATTCTGGATGACAAAATTCTCTCCAGAGGAGAAATTGGGATATTATTCACTTGTGCTCTAGATAGCTGCACCTTGTGATAAGACCACAGGAATTGAGTTTCTTGCAGTCAGTCATGAATTAGGTGTCTTATATACTGAGGGATTACCCATCCACTCAAAACTGCTGTGAAGCATTTATGGACACAGGACTTACAAAAGACACACACTCTTAAAACATTTTTAGATATAATTAATTTACAACTTAAGAGTGATTTTTCAACCAGCAGGAAAAAATAAAGACACTTGAGTGGCCTTTTTTTAGAAAAGAAAAAAATACTATCATAATGGATTTTGACTTAAAAGCAAAAAGCTTCACAATATTGTGATTTAAGAAAGTTTTAAATGTGTAAAGGGACAATTTTAGAAAATGAAAAAAAATATTTTATAAAAGTTCCCTTGAAACTAATGAAATTAACTAGACAAACAGACCGGACCTTTGTGGAAATCCCAATTATTTATTATTAAGGAAAATAGATAATTGGTGGATTTTTCAAAACATGTAAACAGACTGTGTGAATGTAGCTATGGAGAGCTAACTGGGATTAAAGTGTTAAACAAAGAAAAGCAAAACAGGAAAAAAGAGAAGCGTGACTTTTACTTTCACCCTAGTAATAGACATGCTTATACTTTATTACAATGGCAACCACACAAAAAATAGCAGCAAAAATGGAAAAAGAAAAGAGAGGTACACTAGAAAAATATATAAGGACATCACTAGATTTATTGCAGAAAATGTTTGAGAAATTTGGTAAAAGGATGACTGAAATAGTTACCAATAATTTGGAAGCTTTTATTTATTTATTTATTTATTTAATTTATATACCGCCCTTCTCTCAAGAGACTCAGGGCGGTGAACAGGGCAATACATAAAAGTTAAATACAAAAATTAAAATTAAGATTATTAAAACATGATTAAACAATGCCCATAAATAATACAAATTTAAAATTGAAGTTATTAATAAAAATCCCAACCCGTCCCATCAGGCCAGGCCCGCTTGTTTAAAGAGATGGGTTTTAAGGTCGCGCCGGAAGGAGCGGAGATCGGGCGCCATCCGGAGCTCAACCGGAAGATGGTTCCATAAATCCGGTGCACCCACAGAGAACGCTCTCCCCCTGGGGGCCACCAGTCGGCACTCTTTGACCGGCGGCACCCTGAGGAGGCCCTCTCTGTGGGAGTGTACTGGGCGGAGGGAAGTTGACGCCGGCTGCAGGTGCTCCCCAAGGTATTCTGGACCCATGCCATGAAGGGCTTTGTAGGTCATTACCAACACCTTGAACCTCACCCGGAAGACAACTGGTAACCAATGCAGCTCGCGGAGCAAAGGTGTGACACGGGAGTATCGGGAAACTCCCAATACAACTCTCGCGGCTGCATTCTGTACCAGTTGGAGCCTCCGAGTGGTCTTCAAGGGTAGCCCCATGTAGAGAGCGTTGCAGTAATCAAGATGAGAGGTCACGAGCGCATGAGTGACCGTGCGCAAGGCATCCCGGTCTAGATAGGGCCGCAACTGGCGCACCAGGCGAACCTGGGCGAACGCCCCCCTTTTAAAAAGAAATGGAAGAAGGCGTTGCAGGGATAAAATATATACGAAAGAAGTTAAGAAGATTGATGTATCTGTAGGACAATTGGCTGAAGAGGTTAAACAAATTAATGACAAATTGAAAGTTTTGGAAAGTAAGATAGAATATATAAATAAAGAGATGGAGAAATATTTGGATAACTAGGCATTACTGAGAGAGAAGAAAAATATTTAAAATTTTAGAGCAATTCTTAATTTTTAGAACAATTAAATGACCAAGAGGAAGATATCAGAGAAAAGATTTTTAAGTCGCTGTCTAGTTTTTTGATTGGGATGAATCCTCAATTTGCAAGATTAAGAAATATTCCAAAGGATGTCCTTCTGCATTCCATCTGCAAAAAGACTAGAGATCAGGTTTTGCTGCAACATTTTAATACTAAATTAAGGATTGATAATATAGAGGTAATTGTACTTAAGGAAATTCCAGATGGAATACTGTGCAAGAAAAAATAGGTGGTGTTTTTTTTACAAACTTAAACACAAATAATTCTATTTAAATGGGATAATTTGGAAGGATAGTTTTTACTTTTAAACAGCAGAGATTCAAACTGAAGAAAACGAGATTTATTGGGAAAATTTTAAGGATTAGAGGAAATGCAAAGGGAAGTCACAATAAAGATGTAATAAACAAATGCCACAATAGATACAGCAGGACACTAAAGATGCTACCACCTTGGATGCTACAGATATTGATTTTTTTCTAATCTTGGCATAACTATGGATTATAAAAGCTTAACATGAAATGTAAATGGTGCAAATGCTCCTCAAAATAGAAAAAAATGATATTTGAAAAAGTTAAAATGTGATTTGTTTACATTAAAAACATATTAGGACATAAAATATTTGAGTCATAAAAATTGGGATGAATGGTAAACACTTTAGGAATGAAATTGAATGAAAAACAATGGAACTGTTTTCTATATAAATTTTCAACTATATCCAAAGCCTATACTGACTTATAATTATGCCAGATATATTGGGATGAAAGTTAATTTATAGGTGGCTATTGGGAATTTATGCCTCAAATAAAGTTAAAACAGCATTTTATAAAAGCTTATGGATAAACAATTGAACTTTCTATATGAAAATGGGTGTCTCCCAGGAGATTGCAATGGTGTGCTTCCCACAAACAGATAGAACTTCTGAGAAAAATATTAAAAATACCCAAGGCAAATTACCAAAGGTTTTCTTTGATTTAATGGAGAATTTGGAGTTTATTAAAGTATGGAGACAGGAAAATGGTGATTCGAAATAATATATTGATTTTTCTAAAAGACATAGATCTTTTTCAAGAATTTGGCTACTAATAATACATAGAGTGGATCTATTATTAAAGAATTTCTCTGACCACAACCCAGCTGCTTTAACTTCTAAAAAGAAAAATGGTTTTTTTCGAACAGAGATCGAATGAGATGTTGTTGCAAAAGGAAATATTAGTTGTTGTTGTTGTTAGTTGCGAAGTCGTGTCCGACCCATCGCGACCCTATGGACAACGTGGCTCCAGGCTTTCCTGTCCTCTACCATCTTCTGGAGTCCATTTAAGCTCACGCCTACTGCTTCAGTAACTCCATCCAGCCACCTCATTCTCTGTCGTCCCTTTCTTCTCTTGCCCTCAATGTTTCCCAGCATTAGGCTCTTCTCCAGTGAGTCCTTCCTTCTCATTAGGTGGCCAAAGTATTTGAGTTTTAGCTTCAGGATCTTGCCTTCTAAAGAGCAGTCAGGGTTGATCTCCTCTAGGACTGACCCTTTTGATCGCCTTGCAGTCCAAGGGACTCACAGGAGTCTTCTCCAGCACCAGAGTTCAAAGGCCTCAATTCTTTGGTGCTCAGCCTTTTTTATGGTCCAACTTTCACTGCCATACATTGCAACTGGGAAGACCATAGCCTTGACTATACGCACTTTTGTTGACAGGGTGATGTCTCTGCTTTTTAGTGTGCTGTCTAGATTTGCCATGGCTTTCCTCCCGAGGAGCAAGCGTCTTTTAATTTCTTGGCTACAGTCCCCATCTGCACTGATGTTGGAGCCCAGGTAAATAAAATCTGTCACTACCTCCATTTCTTCCCCATCTATTTGCCAGGAATTGAGAGGGCCGGATGCCATGATCTTGGTTTTCTTAATGTTTAGTTTCAACCCAACTTTTGCATTCTCCTTCTTCACTCGCAACAAGAGACTCTTCAGTTCCTCTTCACTTTCTGCCATTAGAGTGGTATCATCTGCATATCTTAGGTTGTTGATATTTCTTCCAGCAATCTTAATTCCAACTTTTGATTTATCTAGCCCTGCTTTTCTCATGATGTGCTCTGCATATATGTTAAATAGGCAAGGCGACAGTATACAGCCTTGCTGGACTCATTTCCCAATTTTGAACCAATCAGTGGTTCCATGTCCAGTTGTCACTGTTGCTTCTTGGCCCGCATATAGGTTTCTCAAGAGACAAATAAGATGGTCTGGTACACCCATCTCTTTAAGGACTTGCCACAGTTTGTTATGATCCACACAATCAAAGGCTTTAGCATAGTCAATGAAGCAGAAGTAGATGTTTTTCTGGAACTCTCTAGCTTTCTCCATGATCCAGCGTATGTTGGCAATTTGATCTCTAGTTCCTCTGCCTCTTCAAAATCCTGCCTGTACTTCTGGTAGTTCTCGATCCACATACTGCTGAAGTCTAGCTTGTAGGATTTTAAGCATAACTTTACTAGCATGAGAAATGAGTGCAATGGTGCGATAGTTTGAACATTCTTTGGCACTGCCTTTCTTTGGAATTGGAATGTAAATTGATCTTTTCCAATCCTGTGGCCACTGTTGAGTTTTCCAAATTTGCTGGCAAATTGAGTGTAGCACTTTTACTGCATCATCTTTTAAGATTTTGAATAGCTCAGCTGGAATACTGTCACCTCCACTAGCTTTGTTGTTGCTCAGCTTTTCTAAGGCCCACTTCACTTCACATTCTAGGACAGGCATGTCCAAAGTCCGGCCCGCGGGCCATTTGCGGCCCGCGGGGCAGATTAATATGGCCCTCGGACAGCCCTCCCTGCTCTATGTAAATGCGGCCCTTCCTTCTGAGAGGGCCCCACCCAAACCTGGAAGACGAGCGGCGCAGGCGCGACGCCCCCAACCTCCACTGCAGAATCTGTCTCCTTCCCCTCATTGGGCTTTCATTCAGTTCACCGTTCATAACCAGAAAATCAGCCTATCTCTGCCTCTCCCCCCCACACACACACGATACTCTGCTTTTTCCACCCCCTGCGGGAGAAAGTTTTATGCTCCGTTAAGGACACAACTGGATGCTCATCTGTTCGTAAAAGAAATCGTGAGAACCACCATAAAAAAACACCCCCTCCCCCGAGAGAAAGAGAGAGGCTCACGTCGGCACTTGTTGCCCTTTGAAGATCAGACTGGAGAGGAGCCAAAACAGATTATATTCGGTCTGCGAAGGTTTCCGATGCTTTTGTGAAGCTCAAGTGGATGCGAGTCCTTTTTATGCAGCCCGTTTAGTTTCGGTTTCTGCTTTGCACCGATTCCTGCAAGTCAGACGTGTTCGGAAATCAGCCCAGGTTGCAAAAGGCGGCTTTTCTACCCAGAACCTTAACTCTAAATCCCACCCTGGATGCTTCAGGCAACTTCCAGAGGCCACCTGTGGAAACTCTGCAGCCTCTCTTAAAATGGGGCATTGCAAATCAAAACGGTTTCTAGTTTTATAAATACCCGCTGGTCGTCTGAATGGGGAGTTCTTTCTTTCTTTCTTTCTTTCTTTCTTTCTTTCTTTCTTTCTTTCTTTCTTTTTCTTTCTTTCCTTCCTTCCTTCCTTCCTTCCCTCCTTCCTTCTTTCTTTTTCTTTCTTTCTTTCTTTCTTTCTTTCTTTCTTTCTTTCTTTCTCTTCTTGATCTCTGAATGTTTCACATCCATTTCTGGCAGGGATCAAGTCAGTTGCCTGCACTTTTTTCAATTCCACTTTAGCTAAGTGATTGGCAACTTTTTCTCATGAAATTAGAAAGAGAGATTAGGTGGGATGTGACTAGATTCAGCCCTCCGTCCCCTACCTTTATTTTTTAAAAGTGACTTGTGGGGGGGGGGGAAATGATGAATTCTGTAAGTTTCCAGATGATACACAACTGGATGGGTAAAATTCTAAATCAGATTCCACATTCAAAACCAACTTGAGAGGGTAGGAGAAAAGACGTTAATGTTTTGAATTGTTTTAATGGTTTTTACTGTTTTTTGTTGTAAAATGTTTTGAAGATTTTAATTGTAATACCAGTAAATGTTTTTGAATTGTGAGCCGCCCAGAGTTGTTTGCAGAGATGGAGAGGGCCGGCCTGGGAGGACTCGCTGCTACAACTGCATCAAGTTTGCGCTCTCGATGTCCTCCAATTGTTCAAAGAATGTTCGGAAAAATGTTCGGCCCTCCAGCATCTTCACTTCATCCAATCTGGCCCTCTTTGAAAAAAGTTTGGACACCCCTGTTCTAGGATGTCTGGCTCGAGGTCAGCGACCACGTCATTGTGATTATCAGGGACGTTAAGCTCATTCTTGTATAGTTCTTCTGTGTAATTTTGCCATCTCTTCTTAATCTCTTCTGCCTCTGTTAGGTCCCTGCCATTTTGGTCCTTTATCATGCCCATTTTTGCATTGAACGTTCCCTTCATCTCTCCAATTTTCTTGAAAAGATCTCTGGTCCTCCCTATTCTATTATTTTCTTCTATTTCTTTGCACTGTTCATTTAAGAAGGCATTCTTATCTCTTCTAGCTATTCTCTGGAATTCTGCATTCAATTGGGCGTATCTTTCTTTTTCTCCCTTGCCTTTCGCTTCCCTCCTTTCCTCAGCTATTTGCAAAGCTTCCTCAGACAGCCATTTTGCTTTCTTGCATTTCTTTTTCTTTGGGATAGTTTTGGTTGCTACCTCTTGTACAGTACAATGTTCCAAACCTCTGTCCATAGTTCTTCAGGCACCCTGTCTATCAGATCTAATTCCTTAAATCTATTTGTCACCTCTACTGTATATTCAACAGGGATATGATTTAATTCATACCTGAGTGGCCTAGCGCTTTTCCCTACTTTCTTCAGTTTAAGCCTAAACTTTGCAACGAGAAGCTCATGGTCTGAGCCACAGTCAACTCCTGGTCTTGTTTTTACTGACTGTATAGAGCTTCTGCATCTTTGGCTGCAGAGCATATAGTCAATCTGATTTCTGTGTTGACCATCTGGTGATGTCCATGTGTAGAGCCATCTCTTGGGTTGTTGGAAAAGAGTGTTTGCTATGACCATCGTATTGTCTTGACAAAATTCTATCAGCCTGTGCCCTGCTTCATTTTGTACTCCAAGGCCAAACTTGCCTGTTATTCCGGTTATCTTTTGGCTTCCTACTTTAGCATTCCAATCCCCCATGATGATAAGGACATTATTTTTTGGTGTTTTTTATTTATTTTATTTTTTTATTTTAATCCCATTTATATCCCGCCCTTCTCCGAAGACTCAGGGCGGCTTACAATTTAAGCACAAACCAATGTGCTTAGCAATAGCCTTCATTCTATGTATATGCCTGCTTATTAGGGCTTTCGGCCCCCACCAAGCGGCGTTATTACAAAGTCAGCTTATTGCCCCCAACAATCTGGGTCCTCATTTTACCTACCTCGGAAGGATGGAAGGCTGAGTCAACCCTGAGCCTGGTGGGATGCGAACCTGCACTAATTGCAGGCAGCTGGTGTTACTTAAGGAGGCATTAGCCCACTGCTCCACCAAGGTTAGTTCTATAAGGTGCTGTAGGGCTTCATAGAACCGGTCAATTTCATCCTCTTCAGCACCGGTGGTTGGGCCATATACTTGGACTACTGTGATATTGAATGGTTTGCCTTGGATTCAAACTGAGATCATTCTGTCATTTTGAGGATTGTATCCCAGTATTGCTTTTCCTACTCTTTTATTGACTATGAAGGCTACTCCATTTCTTCTGAGGGATTCTTGCCCGCAGTAGTATACCTGATGGTCATCTGAATTAAATTCACCCATTCCTGTCCATTTTAGTTCGCTGATACCTAAGATGTCGATGTTCAGTCTTGTCATCTCTTTTTTTTAATTGAAAAGTTTTAAAATACATTTTATCTTTAACAATCCCCCTCCCCCTCCCCTACCTATCCCTCCCTACCCCTCCCCCCCTTTCCCCCCTCCCCCCCCCCGACTTCCCAGAGCTAAGTACAGGGTATAAAAACAAAGAACAATCATAAACATCCATATGCTACCAACAATAAATTCTTAAATCTATCACTCTCTAGCTCATATAAGATAACTACAAACAATACTAATATTCCATATAGGAAAAAAAAAGAAAATAGAAAGGAAGACTTATTCAAATGCTAAATGAAACTTTTTAGTCCCATATTTCTTCTGGATATATTCAATCCATTTTTTCCACTCCATAATATAGCGTTCTTGCGAATGATCTTTCAAATAAGCTGAGATCTTTGCCATTTCTGCCAGGTCAGAAACCTTTAAAGTCCATTCTTCTATAGTCGGCAGTTCCTTCTTCTTCCAATACTGACCTATTAAAAGTCTTGCTGCTGTAATTAAATTCAACATCAACTTAGTGTCCACAACAGTAGCATCTGTAATTATACCCAACAAAAAGAATTGTGGACAAAACTTTATCTTTTGCTTGAAGATCTTCTGCATATTCCACCAGATTTTTATCCAAAAAGCCTTGACCTTTTTACAAGTCCACCATATGTGAAAATATGTTGCATCTTCACCACCACACCTCCAGCATTTTGGCTGATAGTTCGGATACATACTTGCAAGCTTTTTAGGATCTAAATGCCATCTATAAAACATTTTATAAAAGTTCTCTCTTAAGTTTTGAGCTTGTGTAAATTTTACGTTCCTCACCCAGATCTTTTCCCACGTGTCCATTGTAATAACTTCTTGGATGTTCTGGGCCCATTTTATCATACAATCTTTAACAAGTTCTGTTTCTGAGTCAATTTCTATCAATGCAAGATATATCCGTTTGATATGTGCTGTACCCTGATTTCTAATTTGCTTTATCAAATTTTCATCAGTCATTGCAAAACCAGTTTTCTGATCTTCTTTCCACCTGGCCCGTAACTGAGTATATTGAAACCAGGTTTGAACAATCTTCTCATCTCGCAAGAGATTATACGATTTTAAACACCATACACTTCTTTCCAAGCTTAGAATCTCCTTATACGTGGTCACGTCATGTTTGAATCCAACATTTATGTTTTCTATTGCGTGTTTTGGAATTGCCCACAATGGCATCTTACAGTCTAACTTGTATCTATACTTCTTCCAAACTCTCAACAATGCCTGTCTTAAAATATGCACTTTAAACACACTATCTACCTTCTTATCATACAACAAATATGCATGCCAGCCAAATAACAAGTCGTGGCCCTCAAGGTTTAATAATCTCTCTTGTGTCAAATTAATCCAATCACTTATCCCTACTAACGCAGCAGCTTCATAGTATAATTTAAGATTGGGCATTTTAAGACCACCTCTTTCACGCGTATCCTGCATAATCTTAAGTTTAACTTGTGGCCTTTTCCCTGCCCAAACAAATTTATTGATACCCTGTTGCCATTCTTCCAAATTAGAATCTTTCTTAAGAACCGGTATCATTTGAAATAGAAATAGAAATTTAGGCAGGACATTCATTTTCACTGCTGCGATTCTTCCCAGCAAAGACAATTGCAATTTTTCCCAACTCTCCATTTCTTTTTGAATTTTTCCCCATAATTTTTCATAGTTATTTTTATATAACTTTGTATTAGAGGGTGACAAAAACACCCCCAAATATTTGACCCTTTTAGCAATCTCAAATCCAGTTAATCCTTCTAAAAGGGCCTTTCGCGATACTGTCATATTTTTGGCCAGAATTTTAGTTTTTTGTACATTAACTTTAAATCCAGAAACCCTCCCATATTGCATTATTATCTCCATCAGGTCCACAACAGAGTTTTCTGGCTGGGTCACTGTAACAACCAGATCGTCTGCAAACGCCCTCAGTCTATAATCCTGATCTCTGATTTGTATACCCTTAATTATTTCCGAACTCCGTATTTTTACTAGTAATATCTCCAATGTTAACACAAATAGTAAAGGCGATAACGGACACCCTTGCCTTGTGCCCTTCTCAATATTACATGCTTCAGTCAAACTATTGTTAACTATTATTCGGGCAGTTTGTTTTTGATACAATGCCCTAATTGGTTGCAAAAATTTATCCCCAAAATTCATTTTATCTAAAACTTTCATCAAAAATTGCCAATTCAATTGATCAAAAGCTTTTTCAGCATCTAAAAAAATTAGCGCCGCAGGGATCTGGTTGTTCCTTTCCAAAAACTCTAACACATCAACTATATGCCTCACATTATTTTTCATTTGCCTACCACTAATAAACCCAGTTTGATCCCCATGAATCACCTGTTGCAGAACCCTCATCAATCTGTTAGCCAACACCTTAGCAAATATCTTATAATCTGTATTTAAAAGTGATATCGGTCTATAGTTTTTAACTTGAGTAACATCTTGATCTTCCTTCGGAATCAAAGAGATAAAAGCAGTTCTCCAAGACGGAGGCACCTTTCCCCCTCTCTGAATTGTCTGGAAGAGTTCATTTAACGGCTTTATCAACTCCATTTGTAAATTTTTGTAATAAACCGCAGTCAAACCATCCGTACCTGGCGCTTTATCCAACTTCAATTCCTTAATTGCTATGAGAATTTCTTCTTCTGTTATCAACTGGTTAATCTCCTCTTTTTGTGTTTGCGTAAGAACCGGGATGCTAGCATTCTCCAAATATACATCAATGTCTTTTTCATTAATCTTTTCCTTAGCATATAATTTAGAATAAAAATCCACAAAGGCTTCCTTAATAAGATCCTGTTGAAACACATCCTTTCCCTTATGTTCAATTTTATCTATATTAGAAGCCCTTTGCTTTTTCCTTAATCTATAAACTAGCCATCTACCTGGCTTATTAGCATTGCAAAAAGTATTATGCCTAGCAAACCGCAAGTTGGTTGCCACTTGATCAGCCATCAATTTATCAAATTGTCCTCTTAATAGCTTAATAACCTCCTTAGTCTTCACATCCGATGGATTCAAAATTAAGACCTTTTCTTTTTCCCTAATTTCATTCTCCAATTCTTTCCTTCTGGCTTCCAAAGTACGTCTGTATTTATTATTCATATATATCAACACCCCTCTCATGTAGGCCTTGCTAGCATCCCAAACCATGTCCATAGAGGTATCCTTATTCATATTAATTTCAAAAAAATCCTTCATCCGCTGTTTACATTCTTCAACATTTCTCTGATTTCTAAACAAATTCTCATTTACACGCCACGAGCGCCTATCCCTATTGTCCTTATTGATCTCTAACCAAACTGGACTATGGTCCGAAATAGTTCTTGCACAAATCTTTACCTTCTTAATCCTAGAAAAAAAATCATTAGTCAGCAAAATAAAATCAATCCTAGAAAAAGATTGATGTCTGTCAGAAAAAAAAGTATAATCCTTTTCATGTAGGTGTATATCACGCCAAATATCTCGCAGTTCCAAGTCATCCTTCATTTCAAAAAAAGATTTAGGCAATCTGGCATGGCTCGGTGCACGCTTAAAAGAACCAGCCTTGTCCATCTGTACATCCAAAACTCCATTCCAATCCCCCATAAAAATAAACGATTTGTAATCCAATTGAGTAAGCTTGTATGAAGTGAATCAAAAAAATCAGCTTGTTGTTGATTAGGAGCATACAGTCCAACTAAGAGCGTTTTTTTACCTTCTAACAACAAATCTATCATGACATATCTTCCTTGCTTATCTGCTTCAATTAGTTCCGCTGTTAGAGTACTTTTAACATAGACAACCACTCCATTTTTCTTATTCATCGCAGAAGCAACAAATTGCGTGCCCAACCTTGAGTTCGATAAATACTTTTCGTCCATAACCCTAATATGCGTTTCTTGCAGACATATAACATCAATCTTAAATTGTTTTAAATATTGAAAAACTTTCTTTCTCTTCTGTGGTGAATTTAATCCATTAACATTCCAAGTTAGAAACTTAGTCACCATGCATGGCATCCCGAAGCTTTTGGAGCACATCTTTAATAGCCCCTATATTTTCTTTGGGCCGTGCTCCTCCCACAGCTTCGCTATAAGTACGCTTTGAGAGCTCCATAAACCTCTGCTGGTCTTGTTCTTGTACTTGTCTTGCTCGTTTTACAGCGGCACGCGTCAACCTCTGCTCTCCAGCAGCAGCCGATGAAACTGTTAGATCCCCTCCAGCACCATTCTCCTCTGTCTGTCCATCTTTAGCCTCTTGAGGTTTTCCCTCTCCAGATCCCTTTGCAGCTTCCAGGAGTGATAGAGGAGTTGCTTTTAAAACATCATTGTAGGAATCACGCGCCTGAGTCACAGTAACCAGACGGTATCTTTTACCTTCGTGCATCACCACCAATCCAACTGGAATCTCCCATCTAAACTTGATATCACGTTGCTTAAGTTCCTGTACTAGAAATGCAAAATCCTTCCTTCTCCTTAAAATCTTTGGAGGAATTTCTTTTAGAACCAGAACTTCTTGCTCAGCAACCACAACTTTAGTATCATAAGCAGCTTGAATAACTTCATCTCTAGTTGCTCTCTTTGTAAAATAGACCACCACATCTCTAGGTAACTTCCTCTGCCTTGCAATCCATGAATTTACACGAAAAACTTTATCCATGCATCCCTCTATTTCAGATGCTGGCTGGCCCAATACTGCTTCCAAAGCCTCAGAAATCAGCTGCTTTAGGTCTTCTTTAGGATTCTCTTTTAAACCCCTGATTCTAATAGCATACTGCATCTGGTGATACTGAACAAGGCTTAATTCTCCGTCCATTTTATCCCTTAAATTTTCATTCTCCAGTACCTTTACTTCCAATATAGTGTTCTTTTGACTAAGATCCTCCATTTTTTCTTCCAAACATTGCACACATTCAGCCACGCTTTCCACTGTAGACAAGATGCCTACCCTCATTGCACTAAATCTCTCGTTAAACTTCTCTTCCATCCTCTCCTCCAATTTCTCCAATCTCTCCTCCAACTTTGCCATCTTATCATCCAGCATTTCTGACATTACCTGGGATTGCTTTGCAAAGGCATCTTGTAAGTCCTTAAGCGTCAATGCCACAGGAGGTGCAGGAGGAAGCAAAGCTTGCAACGATGTCTGTTGCACCGGGGAAGTTCCCACACTCTGAAGAACTTTAGAGGAAGATTTAGCCGCCATCTTTCCTCACTTTCACTTATTGCGCACTTTCACTTTAAGTTTATAAAGTCCATTAAGCTAGGGAGTAAGAATAAAAGTCCTCTTCACCTCAACCTCCTGTACCGCTCTGCCTGCTCCTTTTACTCCAAAGTCTTTCCTTCTGGCAGGGGTGGTCGCAAACGCCTGGCTCTGCTCCAAAAATCCCGGAGCAGAGACGCTAAGCAGCTGGGAGCAACCCAGGCTACGGGGGAGTTCAATCCTTCAGCCGCCTAAGCTTTCAGCTCAGGCGGCCCCGGAGAACTCAACCCCTACCTGGGGCCTCACCCCCTCCTCTTCTCCCGAGGAGGGGGCTTCAAATCCACTTAAACAGCTGATTGGCGCTGTTTTAGGTGGAAAAAACTCAGCTGTGAAGCGGATAGCCCGAAACGGCTATCTTCGGCGCCGCGCCACCACCGGAAGTCTGCCCAGTCTTGTCATCTCTTGTTTGACCACGTCCAGCTTGCCTTGATTCATGGATCTTACATTCCAGGTTCCTATGGAGAAAAAATCTTTACAGCATCGGACTTTCCTTTCACCACCAGACATATCCACAGCTGAGCGTCCTTTCGGCTTTGGCCCAGTCGCTTCATTCTTTCTGGCGCTACTAGTACTAGCCCTCTGCTCTTCCTCAGTAGCATATTGGACGCCTTCCGACCTGAGGGGCTCATCTTCCAGCGTCATATATTTTTTCCTTTTGGTACTGCCCATGGGGTTTTCATGGCAAAGATACTGGAGTGGGTTGCCATTTCCTTCTCCAGTGGATCACGTTTTGTCAGAACTCTCTGCTATGACCTGTCTGTCTTGGGTGGCCCTGCAAGGCATAGCTCATAGCTTCATTGAATTACGCAAGCTCCTTCGCCACGACAAGGCATGAAGGGGGAAATATTAGTGGAGGATTGCAAAAAGAAGTTAGAAGATTTTTTTAGAATAATCTTAATAAAGGCACAGAAGTAAGAATGGTTTGGAATACAAGCAAAGTTTTTATAAGAGGATATCTTACACAACAGCTGTGAATTTAGAAAAGGCAAGAGAAAACCCAAGTTATTTTGATGAAATTTGAAAAGGAAGCATAGAAGATAACCCACCAAATTAAGCTTCTACAGAAGCAATTATCTATGTAAGCAGTGAGAGAGATAGAAATAAAGATGAATTTTGCAAAACGAAGAAGTTTTGAATTGGCAAATAAAGCAGAGAAATGGTTGATATAGAAATTGTGAAAAGAAAAAGAAAAGAAATTGATGCCAAAGTTACAAGAAAGAACTATAATAACTAATAACAAATAATGTAAATAACAAAAAATGTTTCACATGTTACTCTACTTTACATAAGGATCTGGAAATGTCCTTGGAAAAAGTGGTGAATACATAAGCAGAATTTATTTGAAGATTAGAGAGAATCAGAGGCAAATTTTGAAAGAACCTATAACGTTAAGAGAAGCTTTAATAAAAAGTCTAAAACAGTAAAGTCCCTGGTCCAGATGGTCTGTTGGCCTCTTACTATAAATGTTTGATAATGAACCTTTCCAATTTTTATTAAAAAACAATGAATATTAGATTCCTGACAGCTGGAAAAAGACTAATACAGCATTAATATCTAGAAATCCAGGACCTGACTTTAACAAGAAATTATCTGTTTTGCTATCTCAAGATGGGATGTTGGCTACCGGGTTGGCTGGCTTAAAAAAAATGTTCAAGAAATTCATGGCAATAAAATAGAATAGAGCTGGAAGGGATCTTGGAGGTCTTCTAGTCCAGCCGCCTGCTCAAGCAGGAGAACATATACCATCTCAGACAAGTGCCTACCCAGTCTCTTAAAAGCCTCCACTTTTTAAGGATCACAGGAGTCAATGGCTATTAGCCTAGATATCAGTGTTACTGCTTTGAAGGCCATCTGCTAAGACAGAGGCCCCCAACCTTTTGGGCACCAGGGACCGGTTCTGTGGAGAGAGGTTTTTCCGTGGACCAAAGGAGGCGTGGTTTTGTGTGCTGCCTGCATCTCGCGGATGGGGCTTTGGTTGTTTATGCAGCCTGGTTTCTGGCATGCTATGGACCGGTGCCGGTCCACGGACCAGGGCCTGAGGACCCCTGTGCTAGGAGACTGTATAAGGAGCTTCCTTATACAGTTGCCTGGCCACAGTGAGAACAGACCACTGAACTTGACCAGCCAGGGGTCCAATCCAGCAGGGAACTGCTTAAGCTTTTATGTTCTTAAGTATTTACCTAAAGACAGGAGATGGCTCAGAGACAAAGGCCACAATCGGGGCTATAATGCTCAGTGAAGACAAGCTAGAAACTGCAAGAGTAAATTACAGGGAGGGGAAAGGATTCTGCAAATTGACCTTACTGTAAACATGAATGGCACTGAACAAATGTAAACAGGAAAAAATATTTGAAACGAACAGATGAGGGAAATCTGAACCATCCCAGCTATTGTCTCAGTGCCATTCCAATCACACAGAGAATAAGAACTAAAGTATAAATGCTTACACGCTCTTTACTTACATTTTGAATACTTAGTTGATGTGGATAATGATCAGGGTTTTGCATTCAAGAGAAGCCCAAACGTGAAAAACAGTATCGATATGTTCAGAAGTTCTCCTATCTTGCTCCTATCTCTACTTTCCGTGCTCTCTTAACATTGTTTCACAGAATCTCTTACAATAATGAAAACTGCCTGAAGGTGCTCAGCAGCTGCCCCTGCAGTCATCCAATCACCTTCTCAAATGAATCTACTAACAGCGCCTGAGTCTCTCCACTCACTTCACACCAGAATTGTAAACTTTTGCATTTGGACTGGTATTCACAGCAGACGTAAGTCACTTTAATTTGGTATTTGCTTTTTAGTATGTATGTCAACAAGATATGTAACAGTTGAATTTTAACAAGCTTAGAACACCATCATGTAACAGGGTAACAGAAAATAAGATTTAGCCCCAAAACCAGGACTGTATCCAGAGAGATATCAAACAAGAAAAATAATAAACCAGAAATACCTTGAGCAGATGCATCGTAGACAGCCCTCCCAAAAGAAAAATGTGAAATATTATTTAATAACCTAGTTTCTAGTAATAAAATCTAGAGTTAGTAGTAATATAATAGTTAGAAGGTACATTTAGTAGTAATAAAGTAGTTAAGAGGGACATTTAGGCCATGGAGTAGGACTACCAGACACAGGCAGCTGCAATAGATAACAGCAGAGATACAGGCAACTCTAATATGCTGCCCTCTTGTGGTCTTTCAAATTTTGCCACTCAGAGCTGTGGCCTTATCACTGGTTCTTTTTCAATGAAACAACCCAGATTGCTTGAGTACCTTCTGTAAGAAAAGGGCATTAATTTTGAGACAATTGTTTCAACGTTTGTATTTTTCTTAGTTTTGAAATTTTAAAAAACACTTTTTTAATTTTTTAAAGTCAGAATGTGCCTTCTCATTTAAATTATTTTGATTTTCATATTCATTTAGTTAGGTAGGTTCTCCACCCAAAGTGCTGGTGCTTATAGATGTTACAGGTCTCTTGCAGTGTTCTCCAAAGTCATTGTTCTGTGTCTCCTTTGGTTTGTCCTTTGAAGCTCTGTTAGTTGTTTACAACAATTGGCAGGTAGTTTCCTCCTGCAGTTTGCAAGACCTGGAGGAGGTGCGGTTTTGAAATTTCAAGCCTTCAGGTCTTTCCTCTATTAATGTTTTGCCTGCTTTTTTCAGTAAAAGGTCTACACTAACCCCTTTTGTAGGGCTGGAGGTTGTTTGGTTTTCTTTGTGTCTTGACCTTGATGTGAACAGTTTCCCATTATCACCAACGGCAATGTCCCTTGCTGTAACTTAAATCAGGGCTTTTCAACTAGTGGTATGGGTACCACCTGTGGTACATTGGCACCTGGCAGGTGGTACGCGACCATCCTAGAAAAGTGGTAGCTGGGGAGGGGAATGAGCTGAACCGGTGGCAACACCGCACAAGCCTGAGCGGGAGATGGCTGGAGCTGTAGGGCTGTCAGGGCTCAGCGGAAGCACCAGGATCAGCGCCAGGCTCCAGCTGTAGCTCGGCACTGATCCTGGTGCTTCTGCTGAGCCCCAAAGAAGCGCCGATCAGCTGGAATATTGCAGCATCTCCAGGGTCTTGTGATTTACATTCAGATGCTTGGCAACTGATTCGTATTTATGATGGTCACAGTGTCCCAGGGTCATGTGAAGTGACCAAAACCTGCTGCAACCACCCAGCAGACAGGGGGAATAAAAACCAAAAACCCCCCACCCCTGCTGCGAATCCTCAACAAAAATGCTCACAACAATGAAAAACTCAGACAAGAGGAAGAGTGTCGCCGGGTGGGCAGGCAGGTGTCTTGCTCAGCTGTGGCTTGGGGGGCACTTTTTTCAGTGCCATTGTAACTTCGAACAGTCACTAAGTGAATGTTGTAAGTCGAGGACTACCTGTACTTCATCACTTTTTTCCTTTTTTTGGGGGGGGGGTCATCAAGTTTTTGGCACCTTGCTAAGGAGACTGGTGGTACTCAGATGTTGCCATATCCTAAAAGTGGTACAATGGGTGAAAAGGTTGAAAAGCCCTGACCTAAATCTATTATTTCAAATACTGCATTGTGGGTAATAGAGAAAAAGTCATGGTGTTCATCTGTTGACTCCACAAATAGTTCAGCCATATCTCATCCCAGTGCTGTTTTTTGAATGTTAAACCTATAGTGCCATCTATATGGCTTCTTTTTTTCCTGGAGTATTTAGTAGGTGGGACTGGACAACTGGGTTACGGTTATGTCTACATAGAACCGATAGAGTGAAAACACTTTAATGCATACAAAATGAAGTCTGCTTTTAGTTAAAGCTGCTTCTCTTTAGCCCCGCAACTAGTCAGCTTTAGGTATGTGCACTGCATATTAATTCTGCACATGATTCAAATAACTACAATTTTACAAGTGCAGCATGTTTCTACCATTTTAAAATTTTCCTTCTTTGTCTCATTTTCTAAAAAAAGTTATACTTAATTCCATAATGCCTCATTCCCTCTACTTTTTTATTAAAATTCCTTAAATCAATCTCTTTCTCTCTCTCTCTAGTTCTATCATCTGTCTGTGTCTATCATCTATCTTTCATTTATTTATTTATTTTCTACACTGCTCCTATACCTTCTAGTGAAGCCCAGAGAATTTATAAAACATAATTTAACTAAAATAAATTTAATGAATAAAATAAAAAGCAAAATTATCAACAAATACAAAAAGACAGGAATCATTATCATCATCACTGTCATCATCATCTAAAAGAGAGTTTGATCTTGGAATAAATTGTTATTCCACAAATATCTGAATGAACGTAAATGTTGTCTAATAGAACATAGCTTTCTCCCTTAGATGGGAGATCTACAGTTGGTCTGCTTCCTCCAAGAAGGTCTAACTCATGGCTACTGTTCTATCTGATGAATCAACCTGTGAACATAGATTCTCCAGCATGATAGATGGAGAATCCATGAATGGGTTAACTCTGTCTTCCTGCCCAATTAGACAAAGTCTGTCATACTTGCCATGCCTCTCCTGGGCCAGGATACCTCCCAGTCACGACAGTCTGTGCCCAGAATAGACATGATAATTTTGGCTCCCAGTTTGCAGACTGAATTCATTGAGCAGGTTGTATGGTTCTTTACTTTCCATTCGTGAATTCTCCATTTCCTTCTCTGCACTGGGATCAGTGCAGCTCCTAACCGCTCAGCGGATTTTCCTCTCCCTTTGGAGCTTCAAACTCCAGGAAGCATTTGGCTTCCCAGCCACTGCAGAAGGCCCTCTCCACAGGCCTCAGCCTACATTCCTTCTTCATCTCTCTAGCTGTGCTGGGATCAGCGCAGCGCTGTACTGGGTAAAGGTGCCCTTCTTACTCTGCCGTCTCCAGGAAGCCCCAGGCCTCTGTCCGTTATCATGGCACGCTCATTGCGGGCACCATTTTGGAAGCCACATGGGGAGGTTTTCTTTGGAAATCCTCTGCTGCCTTTCAAGCGTGCCTGTAACAGCTTTCCTTATCGGCTCTCTCTATCGTCAGCCTAACCCTCCTGAGAGTTTTCCTCAGTAGCACCCGCCATTTTAGGCACCGCTATTGCTCCAGGTGCGGCCTGTCTGTGCCAGCCACAGGGGGATGGAGTGCACGCTTCTTTGAGCTAGAGGAATTAGAGCATATTGCCACCCACTGCTTGACTTCATAGGTAAAGCAAGCTCAGGGGTTCTTTTATACTTCTTTTCTTCCAGTCACTGCAGAAGGCTGTGGGACCAGAGCTTTTCTTTTGACCATGGCATCAAGGCCGTAGAGCGATAATATTGCAGGCCACACATTTGAGGTTATACTGGCCATCAGTTCTGGCTGTTCCTACAACATCAGGTCCAATCACCTTTATCTCGCCTCCCTACTTACATTCTCTGGACAAGCCTCTCAGAAATGGATGGTCAATTACAGGAGGCAACAGTTATAGCCCTAGGACCCAGCCTAGGTGTTTCCTCGTCCACTCCAACAGACGATGTGTGCTGGCCGTGCCTTTCTTGGCTTTGCCGCCACCAACTAGAACTAGTGAGCTGGCTGTTATCACTGAGGTGATCTTGCCGCTACTAAGTGAGCTACATGTGAGCTGGCCGTTATCACTGGGATGATCTTGCCGCCACAGTAGACCTGTCCAGTGCTCCAAAGGTGCTTTCAACTGGTATTACAGTCATCAGGAGCATTGCAGGTGTGCCAGTGTCCATTAAGTTGGTCCTGCAGCCACCATTGCCCTAGAGTACTTGTTGATCCCTGTAAGGTGGCATACAGCCACAGGTCAGTACTCTGCTCCTCTACTTGAGATCCCTCTCAGCATACCACTGAGATATCTCCCATTGTGATGGCAGACAACATGGCACCTCAGTCTTCGCACGGTGCCCCCATCACTTCTGGGCAGCCAAAGCACAAGTCCTCCAAGCTGGAGGCTGCTGGGAAACTCAAGGCCAAGGCCATTTCTGGCAAAAGACCCTCCAAAGCGGCAGAGAAAGAGACCAGCAGGAGACACCAGGCCTTAGTGAAACAGTTTTCCAAAGCCCAGAAACAAGGCACGATGGGCTCTAACCATGTCTCCTCTCCTCTCGTAGAGGACTCAGTATTTGGCCCACAACCTTGTCTGCCCAAAGGGCCTGGTTTCTGGAAGGGGACGCTGGCCAATCCTACTTTCCCAGGGCTGAACAGGAGGAGGTGATTTCCTTCACCCAGGGACCCAACCTTCGACTGGGAGCGTGGTCACCAGAGCAATTGCAGGCCCTGATCTCCCAGGCGGTTGCCCAGGGGTTAGCCTCGACATGCCAACAAAGGTCTGGACCTGATTCGGTGGCCTCAAAGACCCCGTCTTATCTCTCCCAGTTGGGAGATCCAGACTTTTCCGATCTTATTTATCCCGCCCAGTCTCCTCACAGCAGAGTATTGCTCTCTGAGGAGTATGTCCCAATGGACCTGCTGCTCTCGGAGGATGAGGATCTTGCTCCAGACCCTCCTCCCTTTGTGAGCCTATTCAATCCAGCACTTTTCAAATCATTGCTCCATAAGGCCAGCACTACTGCTAAGATTGGTCCTGACCAAGTTCCCCAACCTGATCCATCCACCAGCCAAGACACAAGTCCGGTATTTTCTGAGCCTATTGTCACTGAACACCACATCCCCTGTCCCCCTCTCTTTCTCAACACAGTGTGGAAACAATGGGGAATGCCTGGCACCTTTCTCTCACTGGGGTGGATGGACAAGAGATTGTTTAACATAGCCCCGGCCTTGTCGGAAGTGCTAGAGGTTCCTACTGTGGATGAACCTCTAATCTCACTTTCTCTTTGTCCATGGTGTCAGGGGATATGGCTGAAACCTTGAAGGCAGAGGACAGAAAATCTGAACCCTCCTTCCGCAGGACACACAAAGCCTCGGCATGGGCGGTAAGGGTGGCCACATCTACCTCCTTCTTTGCCAGAACCTCCCTTCTCTGGCTCTGCCAACTTCAGACCAGAGTACCCCTGGAGGAAGTCCGAATGCACCAGGACTTAGGCAAGTTAGTGGCTGCTTTGGTTCCTGTGGCTCAAACACTGGCGAGTGGATGTTAAATCCAAGTGGCGTTTGGCTGCCTCGTACTGTGGTGGTCAGCTGTTTGGAGAGGCCTTGACACCTTTTTTGGTGGAAAACAAGGACAAACGTAAGGTGATGTCTCACCTCCTTAGACAGGCAGATAGACGGCCTACGCCGTACGCCCGTAGACAGTCTTTCTGATCAGGATCAGGATCGGAGTTTGCTCCGCCCTCCTGCTCCTTCCCTCCCAGGTCAGACTGTCAGGGACCAGAGACAGACCCAGGCTGCAATTTCAGGCCAAATGGCCCTTTCGAGGCACGAGGGGCCATCCCTTCAGAAGATCCAAATGACTTCAGGGAGGCCCCCCCCCAATTGGTGGCAGATTGACTCTCTTTGCTCAGAAATGGGAGACCATCACCACAGACTCCTGGGTCCTCGACACAATCAGGTGCGGTTTGTCTCTAGAATTTATATCCAATCCCCCAGAGTTCTTCATTTTTTGTCCACTGTCAAAAAATCCGGTCAGGAGGGCTCTCATGACAGAGGCTATTCGGCACCTGTTGGAAATAAAGGCCATAAAACCAGTACCAGCTGGACAGCTAGGAAGGGGGTTCTATTCCATCCTCTTCATCATTCCGAAGGCTTTAGGAGGATGGAGGGCAATTCGTGACCTAAAGGGGCTGAACTCTTATCTTGCATACAAGAAATTCAAGATGCAAATGCTACAGTCCATCTTGGCCAGCATCAGGAGGGGAAACTTCCTGACATCTATTGACCTCACAGAAGCATACCTCCACATCCCCATCCTTCCCAACCACTGGAAGTTCCTCAGGTTCTGTTACACAAACCACCATTATCAATACAGACACTTACTGTTCAACCTCTCGTCAGCTCCAAGAGTATTTACAAAGATCTTGGTGGCACTGACTGAGCATTTGAGATCAGTTCCGGTACGCATTCAGTGCTACCTAGATGACATCCTCATCCAGTCTCTTTCTGTTCAGACAGCTCAATCGGGCCTGGCCTTGTCTATCAAGACCCTCCAAGACCACGGATTCTCGGTGAACTTTCAAAAGAGCCAGACAGTTCTGTCAACCCGTCTTCTTCACCTGGGCGCAGTCATGGACACAAAACTATGCAGAGTCTATGTATCTCGGGAACATCAGGACAGCACCTGAGCCCTGGTCCTCCAGGTCCAAAGGGAGCATGTAGTTACACTGGCCATTCTCTCCCAATTGTTAGGGAAGATGGTTTCCTGCATGGCGATAGTGCCATGGGCCAGACTACACTCCAGGAACCTGCAATGGTTTTTGCTCCCGTTTCAGAGCCTGGGCACCAGCTCCTCCAACCAAAGGGTAAGGGTTACATCTCAGACCCTAAGATCCCTCCAGTGGTGGACCTCCCCAGCGGTAGCCAGAGGCTCATTATTCCAGGAGCCTGTTTGGCTCACCCTAACTACGGACGCCAGTTTCTTCGGCTGGGGAGCACACCTAAAGTCACAGTTGGCTCAGGGCCGGTGGTCCCAGTCAGACCTGAAGCACAACATAAACTGGTTGGAGCTCAGAGCCATACATCTGGCCCTACGCCACTTCCACAACAGGCTGGCGAGACAACATGTCCTGGTCCTCACGGACAACGTGGCGGTGAAAGCCCATGTGAACCAGCAAGGGGGTACCTGATCCAGGTCCCTTATGGCCAAGGCCCAGTTGTTGGGATCCTGGACAGAGACCAACCTCTCTTCCCTCGGCCAAACACATCTTGGGAGAGGCAAATCAGCAGGCGAATTTTCTGAGCAGGTCGACAGTGGATCACTCAGAGTGGCGCCTGCCTCCCAATCTCTTCAGGGAGATATCAGAGAGGTTTAGTCATCCAATACTGGATTTGTTCACTTCTCTGGCGAACTCCCAGCTTCCGAGCTTTTTCCCTCGGTTCCCCTATCCAGGGGCAGAGAGAACAGATGCCTTCTGCATTCCATGGCCTGGGGGCTTGCTATATGCATTCCCGCCTCTCCCTCTGATCCCGGCGGTCATCTGCAAGATACTGCAAGAACAGGCAGAGGTGATATTTGTTGCATCACACTGGCCAAGATGGCCGTGGTTTGCCGACCTCGTGAGCTTTTCCATCTCTCCCCCATGGGGAATTCCTCCAGGTCGCATTACACTCAGTCAGGGAGCTCTGCAACATCCAGAACCCCAGTGGCTCCAGTTGGCCTGGCACTTGAACGGCAGCTCCTGATGCATGAGTCCTATTCGCTGGGCATAATTACGATGATTCAGGCCTCCAGATGGCCTACAACAAACAGAATCTATGACTCCACTTGGAGAAGTTTCTCTCACTGGTGTGCAAAGAACCAGTTAGATCTCTTGGCTATTACCATTCTGAGGATTTTGGACTATGTATTGGAGTGGCTCAACAAGGGTTTGGCACCCAATACTATCCGCAGACAAGTGGCAGCTCTATCCACGGTACTTACATGTGGCAATTCAGAGCCATTGGCTCAACATCCTATGGTACACTCATTTCTCAAGGGAGCAACCAACACCAAACCGCCCATGGTTCACCGGTATCCCTCTTGGGATTTGCGGGTCTTGCAGGCCCTTACCTCACCTCCATTTGAACCCATCAGAACCTGTACACTGCGGTTCTTGACAATCAGGGTAGCCTTCTTGATAGCCATCATGTCGGCTAGATGCATTTCCAAACTGGCAGCTCTCTCTATCAGAGAGGACTTATGCATCTTTCATGATGACAGGGTGGTCCTTCGATTGGATCCCTCCTTTATTCCAAAAGGCAACACCTTGTTTCACAGGACACAGGAGGTAATTCTGCCAGATTTTTGTCCTCATCCATCTCATGACTTGGAACCTCAATGGCATGCCCTGGATGTCCGCAGGGCCTTACGCCACTACTTTAAGTGGACAGCTTCCTTTCGCAAGTCGGAAGCCCTCTTAGTTTCCTTTCAACCTTCTACTATGGGGCAGAAGGTTTCTGCCTCCACTATAGGCAGGTGGATCAGGGCTTGTATTGCAGGGGCGTACCAATCACATTCACTGTCACTTCCATGGTGTGGGCGACACAGGTGTCCATTGGGGACATTTGTAGGGCAGTGACATGATCTTCACCTTCTCCCTTCATGAGGCATTATAAACTGGATAGGTTTGCCTCCGCGGACGCCTCATTTGGTCAACAAGTAGTGCCACAGGGTGGGACACAGGCCCAGACTGATTCCCTCCCATAGGGACAGGGCGGCTTTGGTATGTCCCATTCATGGATTCTCCATCTATCATGCTGGAGAAGGGGCGTTGTCTTACCTGAACGCATGATGATGGAGAATCCACACCCACCCCTTAGTGTCCGTCAGATCCTGTGTCAGGGTTATGGGAGCCAACAGGTCGGACTGTCAATAGCTTCACCTACGTCGTGACTGGGAGATATCCTGGCCCAGGAGAGGCATGGCAAGTTTGACAGACTTAGTCTAATTGGGCAGGAAGACAGAGTTAACCCATTCGTGGATTCTCCATCATAATGCTGAGAAAAGGCGTTCAGGTAAGACAACATCCCTTTTATGTCTAGGCAGCCTTCCTGGCAGACTTAGATGTATGAGTTGGTTGTTACTGGGGAAGTATTGACTCTATCCTGAACGGGTTTATTATTCTGTTCTGAACAGTTTTAAACTGTTATGGGTCTAATTTTAAGAATGAAGCAAATGATTTAACTGCTTTTTATGGATGTCATTAATGCTTTATTATTATACTAAAACTGTATTATACTGTAGCTACATTGTGATGCTACTGCGGTAAGTCATGTTGAAGGAAGCTAATATTGCATAAGTATATAGGCATTTGCAGAGTCTTCATAGCTATCCTGTAGTTCCCTGGTTGTTCAGTATAAAAAGGGAGACATGATCTAGGGCTGATTTCTTTCTACACACCCCAGGCTGATACCGATCTGGCATTTCTTTAATGTCTAGTCCATGGATGGGCACATTTTTCAGTTCAAGAATCATATCCATTGATATTGCATAATACACAGAGACACACACATCTGAACATTGATATATACATCCATAGTTGAACATACATGCAAAAAGTTTCTCCATTGAAACTTTTTTCTCTATGACCTGTTCATCACCCCAAATCAGTGTCTTCTACATGTTGATGGCTGGATATTTAAAGTGAGGAGTTAGATACTGTGCATTCAGTTATTTATTAGATTTACAGCCTCTCATTTCCCCCAGCCTAGACCAATAGACGTATGCTACAGGTTTTGCTGAGAGATACTGATTGGCTCAAAATCACAAAATGAGCTTTCATTCTTAAAAGCTGGCTTGAAGTTGAATTTGCCCAGTCAAGACTCAGCTCTTCAATCAATCATTTCCCAATCTGCAATGAAGAACCAGATAGCAGGAAAGTACAAATCCATTATATAGCTAGGGCACAGGTCTGCAACCCGCGGCTCCGGAGCCACATGCGGCTCTTTCAGCCCAGTCCTCTGCCATGTGCAGTCCCCCCACAAAAAAAAGTGGGACTAAAAAAGTTCAACCAATCAATTCAAATATGCAGGGTAGGTGCATATCTCGCCTTGGCTCCACTCTTCAGTCAAACCCTGTTCTGCACATGCGTGCATGTACGCGCATGCGCACACATTTTTTGCGGCTCCCAGTTTTTCCTATTGTGAGGGAACCGGTTCCGAGTGGCTCTTTCACTGTTTCAGGTTGCTGACACCTGAGCTAGGCACAAATTAAGATGATACATAGACAAGTGGGCATTTGCAAATTTTTCAGGACCTTGGACAGAGCCAAGGCAGCAGTAATTTATTCCAGTCCCAGCCTCTTTTTGAACGGAGCTCTTCTATGCTCCTTGAGCCTGACCATCCTTCTCAGCCTCCACTCATTTCCTAAGAAATGAAAACCATCAGAAATACAATTTTTAATGGAAACATGGAGAATATATAAAATTTGTCAACTAATCAAGGGTTTGGTTTGTAATAATAATTGCTTTTCCTTAAGCTTATCCTGGGCAGGCTGTCTGTATTGCAGTACCAGCTCTGTAGCCCTTGGCAGTACAGGTGGTTATTACTGAGTTTAGGCGTGGAAACAGCAGACACTGGTCTTTATTTGGATTCAGGCTCAGTAATCACAAGCCTGGTAATTCTGTAATTCAGTTATCTTAGCAGTCCATAGTTCTGTTGTTGCCTTGGAAACTACATTTCTCTTCATCAATAGAAGCTTTTCAGCCTCAAGGGTATTGTTGGACTCCAAGATCCAAGGAAAATCATGCCATAAGACTATATTCGAAGAGAAGGCTCCCGATGCAGAAGTGAACCCACTAATGGACAGAGGAGTGTAAGAATGGAAGACTGGGATGCCACAGGAAGAGTGAGACTCGTAAGTTCAATCTTATGGGGATAAGCTTTGAAAGTTGCACCTCTGCCAAATGCTCTCTCCATTCCAACTATCTGGAATCAGCACAAGTCTAACTCAGTGCAGCAATTTTAGAGTTACCTTGTCTTGGAATTGCTGTGCCTGTTTCTCCATGCCTGTGGGTTTTATTCACAATAGGAGAGGGGAAATAATTTATGTGCTTGTATGTTTAAGGTTTAAGGTTTTATTTAATTTGTATACCGCCCTTCTCCCTAGGGACTCAGGGCGGTTCACAGGGCATATATAATTACTATACAAAAGTTAAAATAAGATTAAACCAATGCCCAAATAAAAACAATAATACAATAATAAAAACAACAATTTTAAAAGCCCATATTCCCCCATCAGGCCAGACCAGCTAATTCGAATAAATGGGTCTTCAGGCCGCGATGGAAGGTTCGGAGGTCTGATGTCATCCGGAGCTCCACCGGCAGTTGATTCCATAGTGCCGGAGCGCCCACAGAGAAGGCCCTCCCCCTGGGGGCCACCAGTCGGCATTCCCTTACCGGAGGCACCCTGAGGAGGCCCTCTCTGTGGGAACGCACAGGGCGGAGGGGAGTTGACGCCGGCAGCAGGTGGTCCCTGAGGTAACCCGGACCCATGCCATGTAAGGACTTAAAGATCATAACCAAGACCTTGAACCTCACCCGGAAGACAACTGGTAACCAATGCAGCTCGCGGAGCAAAGGTGTAACATGGGAGTACCAGGAAACTCCCAAGACAACTCTCGCGGCCGCATTCTGTACCAGTTGGAGCCTCCGAGTGGTCTTCAAGGGAAGCCCCATGTAGAGAGCATTACAGTAGTCAAGGCGAGAGGTCACGAGCGCATGAGTGACCGTGCACAGGGCATCCCGGTCCAGATAGGGCCGCAACTGGCGCACCAGGCGAACCTGGGCGAAAGCCCCCCTAGTCACGGCCACTATATGGTCTTCCAGGGTAAGCCGTGAATCTAGGAGGACTCCCAAGTTGTGAGCCCTATCCACGGGGGGTAAGAGCTCACCCCCCATAGAAAGAGATGGAACATTTTGAATGTCCCGGGATGCCGGAATGCACAGCCACTCAGTCTTGTCAGGGTTGAGTTGAAGTCTGTTCCTCCCCATCCAGACCCGGACCGCCTCCAGGCAACGGGACATCACAGCGAGGGCATCACTGGGGTGGTTTGGGGTCGAAAAGAAAAGTTGGGTATCATCGGCATATTGATGATACCCAACTCCAAAACCACGAATGATCTCACCCAGCGGTTTCATGTAGATGTTGAACAGGAGAGGCGAGAGAACCGACCCCTGAGGAACTCCACAAACGAGAGACCTAGGGGCCAATCTCTGCCCCCCTGCCAACACCGACTGCGAGCGTCCCAGGAGATAGGAGGAGAACCACTGAAGAACTGTGCCTCCCACTCCCAATCCCCTGAGATGCCGCAGCAAGATACCATGGTCGATGGTATCGAAAGCCGCCGAGAGGTCTAATAGGACAAGGACAGAGGAATATCCCCTGTCCCGCGCCCTCCAGAGATCATTCACCAGAGCGACCAATGCCGTCTCCGTGCTGTACCCGGGCCTGAAACCCGATTGGTAGGGGTCCAGAAAATCCGCTTCATCCAGGACCAGAGGGAGCTGATGCGCCACCACACTCTCAACAACCTTCGCAAGAAAGCGAAGGTTGGAGACTGGACGAAAGTTGTTCAATACAGCTGGGTCCAAGGCAGGCTTCTTGAGGAGAGGTCTCACCACCGCCTCCTTCAAGACGGTGGGGAAATAACCCTCACTCAAGGAAGCAGATATAACCGCCTGGAGCCAGCCTCGTGTCTTCTCCCTGGCTGCATAAACCAGCCAGGAAGGGCACGGGTCCAACAAACATGTGGAGGAGCTCAGCCTCCCCATAATCCTGTCCACTTCATCAGGGGTCACAGAATCAAACTCTTCCCAGGTAACATTGACAAGACCGCCCGTGTCCTGATCGCCTGACTCTGCCCAGTTGGAGTCCAAACCAGTCCGAATCCGAGCGATTTTATCCGACAGATGTTGACTAAATTCCTCGGCACGACCCTGCAAGGGATCCTCCCTCACCTCCTGATTAAGAAGTGAGCGAGTCACCCTAAACAGGGCGGCCGGGCGATTATCTGCGGACGCGATGAGGGTGGAGAAGTAATTACCACCCTCATCGCTGTGAGATAAGACCTAATATAGGTTCTTAACCGCAACCGGTCGGGTTCGGATCGGCTAGACCTCCAACGGCTCTCTAGGCCCCATTTCCGACGCTTCATCTCCCGGAGCTCCGTGGAGAACCATGGAGCTCGCTGGGATCTGCGCCGGGTCAGGGGCCGCAAGGGTACAACCCGGTCAAGTGCCTCAGTGGCTGCCCTTTCCCAGGCTTCCACTAAGGCATCCGCCGAGCTGTGAGCAATGGAGGCAGGTGGGGACCCCAGCGCCGCTTGGAATCTATCAGGATCCATTAGGCGTCTGGGGTGGTACCATCTAATTGGCTCCATACCCCCACGGCGGGGGGTGGCAAAGCGGAAGACCAGCCGCAGGAGATGATGATCGGTCCATGACGCAGGAGATGATGATCGGTCCATGACAGGGGCATAATAAATGGAGAGCCCCCACCAAGATCATCCAACCACCGTCTAGATAAAAAAATCAGGTCAAGGGTGTGGCCTCCCTCATGAGTTGGTTCAGAAATTACTTGCGTCAGGTCCATGGCCGTCATGGAAGCCATGAACTCCCGAGCTAGCTCAGATGAACCTCCCAGGGATGGTAGATTGAAGTCTCCCAAAACTATAAGTTTGGGAAACTCAACCACCAACCCCGAGAGGATATCGAGCAGCTCGGGCAGGGCTGCCGCTGTGCGACTAGGCGAAATGTACACCAGCAGCAAGCCCAACTGCGCCCCAGAACCAAATCTCACAAAGAGAGACTCACACCCGACTATCTGAGAAACGGTGGTCTCCCGCGGACATAAGGTCTCCCTAATAGTGACCGCCACTCCCCCACCCCTACCATGAGCTCGTGGCCGGTGTAGCACCCGGAAGCCTGGTGGGCAGAGGTCAACCAAAGGGACCTCACCCTCTGGGCCCAACCAAGTCTCCGTGATGCAAGCCAGGTCCGCATGCTCACCCTCAACTAAATCCCTGACGAGGGGAGCTTTGTTAACCACGGACCTGGCATTCAGGTACACCAGCCGGAGCTCAGGAGGCTGCACATCCTCGCTCCCAGGACCTCGGGGAAGAAGCAGAGGGTCGGAGCGCCTCACCGCTTGCAAGTAGCGGAGACGGCCCTCCCGGTAGCGATACGGCCCCCTGTCTATCCGCCTGCTGCCATTCCCCGTCGTGGGAATTGGTAGTCCCACGACCCGCTCATGAGCCCCGGAGTCAACGACACCCCGTTCTCCCCCCACGCGGTTAGACCCAAGTCTGGCCTGAACTATGGTTGATTGGCCACCCCCCATAGCCAGACAACCCCCCTCTCCCACCCCTCTCCCCAACCCCATAAAAAATTTTGATAAAAAAATAATCAGGGGCCTCTTATTAAATTTGTGTTGACGGCCCCTGCCCCTGCCCAGCCATCTCTCAGGGTCCCAACACATCCATCCAGAGGCTGAATGTATCTCATGCAGGTGTGATGCAAAAAGTGATACAAAAATACTTGAAAACACCATGTTTGCCATAGGTTGGTCCCATGCTGTACTTAGCAAAGAGTAGTTCTCTGTTTTAAATATTCTCATTTGGAAGGGGTCCCAATCCAAATCAAAGTTAATGACTAAAAAGACCATGGGGGGGGGGGAACAGGGGCTTTAAAATTGCACATCAACAATTAGCACCTTGACCACAAAATGAAAACATATGTCAGCAGGTAAAAAAAACTCTGCTTTATTGTTTTCTGGTTAAACTATACAAATGTTTTCCCTATTTATATCTATAGCTATCACTTAGTGGCTGCATATTTTATACAAATATGTATCTTCTTTTCACTTCCTTTTGGGGTGAGACATTTCCTTTTTACAGTAGATACTGTTTTCCCTCTTTGTCACAGATACCATTTCACCACCATCCTTTTCATAAAGTCTTCATCTGTGCTCCCTCTCCAGTACTATTTAAAATAAAAATACTACTTCCACTAATAAACACTGTAGGTTAAATTGCCACAGTCCTGCTGCTCCCTCACCAAAGAGAAGTTGATATCCATCTACAGTAAATAAAAATGCAATGTGATATCCCATAATACAAATGGAGCAGAATTCAACAAAATCCACACTTTAGGCAAAGTAATTTAACTTTATTATATCAGAATGACAAGTACTTTTCTCAAAGACTAGAAACCTTTTATGGAGACACACGAACATACACACACACACACACACACACTGAAATCAGGCAGATCAAATCACAGTTATCCTTTGCTTTCGTTTTCAACTTCATGATAGTCCTTGGTTAAAAATGGCATATAAATATGGAAAATTATGAAATATTGTACATTCACTAATAAATATGAGTATTGCATTTGTTTTTAAATACATAGATTGAAGCAGAAAGTGGGCAGAATTGAATTACAGCTTGCAATGCTTGAATGAGTGATTAAGTGCCATCAAATCATTTTTGTCTGAAATAGAATAATTTAAGTCTGGACATTTGTCCCTTGAATAAGAACTCCGGGTTGATTTGTTTGTTTTCCTGCCTGTCCAAGGAGTTTTCTCCAACAGAAGGGTTGTAATGAATACTTTCTACTCTAATGCGTTCCTTATACTTAACAACACCAAAACATTTCAGGAGACAGATGTGGCCTCAATTTGTGCACCTCTGAATTATTCCCTTTTGTTCCTTGCAATTTCTTTTACTCAAAGAAGCTTATAGTAAGCATCCATTAAACCATCACATTATATAATGTGTAAAATTTACAATTTCAGACTGCTGAATCATTTAAAAGCAGCACAGCTGAACAAAAAACTCTTGAACAATTCCAAAAATAGTTGCCAAGCTAACATTTTTAATGTGACAGACTGAGAAAGTTATTAAATGCATGATTGTATATGTATCTATATCTATCTACTGTACATCTCTGTACAGCCTTAGTTAAATTTAAATGTCAGTACAACAAAAAATAAAATTTGTCTAGCTGCACCCACTTCTTTTTAAATTATGGACCCTCATATGCTACGCAAAGGAAAAGTTAATATTCAAAGAAGGTTGTGTCTCTTGCTCTACTACAAGTAAACTTGTAACTTCCTTAAGCACAATAACTTATGTCACTTTATGTCAAGTTGGATCATTGTAATGTGTTGTATTTACGGCTGTTCTCGAAGAGCATTTGAAAGCTGCAATTCATCCACAATGCAATAGCATGGGCAATACATCCTTTTGTCACCTCTACTTTACAAGCTTCAGAATCTCCCAATTCACTTCCAAGCTGTTGATTGTCACCTATAATGCCCTACATGGGCACTTTTGGGCCTGCGTGTGTCTATAGTTTCTGCTTGCTCCACCAGAATTGGCAGGTTTGACATGTCCAGGTCCCTTTTATTAGAAAATGTCCTCTAGTGGAAACTAGGAGTCATATTCTTTCTCTGTTGCAGGTCACGCACTACGGAACAGCATACCCCTGAGATATAGAATGGCCTCAGCTTTTTTGGCCTTTTATAAGGCATTGTAGACCCAGATGTACTTGCAGGCATTTGGACTAGGAATTGGGCTCTACCTTTTCTAACTGAAAATGGAATGATTTTTAAAACTCAGGTATATGTTACTGTATGTTATTATTTTGTGTGAGGATGGTGCCTACCAAGGGGAGTTAGATATGATGGACCACAGTGAAGCAGCTCTTTCCCAGGAAGGAGGGAGCACATTCCAAGTGGAGGCAAGACAACACAGCCCAGAGCTGGATCAGACATAGAGGAGGGGAGTTAGGATAGCCACTCCCTAGAATTTCCCAGGGTACATCTGTTGGGGTGAAGATTAAAGGTTTAATAAAAGTTTAGTCTGACAAGATTCTGTCTATTGGCTGTAAGCAAAAAAGAACGGAAATTTGGCTGGATTGCTCTATATCATTCTTAGGCTGAGCTTGACATTTTGGATGTTTATTTACAGAATACAGAATAACAAAGTCAGAAGGGACCTTGGAGGTCTTCTAGTCCAACCCCCTGCTCAAACAGGAGACCCTAAACCATTTCAGGCAAATGGCTATCCAGTCTCTTCTTAACACCTGCCTCCCTCCAGTGATGAACTACCCACAACTTCTGGAGGCAAGCTGTTCCACTAGTTAATTGTTCTCACTGTCAGGAAATTTCTTATTTCTAGGGTGGATCTATAAACTTCCATCTGTTACTTCTTGTCCAGCCCTCAGGTGGTTTGGAGAACAGGTTGATCCCTTTTCTCTGTGACAAACCACCTTTTTTGGGATTTCACCCTCTATGCTCTACCAAGAGTCATTGTTATGAAATGCATGGCTAAATATGTCTTGTTGGCAAATTATGCATATCAATACGTATTCAACCATCTCATTATACAGTGTGAGAAGTATTAATCCTGCCTCACCAGATGCAACTATGTTAAACTGCAATGCAGATTCATATTTAATTTTAACTGTAATATTTATACTGCCACTCCATGTATAGGAAGCTGTCCTGCTCAGCTAAGATTAAATTAATTACTAAGTGGCACCAGACTAGGCAAACCAAAAATAATTGTTTATATCTATTTCATGAAGGGCATAATAATATATTAAGTTCCTATCTTAGCCTGAATTCGTCATCTGTATAGAAAAAGGAAGGCTTTTACTAGGCACCAAACTCAAACTGCTCAACTTGAACTGTTTATAAATCAAACTATTATTATATTTGTTACTTTTTCGTAATTGGCCAGTTTGGTGTATAATTATTTACTTATTTTACTGTTCTTGCTTTTCACAATATCAGCCTTGATTTCATGAAATAATTCAGGAGAGAATCATAGAATTTAACAAGAAAGAAGAAGAGGCTGTAAGTTTATACAGAAACCCCTGACAGTGTCTGGGTGCCTCTAAGTCTGCTTAAAAATAAACAAATATCCACGACCTCTAGCATTTCACAAAATAGATGCACTTGCTTTGAAGTGAACAGGAGAGAGGAATAAGCAAGACTCTTTGATGAAAGGTCACTGGTAGAACCCAATGAGGAATATTAAAAATGCTCCTTATTCGCTGTTTACTGTCACTATACGACATCTTTTTTATTCACATTGCAGCAGTTCAAGACACTGCTTTAAAATATTAGTGTTTCTATTTTATTAGTTACTATAATAACTAATCACGGTAATACATAAGCAATTTAAGTGAGTTATCTAACGCAAATGCATGGATTAACACATCTACCTTCTGAAGGAAGAATGTCCACAGTGAAATTCTGTACATGGCTAAAACTGAGTCTCTGAAGCCCAATAGAATGCACTGGTAACTGTGTCATGTATTGTGCCTTAAAGTATACCAGTAGCTCTTGACTTACAGCACTTCATTTAGTGACCATCTGAAGTTAGGGCACTGGGGAAAAAAAGGCCTATGACCGTTTTCCACACTTACAACCATTGCAGTATCCCTGTAGTCACATGATCAAAATTCAGTCACTTGGCAACTGACTCATATTTGTGATGTTTTTATTAAGCAAAATCTCAATTTAGAATTTGAGAAATCAGAACCTACTGGCTAAAATTGTGAGATCTCATAAAAACAGACAAAACAAAATCAGGAGAACTCTCCCAAACAGGCAGAAGAAAAGTTCCCTGTGGCTTCTTATATGACTGGGCTGTGTTGTTTTTCCCAGAAGACAGTAGACTACAGCTTCCCTGCCATTCATGAACATTTTCCTATGGATAAATCCAGAGTGTGTTTCTCTAGTTTAGCTGTCCAAAGGTACCTCTGTACCCATAACAAAGCAGCCTGGCCCAACACTAAAATAGCAAATTCCAGATTCTAAATCAGAGTCACCCAAATTATTTGTTAAGGTAAGCTTAATTCTGGAACACGGAAACATTCTTAGCTTGTATATTTGATTAAACTTGCAAAGGAAAGAGAAACTAGTCAGGCTATAAAACCTGTCTCATTTTTTATTGATGCATATCCAGTGCTATAATTAAGTATATGTGCCAAACGTCATAATACTGTGAATCCAATTTGATTATTTGGTAAGACCCATTGGCTCTGTGAGGTAAAACACATTTTTTTTCTGAAGGAATCAGAACTAAAGCTGAATCTTCTTTAAGCTTCAGGAGCAGCAGCAAGGAAACTGCTGTGTGTCTGTAAACAAAACAGAACCAAAACACTTATTTACTTTTCTATATTTGGGAAAGACTGAAGCAGAAAATGGATTTAATAACTGACAGATTTGTTTTCTGATCCAGGGCTGGAAACATTTTGATCAGTAAAGGCCATTCTTTTAAAACTTCTTTTTACCCCAAATCAGCCAAATTGTATACATTTTTCCTAAAACACTCTTTAGTAGGTGAGAGTGATGCTATGACATCATGCAACATTGCAGAAAAGATATTAGGAGGTTGGTGTTAAGACCACCACTCATTGTACTGAGATTGATTTGAATAGAACTAGATAATGCTAGAATTCTAGGGATGGAAGTCCCCACATCTTAAAGTTGCTGAGGCTGAGAAGCACTGTACACTGTCCTCAACCTTGGCAAATTTAAGACTCCCAGAATTCCTCCTTAGAATTCCCAGAAGTCCACAAGTCTTAAAGTTGCCAAGGTTGAGGACCCCTGCCATACAGTACTAGACTGAAAGCACAATAAAAAAAGGAAAGGCGACAGGTATGCATTTTCCACACAGATGAAAAAAGATTCAGTCTTTAAGAACTTTAAGTGTGACTAGAAAGATTCACTCCCAGTCAGTACAACATGTTAAACTATGTAGAGCAGAAATGTCAAACACAAGGCCCGGGAGCCAGATCCGGCCCGCGAAGTGGTTTCATGTGGCCCGCGAAGCCATCCTGGAAACAGTGAGGGAACGGCCCCCACTGCCTTGGCCCTGGCCCAGAGACCCTCCTTCTGTCAGAGACCCTCAGATCTGTCCCACTCCTGCCCAGGCCCCCATAGGCACCCTTGATGCGAACGATGTAGAGCTGGCCACGCCCACCCAGTAGGCCATACACACTCTAGCCACGCCCACCCAGTAGGCCACACCCACCCAGCCCCTTGAGGGCAACCACAATGCTGATGTGGCCCTCAATGAAATTGAGTTTGACACCCCTGATGTAGAGCAATGATTTCAGGAGATTAAGTAAATTTCTTATTTTTTTATTCTTTGATCACTAGTATCCAAGCATTTTTTTTTCCTCCTTGTGATTTCTCCAAGAAGAAATGAAGGATCACATGTTTCAACTGAGTGATTTGGAGCCATTTTCAAATAAAGGAGGGGGGGCAGGCCAGAACAAAATATATATATATATAAATCACCTTATTTCATTTAAATTTAAATTCAGTTAGTTATACTAGATACAATAACTCTCCAAGCATATATTGAAGGATTTTCTTCTTCTGTTATGACACAGTTTGGTTCCATTTTTAAATGTCTCGGGAGATCATCCCTAAGGCTTCTGGGAACCTCTACATAGCCCATGGATACACTTGTTGGTTTCTTTGCTCTAATCTTCTAGGCAAGGAATGCCAAGGTATTGCATTTTTTTTAAGCATCCACACCTTTTCTCCCAGATGGCAGTGACTGCTTTCACACAAACGTTAACTAGACTGTTGAATTGAGCCATTTTCTGGATTTGGACGATATGCTAAACTATCCAGACAGGCTGTGTTGACAAATGCCAACCCCAGATAAACCTAGGTTAAAATTAATCAAGCCAGTAGTTAAATATGTTCACAACCAATGGGTCCTCTAGGGACCATCATTCTCAATTAAAATTCATACAAAACAGTTTTGACTGAGGAAAGTTGGATATAAAAAGGTTATATTACAATTTTGTTTTAAGTATGTGTATCATGGACAGTTTTGTCAATACGAAAAGAATATATTCTATTTACCCAAAAAGAAAGTAACCCCAAATTTAGGGCAACATCTGCTAAAGGAAGATTAGACTGGGGGAGGCACTTTTCTGCCTCCAGTTCTATATTCTCCACTATCCTAAGAAACATTCCCATTTTAAAGGTTAATTATTTGAGAAAACAATTAGATGCAGGTACATACAGCCAACTGTGTAGCTGTGTTAGAAACTGAAAAAAGTCACAAATGAAACTGAATTGATTAAAATGACTTGCATACAAAAAGCATACAAAAGATATATGTTAGCAAGTTTCAGTTGAAAGGAAATGGATTTTCATGACTTTTAAAAACAGCAGAAGACGTGATGAGAAACAGAATGCAGTCGATGCATGCAGCCATGCCATGGACTAGATTTAGACTCATCTGAAAAACCATTCATGAATTGCTCTTCTCTATATATTAAGAGAAATGGACTACATTTCTATTGGCAAGAATGCTCCAGAAAGCCACTAGCAATAAACTAAAATGAAGTAAAAAAATCAAGTCTATACAACTGTTAAAAATGTAAAATAAAATAATAAACAACCATAAAACCCAAAATATGAAATGTCAAGATGAATTCCCTCACTCATAACCATTAAATAAGAATAGAATAGAATAGAATAGAATAGAATAGAATAGAATAGAATAGAATAGAATAGAATAGAATAGAATAGAATAGAATAGAATAGAATAGAATAGAATAGAATAGAATCTGGAAGGGACCTTGGAGGTCTTCTAGTCCAGCCCTGATCATTGTTTCTTGACCATTGTTTCATTGACCATTGTTTCTTGTCCTGCCCTCTGGTGCATGGGTGTCAAAATCGCCATGTCATGTGACGTGTCACAACGTGTCGTGGCTTTTTTTGCATTGCCACAGCTGGGATGGGTGCGGCCTCCGCATGATGCAACTGGCCCGTGGGCCTGCAGTTTGACACCCCTGCTCTGGTGCTTTGGAAAATAATTTGACCCCCTCTTCTTTGTGGCAGCCTCTCAAATACTGGAATACTGCTATTATGTCACCCCTATTTCTTGTTTTCTTTAGACTAGCCAAACCCAAGTCCTGCAGCCATTCTTCATAGGTTTTAGTCTCCAGGCCTTTAATCATCTTAGTTGCTCTTCTCTGAACTTTTTCCAAGGTCTCAACATCTTTTTTGTAGTATGGTGACCAAAATTGATTGTAATATTCCAGGTGTGGTCTCACTAGGTTTTTATAAAGCGGTACTGATATTTTGCGTGATCTTGATTCTATGCCCGTGTGTATACAACCCAGGATTGTATTAGCTTTTTTTGGCTGCTGCTACACATTCCTGGCTCATAGTCAAGTGATCGTCCACTAGGACTCCAAAGTCCCTCTCACAGTTACTGTTTTTGAGCCAGTTCTCACCTAATCTGTGCTTACATCTTTAATTTTTCCTGCCTAAATGTAAAACTTTGCTTTTCTCCACATTAAAACTATTTTGTTGGATAGGGCCCATTGTTCAAGTTTGTCAAGATCTTTTTGAATCCTGAGCTTGTCTTCTGAGGTGTTGGCTACTCCTGTCAGTTTAGTGTCATCTGCAAATTCGATGAGTTTCCCTTCTATTCCCTCATCTAAGTCATTGATGAAGATATTGAAGAGTGCTGGGCCTAAGACAGAGCCTTGTGGTACCCCACTGCTTACTTCTCTCCATGTGGATGTAGTACCATTGAAGACCATTTGTTGAGTACCATTTGCCAGCCAACTACAAATCCATCTGGTGATGATGTTGTCTATTCCACCTTTTTCTAGCTTACCAAGCAGTAGATTGTGGTCTACTTTGTTGAATACCTTACTGAAATTGAAGTATACTATGTCCACAGCGTTTCGCTGGTCTATTAATTTGGTCACTTTATTAAAGAATGAAACAAGATTGGTTTGGCATGATCTGTTTTTAACAAACCCGTGCTGGCTACCAGTTATAACTTTGCTTCTAGTTGTAAAAGTAAGAGTACCAAGGAAAAGTTAACAAAATAGGGATTACTTTGACCTCTGCTGAGGAAAGACTTCCATAAACTGTCACACAGAGTTGTGTCATCATGCTTCCATTCCCATGAATGTCATAAAGGTGAGTGTGTGTTGCACAAATGGAGGTGATTAAAGATGAGTCATATGAGCAAGACCTCTCAGTCCAGAAATAGGCACAGTTGGTGCACAAGCTGAATCTGCGCCAAGCCCCCCCCCCAGCTACAGACCCCCTCCTCTTCAAGCAGGAGTTGGGAGTCCAAGAGGCTCCCCAAATTGCACATTGGCAGTTAGATTGAATAGAGCCACAGTTAGTCAGTGGGGTGGATAGCTGGAAAAATGTAAAAAAATAGCAGAATGAATCTCCCATCATTCTGCAAAACTACAAATTTCTATCCAAGAACACTTGCAGAAGATTTGATAGTAATGCAGTGATAAATATGCTCATGGACAGGCATCTGAGCCAGCAGATACATCTCAGTTAGATTAAAAAAGCTGGCAATTAATTCACTTTAACTTTAGCCTAAGCATCCCTTCTGTGCTCATTACTGCTAGTATACAACATCCTTTAACTTCTTCCCCAAATCAGAAAGCTGTTGTTTGGTTTTTATCCATGCAGCAGGAAAATCAATAATCTTAGCTGGGTTTGAAACAACTTTTGAGATGGACATTGAATCCCCAGAGATGCTTAGGAATGAAGCACGTCCAGTACATCTCTAACTTTTGTTTGATGCATTCCCAGAGGATTCAGAAGGAAAGGGGACAAAAGACTAAGGACAGACTTTGTTATTAAGACGGGGCTTTCCCTTCATTGAACCTATTTGTAATGTCGTTTATTTCATCTTGGGCTTGCACTCATACTTTTCTCCCTTTAGATTCCTAGCAGAGGGAGAAAAAGAGAAAGGGAGAGATGAAGCTATCATGTCAAATATCATTTAGTCCATTCCCAAAGCCCTCCCCCTCCCTAGTACAGATGAAAACAGACTTCCAATCCTCTTCCAGATGTGTTGTTACATTTCAGTTCCCCTGATGTCCCAGCCCAAATGAGATTTAAAGAAGTGGATGTCCATTATATCTGGGGAAGCAGCAATGAAGCTTTACTTGGTGAAGATCAAAGGGACTGGTGTAAAGAACACAAAGATTACTTTGGAGAAAATTAGGTAATGGCAGTTAACAAACATGACTTAAGCCCAGGACAGAAAAAACATAGAAAGTGACCCTGCCTTGATACCCTTGGGTATGAAAGAGAGGGAGGACAATTCTGTTGTATTTTTCAATATATTTTGCTATAAGGAGCCTTGGTGGAGCAGTGGGCTAATGCCTCCTTAAGTAACACCAGCTGCCTGCAATTAGTGCAGGTTTGCATCCCACCAGGCTCAAGGTTGACTCAGCCTTCCATCCTTCCGAGGTAGGTAAAATGAGGACCCAGATTGTTGGGGGCAATAACTGACTTTGTAATAATGCCGCAGGGGGGGCGCGAAAGCCCTAATAAGCAGGCATATACATAGAATGACGGCTATTGCTAAGCACATTGGTTTGTGCTTTAAATTGTAAGCCACCCTGAGTCTTCGGAGAAGGGCGGGATATAAGTGGGATTCAAATAAAAATAAATAAATAAATAAAATACTATACCATATATCAATATAATATGATGTGATATGCTATGCTATGCTATGATGTGATTTGATGATATGGAATAAGATATGATATGTGAAAAGTACTAGTCATTTTTAACCTTGCCTACCTCGAAGGGCTGATAACTGGATAATAAAATATCCTATTTGCAGTAATTGGCAGCAACTAGTGACATATATCTGGGCATCTTGCAGGTAGCAATAGAAGGTAATGGCCACATTTCTTCTTTGGATTTTCCAGAATATCTCTTGTTTGGTGCTTTTAGATATCCAAAGTTAATATTGGGGAAGTTCCAGCAGATAGCTAAAACCCTCAGTTTTGTTTTTTAACACAATACACATAAGCTGGGACACACATGAATGGGAGGGACTTTTCTGATTTTTTTTTTTAGGGCAGTTAAGGAATTCCTTTGAAGTTTTGTTTTTTAAACCATGTCAAGCTACTTTTAGACTCATTTGTATAGCTTCCATATCCCAAATTATTTTTTTAAAAAAAGTTTTCTGGCAATTGCAAAAATGTTCAAGGACTGTAAGCAATTCCAGGGCACTAGGTTGCCACAATGATATAAATTAAAAAAGGTAAAGGTTCCCCCGCATGTGCGTGCTAGTCGTTTCCAACTCTAGGGGCCGGTGCTCATCTCCGTTTCAAAGCCGAAGAGCCAGCGCTCGTCCGAGGACGTCTCCATGGTCATGTGGCCGGCATGACTAGACGCCAAAGGTGCACGGAACGCTGTTACCTTCCCACCGTAGTGGTCCCTATTTTTCTACTTGCATTTTTACGTGCTTTCAAACTGCTAGGTTGGCAGAAGCTAGGACGAGTAGCAGGCGCTCGCTCTGCTACGCGGCACTCGGGATTCGACCCGCCAAACTGCCAACCTTCTGATCGACAAGCTCAGCGTCCTAACCCACTGAGCCACCGCGTCCCTTAATGATATAAATAGATGATGATAATAATAATAATAAAGTTGGAAGGGACCTTGGAGGTCATCTAGTCCAACCTCCTGCTCAGGCAGGAAACCTTATACCATTTCAGACAAATGGCTATCCAGTTGGAGCATTCACAGCTTCTGGAGGCAGGTTCTGGAGGCATGATGAAGTAAGAGAACCAAAAAATGAAACAAGAACAGTTTTTTTTCAAATGCTATATTCTACAATTTGAATATTTTGTTTTTCCAACAGTCTTAATGAAATGTGATTATTATTTTCAGATACCTCCTTCCCCTCCATCTTGGATAAAAGAGTTATTCATAGCATGTTATAGCCTAATACTGCTTTTTCTTTCAATCAGGCTTTTCAGAAATCAGTCTACAGTGACAACACAAAAGCAAAGAACAATGCAGCTTTAATGAGCTGGGAAGCATACAGACTCATTTGTGGCAATTCTATCAATAGCATTATCAAGCAAAGGCAATTTGCTTTCTCTTCTTTCCAACAACGGGCAAAGATGAATGCCAAACAAAATAAAAAAAGGTAACATGAAGGCAGGTAGGGAGGAAGTCAAAAAGTGTGCAAAAAGGCATAAAATGAAGATATTCCATGCCTACAATGTAACAAAACTTTGGAATTCAGCGGTCTCATTGTTAGTAGAACACAGTAAGAAGCAAGTGTTTCAACTTGAAGATACCAGAAGGAACATCATTCCATCTCATTAATCTCCATTTCATTTCACAAAACAAAACAAAACCCACCCAAACGCTGTTTTGAATGTATGTTCAAACACTGTTGGATGTGTATGCTACTTTGATGTTTTTTCTTCTGTCCTGAAAACGTTTGAGGAATATTCTGATTATATCTAAGACCATTTGGTAACTGTCATAGTATATGGAACGTCGTAACTTGGAATGTAAGAGGAATGAAAATTAAAAAGCATGATTAATAAATGAAATGATGGAAAGAAACAGTGATGGTGTGTGTCTATGAAACTAAGAAAAAGGGGGAAATCACTATAGAGCTGAATTAAATTGGTCTGAACTTATACAATTCATGAATACCAGTAGGGAAATAATGGTTTGCATTTAATTATAGATAAAGGGGCTGAAATGCATGTCAGGAAGTATGGAATGGTATCATCTAGGTTGTTGAAGATGTGTTTGAGGGTAAGGATATAGATTGGTGATAAATACTTGCTACATTCCAGTGAATGGTGGCAGTCAAAGAATTAGAAGGGATTTTGGGGAGGGGGATATAAAAGTGATGAAAGGTTCTGAATGTAGGTCACTCTATGTCTTGGTAATATCAAAATTGGATTTTGGGAAAAGGGAAAAGAAAGGAAAAGAAAGGGGAAACTAAAAAAAACTGCAGAAAGAGAGAATGCAAGCCATGTACAAAAAAGTAGGTTAGGACGCTGAGCTTGTCGATCAGAAGGTCGGCAGTTTGGCGGGTCGAATCCCGAGTGCCGCGTAGCAGAGTGAGTGCCTGTTACTCGTCCCAGCTTCTGCCAACCTAGCAGTTCGAAAGCATGTAAAAATGCAAGTAGAAAAATAGGAACCACTACTGTGGGAAGGTAACAGCGCTCCGTGCGCCTTTGGCATCTAGTCATGCCGGCCACATGACCACGGAGACGTCCTCGGACAAGCGCTGGCTCTTCGGCTTTGAAATGGAGATGAGCACTGGCCACTAGAGTTGGAAACGACTAGCACGCATGTGCGGGGCAACCTTTACCTTTAATGTCTATACAAAAACAATGGAAAGCGAACATAAAGAAAATGGCAGTGGAAGATGCTCATATCAGAGTAAAAAAAATTAAGTACCTATGCTGCAAAACATTCCAAAGCTGCTTTTCTAAAGGCAACTGAACTTTCTTGGCTTTAGTCCTTGAAAATGTTTTGCTTCTCATCCAAAAAGCTCTTTCAGTTCTGACTAAAGAACTGAAGAAGCATCTTGGATGAGAAGCAAAATGTTTTCAAGGGGAAAAAAAACCAAGAAAGTGGAGTTGTCTTTGAAAAGTACCTTTGGGACAATCATGACCTGGATGATTGAGAATTTCCATAAGCACTATGCTGCAAAAGATATGGCAACCAAGGGGAAAAAAATAGTAGAATGTTGAAGTGAAAGTGCCTTTGAAAGAGGAAATATACATGTAAGTGAATAATTGGCAGAAAAATGAGGCTGAGACAATATAGTATCATATATTTTGAGGGAGATAGTTGTAGTGAGTAGTCAAAGACAGCAAGCAGTTTCAACTTTATTCTTAAACCAGTTCTTAAACTCTTCTTTTATACTACTTTTTATGTTTTTATTGTAAACCGCCCAGTGTCATGTAGATGAGGTGTGGTAGATAAATAAGCAAGCAAATGTATTCCAGTATTTGAGGGTCTGCCACAAAAAAGAAAGGCTCCCGTTATTCTCCAAAGCACCAGAGGGCAGGACAAGAAACAAGGGTTGAAAATTGATCAAAGAGAGAAGCAACCTGGAATTAAGGAGAAACTTCCTGACAGGGAGGACAATTAACCAGTGGAATAGCTTGCCCCAAGAAACCATGGGCTGTCCATCACTGGAGGTTTTTAAGAAGAGGCTAGACAGTCACTTGTCTGAGATGGTATAAGTTCTCCTGCTTGAGCAGGGGGCAGGACTAGAAGACCTCCAAGGTCCCTTACAGCGTCTAGTCTAGTCTAGTCTAGTCTATTAATAACAAGGTCATCTAGATTGCATATGCCCCATTCTATTTACCCACAGTATTATTTCCAGTGACCCTGAAAAATTCTGTCAGATAGATAGATAGATAGATAGATAGATAGATAGATAGATAGATAGATAGATAGATAGATAGATGATAGATATCTTTTATCCTTTGTTGACTTTTATTGTGATCTTTACTGAAATTTAGTGAATAACCAAATAGAAGAGAATAAATGTAGCATAGGGTTGAACTGTGGAATCCTTGGTGTTCTCTGAATTTTGTTGTTTACTTGCAGATGTTTCATTGCACAACTAGATAGCATCATCAATGCAAGTGAGTGTTTGCTCCCTGTTTGTATATAATGGCTTTCCCTGCCAGTGTTGGTGAGGCTATGGTTTTGTCCTTCCTAACTCCTTGATCAGGGGTTTTCTGCTTGCTTATTTGCCTGATGTTAATAAGTAACCATCAAGTCTAATTGTGTAGTTGAACTTGCTGTGATCCGAATATAGGGATTGACTGGAAATATGCTTTCCACTAAACTGGAAAGTGCCCATAGTAAATTTCCAACAACTCATACAATAGCAGGATGGAAATAAAACAATCCAAAGGACCCAAGCAAGGCAGATAAGCTGACAGGCTGCTGGTGCATCAAGGCTCTGACTTGGTGCATTCAGTGTGTCACCTGAGCACAAAGCTGTGCTCTTTAGCAAAGAGGATTTATAGCCGTGGCAATGGGAGCAGGACGTGACCCAAGCCATGTCAATATCTCAAGGCAGGATTAACTGCAATCACCACTCGCCCCGCCCCACCTGGGCACTGAGCCAGGCTTTTCAAGCTACTGCAAGGCAGAGCTGTGATGGCAGGAGTAGCAGACAGAGCATGTTCTAGCCCTAGTCCTACTGTGATAGGTTTGATCCCTCACCTGCTCAGGCCACCTCAGGTAAATACAGTAGGAGGCCCTATACAGGGGACAGTGGCAGGTTCTACAAGGCCAGAGCTGGAAACAGCCGAAAGCCACAGTGAAGAAGCAGGGTGGGAAGTATCTTTCATTAGGCCCTGATCCAGTGTCATTATAACTTCTGATTACTACACATCTGTCACCATAGTGATTTACATTCTCTACTGTGCATGTGGGAGATTTTATCACCCTCCAACCACCAGGAAAGGAAGCAGGTTCTATTCTATCAGTGCTACACTCCCTAAAAGCCTCTGCTGACTTTTTAAAATTTTGCAAGATGAAATTATATCACCCTGTTGTACAACTTGCTATTAATTAATGCAAAGTAGCAATACCCAATGAAGGAGAATATTTCTAGCTCAGGGTTGAAGTGAGGGGTCCTTGGTGTTCTCTGAGCTTGCTTGTTTTCTTGCAGATGTTTCATTACCCTAACTAGGTAACATCATCAGTGGTAGTAAGGGGTGCTGTTTGTTGTCAGTTTATATTCTGGTGTCTTGCCTGTCTGTGTGGGTGGCTCTTTGGCAGTTTCTTGATTGGGGTATTGCTTACTTGATTGTTGGTCTGAAATTGACCTTGGAGTTAATCTATGCTGATCTGAGTGCTGATCAGCATAGTTTATCAGGTATCCAATAAAATGGATACCCAGGCAACTTCATCAAAAAGTCCCTGACTACTTAGCCCAATATAGCACAACCAGCACAAACCCTAAAAAGAATTACACTGCCATACATCAAGAATATCTTAGAAGCTGCAAATAGACTACTACAACCACATGGAATCAAAGCCCTTCAAAACATCCTAAGCAAACCAAAAGACCCAGCAACCCCAGAAGAAAAAACTGGAATCATCTACAACATACAATGTAAGAACTGCAACAACCACTATGTAGGACAAACAGGCAGAAGACTGGCAGAAGGCATCTATGAACACCAACTGGCAGTCAAAAGGCATGATGAAAATTCTTTAATTTCACAACATGTAGACATATTTAACCATAGTTTCAATTGGGAAAATGTGACTATCCTAGACCAGGCCAAATCCAAAAATGCCAGGGAATTTCTAGAAGCCTGGCACTCTGACATATCAGCCATCAATAGACACATAGACATTAACATCTATAGACTATGCAATAGAGACAATAAACCAGCTCAAAAGAGAAAAATACTCCACCAGTAATCAGCACTCACAGGGACGTGAGTGGGTTAGCTCAGTGGGTTAGGACACTGAGCTTGTCGATCAGAAGATCGGCAGTTTGGCGGGTCGAATCCCGAGTGCCGCGTAGCAGAGTGAGCGCCTGTTACTCGTCCCAGCTTCTGCCAACCTAGCAGTTCGAAAGCACGTAAAAATGCAAGTAGAAAAATAGGGACCACTATGATGGGAAGGTAACAGCATTCCGTGCGCCTTTGGCGTCTAGTCATGCCGGCCACATGACCACAGAGATATCCTCAGACAAGCGCTGGCTCTTCGGCTTTGAAACGGAGATGAGCACCGGCCCCTAGAGTTGGAAATGACAAGGACTCATGTCCAGGGGAACATTTACCTTTACCTTAATCAGCACTCAGATCAGCATAGATTAACTCTAAGGTCAACTTCAGACCAACCATCAAGAAAGCAATACCCCAATCAAGAAACGGCCAAAGGACCATTAGTAAACAGCCCAACCAAAGAATCCCTGAGACTGCCCCCAACCAGACAGACAGGCAAGACACCAGAATATAAACTGACAGCAAACAGCACTCCTTACTAGCAGTGCTGATGTTACCTAGTTAGGGTAATGAAACGTCTGCAAGAAAACAAGCAAGCTCAGAGAACACTAAGGACCCCTCAAAGTAGCAATAGCACTGACAAAGAAATAACTAGAGTTGCACAATTGTATGCAGCATCTTTAGGCACAGTGGAAGCGTTTAAGTCAGAAATAACCTTTGTATGCAATTTAGGTTAGTTGAATGAAATGGATAGAGGATAGCTGGGTTAGTGTCAGAAGTTGGAGAGGCAAAGCAATACTTTCTCAGGAGACAATTGCTGTTTCCAAGGAATCAGCATTGTAGCACCATGTCAGGATGTATTGATAAAATAATATGCAATCACTGGAAAAACATACTGTATATTCTGCAACTTAAAACAGCATTTGCCAAACAGCAGTTTCCCCCCCCCCAAGTCTAGTAAAGATTCAATAAGAGGAAATTTTGCAAAAAGTGACATGATATACCTCTTGTTTGCCAATACAGTACAAGCAGGTGCTTCTGGCATTACAGATTTAACAGATATAAAGAAAAAAAAACCCAATTGATTCAAATAGAAAAGGCTTTGAAGCATTTTATTCATTGGTTTGTTTATCAAATTTAGAAACTGCTCATGTCCCTCACAGAGGGAGGGAATTACAAATAACAAATTATAAACACTTTAGGTAACATATTATGTGTAGTGTTATTATAAGCACATATTGTTATTTAAAAATAAGCTCTGAAACCCATCTGGATCCATCAACCACTGGAGGTGGATTGACCTAATATGTCCAGCCTCCCTGCACTGGATAGTGATGCTAGAGAATCCCATAATCAGCGTACGATCTGATTATGACAAAGATGACACCAACAGCTCCCCCAGTTTCAGATCACAAAGCTGCTGCTCTGAAAGGAACTCTAGATCTGGTGCCTGGCCACTCTCCTATGACAAAGGTGACACCAACAGCTCCCCCAGTTTCAGATCACAAAGCTGCTGCTCTGAAAGGAACTCTAGATCTGGTGCCTGGCCACTCTCCTGTGTCAGTTCTGGAATAAAACATGGCTGTCATGGTAGCCATAAACTCCTGAGCCAACTCAGACTTCACTGCTAGTAAAGGCAGATTGAAAGTCCCCAAGATCATAAGTCTAGGGAAATTTTGCTGCTAACTCAAAAATGGTATCAAAACTTTCAGGCAGGAACATTGTTATGGAGCAGGTTAGGATGGTACAGGGAGCAACAATCACAAATGATCTCCAGATATAACCTTTCTTTGCAATTTAGATAAGTTGAATGAAATAGATTGAGGATAGCTGGGTTAGTGTCAGACGTTTGAGAGGCAAAGCAAGAGTATCCCCAGAGATCCCCAGAGTTGCAGTTAATGAACAAGGTGTCACATCCAGTAATCTGGGGTGCAGTGCCCCTGAAATCCATAAGAGCAGGGCTTTTTTTCTCATAGAACGCTCAGAACGGAGTTCGGGCACCTTTTTTGGATGGAACCTTATATGGTAGGCAAGGCGGATTGTATGACATATGTGAGTTCCGGCACCTTTTTCTTTTACAAAAAAAGCACTGCATAAGAGATTTCTCGGATAACAATCACCACACTACTACTTCTGCCCCAGGATCTTGGCTGATGCTCTTGGCCCAAAACTCAGCTGGAATGCAAAATCAGTATGAGACATCAGCCCCACATTCCCCATGCCTGTCACCACTTTGGCTAACCCCAACCTCCCTCCCCAAAGACAGCATCATTCCCTAATCCAAAGGCCAGGGGACCTTCCACTGTCCACAACTTCATCTATCCCACGGAGGGGAAATCAGGTACCCTGAGGCACTTTAGATACATTAACTCTCAGTGCTATCAGAATACCAAGTAACCACCTCCTCCATTTCACCCATCAACATAGCTACAAACACACTGGCACTCATAGGCATTGTTCTCACCAACTGATCAAGTTGGTGACAACATTTATCCCCAATCCCCTTCCATTTATCCCCAATCCGCTTCCATTTGTCCCCAATCCCTACCAATTCTCTCCTTTGGCTGTCATCCAAAGATGAGAAACAATCTTCAGTGGAAAACCCAAGTCCACAATCATAGTTAATTTAGCTGATAGATGGAATCCATGTCAAAGTGATTACCAATCACCACATCATCTTCCTTTCTGGGAATGGCTAAAGAGAAGGCAAAATGGCTTCTGCAGGGATGGAGGGTCCACAATAGCCTGCCAATATACTGTTATTTCCCCTCCCCCCATTTACCATCATCACTTTCCAAGTCCCAATATCCTGGTTGAACTCCCAGTTGAAAATCTGCCAGGGGGCAGCTCTCAGCTGCCAGGGCCATACAATGTTGCAGTGGGCGGAGGACCTCCATCATCAGCATGCAACTGGAATTCCTCAGTATTGTCAACTAGCTGCAAGAAATGCCCAGTCCTCCACTGCTGATGGCCAGAATAATATTAGCCTGGCTGTCAAACTTACTCTCCAACACAGCTGCCAACAAACCCAACCCAAAAAAAAGGTCCACAAAAGTCAGATGCCAGTCACAAAGAACAGACTACTTCCACAATCACTACTGGGTCCACAGGCATGGCACATCCTCTGGCCTGCTTAATCATAATCATAATAGTAAAGTTGGAAGGGACCTTGGAGGTCATCTAGTCCAACCCCCTGCTAAGGCAGGAAACCCTATACCATTTCAAACAAATGGCTGTCCAGTCTCTTCTTAAAAACTTCCAGTGTTGGAGCATTCACCGCTTCTGGAGGCATGTTGTTCCACTGGTTAATTGTTCTAACTGTCAGGGAGTTTCTCCTTAGTTCTAGGTTGCTTCTCTCCTTGACTAGTTTCCATCCATTGCTTCTTGTCCTGCTTTCAGGCGCTTTGGAGAATAGCTTGGCTCCCTCTTCTTTGTGGCAGCCCCTGAGATATTGGAACACTGCTATCATGTCCCCCCTCGTCCTTCTCTTCATTAAACTAGACATATCCAATTCCAGCAACTGTTCCTTACATGTTTTAGCCTCCAGACCTCTAATCATCTTTGTTGCTCTTCTCTGTACTCTTTCCAGAGTCTCAACATCTATCCCTCTGTTAATGCAGCCTAGCACTTTGTTGGCTTTTTTGGCAGCTGCAACACACTGCTGGCTCATATTGAAGTGATTGTCCACTAGGACTCTGAGATCCCTCTCACAGTTGCTACTATAGAGCAAGGTACCGCCTATACTATACTTGTACATTTGGTTTTTCTTGCCTAAATGTAGAACCTTACTTTTTTCGCCATTGAATTTCATTTTGTTAGATAGCGCCCTCCTGTATCTTAAGCCTGTGTTCTGGAGTATTGGCTATTCCTGCCAGTGTGGTGTAGTCTGCAAATTTGATGAGTTCCCCATCTATCCCCTCATTCAAATCGTTGATGAAGATGTTGAATAGCACTGGGCCCAGAACAGAGCCCTGGGGCATCCCACTACACACTTCACTCCATGTAGATGCAGTTCCATTGAGAACCACACGCTGAATACAGCCAGTCAGCCAGCTACAAATCCATCTGGTGGTGATGCTGTCTAATCCACATTTTTCTATCTTATCAAGTAGTAGTTTGTGATCTACTTTATCAAATGCCTTACTGAAGTCCAACTAAATTATATCTACAGCATTTCTCCGATCCACTAATTTTGTCACTTGGTCAAAGAATGGAATAAAATTTGTCTGGCATGATCTGTTTTTGACAAACCCATGTTGGCTTTTAGTAATGACTTTGTTTGCCTCTAGGTGCTCGCTGATTCATTGTTTGATTATCTTTTCCAGAATCTTCCCAGGTATTGAGGTCAGGCTGATAGGTCTGTAATTTCCTGGATCCATTTTTCCTTTTTTGAAGATGGGAGCTACATCAGCACTTTTCCAGTCCCCAGTGCTCCAGGATGTTTGAAAAATATAGTTCAGTGGTTCTGAGATCATATCTGCCATTTTCTTGAGAACCTTGGGTCAGGCTGATAGGTCTGTAATTTCCTGGATCCATTTTTTTTCCTTTTTTGAAGATGGGAACTACATCAGTTCTTTTCCAATCCTCTGGTAGTTCCCCAGTGCTCCAGGATCTTTGAAAAATATAGTTCAGTGGTTCTGAGATCACATCTGCCAGTTCCTTGAGAATCTTGGGGTGTAATCCATCTGGTCCTGGTGATTTGAACTCATCTAGACTAGACAGGCACTCACTTACCATTTTCTTGCCTATCTTAACTTGCGTTTCTATTCTGTTTTTTATGGCACTATTTTTGATAGGTTGGTCTGTTTTTTCCCTTTGTGTAAAGACAGACGCAAAAAATGAGTTAAATAGTTCTGCTTTCTCCCTATTGCTTGTCATTTTCTTGCCACTTTCACCCACTAATGGAACAATGATTTCCTTCACTTTTTTCTTGTTTTTTACATGTTGAAAGAAACTTTTTTTGTTATTTTTGACTTTGGTCGTAAGCCTTAGTTCATTTTGAGCCTTAGCTTTCCTCACTTCGTCTTTGTAGCTATTTGCTGATATTCTGACTTAGTTATGTGCCCCTCTTTCCACTTTCTATACTTGTCCATTTTATCTTTCAATTTATCAGAGAGTTCTTTATGCAGCCATGCTGGTTTCTTTTGAGAGCCGTTATTTTTTCTCTTTGTTGGTATTGTGCTAGACTGGGCTTTTATTATCTCACTTTTCGAAATTTCCCAAGCTTCTTGAGTTGTTTTCCCCTTGAGGATTCTCATCCATGGAATCCTTCCCAAGCTCTCTCTAGGTTTATTGAAATTAGCTCTCTTAAAGTCCAAGACTTTAGTTTGACTGTGTTCTATTGCTTGTGCTTCCATAATGTTGAATTCCAATATTGCATGATCACTTCCCCTCAGGGTTCCTGTGGCTTCAACACCTATCATTTCATCTCTGTTTGTGAGAATTAGATCCAAAATGGCTAATCCGCTAGTTCCCTTCTCTACTTTTTGGGTGACAAAGTTGTCTGTTAGGTTTGTCAGGAATCTGTTTGATCTTCCACTTGGTGCACAGTTTGTCTCCCAGTTGATGTCAGGGTAGTTAAAGTCCCGCATTACTATTGTGATGCGCTTCCTACACACCTTAGTTAGCTGACTAGCAAAAAGTTCATCTATTTCCTCTATTTGGTTGGGTGGCCTATAGTGTACACCTATGGCAATGTCATTTCCCCCCCTGTTATTTTGACTCAAATTCATTCAAGGAACAGCTTCTCCAGGAACAGCCCAAACAGGTCCAAAAACCAACTTCAGTCCAGGTAAGTACAAATCCAGACACTCCTCTGACATTCCATATAATGTTTTGTACAACTATATAACTATGGGGACAGTCCATCCATGGCTCCTATTTTCTCTATTATCCTATTTTAGATATTTTGGGTTATATACAAGAATGGTGGAATTCTAGATTTCTACAAGTTTCACAGGAACAATTTCCCAAGTTGCTCACTAACTCCAATTCTTGATACTAGGAATATTTGGAGGTATACATATGTGAATATTTTTTTCATCTATGAAAATTAACAAATCCTTACTGAAGTTCAGAATGACCAGTGAATATTTACAATTAAAACTGAAGTTGCCTTTGTTGCTGGATAATGCTTTTTCAGTATGAATGGTAGTGAATATTTTTTATTTCTGTCTATATTTTTTATTTTATACTCTAAAAATTTCTTGAGATCATGTATAAATGAAGCACCAGAAATTAGTATTGTAGTTATTGTTTTATTAATTAGTTAGGTACTAAAATAAGACAAGAGTCTGATTGCCTGTCAATAAAGGTGTTGTCCATCATTCCTGGTTAATTTAATAATAATAATAATAATAATAATAATAATAATAATAATAATAATAATAATAATAATAATAATTTGATTTGTATCCCGCCCTTCTCCCGAAGGACTCAGGGCGGTGAACAGGACTCAGGGCGGTGAACAGGGCAATACACAATAAAAATCGAATACAAAAATTAAAAAACCATTAAACATTATGCCCATAAAATCAATACATATTAAAGTTAAAACTAGTTATAAAAACCCAACCCCATCCCGTCAGACCAGGCCAGCTTGTTCGAAGAAAAATGTTTTGAGATCGCGCCGGAAGGAGCGGAGGTCGGGGGCCATCCGGAGCTCAACCGGTAAGCGGTTCCAAAGGTCTGGCGCGCCCACAGAGAACGCTCTCCCCCTGGGGGTCACCAATCGGCATTCTTTGATCGGAGGCACCCTGAGGAGGCCCTCTCTGTGGGAGCACACTGGACGGAGGGAAGTTGACGCCGGCCGCAGGTGTTGCCGTAGGTAATCCGGACCCATGCCATGAAGGGCTTTGTAAGTCATAACTAACACCTTGAACCTCACCCGGAGAGCAACCGGTAGCCAATGCATTTAATTCAATCAGTGATCAAGAAAAGATATACATATAACTTGGTGTATGATTTATTCATGCTATATTTGTGTTTGTTCATTCACAATTTTATAGTTCTGTTTCATTAGTACTCACTGACTTTTAAACGATCTGTATGAAAATTTACATACACGTAGGCTGTTGGCTTGTTGCATATGCTTTCTAGCATGCTTTTCCTGGATGTTACAGTTTTAAATGTCCAATTTGATTAGCAGGTTCTGATGTTCCCTTGCAATGACACAGTGACCCAGGCACTTAATTTAGTCCCTTCCAAAATGTGCCTGACCCCATCCTAGAAGTATGGCAGCAGTGAAAGACAAGAGCAAATGTCAAAAGACTTGTGATGAAAATAAATTTCCCTCTTTTGTGAAAGAGGAAGGGCTATAGAAGGGCTGCAGGAAAATTTAAGCATAGCAGGATAAGGAAAGAATAAAAGAGAAACACAGTAAAGGCAAAACTCAATCTTTTAATGAAAACAGTGGGGTGGATAGGAGAGACCAAAATGCAGAACCAAGTGAATTCTTCTGGATACTTCGCAAATAAAATTACTAGTGCCAATGTGAGCAAGGACACTATTCTTTTAATGGATGTGACTAGAATGCCATTTAAGTATGTCATTATAGATACCCGTGAATCAACTGCTTGGAGAATTAAGGTTCGCAACTTGATCTCTGACCTGAGAAATAAGCCAAAAATAGATCATGTATATGAACTGCAGTGATTATTACTTCTAAGGCTGTGCGGGTCTTAGTAGTTTGGTCTCGTAAAGGTGTTGCAGTGGTAACACAATCACATGGTAGATTTCACGTGTACCTGGGGGAAAAGATACGGTTGCTAAATTGTGCCAAAAACCTCCTTGAGATTTAATCCAAAGGACCGTGCAGCCCTTATTCCTGCTTCCTTCAGGCAAGGATAAATCCCTATTAGCTAGAAGAAAGCAGTGGTGAAATTACCTTCAATGAAACCTGAATTAAATACAGTGGTAACTGCTTAGTCCTGCATTTTTATGCAGGTTGGGAAGAAAAAAGATGTAGTTTAACACATATCAAGCGATGTCTTTTTTTTGGGGGGGGGGATGATGAAGACAGATTAAGAAAACTCTCCAAATGCAACCTTGTCATGCCCCGTGTAGTTGATCAACCAAAGAAGCAAGTACCATACTTTCAGAAAGACATCTTTAATGATAGTCTGAGGTAAAAACATAATCTTTAATCCTGTCAAAGTAAATTCCTTATTACATGGTGAGTTAAATGGGGCAGCATTTCTAAAATGGATGTCACATGGCTCTCACATCTGGGCAATGTTATCTCTTTACAACTAAAGTATTTTCCTCGTCCACTTCCTTGCCACCATCTCTCCCATAATGCTAGTGTAAACCAGCTTCCTCAAACTGTGAAAAAGGTGAAATCCTTGCAGCCATGCTGTATAGGCCAACTAATCTTCTGGAATCTTCCTGAATCAGAATCATTATAATTCTTCCCCAGATATTGAAGCTGTCATTATCTAACTATGTTTCAGATGAATGCTGATGAATTCATTCCTAATCCTGGGATTTGAACGGAACAAATGCATTCATTTTTTTCTAGCTTAACATTCAGCTTATGTTTGTGAATTCCAATGGGCCAGGACATTAGCAAGAAATTTCCAGTATTTCCCCCACTGCCAGCGCATCAGTGATCATGCATGCTCCGTTCAAGTTGTAACAGCAACAAAGCCTACAAGTTGTCAGGATAGCAGAGAGATGCTTTCAAATTAAATGGCCTGAGATTTAGTATTTAAAACTATTTCTACAGGAGCTGTGGTAGACAGTCTAAAGACGTTTTACTTGGAGCCTTATATTATAGTGGCAGGGTATAAGATGTAAGCAGGAACAGTATACTCTGAATGGCACAACTAAGGAGCTGACATTGCATACAAAAACATCTGCATAGTGCATGGGCTAGACTCTGCAGGCCCAGATGGTAGATTCCACAGAAGATTGTGGAGAACAAGAAAATCCTATGGGACATCCAGATCCAGACAGACAGGCAAGTACTGGCCAATCAATTAGAGACATTGTGATAATAGACAAGAACTAGACGTCAATGGTGGTGATGGAAGCTGCAGTACCAAGTGAAGCAATATCAGGGAGGACTATGAGAAGCAGGAGAAGTACCAGGGCCTGACAGAGGAACTAGAGAGGATGTGGGAAGTAAAGGTCCCAATGGTGGGACCTTTGGGGCTGTGACTCATAAATTGGGAGAGTGGTTTCAACAGGTCCCAGGAACAATGTCAGAGCTCTCTGTCCAGAGGAGTGCAGTGCTAGGAACAGCTAAGATACTGGGCAGAATCCTCAAACTCCCAGGCCTCTAGTAGAAGATACAAGATTGAGGAAGACACATCCATAGGGATGAGAAGGGAATTTTTTACACACACACATAAATTCTCCCCTCATTTCCTTCCAAAACGGTGCCACCCCAATGGTAGATTAGTGAACACTTCAAAACTAGAAAAACATACGAATTGGAAAAATAAAACTACTAGCTTTATAATGATATACTCTATTACTGGCACTTCAGTGTGTTGATGGTTTAATTTTGCATAATATTTAATGCTACAGTGAAAAGAAGAATACATTGCTCATGAGCAGAACATAAACTTTGCATGCAAAAAGTTACAGGTTCAGTCGTTGGAGCATGAAACATTTCAGAAGCACAGCACTCCTAGTATTCATACATGTACTGAACCTGAGTGGAAGGGGGCATACCAGAACAAGCAGCAAGAGAGCTAAACAGCGGCAGCATCAGAATTTTCAGCATAAGCACATCCTGTCCCATAACATCAGTAGGGCATTCATTGGCAACTTCTAACCTTGCACAATAATTTTAAGGCAACTGTATAAGAGTTGGTTGAGCAGTGTTATTTCTCTTCACTGACAAAGATGAAATGATTTAGCATGCCACATTTGTTGCTTAGAGTAAAACAGAAGGTTGCCTTGTGGTTATCCTGCTATGCAAACAGTATTAATAGAGAAAGAAGGAAGAACACATAGAGACAACATTCTGCTCTCCATATGGTAAGGCTCGAAAGCGGAGATGGATTGCCTTCCTAGCATAGCTTCAGCATACAGTTAGGCTATCACGTCGTAAAATTTAACAAAAGCACAATAAGTACCACCAATAACATTTACTCTGTCAGGAAGAGCTGATAACATTCAAGAGTTTTTGAGAACATTTTTGCCATTTGTAGCCTACTTTTGAAAGCTGAAAGCAACATAGGATGTCAAAGACTATGTTGTCCATCAATCTCATTCTGCAGCAGCTTTTATGAAGGGAAAATCATGCTCTAAAATGCTGTTCCAAAAGCAGCCCTGTTTATTCTAATCACATCTCATTGCTGCCAAGTTTAGAGCTATAGGAGGGAAAAGCGCTGAATCAGAAAAGGCACAGGAGGCAGGCAGAGCAATCTCTGCTGCAAGGTTGTGGGAATTCTGCAGCAGATTTTATTCATTCACCTCCAGCCTCCCAGTAATAACATGGCTGTTTAGACTCTTCTCTGAGCTTCAGGGGAGAAAGAAAAGTAAGTACTGAATTCCCAGAAATCCTGATTTACTATTGAACTGCATAACCATGAGAAACTAGCTTCCTACCAATTCATTAATCAGCTGAAATCCATAATGGTAGCTCTTCAGTTAGCCTTGTAGGAAGAAAAATTCTTCCTGCAAAAATGAGACTTTAGATCCTGACAGACTATATGAGCAAACTATCACAATGCTTGCTTTAAGCACAGGATGGATTTCAAAGCCTAGGACAGTGATGGCAAACCTTTCAGAGATCGAGTGCCCCAAAACCATCCCACCCCCAGTCCACCCATCCCCAGGGCCACCCACTGCCTCCACAGCCTGCCACAGGTTGCCCAGGTGGCCCTGCAGTGCCATGGTGGATACACCCTCCGCCCCGCAGCAGCATCTGCACACGATGGGGCATGAGGGTGGAGTCTTGTCCCTGCTGCCTGGCTGCCATTTCCTTGGCTGTGCTGCTCTGCACAGGCTGCACCCAGGGGCGACTCTCCACTGGGGGGCTGCTGGGGAGGAGGGGGCCACAGGGGGAGGTGGGGCTGGGGTGACGGCGCGCATGCCCAAAGAGAGGGCTCTGAGTGCCGCCTCTAGTGCGCGTGCTATAGGTTCGCCACCACTGACTTAGAAAAATGCTACTTGATCTTTTAGCCAAGATGAACTGTATCATTGCTTCTTATCAAGCCAGGTTCCACTTAGATCACTATTTGTCAACCTGGGCAACGTTCAGATGTTTGGAAAAACCCTGATGTAATACATTTTATTTGAACAAAATGTTACAATTATTGTACCAGTAATATATTTCATATTGTATAACAAACACAAAAATTGTCAGGTTGAACCTCTGAATGATTTCCCCACAACCTTGGGGTTCTAGAGAACTCAGTTTGAATATTGCAGATCTTTTTTTTTTAATCCCATTTATATCCCGCCCTTCTCCGAAGACTCAGGGCGGCTTACAATCTAAGCACAAATCAATGTGCTTAGCAATTGATAAATACAGCAGAGTAGAGGTGGAAAGTAGGATAACAGGTGATTTTTCTCTATTCCATACCATTGATGGGCTGACATAGCCTCACAAAAAGAAATAAAATTTACCTGCAAAAGAGAAAAGTCCCAGGGCCATATAGTTGTTTATATCGCGTATTCCAGTGTGCACTACATTTGCTTGCAAGTCAGTAGCTAAGTACAAATCAGATTCTTTTGAAGCACACTTGATATGGAACTGATGAAATGGGCAAGGAATATGCCAGCCACATCCTACTTCCACCTTCTGAGTGATTGTGGAAAACAGCCTTTTCTGGAAATACATAGTTGTTCCTGGAAAGATGGAAAAGGGAGCCTTGTTTAATTCCTATTGATTGGATTTAGAAAATGTATATGCCCCCTATTCTTTTCATGGTGCTGGGTGTTTTATTAAAGTAAGAATAAAAACCTGCATTAAAAACCAGAGAATATAAAATACTAAAAACTGAAACAGTAACATGAAAACATTAAAAGGCCTAATGAGAGCCCTACTAAACTGTAATAAGGAAGGTTAATTCCAGCGACATGCTTTTTCATAAAATGATCATAGAAAAAATGAAAGGAACAGTTGATATCAAGAACATTTATAACAAAATCAGCCACAGGAGTCTTATTGCTGACCTCAGAGTACAGGATGAACTGTACAGAATTACAGTAGATCTTAAAATCTTAGATGCTGGCTGGGTGTAGTTCTGTGTTGTCCCCATTTCAGCTTCCCAGTTCCTCAGAAGCAGTCATGATCCTCTTCATTGCTTCTTGGACAATTCAGTCTCTTGAATCCTGAAGGAGCCTCAGTTAGGGTTCCCTCCAGCTGACCCATGGGAGAGAGAAGAAACAGCATTCAGAGTCCTTCACCCTTGTCAAGTTTTTAGATCATACTGTGGGCTGTATTCCCTCCCCCCCACCCCAAGTTGGAAAGCTTATTATAGAAGAAGAGCTGCAAAGCTGTACAGGCACTTTCTTCTCTTTTTCAAGTTATCTGTGATGCTCTGATGGCTCTACTTGGGTGGAGGACTAAGAGTCCAGAGGCAAAGTGATAGGAGAGCTTCTGCCAATCGAAAGCTGGCCCTCCCACATCCTGTTCAACCTTCAGCATTTCAAAAGGAGAATGGCTTAAAGTTCCATTTGAGACGCATTGCAGCTTATCCAGAAATAAATCAGCTCAGTTGCAAATAAAGTCAATGAGATATGATTATACACCAGTCACGCCAATCTAGTACTGATTTTGGATTAGCTCAACAGACTTTGGTGGAAATGTCTTGAGTTTAGAGATTGTGCTAAGTTATAGCTAATTTTATGATTTTACTGAATAAGCCACGGCTAGTATGACTTATTAAGCCATGGTTTACATACTAACAGTTACAGTTATCTTGGTTTTCACAACATAATAAACCCAAACTAAATATAGCACAATATGATTAAAGCACAGAATGCTATAGGGCAGGGGCCGGCAACCTCGGCTCTTTTATGACTCGTGGACTTCAACTCCCAGAATTCCTGAGCCAGCTATGCTGGCTCAGGAATTCTGGGAGTTGAAGTCCACGAGTCATAAAAGAGCCGAGGTTGCCGACCCCTGCTATAGGGGAACAAGAAGGAACAAATGATGGCATATGTCATGATTTACTTTTTTTTATTGAAAAGTTTTACAGTACATTTTATTTTTACCACAACAAAACAAAACCCCTCCCAACCCCCTCCCCTCTTCCCAAGCCTCCCCAACACCTCCCATGATTTACTTTTATGTGGTGGCTTCAAATGTTAGGACACCAGGACACAATTGCATTATATGGGCAATGATACCATGATGCCTGTGTCATCATTTTGATATCATTGCAGCTTGTTACAGATGCATGTTCTACAGAGTGTGAACTTGGCTGTCTTCCCATGCCAAGGATACAACACAGAAGGTGAGAGCTCTTGGAAATTCAGTTGTTGGAGACAGACAAGTGGGTTTGTGATGGAGACATGATGAGACCTATCTGTTTAGTAGAAAGCAGGGGTTCATTATCATCCATAGAATGGCATGGGGGAAGCAAATTAGTGCATGTGCATCATGATATCATGACGCAAAATATGCAACTTATGTTTTTGCACCAGATTTTCTGTTTAAAGTACATGATTGGATATGTGCCGTGACATCATGAATGCCTAGACTGTCATTTTGATGCCACTGTAAATTAGTTATAGATCCCTGTGATTGTGGATGCCCAAAAAAATGACACAGTCAGTCCTATCTCTATAGCTGCAATGTGATCTCCCCAATGTTCTCATCCTTGAGTTACTTACAGGAAACATCTTGCACTGGAAAAAAGGCCAGTATGGGTGTGCATGCACGCATTGTGTGTGTTTGTGTAATATTTTGTCCCAATGTGTTTCATTTGCTTCCATAGGATTCTTCTGCTGTGTGGTTACTAATTAATTCAGTTTGACTCTATCCTGTATCCATTTATTTGAGTCTACCAACATTTTGTTGCATTCAGCCTTATCCACAGTGAATCAAGGCATGAATGATGGAATTGTTTGCATTGTTTAGAAAAGAAGCTCCATTGCTTTTTTTTCATGCTTCAGGCTATTCCGATTAATCATTTTAATCAGAAACAAATAAACTGCCCTTTATATTTTCAAAGCTGCTTATGAAAATTAAATATGCTGTTCACAGTTTTTTGCTATCTAGAAGAAAGAGCTACAGTGACAAAGCTTCTTTTCTACATGTGAGCAGAAAATGTCACTATTCTTAGCAATATTCCCAATTTTCATTGTCCACACACAGTGAATCCAATGTAAAAATAAATGTGCCTTTTTGAGAAAAATAACAGTAACCAAGCAACTTATATAATACTCTGAGCAAATTTATTTAAAATGCTTTGTTTACTAAATGCATAGTAGCAACCCCTGAGGTTTTGTGAGTTGCAACAAAAACCCAAGGAAAAGGAATCTAAGACAGTGGTCATTAGAGTTGCAACACACTCAATAAAACAGCAAACTTGGTGTGTTAGATTTCTGTATGTAAAAGTGGCAGCATGCACATCTTCTGTGGCTGAGATTTATAGCCAACTAAATCATGTGAAAATGGCCCCAATATCAATAGCGTGATGTGAGAAAGTAGTGTTTATTTTGTTGTTGTTGTTAGTTGTGAAGTTGTGTCCGACCTATCATGACCCCATGGACAATGTTCCTGCAGGAGGTCCTTTTTGTACTGTCCATGGGGTTTTCATGGCAAAGATACTGGAGTGGGTTGCCATTTCCTTCTCCAATGGATCACTTTTTGTCAGAATTCTCTGCTATGAGCTGTCCGTCTTGGGTGGCCCTGCACGGCATAGCTCATAGCTTCATTGAATTACACAATGCTGAATGTTTTCAGTCCAAACGTAACATACTTCTAAGAAGGAAGAGCTCTGACTGAGATGTTGGGGAGATGCTTTCTTTCAGAACAGAAAACCACTACTAAAATGGATTTGCATAACAGAAGAAACCATGGTTTGTTGACTAATCAAAGAATATGATTTATAAACCCCATTGGCTGGGTTCACAAGCTCAATGCAATATGTGAATCTAGATAAATGATTCTCAAGCTTGGCAACTTTCAAATTCTGCAGCCATTCTTGCCAGAACTTTAACATTCAACTTTACAATGGCCCTGAACAAGGGATACTTATAATAAGTCCTTGTAGTTGTGGCCATCACAGTGTCCCTTGGTCTTATGATTACGATTTGTATGCTTGGCAACCAGCTTGCAATTACAACATTGTGGTGTCCCACTGTCACATGATCACCAATTACAACCTTCATTGCCAACTTCCAACAAGCAAAGTGAATGGGAAAATGAGCAGAACTTCATAAATGGCAATCATGTGACTGTTGGGTGCTGCATCCATATGGGAGTTGCCTAACCACAGCAAATGGGACTGTTGAACTGCTGTCGTATGTTGGTAAAGTCATGAGACATCATACCTTACAACTATATCACTTTGTGACAGACTTCCTGGTCCCAATTACCAATTAGGAAGTGAGGACTATCTGTAGATTCATTTCAGCTCTCTAGCTCTCTGTATGATATTCTAGATTTCTATCAGGTATTTAAATCCAAGTTAGAATCAGAACACTTCAGTCAATCTAAGGATCACCATCAAAAGCTGGGTACCTAAATATCCTCAACCAAATCTAGAGCAGGTGTCCCCAACCTCTGGTCTGTGGATCAGCACTAGTCCACAGCATGCCAGAAACTGGTCCGTGCAAACAAGCAAAGCCCCATCTGCAGGTGCAGGCAGCACACAAACTCATCCCCCTCAGATCCGCGAAAAAACCTCTCTGCACAGAACTGGTCCCTGGTGCCCAAAAGGTTGGGACCACTGATCTAGAGGTTATTATGCCATACAGCCACCATTTGACGTTTACAGAAAATGATATGGAAAACTCTTATATGCCCCCATTTCAAATTCCATAAACCTCAAAGAGCTGCAATTCCAATTAAAAAGACATAGTAAATATGACTCTCTGATCAAAGAGCTATATAAGTTTGATAGTGGATGGAGGTGTCTTAGGATAGCAGTCTGGGCTGATTAAGTGAACTTGATGGCTAATTATAATATATGAACATAGCCTAAATGTCAGTTTGTGAGCTGTAATTAAAGGCCTAAAAACACTGGCTTAGTATACTGTTATAATATAATTTTTTTAGGTTTTTTAGTTTTAATAATTTGTTATGTAACAAATGCTGTGGGTTAGACAGCATCACCACCAGATGGATTCATAGCTGGCCGTACTCAGCATGTAGTCCTCAATGCATCTACATGGAGGGAAGTGTGTATTGGGGTGCCCCAGGGCTCTGTTCTGAGCCCAGTGCTCTTCAACATCTTCATCAATTTGGACGAGGTGATAGATGGGGAACTCATTAAATTTGCAGATGACACCAAGCTGGCAGGAATAGCCAATACTCCAGAAGACAGGCTTAAGATACAGGAGGATCTGGACAGACCTGAACACTGGGCGCTATCTAACAAAATGAAATGCAATGGTGAAAAAAGTAAGGTTCTGCATTTAGGCAGGAAAAACCAAATGCACAGGTATAGTATAGTGGGTACCTTGCTCAATAGTAGTAACTGTGAGAGGGATCTTCAAGTTCTAGTGGACAATCACTTAAATATGAGTGTGCTGCAGCTGCCAAAAAAGCCAACACAGTGCTAGGCTGCATTAACAGAGGGATAGAATCAAGATCACATGAAGTATTAATACCACTTTACAATGCCTTGGTAAGGCCACACTTGGAATACTGCATCCAGTTTTGGTCACCACGATGTAAAAAAGATGTTGAGACTCTAGAAAGAGTACAGAGAAGAGCAACAAAGATGATTAGAGGTCTGGAGGCTAAAACATATAAGGAACGGCTGCTGGAATTGGGTATGTGTAGTAATGAAAAGAAGGGCAAGGAGTGACATGATAGCAGTGTTCCAATATCTCAGGGGCTGCCACAAAGAAGAGGGACTCAAGCTATTCTCCAAAGCACCTGAAAGAAGGACAAGAAGCAACGGATGGAAACTAGTCAAGGAGAGAAGCAACCTAGAACTAAGGAGAAATTTCCTGACAGTTAGAACATTAACCAGTGGAACAACCTGCCTCCAGAAGCGGTGAATGCTCCAACACTGGAAGTTTTTAAGAAGAGACTGGACAGCCATTTGTCTGAAATGGTATAGGGTTTCCTGCCTTAGCAGGGGGTTGGACTAGATGACCTCCAAGGTACCTTCCAACAACAACTTCTTCTTCTTCTTCTTCTTCTTCTTCTTCTTCTTCTTCTTCTTCTTCTTCTTCTTCTTCTTCTTCTTCTTCTTCTTCTTCTTCTCCTCCTCCTCCTCCTCCTCCTCCTCCTCCTCCTCCTCCTCCTCCTCATTATTATTATTATTATTATTATTATTATTATTATTATTATTATTATTATTATTATTATTATTATTATTATTAAATGTAGCCTTTGAATTTTCTAAACTGAAGTATGCTTTTGTGTGTTATAGAAACCTAGCAAAATATTTTGCAGTTTATTTTATAAATGATAGTTAAATTTTTCTGGCATTGAAGTATTACATTCCCCTAATACTAGTCTAAACCGAGAATTAGGACTGCATGTTCTCTCTATTTTATTCAGTGCAAATCCTGCTTTTCTTCTCATAGGTGTACTCAGTTTTAACAAACAGTAATATGCAGTAAAATACAGAATACAAAAAATAGGAAAATATAAATTAAAATTAAGAATACGGTAAACATATATAGATTTGTCTTCTACTTTCATATGGAACTTGTTCTGATGTGTTATCTTTCTTAAACCCTCAAACCTTGGCATTTTATATGTTATTATATAATATATATTAATATTTTATTATATTTTAAATAGTTAGCTAACGAGAGAGGAAAGTAGAAAAGGAAGGAAGGAAGGAAGGAAGGAAGGAAGGAAGGAAGGAAGGAAGGAAGGGAAAAAGACGCCTGACTGAGGTTTATTGAAGTTACTTGAAGCATCTCTACTCAAATTCTGCCTAAGTTGCACGATTTATCATCTTTCTTTGGGATTTTAGTCTCCTAAATTTAGCTCCTGAGCAATTGTTTCTGTACATTTGCTCTCTTGGGTATTAATGCCAGCCTACAGTGCTTTTTTTTTTTGCTTCAGCTCCAGCTAATAACTGAATAAATTAAATGACAATTAAATAAATAGCATGCATCTTCCCTTGGCACAGGTGTTTAATTGATTTAAATACTGATAACCTTGATGCTTTGTCACAGGCATTAAGCAGTTTCATCCATAGGGTTTTTCCTATATTCATTTGTGATTTGAGGAAAGGTGAAAATGCTAACCAATCTGCTCAAGTCATAACTTTCAATTTCATAACAGAATGGCACAGCTGGCAAGTATTCATAACATTTACTATAATTTACAGTTAGAGATATCTGGATCAGGATAAAGCTAATGTGTTGCTCCTCTGTCCTAGTCCTATTCGATCTCTCAGCGGCTTTCGATACCATCGACCATGGTATCCTACTGCAGCGTCTCAGGGGTGCTGGGAGTGGGAGGCACCGTCTTACGGTGGTTCTCCTCCTATCTCCTGGGCCGCTCGCAGTCGGTGTTGACGGGAGGGCAGAGATCCACCCCGAGGCCTCTCGTTTGTGGAGTTCCTCAGGGGTCGGTTCTCTCGCCCCTCCTGTTCAACATCTACATGAAGCCGCTGGGTGAGGTCATTCGTGGTTTCGGGGTGGGGTATCATCAGTACGCTGATGATACCCAACTTTTTCTTTCCACCCCGAACCAACCCAGCGATGCCCTCGCCGTGATGTCCCGTTGTCTGGAGGCGGCCCAGGTTTGGATGGGGAGAAACAGGCTTCGTCTCAATCCTGCCAAGACTGAGTGGCTGTGCATATTGGCATCTCGGACTAACCAGTCCATTCCACCTTTAACAATGGGGGGTGAGGTGTTACCCCCTGTTGATAGGGCTCGCAACTTGGGCATCCTCCTGGACTCACGGCTTAATTTTGAAGACCATATAGGTGCCGTGACCAGGGGGGCTTTTGCCCAGGTTCGCCTGGTGCGCCAGTTGCGACCCTATCTGGACCGAGATGCCATACGCACAGTCACTCATGCGCTCGTGACCTCCCGTTTAGACTACTGCAACGTCCTCTACATGGGGCTGCCCTTGAGGACCACTTGGAGGCTTCAACTGGTGCAGAATGCGGCCGCGCTAGTTGTGGTGGGGGCTTCACGATACTCCCGTGTAACACCTCTACTCCGTGAGCTGCATTGGCTTCCGGTTGCCCTCCGGGTGAGATTCAAGGTGCTGGTGATGATCTATAAAACCCTAAATGGCTTGGGTCCGGGATATTTGAGGGAACACCTGCTGCCAGCATCAAGTTCCCTTCGTCCAGTGCGCTCACACAGGGAGGGTCTCCTCAGGGTCCCGCCGGTAAAAGACTGCCGGCGGATAACACCCAGGGGGAGGGCCTTCTCTGTGGGTGCGCCTGCCCTCTGGAACCAGCTGCCCGTGGAGCTGAGGACTGCCCCTGACCTTCGTTCATTCCACTGGGACCTGAAGACCTGGCTCTTTGAGCTCTCCGGCCCAGGCTGAGAATTTTTTAACCGGGGTTTTTATTTTAAGGGATAATTTAATCTTTTTAAATTGTTTTTTAACTTTTGTATTTTGTATTACTGATTTTTAATACCCTGTAAACCACCCTGAGTCCTTCGGGAAAGGGCGGTATATAAATCTAATAAAATTAAAATTAAAATTAAATTAAATTAAATTAAATTATACTGCCCAGTAAGACATTATCAGCTGAATCAGTGGGTGACAAAATCAGTACAGTGATGGATGAAGTGTTGTAATGCAAACTTTGTCCATTTTGTACATGCAATGACACTGTACCTCCATTTGAAAGAGATGTATCAGTGCCATGTTTTTTAAATTCTGGTCTCTTCCATACAGATGTTACTAGGCATTATCTTAGTCGATTATTTTTCCAATGGATGTTAAAACACAAATCTGCATTTGTTCTCATTCACAATTTTCCTAATATGCAAAATATTTCTATGCTTGTCCTTTCTTTCTCTTTCTTTCTTTCTTTCTTTCTTTCTTTCTTTCTTTCTTTCTTTCTTTCTTTCTTTCTTTCTTTCTCTTTCTTTCTTTCTTTCTTTCTTTTCTTTCTTTCTTTCTCTCTCTCTCTCTCTCTCTTTCTATTTCTCTGTTCTTCCTTCCCTCTTTCTTTTTCTTTCCTTTCTTCTTTCTTTCTTTCTTTCTTTCTTTCTTTCTTTCTTTCTTTCTTTCTTTCTTTCTTTCTTCTGTCTTCTTTCTTTTTTCTTTTTTCTTTCTTCTTTCTTTTCCCTCAAGTTACTGTTGGCTTCTGGCAATTGTCTGGACAAGTCCCTGCGATGTTCTTGGCAAGATTTCAGAAATGGTTTGCCTTTGACCTTTTTCTTAAAATTGAGAGAGTGACTGGCCCAAGGTCACCCAGCTGGCTTTGTGCCTAAAGTTGGACCAGAATTCCAGATCTCTTTTTTTAGCTGACTGCCCTAACCACTATACCAAACTGGCTCTCTCCTAATAAATACAGTTTTAATGTAAACAAGATGTCTTCATTTTAACACATTTCCTGATAACAATCTCTTTAATGTAACGTTCTGCAATGCAGGCTTTTAAAACATAACTAGTTTATTTTTATTCACTCCTGCTTTCACTCTTTTCAGATGCATATTTCATCAACAAATGTATATATGTATTTTTTTTCCACCAGAGATAAATGTTAGTAGCTTCTGTTCAATGCTGCTGTGTATCTGCTGTTTTGAAGTCTATTTTATTCCATCTTACATGTCTCAGAGAAATCCATAGTGGACATCTTATACATCAGCTGTTCGGATATGAAAATGATTGTTTTGATTTGTGAATACAGAGTATTATTTTGGAAGAAACAGGATTGAAAAAGACTCCTTCCCCAAACACAGATAAATAACTTTGTTTTCTTGACTTGTTTTCTTGATTTATCAATACGTTCACTTTAGAGAAATTACACTAAATTTAATGGGCTTTGGCTCTGATTAATCGCACAATCCCATGGACATATAACCTCTGATTTTTAGAAGATTGGGGCCTATTTATGAAGAAATCACCTTTCTGTCTTGTTGTCTTATAAGATATCAATATCAATTTCACTGTTTTGCTGAAAAATCAATATTGTCAAAGTCAATTTTATTCAGAACTGAAAAGCTTTAAAATTAGCATTGGCAATCTGAGCCTCCATGATGACCATCCAGATCATGGTAGATAGCATGGATAGCAGGGAAAACATCTGGAACAGCTCTAATACACAGCTTCTATGGCAGCCTTCTTCAAGATGGAGGCCAGTTCCCAGGCAATAGTTGAAATATATATTTGATGTTCTTTTACCTTCACAACATTCTCATGAATTTGAAAACCCAGAGTGAAAATTGCTCTGATCACACGCCAAAACTAGCAACCTCAATGTGATATTTGTGCACAGACTCTATATAGGAATAAGCAACTTCCAGGCCTAGAGCCCCTGTAGTCCATTCCCCACTTGGAAAACATGTTTCTACATGTTGGCAGCACAATTTTCCACCTTTAAGGAGATGGATGTAAAACAGCAACATATTCACGCTTTTTAAAAGTTCACCACTTCCAAGGAATCAATCAAGGAATCATAACATACATTACATGTCCTGGAAATTCTTGACCGCCTGCATAAAGCAATGAAGTAGCTACATCATCTTGTCACCCTCTAAGTCTCTGACTGCCTTCCCAAAATTAATTTAAAAGACATTAGGGAAGACAAACAAAGAATTGCGTACAGAATTCTAATAATAACAGTGTCAACTCTACAACCAACCTGGCTGCAGCCATTTTTTCGTGTTCTAGGTTGCCACAAGAATGGGTGCAAAGGATTTCTGCTAGTCTAAACATTTTGCTATCCTATGAGAACCAAGGTTATTTCTGCCTGTTAGGTGGAGGGCATGAGCATTTGGTTAGAAAGTCCACCAAACTCTTCTATTGGGAAACGTAGCTGATTGCATAGCATTGGGAAGTTAAATTTGTAATATTGTTTCTCTTTGAAGGGGATTTCAGACTTGGTTTCACTTTTGACCGTGCCAATAGTATGTAACCAACAAACATGTTTTTTGAGGAAATCTCAAGTCTCGGAATTCTGATTTGTTTGGTCTTGTCTATCAGAACCTTGACATTAAACCAAGTCTAAAATCCCCTTCAGAGAGAAACAACATTACAAATTTAACTTCCCACCCCAATGCTATGCAATCAGCTACATTTCGCAAGAGTTTGTCGGGCTTTCTAACCAAACGCTCACCCCCCACACACCTAACTGACAGAAATGACCTTGGTTCCCATGGGACAGTAAAATGTTTAGACTAGCAGAAATCCTCCACCCCCCTCCCCTTCTTGTGGCAACCTAGAACGAGAAAAAATGGCTGCAGCCAGGATGGTTGTAGAGTTGACAAACAGTTGTGTTCCACACATAGGATCAGGAAGGAAAAGTGGGGAGACTCAGAATGAAAGGCCCACAGGTGGATGGAGTATTGGGCTTCTTTGTGCAATTTCTTTTTAGCATTCCTTTGGGTTGGAAAAATAAAGAGAGCAATCATGGAGCTTGCCCATTGCATCCTGCTTCAGTGCTGATACATCCAGAAATAAACATGAGACATTCTCCTACTTCCTTATTTATATCTAGTCTGGAAGATGGCATTGGCAGACAGCCTTCTCCTTAGAGAGATTCTCTGTTTATGAAATCAGGTAAGTCTCTCTCTTGGGCAGAACGTCAATCCCACTGTTGTGGTTACTATCTTGACTTTTATTTTTTAACCATCCCTGTGGAGGTTCCTGATAACAGGGAAGCCTTCAGACCAGGATTGACTGCAAAACTGCAAAAAGTATAAATGGATTACCAAATGCCTGAAGGGAAGGGAATTTAGAAGTACATTTCATGTCTTTCTGGCTGGAAATTGTTTCATCAGTTTTCCTCTTTTTTTGTAGAATTACATTTGCTTACATTCAATAACTGGGCCATTAATGCAGTCCAATTTAAAAATACTGTGAAGAGGAATAATATAACTTGCAAGTCATTAGTCTACATTTGCAATGATCTGTTATGTTTTTGGTGTCCAATCCCATCATTTTTCTGCATGAAAATGAAATTAACACAATCATTTTTAGAACGGGTCTTATTTCAAACTCAATTTCTTAGAATATCAGCTAAGCAGCAGTTCATTGGTTTTTGGGTGGGGTGGGGAGGAATCTTTAAAGCCTGAATTGCATGGAATAATGAAAAGAAATGCTATTTTCTATCTAGGGGCATCTTCGCTCATAAAACAGTCATTACTGAAAACAGGAAGGAGGTTTATGGAAAGGGATATAGATAACAAGCCATGAGTGTAGTAACTCTTTTTGTGGGTTTTTTAGATTGGCATCAGGTTGTGACACTTGCAGATCCACATTATTCTGGCAAGCCTGGACAGAAAGAATGAAGTTATTTTCATGAAAGTACAGCCCAAAATCTTGACAAAGAGCAAAAAACCAGTGGGTAGGCTGGTTTTTCAGAACTTCTCCAGGCAAGAAGAGGAGATCAACATACAGTGATTTTCTGTGGGTTTGCATGTCAGGAGATGATGCAATCAGCCACATTGCTCACAACCATGGCAGAACCTTTTAAAGGACACTAAATCTTTTAAAGCACTTTCTGATCACTTTTAGAAATTGCCTATAACCATCTTAAAACTATTAGACCAGTGCCATAAAAAACAGAATAGAAACGCAAGTTAAGATAGGCAAGAAAATGGTAAGTGAGCACCTGTCCAGCCTAGACGAGTACAAATCACCAGGACCAGATGGATTACACCCCAAGGTTCTCAAGGAACTGGCAGACGTGATCTCAGAACCACTGAACTATGTTTTTCAAAGATCCTGGAGTACTGGGGAACTACCAGAGGACTGGAAGAGAGCTGATGTAGTTCCCACCTTCAAAAAAGGGAAAAAAATAGATCCAGGAAACTACAGACCTATCAGCCTGACCTCAATACCTGGGAAGATTCTGGAAAAGATAATCAAACAACAAATCAGCAAACACCTTGATGCGAACAAAGTTATCACTAAAAGCCAACATGGGTTTGTCAAAAACAGATCATGCCAGACAAACCTTATTGCATTCTTTGACCAAGTGACAAAACTAGTGGACCAGAGGAATGCTGTAGATATAATTTACTTGGACTTCAGTAAGGCATTTGATAAAGTAGATCACAACCTACTACTTGATAAGATAGAAAAATGTGGGTTAGATAGCATCACCACCAGATGGATTCGTAGCTGGCTGACAGGCCGTACTCAGCGTGTGGTCCTCAATGGAACTGCATCTACATGGAAGGAAGTGTATAGTGGGGTGCCCCAGGGCTCTGTTCTGGGCCCAGTGCTCTTCAACATCTTCATCAACGATTTGGATAAGGGGATAGATGGGGAACTCATCAAATTTGCAGATGACACCAAGCTGGCAGGAATAGCCAATACTCCAGAAGATAGGCTTAAGATACAGGAGGATCTGGACAGACTCGAACACTGGGCACTATCTAACAAAATGAAATTCAATTGTGAAAAAAGTAAGGTTCTACATTTAGGCAGGAAAAATCAAATGCACAGGTATAGTATAGGTGGTATCTTGCTCGATAGTAGTAACTGTGAGAGAGATCTCAGAGTCCTAGTGGACAATCACTTAAATATGAGCCAGCAGTATGCTGCAGCTGCCAAAAAAGCCAACTCAGTGCTAGGCTGCATTAACAGAGGGATATAATCAAGATCACGTGAAGTACTAATACCACTTTATAATGCCTTGGTAAGGCCACACCTGGAATACTGCATCCAGTTTTGGTCACCACGATGTAAAAAAGATGTCGAGACTCTAGAAACTAGAGTACAGAGAAAAGCAACAAAGATGATTGGGGTACTGGAGGCTAAAACATATAGGGAACGGTTGCTGGAATTGGGTATGTGTAGTTTAATGAAGAGAAGGGTGATAGCAGTGTTCCAATATCTCAGGAGCTGCCACAAAGAAGAGGGAGCCAAGCTATTCTCCAAAGCACCTGAAAGCAGGACAAGAAGCAATGGATGGAAACTAATCAAGGAGAGAAGCAACCTAGAACTAAGGAGAAACTTCCTGACAGTTAGAACAACTAACCAGTGGAACAACCTGCCTCCCGAAGTGGTGAATGCTCCAACACTGGAAGTTTTTAAGAAGACTGGACAGCCATTTGTCTGAAATGGTATAGGGTTTCCTGCCTTAGCAGGGGGTTGGACTAGATGACCTCCAAGGTCCCTTCCAACTTATTATTATTATTATTATTATTATTATTATTATTATTATTATTATTATTATTATTATTATTATAGAAATGTTTGGAATGACAAGTTTGAAAACCCATGGGTGAGTGTAGCTTCAACTTTGAACAAAGGAAAATTAATTACTGAATTAAGTTAAACTGAAGATCTTAAAGGTTTTGAAGTAAACAACAACAAGCTAAGATTTTGAACTAAGAAAATTGCAAATGGATTAAGGGTCCAGTTAAATTTGGAATATTGAGTTTTACAATAAGATTTTGGAATTAACTATGAAAAATGAATGCTTCTTGTGGTAATAAGAGTTATTTTAGCTTCCTGGCTCATAACAAATGACTTTATAATATTTTAGAAACTGGACACCAGAGGATATTAAATATTCTAAGTAGAAAGAAAAAAATATAAATCAGCTTTTCATATTGGGTAAGTGGGGTTTACAAAATGACCCAAGATGTTATAACATTGGGAATAAAAGAAACTAACTTAAGTTTTTAAAATTAAAGGGGAAGTACAAATGATAAACCAAAAGAATGACTTGGAAAATGTTTTCTTATCGGATCTACAAAAAAGTCTTGATGTGATGGAATGTACACCTGCAGAATCAGTGGTTAGGAGTTTGGGCAGTAAGGAAACAATAAATCTAATCAGAAAGAGGCTGAGATTGACTGCTAAATGGGGGAGTGAGGAAGAGGTTCATGGAAGCCACACCCTAGAATCCCTTAGGATATAATTAGTAGGTTAGAACAGGGGGTCTCCAACCCCCGGGCCACGGACCACCACCAGAAACCGGGCCATGCAAACAAGTGAAGCCCCATCCGTGCACATGCAGGATGCAGAGAGCATATGAAACCACACAATCCCTTGTTCACAGAAAGACCTTTTTCCATGGAACCAGTCCCTGACACCAAAAAGGTTGTGGGCTGCTGGGTTAGAAGATTATAGATTTAGTTTGGCAAGAATTTATCCATTAAATGCAAAGATATAAGGGACTGAACTCAACTGAATTTCATTTTGTTGCTTTGAGCTTGGGCCTGACGCTAAATCCTTGAAGAAGTCTAAACAGTGAGATAAAGAAGAATTGAAAAGAAATCAAATTCTATGACAATAATTAAATAAACTAGAGTTTAAGATGGTTAGAAATGAAAAATATAAAGTTGATTTCTTTGATGAAGGTTAAAATATTTATTTGCAAAGTTTTGGCAGCTGATGCTGGGATTGAAAAATTGATGTTTTATGGATTTGCTTATAGATAGAGGATGGGATAGGAGAAGAGAGATTGTTTTATATCCATTTAGGGAAAACATGTGTCTATACACATAATGAAGGTTGGAAGTCTCTTCCTTATATATTTCTTTTCTTTTTCTTTACCATATCCTTTCTATTGCATTTTACTATATATATTTTCTAACTATTCTTTTTTCTTTAAGTTTAGTTTATATTCATTTTTGCTATTATAATCAAAACCCTTAATAAAATAATTATGTACAAAGATCACAACTCAATGATAGAGCACACACTCTATATGTAGAAAAGCCCAGATTCTAATCCTGGAATTTAAGAATACGTGCCAGGATGAATCAGGCCAATGGCATGTCTAATACTATATTCTGTGACATATAATGGCAACTTGTTACATCTAGAACATCCCCATGTAGAACTGAAGAGTAATAGCCCTTCTCTGAAATTTCTCTGCACAAACTGAGGTGTTTAAGGTGGTGATCAGGTTTGTACTCTTATGCAGACTGCATGGTGAATATAGCCAATAGTAGACAGTCCTCCAACTATTTGCCTAATCCCCTTATATCAACATATGGATTGATGACCATTCTCATATGTAAAAGCATTAAACTCTCATGGTAGTGTTGAAAAGGAATTCTACCTGTGTGACTAGGGTGTCTGCTGTAAGTTACAAAGGAAACAGTACTGAACTAAATGGGCAAATTATCAGAATAAGGCCTCTTTATTTATATCTAATTGTTCGTTGTAATTTTGATATACAGGACACACTGGCTGCTGGGAGTACCTTGGGGCCTCTTGATTTTTGCATTAAAATATAAATATGGAATGGGAAAATCTGTACTATTCCTGCTACAATGATCCCTAGGGATCAAGCATAGGAGGGGAGGGATAAGTTCAGGGAATTTTGAACAGAAATGGGCAGAAGGAGTACAAACACACTCCAGCAACCCAGAACATCAGGATACAAAAAAAAAAAAAGGAAATACAGTATCTTCCAATAAAATGGATTTCCATGCAATTTTACCAAAAAGTCCCTGACCATTCAACCCACAATAGCACAACCAACACAAGCTATGACAAGGATAACACTACCATCCATCAAAAACATCTAAGAAACAACCAACAGATTATTGCAAACACATGGCATGCAAGATAATCAAAGCCCTCCAAAGCATCTTAAGTAAACCAAAGGAGTAAGTAAACCCAGAAGAGAAAACAGGAGTCATCTACAATGTACAATGTAAGAACAACAACAAAGACAGACGGGCAGACAATTAGCAGAGTGCACTCATGACCACCAACCAGGAGTCAGAAGACATGATAAAAAACTCCTTAATTTCACAACACATGGACAGACTCAACTATAGTTTACACATCATTCAAAAGAGACAATAAAAGAGTTAAAAAGAAACAAAAAGAACACATCCTCTCCACCCGCCAATATTCAGACAAGCAAGGATTAACAACAGACAAACAAGCAGAAGACAATATCCTAAGTAAGGATCTACCAGGGGAAAACTACACCTTCATCAAGCTACTATATATTAAGAAGGGGCAAACCTCAAAGTCATTCATGCTGATGATATTACCTAGTCTGGTAATGAAATGTCTGTAAATAAGCCATCTAGCTCCAGAGAATGAGGACTTTGCTGAGTAAGCATCTCAGACAAGTCTTTTGTTTTCAGAAATATAAAGGAAGGGGAAAAGCTCATTCAGACTTACAGGGTTCTTTTACCATAGCTTTAAATAAAACTAGTACAGACCTACATGACATTGGATTTGATCTACCTGAAGGGCTACCATGAAGACATAGTCACAGATATTTGCCTTATCACAATCTGGGATCAGCAAGCTGCTATGTTATGTTGTTCTGCCTTTTTTGACTTCTCAGATGTGACTTGCTCCAAAGTTTGCTTCCTTCTGATGAGTAGGAGTCCTTTGACTCTGAATTTCTTTCTAGGGTCTTGGAGGTTGTTATGTACTGAGCTTCTGGGGGTTTAATCACGTGTGCTGCTGGAGAACTAATGGTTCTCCAGCAACCCAGACAGGACGTCTCCAGTCCTGGCAGCAGTTAACATGGTGGGAATAATGGGTTCAATCTGATTGGTTGTTCAGAGCATGTGGACTATATATATTGTGCAACATTACCCAAAAGTCCCAGTACAGTTCAGTCTGACTTACAATAAAGCTATGATTCTTCTGTACTCATCTGCCTGGCATCTTTCCTGCTCTTCAGAACCCACAACACAACAAGAGGTGATCTAGATGGCTCTAGAATGGAGGATTCAACCCAATCATTTATTTATTTATTTATTTATTTATTTATTTATTTAGTTATATTTATATACCGCCCTTTCCCTGAGGACTCAGGGCGGTTTACAGGGAATTAAAAATCAAAACATATAAAAGTTAAAAACCAGTTAAAAATATTAAATTCACCCTGTAGTCAGTTAAAAAGAACCCCAAATTAAAAATTCCTCCTCAGTCTGGGCCCGAGAGCTGAAAGAGCCAGGTCTTCAGGCCCCGGCGGAATGATCGGAGGTCGGGGGCAGTCCTCAGCTCCACCGGCAGCTGGTTCCAGAGGGCAGGCGCTCCCACTGAGAAGGCCCTATCCCTGGGTGTCACCCGCCGGCAATCTCTCACCGGCGGAACCCTGAGCAGACCCTCCCTGTGGGAGCGCACTGGGTGAAGGGCGTTTGATGCCGGCAGCAGGTGTTCCCTCAAATATCCCGGACCCAGGCCATGTAGGGCTTTATAGGTGATAACCAGCACCTTGAATTTCACCCGGAGGGCAACCGGAAGCCAATGCAGCTCGCGGAGTAGAGGTGTTACATGGGAATATCGGGAAACCCCCATTACAACTCGCGCGGCCGCATTCTGCACCAGTTGAAGCCTCCGAGTGGTCTTCAAGGGCAGCCCCATGTAGAGAGCGTTACAGTAGTCCAAACGGGAGGTCACAAGCGCATGAGTGACTGTGCGTAGGGCGTCTTGGTCCAGATAGGGACGCAACTGGCGCACCAGGCGAACCTGTGCAAAAGCCCCCCTGGTCACGGCTCCTATGTGATCTTCAAAATTGAGCCGTGAATCCAGGAGGACGCCCAAGTTGCGAGCCCTATCAACGGGGGGTAACACCTCACCCCCCATCATTAGAGATGGAATAACATGGTTAACCCGAGACGCCGATATGCACAGCCACTCGGTCTTGGCGGGATTGAGACGAAGCCTGTTTCTCCCCATCCAGACCTGAACCGCCTCCAGGCACCGGGACATCACGGAGAGGGCATCACTGGGTTGGTTCGGGGTGGAAAGAAAAAGTTGGGTATCATCAGCATACTGGTGATACCCCACCCCAAAACCACGAATGATCTCGCCCAGCGGCTTCATGTAGATGTTGAACAGGAGAGGTGAGAGAACCGACCCCTGAGGAACTCCACAAATGAGAGACCTCGGGGCGGATCTCTGCCCTCCTGTCAACACCGACTGCGAGCGGCCCCGGAGGTAGGAGGAGAACCACCGTAGAACAGTGCCTCCCACTCCCAACCCCCTGAGACGCCGCAGCAGGATACCATGGTCGATGGTATCAAAAGCCGCTGAGAGATCTAATAGGACCAGGACAGAGGAGCAACCCCTGTCCCTAGCCCTCCAGAGATCATTCACCAGTGCGACCAATGCTGTCTCCGTGCTGTGTCCGGGCCTGAAGCCCGATTGGTACGGGTCCAGATAATCAGTTTCCTCCAGGAACAGAGGGAGCTGATGCGCCACCACACTCTCAACAACCTTCGCCAGAAAGCGAAGGTTGGAGACTGGACGATAGTTGTTTAAAACAGCCGGGTCCAAAGCAGGCTTCTTGAGGAGGGGTCTCACCACCGCCTCCTTCAGGGCGGCAGGGAAGACACCCTCCTTCAAAGAAGCAGTTATTACTGCATGGAACCAGCCTCGTGTTCCCTCCCAAGCCGCATAAGCTAGCCAGGAGGGGCACGGATCCAACAAACAGGTGGTGGAGCTCAGTCTCCCCATGATCCTGTCCACATCATCAGGGGAAACAGGGTCGAACTCAGTCCAGATAACATGCTCAAGACCGCCTGATTCCTCCACATCAGACTCTGCCCAGTCAGAGTCCAGGCCGGTCCGGATCCGAGCGATTTTGTCCGCCAGATGATGACTAAACTCCTCGGCTCGTCCCTGCAAGGGATCCTCTCTCACCTCCTGGTTAAGGAGGGAGCGAGTCACCCTAAACAGGGCGGCCGGGCGATTATCTGCGGATGCGACAAGGGCGGCAAAGTAGTTAGACTTCGCCGTCCTTATCGCCGCAAGATAAGACCTTATAAAGGTTCTTAACTGCAATCGGTCGGATTCGGATCGGCTGGATCTCCAACCGCTCTCTAGACCTCGTCTCCGACGCTTCATCTCCCGGAGCTCCACAGAGAACCATGGGGCCCAACGGGATCTGCGCCGAGTCAGAGGTCGCATGGGTACAACGCAGTCGAGTGCCCTGGTGGCAGCCGTTTCCCAGGCCTCCACCAGAGCATCGACTGGGCTGTGGGTAAGGGTGATAGGTATCGTCCCAAGCGCCCTCTGGAACCGGTCCGGGTCCATTAGGCGCCTGGGGCGGAACCACCTGGTCGGTTCCGCCGCCCAGCGGCGGGGGATGGCATGACGGAAAACCAGCCTCAGGAGGTAATGATCTGACCATGACAGAGGGGTGATGGATGGAGAACCCCCTCCCAGATCATCCAACCACTGTCCAGACAGGAACACCAGGTCGAGAGTATGATCCCCCTCGTGAGTAGGGCCCTCAATAACCTGGGTCAGGCCCATGGCTGTCATGGAAGCCATGAACTCCCGAGCTAACTCCGACGACCCCCCCAGTGATGGCAGGTTGAAGTCACCCAGGACTATAAGCCTGGGGAACTCCACCGCCAACCCTGAGAGGGTGTCGAGCAGCTCAGGCAGGGCTGTTGCCACACAGCTGGGTGCCAGGTATGTGAGCAACAAGCCCAACTGAACCCGAGGACCACATCTCAGGAGGAGGGATTCACTCCCGGCCATCTGGACAATGGTGGCCTCCCGAGGACACACGGTCTCCCGAATAACCACTGCCACCCCACCACCCCTGCCCTGAGCCCGTGGCTGGTGCAGCACCCGGAAACCTGGCGGGCATAACTCGGTGAGAGGCACCCCTCCCTCCGAACCCAACCAAGTTTCCGTGATGCACGCTAGATCCGCACATTCCTCCTCGATCAGATCACGGATGAGGGGAGCTTTGTTAACTACGGATCTAGCGTTAAAATAGACCAACCTGAGCTCAGGGGCCTGATCACCCTCATCCCCGGGTAAGAGGGTGCTAACCGGAGGGTCGGAGCGCGCCACCGCTCGGAGATAGCGGGGGCGCGATCCCAGATGTTGATATGGCCCTCCGCGCAAACACCTGCTGCCATTCCCTATCGCCGTGGGGATTTGAAGCCCCACCCCCACATTCCCAGAACCAGCAGCCACCTCCCCAGACCCCGTCCCATCAGGACCTCTAACAGGACCAGACTGAGTGCCGGTTAAAGATTCCCTCCCTACCCCCCCCTCCCTCCCCCTCCCTAACTTCTTAAAATAACCGGCTAAAAATTTTATCAGGGGCCTCTTAGCATGTCTTAACTCGAGGCCCCTATCTAAGCCCATGATAGTTTGGTTCTACTAATATTATGGTATTATTCAGGGAACATATCCTAGATCAGTGATGGCGAACCTTTTAGAGACCGAGTGCCCAAACTGCAACCCCAAACCCGCTTATGTATAGTCGGGTGCCGGGTGGGCGTGGCCCATTGGGTGGGCATTGCCCATTGGGTGGGCGTGGCCCATTGGGTGGGCATGGCTGTGGTGGTAACGGCAGACTGGATGGGACTAAAAAGTTCAATCAATTCCAACTTTGCGAGATCATTTTTTCCCCGCGAGAAGTTGAAATTGATTGAACTTTTTTTTTTGCACAAGGCAGTGGAGGCCTAAAGCAAAAAGATTTTATAAAACCCAGCTGAAGGCCTAGGACTGGGGCGACGGCATGTGTACCCACAGAGAGGGCTATGCGTGCCACCTGTGGCACGTGTGCCATAGGTTCGCCACCACGATCCTAGATAATGGATCTGGAAAGAATGTTCTGCATTCTCTTTTTTTCTGTGTGTTCATTTTTATTTTATTTATTGAATTTGTTTGCTGCCCATCTGACTGCAAAGCAGTTTTATTTTCTGCATATTTTTCAGTTACTGCCATTTCTTGATGAACTGATGACATAATTTAACCAAATTCTGTATTAGTAAATGCTTTTTTGTATTCTTGTAAACTTATCCTTGTATCACTGATGATACTACAGTATCTAGTAATCTTGTCTTCTGTTGGACTCTTTTCCAATTGGCTTTCATTTGACCAAACAGCAGGATATTCTCCTATGACTTTCAGCTTCTCAACCCTAACTCTCTTGAAAAGCTGTTAAGCTGGTATTCATCATCATTTTTTGTGTGAAATCCATAAGTATACGATGCACTGAATACTGTAAAGAAATCCTTCATTTCTATCTCTGTTGAATCTCATATCAGTTGGTTTTATTGGGTGCCCACAAGTTCAAGAAATATATGTGGAGGGAGAATTTTCCCTCACTTTCTTCACATTTTCATCAAGCTTCTGAAATGAAGCAAAGGGACTACAGCACTTTGGAAAAAAAATCTCTGTAGATTTCAATAAAAAGGTCATTAATCTTTCTTTGTTGCATTTCCCTGTTAAATAAATAAAATCCAAAACATTATTATTCACTTGTACCTTGGAAAGTTCCTTTAGTAGCTGGGCCCAGTCCATCTAAGTATAACTAATAAGGCACTCTTACTTAATTCTGGCTGAAAAAATGCATAAGTGTCACAAAACTGCTGAGCTGGTATTCTCAAGGACATTGGACATAGTTCTTTAAAAAATAGGTCTATAAATAGATGGTTGCAAGAATCCAACTATGTTAACTGCAGTATAAATAAGGCACAGATGAACTGTAGTTACACTTACACTTCACTTTGGATTTATTCCAGGAACCTGTAACCCTACTATAATCCTGGCTTGAATCTTTGAATCTTCTGTGAAAATATCAGATTTGCCAAGTCTTAGTCTAATACACCACTCCTATGTATGAATATTGTATGCCAAGGCTGGGCAATTTTATTTATTTTTTAGTTAAAGTTGGTTTTTTTTAACTTTTTGCCCAACCTCTGAAGGCCACAGGAATCATAACAATAATGGGGGTCATCAGGAATGGATGGGTAGGAAAGATTCTAGAGAAGTTCTGTCAAGCTTAGCACATCTGTTTTCTGGGCGTATATGTGTTTGGTTAAAAAAAATGGCATCACATTTTTTTAAAAAAGCTTTTTTACCAGGAGCTGCAAAAAATAGAGCACTGCCCATGTGAGACTTACAGGTTGTAGGTTTTTCTTTATCTGGAAACCTTGGACTTTATGTTCTTTTTCATGTTTCAGCAGCAGATCAAATTGTGCCTGCTTCTTTTGAAAAGTACTGTAAATATATTTCTAAGCACATTTACCAGAGATTTAAGTCCAGTTGACACAGCAGAACGTACTTCTGAATAAAAATGCATGAGATCGATTATGTAGCAGTCATTCTATAGCTGTGCAAGGCGTTCCTATGAGTCATAACTGTCCCCCACTTAAAAGCCTTGAGCCAGTCTTTAATGTGGTTTAACATTTAGGTGTAGGTTTGGATTTGGGTGCATGAGTTATACTAAGTATTCTCTTGCAATTATCCATCTGAACAAATGACATTAACAGTCAAGGGCACATTTTAATAATCAACATGAATTTATTAGTTTCTTGTTAATCATAATCTTCCTTGCTTCAAACAATTCTCATTACCTAAACATTCAAAGGACAATATCTTTTCTCTAAGATATTACCTGGGATTACAACTCCCATATTTGCAGAGCCAACACTCTCTTGGGATACCTGCTATTCCACCAGGTGGGAAAGGGTAAGTATGCTTCAGGTGCTCTACTTTAAATGTTGTCATCTGGTAGGAGCTAGGTAGTAGGACTTCTCCACAACAAATATCAATAGCACTTGATTTATATACTTGCTCCATGTTGCTTTTACAGCACTCTCTGAGCGGTTTACAGAGTCAGCATATTGCCCCCAACAACCTGGGTTCTCATTTTACTGACCTTGGAGGGAAGGATGGCTGAGTCAATCTTGAGCCCATAGGGATCAAACTCCAGACTGTGAGCAGAGTTAATCTGCAATACTGCATTCTAACCACTACACCACCAGGGTTCATAGCAGACCCTGCCCTGTGGAACACCTGCCTCCCAAGATCCATCAGCCCACTTCCTAGCCATCAGGAAGGCCTTGAGAAACTGGGTCTTCCCTAGGTATTGGGTTAGGCCACAGGGGTGGGGAACCTTGCTCTTTTAAGACTTGAGGACTTCAACTCCCAGAATTCTGGGAGTTGAAGTCCACAAGTCATAAAAGAGCCAAGGTTCCCCACCCCTGGGCTAGGGTGAGGTGGCAGCAAAGTAAATGTAAATATATGGTGATGGGTTGTTCTGACACTGCTAGTTGTTTTCTGATTTGGTATTATTATTCTATTTCATACTTTCACTGCTGATTTTGTGAACCTTATGACTTATGACTGGAATTCAGCCCCAAATTTCTGTTGCTCAGTAAGATAGTTGATAAGTGAATTTTGCCCCATTTTATGACCTTCCTTGCTCCAGTTGTTAAGTGAATCACTGCAGTGGTTAAATTAGTAACTTAGCTGTGAAGCAAATCTGGCTTCCCCATCGAAGCAAGTATTAGTATTGGTACCGCTTTATAAAACCCCAGTAAGACCACACCTGGAATACTGCAGGCAAATTTTGGTTGTGATATCACAAAAAGGTTGTTGAGAGTTTGGAAAAAAAATCAGAGGAGAGCAACTAAGATGATCAAAGGCTGGAGACTAAAACATACGAAGAACAGCTGCAGGACTTGGGTTTGGCTAGTCTAAAGAAAAAAAGAAATAGGGGACAGATAATAGCAGCATTCCAGTATTTGAGGGGCTGCCACAAGGAGGAGGGGGCCAGGTTATTCACCAAAGCACCAGAGGGCAGGACAAGAAACAATGGTTGGAAACTGATCAAAGAGAGAAGCAACCTGGAATTAAGGAGAAACTTCCTGACAGTGGGGACAATTAACCAGTGGAACAGCTTGACCCCAGAAATCGTGGGTGCTCCATCACTAGAGATTTCTAAGAAGAGGCTAGACAGTCACTTGTCTGAAATGGTATAAGTTCTCCTGCTTGACCAGGGGGGCTGGACTACAAGACCTCCAAGGTCCCTTCCAGCTCTATTCTGATTGTTGGTTTGTATGATTGGTTGACTTTGCTTGTCAGAATGTTCCAAAAAGTGATCATATGAGTTCAGGATACTTCAACCATCATAAATATGAATCAGTTGCCAAGTGTCTGAATTTTGATCACATGACCGTGGGGATGCTGCAATGGTCATAAGTGTGAAAAACAGTTATAAGTCACTTTTTTTCAGTACTGTTGTAACTTCAAAGGATCACTAAATGAATCATTGTAAGTCGAGGACTACTTGCATTGCTATAAGGTGGGCAGCCATATACACCTTATAAATAAATAAATAATTCCCCATCAATTTTTTATTCTAAAGAGAGAACATATTGGGGATTTTAGGCTCCACAAACATCTGGAGAGTTGTTCTAGTACAGAGGTGTCAAACTGCCGGCCTGTAGGCCGGACATGTCACCAGGAAACCGTGCCCACCCCATTACCGGCAATGGGGAAAAAGCTCCGGTATGTCACATGGTGTCATGTGACATCACAAGTTTGACATGTCTGTTCTAAAAGAACTCAGTGAGTTCCCAAGAAAATGTGATGATCATTTTTGGCTACTTCTGTTCTCCCTCCCACATAAACAGTTCTTGTTAATTTATTTTGCCAATGTATTTATTATTAACCAAAAATTAATATACGCCAAAAATAATATACAGTACTAGTGACCAAAGCAAGCAACAGGGAAAAGACTAATCCATTAAAATGTATCAGTAAAAGAAAAGTAAAGACAACCACCAGATGAAAAGCTCAATCAGTTAAGGCCATTTTTTTAAAAACAACAACAACAACCATCTGAATAAATAATCTTTACTTGTTGGCAGAGCAACATATGCGAGATACCCTTCTAGTCCCCTTTATTGAGAATCCACTTGCAGTAGTGAGTAGAGTAATTCATATGGCCATATCCTGAATCAGCTACACCTATAGAGAAAAATATCTCTTAATGGGAGCCATTACCCAGGAAAGATCAGCCACATTCTTCACTACTGCGTACTGATTGAGGTAGAGAACTGGATCCCGTTGTGTAACATTAAAAATAAATTAAAACTTAAAATAAATTTTAAAAGGAAAGGTATAGAGCTAGATTAAAGGACATGAAAGGCAACTCGAAGGGATATGATGTAAAGCATTAATTGGTTGCTAGCTATATATCTCCAGCTGTGCATATTGTAGATGCTTGTAAGTAAATAAAAATATTGCAACGAGAACCAAGACTGGCTAAATGCAAATCTGGAAGTGCTTGCCATTTATGGAACTGAGACATATTCAACACCATTTTTACAGCAGTATTTTTGACCTCATTGGCAGAATGGGGAATTCTCGGAATTGAAGTCCACACATCTTCCAATGGACAAGTTTGAGAAACACTGCTTTAAGATAATGGGGAACAGGTTTATTCTCCTTCTAGACTGAGAACCATTCTTTGTTGTTTTCTGTTCTACATTTTTCAAAGACTCAAACTGGGTTACATGGGGATCTCCATTTTATCTCAATATCCCTGTGAAGTACATTGGGTTGAGAAAGAGAAACTAGCTCAGTGAATTTCCATGGCTGAAGGGGAGTCCCATCCCCAGGCTAACACACCACCACAATGGCTAAATTATAGTTTACTCCATAAAGCCCTTTTTTTGGATTTGCACAATACACTGATTAAATCTCTTGAAAACAGAGATATTTGTTGGCGATTGTTTTGGCTTCATTCTGGAGCCTTCTGGGTGGAGCTGATTTGCATTCGGGGGGAGGGGTCCTCTTGGATTCTCAGCCAATTGGAGCAACTAATCAAAACCAGGCCCAGGAAGATATTTGGCTGGTATGCCAATTACAGCCCTTTGTAGGTCAACAGTGGTGCCTTTACTATCTTTTGGTTAGACCTAGAAAACATACAGTAGAATAGAATAACAGTGTTGGAATGGACCTTGTAGGTCATCTAGTCCAACCCCCTGCTCAAGCAGGAGACCTTATACCATTTCTGACAAGTGGCTGTCCAGTCTCTTCTTGAAGGCCTCCAGTGATGAAGCACTCACAAGCTGAAGGCAACCTGTTCCACTGGTTGATTGTACTCACTGTCAGAAGATTTCTCCTTATTTCTAGGTTGAATCTCTCCTTGATCAGCTTCCATCCATTATTTCTTGTCTGGCCTTTGGAAAACAGGCTGATACCCTCCTCTCTGTGACAGACCCTCAGATATTGGAACACTGCTGTCATGTCTCCCCTGGTTCTTCTCTTCACTAGACTGTTGTTGTTAGTTGCAAAGTCGTGTCCAACCCATCGTGACCCCATGGACAACGTTCCTCCAGGCCTTCCTGTCCTCTACCATCTTCTGGAGTCCATTTAAGCTCACGCCTACTGCTTCAGTGACTCCATCCAGCCACCTCATTCTCTGTTGTCCCCTTCTTCTATTGCCACCAATCTTTCCCAGCATTAGGCTCTTCTCCAGTGAGTCCTTTCTTATCATTAGGTGGCCAAAGTATTTGAGTTTTAGCTTCAGGATCTGGCCTTCTAAAGAGCAGTCAGGGTTGATCTCCTCTAGGACTGACCAGTTTAATCGCCTTGCAGTCCAAGGGACTCGTAGGAGTCTTCTCCAGCACCATAGTTCAAAGGCTTCAATTCTTTGGCGCTCAGCCATTTTTATGGTCCAACTTTCACTGCCATACATTGCAACTGGGAAGACCATAGCCTTGACTATACGCCCTTTTGTTGGCAGGGTGATGTCTCTGCTTTTTAGTGTGCTGTCTAGATTTGCCATGGCTTTCCTCCCCAGGAACAAGTGTCTTTTAATTTCTTGGCTGCAGTCCATGTCTGCGGTGATCTTGGAGCCCAGGAAAATAAAATCTGTCACTAGCTCCATTTCTTCACTAGACTAGCCACGCCCATTTCCTGTAACCGTTCTTCATATGTTTTAACCTCCAGGCCCCTAATCATCTTTGTTGTTCTTCTCTGCACTCTTTCTAGAGTCTCAACATCTTTTTTATACTGTGGTGACCTAAACTAGATGCAGTATTCTAGGTGTGCCCTTACTAAAGCTTTATCTAGCGGTACTAGTACCTCATGTGATCTTCATTCAATCCCTCTGTTAATGCAGTCTAGGATTGCATTGCCTTTTTTGGCATCTGCAGCATACTGCTGGTTCATATTTGGGGTATTTTTCTACCTGTCACAGAAGCAGTACATGTATTTGCCTTTGCAGATGACTTGGAAATTATAATTAGTCCATTAGGTAGTAGCCCCTATACTAACTACTAGGAGCAGATTTAATCTGACACCAGCACTATTGTTATTGCCCTGGTTACTGATCTTCTTCTAGGTCCAATTCAAAGTCCTTCTTATTAAAGTCCCACATAGCTCAAATCCTATGTCTCCCATCCAAGTTTTAATGTACCTTCTGCACTCTTCTAGGAGAGGGATTCTGAGAGTCCCCATCTCATATGAAATAAAGGGGTCAGAGCACTAACAACATTCTTATTCTGCAGTTGGTCACAGACCTTGAAATAATTTGCCTTCTGAGGCACTTTGTTTTGCAGGAAGTTTGGATGCCAACTGTCACTGGGCAGCCTTAGTAATTTTTATAGTGGGGACATGTTATGTATCCTTTAGGCTATGCTTATTTGAATTTTAAGGACATTTCATTGTATTCTTTGTGATTTATACTATCTTAAGTCATGAGCAGAATGTGACATGTAACATTTAGCATAACCAAATAAACCAAACACACATAAATCAAATGCCATTGGGCCCAATGTGTTCTGCAAACCCAGCAATATGAAGCTTTCCCCTCCAAGGGGGAGATGTTGGGATTTAGCCTTGAGTGGTTGAGTGACCATTTGCTGTGATTTCTCTGCTACAGCTGCAGACAGTTTATGGTAATTTTGAAGGGTATTTATAGCTAGCTTTGATGAGTTCTCTGCAGTATTTCAAAGCACGTTGCAATCATTTGGCATCTCTAATGAATCCTCTTTTTTCTCTACTTATTCCCTTTGAAACTAACCAAGCAGGGCTTTGACAGTAATATTAGCCTTTATATGAGCATAGGTGTACATGAGGATTTCTGGAGAGACAGAACTGTTTTAAGATGTGTCACATCAACTGTATAGTCACATTGTCAGGTTCTCTAACTAACATATTTGGATGGACCCATCAATTGGAAGCTAACCAAAGAGAGAAGCAACCTAGAACCAAGGAGAAATTCCTGACAGAACAATTAACCAGTGGAACAACCTGCCTCCAAAAGCTGTAAATGCTCCAACAGTTGAAGTTTTTAAGAAGAGACTGGACAGCCATTTGTCTGAAATGGCATAGGGTTTCTTGCCTGAGCAGGGGGTTGGACTAGAAGACCTCCAAGGTCCCTTTCAACATTATTATTATTATTATTATTATTATTATTATTATTATTATTATTATTATTATTATTATCATCATCATCATCATCATCATCATCATCATCATTATTATTATTATTATTATTATTATTATTATTATTATTATTATTATTATTATTATTATTATTCCAATCTATGATAATGTGAGTTTTAGATCTTTTGAACATATTCTCTCCCACTGATCCATTTGAATATTGTAACCCAAATTCTTGGCCCATTTTACCACACATTCCTTAATATGCTCTTCCTCAGTTTCAAATATCAGCAAGAGTGTATACATTTTAGCAATCATGTTTTCATTTGTACATAATCGATTTTTCAAATTCTGTTTTATCACATTCTGTTCTTAATACTTTTAATTTATATTAAATCTTTTTCTGAATTATTCATATGAGAACTATTGAAAACTAAATCTCTCTGTAGTCAGTTGTTCTCCTGAGTTTATCTTAAACTTTCCATTTTTCTGCAATAGCAGGTCTTTATATGTTAACCATTTGTCCATGCCTGCTTTTTTCCCCCTACAAAATGCTAACAAGCTAACAGCAAACAACAGCTTCTTCAAGGAACCACCAAGGACACTCCCACCAACACTAACAGGGCAAACCACTAGTATATAAAATGAGAGCAAACACTACCCATTGTCCCAATTTGGTAATGAAACATCTGCAAGAAAACAACCAAGCTGTCATGGTTACAACAGATAAATTCTTCAAAAGAACTTCCAGGCATTGTTTTCCTTAAAGAATCTTTTATTCAAGAAACAAAGTATCAACATTACATAGTTGAAGCCAAAAACTGAATTCCCCTCCCCTGGGCACAAAGCAGCAAAGTGCAATTCCCTCCTCCAATTAACAGTTATAAATCACATTCCCCAGTAAACTTGAAGTGTGGGCTTTCTCCCCATCTCTCCTGCCTGCCAAATTTCTATCAACTCTGGACCTAATAACCTTGGGTTCCCACGGCTGAGTTATTGTTATGACTAGCTGGACTCTCATCCACATTCCCCCTCCCAGCATCAACGAACTCTAAAAGCGATAGAGAAAAGATGGCTACATTTCCATCTGTTGTCAAAGCAAGAACATCCAATGTTAGCAGTGTTGACATCTGCCCCCCCTTACAAAAAGGATAAATCCTGTAATGTAAACAAAAGCACCGGTTAGGGGTTGCTCTTGGTTTATTAGGGTGTTTCTTATAGAATCTATTAATGAGTCTGTCAGCTTTTATATGACTATATTTCACCCAAGTGGCCTCAGACAACAGATATCCCTTCCATTGCACTAAGTACTGCAATTTACCCTTAAAAATTCTAAAATCAAGAATATGCTTTACTTCATAGTGAGTCTGTCCTGCCACCATGAGGGGTCCGGGTGCCTTCTTAGGGGAAGGTCTTAAGGTGGAACCCCAAAAAGGTTTCAACAGGCTACAATGGAAAACAGGGTGAACTTTTCATAAGAGCCTAGGAAGTTTTAATTCCACTGTGACTGGGTTAATGATAGTTACAATGGGGAAGGACTCCTAAGTACTTTGGTCCTAACTTCTTATTACGTAACTTAAGCCGTAAATATTTAGTTGACAGATAAACCATTTCCCCAACTTGGAATGTTCTTTGAGGAGCCCTTTTTTATCTGCCTGTTTTTTGTATGTCTCAGAAGCCTTTTTCAAAGCAGTTTTCATGGTTCTCCACCAGTCCAGGGAACGCAACGTGCAGGAAGCCCTTCTTTGCAACTTGACCTCGTCTGCCTTCGAAGCACTAGATCATGGCAAGGCCATCTCGAGGTGTCTAGAGTCTCCACTGGGTAAGGTCCATTCTGACGACCAGATCAGCTGTCCTTGCGGCTTGGGTCTCTCTCCCAACTGAGAGGCCTGAAAAAGTTCCTTCTCCACCGGCGCACTGGCTTGCGCTCCCCCCTTCTGAGGTAACAGCCACTGCCGGGGTACTGGTTTCATGCACTTCTTCCTTCTCCATGCTGAGATCTTCCCCGAATCTTTGTCGATCTATCCCTCAATTCTAGGGACAGCGACTGGGGCTTGGGACCCCAAGATATTTAGGTAAAAATTGGAGTTTGGGGCTTAATGTCATGGTTCCAAGAGATGAATCTCTTGAAAAGAATGAGGCATTGTTTTTCTTAAAGAATCTTTTACATGACATGCTAAATAAACCATAATTCACTAGTCATATCCATTTATAGAAAAAGCCAATTGCTATTTTTATGCTCACAATAGTTCTTACAAAAATGAAGATTTAAAACTGGTATTTCATTGATAACCCTTACTTTCATGTTAAACAATGATAGCATATTTTCACAAAAGAAAAACATTGGGAATGATACTGTAAGCTTGAAGGTTTTCATTCATTATTTATTTATCTTGCCTTTATCACTTATTGTTCTGTACCAGCCTGCTACCGGCCCTGCAGAAAAGGCAGGGACAACCCCTTTACAAACGGCAAGAGGCTGGAATTAAGCCTGCCAAATTTATTAACATAAAACAGAGCAAAACAAGACACCAACCATGAAACAGGAGCTATGAAACAGGAACTATTCAAGCGGTTGCCTTCAGCAAACCAGCCCTCCCACGCATTCCCCTTTTATACAGTTCAGGGCGTGGCTTCTCTCTGCCTCCTTCCAAGGTGCCCCATTGCCTTCCTCTGTTTACTCCTGATTGACTGCCTCCTGCGTCGGGCGTCCTTGAACAGGGCCAGCTGTGGGTCATCTTCATCCACGCTGTCAGGCTCACACAGCTGGGTCTCCGTTGTGACCAGGTGGGAGGGGCCTGGCTGAGGGCTCTCATCAGCAAGCTCTCCAACCCCCTCAGCAAGCTCTTCAACACCCCCCTCCTCCTCTGAGTCGTCCGACCCAACTGCTGAACCCACAGGCTGACCCTGAATCACAACACTTTTACAATAACTCAAGGCAGAGAACATATTCAACACACATTCCTCCTCCTATTTTCCCCACAGCAACAATCCTGTGAGGTGGGTTGGGCTGAGAAAGAGTGACTGGCCCAAAGTCAACCAGTTTCCCACTTTCTACCTTGCAGCCTTAACCACTAGGCCAAACTGGCTCTTCTGTTTTCAATTCATTTTGAGAAGATTGATCTAATGTAGGAGTTCCCAAACAAGGGTGCTCGCACCCCCTGGGGGTGCAAGACGATATTCCAGGGGGTGTGAAAACTTGGGTTTTCAAAATTATAGTGTATATGCATAATTCGTTGCCGTTATTTTGAACTTTTGTAAGGGGTGCGGGAATATATCAGAAGCGTTCTAGGGGTGCGGGGTATAGAAAAGGTTGGGAACCACAGATCTAATGTGATAAACCAATATTTTAAGGAGTTAAAAACAAACATAATAAAATCTCATTGAAACTTGTATTTTGGAAGTATTTTGCAACTAGCAGTTTATTTTATTGAAATCTCCCAAATAAGTGCCTGAACAGCAGGTTAGTAGTTTCTAAGAAATAATGAATATGCAAATGTGTATAAACGCAGTCAGCAAATACAGAAAGCAAAGTTCCTTATTTATGGTAATGTGGTTTTTATCTCCTGTTAGAAACTGTTCAGGTATCTTATTACATTCTAATGAAATACTTAATGTTTTTATTTTTCTGAATATTATTCAGTTACATAACTGTGTTTTAGGCTATTCTTAATGGTAGGTTTATACAGGGAGTCGACTTACAATCATTCATTTAGTCACTGTTCTAAATTATAACAGTTACTAAAAAAAGTGGCTTACAACTGGTCCTTCACATTCTGTGTGACCAAAATCAAGGGACCTGGCAACCAGCATGTATTCATTACGGTTGCAGTGTCCTGGGTTCAAGTGATTGCCATTTGAGACCTACCCAGCCAGCTTCTGAAAAGCTATCAATGGGGGAAACTGGATTCATTTAACAACAACAGTGATTGCCTGAACAAACATAGCAAGAAACTATCGTAAAATCAGATAAACTCATTTAACCACGTTATACTCATGCTGGAGCCCATTTTCGGGGAATGTCTCTCTAGTACTAGAAAGAAGTTTCCTGAAGATGTGGTCCAGCAAGAATCTGAAAGCTTGGAAGACAAAACCTCTGGTCCTGGTGACCAACCCAGATTGGATCCTGCAACATTATCCTGGGATATGTTTATTTGCCTTTGTTCGTGAAAGATAGTACCGATAGTAATAGGTGCCTTGGATGCAATCCCATAACAATTTCCCAAAACAACTGGAGCACCGTCTGAACACCATTGGCACCATTTATCAATTGCAACAGGCAGCTTTACTCGGAATAGCTTACATCCTGTGACAGTACCTTTAACATCATGAAACATCTACATCTGCCTATTTCAAGCCCTTGGGAAGGACTTGATAGGAGAATAAAAATGCCCAATCAGTTTCAACATCTGGCTAACTGTGTGATGATCCATACTGTTAACCACTACTGCAGCTTGTGAAGCAGGGGTATCCCATGGGCATACTGAAGCATTATCATCCCGGCCTGCCCTACGGACATGTATCTTTCTGAAATCATATGCCAATCTGATAAACATAACAGTGTGTTCGTGTGGTTTTATTTTTTTAAAAAAAGTCACAGCACAAACTCATGTTATACTGTAGGTATTTCTACTTAAAAACTTCTTCTTGACTGTATATCACTCCAGCATTCTCTTTGTGGGAACAATTGTGCTTTTCAGTGTCTGGATGGGAACATTCCAGAAGGGTCGTCTCATGTCCTATGCACTGAACATCGTCAAGTAGAATTGAAAGTGAATGTCCCTCCCCAAACTCTGCTTTCTTGGTGGCCCGGATTACAAAAGCATAACCCAACTGGCGACAAACTACAGCAGCATCACACACAGTGCCCCACTCTCCATTGATAAAAATTTCAACCCTTCCTTGGTCTCTGCCTCTTGTGCTGCCATTCATGAGTCAAACTGCACCATTCTGTGGCTGTTGGGAGACACAGGTAAACCTATTCTTCCTTCTTCGATGTGGTCTCCTCCCAGGCCTTCCTCCTTTCCTGGGCTTTAAAGGTTTGGGTTTTGGTGCTATAGTAGTCATCTGCCATCCATTCTGATTCCTAAGCAGAGTCGATCCATTCAGTCTGGAGTTGTGCCTTGTGAAGACGCTGTAGTTACTTTATTCCTTGCTGGGACTCTGGTTGTGGCTTTTATCTTAGGATACCACGTAGGCATTTTCAGTATCAGTTCTAGCAGAGAATAACAAAGGAAAGTATTTTTAATAGGTCCTTCAAACCATATTATCTGATACAAAAACTGAACTGCCGATGGCAACAGGAGAAGCTGCCTAACAGATTAAGGATTGCTGTCTTTCATAACCAGATGAAAAGCAAATGAAACTGGTCAGTAACGCATTTGAGATTGAGTGGGCTGGATGGGCCGGGACAGAGAAAACGAGTGCTTTACAGAGCAAGTCTGCCCCTATTTCTGCTGCCTTAATTATTAAAACTTGGGAGGTGCTGGGCACTTGATGACAGAATTGCCCTTCTGCCCCTAACTCCATGGCAATTCTGTTTTCAATGCAGTGTGAAGGGGTTTCCTGTTCTCTGGTCCACCAAAAGTAAACTCTTTTAAGACGGGGAAAAAAATCATGATCACAAACTGGAGTTGCCCATGGTAATAGGCTGTATAAACCAAGCAGGCTTTAATGAAACTCTTTTTCAGTTATTGTATTCCATGTCCACTCTATCTTGCAGCCAATGAGCTCACCTTCTTGAAAGCAAAAAGATTAAGCTTTTTTCATTAATCAGAATATTAGCTTCATTTCCTTGCATGAATAAATTGTTTAGCCCTAGAATTCCCCAAGGTTAATACTCAATAATATGTATCTCCATTACTCACTTTCCTTTGGAGCAAATTTAATGAGCCTGCCTTTCACTTTTACTGGCAAAGGGTCAACATGGCATTTTCCAGGTGATGCTCTCCTGATGAAATTAAGAGAAAAAACACAGAGAGTATCATAATGATAAAGAACAGCAAAGAACCTACATAAATGGCCAAGTAGTTATTGCCAATGGAGGAGATTCACTGCTAGAAGTACTGTGATAAGTTCTTGTTGCAGATTCAACAAAAGGTTGACAGTCAGTTGTCTGAAATGGTATACAGTAGGTTGGCTGGACTAGAAGACCTCCAAAGTCTCTTCCAGCTCTATTCTATTCTAAACCTATTGCAGGAATTGGGTATGTCTAGTTTAATGAAAAAGAAGGACTAGGGGCAACATGATTGCAGTGTTCCGATATCTCTGGGTGTTACAAAGAAGGAGCCAAGCTATCCTCCAAAGTACCTCAGGGCAGGACAGGAAGCAATGGATGGAGGCTAATTGGGGAGAGAGGCAGCCTGGAAGTGGGGGGAGATTTCCTGACAGTGAGAACAATTAATTGGTGGAACGGCTTGCTTCCGGGAGTTGTGAATGCTCCAACACTGAAAGTTTTTAAGAAGAAATTGGACAACAATTTGTCTGAAATGGTATAGGGTTTCCTGCCTGAGTAGTCCCTTCCAACTCTGTTATTCTGTTAAAGAGCTTTGGTGGTGCAGTGGTTAGAATGCAGTACTGCATTCTCTGTCCACAGAGCCAGGAGTTCGATCCTGACCAGCTCAAGTTTGACTCAGTCTTCAATTCTTCCAAGGTTGGTAAAATGAGGACCCAGATTGTTGGGGGCAATATGCTGACTCTGTAAACTGCTTAGAGAGGGCTGTAAAGCACTATCAAGTGGTATGTAAGTCTAAGAGGTATTGGTATTGCTAAATCAATCCCTTAGTCAGATTACTTTTCAACTGAGGTATGATTAACATCATTTATAGAACAAGGTAGAAATTAAATTATAACTAAAGTTAGACCTTATTCTATAAGCTTAAGAATGTAATGAATATTTATTTAATTATTCATCCTTTTTCTAAGCCTTAACCTTATTAGTACCTTAACTACAAATTCTACAAACATAAAGGTTGACCACTGTTCACTTTAACAAGCACATCTGTTGTACAGTAGCACTTTTAAATACAGGGAATCCTCATTTACTGACCACTTGAAGTTAAGACTGTGCTGAAAAAGGAGACTTATGTCGGTCCTAGAAATTGTGGCCATTGCAGCATTCCAGCAGGCACATGATTGTGATCTGAGCACTTGGCAACCAGCATCCATTTATTGTACAATAGTTGTAGCTGTCACATGATCACCATTTGGTGTCATGGACATGGTGTCATTCAGCTAGGACTCTGGCTCCAATTCTGACAATAATGGTCCAGCCAAGTCTGTGGATTGTTAGCCTCAGGAATCTTCAGACATGATTCATCCGAGAAGTTTGAGCAATCACAGGCATTTCCTGGTTAGCTGGAGCAGTTGGATTATGAGGTAAAATCCCCAAGCCCCAGGTCTCGACATACGAGCAGAGCAATGCCATTCAAGGAACCTCTTCACTAGAACATTAGGACAACTCCTGACTGCAGCCACTGCCTGCAGCCAGATTTATGTAGCTGCTTTGCCTTCAATCTTTGTTGGAAACAACTGTTTAGAATCTTAGTCTTGTTCTTGTGTTATCTTCTCTTGAACTCCTGACTATTGGACTGTTGGACTATTCAACTTGGCACTTTGACTTCTGTAATGCATTTTGACCATTCTATGGCTGCTTGAACTTCAAGAGGACTTATTCAACCAAGCTCTCCTTACAAAGACCTTGATTTACCATCTTGTCTACTGTGATCTGCATAGCTCCTTAGCAACTGTGTGTCTGCAACCTGAGACAGAACATTTGCAACCTTTATGAATGTACAACCTTTATGAATATACAACATGTATACATTGAGATTGGCTGAGCCTCCCTTCGTGCCCTCCCACCACAACTCACAGTGACAATAAACCCACCATCTTGTTATACCATGTGGGCTAATTGCACAACACATTGGCCTCGCAAGTCTATTGACATAAAGGTATTACCCATTCAAGAGACTGACAGCCCATGGATAGAAGCTGTTCTTCAGCCTGTTGGTATGGCTGGCTATAGTCCTGTATCTCCTACCCGATAGTAGGAGAGTAAAGAGGTACCGACCAGGGTGTGAGTCATCCCTGAAAATTTTCTCACTCTTCCAAGGCAATGAGCCCTGGTGATGTCATCCAGTGGTGTCAGGGGACAGCCCATAATGTTTACAACCTGTTTCCGATAAGCAAAGCCAATGGAGAAACTGGCAAGAAGTCACAAGTTGCAGCCATGTGATATTGTGCTTAATGATCTGTAGTGATTTGCTTCATGACTGCTGCTGAAACTGACATCGTACATTGGTGTGGTCACAAGATGTTTCACTTTACATCCACATCACTTAGTGACAGAGTTGCCGGTCCCAATTGCAATTGGTAAGTGAGGACGACCTGATTCAGGTATAATTGTTTCTTTAAAGTTAACCATATATTTTATTTTATTTATTTATTTAATTTAATTTTTATACCGCCCTTCTCCCGAAGGACTCAGGGCGGTGTACAGCGCAATACAATACAAATATAAAAATTAAAAAAAATATTAAATACAATAGCCCAATTTAATAAATTACAAAACATTAAAATACCCCTAAACCCATCAGACCAGACCGGCTTGTTCAAATAAATATGTTTTTAGGTCACGTCGGAAGGAGCGAAGGTTGGGAGCCGTCCGGAGCTCCACCGGTAAACGGTTCCACAGGTCTGGCGCGCCCACAGAGAATGCCCTCCCCCGGGGGCCACCAGTCGACACTCTTTCACCGACGGCACCCTAAGGAGGCCCTCTCTGTGGGAGCGCACTGGACGAAGGGAAGTTGATGCCGGCAGCAGATATATGAGACATAGAACTATATAAATACGGTATATGAGACATAGAACTATATAAATTATAAAGATCAACTAGATTTGGAATCCAATTATTAAATACTGCAAATATATCAAAATATTGAGAGCTGTATGTTTAACACTTATGATATCATAGCAATAGGATATAATCCTTCTTAAAATGAATATCCAGTTTCTTAACAGTGGCATTTTACTATGAGTTATTTAGTGGTACACTTTTATTAGCGGTTCACTAATAGTTAATCATTAATCAGAATAGAGCTGGGACTTTGAAGGTCTGCTAGTCCAACCCCCTGCTCAAGCAGGAGACCCTATACTATTTCAGACAAGTGACTGTCCAGTCTCTTATTAAAACCCTCCAGTGTTGGAGCACCCACAACTTCTGGAAGCAAGTTGATTCACTGCTTAATGATTTTCACTGTTAGGAGGTTTCACCTTAATTCCAGGTTGCTTCTGTCCTTCATTAGTTTCCATCCATTGTTTCTTGTCTTGCCTTCTGGTGTTTTGGAAAATAGGTTGATCCCCCTCTTTGTGGTAGCCCCTCAAATACTGGGATTCTGCTATCATTTCACCCATAGTCCTTCTTTTCTCTAGAATAGTTCTTTTCTCTAGACAAATTTTCTCTTGAAATTTCAGCTGAAAAACTATAAATCCAGAAAGTGAATTCCAAAAAAAATTTGACACCTTTAAATAATCACAACCATGAATTAGTAGCTTGGGCAGACTCATAATTTATGAATTACAAGCTGGTACGTGAACTGCATGACAACCTCCTAAGCTATTAAATATTTTTTTCTGTAATTCTTCCTATGGTGTCAGACATTAATGGTGTATTAGAGATCCCAATGCAGACAAGAAACCAATATCCTTGGAACCCTAATTTGAAATCTAATTTGTAAACATAAAAGGTCCATAGATTTATCTTAAATTCAGAAATTATTTGTTTTTCCTCCACTTTCCACTCTCCCTCTCTCCCTTTCCCTCTCTCTCTCTCAGGCTGTGAAACAATAGGTCCATGTTCTTCCTTCCTTTCTTATATTTACATATCTCATTAATCCATAATATGGTTTGTTAGATTATGGTTTAGTGTGTTGTGAGAATCCAGACAATTACAGCAAATTCAACAAGCTGTAAACATGAAATATTTTGGCTTAGTTCAATGTGCAAAATCAGTCACCAGGGTAAGAACATTATAAAATCCTTCAGGTTGGATATCAGTCTTATAATACCCTAAACTTTTTGACAATCTGTTAATAAAGAATCCTCAGCACAAAATGACTGCATTTACATAACAGGTTTCACTTGGATACTGAATATATTCATTTTCTGCCTTTACATTTCATGCAAACTGACCTGATTAGGCATGCTGTGCAAACGCAATCACAGACTGGGTTTGCACATTGCACACCCAGGTCTGTGTTAAGTGTGTCAACATTGTGTTAAATATAATTTGATAAATATGCCCTAACCCAAACAGGTTTACATATTGTACCAAGTTATTAGCAATGGTTTGTTAATCATAGTGACTTGTTTCACATTACATGCTAAGCCAAAACCAAGTGTAACACATCCTGGAACCACAGAAATCAGAGGATAACAGAATGGACCTGGAATGTCCTCTGAATGGAAGCAAGAATCATCTATCTATCTGGTGATTTCCTGGTACTGCACTCTTGGCCTTCCCTGATCTGGGACCTTGCAGATGTATCCAGACTACAATAATTCCCAGCCAGTATTGCATTTGGAAAGACTGATGTTTGGTTATGTATTGGGTATGTTGCATTTCATTTGAACTTCCCAGTTGATCCTTTCATCAAACAGCCATGATTAGCTTACAAGGCAATTAGATTTCCAAAATGCATGTGGGTGGCATTTTTAAAATTCCATTTTTCCTTTCATGTACTAAAATGGATAGAAGAATAAAAAGATAAAGTGGATTTGTATGCCGTAGGAATGAGCTAAGAGGTCTGACTCCGGTAATAGACTCTAGGTTGCAGTCCAAAAGTTGGAAGATTTTTCAACAGAATAAATATTTGGCTTCATTTTTTTTTCCTGGGCCCTGAGTCTATAGACATAAATCATACTGGGAACTGTATTGCATTGCTCACCAACAGACCCTCAGATCCATTACTATGACAAGATACAGTTTTGTAATGTATGAATCACTGAACTTGTTCCAGTGTAAGACATTCTCATCCCCTATCTAACACCGGCTGCTTTGTGTGGTTCAGGATATGAACCAATTAATCATACAAGAGACTAGAGAGGGCACAATCATTGCAAATAGCATTTCCTGAGAAGGCCAGTCAAAATCTGCACCCACTGAAAACCTTCGGCTAATTATAAAGAGTGAATCTCAAACAGTCCTGACATGAAACTATTCAAAAAAGAAAATTGCATCCTCTCCACTGTCTCTGATCTGCGGGGGAAGATACTTTTATCTACTTTTTTGTGTGACTGGATCTCAACTGGCACATCCACCTTAAATCATTCCTAGGTCTTGCCTTATTTTTCAAACAAATTAACAGGCCAAATTACTTATTTTACTCACATAATGACACCATTCAGATTATCTAATGTACAGGCTCCCGACAGGTTCTGTGTCAGTTTTTGAAAGGGAATTTATCTCAGATCAAAATCCCACCCCCTCCCTAAGCCAGTTCCAGTTCTGCTTTTTTTTTAAAGTGTCTTAAAGTACAAACCGTGCACATACAGCAGAAACATCCTGCCTGTCCTGAGATTGACTTGCATTTTTCAATTAACACTTGGAAGAGAGGCTGCTTGGACAAGCAAGCTCTTCCTACTTACTTTGCAACTTGTTAGATAAACCTTTTACTCTAGCCCAGTGTTTCTCAACCTCAGCAACTTTGTGGACTTCAACTCCCAGAATTTCCTAGCCTTACTGGCTGGGGAATTCTGAGAGTTCAAGTCCCTATATCTGAAAGTTGCTGAGATTATGAAATTCTACTCTAACTCCAGTCAGATAATTATTTCCTTCTTTTGTTGTAGAGGCACCCAGTGTTGTTACACCCAGCTTGTTAGCCATTTAATCCTCATTAATATAGCAATAGTGATAGGCCTTAGACTTATATACTGCTCCATAGTGCTTTATAGCACTCTTTGAGCAGTTTACAGTGTCAGCGTATTTCCCCCAACAATCTGGGTCCTCATTTTACTGACTCTGGAAGGATTAAAAGCTGAGTCAACCTTGAGCCAATCAGAATCAAACTCCTGACTGTGGACAGAGTTAGCCTGAAATACTGCATTCTAACCATTGCACCACCATGGCTCTTATCTAATTTTCCTGGGGGTGCAGAGGGAAAGAGGGGTTACAGGGTTCTAAAATTTGTCCAATGAAAACAGCCCCTCTTTGAGTCCAGTTCCAGAGATCATCCTTGCTGTTTGGGCTCACCTGGAAGATCAAGGACAGGCCCCCTGTTGCTGTGTGTATATTCAGAGACAATTTCTTAATAAATTTTCAACATTTGTTGCTCGCCTGGCATCTCCACTGATGTTCTTGTTCTTTGGTGTCCATATTGGAAATCCTAAATTAAGTGTTCAAACACAAATTAATGCTAACAATGCCTTTATTGAAGTACAATAAGTTGTAAGTTATGGGTGAAAGTCCCATAGGTGCTTTTTCAAGATGCAAGTGGACTTTCTTGTTTTTCTTTGAAGACATTTTGTTTCTCATCCAAGAAGCTTCTTCAGCTCTCACTGGATGGTGGGGAATCGAAAGATTTATATTTATAAGAGAGCCTTGGTGGAGCAGTGGGCTAATGCCTCCTTAAGTAACACCAGCTGCCTGCAATTAGTGCAGGTTCGCATCCCACCAGGCTCAAGGTTGACTCAGCCTTCCTTCCTTCCGAGGTAGGTAAAATGAGGACCCAGATTGTTGGGGGCAATTAAGCTGACTTTGTAATAATGCTGCTTGGGGTGTGTGTGAAAGCCCTAATAAGCAGGCATATACATAGAATGAAGGCTACTGCTAAGCTTGTAAGCCGCCCTGAGTCTTCAGAGAAGGGCGGGATATAAATGGAATTAAAATTAAAAATAAATAAATAAATAAATAAATAATCCTTCCATTTCCCACCATCCAGTCAGAACTGAAAAACCTTCTTGGATGAGAAATGAAACATCTTCAAACAAAACAAGAATGTCCACTTGCCTCTTGAAAAAGCCCCTTTGGGACAACCATGACCTGGATGACTGTGAATTTCCATAAACATTTATGGGTGAAAGGAATTTAGGAAAATAATGCATGGTTCACGAAATTATATACCTGCTTGCATAGACTCGTAATGTTCCTTAGCTTCTGTTAAGGAACTCTTTCAGTTCTATTCTTAAAATGGGACCAATAGTGATGTAATATAAGAAATCACACTTTTAAAGAAAAGGGGTAAATCAAATAGTGAAATACAATAAATATACTCATTTTTCATTAAGCATCCACTATTTCTGTTGATTAAGGAATAAAGTTAGAGGATAAGGATAATTTAAGAGACAAGGCTGACTAAATATCCAAAAACTCCCCAAACTGGTTAGAGTTTTCTTTTCCAAATGGCACAGAAAGTCTGATAATTGGAGCATAATTCAGCATATTGATGCTCTGACTTTAATAAGTCATGCTCCTTGGTATCAGGGCACCTAAATACGTATCTCAAAAGATGCCATTCTACTTATGGGCTAGATGTCTTTGGAAACGCTCTATCACGAGCATGTGAGTAAATGATAAACTAGAGAAAACCATCTTCTTAATTATTTTCCACTGATTCTTTCCTGTGCCATTTATTTCCTTAGGTTGGGAAATATTTTTCCATCATTTTTTCTAGCTTTATATCAGTGTTTTAACTGTTACAAAACCCAAGGTATAAATACTTAAAATAAATTGTTCTTACTGTTTTAATTTTGCAGGCTCCTTGGGTATAAATTATGCTAAAATGTTTCAGATGATATGGAAGCATTTATATTTATTCATAATACTTATATATCATCTAGACCAAAACTGAATCCTGAAGATTTACACAAATTTGACATAGAAAAATAGCAAACAAAATTTAGAAAGACTTGTCCAGATACAGAGAAAAGCTCACACTATGAACCGCCATCAGCTACTGTACTTCCTGCACACCTGCTCAAACAAAAGAGTTTGACCAGCTTAAGAAAGGTTAAGAGAGGGCAGGTACACCTTTGCTGGCAAGATGTACCATAAAATGGAAGGCACAGCAGAAAAAGACTGCCTCTGGATCTGTATCCACTTGTATGCTTGTTGAGATATCTATTTCTACATGGACCATGTAGATCTGGCCTAGAGGTGACAGTTTCTAAGGTACCTGGAGCTACACCATCTGGAGTTTTACAAATGAAAAGCAGAACTTAGAATTGGACCAGCAGTAAATTTATTGAATTGACAATAAATACAATATTCAAAGATTAAGCTGGATAATAACCTGATCAATATATTTTGTACCAACTGTAGCTTCCAAATGGTTTTCTAGGCAGTTCCATATACCACCATTCTACGGAAATTCAGATACAGGCACACATGACTGTTGCGAAGGTAGGCAAATAGGGCCATCACTGGTGTGACAACTTCAGTTGGGCAAAAGACACTTCTGGCCATGGCTTTCACCTGTTACCCAACAAGACTATGAGACCCACCAGAATCTTTCCAATGTTTCATTGCTGAGTAAGTACTCTTCTGTAAGAGGATTTGACATCAATTCAGAACAGTAACAGACTGTCTGATTGTAGATATTGATTTGGGGAACTAGTCTGTTTATTTCTGGCTGTGCACTCAGAGGTTTGTGCCTTCACTGTTTTCCCATTGACAGGAACTTTTGCCCCACCCTTCAGCTCTCCGGACAAAAAAAAAATGACAATTTCTCTCCCACTCTGTACAATACTATTGATGCATGCATCTGTCTGGTCACTAAAACTTGGCAATTAACCGGATGAACACAATCAATTTCTCCCATATAAACTTTTGACATCTTTTTCATGCACCCAGTCTGGACACATTCTTAAGAAACATACAACCTCCTCTCTTCCATTACATCTATTGTGACAACATATTGTTAAAATAATTGTTACAAAATTTGCACAAACGGTACTGAAAACCTGCAGAAGTAAAGACAACAATTTGTTTTACAATTTGTGCAGAATACAAAAGTGCAGAGAAGTTCTGAATGTAGCACAGGACATCTGTGGTAGTGCCAAGAACAGTCGTGAGGAAAATGGACATGGAAGACAACAAATACTGTGAATGAAACAAGACTTAAAATAGAACAACTGCAGAAAGAAGAAGCATAAATCCTATATGAATCCTATATGGAAGGGGGATGCAAGAAAAATGGTATGGAAGCCGGTTGGAATAGAGTGAAAACAATTACTGTATGTTATAGTATAATGTATAAACTGGGCGGAAAAAAGGGAAGGGAAGGGGAGGGGAGGGGAGGGGAGGGGAGGGGAAGGCGAGGCAAGGCGAAGTATGAAAAAGGCTGCTTGGTAGAATGATAAAGTGGGAAAAACTGGCTGAGGGGGAAATGCATATATTGAAATGACTGCTGCAGAAAAGTGACTGCTGCATAAAAAAATATCAGAAAGATTATATAATGAGACTAGAGGGGAAAAGATAGATTCCAAGAATGTAGTTAAAGAAGGCAAGGAATGATTAAAAGACATAAAATGCAGAGTGGTTTGAATGAAAGGGCCATTTAAACAATTGCTGTGGAAATAGGAAAAAGGGTTAAACAAAGAGCAAACAGCAGTGTGAGTGGAGTTGGGCAGACAATAAATTTAAATAAATAAATAAATAAAACTGATGAAATGAGTTGAGATTATAGTGACAGGAGAAAATGCGGTAATAGTATTCTGGGGAATTCTTGGGAATAACAGCAATATGCCAAAAGCAAAACTGACACTATGCTATACATTTTACTGTAAGTATTCAAAAACTGATTTAAGGAAATCCTAGATGTTATGAAAATGTTGAAACAAAAAGGCTGGAGGTTTAGATGGTGATAAAAAGGTGTGGTTTGCTTAAGATATATCTGTATAGCTTGTTTGACACCCGCTTCTATAAACTTTGGTACATAGAAGTGAGTGACGGGTGTATCTGGAAAACAGCAAAGCTCGGGGCAGTTGGAATGGATGTAATTTCAAAATATGTGTAGTAAAAGAAGAACAGATGAGCTCAAGAATGAACAGATACAAAAGGAATCAAACAGAAAAGGGAATGTCCAGTACACAAGAAGTACATTGATGTAATTAAATCATAGACAGTTGATGAAGATTGAATGGGTTGAGAAGAAGGGCAAGACTGAGAAAGATGTGGTTGAGTAGAGAGAGGAGACAGGTTTATGAAACAAATGACTATGCATAAATCAGCGTAGGGACATGGTGCAAGCACTGATGAATGGCAAATAAGCAAAGGTATGGAGAAATATACTAAATTTCCGGTGACAGACGTACATTATTCATATGTGTAGTTCTGCCTTACTTACTGAAAGACTTGTATTGTAACCTCTGTTTCCAGATGTTGTGGGTGCTCCAACACTAGAGGTTTTTAAGAAGAGATTCGACAACCATTCCTCCAGAATAGTACAGGTAATCCTCAATTTATGACTGTAACTGAGCCCAAAATTTCTGTTGCTAAGCGAGACAGTTGTTAAGTGAGTTTTGCTCCATTTTACAACCTTTCTTGCCACAGTTGTTAGGTGAATCACTGCAGTTGTTAAGTTAGTCACATGGTTGTTAAGTGAATCTGGCTTCCCCATTGAGTTTGTTTGTCAGAAGGTTGCAAAAGGGGGTCTCGTGACCTCAGGATACTGCAACCATCATAAATATGAGTCAGTAGCCAAGGATCTGAATTTTGATCATGTGCCCACGGGGATGCTGCAATGGTCAAAAGTGTGAAAAATGGTCATAAGTCACTTTTTTCAGTGCCATTGTAACTTTGAATGGTAAGTTGAGGACTACCTGTATAGGGTCTCCTGCTTAAGTGGGGGATTGGACTAGAAGACCTCCAACTCTGTTACTGTATTCTGTTATTTACACCACCCTAGTCTTTCACTTGCTGTTCACCTGCTTTCACCCAGATCGCCTCAACCTTGTGATCTCACATTTCACACGGCTAACATAACATTTATGTTTCTCCTTCAGAGAGGAAAGTGGGAATTATTTGATTTTATAGGTGGGAGAAAGAAAATTGGAACATGATGCTACCTATAAAATGCACAGGGTGATAACTAGACGTTCTGGAATTAGGTTGGATTTACATTTTGCCCCTCTTTTGAAAGCTTAATTTATCATTCCTGGATACAGCCACAGCCTTGAATCATAATTCTTCTGCTTCGACACAGTACTTCATCTCAAGGAGAAACATTAAGATTCTTCCTTCCATAGAATGGGTGCGTGCCCATTAGAGCATCCCATTTGATCAAAAAGTTATTTTGCATATTTTTGCAAATCTAAAAAAATATATATTCTGGGAACCACTATGATCATATTCTCATAATAGTCATCCAATATAAGATCCAACATAAGATCAGAGTGGGGGGGCTCCATTATAGTTTGGCAACTATACTTCGAGGAGAGGACTGAATAATTAAGACTGAGAGCTGCAGGCAACTTTGATTCTTCTTCTGCCATGCAGTAGACTTTGCTTTCTCTTTCACTTTCCACATTTTATTGTCTTGCCTGTTATTCTACCAGGACTTGAAGGTGAGAAGTATTCCTCTTTGTATGTCAGCTGGTATTTGGTGGAGTGGTATGACATTTTGAATGTAAAGGACATTTTATCAAATTACTCCTTTGAATCAAGACTTTCAACTGACTTGAGGTGTTGAATTGAAACAGATGCTGCCCAGAGACACCTGTTGGAGAGAGGGGCTGGAAATTAGATGGACTGGTATTTCTGGCACGGAGTAAAAATTTTGTCACACAAAACTGGGGAAAGAGTCGTCAGTGCTTGAAACACTAAGTAGCCCAGAGTATGGTTTATTCTTTGATCTTCAGGAAATGGTTTACTTCTTAATAGATTTTGACCAATTTCATTTTTAAGTGCAAGTAGGCCGGGATTGATCGCGGAGGGGAGGAGCGGGGGTCGGTCGCCCCCGGGGCTCCAGGGCAAGTCGTGGGAATGCCTATTCCCACGACGTTAGGGAATGGCAGCGGGTGTCGGAACAGAGGGCCATATCGATCTCAGGGAGGGCCTCTCCGCTACTTGCAAGCGGTGAGGCGTTCCAACCCTCTTGTTCTACCCCGAGGTCCCGGGAGTGAGGATGTGCAGCCTCCTGAGCTCCGGCTGGTGTACCTGAATGCCAGGTCTGTCGTTAATAAGGCTCCTCTCGTCCGTGACTTGGTCGAGGGTGAGCAGGCAGACCTGGCTTGCATCACGGAGACTTGGTTGGGCCCAGAGGGCGGTATTCCTCTGGCTGATCTCTGCCCACCAGGTTTCTGGGTGCTACACCGGCCTCGGGCTCAGGGTAGGGGTGGGGGAGTGGCTGTTGTTATGAGGGAGACCTTAGCTCCGCGGGAGGCCACCGTTCCGCAGATAGTCGGGTGTGAGTCTCTCTTCTTGAGATGCGGCCCTGGTGCGCAGTTGGGCTTGCTGCTGGTGTACCTTTCGCTGGTGTACTCAATTTCACTGAGGGCCGCATCAGCATTGCGGTTGCCCTCAGGGGGCCGGGTGGGTATGACCAGGGTGGGCGTGGCCTACTGGGTGGGCGTGGCTAGAGTGTGTATGGCCTACTGGGTGGGCATGGCCAGCTCTACATCGTTCGCATCAAGGGTGCCTATGGGGGCCTGGGCAGGAGTGGGACAGATCTGAGGGTCTCTGGCAGAAGGAGGGTCTCTGGGCCAGGGCCAAGGCAGTGGGTGCCGTTCCCTCACTGTTTCCAGGATGGCTTCACGGGCCACATGAAACCACTTCGCGGGCCGGATCCGGCCCCCGAGCCTTGTGTTTGACATGTCTGTACTAGAAGGTTAGGATATACTACCCCCTATTCTCATACAGTTCTGCCAAGATGAAGTAGCCAAAAGTGTTTTGATGCAATCTCATAATAGTAAATTGAGGAATCTTTTCTTCAATTAAAGTTCAAATCTGTTCAAAAAGAATTTTGATCTTGAAAGGCAAGGTAGCCATGACTTTGATATCAAGTAGACTTGGCAAAATGAGCTTGAAGGTTGTTAATTTGATGTTGGGTAGCTAAGTATCCCAGTTGATTTGGTACACTAAACACAGAAGGAAGGGATATAGTTTTGTTAAGGCTGTGCAACACAACAATGACACCAGAAACCCAAATAAATAATCGATAAGTTCACAATTAGTTGGAAAATTATATTCGAAGGTATTTTAATTCAGATTCAGTATCTGACTGTTTATACTTTAATGGTATTGGGTCTACTATAGTGAGTCAACTATAGTGCTTTTTGAGAGTATGTTTTGTTATTTAAGATTTTGTATGTGTGTGTGCGTGTATGTGTGTTTGTGTATGCATGTTTGTTTTTAACTGGATTTATAGCTGGTGGCTTGTTATATCTCCAAGTGGGTGAAACCAAAATCTTCACACCACTTTTTTGGATTGGGCAGAGAAGGGTGTCTTAAATGACAAAACAAGTATTTTAAGCCATGCAGAGGCTTTTGGACTTTTGGACTTAAGGTATGTTTTCTATGGCTTCAGTAACATATCTTGCCTATCTCTGACAGGGTCATCTTCAGTGGTGTAGCGTGGGGGGTGCAGGGGGGGCTGGCCGCACCGGGCGCAACATCTGGGGGGGCGCCCATTAAGCTCGCCGGAGGGGGACGATTCCGCTTCGCCGAGGGTCGGAGGAGCGAGTGAGTGAGCGAGCGAGCGGAGCGTAGAAAGCAACCGCATTCGCTGCGCCCAGCCAGAGCGGGATCCCGTCCTCTCGCGGCTGCGGATCGCCTCCTTTCTCGGGTGGGGGTGGGGAGGCTTGGCGGTGTCTTGCCTCCCTCTCTTTCTCCCGCCGCGGCCCTCCTCCACTTGGCTCTCAACCTGCAAGCCCGCCCCCCCGACCCAGCTCCCGCCCCCGTCTCCTCCTTTCCCGGAGGTAAAGGTAACAACTGCAGCTGCCGCACCTGCGGCTGCTTGCTGCTGCTGCTGCTGCTCCTCCTCCTCCTGCTGTATTGACTCTCTGCGGCCACTCGGTTCCCCCTGCAGGAGGCGATCGGGACCGCCCCCCCCGACACACGTCGCCAGCAGCGAGAGTTTCCAGCCAGGCCGGCGAATCTTTGGGGCGAGGTGCCAAAGAGAAGGAGGCGGCTTGGCTTGGATAAGCAGTGTCTGGGCAGAAAATAGGTCGGGCGCCGCAGCAAGTATGAATTCCTGGGGTACAGCCTAAGCAGGCAAAGCTGCAGGGTGGGTTGGTTGGCTTTTCCGGCTTTGGAATAACCTTGGGAAGCTGAGGCATTGTAAGTTGGAAGTCATTGTTTGTCGCCTAACATGTTGGGTCAACCCCACGCCACATGCTAAGCCATAAACCGTGGTTGGTATCCAGGGTTTAGGACAAGATGGAGAAAACTAGCCAATTGTGGGATCATAAATCTTGATGAAGCCCATCATCGCTCCATGTGATGTATGCACTCAATCTACAAACGTAGTCCAAGCCTATTCACATCTGTTGTAAGGTCATTCTCTTGTGGGGTTTATCCTGACGTCCACTAAGAGTGGAACAAACATGCCCCATTAACCATTTTCAACGCCATGTCCTCTCTTTGTCTCATCCTAAATCACAGCTGAGGCACCTTAAAGTTGCCTTGTTTCAGTTTTAAACTAGCATTTTCCCTCTTCTCCAGAGACCCTTTTTTGCCTTGAACCTAACTCAGGGGTAGGCAACCTTGGCTCTTTTATGACTCATGGACTTCAACTCCCAGAATTCCTGAGCTAGTGGAAGAGACTCGAATGCTAAAATCCACAGGTTAGGGGGTGCAAATTACTTGCCTTGCCCCGGGTGCTGACAACCCACGCTACGCCACTGGTCATCTTCGTTCCTCTCTACATCTGCACGTAAAGGCATGGCAAGGTGCAAGTACCAAGGGGGTTGCTGAAAAGGCCTGTATTTCCTAAGGCAGCTGCTTCCTCTGCGTTTATTCTAATTATGCTATTGCTTGGACACAGATTCTGCAGTGTAATTAAGAGGCATCTTAAACATACACATACAACATGCCATTGTAGGATTTTTAGTGCATCTTTTTTTAATTACAAGTTTTATTATTTTTTAAGAATTACATTCTCTAGTGCTTAGTAAATAACAAGTTGTCTGGGTTCAAATATTTAACCTTATCTTCTTCAATATAAATCTGTTCAGTACTACACAATCCAGTATTTTTTCCCTGATCCTCCTTTCTTCTCCATATTTTTTCCATTTTCCCCTTTTTGGTACATTTAATGTATGCAGAGTTAAATATAAGCATCTTCATCATATTTTACTAATATCATACAAATAACAATAATATCAATTCATAAATCAATAATGTCAATTCATTAATCAATATCCTGTTTTTCGTGCTTGTTAAGGTTTGATTTCCCATCAGTATTTGAAATATGATTTTCTCAATTTAATTACATTTATATAGCTAAAAGTTTTATTCATATCAATCCTCCTCTTATCTTCATGTTTCTCATATAAAAAAGGGGGAAAATGCTATCTTAATTCTAAATCATATCTTTCATTATAAAAGTCTAATTATATCTAAGGGTCATCCATTCTTTTAACCTTATTCAAACAAGTATTTAAACATATAATGCCCCCTCTGAAAGGTCAAATCTTCTATTTTTTAAATCTGACTCTGGAATACAATACAATATTTAACCCTCGTTATTTAGTCTAGCATATCAAAAAATGAGCAAACGCCAATATGCTGAAAGCCATCAGCACTCAAAAATTTGTAGCTTTGCCCACTGTTGATGACGTCATTCTAGCTTTGATCACTCAGTACATAGAAAGAAGGACAGTTCCAGCCATTAAAATGTTGGCTCTTCCTGTACAGTTGTATTGCTCTCTAACCGATGCAAAAAGATTCTATGCACTCAATGCACTCAACTGATGCACTGAATTGGTTTCCCAGCATAAAGATGCACTAAAAATCGGGGACTTCAAGTAGTAATTAATCCCTTGGAAGAACAGATGATCTGAGTGAGGGATCACACCCAAAGAAAAATTAACTTAAAGAAAATTCAATACAGAGTTTTCAACCATTTCCAGCTGTGTGTGTATGTGCCTTTGAGTCAGTTTTTAACTCCTGGGACGTGCCTGGACTGATCCCTTCAGTTTTTTTGGCAAGGTTTTTCAGCAGTGGGTTGCCATTGCCTCCTTCCTAGAGTTGGGCAAGAGCGACTGGCCCAAGGTCACCCAACCGGCTTTGTAGCTAAAGCAGGGGTAGAACTCAAGTATCCCAGTGATTAGAACTGCAGGCTGTGCTGGTGTGTCCGTTTTATGTCTGTTGGCTAAGGAATTTTTCCTTTCCCATCCCGTCTCCTTCCTCTGAGGACTCCTGTATGACAATTGTTCCTGGCAACTTCACAATAATCAACAAAATAGAGCTATCTGCTAAGGCAATTTAGAAACTTCCTCATCCTAATGTAGAAAAGGAAGGAGAAAGACTTTTTGAAAAGAAAAGAAAATAGATTGCAGGAGCAGTGGGGAACATAGTTGTTATCAGCTGATCTTAAAAAAATCTGTTTTAGCTTAGCGAATCTTTCTAAATGAACCCGTTTTGTTTCCTAAAGCAATCTACAATCCACAAAAAGGCCCAGTTGTAATATATATTTTAACTATTCCTCTGTTCTTCATCTCAGTTCACTTTTTGCTGGCCTTAAATTTATATTTTCAGAAAAGCAGCAGCATACATTCTTTTTTAAACATTATGTTCCCATAAGAATACAGGTTCCTCGCTCCCTTCTTCCTTTATCCATTACATCTGCATTTGTTTCCTTCAGTTCATTGATGCCTGTAAAACTAGGACAGCTATGATCCAACTAGTAGAAGGAGGCATAGCAGCACTCTACCTGGCTCCCCTGATATAAATCTTTCTCCATTCTCTGAGCAGACTCAGTGGACCTACATTGTATTATGTTGCAGGACCTTAGGCATCTCTGTACATGATATGGTTGTGCACAATAGAGGAAGGGGCTTTTGCAGAGGCTGCTGGCAAAAGCACAACAGTCCTCAAGCAGTGTGCAGCAGCCGCCAAAAAAGCTAATACAATCCTGGGTTATATAAACAGATGCAGAGAATCAAGATCACACGAAGTACTAATAGCGCTTTATAAAACCCTAGTAAGACCAGACCTGGAATACTGCAGGCAAATTTTGGTTGCCATATCACAAAAAAGTTGTTGAGAGTTTGGAAAAAATTCAGAGAAGAGAAACTAAGATGATCAAAGGCTGGAGACTAAAACATACAAAGAATGGCTGCAGGACTTGGGTTTGGCTAGTCTAAAGAAAAGAAGAAATAGGGGAGAGATGATAGCATTCCAGTACTTGAGGGGCTGCCACAAGGAGGAGGGGGCCAGGTTATTCACCAAAGCACCAGAGTGCAGGACAAGAAACAATGGTTGGAAACTGATCAAAGAGAGAAGCAACCTGGAATTAAGGAGAAACTTCCTGACAGTGAGGACAATTAACCAGTGGAACAGCTTGCCTCCAGAAATCATGGGCACTCCATCACTGGAGATTTTTAAGAGGCTAGACAGTCACTTGTCTGAAATGGTTCTCCTGCTTGAGCGGGGGGCTGGATTAGAAGACCTCCAAGGTCCCTTCCAGTTTCTATTCTATTCTATTCTATTCTATTCTATTCTATTCTATTCTATTCTATTCTATTCTATTCTATTCTATTCTATTCTATTCTATTCTATTCTATTCTATTCTATTCTAAACTGTGGAGGCAAATGCAGTAAATTCCTCTGAGAGCTTTCCCAGGTTGTCTCTGCCTGGCTATCTTTGTGTAGCATCCCAGCAGAAATGCCTCTACAAGAAGATGAAACCTGGAAAAAACCCCAACTGCTGTGTATCACCTTGCTATAAAGATTGTTTTGTGCCAAGGCTTGCTGAACAAGACTTAGTCTGAATTCAGGTAAGACACCACAGCAGTTCTTTATTCAGTTTACATGTAGCAACTCTTATGAAGTATGAATCCACTAAACGGTAACTTGTCCTACAGACCATTTTGAAGCATAGCCAGGTTTTGTGCAATATATAATGTACTTATTATTTAATTCAGTTTGGAAATTTATTGTAGTATGAATAGTAAGTGCTGTGAAGCATACAATTTTGAGCATGCACAATGTGTCTAGTGGGGAACAAAGCTCACCAAAGCTCTTGGAGTATTAGTTGGAAACTTGCAATTAGCAATAGCAATTACATTTAGACTTATATATATCAGTTCATAGTGCTTTACAGCACTCTCTGGGCAGTTTACAATGTAGAAGCATTACTTGTATATTTCCCCTAACAATTTGTGTCTTCATTTTACCAAACTCTAGTGGATGAAAGGCTGAGTCAACCATGAGCCCCATCAGGATGAAACTCCAGGCTGTGGACAGAGTTTGCCTGCAAAATTGCATTCTTATCACTGTGCCACCAGGATTCCAATTAAATGTTAACCACAAGTCCCTGAGTAGAAGGGGCATGAAGCCGAAAACAAAAGAAAATTTAAGAAAAAAAAAATTTTGAAAAAAAAATCAGGTTTTAGTTAAAACTTAAAATGGACATTGCAAACAGAAAAATCTTTCCAGGTACTTAAAATTATCAATTCATTAGCTGCTTTCCCAGATAGGAAAGCCTAAATGTAAGAACCAATCACACCGTTTGCATAGGATTAAAAGTAAGACATTTAGCTGATCCAAATCTCTATATTCCTTCTTAGACAAAATGTTCCCCATCCTACTGCTTCCTACAGTTCTTTTCAATGATTTGAATTCCTTTTCATGAATTTTTTTCGGGAAGCCTCATTGGGGATTTTCAGAAATGACTGAGATCCATTCCACAGGGCCACAGATTTTCTCCTAGACTGAGGCATGTTTCCTTGATTCCTTATTAATTTCTTATCCAGGAAACGAGCAATAAAATTACAATTTACAATAGCTATTAGCCACTACAATTAAATGGAAATATTATGTTCAGATTAATGCTAAGTGCATGAGGTTTCCTCTGAAGCCCTCTAGAAAATTCCATTATTTCAAAACACAGCCACCAGAGTATGCATTGGAGCTCAGGTATAAATATAACTCTAATCATGCATCATTTTTATTGATTGCCTATTTGTTTCTTTGCAAATTAACCTTTACAATTCTTTATGAAACAGAACTGGAATGTATTAAAGACAGCTTTCTTCCACATCTTCCTAGACACCAGCGTGAACTAACAATTTGAGTGTTAAAACTAAAACTGATAAGAACCAAATTCAAGGCCATGCCTGACCATGGAATTAAATTGCTTTAGGCCAATCTTTGTCTTTCAAAATGTATGTTGACAGAAGAGTAGATGGATGTAAATAAAATAAGTGTTTAAAAAACCTGCCTTAAGATCTGGCTTTTTTTTTTTGCATTGTCGCATGCATTTATAAAACAAGCACATTCAAGCAATGAAGACATTTTGGAAACATAAAGATCTCCTTAGATTGAGCTTGAGTCTTGGTCATGACATAAGCACAGTCATGCAAGTTGCAGTGTTTGTGGCAACAGTGTGTTAGTTGTTTGGCCATTGGCATCTTCCAAAATATTCCTCACAAGCCAGCCTGTAGCACTACGTTCCTCGATGGTCTCCCAGATAAGCACCAACCAGACCTGACCGTGCTCAGATTGTGAGCCCAGATAAACCAAGCCCAGGACTGCACATGTATTGCTGTCTGATGAGATGATGTTTTTGAAGTGACACTTAATTTGGGAATCATCCTTTCTTGGACTGTCAATTCAGCCATCTCTCTTTTGGGGAACTTGACTTGGCCAAAGCTATTTGAGTACATTGGAGCATTTCCTTGTTACGCCAGTTCTTGTTTTCAGTCCATTACATGTCATAATGTTTTTATACTGAAAATGGAAAGGCACAAAGTTCATTTTCAAATAATTGAATGAATAATCTTTGAGTTTCCCAAGATGTTTTGGACAAGATTTTCTTCAGGCCTAAAAGAATCGGATTTCTAAAAACGAGAGTCTGCATTGTACTGCATTGTTATCTTTTGCATTCAGATCACAAACAAGTTAACTTTGGCTTTATTTTTCATTCAGGCAGCACAGTATAGTTTTTTTCCTGCCACAGATATGGTCCTGGATGGTGACAGTCATTTTGTAATGTTTGTGGACTAATCTAAGAAAACAAAGTCAATTTACTAGCAACAAAGCTGCTCTTCCTGCAAAGAGCAAGGCAGCTGGAAAAATTACCAGATAGATGACTTTAGGTACACACCAGGGAAATGATTTTTTTATAATGATTTTATTGTGCATTACAATTAATAAGATAAGAACTAATACTAGAAAATGGAAAGGAAAGGAAAGGAAAGGAAAGGAAAGGAAAGGAAAGGAAAGGAAAGGAAAGGAAAGGAAAGGAAAGGAAAGGAAAGGAAAGGAAAGGAAAGGAAAGGAAAGGAAAGGAAAGGAAAGGAAAGGAAAGGAAAGGAAAAGAAATATAAAATTACATCAGCTATAAAATTACATCAGTGCTAGTTGTAATACAAACAGGGAGGAATCCATGAAGTGGCCCAATTACTTTTTCATGTTACTGATAATGTTATTACAAAGTGAAAAGAAGCAAGTCAATAAGAAATAACCAAGAAACACAAACACATAAATTTCATACTCCATTTTTTTTCCACAGGTGGAATTATATCCAGAGTTTGCATTAGAAACCTAGTTCCAACTCTATCAATCACACTTAATAATGAAAGATATACTTTAAAATTCCCCTTCATGGATTACTGCCTTGTCGTGGCGAAGGGGCCTGCATAATTCAATGAAGCAGCTATGAGCTATGCCGAGCAGGGCCACCCAAGACGGACAGGTCATAGCAGAGAGTTCTGACAAAACGTGATCCACTGGAGAAGGAAATGGCAACCCACTCCAGTATCTTTGCCATGAAAACCCCATGGGCAGTACCAAAAGGAAAAAAGATATGACGCTGGAAGATGAGCCCCTCAGGTTGGAAGGCATCCAATATGCTACTGGGGAAGAGCAGAGGGCTAGTACTAGTAGCACCAGAAAGAATGAAGTGACTGGGCCAAAGCCGAAAGGACGCTCAGCTGTGGATGTGTCTGGTGGTGAAAGGAAAGTCCGATGCTGTAAAGATTTTTTCTCCATAGGAACCTGGAATGTAAGATCCATGAATCAAGGAAAGCTGGACATGGTCAAACAAGAGATGACAAAACTGAACATCAACATCTTAGGTATCAGCGAACTAAAATGGACAGGAATGGGTGAATTTCATTCAGATGACCATCAGGTCTACTACTGCAGGCAAGAATCCCTCAGAAGAAATGGAGTAGCCTTCATAGTCAATAAAAGAGTAGGAAAAGCAATACTGGGATACAATCCCCAAAATGACAGAATGATCTCAGTTCGAATCCAAGGCAAACCATTCAATATCATAGTAGTCCAAGTCTATGCCCCAACCACCGGTGCTGAAGAGGATGAAATTGACTGGTTCTACGAAGCCCTACAGCACCTTATAGAACTAACACCAAAAAATGATGTCCTTATCATCATGGGGGATTGGAATGCTAAAGTAGGAAGCCAAAAGATAACCAGAATAACAGGCAAGTTTGGCCTCGGAGTACAAAATGAAGCAGGGCACAGGCTGATAGAATTTTGTCAGGAGAATACGATGGTTATAGTAAACACTCTTTTCCAACAACCCAAGAGACGGCTCTACACATGGACATCACCAGATGGTCAACACAGAAATCAGATTGACTATGTGCTCTGCAGCCAAAGATGCAGAAGCTCTATATCATCAGTAAAAACAAGACCAGGAGCTGACTGGCTCAGACCATGAGCTTCTCATTGCAAAATTTGGACTTAAACCGAAGAAAGTAGGGAAAAGCACTAGGCCACTCAGGTATGAACTAAATCATATCCCTGACAAATATACAGTAGAGGTGACAAATAAATTTAAGGAATTAGATCTGATAGACAGTGCCTGAAGAACTATGGATGGAGGTTCACAACATTGTACAAGAAGTAGCAACTAAAACCATCCCAAAGAAAAAGAAATGCAAGAAAGCAAAATGGCTGTCTGATGAAGCTTTGCAAATAGCTGAGGACAGGAGGGAAGCGAAAGGCAAGGGAGAAAAAGAAAGATACGCCCAATTGAATGCAGAATTCCAGAGAAAAGCTAGAAGAGATATGAATGACTTCTTAAATGAACAGTGCAAAGAAATAGAAGAAAACAATAGAATAGGGAGGACTAGAGATCTCTTCAAGAAAATTGGAGAGATGAAGGGAACGTTTCATGCAAAAATGGGCATGATAAAGGACCAAAATGGCAGGGACCTAACAGAGGCAGAAGAGATTAAGAAGAGGTGGCAAAATTACACAGAAGAACTATACAAGAATGAGCTTAACGTCCCTGATAACCACGATGAGATGGTCATTGATCTCGAGCCAGACATCCTAGAATGTGAAGTGAAATGGGCCTTAGGAAAGCTGAGCAACAACAAAGCTAGTGGAGGTGACAGTATTCCAGCTGAGCTATTCAAAATCTTAAAAGACGATGCAGTAAAAGTGCTACACTCAATTTGCCAGCAAATTTGGAAAACTCAACAGTGGCCACAGGACTGGAAAAGATCAGTTTATATTCCAATTCCAAAGAAAGGCAGTGCCAAAGAATGTTCAAACTATCGCACCATTGCACTCATTTCACATGCTAGTAAAGTTATGCTTAAAATCCTACAAGCTGGACTCCAGCAGTATGTGGATCGAGAACTACCAGAAGTACAGGCAAGATTTCGAAGAGGCAAAGGAACTAGAGATCAAATTGCCAACATACGCTGGATCATGGAGAAAGCTAGGGAGTTCCAGAAAAACATCTACTTCTGCTTCACTGACTATGCTAAAGCCTTTGATTGTGTGGATCAGAACAAACTGTGGCAAGTTCTTAAAGAGATGGGCATACCAGACCATCTTATTTCTCTCTTGAGAAACCTATATGCGGGTAAAGAAGCAACAGTGAGAAGTGGACACGGATTCCGGCAAGGCTGTATACTATCGCCCTGCCTGTTTAACTTATATGCAGAGCACATCATGAGAAAGGCAGGGCTAGATGAATCAAAAGTTGGAATTAAGATTGCCGGAGAAATATAATACCACTCTAATGGCAGAAAGTGAAGAAGAACTAAAGAGCCTCTTGTTGCGGGTGAAGAAGGAGAGTGCAAAAGTTGGGTTGAAACTTAACATTAAGCAAACCAAGATTATGGCATCTGGCCCTCTCAATTCCTGACAAATAGATGGGGAAGAAATGGAGGTAGTGACAGATTTTATTTTCCTGGGCTCCAAGATCACCGCATATGGGGACTGCAGCCAAGAAATTAAAAGACGCTTGCTCCTCGGGAGGAAAGCCATGGCAAATCTAGAGAGCACACTAAAAAGCAGAGACATCACCCTGTCAACAAAAGTGTGTATAGTCAAGGCTATGGTCTTCCCAGTTGCAATGTATGGCAGTGAAAGTTGGACCATAAGAAAGGCTGAGCGCCAAAAAAATTGAGGCCTTTGAACTATGGTGCTGGAGAAGACTCCTACGAGTCCCTTGGACTGCAAGACGATCAAACTGGTCAGTCCTAGAGGAGATCAACCCTGACTGCTCTTTAGAAGGCTAGATCCTGAAGTTGAAACTCAGATACTTTGGCCACCTAATGAGAAGGAAGGACTCACTGGAGAAGAGCCTAATGCTGGGAAAGATTGAGGGCAAGAGAAGAAGGGACGACAGAGAATGAGGTGGCTGGATGGAGTCACTGAAGCAGTAGGCGTGAGCGTAAATGGACTCCAGAAGATGGTAGAGGATAGGAAGGCCTGGAGGAACATTGTCCATGGGGTTGCGATGGGTCAGACACAAATTCGCAACTAACAACAACTTTAAAATTATATAGTTACAGTGTAGCCTGCCACAAATATTAAAGCACCACTCCCAAAATTCTTTAGACATGCCAAGTGGTCTAATCCAGGTACTAGATAAGGAAAGAAGACTAAAGGAGTGACAACATTGCCATGTTGACACTCAAAATTCTTTTAAACAGTATCTAGATTATTAGCACACTGAGAAGAGTTGCTGTACTTGGAAGAATTCCATGTTTTATGTACATTTCATTTTTCCATCCGGTGAGAAATTCCAAGTAGCAGCAATACAGTATTGAGAGTCAGTTCCCATTCATTCATTCATTCATTCATTCATTCATTCATTCATTCTCTTTTTATGGCAACCCACTTGACCAATAATTCAAGATAGTGAACAGCAAACTAAACACAACAATAAAAACACCAACAAAAACTAAAACATGTCACATAGAGAGCAGTATACATAGAGTGTTGCACTAATAGCCCCTAAAAATAAGCTTCACTGCTTCCTGGCCCAGTGCCTAGAGGAAAAATAAGGGTGAAGTATAACTAAAAGATACAATGAAGTACAACCCAAAATATAGCATTGCTAATATAATAAAAAAGAATATACAAAGTAGTAGTTAGATGGGTAACATTTAAAAAGAACCTGAAAATATATTCATAAAGTATTAAAATAGAACCAGCTCAATCTTTAACATATTAAATCTAGTCAAATTAACAACCTACTGCTCCATCTTCTCAGTTTTACTATAGTATATTATTTCAGTACAATGGTATTCATATAATATATTTAGATTCTTAATATTTGATAAGCCAAGCTTTTAACACCTTATGAAAAGCCATCAAGGTATGGGCTATCAGGAGTGGAAGAGAAATGCTATTCTACAGGGAAGACATAGCAACAGAGTAGGAATACTTCCTAGACTATATCAGATGGCATTGTTTAGTTGCTTGTGTTAGCCAACTCCCTACTGGATTACTTCAGTGTGTTCTGTATGGGGGTGCTCTTGAAGACCATCCAGAAGCTGCAGCTGGTCCAGAATGCAGTGGCATTCATTCAGCCCATCTTATGCCTTTGCTGCATGGTGAGCTTATTGTCTCTGGTTGCCTTTATATTTCAATGGTCAATAAGGTGTCCAACAATGTTACCTTCCAATTGACCAGGAAACTCTCCAAGCACCATCCACAAACCTGCTGAATCCATCAGACACCTGGGATAGACCAATGGACCCCATCTCCTTGAAGTTAGGGCTCTGGTTAATTCCACCCTCACAAGGAAGTAATATGATAATGTACTAATGGGAAAGTTCCCCAGGATCAGATCATGACATCAGATGAATCCTAGTGATGATATGGTAGAAGCATGTGTCATAGAGTCTGACCTGGGCCATTGATGACTCGGTAGAAGCAATTGCCATAGCTGCTTTCAGTCCCAGAAATAGAAAGTTGAAATTAGTCAGTACCAATAATTTGAGTAAATGCACAACTTATCCTACAATAAAATTAAATAGTTTAGTGGAGGAGGCTGCTGTGCAGCTAGGAAGATAATACAACATGCTCCTGAAATCTCCAAATAGCACAGCTTGCAACCTTTGGGGGTCTCTTGGTACACAATTGCCACATCACCTCTCCTGCCCTAAAGTCAGGACTGATATGAGATCCAAAAGCCAGCTGAGGAGCTTTTCATGAGAAAGATGCTCATTTCTTCCAATTAGGTCTTGGTGATACATGCCAGGTCTTTCTTCTGGCTCACAGTTAAATTCTGGAAGAGGCTGGTTTTATTACCTGGTGTTTAGTACCAATAGCACTTGGACTTATATACTGCTCCGCAGTGCTTTACAGCACTCTCTGGGTAGTTTACACTGTCGGCATATTGTCCCCAACAATCCGGGTCCTCATTTTACTGACCACAAAAGGATGGAAGGCTGAGTTAATCTTGAGCTCTGTCAGGATTGAACTCCAGGCTGCAGGCAAAGTTTGTCAGCAATACTGCATTCTAACCACTGTGCCACCAGCACTCCGCGTAGCATCATCCTGAGTCTGGAGCACCCAGAAACAAAATTACTGCTTCCTTGTTTCCTTCTCCGGGGACAAGAAGTACAGGTAGGAACTGCATTTCCTCTGGAAGGACTTGCCCCATTTTCCCCTGCCTATCATGGCCATTATCCTCTCCGTTTTTATCTCCTGTATTATCTAGTTTCCCCCCCCACTCCCCACCCACCCTGCACTCTTCCACTTATCTCCTGTTATCTCTTACAGAAGCGATTGATGTGCAGCAGCAGCAGCAGAAGAAAAAGAATATGTAGAAAGAAAGTCTTTTCCAAGCCTTTGCAATGAAATCAATAGAACTGATGTCTTAAATGGGTGAAGAAAAGCTTCCCTCTGATTGTCCAGAGTGACTATACCTCTATTATTTCATTCCACTATATAGTAAAAAGCTCATTATGGAGGCATATTCTACACACACACACACACACACACACACACACACACACACTTGCATTTTTCCTAAGAGGAAATTCAGTACCATCATTCAAGGAAGCTTTGAACTGACAGTGCTACAGTACAGTTTTGATTTATCTCACAACCTGTCCATAGGAGCTCAGAATGGAAAGCACCATTGTTAAGAGCAAGGAAAAATATGAAATGTAAAAGCTAACTCTCTTAAGCCACTATTATCATACAGAGCACAGTAATATTACACAGGAGGCTTTCTCGTGCACCATTTATTTGACAGAAATGCAGAGACAGTCATTGTTGCTCCCATCCAGCAATTATGCCACTGATGACTCAAAGGTTGCACTGGGTGCATGTGTGAAACCTCACAAAGTGCTTCCCCCGAGGGACCTGCTGAGCCATCACTACCTTCTGGTCAAGTGATCCTGACATCTTCTTGGACTTTGGCATTTGGAATGATTTCTAGAAAAGATTTGCCAGTAAAGCTCACAGAATTGCAATCCCTATTGATCCAATTAAAACCATCTTACTCCAGGAGACTGGAATATAGCATTAAGATCCTTGCCATTTCTTGCCCTGTCTTGATACTAAATGGGTTTATGAGGGAACAGTTTCAGCATAACTAGTTGTTAGTGTTTAGCACAATAAGCTAATTTGTGCATCCCTTGGATGGAAAAGTAACTTCTCCACTTCTTTTGCTGTCACACATACAAATTTGGGGCAAAGTCATATACAAATGATAATTCCACATTTTTATAAACATAGGAACTAAATCAGTTGCGAGACTAGCTGGATCCTGGGGGACAGAAATCAAAGTACCCTGAATTTCTGGGAAGCCTTGTCAGAAGGACAAACACAAAGGATGCTAGTATCTCTTTGGCATTCAAAATATTCAGCTCCCTATATTGTATGTAGTGGAGTGGAGGAAAAAACAAACAAACCTCTCTTTTTATTACCCTGTAATCCTTTAATTTGGGGTAGAGGAGAAAATAAATCTAACAAAATGGAAGCTGCTTCCCACCCCCCACTCCCCAATCTTTTTGGAGATGGCTGGTGTCAAACCCACTTCATCTCTTCGCCTAATTCTATCAGACCCAAATTGACTCTCTTATCCCAAGACAAAGACCCCCACCCCCACGATCTCATCCAACCCAAAGAACAGGGACCTTACCCACTCCCAAGGGCAACCCTAATAAAGGAGTTTCCTTCCCAGTGTTGGGGTGTGTGTCTCTCTTTCTTGTAAAGCAAGAAAGCACAATTGTTGCCATAAACCTTGGTTCTTCTTCTTTGTGCTGTGCTCCTTCAGACTGAATCCACTCCACTTGTTGAACAACTTTTTCCTCCAAACATGGGAGGGCTACCTTACATGGTCTGAAAATGAAGGATTGGACAGGAGGTAGAAAAAACAAACAGCAAAGCTGGGTTACTTGTCTGTGGAACAGCAGAGACACCTTTGGAGATTAATCAGAAGGTGAAAACATGATTTCAGAGAGGCAATTTATGTTACCCTTTTTATTATTAATGCATTAGCAGGGAATCTCTCCCTTTTGTTTTCTTTCCTGTCCATTGCGTTTTGGCCACACTACATCACTACCCAATCTGGCTTTTTGTTCCTTTCCTTCTCTTTTCTTACCCCAACTTCAGGCTGTTGTTTTATTTTTTGCTGTTTCTGCTGGAAAGAAGAGAAGGCAATGTTTGCGTGTGTCTTTGAGAGGGGTTGAGGGTGAGAGAGAGAGAGAACAGTTGGTATGTGCAGACAGGGATCAATTAATTTCTTAAATGGGCTACCTCATTTTACAGGCAGTTGATTTTAATCCATGCTATTAATGGATAGTGTGTGTGTGTGTGTGTGTGTTTTCTGCCCCTATCTTTTTTTTTATGGCTTCTGGCAAGTATCTGTATGCAGAAACATATATGACACTCGCGTACAAGTCACACAGACATATTTTTTGGAGTTGGGTGGGATTTTTGGCTTTGGTTTCAGCTTGAGCTGACAATCCTACATGGAAAAAGGGGAGGAGCTGGTAATTGTACAGTGTTTATTTATTTAATTCTTTTCTCTCTCCTTCTTTTAAGGCAGAGAACCCCAACCTCCGGTCCATGGACTGGCACCGGGCTGCGGCATGCCAGAAACCGCTCTGCGCAAACAAGCAAAGCCCCATCTGCAGGATGCAGGCAGTACATGAAACCACGCCCCCTCTGGTGCGCAGAAAAACCTCTTTCCAAGGAACCAGTCCCTGATGCCCAAAAGGTTTGGCACCTCTCTGCTTTAAAGGGATTGTCTTGATTTTGGGGTCATCTCCCTTTTAGATAAATACAATGGTTTATTCCTGGTAAAGGTCTCTTTGCATCTAACTTTTTATCTTATAATCTGCTTTTTTAAAGAAGTGTTGCTGAATGTTTTAGTTCTGCTGCCTTTCAACTGTCATGTCATGAATTACTTCCTTGTGTTTTAACCTCACGTTACCCATTTCAATCATTATTTTAATGAGGGTGAACTCTTTGCCTTGGGGTGCCATTTCTCATCTCAAAGAATCCTTCAAACTTTGACAAACTGTGGCCATGGATACCTCAGCAATGGAAAGGATGAAATTGGGAATTAGTCCAACCTGGCCAGATTGAAAGGACTATGCGATAACACAGTGCTGTTCAAGTAGCTAAAAAAACTCATTAAAAAGGAAGCAGAGACTAGATCTTTGTTACCCCAGAATGCAGGGAAGAGGGATAATGGTCACAAATTACAAGATTCTGAGTGAACATCAGGAAAAGCTCTTTAATGGTGAGAGCAGTGGAAGACCAAAATAAGAGAGGCAATGAGCTCTCCTTTGCTGCATGTGCTTCTTAAGAGCTACATGCAAAGGACAGGGCACAGGGTTTCTGTTCCTTTTCTAATAGAAAAGCAACCTCTACTTAAAACATATAAAAGGTTTCTCACTGTTCTGAAAAACGCTGGGCCACTGCCTGCCAAGCAATGACTGAGAAACAATTGGCTGTATTTAAACAATGGGCTTAGCCATGTTTAATAACCCTATTTTGGGTTCACACACTACACATGGCTGTTGTATTTCAATGTCACGAGACCACAATACCTTGCCGTGGTCTTGGGTCATATTGACCTGGTGATGGATTTGCAGAATCAATACTTTCCAGAAAGCCATTTGTAGTCTCACTCCTGCCTCTCTGCTCCATTTCCCCAACTCAGCTGAGAAAATGTGGATATTTATCTACAGGGAAGCATTTCTTTCAGTGCTTGAAACACTGACTGGCTCAGTAACTTGTGGGTTGAAAACTGGCAGAAGCCCAAGCCAGCAGGAGCAACCAAACATGAGTGGCACATTTCCCTCTTCTCCTTTCTATTGCTCTCCAAAATGAAGTGGGGTGGGGGTGACATAGAAGAGCTCTTGACTGCCGGATGGAAGAAATCTGATGGTTTGGCGAAAGCAATAGGCTGCTGGCTGTCTCATTTATCAATCCTGGACAATGCCGAAAAACGTTAGTGCGTCTGAGACGGCTTTGAGTATTATTGATATATAATATCAACTGATGTTGTGTTTCTGAATGATTGATGCTACAGGTTTGAGAATGAATTTAAAACGTTACATGCTGCTCCAGTCACAGTTAGTGTTACTGAATGGAAGTGTTTTTCCAACTAATATATTATGTTTTGGAATGAATTGATTCTGTTTAGAGGTAGTCCTCCACTTACTATCACTCATTCAGCAACCATGAAGTTGGAACCGTCACAGTGTCCCTACAGTCACGTGATCACCATTTGTGACCTTCCCTACCAGTTTCCCACAAGCAAAGGGAAGTTGGCAGGGAAGGTTGCAAGTCGCTCCTGTAACTCCTGCTGCTTTTTTCTCCTGAGGAGTCCCACTATGGCAAATGAGATCCCAGGAATCTCATATTCCTTAACATCTTCCCTCTGTCTGCCCATGCTTCCCAGTGGCCATCCACCATGTTGTTGTTGGCCTGTCCATTCTCCCCAGCTTCTGCCTGCAGCACCCGCATTCCCCCTGCTCCTTCTTTAGCTGGGACTCCTGCCTCTTCTTACTTAATGACCCATGCAGCACTGAGGTTATGATGGCAAAAGGGATTCCCGATCCCAATTGCCAGTCTAATCCGACAACAATCCCTACTGTGGCTATTTATTGGAAGATAGTTGCTTTTTACACTCTGAGCTTCTTAGGGCATTCCAGTGTGGAAAAACTCCATAATAATTATAGAGTTATAAATAATGATAACTCCTGCTTGTAAGATTTTAATAATTACTCCCAAGAAGCAAAAATAGTTCCTCCTATCCTCCTCTTTACACTTCTCCTTAAAAAGGAGCAGGGTACATGTCTACTTTAACCTTCCCAGCTTGTTCTTTAGATGTTTTGAGACTGCTGGTTGAGAATTTTTGGAGTTTCAGTCGCAATATACCTAGAGGGTATGTTCTGTAGAACAAGATGGAAGTCAATACTTAATTTGGGTTTGCTACCTAGTTAATAAAGGTGTGAGATAAATGAAAAACAGAACCATAGTTTATATGTAGAATACAGAATTTATATGTAGAATACAGAATTCCAACAGAGTTGGAAGAGACCTTGGAGGTCTTCTAGTCCAACTCCCTGCTTAAGCAAGAGACTCTATACCATTCTGGACAAATGGCTGTCCAATCTCTTAAAAAACTTCCAGTGATGGAGCAGCTACAACTTCTGGAGGCAAGCCATTCTACTGAATTGTTCTCACTGACACAAAATTTCTCCTTAATTCTAGCTTGGATCGCTCTTCATTAAGCTTCTATCATTTATTTCTTGCCCTTAAGTGCATTGGAGAATAGGTTGAAAGCCCCTCAAATATTGGAAGACTGCTATTATGTTACCCGTTAACCTTTTCATTAGACTAGATATTCCCAGTTCTCATAACCATTCATTGTACAGTTTAGCCTCCTGTTCTCTAATGATCTTTGTTGCTTTCCTCTGCACTCTTTCTAGAGTCTAAACATTACTACTACTACTACTACTACTACTACTAAACAAGTAGTGTTCAGCCTACTACTTTTCAAAGACACAACAAAGCAGACACAGTGTAAATTAGAGAATGACATTGGAATGTTATTGATAAATCCATCAGGGTGACCTTAATTCCTTCCTCCTAGGTCAGCACGGTAGCTATACTTAGAGATATGTCCAGTAAATATCAACCATCTAGTTCAGATGCCCCCAACCTTTTGGGCACCAGGGACCGGTTCTATGGAGAGAGTTTTTTTCCATGGACCAGAGGAGGTGTGGTTTCATGTGCTGCCTGCATTCCACAAACATTGCTTGTGTCATGGTTCTGATTAATGAGACACTTCAAACAACATTCAGGCATTGTTTTATCTAAAGTCTATAATAATGAAATGAAGCATCGGCACTCGTGGATGGATGCCAGAATCTGAATTCTCCTCCCCTTGACCCCCACATCATACAGAATTTCCCTCCCTTATTTACACGTCATGAATCACATTTAACAATTAATTCAACAAACAAAGTTTCACTTCCCTTGTGAAGTGGCTCCCTTATCTTGTCAAAACATCTGGGTTGCATTTCTCCCGTGTTTTAGTGATTCAAAACCCAACAGTTAAAGCAAAAGGCTGCCTCTTATATTGTCAGTGCAAAAACATGTCAATGTTTGCAGCATTGACAGCTTGTTTGTGTGGCCTGGTTTCTGGCATGCCACTGCCCAATGCCGGTCCGTGGACCAGGGGTTGGGGACCCCTGATCTAGTTTACTGGGCTAGTGGACATAAACCTGAGTATGAGAGAGCAAGGGGGTATAGCAGTTTAAAAGGCAAAGGCATTTCTTGGTAGCATCAACTGAAGTATAACATCCAGTTTGTGAGTTCTAATAGGACAGCTCCACTTTGTTTCAGACATAGCTCAATTGTGTCTAATTTTGCATGTGCCAGTTTAAGGAGTGTGTCAAAATCTGAAATATATCCAGACATTACAGACAAGGGTGTCAGAGATGGTAAGAGGCCTCAACAGCAGCTCCTGTGAGGGAAGACAGAAAGACCGCTGTATGTTTAGCCTGGAGATTGAGATGACATGATAGCAACTTTCAAGTATTTGAAGAGCTGTCTTGTAGCTGCTGAAACAAGTTTTTCCGTTGTCCTGGATGGGAAACGCTTGAACTAGTGGACTCAAATTACAAAGATGCAGCTCCTTTCTGGAAGGAAAATTTCGACCTTGAGGGTGCTGGTTAAACTTGCAATGTCTTCAAAATTTAGGATGGTATGTTTAATCTGTTTTGCTATTGGTTTTTTGTTGTTTATTATTGCTGTGTTTTTATGTTGTTTTTTTCACATAGTGTTGTAAGTCACCAGGAATCTGTCTTGGCAATCAATAGATCTGCTTCTCTTAGCACAGGTCTTAGAATTTTGTTGTTCAGTCACTAAGTCATGTCCGACTCTCCACACCATGGAGTACAGCAGGCCAGGCCTCCTGTCCCCCACTATCACCCAGAGTTTGCCCAAACCCAGGTCCAATGCTTCAATGACACTATCTAGCCATCATATTCTCTACTGTCCTCTTCTTCTTTTGCCTTCAATCTTTCCCAATATCAGGGGCTTTTCCAATGAGTCCTCTCCTCTCATTCAGTGGCCAAAGTATTTGAGTTTCAGTTCTTAGTATAGAAGAGGCATAAATTTTATCTTTTATTGAGCCGGGGACATGGGACACTTCATTGCGTACTTTCAATAAACTAAACTTCCATCACCTCTTCACCTTACGATGGATATAGTTTTACCAAACTATAACCATCTTTTGAGTTGACTTTGAGTTTACAAATTACATTTGCAATATGAAAAACAAGATGAGAAATAATATTTTGAGCTGCAGTTCAAAATAGAAAGTCAGAAATACATTCACTTTTAGCCTCCCATAAACTTTTGAAAACTAAGTTATTAAAGAGGCTGATGCCCTACACTAATTTATATTAGCCTTTGTAATTTTAGGTGCATTATGTATATGTTGATTGTAATGCCTTTTTTCATAATTACTGAGAGTTTTATCGATTGCCACAGATATATGATAAATATTCTTCAGATTATTTTATAGGAAAAGCAGGTGTATACATTTATCTTGGAATATCTTTGATCAAAAGGAAGATTATTTCTGAAGAAATTATATACAGGATTGTACCAAGAACCAATGCAAAGCAAAAGGAATATTTCTAGATTAAATCATTTTCTTTTAAAGAACTGCATTGGCTGTATAGTATCCATTTTCACATTAAGCTGATTATACATACATACATACACACACACACACACACACACACACACACACAGACATATACAAGTGCTATGCCAATTCACTTTCCTTAGACAGCAGAGAACAAAATATTATCTGGGGTAGATTTTTTACATTATTTCTGTCACCAGAGCTAAGTGAAATCTGACACTAATAAGATGGGCTGATCTTTGCAACTCTGTCTTCCATGTAGTTATTTATTATCAGTCCCAAGTTAAAGTTATGACATACTATTGATGTTCAGAGCTTTTCAAATGGATCACAATCTTTAGTCCAGCTTTTTTTTTCCAACACATGCTTTGTCAAGAGAAGGATTACAAGTCCAATGGCAAATCACATCTTTTGCATCGTTACAGACTTTGGACTTGTGTTTCTTCTTTTCTTCAGATGAAACCTATTACTACTTTAATTTCAAAAAAAGATAAGCTATTTTGTTAATATTGAATTGTTCCTCTTTATTTTCCTTCCAGGAAATTGGCTTTTTCACTTTTCTAGTGAAGGCCACCTACCTACCACCTTCATTTTTCACAATTCACAACAAATTTAATACACATTCTAGTTGTTATTATTGTCTTCTTTATATTTAATATTAACTCAGATCTTACACTTACCAGACTACTTTCCTAATGAGCTCTTCTAATCTCACTTTCAGCTAACAAAGTGGTGTTGTTCCTGTTATGTATATAGATGTATATAGTTGGGTGATCATATTAGCAGTGGCCACTGACACCACCAGGTGGCGTTATACTGCAACAGGATTGGCTGGCCCATGGACGGCGGGAAATTCAGTTAAAGGGATTGGCCTGGGGTGTACCTGGCCAGGTATATAAGGGGTCAGGCAGCCCTATTGTTCCAGTTCAGTCTGACCACAAATAAAGAGCTGATATGCTGCACTCATCTGCCTGGCGTCTTTCCATGTGGTCCACGCGGTCCAAAACCCACTACACAATAGTGGCGACGAAGGTGGGATCACTGTTTCGTCCAGAGCTGAATCACTAGCTGATGCACTAGCTGAAGTCACTAGGGACCAAGGGAAGAGATATCTCTCCCTAAATCTATTCTAACGAAGCAGTATCCGCCGGATCGGACACAGCATGGCAAAACTCGGCCAGATCCGTGAATTCGACGTCAGCCAGCCCAAACGCTGGGAGTCGCATCTGGGACAGGTCGAAGGGTACCTACTGGTTAACCGGATCACGGAAGACCGGTTTAAAGCGGCAGCCTTGCTGTGCCTTAGTGGACCAGACGTATACGATGTGGCTGTCGGGTTGTGTTCACCGGCGCACATCACATCCGTTTCCTACAAGGACCTCACGGACAAACTAAGTGGGCATTTTATGCCAAAGAGGTCTGAAATGTTCTGGCGGTTCCATTTTGCCCAGCGGATGCAGTTACTGGGCGAAGCAATGGCTAAATACATCACGGCCGTGAGACAAGCCGCCCGTCTTTGTAAGTTCCCTGATCTTGAAGAAAGAATACGCGACCAGATCGTATTAGGACTAAGGGACAACCGGCTGCGTCAAAAAATACTCGCAAAACCGTCCATGACTCTGCAAGAGCTCCTGGACGAGGTAATGGCCCACGAGGCATCAAGTGGCTCAGACCAGCCCATACACCAACCCAGCAGCAGCTCAGAAGGTACAGTCCACCAGGAGAGAGCTGCGTATGGCAGAAGCGGGGAAGCGGTCGAGGAAGAAGAAATTGATACTGTACTTCAAAGGCTAGGAAAACACCTAACGCGGCGCGACGATGATGGAAGTCAGCGGAAGACCACAACGGCCAACAAATGTACCGGTTGCAGCTGCAGCAGCTGCAGAGGAAACGTCCAAAAATGTGACAGCTGCAGAGGGAATCACCCAAGAGCGACCTGCAAGTTCCGAACCGCAAAGTGTCGTTCCTATGGCAAGACGGGACACATCCAAGCCGTCTGCCGGAATCGCAACCAGGACAGCCAGCATGAATTTCAATCTCTGGATGCGGTGCTAAAAGGTACTGAGCCCCCCCCGCGCACACCTCCTAATTTTTGTGAGAGCAGGAGGACCGTGTGTCACACGGAAATCCACCGTCTGCTCACCCCAAAAATTAAACTAGAGGTCCATCTGCAAGGTGTACCTTGCAAGATGGAACTCGACTTCGGTTCTGCAGTCTCAATAATTTCTTATGAGACTTTTAAAGTGGTTTGCGGCCGGAGCAAGCAGTGGGTTCCATTGAAACCCACCAGCATACCGTTGTCCAATTTCCAGCATGCCCCTATTAAAATCAAGGGGGAGGCCACCATGTTAGTGGGGTTTAAGGAATTCAAGGGTCCCTTGGACGTACTGGTAACCGAGGGACAGAGGACTAGTTTAGTGAATTGGTTTGAGGCTTTGGGCATAGGGATCTCAGGGATCCATAATACCCAGCCAAAAAGCCTCAAATCCATCTGCAAAACGTTTGCAGACATATTTGATGGCAAACTTGGCAAATACACAGGGCCCCCCATTAAATTTAAGCTAAACCCGAATGTGCTGCCGGTACGAATTAAGCCCCGTAGAGTCCCATTCGCGCACAAGCATAAGATTGAGAGCAAATAGGATAAGTTAGTTAAACAAGGGGTGTTAGAGCCGTGGAAGGGGGAGATTGGGAGACCCCCATAGTTACCCCACTAAAGGCTAATGGAGAGGTTAGAATTTGTGCAGATTATAAGGCCACGGTGAACTAGGCCTTTAATCGCATGCTTACCTGGTCCCGAAGGTCCAGCACGTCCTCTCTGCAGTCCAGGGCGGCGTCATCTTTTCCAAGTTAGATCTTGCACAAGCGTACCAGCAACTCCCGGTTACCAGGGAGATGGCTGATGCTCAGACAATTGTTACACACAGAGGAGCTTTCAGAGTTAACCGTTTGCAGTTCGGTGTCTCTGTAGCTCCTGGAATTTTTCAAGAGATGATGGAGAAGACTCTGAAGGGCATATCTGGAGTATGCCCTTATTTTGATGATGTCCTGATTGCTGGGGAATCTGAGGAGATTTTGGCTGACAGGCTGCAGGCTGTTTTAAACAGATTCCGCTCTGCAGGGCTCAAACTAAAAAAGGAAAAGTGCAGCATTGGAGTGGCATCCACTGAATTCTTAGGGTTCAGAATTGATGCCAAGGGAATTCACCCAGCTGATAACAAGGTAAGAGCAATTAAAATGGCTCCTACTCCTAAAAACAAGGCTGAATTGCAAGCTTTTCTGGGATTACTTAATTTTTATCATGCATTCTTGCCCCACAAAGCAGCAATTTCTGAGCCTTTACACAGATTGTTGGACAAGAAAACCCCATGGAATTGGACCACGGTCCATGAACACAGTTTCACAAATTTAAAACAACTTTTGTCCAGTAATTCAACTGTCACACATTTTATAGAAAATAAGCCCATCTGCATCGCATGTGATGCATCCCCTTATGGCGTGGGCGCTGTTCTGAGTCACATAGATGAAAATGGGGAGCAGAAGCCTATTGCTTATTACTCCCGAACACTGTCCAGGGCAGAAAGAAATTACGCTCAAATTGATAAAGAGGCCCTGGCAATAGTGTTGGGAGTCAAGAAATTTCATGATTACCTGTACGGCAGGGAATTCACTATTTTCACAGATCACAAACCCCTGTTGGGACTGTTCACGACAGATAAACAAACACCACAAATTCTATCCCCGAGGATGTTAAGGTGGTCCATATTTCTATCTGCGTACACAAGCAAACTGGTCCACAAACCAGGAAAGGATATGGGCCACGCAGATGCATTAAGTAGGTTACCTTTAATCATGGCCGAGCCTGATCCGGTGCCAGCCGAACAAATACTGGCTATCCAAGATCTCCCAGAGTGCCCTCTCCAGGCTAAGGACATTGCTGCCGGTACCACAGCAGACAGGGTCCTGAGCAGGATCTTAACGTGGGTAGTCTCAGGGTGGCAAGAGAAGAGTCCAGGCCAGAGCAACCACACGTCCCTGTACACATTGGGAAATAACACACACTCCCTGGTCCAGGGTACACATTGATTACGCTGGACCATTTCAAGGACAACTGTTTTTGGTGGTGGTAGATAGCTATTCCAAATGGCTGGAGGTAGTCCCAGTTGCGAGTATGACCACAGCAAAGACTGTCCAGGTGCTCAGGGGACTATTTGCCATGCATGGCCTGCCTGATGTGTTAGTCTCTGATAACGGCCCACAATTCACATCTGCTGATTTCCAGGCTTTCACCAGGGCCAACTTGATTAGGCATGTCACATCCGTGCCCTTCCACCCATAGTCCAATGGACAAGCAGAACGCATGGTGAGAACATTGAGACGCATCATCAGTGGAGACTGGCACCAAAGGTTGGCTCAATTCCTTCTGGCACAACATACCACACCATGCACAACCACTGGCAAAAGTCCTGCAGAACTACGTTGGGGAAGACAGCTTATCACCAAGTTGGACAGACTCCACCCCAACAGAGTGGCCGCAGAGACAGAACAACCAAAACCCACCAGGGAAATAAACATTGGCGAAATGGTTTGGGCTAGGAACTATGGGCCGGGGCATTTGTGGATTCAGGGGGTGGTAGTTGACAAAACGGGGCCCTTGTCATACATTGTAGAGGTGGAGGGAGGCCGCCAGGTCAGGTGACACATAGACCAATTGAGGAAGCGTGCTCCTGAGAAGCCACAAACCAACCAACCCCAGCAACCATCAACAATGGGTCCAGGGAAGGAGGATCTCACAGTCATCGAACAGTTGCCAAGGAGTTTTGGCAGGGCTGAGCAACAACAGGTACAGGCCCACCACGACAATGTGGTCGTTAGGGCCCAGGGCCAGGACTCAACTAATGACTCTGCTGACCAAGCTGGTGAGCAAAATATGAGACAGTCATTCAGGACTCATAGGCCACCTGCGCATCTAGAGGACTATGTAAGGTCATGAGGGTGAGGGTCACGTGTTGTCTCAAATGAAGTAACCAGTGCAACAGTGTATTCATTTTTTTGTGTTGTTGTTTATTGTTTGTTCTTCTGGGGGAAGGGGTGTTATGTATATAGATGTATATAGTTGGGTGATCATATTAGCAGTGGCCACTGACACCACCAGGTGGCGCTATAGTGCAACAGGATTGGCTGGCCCACAGACGGCGGGAAATTCAGTTAAAGGGATTGGCCTGGGGTGTACCTGGCCAGGTCTATAAGGGGTCAGGCAGCCCTATTGTTCCAGTTCAGTCTGACCACAAATAAAGAGCTGATATGCTGCACTCATCTGACTGGCATCTTTCCATGCGGTCCACGCAGTCCAAAACCCACTACACAATAGTTCCCATCCCTCCAAATGTTTTAGTCTTGTATTTTTAGTCTCACAGCCATCTATTTCAAGCCTGCCGTTCTTATATCAGCTTTATAAACAGAGATAATGTGCATTCACATTTTACTCTCTTTGCTATACTGAACCACTTTAAAGGGCATACGGGATAACTCAGAATCTCTACCAAGGCACTCATCAGACAAACGGGGCTTAAATCCTCCCTAACAAATTAATTAGATAAAATATCTCAGATAAATCTCTCCCTAATTCACACAAAGATAAAGTGATGGAGTGAGGAAGTACAAGCAGACTTTCAAGATTGTCTTACTACAGATGTTCCAATAAAAGTAGTTTTAGATCTCTGTGGCATGAGTTTCTTGGACTGGCCTACTTTACAGAGTGGAGAAACACTTTGTTTCTCCCAAGGTCAATTCATGCATTAGTCTCTCATATATTGTAAAGACCCCTTAATCAGGTATTCTGGCACACTCATTCACTGTATTATATTACATATCTGGCATGATTTAAACAAAGGATTTGTTGTAGAGAATAGAAGAAAGATACACCTGCTCTTATATTTTCTTGTTCCTTATATTATCCTTCTTAGCAGTTCAATCTTGTGTCTTATCTGACTTTTTGGAAACCTGCCTGTTCATTCACCATCCCCTTCTCCATGTGTGGCTTTATTTTTCTTTTTAAGTGCAGTTATTCAATGGTTTGCATTTTCTTTGGCACAATCTTTCTTTGGTATATGTGTAACAATTTGTTCCAATTCCTACATTTTTTTTCCTTATTTGTTGTCATACAGCTGCCATCAGTTTAATTGCTTGCAGCTTTAAATAGTTCAGCAGGTATGTCAGCGTAATATGAGTTACAGAGATAGATATAGAGATAAAGATAGATAGATAAAGATAGATAGATAGAGATAGAGATAGACAGACAGATTTAACATGCTAGGAAGTATCCAGAAAGAGGGGAATGTAAAAAAAGTTAAAAAAAAAGTTTACAGGTACTATTTAAAAAAGCTTATTTTAAAATCATTATTAAAACATGACTCCTGGAGTACAGGTAGTTCTTGACATATGACTGTTTATCAATCATTCAAAGTTATGATGGTGCAAAAGAGAGACTTATGACCAGTCTTTGTACATTTGTGACTGTTGCAGCATCCTCGGGGCATGATCAAAATTTGGGTGCCTGACAACCAGCATTTATTATCAGGACCCAAGAATGAGATGTGGAAACTTCTTAAGAGTAGTTTTCTTTATTGTTTACTTTTACTTCTTGATTTCCTCTGTTTATTCACTGGGGGTCCTTTCTTGCTTGTTTAGCCTATTCAGTCATTTTATGTCGTTCTGTTTTTTCCAAGGCATTCATCCTCCTTTTTCTTGCTATGTGTTTTTAAGCACCTACTGCTCCAAACCCATTTTCACAAACACTCTTGTCAGGGCAGGTCAAATAAGTCATTAATAAAAACGTGGGAAGAGTCCAGGACTTGATCTTGTGATAGTGCTCAATATCTCACTTCAGTCTGACAAGCAACACTAATAACATCTTAAGCCACCTACTTATCTACTTAATTGTCATGCCATCCAATCCACACACAACTAGCTCCACTGTCTTTTAATATCTCTGATCTTTCACTCAGTAGCAAAAAGGATCTTGATCTACCATGTCAGGGAAGGCTGTGTATGATCCAATAACTCTGACACTTGTACCGTTCACATATACAGAAAAAGGATTGGAAGAATCTATAGCTGCAGCACAGAAGCTAAATTGTCCAAACTGAAAGCAACAATAAGGTACACTGGATTAAAATGGGGATTTAATGGTGAGATTGAAGCCATAAATTAGAATAATCAAATACTATTTAATCCCTTAGGGAATGTATATGCTTAGTGGGAAGAATTTTTTTTCAATATAAAGAATATTCCAAGATTATTTTTTTTAAAGTAAATAGGAAGATACCTTCACAGATGGGTGAGTTGAAGAGAGGCTTCATATGCAAATTCTTGTAGTGTTTAATAGTAGCATATGCAAACTTTGCATAAATATGGAAATTTCCAGTGTTAAATCATTAAGAATATCCTAGTGGGTCTAGTAGATCTGCCCAGTGCCTAAAACTGAGGCGTCCTTGAAAATGAATCAAAGACTCTCATAGTCACGGTACCTATAGTCAGAGAGATTTATGGATTGCTTTTAGGCTACTGACCTCTCTACCTCGTGATCAAAAGGGCCACAGAAACAGAGAAGTTGATAAATGAGGAAAGAAAAACAGAGCTTCCAGTGGAGTTCCCAGCTAGTCCCTAACCCTAGGCTACCTTTTACTTGAGACTTGTTGGAAACATGTGAAATTCAAATACGTTTCTGTCCTGATCAACATTCAGCTGAAAGCCTGAAAGCTGTAAAGCAAGGGTGTCCAGTCTTGGCAACTTTAAAACTTGTGGATTTCAACTCCCAGAATGCTGGCTGGGGAATTCTGGGAATTGAAATCCACAAGTTTTAAAGTCGCCAAGGTTGGACACCCCTGCTATAGAGTCTTCAACTCCTCTAAGCCACACCATCAAAATGTAAAGCTGCTTTCCTGAAAGCAACCATTCTTTCTGCAGCCTGTTTATACTCTTATTTTATTTTTGCTGCCAAATGTACCTGCAGCAAATGCACTTCCAAATCAGAGAATGTATAGTCATCTGCCAGAAATAGATGCTAAGCCACTCATCCATCTGAACCAACCCTGAATACTTGTCTATATTGAGACTCTGATCTCAATAGCTTCTTGGGGCTTCAAAGGAAGAAAGATCTTTCCTATTACCTTCCTCTGACTCCTTCAAAATAGAGAATACTTGAGGCCTTTTGCATGGCAAACATGTCTCCACCACTGAACTTTGGCCCCATCATCTACCACCTAGTCCTCTAAACATCACAACTGATATTCTTGTACAGCATTCAAAATGTAAAAGCTCATTAACTTCAATGCAAGCATTGCCAAGAGCAAATAACCTGTTGCTGCAGGGTTGTTTGCTGTCACAATGAGAAGGTGGCTGGATCCACTAAGACAGCAATTCTCAATACAAAAGGCCCCAAGGTAATATACTCTCTTATGCAAAAATGATAAATTGGTATTTTACAATGAAACGAAGCTTTAAATTGTTGAATCAGGAAAAAAGACTTTACAAGACACCAAGCTTTTGTTCCACTTAAATAGTGAGAATTCTACAGCAGGGCTTATAACCTACTTGTTAAATGTAACACAATACAGAAAATAAATAGGTACTCCCATGAAACTTTTCTAACTGCTTCTTAATGTGCCAAACCCTGGTGTCTACTCATGCAATTGTGACTTTGCTGTTTTTATTGCACATCCTCTGGGTTTTTTTCCAGAAAGCAGAAAAAACCTGAATGATTGTCTCAACAGCAGAGTTACAATTCACATCAATGCTCAATTGCTTCCTTTAAGTGAAATTGGAGCACTTTGAACAAATGAATCACATAGAATGGAATGGAATGGAATAGAATAGAAACGAAACTGGAAGGGACCTTGGAGGTCTTCTAATCCAGCCCCCCGCTCAAGCAGGAGAACCATTTCAGACAAGTGACTGTCTAGCCTCTTTAAAATCTCCAGTGATGGAGTGCCCACGATTTCTGGAGGCAAGCTGTTCCACTGGTTAATTGTCCTCACTGTCAGAAAGTTTCTCCTTAATTCCAGGATGATTCTCTTTGATCAGTTTCCAACCATTGTTTCTTGTCCTGCCGTCTGGTGCTTTGGGGCAGCCCCTCAAATACTGGAACACTGCTAACATATCCCCCCTATTTCTTCTTTTCTTTAGACTAGCCAAACCCAGGTCCCGCAGCCGTTCTTTGAATGTTTTAGTCTCCAGGCCTTTGATCATCTTAGTTGCTCTTCTCTGAATTTTTTTCCAAACTCTCAACATCTTTTTTGTGATATGGTGACCAAAATTGGCTGCAGTATTCCAGATGTGGTCTTACTAGGGTTTTATAAAGGGTTTTATAAATAGTTTTGAGTATTTTTATATAATTATCTTTCTTATTATCTTATATAACTTTATATTACAAAAATAACATCCAAAACCAAATACATCTTTGAAAATTTTTAGCACCCTCTACTTGCAACTCTGCAGCCTTCCAAATCTGTTTGTTGGCAACTCTTTAAATAATATAGGAGCATTACTACCCTACTGTTGGGGTCACCACAAGCGAAGGGCGAACCTCTAGCTAACTGGGACTAATTTGCTCAGCATGCTCTTTGAATTCTTCCACATTTAGGAAGGTTTCTGTTCTTCTGGAAAGCCTTTTCAGAGATTGCAGACAGCTGAATGGGGCAAATGGGGTGGGATGAAAATGAATGTGATGAATTTTTCTATCACACCAAGTAGGAGTTGCACAGCCCTTTGCCCAGGATGTTCCAACTCTGGTATGGAGCCAAAAGAGCCTCGTGTCTTGAATGTTAAGCTTAACATAATTTCATTGAGTTGTAATATTAACTTGTGATAAAAGGTCCATTGGAATCAGATTATATATTTTAGAACCGATTGACTCTGGGCCATCAAGTTGGTGTCAATTCTTAGTGACCGCTTAGATCAAGATCCCCCAAAGTGGTCAATTTTGATCCCAAGGGTTGATGGGACTATCCAAGAGGTCAATGAATGGCTGGGGATCATTAGGGGGTCAGTAAATATCAGGCGGTATGTGTGTGTGTGTCAATAGATGATCAGAAAATCATGGAAGGGTGATTGGAGCTATTAGTCTTTTGGGATCTCTATAGAGGGCCACATCATATAGGGCCCTGGTGGCGCAGTGGTTAAGTATAGTATTGCAGGCAAACTCTGCCAACAGCCTTGAGTTCGATCCTGATGGGGCTCAAGGCTCATCCTTCTGAGGTCAATAAAATGAAGACCAAGATTGTTGGTGGCAAAATGCTGATGTTGCAAACCACCCAGAGAGAACTATGGGGCAGTATATGTCTAAATACAAAAACTACCATTCCCTTGTCCTGAAGGTAGCTAGTGCCACAACAGCATTACCCAGATTTGTATGATCAGCAGTCAGCAAGAGTGGTTGATGAAGTGATTTTCTCTATGATCATTTTTCCCGAATCTGGTCCTTCAGGTTTTCCAGCAGTGCACCCATCACCGCTGTCACATCCACTTGTGGTCTTATTCTCTTTCAACTTTAGAATTAGGGTAGCTCAATTCTAAAACTTGTAGCCTCGCTCCAATGCGTGGTACAGCATCTACTTAGCTTATTCTTGTGTGTGTTCTCTCTTTCATTAACTTCCTAAGCTGAAGGAAGAGGAGAGCAAATCTGTTTCTGGATAATAGCTACAAACATGTACAGCCTCTAGTATTCATGGTTCCCCCAAGAAACAGATTGTGTACTTGCTGTACTTCTTACAAATGTATTTGAACCAACCAATCTGAGATAGCAATAACTCCAGTGCCATTTTTATAGCCTTAAATGTTTCATTTAACAAACCCAGTGGCTGCTTCAATTGAAAGATTAGAAAAGGATGTAATATAAAAGGCAGCAATTTGATAATTTTCATATATACCTTTACTTGGTTCAGATAGTCCTTGACTTACGACCAGTTGCTTAGCAACTGTTATGACAGACCTACCTGAGGGCTACTTATGACCCAGATTCTAAGTTCCAATAATGAGGCCTCCCTGCACTCATGTGACTGAACTTTGGGTGCTCGGCAACCAGCATTTACTTCCTGTTTTCAGCAAAATTGTGTCCATAGTGAACCACTGATTCACTCAAAAACAGCAGCGTTCACTTATTGACTGCCATATTTATTTAATGACTACTGCAAAAAAGGTTGTCATGTTTTATGACTGTCACAACGTAGGATTTACAATGGGTAGGCTCAAGGACTACTTATATGCTATATGTCAGGGGTCTTCAAATTTGGCTCTTTTATGACTTGTGGACTTCAACTCCCAGAATTCCTCAGTCAGACATGCTGTCTGAGGAATTCTGGCAGTTGAAGTCCACAAGTCATAAAAGGGCCAAGTTTGAAGACCTCTGCTACATGCTAAAGTTGTTTTCATGTTCCATACAAATTTTACTATGTCTATAAAAGTCACCTAAGGTTAATTTTTTGTTTTTAAGAAAAAATTACCCCTTAATTTGGGATAAAATTGGGGTGACTGGAGCCGAGCCTTTACTGGCCAGATGCCCTTCCTAACTCCAACATGGAGTTCACAGCAGGTATTTTCTCTTTGTGCCCTGAGAAACAACTGCTGCTACCTACGATTGAACTCTCAACTTTCCAAGTGGGAGGGAAACGTCTTCACCATTAGGCCACCACACCACTCATTTATGTAGTGTAAAAACACATGGTTTCTTCAAATAAGAATATAACTCTTACAAATAGTGATTAATGTTCATTACAGTTTCCATCAAATGAGTTCTCACGTTTCTCCGCCTCATATTAGGAAATATCATTGCTTCTGCTCCTCTTTGGGAACTTTAACAATAATTGTTTGCAGTAAGAATTTATCGAATTGTCAGGATGTGGATTATCACAACAGTCAAGAATAGGACAGTTCTACAAGAGACAGATTGCTGAAACTGGGTATATTCATGATCCAAAATACCACAATTACCAAAAAAGCCTGAAAAACAGTATGGTATTATAGTTAAATGTGGATTTCATAGAGCCAACACTGTAGGAAACCATGCAATATAGAGAACTGGGACCAGCAACAAAAAATAATGAGGGAAACATACAACAGAAAAATAAAGATTTTCCATTTACTTATTCCATCCAGCATAGATTGAATTCTTTCAATGGGGAGTCCTGGAAGCAACTAGATATGTGAAAAGCAAGCTTATAAACAACACACAGAGCTGTAAAAGTCTCTTTAACTCATTATTGTCTCTTATCAGCCTTCCTCAGCCTAGTACCTTTCAGATATTTTTACATGGATTCCTAGGATTCCCAATGAGTGCAATTTTCACCACTACTTCTTGAGAACTGTTACAATTCCAACATATCTGCTATACAATGGATGTGTGTCCACATAAGTCTGCCCCCTACCTTACTTTGAGATGTCAAAGTTTTGAACCAGTGAGGGAGATAGTTCAAAAATTAGATAGATTAGATAGACTGAGGGACGGATAGACAGACAGACAGACAGAGACATAAACAGACAGACACAGGATCTAGAAAGTTCTCTTTGCAAATCACATCTTCTCTCTGAAACACATACTGGTAAGACTTTGGACTTGCAATCACAAGAACCTAAGCATTTTAGCATTCCTCTGGGGCATACAACAAATATCTCTTCTCACTCCAGCGCAGATCTAGCTGGGCATCCTGATAAATAGAAATTTTGGAATAGATAATTAAGGTCAGCCCAAATTTGTTAACTTGTCACTATAGAAATAATAGAACTACAGTACAGTTGGGAGGTCTGACAGGATTAGGCAATGGTCTTTGAAAACATGCAGAATCTACTATGTAAGCGGACATAGATGGAACGATTTGAAATCTTAATTTTGAAAAATAAAATAAAAATATTTGTGAACATAAAGAGATATTCGGACCAACCTTCCCAATTACATTTTTGAAACCATGGCTCTTCAGCAAGGCATTTCACGATAAGTAACCCTAAGCAACCCTGAATGGTAGCACATCAAACTGATTATAATTCTGTTACAAATGGATTTTATTAATTTTAACACTTGATAAATCATTCAGTACTTTTGGAAAGGAAGTGGCATGTAATCTAAAATAGAGAAGGAACGAAGTGAAGCAGACTGGGTTGGAATCCCCAAGGGAAAATCTCTAAGTTCCAGAAGGTGATATAAACCAGCTATGATCCATTCGTTTTAGAAGAAGGAGGCTTTTAAAGATATATACCATAGCATTATATCAGTGCCTTGATCTTTCATTAATGTCATGTCAGCAAACATGGAAATAATAGAAAAAATTATTATAGAGAATTTCAGGGGGGGAAATCTTGAACCTGAAAATTGACAATTCAAAGAAAAGAATCCCTGAATTGTTATTTTTCAGTGGCTAAGCAGCTTTATAATTCTAAGAATGTTAATTACCACAGGTGTACTAAACAGAAAAAAATAAGCAAAATGTAAAAGAAAAAACATGAAAAATATTATTTACAACAGCATTATTATAATACCTTAAAAAAACCCTCTCCAATGCGAAATGTTTTATCAGTTCAAAGGCTATACAGTATTTTATTATATTTGCAAATGTAACATTATACATCATAAAATATTGGAGAGGGAGGGAGAAGACCCATATCAACCATCAATGAGAATTTAACATAAACTGATAAAAACTATATCATTGTTTCTCAATTTGGTGCCCTCCAAATGTTATGGGACTACAACTCCCAAAATATGTAGTCATGGTGGCTGAGAATTTTGAGAATTGAAGCTCCAACAAATCTGGAATACAACAGGTTGCAGGAGGATGGTCTAAATAATGTAATAATATACACGCCAATATAAATTTAGATGAGAATATGAATGTAAACATTCATTAATATACAACATGCATAGACATATACTGACCTTCTATTTCAGAACTGTAGCTTTTGCAGTAATTGTGCTTTACCATCCACAGAGGCATCAATCTAACAGGCACTGTTGATGTATAGTCCCTCTCTTTTGTAAGAATACATGCAGCCAGGGAATTCCTGTACATTCCTCCCACCCACCCACCCACCCACCCCGTGTAGAAATGAAAGCAAGCTATGCAGTCTCAGTGCCCAGCAGATTGTGCCTAGAAGTGCATTGCTTCTAGGGAGTAGAACATCACACGAGATACTGGGTTTCAACTAGCTACCTCCCATACTGGAGCTAATAAAATTGAAATTCTGCTCTTCATTAATAATAGCAACACTTAGCTGTATAACTAGGTGCATGTCTTTTCTACATTTTAAAAAATATAGACTTGGAGGAAGGGCTATATCTCTCTTATAACTTCCCCTGCACCCTTTGCTGTTTTAATTAATGTTAAAATTCCAAATTTTATAAACCCCTTTTATGCAGTGAGCTCTTAATCTAACAAAACGATTGACTTGTATTTGATGTGCAAGAATACCGACATCTTGTTAGACTGATGGAAAGGAGAATTTAAATTAAAATGTTTTAGCTAAAAGCTATCTAAAATGGGGAAAATTGCCAAGATAATAATTTAACATCTTCCATTAAAAAAAAGTGCAGAGAAAACCTGGGTACTGTTTTACCCCAGAGCAAGAGCCACAGAACAATCAATCTAGTTTCCTGAGCTCAAGACATCTTTAGATTTCTCCCCCTACTCCAAGAAGCAGATCTCTCTTGAATCTGATCTACCAATGCTGCAACAAAACTACTGGATTTTAAAAAGAGGGAACTTTTTTTTCTTCCTATTAGAGAATTACACATAGTCAAAGAGACTACTAATTCATTGATTTAATTTCACTTTCAATGTGATATAAGACCAATGTTTTCTCTCTCTCCACAGTTACCCTCCATGCACAGCATTCGTTACAGGGTCTTCTGATCTCTGCCTGGTTAGCAGAAGACATGAAAGGCAGAGATAAGACCAGATTCACCTGCATCAAAAAAATGTACACTTCCTGAATATGTTGAAGACTTCATAGCTATGTAGTCATAATTGGCAAGAGGTTCCTTTCACTGCTTCTGCTGAAAGTGAGGAGATGTGGGGTAACAGTCCCACATGAGCCAGTCACACGCAAACCAGTGGGTGCAATATCCCACTATCACTGTAACTGTCGTTATTAACAAGAAAGAAGCAGTAAAAATTTCACAAAACTTATTTAAAAATCCCTGAAATGTGTATGCAACAGGCTGTTTGCCTGAATTACCACTGTAACTACTACTGAACATGTATGTACAATGTTGCAAGAAGTTCTGTATTATATATGGAATCATATATATTGCTTCCTCCATTCCCTTCATTCTAGATTACAGATGTTTAATTACTGCATTTCAGTCTAATCAAAATATAATATTCAAGTAATAAGATTTTCTAATGGAGCGGGGAGGCAGGGAAAATGAGAAATTTACTGTTGTATTACACAACTACATTTAAAAATTAAATAAAACAAATGTAAAATTCTGGTGCATATACAATACATTGGTTAAGATTTCTAAAACTAGGGTTTTGCTGGTTTTTTTTTAAAAAAAGAAGTATCACTTTTTTGTGATACTATAGTTATGCACAATAATTTATACCTAGTAAGAAATAAAATTTTCCATCTTCCACAAAATATATATAACTATAACATTCACATTGCTAGTTTAAGAAAACAAAATGTGAGTTTTACATATTATGTAGCAAACTTTGTGGACCCTTCTAAATCAATACATGAAGCCTTGATTAAATAATGCTTGAATAACAAATCTGGTTTGTCCCATACAAAACATCAGATTTTTTTTTAAAAAAAAAAAACTAAAAGCTAAATAAGTTTTCCCATTTCACAATGGAACAATTACAAGCATAGTTTAGTTACAGGGGGGAAAATCTACAATATGATAGTAATGAAACAATGAGAAAATATACATAAGTTATCGTCCTCATAGAGGGATTCTGTGTCAATTTCCACAGGGGAATGAGCCAAAACTCAACCTTTTTCTGATCATATTGTTTAGTAAATTCACAGAAGAGAGCAATGCAACATATTAGTATTCAGAGCTAAGCCACATGATTATTAGATTCATCATTTAATTGTACCACTTGAGGCTGGACCAGTGATTAAATGTTAACAATGTCGTAATGAAAATATGATTTAATTCATTTGTGTTCAAGGAATAGTTATCTAATGAACTTTTGCCTTGTTTGGCTTTGTTCTTGCAAATCCTGAATGGTATACAGGTGAAGTTTCTGCTCACGAGAGAGATTTCTGTTCAGTTACTGTGACCTCCTAAGCCCAGTTCCTCCTCCTCATCTCTCATTCTATTCAGGAGGTCCCTGGGTCCAGTTTGGAGAAGGAGACAAGGAAAACCAACTTCTATGGATTACTTACTATTAGCACATTAAAAGCAACCCTTGCTTTATATACATGTGTTTTTCAATAGGATTAAACAGCTTTAGGGTCACTAGAAGAGGTTAGTAATGTCATTTCAGAAGATGGAAAGTTGTTTATATGTTACAGAAATGAACAGGGATGAAAGAAATGAACTGTAAATTTGTTTTAAGAAACCTACATATCAATGTAAAAAAAAGTGCAAACATTGTTGTAACTTGTTTAAAAGACAGTAATTTAGACTAAGAAATTTGGATCACTGGTTTTTGGCAAACTGAGCATCAATGCAATAGCTGTTCCAGATATACAAAAGTGGGGAATACATCTAATTTTGTTTTGGTTTTAGTATGACCCCTAGATGGGTTATGGGTTATGCCTTAGCATGATGTGCTAGCCCAACCATTATAGTTGGCTCAATCCATCCGTGACCAAGGAAATTAAGTAGAATGTGTGCATGCGACAATGTACAAAGATGTGCATAAGCTCATATATTTTTGGATACAAAAATATGGGGGAGCTTATGAACATTTAATTTCCGCTGCAGTCTAAAATGGTACAACCCAACAACACTCACATCACATAAAGTAATTATTATACATTTTAGCTCATAGCTAACATAGATTTCAGGCAGTCCACTCCAGCTGCTCTATCTTATTCTATGTTTTTTTGTTAACTGAATATAAAATATTTACATATTTTTCAGATTTTATAAAATTGCACACTGCCTATCATTGTAGCTAGATTTAAAAAATCATCTCCACCCACCCAAAAGGACTGGATGCTATACCAAGTTTACCTTATAACATAGTTAAAATATGCCAATTCTTTATCAAAACATCTGAAAGTGTTTTAACAAACACTCTGCTTCACCTAAAGAGAATAAATTTGTTTTTTTTAACCTGGCACCCTCCAGATGATTCCTACATGTCTAAACAGCATAAATAAAGACTAAAATATCAACACATCCTCAAATGCCAAGTTGGAGAAGCATGAACTGGTATTTAAAATACACAAAATATCCATTTTCCAGAGCTGATAATTTGAATCAGATTTCATAAACATAAAGCAGTATTACTGGAAGTTAAATTGGGGGGGGGCAGGAATATGGGTTTTGCCATATGCATCTTAGGGCTTTTCCACTTCTCTGTCCTATATTAGACCAGCTGTTTGTCATTCTTTATAAAGGATTTATTCTATATTGATTCTTAGACTTGTCTATGGCTTCTCCTCTTACAGACAGAGAATGATTTCCTTAATGGTTATGCCTAGACCAGGCTCACCCATCTCAAACATTTCTGGCATTTTTCTGGCACTTGCTCTGATGTCATTTGCAACATTTAACTATTAATTGGTAAATCGGTGAGTTAATCCTAGTTGACAAAGGCAAGCCCTAACATAAGCTGTGAGTGAAGGAAACATTTTTTGCAGCTGTTAATTGTTAGACCACTTTCTAGGGGTAAATTATTTCATACACTGTCTTCAGGAACTCAAAATGTAACTGTAGCTACAAGTTCATTTTTATCTGATTTGTGCATTTGAGTTGAGAAGATACCAAAGTCAATGTGGGGGAAAATATTGCTGCATGCCTAATTAAAATACTAACTTAACTTTCAATTGTTAGAACTGATTAAAACCCCCAACATCTGTGCATCTTTCAGAAGAATGGACCTCACATGCTGTCAAAGCCAAATGTCTAGAGTCATCTGAGGAGAGCCATGGGTTGGGTAGAAATGGAATAAAATGTATGACTGGAAGATTATATGCCAACAAGCATTTTAAGTACTGATACACTCTATTTTGTGTTTGTGACTACTGCTACTAAGATCTCATCCAGACCAACCATTAACCATGGAAAGCTAAGATATAGCTTCCACTCACCTTAATAGAACATGAAGTCCCCAATGCAGCTGTCTAAAAGCACCTCAAATTAGAACAAGCTGTTGCTTTGTCTTAAACCCCTGGATATCCAAATCAAGTCACTTATTTTGCTACTCCCCTAGAGATGATAATGCAAGTCCACTGAATGGCAAAGTATATGCATATATAGAATCAAAGCAAGGTTACACACTGCACATTCCCTTTTGCACTAAATAAAAAGGTTCATTATTATAATAATAAAAATCACAATTAATATCAGCGAGCTTTCTAAGGAGGAATTGAATATAAGAACAGAGTTAGGGACACAGGAAAAATCTGTTTTCTATCCTGGATATCACATCCCTCCTATCATTAGTTTCAAATAATCTACTAAACCACCTAACACAGCTTTCCCCACAGTTTGCCTCCAAGTATTGGGACTACTGGAGGACATCACTTTGGAGAGGATTAATCAGCACAGACACAATACTTTTCTTAACAGAAAACTCACTCATTAAAAAAGAATAAAATAAAAGGTTACCTTATCAACAATGATTATATCATAAAAATAAGTTTAAATCAAACAAGGGCATATAGAAATGCATACTATTATCTTACTACAGAGTATATTTTAGAAATGCCCCTGTCAGGAGGTAACTTGTGAGCATGATGAGGGGCCAGGTTGGCTAATCAAAGTTTACAGAGAGGGATGTAGACGGTTCAAGAAGTCACCGATGCTTTAAAACTTGATGGTGTTGAAAACTGAGAGCGTGTTCCAGGAGTTGCAGAAATTGGATTGGTGGTTGGTTGGGAAGATTGAGGAGAAAGTTAAGGCAAATACAGAACAGGAACGTATTTGCCTATATTTGTGATCTGTCCTCTCTCTTTCTCTCCCTTTTTTTTGGTAATAGCTGCTTGTCCACAGAGTTATGATGCAGATGGCTGTCTGAAGTTTTGCTAATACCTGATATTTCAGATAACATAGTAGTCAAACATAATCTTGTTCTAAGCTACCTGAGTTTTTCATGAAGCAGATGAATATCTGACATCCAAAACTGAAGTAGCCTGGAATAGAAGAAAAGGATGGTAGCGGTAAGCAACATTTAAAAAAAAATTTTTTTTATATGCACGTGCACATATCCCTTTTATTTCATTTCATTTCTGGTTTAAGAAAGAAGAACAAACACTGAAAGAAAGGAAAACCCACAGATAGTTATGTAGAGCAATGAATTACTAAGTCTCTCCTCAGATTCTATTATTGACCAGTTATATGGAACATTTTTGTCAAATATTATGGCTTCCTGTGTTAAAAAATTACAGTGGGACAAAAAAGTATTTAGTCAGCCACCAATTGTGCAAGTTCTCCCACTTAAAAAGATGAGAGAGGCCTTTAATTTTCATCATAGGTATACCTCAACTATGAGAGACAAAATGGGGGGAAAGAATCCAGGAAATCACATTGTAGGATTTCTAACGAATTTATTTGCAAATTATGGTGGAAAATAAATATTTGGTCAATAACAAAAGTTCATCTCAATACTTTGTTATATACTCTTTGTTGGCAATGACAGAGGTCAAACGTTTTCTGTAAGTCTTCACAAGGTTTGCACACACTGTTGCTGGTATTTTGGCCCATTCCTCCATGCAGATCTCCTCTAGAGCAGTGATGTTTTGAGGCTGTCGCTGGGCAACACAGACTTTCAACTCCCTCCAAAGGTTTTCTATGGGGTTGAGATCTGGAGACTGGCTAGGCCACTCCAGGACCTTGGAATGCTTCTTACGAAGCCACTCCTTTGTTGCCCGGGAAGTGTGTTTGGGATCATTGTCATGCTGAAAGACCCATCCACGTTTCATCTTCAATGCCCTTGCTGATGGAAGGAGGTTTTCACTCAAAATCTCACGATACATGGCCCCATTCATTCTTTCCTTTACATGGATCTGTCATCCTGATCCCTTTGCAGAAAAACAGCCCCGAAGCATGATGTTTCCACCCCCATGCTTCACAGTAGGTATGGTGTTCTTTGGATGCAACTCAGCATTCTTTCTCCTCCAAACACGACGAGTTAAGTTTTTACCAAAAAGTTCTACTTTGGTTTCATCTGACCATATGACATTCTCCCAATCCTGTTCTGGATCATCCAAATGCTCTCTAGCAAACTTCAGACAGGCCCGGACATGTACCAGCTTAAGCAGGGGGACACGTCTGGCACTGCAGGATTTGAGTCCCTGGCAGCATAGTTTGTTACTGATGGTAGCCTTTGTTACTTTGGTCCCAGCTCTCTGCAGATCATTCACTAGGTCCCCCCATGTGGTTCTGGGATTTTTGCTCACTGTTCTTGTGATCATTTTGACCCCACGTGGTGAGATCTTGCGTGGAGCCCCAGAACAAGGGAGATTATCAGTGGTCGTGTATGTCTTCCATTTTCTAATAATTGCTCCCACAGTTGATTTCTTCATACCAAGCTGCTTGCCTATTGCAAATTCAGTCTTCCCAGCATGGTGCAGCTCTACAATTTTGTTTCTGGTGTCCTTTGACAGCTCTTTGGTCTTGGCCATAGTGGAGTTTGGAGTGTGACTGTTTGAGGTTATGGACTGGTGTCTTTTATACTAATAACAAGTTCAACCAGGTGCCATTCATACAGGTAACGAGTGGAGGACAGAGAAGCCTCTTAAATAAGAAGTTACAGGTCTGTGAGAGCCAGAAATCTTGCTTGTTTGTAGGTGACCAAATACTTATTTTACTGAGGAATGTACAAATTAATTCATTAGAAATCCTACAATGTGATTTCCTGGATTCTTTCCCCCCATTTTGTCTCTCATAGTTGAGGTATACCTATGATGAAAATTACAGGCCTCTCTCATCTTTTTAAGTGGGAGAACTTGCACAACTGGTGGCTGACTAAATACTTTTTTGTCCCACTGTATTATTGATTACTTCAGACCCTCCTAATTTCACTGTCTACGTTTGTGAAGATTCCAACTTCAACTGTTAAGGGATGATATCCATTTCCAAACAGCATGGTTATATAGTACAGTTATCCAAAAGCTAACCAAGGAGTTGATGCTACCAAAATAAATGCATATTGCTCTCAAATAACACCCCCCCCCCAAAAAAAACCCTACTACTACCTCATCTTCTTCTTCAGATACTTTAATATTATTATCCGGGGATTTGACGGGTTTCTGTGTACTGGTTCCATTTGTCTCGGCCTTCCCATGCTCAGCTTCCCACTCCTGTAGGACTTCGTCTATGTTAAAGCGCCGCCGATAATTTACGAAAAAGTTTTTCACTTGCACCACAGACTTGTTTCCAATTACATCAGAGATGGCTTGAAAATCTCGACCGTATTTCCTGATTGCTACAAAAGAAAATATATCTATCAGTACCATTTCTGAAGCTCAGAGGACAAACTATATAACCTTCAAACTAATACTACAAATTCCTAATACTAAGGAATCCTGTTCAGAGTAGCATGCATTTTCACAACATGCAGGGTAGGTTAGACTGAGTGGCCTAAGATCATCCAATAGACAGGGCTGTAAGACTTTAGCCTAGATCTCCCAGTGACCTTGAATGGGATGTCAGAATAAAATTTGATGAGCACATATTTGCATCAACAGTACTGCAAAAAAAAAATGCATGCTGGAGATGCTGTAGGGAATTTATTGACAGACCAAATGAACCTCATTGAGATGGAATGGGTATACTATTTAGAGTTTCAAAGTCAACAACTAAATTTAAGGGATACATCAAGGGTCACACTATTTCTAAACCAATTACAGGTTTATAGAAGAGTGGTAAATCTTGGCTTTCTTAAGTTTCTGCTTCAATGTGGTTATGTATTTATTATTTTATCAAATATGTCCACCAATCTCATGGAAGACAATTCTAGGCAGCATACAATAAAATCAACAATTTACACTTACGGTATCATAAAACCAATTAAATCAATTACATTAGTTACTAAAACTATGTTTGAAAATATTTGATATTTTGTATGGCCAAATTTAGATTCAGCTATATTTCCTTTTAATTTTTCTTATCCCATACTTTCAGATTTTTTCTCCTTATTAATTCTTTCTTCTTTTGTGTATTTTGCTTGTCACTGCTTCTTCCAAAGAGTAAATTCTCTGATAGTTATAAATTAATTTAAGGCCATCCAATTTAATATCAAGTTTTCAGGATTGCTTCACTTTTAAAAGATTGTTGCTGGATTTTAATTTGTTTTTAACATTGTTCACCAGCTAGGCTTTTAAATTAACAACAACAACAACAACAAAGTTGGAAGGTACCTTGGAGGCCATCTAGTCCAACCCCCTGGTAAGGCTGGAAACCCTATACCATTTCAGACAAATGACTGTCCAGTCTCTTCTTAAAAACTTCCAGTGTTGGAGCATTCACAGCCTGCTTCAAGAAGTTGGTATAGGATTTCCTGCCTGAGCAGGGGTTGGACTAGATGACCTCCAAGGTCTTCTTCTTCTTCTTCTTCTTCTTCTTCTTCTTCTTCTTCTTCTTCTTCTTCTTCTTCTTCTTCTTCTTCTTCTTCTTCTTCTTCTTCTATTATTAATCGTACAGAGCCAGATGTTCTGACTGGATTTGGCATTTTTGTCTACCTATCGAGTCCTTACCAAGGACCTGGGATAGGCAGATGTGGATGTTTGATGGTATTATAGATATCGTCGCAGGATGGAAGCAGTTCCTATTAAGGCCACCTTTGCAATTGACTAATGGCGAATTTCTCAATGCCAATGGTGTTCAAGTGGTGCTCCAATTGTTTTGGGATTGCACCCAAGGCGCCTATTACTGTTGGTACTACCCTTGCTTGCCTTTGCCACAGTCTTTCTATTTCTATTTGTAGTTCTTTGTATTTTGTTATCTTCTCCAGTTCTTTCTTGTCTATTCTGCTGTCTTCAGGCACTGCCACATCCACTATCCAGACTTTTTTGTCTTTCTTATCGACAATTGTTAAGTCTGGGATGTTATGTTGCAGGTGCTTGTCTGTTTGAATTCTGAAGTCCCAGAGCAGTTTAACTTCATCATTTTCTATGACTTTCTCTATTTTATGATCCCACCTGTTCTTGCTTACAGGCAAATGATATTTCTTGCAGATCTTCCAATGCACCATCGTTGCTACTTTGTCATGCCACTGCTTGTACTCAGTCTGTGCGATCCTCTTGCAGCAGCTTACCAGGTGGTCCACTGTTTCTTCAGTTTCTTTGCATAGGTGGCACTTACTGTCTGTTGCTGTCTTCTCAATTTTGACTTTGTATGCATTTGTCCTTAAGGCTTGGTCTTGTGCAGCCAGAATTAGTCCCTCGGTCTCTTTCTTCAACTTTCCTGCTCTTCGCCATTGCCAGGTCTTGTTATTTTCTGCTTTTCCAGCTATTTTTTTAATGTACTGGCCATATAGTGCTTTGTCTTCCCATGCCTCTATTCTGTTCTTCATTTGGTGTTTCTTGTAGGCCAGTTTGGTCTCTCCAGTAGTCAGTAAGCCTTCCTGATATACTAATTTCAGTGCATCTTCATCATTGTCCCTCAGATATTCTTCCAAAGCCATTTTTTTTTCTTCAAGCATCTGATGTACTTGCAGCATTCCACGTCCACCTATTTGCCTTGGTAGACAGAGTCTGTCAATGTCACTGCGTGGATGAAGGGCATGATTCATTGTCATTATTTTTCTGGTTTTCCTATCCATTGCTTTTAGTTCTGCTTGAGTCCAGTCCACTATTCCAGCTCTGTATCTAATGACTGGAATTGCCCAGGTGTTGATTGACTTCACAGTATTTCCTCCATTGAGTTTGGACTTTAAGATCTTCTTCACTCTCTTGATGTATTCACCTCTAATCTTTTTCTTGACTTCAATGTGCTTGATGTTGTCAGCTTGAAGGATACCGAAGTATTTGTAGTAATCTTCCTCATCCAGACTCTTAATGTTATTTTCGTGGGGCATCTTTATTCTTTCAGTTTTCATTATTTTTCCTTGTTTGAGAGTAAGTGTGGCACATTTGTCCAAGCCAAACTCTATTGCAATATCTTGGCTATATATACGGACAGTGTTCAGCAGCGATTCTATTTCAGATGATGTTTTTCCATACAACTTCAGATCATCCAAGTTAAGGAGGTGGGATAGATGTTTTTGATGTTTGATAGCCATGTCCTGTGTTATTCAGTATTGTTGACGGAGGAAACGGTGCAATAACGAATAGTAGTGGTGATAATGAATCTCCTTGAAATATTCCTCTCTTGATATTAACCTCTCCCAGTCTTTCACCATTGACCTGCAACTGTGTCTTCCATTGTGCCATCCATCTTTGCACAAATTTTCTGATGTTTCTACTGACCCTTGTTATTGCTGGCTCTTGATTATCCAGTCATGTGGCAGAGAGTCCAATGCCTTTTTGTAGTCAATCCATGCCACATTCAGGCTGGTCTTCCTTTTCTTGTAGTTTTCCAAGATCATTTTTTTAAAATTCCATTTATATCCCGCCCTTCTCCGAAGACTCAGGGCAGCTTACAAGCTTAGCAGTAGTCTTCATTCTATGTATATGCCTGCTTATTAGGGCTTTCATACACCCCCCAAGCGACATTATTACAAAGTTAGCTTAATTGCCCCCAACAGTCTGGGTCCTCATTTTACCTACCTCAGAAGGATGGAAGGCTGCTGTTGTACTCCATCAGCCACCACACCAGTTAGCAATTTGAAAGTTGTTGGTAAGCAGGTAATTGGCCTGTAGTTGCCCCTTTTGCTGGATTTTTCATTATTAGGTAGGTTTTTCCAGTTGTTAGCCACTTTTCAATTTCTCCTCCTTGTAGTATATTGTTGAACTGCTTGGCAATGAGTGGGTATATGTTAGATGTTTCAACCAAAACCCATGCAGTTCATCTTCACCTGCTGCTGACCAATTTTTGATCTTTCTTGCTCTTTTTCTACCATTTTTGTTGTTATTACTAGTTCTTTCATTTCAACTTCTGTTTTATTTGCATCCACTTCTTTTAACCAAGTCACATCCTTGTTGTGTTTCTTTGGGTTATCCCATATCTGCTTCCAGAACTGCACTGTTTCTTCCTTGTCAGGTACTGACTGATTCATTATAGTTTCTCCATTGATGGATTGGTAGAAACGTTTCTGATTGGATTGAAATTGGAGGTTCTGCCTATAATTTGCAATTTGAGCTTCGTATCTACGGATTTTCCTGGCTATAGCTGTTATTTGCTGCTTTATTATTTCCAGTGCTTCCTTGGTCTTCCTTGTTTCTAAGTGGCATTTCTTGATTAGGTATTCTTTGGTCTTCTTGTTCTTCAGCTTCTTTTCTTTCATCTGTTCTAGCTTGCTTGCATGTGATCTTAACTTGCTGATCTTATTTTCTAGTCTAACCTTCCATTTTTGTGGTGCACTGTTTGTTTGTTTTTCTTCTTTGTTGATTTTGCATCCCAGGTATTCAGTTATAACTGCAGCTGTGCTGTACATTAGTTGGTTTGTTTCTTGCAGTGAATTGGTGCTTAGATTTGATATTGCAGTATTTGCATCTTTTAATGCTTGTGCTAGCTGTTTCTTTGGAAAAAGCTTCAATGCAGGCAGCCTTATTCTGTTGTTTTTGTGCTGTTCTAGATGCTCAGTTATTCTCTGTTTCAATTCTTTTATTTCTTGAGTTAGAGGGCTTTGTTCTTCCTGAGGAACAGGTGCCTGGTTTCCAAATGAGAACAGTTATATATCTCTGCTGGATTCCTTCATTGCCAACTCCCCCTGGGTTGCCTCTACATTCTAAATTACTTCTGGCAAGGCTTTCATTTCTTTGCCCTGGGTAAACCTTTGCAGTTCATCCAATTCTGTCTCTGGGAATACTTTATTTTGTATTATAAATCAGCGTTGATCTGCTAGTCTCTGTTCTGTTATTTCTGATTCTGGATGTTGTTCTTTCCAGAACTGGTGCATTCATTTTAGATATCCTCTTCTTGTTGGACTTGATCTGTAATAACAGATCATTATTTCTTTGTTTTCAATCACTGTGTATTTGCGATGGGTAAACATCTTTTCTTCCAGTAATTCTGCAGCTGCTGGCCCTGGTTGCTCAGCCAACAGTCCTGAGTCCTGTAACCCATTTTTCACCAGATATCCAGGAACTCCAACATCTAGCGCAGACCTTGTTAATCCGGGCAACATCCGAGCTAGTATGGCATTCTAAAATTTACATCTCACCATATTTTTTATGGGAGAGACACTCTTTGTCTGACTCCTCTGATGAGACCTGTCCAGTATAGTTGTTGTTGTTGTTGTTTTATTATTATTATTATTGGAATCACAGATGGGTATAAAAACAGCATCACTAGCTAAAGAACAGAAATTAGGTTTCAAAAGACTTGCCACCTCTGCCTAACAAGCCAGTTATGACCCCTCTCAAATATGCTCAGTCCCCTGGGCATACAAGTTTGATAAATAAATAAATGAATGCTAATGACTGATCCCACAGGAACTCCAAGCCATATTTCTATGTTAATAAATATGGTTCCACAACCTGACAAAAGCAGAAACAAGGATGTCTTCTTGTAAGCACATCCTTCTAAGTATGCCTGCAGTGGCTGAAATTGAGCACATTTTGCATACAGTGCAAGTGCATATAGAAATAAACTATTCCTATGTTTAAAATATGCACACTGCACACACACACACACACACACACACACGCACGCACACACACACACATACACACACCATGAGGAGTGCAAGACATGAATAAGACTACCATGTCCAGTATATAATTCTACCCACTTCAACCAACAATCATGACTTGGAATATGAGGAACTGGGTCAGTCATCAGCTGGCACACGGGAAACCATCACTGCAAAAATGAATGAGTCTGGCTGCCCTAGAGTAAATGCAGTTCAGTTATCAAATGTTAGCATCAACCCTAAGACATGAGTCAAAAGCAGAAATTTTAGGAATTATTTCACTGGCCAATGAGGAAATGCTCCATCAGAAATCAAAATACAGGGTCATCTTCCCTACAGACAAGAATGTATTTGCAATGCCATACCTTGCACTGCAAGAAGCTGTTCATCTGTGGTCCAGCGTGCATTAAATTTCAATGTTACCTAAGCGTCATGAAACATAAACAAAATAATTTACTTAGATAATAGATGTGCTTTTAAAGCTCAGCCCCCAAACTGTATACAAATGAAACAGTAAATAAATTGCTTGAGCAGTCATTTCTTAAATAAAGCCTGCATTATTCTCAGCATGTATTTTTTTAAAAAAAATCTCTTTTCAAGTGAAATTATAGAGGTAGTTCATTGTTTAGTTAACAACATTTAATTTATAACAGCAGAAAGAAAAAAGGGGATAAAAGGAGCGGTCAGTGCTTTTAGCACAAGGTTAGCTACAAGAGTCCATGCATGGGATCGCTTTGTCAACCAAGTCAAAATTTAAGGGCACTTGGATTGTGACTTTTCGTATCTTCCTGATCGTGAACTGTGCACTTCTTCTCATCCTAACTCCTATACTGGAGCTAGAAAAGGAACCAAGATAATTTCCGAAACTGAAAGACCTCTGCAACCCAATGTGATTATAGGGATAAATGGCAAATTTGATCAGCTTGAGGTGCCCTTCTATAAACTTCAGAAGAAGGGGGAAAAACATAATTTCTCATTAGCACACATACTTACCTCTGATAACTTATATTGCTCTATTCCCCCTTCAAGTTTCTCTTTCAGAGAGCTGTTTGTTTGTTTGATATTTTGAATCTGAAAAGAAAGGTTCCTCTTTCAGTATGGATAATACACAAAGTTTGAGTAAAATTTGATCTAATCTCAAAAATTCTCTAAAACATTATCGATTCCCCCAACAATCATTTAAACAAGAGCCCCCATTCTTCCATGAACTACAGTTCCCTCTCCCACTAAGATTGGGCTCTTGTCCTTTTTTCCCGTCCCCCTCAAATATCCAATAACTCAGTAGCTGAGAAGTAATAATGGGAAATAGGCTCTTTCATTCTTAGCCTCTTTGGGGACTTTCTAATGTTGATACTTGTAAAAAACAAGATACAAAGTTGGATGGTTTCCCAACAGAACCCTTACATTTTTTAAATGATCGTGTTCCTATTGCTTACCTATGTCTTCCTTTTCAACACCAAGGCATTTGAAAAACAACAATCCAAATTCACCCTCTGAACTGCAGCCACTCATTATTTTTATTTTGTGAAGATGCCTAAGGAGTTGTTGTTTTTTTCCTAATGTCTGATCATAATAAAAGCTATCTATCTACCTGCCAATGGAACATATGACACTGGTGATACTGTAGGTTGAAGTTGTGTTTTGCAATCCACAGTTTTCCATTTAAATGTCTTTTAAAATTAAAATAATCTTTTAAAATGTCAAGCAGAAGAGAATATGTGGTAAATGTAAAAGGAACTGATCATTGTTACATGGATATGGTTAAGTGGATGCCCATGGGACCAAACAATGACCTGTGCAGTAATCTTCTAACCAATAGAGGAAATAGAAGAATAAAAGCTAGCTGCATAGAAGTGGGTAAGGCAGAGGAAATATATTCTAATATTTTATACTTGAATGTGTAAAATTAGAATTTAGATGGAAATCAATAAAATAATTGACTACTGATATAAAAGTTCTCAGAAACTAGAAAGTCCAAAGTATGGAGAAACATGGAAACTGATTTATGGAAATCCGTAATGACTCCTGAGTAAGATGCAGGAAGTTGGCAATTCATCTTGCTGCACTGTAAATAGAAAGCCAAGTTGAAATAATTCTCCTCTAAAATGTACTGCAACTGACAGCTTGTTAATCAGGTCTCATCCTGATGCAAAACATCTCACCCAAGCTATAAATCCTCCCAGGGAGCTGTGAAGTTGAGATTGTTTAAAATATGTATCAGATGATTAAAAAGAAGCCTCGTTCTGTTGCCAGGAGAAAACACATACCTGTCGCTTGATGGAGACAAGCTCCATATCCAGTTGCCTGAGCAAAGTGGTGGCAGCGGTTGCGTTGGCAGACACAGCTTCCACGTCTTCCTGAGAGAGAAACATTCCTTTGGGAGGTTTCCTCTTGGCCCTGTTCTTAGCAGCCTGGGTACTGTGCTTTTCTTTCTTTACCTGAGGTATTGTTTCCACGGGAGGAATCTGCAAAGGAGAGATCTACCATATGTAAGCCTGATATCTGAACCACAAGCTATCCACAACTACTGCCACTTCCAAACATACCCGAAGCCTGAGGTAGATAGTCTTAAGTGTACTATTTTTCTAAGATCCGGTATTACGAAAGCCAAGTACAAAATGGACACACTGTCTTGCTTCACCTTTATACTAAACTTGCACACTTCCCCATCCTAAGTGGATAGAGTCAGCATTTTCAGAATTTAATGGGTAAAATAGGCATCTAATTTTAATCTTCCCTGAACACAGAAGCCATATGATCTTGAATATGAGTTCTTGAAGCTTTACGGCATCCATTTTGCCCCTCAAAGTCTTTCAAAAAGGTCAGCTTGCAAAGTAGGCCTGTCCAATCCAAAGGCATCATGGCATCATTCTTCTGGCTTGCCACAGGCCAAAAATCTTTGAAAATCATGTAAGACTGTCTGTACATTGAGCTGTGGGACAGCTTGTTGGTGCTGCCCAAGTATTTTTCTGCTAAAGTAACAACAACACTGGAAGGATACAGACACAAGAGCACAAAATGCACCCATATTGTTAAAATGAAGTAAGATGAAGTCTGCTAAGTATCTTCCTTAAATTCTATTACTGAATAGAGAAGGTAAATGTACTAAGCCAAAACTACACATAATACAATGGCTTCAACATACATGAGAAACACTCTTTACCAAAGACTACCATCCTTACTCCACATCTGGAGAAAAGGACTCAATACCCCATCTAGGGCTAGAGTGACAACATCCACTACACGTTCCAGGCATGCCACTGAAAGCCAACGAAAGCACTCTTTCCAAGCTCAGACCATCAGCACCTCAGTTTAATAGTGTATCAGAAATAAAAGAAGATATCTCAGTTGAGCGTGGGGGTGGTTGAACTAGAAAAAAAAATCTAAAAATTATGTTAGATATGCAATTTCGTGTGTGTCAGCCAGAGGGGAAGAAAAAGAAACTAATTTAAGACAAAACATGAAGGGTCAGATGATTGCAGGCTAATCCTTAAAGCTCATTCCTTTTTATATGCAGCACTGCAAAATTGACGGATAAAGATTTTTGCATGGCTATGAAATCTGCCCTAGAAAAGGTCTTTTGGGGACAAGTATGAAACATAAAGAATGAATCTGAGACACTGTTTTAGATTCCTGCAAAGGAACACTTGGATCTGCCTGCCACTCCGCTAGCAATGTAATTTTTAAAATTTCTTCTGAATCTTTTGATAACACTAAGGACATGTCTGCAAAATGAATGTGAAAAGACCCTTAAAAAGTTCGCTGTTAAGGGAAAGCCATAACTGCTTCTGCCTTTCTTCAAATGAAAACAGCAAAGCATATAGGAATCAAACAACAACTACAGAACCTTCCTACTCCAAGGAAAACCACCTCCAACCTCAACAGGAAATTGTATATACAGAATTCCCAGAAGGTTCTGCCTCTTCCAATAAGAAGGGGAGGCACATGAGCTTCACCTTAGTTTGACAAGTCCATTCTACCCTAAAAAGTCATGGTGCCTCAGAGGCCTGCTTGCTTCCCCTCTGTCTGTTTCCATGTCTGCTCAGTGATAAACATGTTTTATTACAGTGTGTACCTTGAAGGAATACTAGTCACTTTTAATCATCATTTGATCTTAAATCAGTGGCTTAAATCAGCTTTCAATCTTGATGCTAGCCTTTGGTTTGAAAACAAACTTGATCTAGCATTAATTAGGATTTTGCTAGTTTTAGCATCAAGTGCTGAAGAGAGAATCCTCAGTAATGGACTGGGCATACATGAGAGAGGCATTCAGAGAAGGGCTGGCCGAAAACATGAAAAGAAACACTTCCCAAGACAGTTTCCCTCAACCAGAGTTAAAATATATAATCAAGCTCCTTGTCTTCCTTCGACATGATCCTATGCCCACACTGATTCACTGAAGCATATTCAAAGCCACATGCAGCATTTATCTAGCACTTATGTTGAAAAACTGACTTCACATATTGCACTAAGCTGTAATAAATGGGTTTATCTGGTTTAGGTTTAGTATGTTAAGATGAACTTTGTAACTGCAGTTTATTCAAGACATTATATGTACATACTGTGTACTTGTCCAGGCAGTCTCTGAGACTTGGATATAACTGAATGGAAGGAAAACATAATGTAATATGCAAAACAAACAATGTATGAGGGGGGAGACAGATGGCTTTATAAGGACATGTATGTTTTCCCTATAAAAAGATCCCAGATTCCTCCCTGGCACTTCCCAGCAAAGGCTTAGCCAAAAAATCTTAGCTACTATTAGCAGAAAATAACTTAATCTATATAGGTCAATAACATAATAGGGATTAAGGGAAGTTTTATATATTACTGTGCTTTTAATACTGCTGCACTGAAACATCAAAGCATCCACAACACCTCTCACCAGCTTACAAGTGATAAGAGTTCATCACTCTATAGCACAGGTGTCAAACTCGATCACGGCACGTGATGTATTGTGACGTATCATGACATGTTTTGCATTTGTAGAGCTGGAGTGGGCGTGGCCTGTGTATGGCGCATCTGGCCCGCAGGCTGCCAATTTGACTCCCCTATAGTATGGAATAAATTAAATTGCAGTTTTAGCTTCTAAGCTATGGAAGAGACTCCTAGTTCTTAGCTGTCACATTTCAACACAAAGATAGGTGGTCACCATTCATGTTTTTAACCTTTCTGTAAATTTGAAAATTTAGAAAAACACTGTAATTTTTTTGACACCACAATCAATAAATGGCTGGCAGATGCAAGCCAACTTTGCAGGCATCTGGCAATATGTTTTTGACAGAAACATGCCACTAGAGATGGTTTGAGAAGATATTTCTCATTACATACTGTAAATGGAAAATGGCAAAAACACATGTGACCACAGAACAGTGCCTAGACCAGGGGTCGGCAACCTCGGCTCTTTTATGACTCGTGGACTTCAACTCCCAGAATTCCTGAGCCAGCTATGCTGGCTCAGGAATTCTGGGAGTTGAAGTCCACGAGTCATAAAAGAGCCGAGGTTGCCGACCCCTGGCCTAGACTTATATACTGCTTCACAGAGCTTTACAGCCCTCTCTAAGCAATTTACAGTCAGCAACTGCGAACTGGTTGACAAATGCCCAAAATGCAATCATGAGGCCACAACAGTGGTGATGGTGGTATGCAACAGCCAAAACTTCAAGGATGGGTTATAAGTAGCTTTTTTGAAGACTGTTAGAACTTCAAAGGGTCAGGAATCAACCATCTTTAAGCGAGAACTATCTATGCTGTTCCTGAGTAACTGATCTTAAAGAAAACTACTTAGATCCATGTTTCCTTATTATGTTTATGTAGGAAAGTAGACTTACTTTTTCTCCAGTGTGCAAATATTGAAATGTTAATTTTTATCTTAAGCTATAGTGAGATACACAAATTAAAAAATCATTAGAATGGAAGAAGAGGTCATTAATATAATTTAAGAAAACTGTGATGTGAACACTGAAAGTAAAATCTTGTAAAATATCCCCTATTATAATAATATTTAATACTGTTTAACAATAATAAAGCTATGAATGGTGAGGGAAAACGTAGCCATGCTACTTCTAGAAAAATATTACAGTGAAAGAAAAATATGTACATCCTCTTACAGATTTAATGTTCTAGGATAATTTTGGATAATCAGCTATATCACCTACAGGATTATAGAACTGTAGACCAGTTAGCTTTGTCTTAACAATTTTTCCAGGAAAGATTGCTTGTTGCTTTTTAATTGCAATAAGCAATCTGCAAAATAAAAGTGGATGATGGAATGGTTAATAAGAAAGGGGCTGAACCATGCCTAATTCTTTCCCACACATAAACGCATCACTTCTTGAAAGCAGCGAGTGGGAAAATCAATAGGTCATCCTTCTATGTCAAATTATGTCATCATTGGACACATAAGCAAGCCTGCACACATTACTTGCATAAAAGAGCTATTATAAATGTTTTCATAAGTATTTGGGATAAAAGAAATATAGGCAAAATGAAGAGTTTAAAGAATTATTATTATTATAATACCAGGATTCCTAATCTGGGGTTTTGAACTGAAAATCTTACATCTACAGTGAGAGCAATGCTAGCTAAGGAACTATGATGATTGAAGTCAAAAGTCATTGTTCTCTATTCCGCATTTGTCAGACTGAGCCTAAAATACTGCAACCGGTTCTCAGTACCACAAATTAGGATGAACTCTGAGAAATTGGAGCCTATCCAGAAAGAAACTAAAACAAAGAAGGGGTGGTGGCAAGGGACTTATTAGGGATTCGTGGAGGCACTGAATATAATAGGATTTCTTAAGGGATATAATATAGAAGTACTGTTCATAATTGTTGCAAAGACCAAAGAATTATGAAGAAGTAAATCTCAGTTGGACATCAGGAAAACCTTTCTAATAATAAACATAAGACTGCTTTGGGAAGAGGCAAGATCTTCTATACTCCAAGGATTTAAACAGGTTAGATAGCCATCTGTCAGTAATGCTATAGCAGTGGATTCCTGCAGTGAATGGGGAAAAAGGGACTAAATAATGTTCAAGGCCCCCTTTCTTGCTACATCCCACACATTTGAAGGGTAAAGGGTTGGGAGGGTTGTAGGTGTGTGTGAAAAACAAGGGAGTGTAGGTCAACATGCGTTATACTATCTGGAAAGCAGACAAACTCAAATATTACAACCATCTGTTCGCTTTTGGAAAACACAGCAGATACAAATTAACTTTGACTTTCCCTATGCATGACTACGTCCACTGTTCTGAACAGCATTGCAGGAAATCAGTGGCAAATCAAAGGTTATGGGGATAAGGCAGAACCAGAGCCTGCATTTGTCTTTTTTATAGTAATGTTATTAAAAATTATAATTAAAAAGACAAAAACTACTACCAAGAAAAACAAAATAAAAATAGAAAGTGCAGAATATAAAAATAAGACAGAAAAAATAAACATAAAGTAATGACTTCCCTTTTCATAACGTATGAACAACTTTAGTAACTTATCTCTTTATCTTAAAATACAATAAATTATTTCTTCTTCCTACATTATTTTTATTTATTTATATCATACCTTTATTATTTTTACACACGACTCAATACAGTGAACGTATCCAACATACCTTCCCTACAACAACCCTGTAAGGTGGGTTGCCAGAAAGTGAGCGACTTGCCCAAAGTCACCAAACTGGCTTTCATATCTCATGTTTTACCTATATATACATCCTTAAAGCTTTCTCATTCAATTTTGATCAGCAAAAGTCCATTAAAGATTACCAGAAATAACATGCTTATTTTAACCGTGACCAAATAAACTTCTTCCTTTTACTTTTAACAATCTATCTTTAATCCCTTCAAATAATGTCCTAGTACTTGATTTCCTTTAATTTTTTTTGTTCCTTTTGCCAAAATTCTTTAGTTTTAACATGTCTCCCAATATAAGAAAGTTATCCAAGTCACTCTTCTATGTTATTTCTATATTCCCTTTTAATTATTAAAACATCAGCCAGTTTCTTTTTGATGACAGTGTCTTTTTCTTTATCGTTTTTGTAGCCTGTCATTTTAAAATCCATTTTCAGATTGGTCTCAGTTTTTTAAAAAAACATAGTCAAGACACAAACACACTTAAAATTAACTTCTGAATTCATTTTCAACAATATCCTTCAATATGTTCAATGTTAAAACATTTTGTTCCATTTAAGCATTCTTCTCCTTTAATTGTAATAACTAGTTCCTTCTGGTTCCCTCTATAGCAGACATGTCAAACATCACGTGACGTCACACAACCTATCGGGACAGTTTTGCCATTGCCGGCAATAGGGTGGGCGCGGCTTCCACATGACGCATCCGGCCCGCAGGCCCGCAGTTTGACACCCCTGCTCTAGAGTCCAACCTTCTCATCCTATCATTTTTTTAAAAAGAGAATTCAAGCAAAGCCATTTTCCCATAGGAAGGATTCTTAGAATTAATTCCAAAATCTTATTTCAAATCCATCTGGATCGTTGTCTTTTGTAACTTTCCAAAATCAAAATCATCCTTTTGCTCTTTATTCCCAAAGAATTAAAAATTAAGTCCTTAAACTTGTATTTAAAACTTTTTTCACTAAGATTGAAAGAAACTCACCCAGTGTTGTAATACCCATCAATCCAAAGATTCCTAATAGCAGCAAAGCAGTTAACTAGCCATTTTAAAAAGTGACTAGAAAAGAAGTATGCAACCAAAAGTCCTTCTTAAAGGTACTAATAATGTCTTGTGCAAAAAAGAGGGCTATTCCGCTTCCGGATGGCAAGGCGACGCTGGAGGCAGCCATTTCCTGGCTGTCAGCCTCGCAGCTCCGTAGAGCCGCCAAAAACAGTGCTGATCAGCTGTTCGGCGGCTCGGAAGCCCCCACCTCGGGAGAAGAGGAGGGGGTGAGCGTCCAGGTAGGGGTAGAGCTCTCCGGGGCTGCCAGAACCTATAGTTTTGGCGGCGGAAGGATTGAGCCCCCCCGAAGCCTGGGCATGCTCCGGACTGTGAGGCGCCTCTGCTCCGGGTTTTTTGGAGCAGAACAGGGCGTTCGCAACCATCCCTGCTAGCAAGGAAGAGCTTTTGAGAACGAGGACGCAGGCAGAGCGAAGCAGGAGATTTTGGTGAAGATGATGCTTTGATCTTTAACTCAATGGACTTTGCTGAATCTGCATGTGAAAGTGCATAGTTAACAATAGAGGGTGAAAATGGCGGCTATATCTTCTAAAGTTCCTGCCCTGAGGCAGCAGTCTTCGGTGAAAACTTCACTGTCCTCTGCATCTGAATCTGTATCAGCTTTTACAGTAAAAGACTTGCAGAATCTGTTGCAAGAGACTATGGAAAAGCAAATGCAGCAATTTGTTGAGATAATGGAGAAAAAGTTGGAGGAGAAGTTTACAGAGAAATTAAAAGAAATGAGAGCAGACATCACATCTGCAATAGAGGGCATGGTTAAAAGTATTGAGATTTTGGATGACAGAGTGGAAGATCTTGCTCAAAATGATATTAGATTGGAAGCCAAAATGACAGAAACTGAAAATGTAATAGAGAAAATGAATTATGATTTGATTTCGACACAATATTCTCAGATGGAATTTGCTTTAAGAATCAGAGGCCTAATAGAAAATCCTAAGGAAAATTTGGAGAAAATGGTTTCTGAGGCTTTGGAAGGGGTGTTGAAGCGACCAGCAGATGAAATAATGCAAGATATAGATAAAATCTTCCGTGTTAATTCATGGATCGCAAGACAAAGGAAACTACCTAGAGATGTGGTGGTTTATTTTACAAAGAGAATGATTAGAAATGAAGTTATCCAGGCCTCCTACAACACTGATTTTGTAATTGCTGAGCAAAAAGTTCTGATTTTAAAAGAGATCCCTGCAAAGATTTTAAGGAAAAGGAAGGAATTTGCTTTTTTGACACAAGAATTGAGACGACGTGATATTAAGTTTAGATGGCAAATACCAGTGGGGATGGTGGTGACCTATGAAGGTACGAGGTACTGTTTTACCACGGAGATTCAGGCACGTGATTTCTACAGTAATGTTTTAAAAGCAGTCCCCATACCATCTTTGGAATCTACAAAGAAAAAAGGTGAGAGAGAGTCTCAACGTTCCAGAGAGAACCTGCATGTTGCTGAAGGGTTAACGCAGGCAAATGTGAAAGATACAGGAGTGGGTCAAATTTAATTACCACTGGAGAAGGCCAGAAATTGGAAGAGGCGTGTTACTTCTGGACGAATGAATCAAGCCTGAAGATTTAGTCATAACTGTAAGAGACAATAATGTAATAAGGATTATGGGAATTGGAATTGCTAGAAGGACTAAATATTTGGGGATATATTTTTTACCCTTATAAAATAATTATGTAATATTTCGTGTTGCTTTAGTTCTAAGATGATTATGGAAAGTTAATTGGGAAGATTTGTAGTAGTGTTTATTGATATTATTGGCATAGGTAATAGAATACAAGAATATAAGAATGATGTGATTATATAAAAATTTCTTAAGTTTGGAAAGTAATCTATGGTATTTTAAGTTGTATAACACATTAGGATAATGTGAATTTAAAGCTTAGTTGGAATGAGGAATAGTTTTAGACAATTGATATAAATTGGTTTATTTGAGATTGTTTTTATTGGATATCAGATTGGAAGGTATTATTTTGTATTTGAATAATCATTGATATGATATATATATGTGTGTTTGGAATTTACCTATATGAGTTAAAGTTTGATAGTTTGAATAGTTTAGGATTGTTTGCGTAAGTTAGATCATGATTGTTTGTATTTTTATACCCTGTGTTTTGGTATTAGATTGGAAAGTATTATTTTGTAGTTTTCTTATATGAGTTAAAGTTCGGTAGTTTAAATAGTTTAGGATTGTTTGCGTAAGTTAGATTATGATTGTTTGTATTTTTATACCCTGTATTTTGCTCTGGGAAGCGGGGAGGGGGGGAGGGGAAAGGGAGGGAGGGGTTGGGGAGGGTTGGGGAGGGTGAAGAGGGTGGGGGGAGGGGGTTGGGAGGGGTTTTTTTTTGGTTGGTTAAAGAAAAAATGTATTGTAAAACTTTTTAATAAAAAAGAGGGCTATTCCCTTATGAGAAGCAACTGTGTGGAGAATGTGTGAACGATTTCAAGTCCTCTCTTGTCCAGAGAGGAATTATAAATAGCCAGTCTACTTACTGGCTTTTCATTCTGCTATTGTCCTCCACAGAGCTGTCCTCAATTTGCCATGCCTTCCCCAAAAGTTCCCAGAGCCTAATTTGTCAAATGTAAAGTCTATGAAAAATATTTTAAAAATTTAGCTAATTATACACCTCTTGTAGAACAGCCATCCAACTTATACAGCTGTAACCTTGGTGGTGGCAAAAACTGATACAAAAAAAACACCATTGTCATCCTTTTTTTTAAGAACTTGAAATGTTGGGTCTTGTGAAACACATCTTCTATCTTTACACTTCTACCATACTTTGAATCTAGATAAAAATAACTCTGCAAAAACAAACTGATCAAATCCATCACTTAGTTTCCCACTGTGGTCAACCAGACGCCTCTGGGAAGCCCACAAGCAAAATACAATTGCAAAAACTTTCTGCCATTTATTATTCCCCAAAAACTGACATTCAAAAACACACAACCTATGGATTTCAAGAATCTGTGAAGTTTGTTCTAAACCAGCATGTAGTTAAGTTTGGTCCTGGATTAGTGTACTATGAAAACTCAAGCACTGCAGTATGGACAGCTTCTGGCAGTTGCTAACAATATTAAACTTTTGAGTCCCAGTGCTACAATGGATAATAGGAAAGGCCTGAGCTGTACATTTTGACAGCTAGTCTGTTTTGTTTTTTGGAGGAGAAGGGATACATTTTGAGTTTTTCACTTTGGTAACCTTGTTTGGGAGGAAAAAAAATATTTGGTGAAATATTGTTAAACCAACCATTGCTTATTTGGCAAAATATGGTTAAATATTTGGTTATATATATTTATTGAAACATGCAGTCTTACCACATGATGCGCCTTTTATTAACAGCAGTAAGGGAATAATTTTGTTGCTGTGGGAGCCCACAGTTATAGGATGTATGTGCAAACTAGAGCTTCACAGGGATGTTCATCTATCTAGATAGCTCCTATTTCTTTGTTCCCTGACCAAGGAGTCATCCAATCATCTAACGGGAAAAATCAAACTCCCCCCCCCCATCTACCCAGTTCTGGTTTTATTAACTGAATGTACCAGCATAGACACATGGGATTGTAATAGGGAAAAATCTTAGCAGGCACTTTTATACTACTGTTGTTCCTCAATAGTGGTTATTGTTTTAGGACCAGATCCCTGTTCATCTATACCAGTTCCAAAGTAGTCTCTTAAGTTTGCTGATGGAGTCTTGCACAGCTCCCTTGGGAAACACAGAGGGAGGGGGAATGGAATATGGGACCTTCCATGTTCAGAGCAGACGCTTTCTTACAGATTTACATACCTTGTCCTGCAATCAGGGAATAACTTTTCTTTTAGATAATGATCTCCTGCCTATACTCAAAAAGTCAGTCTTCCAAGTTTGCATTGAAAATCCAGCTTCCCGGTTGTATTAACTATAGCTATGGATTTTGTGGTCATCTTACTGCTATGTAAGCTTGTGCCAAATATTTTGAATACAATTCTTTCAAATTGAAAACACCCAGTTTGAGTAAAAAAAGCGGTTTTAAAATTGTTCTTAGCAGCTCTGGAAGAATATCAAGCTTAAAAAAAGGTCTCTTTCTACTTCCACAATGCTCAAAATGTTTTGCATAGCATTGTGGTGTAACCTGCTGTTCCTGCCCTTTAGTTAAAAGATCTAGATTATAAGTGCATATTTGGTGAAGGAAGAAATAGCTAATGCAAAATTATATTTGTAGGCACCTGGGAATTATAGGGTACGGAGAAGGAAATTCTAAGCATTATAAAAATATAATATACATACACTTTCTGGATTGAGGATTTGGCATGAAGGCAATTTAACTTGTTTTGAACTATATTAAACATGTCTTTAATTACTAACCAATGCCACACCAATTACCAAAATGGAAGCTTTTATTTAGCATTATATTATTAAAAAATATCAGATAAATTCACCCATGTCACTTTAACAACAGTACTGTAAATATTATGAGAGTACAATGATACAGGAAAAATTTCCAGAGTTCAGTATTAAAAGATCTGCTTATATCCTCTTGTTCAATGCAATAATCCTAATTCTCAGCACTCAATGTTCATTGTTTCAACAATCCTGTCAAGTGGGTAAGGCTGAGAGGCACTAGAAGCGATATCTCCAAGGTCACTGAGTGAGCTTCATGGCTGAATGGAGATTTGAACCTGGTTTACATCAGCCAACTTTACCATAAAATAATAAAAGTTTACACATTGCATTAATCCATGTTCTATTGGATTATGAGGGACGCGGTGGCTCAGTGGGTTAGGACGCTGAGGTTGTTGATCAGAAGGTTGGCAGTTTGGCGGGTCGAAGTGCCGTGTAACAGAGTGAGCGCCTGTTACTCGTCCCAGCTTCTGCCAACCTAGCAGTTCGAAAGCACGTAAAAATGCAAGTAGAAAAATAGGGACCACTCCGGTGGGAACAGCATTCTGTGTGCCTTTGGCGTCTAGTCATGCCGGCCACATGACCACGGAGACATCCTTGGACAAGAGCTGGCTCTTCGGCTTTGAAATGGAGATGAGCACCAGCCCCTAGAGTCAGAAACGACTAGCATGCATGTGCAGGGGAACTTTACCTTTATTGGATTATGATACTTTTTTAAAAATCCCATTTATATCCCGCCCTTCTCCGAAGACTCAGGGCGGCTTACAATTTAAAGCACAAATCAATGTGCTTAGCAATAGCCTTTATTCTATGTATATGCCTGCTTATTAGGGCTTTCGGGCCCCCACCAAGCGGCATTATTACAAAGTCAGCTTATTGCCACCAACAATCTGGGTCCCCATTTTACCTACCTCGGAAGGATGGAAGGCTGAGTCAACCTTGAGCCTGGTGGGATGCGAACCTGCACTAATTGCAGGCAGCTGGTGTTACTTAAGGAGGCATTAGCCCACTGCTCCACCAAGGCTCTTTTTTGAAGCTACAATTGGATGGGTTCACAAAACATGAATCAAAATAAGTTACTTTATGATTATAGTGATATGGGAACTAGACAGGAAGCCTGAAATGAAACTAGATGAACTACTACCACTTTATTACCAGGCTACATTAACAGAATCTTGCAAATCTGAAGGTACAAATTTCCCCCCATCACTTTTACCAGACTGATTGATTAGGGCAGGTGTTTTCTAAGTTTCTTTCTTTGACCATTAAGCCATTTAATGGGGCTCCTTTCTCTCATCTGTTTCCTAGGCAGCATCTCTTCTCCAAGGTCTTCCACACATTCTCTTACACAGATTACTTTGTTGACTTGAACTACGGGGTAACATTCTACTATAAAATAGAACTGTGTGATATAGTGAAATCAGGAGTGGGTGATTCAGATGTAATGCCACTGAAATGTTTAAAAAGTCAGCTTTTAAGCTGCATCTAGTACAGTCATACCAAGTTTTGCAATCCAAGTAAAGATTGTAAAAAAAAAATTTAGTCAGAGCCGGTGTAATTTGTACTTCTAGTATTAAAAAATAGTGAATCATAGCCAAGTGGTGGCTATGAAAATATCAAACTTTGTTTCAAAGTCAAATGAAAATACATAACTATATTTTCCCACAGCATAACTGAAGGGTTACCCTAATTGATTCTCTGTGCCCTTATTATTGCCAAGAGATTAGTTCTGAAACATTAGAAAGACAAATTTATGGCATCAATTACCCGATGGTAGTGAAGAGAGGAAGTTACTTGCATCTTGTGAATGAAATGCTTATAGATGCTGATTATGCATGGACAATTACAATGAAATATGGTTATCTGTTATTGAAATGGTTATATAAAATATATCTTTATATGGATAAGAATCCTATTTATCCTGTCACTATTGCATTTTTTATTTTTGTTTTAATTTTTCCTCTTATTTTTTCCTCTCTGTTCTGTTTTATTAAATAATCCACCCCCACCATAAATTTTTGAAACTTAACATTAAGAAAACCAAGATCATGGCATCTGGCCCTCTCAATTCCTGGCAAATAGATGGGGAAGAAATGGAGGTAGTGACAGATTTTATTTTCCTGGGCTCCAAGATCACCACAGATGGGGACTGCAGCCAAGAAAATAAAAGACGCTTGCTCCTCGGGAGGAAAGCCATGGCAAATCTAGACAGCACACTAAAAACCTGCCACCCTAAAACATCACCCTGCCAACAAAAGTGCGTATAGTCAAGGCTATGGACTTCCCAGTTGCAATGTATGGCAGTGAAAGTTGGACCATAAAAAAGGCTGAGCGCCAAAGAATTGAGGCCTTTGAACTATGGTGCTGGAGAAGACTCCTGCGAGTCCCTTGGACTGCAAGACGATCAAATCGGTTAGTCCTAGAGGAGTTCAACCTTGACTGCTCTTTAGAAGGCCAGATCCTGAAGGTGAAACTCAAACACTTTGGCCACCTAATGAGAATGAAGGGCTCACTGGAGAAGAGCCTAATGCTGGGAAAGATTGAGACCAAGAGAAGAAAGGGACAACAGAGAATGACATGGCTGGATGGAGTCACTGAAACAGTAGGCGTGAGCTTAAATGGACTCCAGAAGATGGTAGAGGATAGGAAGGCCTGGAGGAACGTTGTCCATGGGGTTGCGATGGGTCGGACACGACTTCGCAGATAACAACAACAACAACCATAAATTTATAGAGTTGGAAGATGCAATTTAATAGCAATAGAACTTAGATTTATACACCACCTCACAATGCTTTACAGTCTCTTAGTGGTTTACATTGTCAGCATCTTGCACCCAACAATCTGAGTCCTCATTTTACCAACCTCGGAAGGATGAAAGGCTGAGTCAACCTTGAGCTGGTGAGGATCAAACTCCTGGCAGTCACCAAAATTAACTTGCAACACTGCATTCAACCACTGCACCAGCACAACTCTTAATTTAATTTAAGACAAAAAGAGAAGCTCCCTGATTAGGATAAAAGTCCACATTCCCTAATATTGATTGCTTAGCCTCTGCTAAAACACATACGTAGAAAGCAAGCTTTCCAGCTCCCTTAGCCAATGGTTCCAGTGTTAAACTGCCCTCACTGTAGGGAGTGCTTTGTAATGTTCAGTATAATCTGATTTCTTGTAACTTTAGTCCATCCTGTGCTCCAGGATAAGTCTATTCACTACTTTCAGGACCTTCACTTACTTCCAGGTCCTTAGAAAGTGCTATTGTATGTCCCCACAAAGTTTTACTTATCTCAAATCTGAACATGCCAAGCTCACAATCACTTTGTAAGACTCAGATTGCCTTTTATCATCCTTGTTTTGCCGTTCTCTGCACCTGGTCTAGTTTCTCTGAATCTTTTATAAAATATGGCGTCCAGTATTTGAGATGGGAGATGACGAATGCTGAATAAAATGGAACAATCGCTTCCTGTGATTTACAAACTAGACTGCAGCCTCAAATTGCATTTGCCCTTTCAGCAACTATGTCACAATGCTGACTCATATTTAGTTTGTAATCAACTATAATTCCAAGCTCTTTTACACAAGTACTTTGATTTCTTTTTCTTACACGAAGAACTTTGCATTTGTCTCTATTAAATTTCATTCTGTTTTTTTCTTTCAAACCATTTCTCTAAATTGTCAGGTTCATTTTGAATCTTATTTCTGTTTTCTTGGGCACTGGATATCCAGCCAAATTTTGTATCATCTATAAATCTGATACACAATCTTTCTACTTATCCATTGTTATCCTTACGGAGCAGCTGGTACAATCATTTACTTCTCTTCCTTTTATTTTGAATTTATCTGAATATTTTTTTGTTCTTCTTTACATACTTCATTAATTTAGCCTCATTCTTTCTTGACACCATCTCTCCAAGTCTGAGAGCCCCTTGTAAGTGACCTTGCTATTTTTTCCACTTCCTATGTGATTGTTTTTTGCTTTCATATCTTCAATAAGATGCATGATTTATCTTCTACCTTCTTCACCTCCCCCTTTTTGGGAAGACTGCAAATATGCTTTCACAATCTCCTTTTTAGAAATTCCCATGCACCTCAGGCTCCTTTTTCTTATTACTTATTGTATGGATTTGACTTTATTACAATCTGTTTTCTTGAACCTCAAGGTATATGTCTAACTACATTCATCTTCAGTTTGTTTCCTTTAAGCATCCCAGTATTAAATCATTGCATTTATTCAAAGTTACCTGTATTGATTGGTTGGATTTGGGGGCTGCCTGACTACAAAATGTGTCTGGGCAGCTTACAATATCTAGCATGATATATATCTGTAAGTTAAAACAAATATGACTATCCAAACTAGGTAAATCATAACCAGAAAAAAATTGATAGGAGTTCCTTAAACTTTAAGTTTCTAAAATAAAGGAAAAACCCTATGTACAATGTACATAATATGGGATAACTTTATTCTAGCCTGTTAAATCCATTTTGTTCAAGAAATCAGCCTCTTTTAAAGTGTTGGTTCTGGAACCATACACTAATAAATCATATTTGAAAAAGAAACCCTACTTACTGCTTGGATTATAACAATTTTTTGGCAAATGATAGGCTACGTATGCATAAAGTTATACAAAAGGCTGCATTATGTATGCCACACTCCCCAGATACATTTTGGTATCATGTATGTATGTTTGAAGATACACTGAATCTGAAAATTTAAGTTTAAGTTTAAGTTTATTGAATTTATATACCGCCCTTTTCCAGTAGGACTCAGGGTGGTTTACAAAGTATTTAAAAACATCAATACAATACAAGAGTTAAAAACAGTTAAAATAATTAAATTTGATCCCTGAGGGGGGAAAAAAATCTCCCAGCCTAGGCCGGAAAGCTCAAAGAGCCAGGTCTTCAGGTCCCGGCGGAATGACCGAAGGTCGGGGGCAGTCCTAAGCTCCACGGGCAGCTGGTTCCACAGGGCAGGCGCACCCACTGAGAAGGCCCTCCCCCTGGGTGTTATCCGCCGGCAGTCTTTTACAGGCGGCACCCTGAGAAGGCCCTCCAAGTGGGAGCGCACAGGACGAAGGGAACTTGATGCCAGCAGTAGGTGTTCCCTCAAATATCCCGGACCCAAGCCATTTAGGGCTTTATAGGTCATCACCAGCACCTTGAATCTCACCCGGAGGGCAACCGGAAGCCAATGTAGCTCGCGGAGTAGAGGTGTTACATGGGAGTATTGGGAAACCCCCATCACAACTTGCGCAGCAGCATTCTGCACCAGCTGAAGCCTCCGAGTGGTCCTCGAGGGCAGCCCCATATAGAGAGCGTTGCAGTAGTCCAATGTTTTACATCTGAATTCATAATACTGGATTCTCAAGTCAGTGAACAAACTGTAAATTATGTTGGGGTCAGTTCACCCATTACTTCCTAACACTATTGTGTTATTTACTGTCACATAGTCTTAATGAATTTGCCTTACTAAAACTTAATGTACCACGTCCATCAAGGGAGTAGATTTTCAAACTATATTTAGATACCAAACTATAAGCCAAGAAAAGATATGCAAAATAGTCATACATCACAATAAAATCATGTATTATAATGCAACAAAAATCTAGGGATTTGCTTAACAATATGAGGATACTTTTCCAGATGAAACTATTATAATGCTATTTTATTTCAGGTGATATATGATAGCTTGTTTGTCTTGCATTAACTTGTGTTATATTATTTTATTTATAGTAGACATGTTTGGATATTTATATATTAATTAAGCTTTTATTAAAATTTGGCCATTAAAATCTGATTTTATTTCTAATAAGCAATAAGTAGATGACTCAAAAGAGGTGCAAGCATACTAATCTGCATTTTTTTTTTAGGACAGAGGCATTCTTTGCAGGGGGAAAAAATGTTTAGCTTCTGAAGATACCAGAGGACTTCAGCTGATTGAGCTTGGAAAATTATAGGGTCCTTTTTCTTTTCTTTCCATTCTTGAAAAAGGAAAGTGGTGATTTTAAAATCTGGAATGGATGCATTTTAAAACTTTTAAAACTTAAATGTATTCATGTCCTGCCTTATTCTTGCTAAAAATGGGGAGAGGGCATTACACTGCTGAAATTTAGTCATTTCACTATCGAACTTCAGCAATGGAATCCAGAAGTGCTGTCATGTTCTCATGGGGCTCCAGCCCTTGCTTTAAAAACAAAGAATTTTTGATGTGTACATAAGGATTAAATCCAATCAACAGTAAATTCATCTTACGTTTTGGCATAATAGGCAAATTGTTTATTTGCCAGTCACACCATCAAAAACCCATATGAAGCTTAATCTGGGCAAAAAAAAAGTCTTAGGGACATAATATATATTTTACTTTTCCTTTCAAGATAAATTTCTGTATTAAATCCATTAAGGACATTGCTAGTTTTTTTCAATCATAGCACAAGAGAACCAATTCAAATGCAATTTATATAAGCAAACACACTATTCATTTTTGTCTCAAGGAATCAAGTTGCCTCTCAAATTTCAGCTAGAAGTAAAGTAATATTTTCTCTGACAAGATATTTACCCTTGACTCTACACAAAAATAATGCCAAGGAGTCACTAATAATTATGAAAAGCACATAAAATTTGAACCCAAACTGCAAAAATGTAAAATAAAGCACTATCAAAATGACACTTAAATTAAAATGACCACATCTATTTTTCTCATGGCAGAGGAGTTCTCCACATCTACAGTTGCACATGGCCATATGTAATTAAACTATAATCTTGCAGGAGTTTATTTCTATCATCTTTAGTTATGAACATGCTGTTGACAGGTCCCGTCAGTGTTAATCAGATGGAAAAAGTAGAAAGAATATTCTTGGAGTCTGTAATATGCTGTCCACTAGAACAGCGTTTCCCAACCTTAGGAACTTGAAGATGCGTGGACTTCAACTCCCAGAATTCCCCAGCCAGCTATGAATTCTGGGAGTTGAAGTCCACGCATCTTCAAGTTCCTAAGGTTGGGAAACGCTGCACTAGAAGATACAAAACTAGTGCCACAATTTGATTTTTTTACCTATTCCTATTCCAACTGAAAAAAATCAGCTTCCTAGGATAGTTAAGTTTTATTGCCTTCAACTATTATTGTTAGACATATGCATACTGCAATATGACCATTATTAGTATTTAGAGAAAAGGAAATGACATAATATTGCTTTTTTAAAAAAAAATCCCCTTTCTTCAACCTGAGGAATTTCCCTATGTATGACTAACCTTTGGCTAACAATTTAAAGCATTACTTGCTTAGTGTTTTAGAAATTAAATTTCAACGCAGAACTGGGATGTTGTTTGGATACCAATTTCTTTTTCTTTTTTTAATATTTTATTAATTTTTTTATAGTTACAAGTGTTTAGTGCTTAGTAAACAACGTGTTGTCTGGGTTCACATATTTGACATTAATAATAATACAACTCCCATTCCTACTCTCTACTCCATTTTCCTAGCCATTTATAAACATTATCCCATGTTTGAAAGTATTCTGTATCTTCTTTCCCTTTCATTTTCAATGTAAGCCTACCCATTTCCGCACAGTCCAAAATTTTCCTAATTATGTCTTCTTCCGTTGGTGTTTCTTCATTTTTCCAATACTGTGCAAATGTAATTCTTGCTGCTGGTAGTACATGTAATATTAAATATAAACATTTTAATCATAGTTTTCTGTGATTATACCTAAAAGAAATAGTTCCAGCTTAAAATCTATGTTTTCTTAACATTTTCTCTAACCACATATGTATTTTGACCAGAATTATTTTGCTTTAGGGCATGTCCACCAAAGGTGGTAGCATGTGCCTACTATTTCCAACAGTTGCTAGACATGTTTTTAAACATTTTTGCTAATCTTGCATGTGGTAAATGCCATTTATAAAACATTTTATATAAATTTGCTTTATAGGTAGCTGCCCTTGTTATTTTATAAAATAAGAAATTATGGATACCAATTTATTATCATCCAATAAAGTTAGTTGTTTTAGCAGTTGTTTATTCTACATAACCTTGGATTACAGGGAGTGCAGAATTATTAGGCAAGTTGTATTTTTGAGGATTAATTTTATTATTGAACAACAACCATGTTCTCAATGAACCCAAAAAACTCATTAATATCAAAGCTGAATATTTTTGGAAGTAGTTTTTAGTTTGTTTTTAGTTATAGCTATTTTAGGGGGATATCTGTGTGTGCAGGTGACTATTACTGTGCATAATTATTAGGCTACTTAACAAAAAACAAATATATACCCATTTCAATTATTTATTTTTACCAGTGATACCAATATAACATCTCAACATTCACAAATATACATTTCTGACATTCAAAAACATAACAAAAACAAATCAGTGACCAATATAGCCACCTTTCTTTGCAAGGACACTCAAAAGCCTGCCATCCATGGATTCTGTCAGTGTTTTGATCTGTTCACCATCAACATTGCGTGCAGCAGCAACCACAGCCTCCCAGACACTGTTCAGAGAGGTGTACTGTTTTCCCTCCTTGTAAATCTCACATTTGATGATGGACCACAGGTTCTCAATGGGGTTCAGATCAGGTGAACAAGGAGGCCATGTCATTAGATTTCCTTCTTTTATACCCTTTCTTGCCAGCCACGCTGTGGAGTACTTGGACGCGTGTGATGGAGCATTGTCCTGCATGAAAATCATGTTTTTCTTGAAGGATGCAGACTTCTTCCTGTACCACTGCTTGAAGAAGGTGTCTTCCAGAAACTGGCAGTAGGACTGGGAGTTGAGCTTGACTCCATCCTCAACCCGAAAAGGCCCCACAAGCTCATCTTTGATGATACCAGCCCAAACCAGTACTCCACCTCCACCTTGCTGGCGTCTGAGTCGGACTGGAGCTCTCTGCCCTTTACCAATCCAGCCACGGGCCCATCCATCTGGCCCATCAAGACTCACTCTCATTTCATCAGTCCATAAAACCTTAGAAAAATCAGTCTTGAGATATTTCTTGGCCCAGTCTTGACGTTTCAGCTTGTGTGTCTTGTTCAGTGGTGGTCGTCTTTCAGCCTTTCTTACCTTGGCCATGTCTCTGAGTATTGCACACCTTGTGCTTTTGGGCACTCCAGTGATGTTGCAGCTCTGAAATATGGCCAAACTGGTGGCAAGTGGCATCTTGGCAGCTGCACGCTTGACTTTTCTCAGTTCATGGGCAGTTATTTTGCGCCTTGGTTTCTCCACACGCTTCTTGCGACCCTGTTGACTATTTTGAATGAAACGCTTGATTGTTCGATGATCACGCTTCAGAAGCTTTGCAATTTTAAGAGTGCTGCATCCCTCTGCAAGATATCTCACTATTTTTGACTTTTCTGAGCCTGTCAAGTCCTTCTTTTGACCCATTTTGCCAAAGGAAAGGAAGTTGCCTAATAATTATGCACACCTGATACAGGGTGTTGATGTCATTAGACCACACCCCTTCTCATTACAGAGATGCACATCACCTAATATGCTTAATTGGTAGTAGGCTTTCGAGCCTATACAGCTTGGAGTAAGACAACATGCATAAAGAGGATGATGTGGTCAAAATACTCATTTGCCTAATAATTCTGCACTCCCTGTATTAGCCAAAAGAGACCAATATTGGTATAAATGAAAACTGGTACAAAGTATCTAGTGAAGCGGGTATAAGAGACTGATCAGTGATCTAGAAATGTCTGAACTGTTATGATAAGATAGATAACCTTTATTGTCATTTTTTTTATTGTGGGCCCAACGGCACACATCAAAAATGAAATTTAGTTGCCCGCTCTCAAAGTGGAACACATACATGACACACACCTAAACATACTATATACACATATGCATAGACCAGGGGTCAGCAACCCGAAACAGCAAAAGAGCCACTCGGAACCGGTTCCGTCATACAGACAAAAAAGTGGGAGCCGCAAAATGTGCGGGCGCCTGTGGGCACGCACGCACATGCGCAGAACAAGCAAAAACAATAGCATCAATGTTGCCAAGGAGAAACAAATCTATATTATTTACCTGAAAGAAATACTACTTCTGTTCTCCCAAATAATTTACATAGCAAAGACAAAGGAGTTTTTCTTTTCAAACTTCCATTTTCATAAAGGGAACATCCTAAATTTAGGAACCTGTTCCTTTTGGGTAAATATTAATTTTCGATATGGCCCCCAAATCAGTCATGGTTCTTCCTCCCATTCTAAGCAATTTCCTTTATGAACAGTTCTCAAAATTCACAAGCTTGTTGCAGTTTTGTAAAATTTTAATTGCTCTGTTCCTTCCAAGAAACAACTAAGTTTTCAGATAGTAAACTGAGAAAGTAATTCAGCCAAAGTTCCAGAAAGTGGCACACATTTCATGGAATACTACTAACCTCAGTGGACTTTACTTCTGTGTAAGCATACATGTATCCAGGCTACATGTCGGCAAAACTTTGAGAAAATGCAATGTAGTTAAGTTCTTAAGTTTGGAGACCTGCCGCGCTCATCAAACATGGACGAACGCGGCAGCTGTGCAAACGGGACGGCGGCGGTTTGGAGAGGTGCACGCGCACCTCTCCAAACCTCCGCCGCAGGCAGCAGTTCTGCAAACTGTTTGGAGAGCTGCTGCCTTCGTCAAACATGGAGGAAGGCAGCATCTCTGCAAACGGCGCAGTGGAGGTTTGGAGAGCTGCGCGCGCAGCTCCCCAAACCTCCGCCAGCGGAGGAGGACTAGGAGCCGCAGGAGACGGCTCAAAGAGCCATCTCCTGCGGCTCCGGAGCCGCGGGTTGCCGACCCATGGCATAGACCCACACCCCTACATATACATAACAAATAAATATTATATACTGTCTATCTTGAATATATAATGGAAGGAGGAAGCTTGAGAGTTCACAAGGTTATAATGCTGTATGGAATGAAACTATGGCTGAATCTGGATGTTCTGCTACGGATACCACAAAGCCTCCTCCCAGAAGGTAACAAGGAAAACAGGTCATGAAGAGGATGTGTAGTGTCCCAGATAATCTTACAGACCCTGCTCAAGCAATGCTTCTGTGCTATGTCATGGATGGAGGGGAGGGAACTGCCAATGATCTTTTCAGCCATCCTCACCACTTTCTGCACTGCCTTCCTGTCTGAAGCAGTGATGCTTCCAAACCAGGCTGCGATGCTGTATGACAGGAAGCTCTCGATCGTCCCCCTGTAGAAAGTAGTCAGGACAGGGGAAGGAAGATGTGCTTTTCTCATGCGACGCAGAAAATGCAGGCGCTGCTGTGCCTGCTTCATCAGTTTCTCACTGTTGAGCGACCAAGACAGCCTACTCGTTAGCTGCACACCCAGGAATTAGATGCTGGAAACCATCTCCACAGGTGAGTCATTCTTATATGTAATACAGTTGAGCCCCAAATTTCTATTGCTAACCAAGACAGCTGTTAAATGAGTTTTGCTCCATTTTATGATCTTTCTTGCCACAGTTGTTAGTGAATTGCTACAGTTATTAAGTCAGTAATATAGTTGTTAAATGAATCTGGCTTCCACACTGACTTTGATTGTCAGAAAGTCACAAAAGATGATTACATGACCATGAGATACTTCAACTGTCATAAATAAATGCCAGTTGCCATGCATCTGAATTTTGATCATGTGACCATGAAGATGGTGCAATGGTCATAAGTGTGAAAAACGGTCATAAGTCACTTTATTCAGTTCCATTGTAACTTCAGACCATCACTAAATAAATGGTTGTAAGTCAAGGACTATCTGTAACACATAATCTTGAATATTTTTCAGTTAACAATATGTGTTATCTTTTTGATTTATAAGACTAAATATGAGGTTTAATAAATGGAAGCAAAAGTAGCAGAGCTGACAAGTGACTGGCAAGACACCATTTTTCTTGCTGGATTTCAAGAGGTAAAGTTGCAACTCATGGGAAGACCATATACATTCAAAGGGTCCTTCAATTTGTCAGCAAAAATGCTGTAAGATGGGCTGAATGCAGACATGTAATGAGTCTTAACATGTATATAGCAAGGATTCGGTTTCTTTTAAATGTGAAAATTTGTACCACTCTTAGAATTTATCCATTTGATAAAGAAATGGATTTACTCTCATTATCAGGTATTATGAGATACGTAGCATCTTAAGTCAACATTATTTTCTACGCTGATTGTTTGATAACTTTAATGTAAGCTAATGTGTAAATCTTGATCAGTATTAGTGTCAACCATCAGTGATGAGATAGTATCCATAATTATATGTCCCCAACCTAATCTTTCATACCTTCCAACAGTGTATCCATTACCAACATCAAAGTTCAAGAACATAAATATTCTTTCAGTCCTGCTTTTTCAGTTTAAATTTCGCTTCCATAGGAGATCATTGTGCAAACCACTGACAGCATGTTTTGATCTTTGTAGGCATAGATGCATTCTGGCATCTGAATATTAATTCTTACTTACTTCACCATGTGTTAGTCTGGGGTTCTTGACTTAACATTTTACTCTTGATCATCAGTCCTGTAAGGCAGAAGCTGTCCACCATTCATAGCTTCACTACCAATTCTAAAGCTGGTTGCTTTTCCTGTAGTTATTATTTCGATCTTCTTTATATTTAATCTTAGTCCCATTTTTTTCACTTGACTTTTATTACAAGACCTTGCAGATCATTTGCATTTTCAACGATTAGAGTAGTGTCATCAATACAGTACAGATTATTGATGCATCTTTCTTCAATTTTAAATCATGTTCATTTTCTTCCCATCCAGCACTCAGTGACATTGGTTGTGTTATTTGGAAGTTATTTCACAACATATTTCCTGGTTTCACCCTTTCACCCTAGCTGTCACATCTTTGCTGGCCCAGGGCTGTAACTACTTTGAATGCCAGGTCAACCTGAAGCAAGTTTGCCCTCACTCATAACCTTATCATAGTTAAGGATTCCAACTTGGTATGTATCACTGAGACCTGGCTGAGTTCAGAAGGGGGCATACCCCTCTTGGAGCTGTTTTCACCTGGGTTTTAAACTCAGCATCAACTGAAATCCCAAGGAAGATAGGGATTGGGTTTTACCAATCTGTTTTAACCTACTTTTTAATGTGTTTTAACTTATTCGTGGGCATTTTGTTTAATTTTTCTATCTTGTTTTTTTAATATGTATTGCCCTGTTCACCGCTCTGAGTCCTTCGGGAGAAGGGCGGTATACAAATAAAATTAATAATAATAATAATAATAATAATAATAATAATAATAATAATAATAATAATAATAATATCATCCATGAGTCTCAGAGGCTCTCAGACTCTCACTTCCACATAAAACAAGATATATGCCAGAGGTTTGGCTCTAGATAACTGTTGCATTTGCTGCTGATGTACAGGTAATCCACAACTTACGGCCACAATCGAGCCCAAAATTTATGTTGCTAAGTGAAGCATTTGTTAAGTAAGTTTTGCCCCATTTGACGACTTATCTTGCCGCAGTAGTTAAGTGAATCACTGCAGTTGTTGAGTTAGTGACCCAGTTGTTAAGTGAATCCAGCTTCCCCACTGACTTTGCCTGTCAGATGGTTGCAAAGGGGGAATCACATGATCCCGGGACACTGCATCCATCATAAATATGAACCAGTTGCCAAGTATCCGAATTCTGATCACATGATCATGGGGATGCTGCAACGGTCGTAAGTGTGAAAAACGCTCATAAATCACTTTTTTCAGAGCTGCTGTAACTTTGAATGCTCACTAAACAAACCGTTGCAGGTCAGGAATTACCTATACTGCCCTTCTCTGCCCAGCCATATCCTGGCCTGAGCTTCTGGATTTTGTCACAGTTGGTCACAGAATCCTTGCTGTTAGGGCTGGCTTCTGGATGGTCAACCTACATATAGAGAGCCCTGGAAGAAGCACTAAGATAGCTTTAGTCATGCACATTTATGGTCTGTAGTGTATTAGGATGGAAATAGTGCATCCATTCTTGTGATCCTTGATTGCTCAGCCATCTTCAATGCCATCAACCACAGTATCCTTCTGGAACAGCTACAGTACTTTGGAAATAGGGGCACCATTTTAGAGTGGCCCTTTTTTCTTTCTTTGTGGCTAGTTCCAGATCAATCCCACTAAGTTTGAGAGGTTGTGAATACTGAGGCTCCTCAAATCTGTGGAATTTCCATCTATATTCTTGGACAGGGTGATATTTTCCATTCAAGAGTGATGTGTGATTGGAAGAAGGTATTGTTTGGGACTCAGAACTCCTGCTGAAAACCAGGTAACAGTGCTTGAAAATCACTCAGAAGCTTCAACTAGTCCAGAATGTAATGATGTGGAAAGTGACAGGCATATCTTAGTATGCCCATGTGGTAGCCATGCTTTACAAGTTGTACTAGTTGCCAGTATGCTTCTGAATGCAGATCAAGGTGCTGGTCATCACCTATAAAGCTCTACATGGCATAGGTTATGTGATGGATTACCTAATCCCCATGGTTTCTTCTGACAGAGTTGGAGTACTTGGGTTTTCTTCATTAAATACTGCATCTACTGGTACCTAGGAAGTTTGTGTTTTCTGTAACGGCACCCGAATAAGATCCCCTCCCCAGAAATCTATCTGGCTCCCACCCTGTTGGCATTAAGTTAAATCTTGAAGACCTAGGCCTAGATAGCTGTAACCTCTTGTTAGATTTCTATTCTTCTGTACAGAGCTACCAGATCTCATCTAAATCTGTTTATATTTTTTTTAGTTATGTTGTGACCTACCCTGATTCAGGTGGTCTCCAAATTGAATTAAATAATTAAAATTAAATAGAAAGAAAGAAAATGTAACTTAAAATTGTATAATAAACAGGCAACCAAGCTTACAATATTTAAACACTAAAGCAACACTAACAACATAATCCTTTCTAAATCAACACTGTGTTAGGCTTTGCTTAAAGCAATTTTTGACTGTGTGCTAAAAATTACCAAGAACCCAGAGGACAAGGAACTGCACAATCAGTATGGCTTTGATTGCTGAATGAAGTATCCAGACAAATTTCCATTCAGGAGGTAATTTTTAAGATACTATGATCTATGGCCATTTTGGGTCTTAAAGATTAAAATATCAAATTGTGCCCAAAAGCAAAGAAGCAATCAACATTGCTAAGGCAGGCACTAGCCAAAATGATGGAATATATTATTTTGCATGTAGCAAGTCCCTGCTTCATCCCTTTCATTGCAAAATAAAGAGATAATGACATAATGATACTGAGATACTATTAATAAGAACACACAATGCCAAGCTGGAAGAACAATCTGTCTGATCTGCTACAATGCAGCTTTCAGAGTTTTAATAATCCTGAAATGACTGTTCAGAATATTTCTGGCCATATGGATTCTTCCACTTGAGCCAATTGATATATCCAAGATGAAAAGTAGTTGATAGGTGAAGGCGGCTGATGGCCACTGTTATTATCTGAATATCTTGTTTAAAAAGCTCACAACAGGCATCTGATATTTAAAGGGAACCCAAAACAAGATCAACAATCAGTCCTGAAATAGCACACTGCTCCGATTTTATCAGAAAAAACATTTAATTTGCTTATTCTCTTTGCATCCTCGCCCATATTTTATGATTTTACGCTGATTAAGTAAGCATGGGAAGAAACGATAGCACATCAAAAAACAAACAAGAGAGTAAGTCCTCCCCATTCAGCCAAAACACTGAGAAGCAAATCAACAGATACTCTTAAACTGAGATTTTTTTGAAGTAAATATAAATATGTACACCAAATTAGGCTACATAAAGAATTCATCCATGAAAAATGTCCTTCATATATACTAAAGTACTTAGAATGGCATCCTTAGATCACAGAACTTGTTATTATCAAAAGTAATTTAATAATATTTAAATAAATTATTTAGAGCAATGTTTCTCAATCTCAGTGACTAAGATGTATGGATTTCAAATCCCAGAATTCTCTAGTAAGCAAGATGCTGAGATTGAGAAACACTGGTTTAAAGAATAGGTTCACAGTACTTGATGCACTAAAGCATTATCAGGGAAAATACCTCTTTTTGGGTCTCCTTGTTTTGTTCAGCCTCAATGTCAATAGGGTTATTTCCATTTGCTTCTTCCATTTCATCCTCACTGAAAATAAATAAGACAATACCAAATTATTTCTCTGTGAAGACTGCTAGAAGTCCCCAGGTAGATACATTTTTTAAAAAAAATCTACATTTTATTTTGTTTATTGCATATATCTTATATATTTTTACACATCAAAATTTAAAAAAATGTGATCAGCATAAGTTTACAGAGGAGAAGTTTAAACTGAGGATATAATGTTGATATACAATTTAAGGTGATGTGATCATAAAATGAAAGTAATTTTGGTGTAGCGGTTAAGGATCAGGCTAGAAACTTGAGAGACAATGAGTTCTAGTCCTGCCTTGGGAATGAAGCCACCTGGGTGACCTTGATCCAGTCACTTTCTCTCAGCCCTGGGAAGGAAACAATGGCAAACCACTTCTGAAAAACCTTGCCAAAAAACTGCAAGGATATATCCAGGCAGTCTCTGAGAATCGGAGACAACTGAACACCACCAGCCCCCCCCCCCAAATCATAAAATTGAAGCACAAATGACAGGTTAAGCAACACTGATAATTTTACAATAAATAGCAGGATAGATAGAATTCTTTGAATTACCATCTGTTCTGTTATATATTGGGAAAAATATAACATCGCTGAAAAGCCTATTGCTCAAGTGTTGATTCAGAACAGAAGTTTTCAGCCTTCAACAATAGTTGCTTTTATCCTCTATTAGTTTTTATTTTTATAAAAATGTTTTCTTGCACTACTGCTTCACAAGCCTCTGAGTGATTCTTTTCAAGGGGTATGTCAAGTATACATAAACACCCCAATACTCTGTATTTTATCTCCTTGAATAAATCAAGTGCAAGAGTTCAGCACAACTATTGCTATTGTAACTACCAAAAGTCTTATACTTCTGACAGTCTATAAATCTAATAAAGAAAACAAATAAATGACTTCCTGTGGAATGGCCTATTTATTAAAATCACATATGTTCTCTCCTTCCTTTTTATAAATGTCAGATTATACCTGCTAGGGAGCATATGCTGAGCAATATGCCCAGCTATGTGCATGTGTTTCTTTTGGCTGAGAAAAAATACGTTTGGTTAATAATAAGTAAGAAATAATAGTCCAGTTTCAGGAAATGGAAACAATGCTGAATTTGAGATGACAAGTAGCCCCTGATTGGAATATTTTATTTATTTAGATTTTTAATCTGCTGTATAACCATTTTAAAACTAACCATCACTACCACAAGGTAAATTGCTACTTTAAGCATTGCACTTAGATGACTATCATACTAGATTGTGGAATGACCTTAAATGACTGAAAAATAGAACCTCGGCAAATAACTGTGTTTTATAACAAAATGGAGCTATCCTTATCATCTTCATCATCATCCTTTTAGCCAGCTAGTGCAAAATCCTGCCACAAGTCTACTGTGAGCATACTTTATGTAATGTAGACAATATTATATACATAGATTGATCTAACAGGTCTGATGAAAAAACTGCCAAGGCTACATTTACCACATGGTCAAGTCTAAAGTTCTGAAAGGGAAAGTGGGGATCAAGATGCAAGCATTTTCTTACAATTATAATTAATTAGAATACAATATGAATCCATCCATAAGATTATAGTTTCTGCATTGGATTAAATTCTGTGGATGGATGGATGGATGGATGGATGGATGGATGGATGGATGGATGGATGGATAGATATAAACAAACTAAGCGAATACTGGGATGGAATAAGAAAAACTAAAACAGTTTTTATTGCTAAAAGATCAAGCTTTCGTTGGCTAACTGCCAACGTCGTCAGGATGGAAACGCTGGGGTGGGGAGATCGCGTTTATACTGTTGGTGTCTGCACTCTGCTCATGGAGCGCGTCACTGATCTGTTTGTTGAGGTCGGCCGTATTTCTTTGAGCTGTCGCGCATCTGTTTTTGGGGGATGTAGTTGTCTCTGGGTATCTGTTGTCAAAAGTGAATTGCTGATATTTCCATGTCTTGTAGCCATAGCTCTAGTCACTGCCCGTGTTCTCATACCAGAGGTTCTAAATGGTTGCTGCTCTTCTTCCCTGAGTTCTACATTGCAGGGTGGTTGTGTGTTGGCAGTTAGCCAACGAAAGCTTGATCTTTTAGCAATGCAATAAAAACTGCTTTAGTTTTTATTATTCCATCCCAGTGTTCGCTTACTTTAATTTTAACATGCCTGGGATTCGCATTTTTAATCTTATCAAGGAATGTGTGTGTGTGTGTGTGTGTGTGTGTGTGTGTGTGTGTGTGTGCATGTGTGCGTGTATTCCAAATATGAAATTAAGTATAATTTACATTTTCTATTCTTCTATGGAAGGAATTGCTCATAATTTCCAATGAAAAATGTAGAGTATCAGCAGCTATTACTAAGCCATGTTACAGTATATTTCTGCCCAACCCCAGAGTCATGCATTTCTTATTCAGTAAAGAATTAAGCCTTTTGTTGTGGTACCCAGACTACTGAATACTACCACTACCACCACCCCTTTGTAGAAATAAAGCCTGGATTAACATTATTACAATTCAGTTACATGGTGAAGAAATTTATGTTCAAACTGGCATTTAATCTCATTTGATTATTCTGTTTATTATTTATTATAAACTGTTACATTGTTTTATGGATTATATCTATGAATTCCTACAATGCACATTTATAGTTACTGAGACTCATACACATACAAGTTAATTTGCTGGCCAGAAACCTTTCTGTTTGTAGACTGGGTTTTCCCACAAGGATGAAATCAGTAAATATTACATCTCCGCAGGTTCTCAATCTGTCAGTGATACCTGCTTGGGGGTAGGGTGGGGGATGTCATAAGTAAAAATGAAAGTTGTCCTAATTGGTGGGGAGGTTAATGTATGCAGAGCATAATCATTGCCCAAATATGTTCCCGTTCTGCCTGTGCCAAGCAAGTTTCCAAGAGAGCTCCAGTTCTGTGTGCACAAGCTTCTTTGCTTGCACTTGGAAAGCTATAGGATACAGGCAGTCCTTGATTCATGCCTAGTCACATAACAACCGTTTGAAGTTACAAGAGACTTCAAAAAAGCTACTTACCATCTACCCTCAGAGTTAAAACTGCTGTACCCTGGCCCCTACGGCCACATGATTGCATTTAGGGCACTTGGCAACTGGCTTGCATTTATGACTGGTTGCAGCATCTCACAGTCATGTGACTATAAATTTGTGACTTTAAAGAAGAATATTTGTAGCTCAGGTTTGAAACGAGGTATCCTTGGTGCCCTCTGTGCTTGACGGTTTTCTTGCAGAGGTTTCATTACCCAAACTAGATTAATCTCATCAGTGCTGATGATATTACCTAGTTCGGGTAAGGAAACGTCTGCAAGAAAACAACCAAGCTCAGAGAGTACCAAGGACCCCTCAATTTGTGAGTTTTTTTTCCTGTTTTTGGCAAAAAAACAAAAACAACCATTGGATATATTGGATTTGCTTAACCACGTGATTCACTTAATGACCACATTCACTTTAGACAATTGTAAAAATCATGTCTAAGTCATGTAGTGGCTCAGCTTATGACTGGAATGACTTATGGCCAAAATTCTAGGCTCCACTGTGGTCATAAGGTAAGGACTATCCTCTTGCTCTGCCTGTACTTGCCCAGCGAGGGAGATTTGAAGGAAGGGCTGTGATTAGAGGATGGTTTCCTACATAGTGGTGGCCTTTGTTATAGCATCTACTGTTTCAGCAATTTTTGACATTTCTGTGGAATAAAGTTCAGTATTAAAGAAGTTAGTAAACGTGAATGTATCCATTTAGATTGTTCATTATTGTTTTATTTCTGTAACTTTTAAAAGTGAGAAAGCTTTTAAAATTAAGGTAAGGCAAGTTTAAAAATGACAGATGCATCAGTAATGCCAATAAAAATAAGCCTATGTCAAGAACGTATGATGGTGGTTACATATATTTTGGTTTCAGAAATATTTTTGGAGAAAAACAATCTCAGTGTGTTATTTCTTAGAAAAAGCTATTTGTTGAGATTGTGAAGCCAGGTATAAATTGCTAATAAAGCTCAACTCCCCTCCACCCCCATCTTTCAGATATATTTTTGTTTGTTTTCCAAAATGAAAAAAAAAACCCAAAGCATATGATGAAATATGAAACAGTTGGATTTTTAAAGGCAAGATTAAATCCTGACACAGAGTAATATTAGCCTGTCTCTCCGCTCTATCAATAGCAATAGAACTTATATACCACCCCATAGTGCTTTACAGTATTCTCTGGGCGGTTTACAATGTCAACATATTGCCCTCCAAAATCTGGGCCCTCATTGTATCAACTTTGGAAGGATGGAAGGCTGAGTCAACCCTGATCCCTTCAGAATCCAACTCTGGACTGTGGACAGAGTTAGCCTGCAGTACTGCAGCTTAACCACCGAGCCACCAGGTGGAATGGGATAACATGCCACGGCGAACCTGCCACAGCCAACTCACTGCTGCCAATTTGCCATGGCCAACTTGCCATGGCCAGTCACCACAGCCACTTACAATTCACCATGGCTAATTCGCCATGGGAAAACTTATTGCAGGATAATTCAACAATCTTATTTATTTAAAATAATTAAACATTTTTTTGAATTTTTGTCATTTACAGTTCATTTTGTCCCTTCTTTTGCATCCAATAATGACCAATAATCTCACCTTATATAAAGGAGCTTTCCATGAGACCAAAATTGACTTTAAAATACAAATAATAAGTGTTATACACAACCAAGCTAGCTACTCAAACCTCTAGAATTTAAGATAAGATAACCTTGTCATTTTTTTTTACTGTGGGCACAACAGCACACATCAAAAGTGAAATTTAGTTGCACATACATGACAGACACGTAAACATACTATAAATAATCTATGTATAGACCCACCCCCCTATATATACATAATAAATATTAAATACTGTCCATCTTGAATATATAACAGAAGGAGGAAGCTTGAGAGTTCACAAGGTTAATGCTATATGGAATGAAACTATGGCTGAAATTGGATGTTCTGCTGCAGATACCACAAAGCCTCCTCCCAGAAAGTAACAAGGAAAACAGGTCGTGAAGAAAATGTGTAGTGTCCCAGATAATCTTACAGACCCTGATCAAGTAACGCTTCTGTGCTATGTCCTGGATGGGAGGGAGGGAACTGCCAATAATCTTTTCGGCCATCCTCACCACTCTCTGCACCGCCTTCCTGTCTGAAGCAGTGATGCTTCCAAACCAGACTGTGATGCTATATGACATGATACTCCTGATCATTTCCCTGTTGAGAGTGGTCAGGACATGGGAAGGAAGATGTGCTTTTCTCATGCGACGCAGAAAATGCAGGCGCTGCTGTGCCTGCTTCATCAGTTTCTCACTGTTGAGAGATCAAGACAGCCTACTCGTTAGCTGCACACCCAGGAATTTTATGCTGGTAACCATCTCCACAGGTGAATCATTAATGCACAGAGAAGTGTGGCTGTGCCTGCCTTTTCTGAAATTGCCAATGATCTCTTTGGTTTTCCCAGTATTTAAAACTAGGCTATTTTCCTTTTTTTAATTGAAATTTTTTTATTGAATGTACATTTAAAAACAAAAGTGGACATGTTTTCCTTACACCAGTTCACCAATCCCTCAACCTCCTTACGATAAGCTTCCTCATTGTCATCATGAATAAGGCCCACTACTGTTGTATCATCTGCGAACTTCACAATATGGTTGGTGGCAAACCTAGCACAACAGTCTTGGATCAGCAGGGTGAACAGCAGTGGATTTAGGACCAACACTATCAACTGTGTTTAAAATAATAAATTATTGTGTATGGACAGATTTGCTAGTTTTTGCTGATTCTTACATTGAGATTAATGTGTTTTAGAGTCCAAAAATTCAGCATATATAAAAAGGGTATGCTGCTTCAATCCACTAACAGCCTCAGTTAAAGACATGGGTATATTGTGAACTTTTCAGAGATGGCACACTAAACATTTTCAGAGATGCCTCAAAATCTGAGGAAGATGCAGCACTTGTCTAAGTTAATTTAAATCTTTATCCTGAACTGTATTTTATATTAAAATTACATATATTCTAATCATGAGACAGCACTTCTATCTTAGATATACTGTTGAAGGGAGCATTCATAATATAATAGCACTATTTGTAATACATGTGTAAGATTCAGATTCAATGAACAGGCATATCTTTCCAACAATCCATGAAATTAAAAAGATTTTGCAGAAGCCTATGTGATGTAAACAGTTATGTGCAATTAATCTTTTTTTATAATTGCTTCTACAACCTACATTAGTGTTTTTACTGCTGCTCTTTTAAAGCTCTTATTTAAGTTTTCAGTCTAATATGAAAACAGGTAATGACTCATACAACAATGGTTAAGAAAGAAGTAGTTACTAAGATTAACTAATATTAGCCTTCATAAATGAACAACAATTTAGCACCATTTTTCCCCTTCTTATTGTACTAACCTAACAATTCATTTTTATTTTTTTTAAATTTTTTAAATTTTTTTAAAATGGGCCTAACCATTAATTGCCAATACATGGGAAGAGAAAGGGTAGACAGACAGAAAATACTGGATCATTTCTTAGTCAGTAGCAGAAATGAAGGAAATCTGAAATTGCAAAGAAAGTATACACAATTTCAGTTTTGGAAGTGATATTCAACACTAATTTTACTTAGACTGAATATCTGGGGCAAAATTAATAATTTAAAAACAAATGATACTGGTATTTATTTGTGACAGTGCCCTCCTATTTTTCAAGCAGGAAATTCCCATTATCAGTGAAGATTTAAATTTATAACTTCTTCCTCGACTTAATAAAATAGCATGTTTTGACTTTTAGGCCATTCTGGAATCTATATTTTACACTTTGATGAGAAAAAAATATAGGTGGTTAAGTGCCCAAGATGGAACTACAACTCATGGTCTCCTGGTTGTAGCCTGATGCCTTAATTACTATACCAAACTGGCTCCGATATAAAATAACCATCTTATAACTGATTATAACAAATTAGCATTTCCAGCATATGAACATAATGGAAGATCATTTTGTATGCCATATTTCTATAGAATAAATTATTAATTAAACAAAAAACATTACTTTGCTTCTATTGGATATCTATGTGTCTTTTTAGAAAGAAATCAGCTCATTCTTAGTGATATAGTACTCAAAACAGAACGGTGGTTCATATAATGAACTGCTAAGCTTGTAAGCCGCCCTGAGTCTTCGGAGAAGGGCGGGATATAAATGGAATTTAAAAAATAATAATAATAATGTGGCTGGTACTTTCACATACTGATTCTATTTTGCAAGTATTCAGATTTTGTTATTTCTTATGTTCTTTTGAATTATATACTAACAATTTGGAATCAAACAATGTAAGTCCATATTACATATTCTATGATCACTGAATAATTCATATTGATCTATCATCTATCTATCTATCTATCTATCTATCTATCTATCTATCTATCTATCTATCTATCTATCTATCTATTAAATTTATTTGCTGCCCATCTCACCGTGGGTGGATTACAACAATAAAATGGGAAAAAGTGCAAAATGTAAAATAACAAAAGTAATGGAATGAAACAATAAAAGTAAACAGTGGAAGTACAACAATATGACATTTAAAAGATTAATGAAAGGGAAGCAGGAAGCACAGCAGGTGGAAGTGGAGTGCTAGTGTTGTGATTCCATGCCAGCCTGTGATCCTGGCAGCCAAGTCTGGGGAATCAGAGGAGGAGGAGGTGCCTGGGGAGCCATCAGAGTCGGAGGAAGACTCTGATGAGATCCAGGACTTACAATCTGATGAAGAACCTGGCCCCTCCACTCGTGCTCAGGATGAGACTCAGATCTGCTGGGAAGCTGAGTCAGACTTTGAGGATGCACAGTTGGAAGACATTATAGATGCTCACAAACGCTGACAGGTTACAAGAGCAGGACAGAGGGAGGCAATGGGGCAGCTCCAGGGGAGGAGGAGAAGGCATTGAGAAGCCATACCTTGGGGGTGCATAATAAAAAGGGAAGGTGTGGGCAGTGCTGGTTGCTGAAGGCAATCATTTGCAAAGGACTCCAGTTTCAAGGTATCATGTTTTGTTTGCTTTGCCTGGGAACTATTTCCTGTTTGACTTGTGCTCTGTTTTGCTTTTGAACGTGTTCTGTTGCTTTTGCTTTTGGGACATTTATCAGGTCTGTAACTCAAATAAAAGGGGTTGGTTTTCCAGCCTACTTGTTAAAAAGAGGGATTTGTCTTTGTGAAGTAACAAAGAAGTACGTAGGCTGGGACAGAACAGTTAGTTACTCCAGCAACCACCTCTAATGATGTACTCCCCTGCTGGGCCCCCAGGTCAATAGGCAGAGCCAAGTCTTCAGGCCATTGCGGAAGGGTGGGAGAGTAGGGACAAACCTCACTCGAGGGGACAGAATGTTCCAGAGGGAACGTAAGGTTATACAGAATATTCTGAAGAACACTTATTTTCTGACCTGGAATTCTGCTTGTAGGACTATTTACAAATTTATTAGAGTGTGTGTATAAGTTTGTGTGTGTTAATATATTAACTCTACATATATAATAGTTAATGACAGTGTAGTATTGTGAATAAGGTGTTAGACTGAGGCTGGGAAAACATATGTTCTAGTCCACCCTTGGAACTGGGTGATATTGGGCCAATCACTCACAAGCAACCATAGTGTGTGAAATTGAATAACATCTACAAACTGCACTAGACCAGCATGGCCCATCACAATCTATGAAGAGGCCATTATCTTGGTGATAATTTACATGTTTAGTTTCCTTTTTCCTATTGTTCAGTAAACAATTAGGTAAATTAACTGCAATACATGATGTAAAGCTGTAAAGTTAAACTTTGTTAAGGACATCAAGGTGTACTTTGTGGGCTTCTCTCTCTTTCTTTGAGCAAAATAAATTAATTAAAAAGGATAACATTTTAAAGGGAATGGTTCATGTACTTCTGCTTGGAAACTGATCGTTAAAGAGCTATGTAATCATTATGATTGCCACCCAATGAAGGTGAAATGAACTAATACATATGCAGGATTATATTCTATCTGAGTGGAGAATCAATGTCCCTATTCCACTGGTATTATTCACATTGTAATTGCAGAGCTATTCCTTCAATCTGCAAATTTCATCAATTACTGCTATTGCAACAGTAATGGGCAGTATAGAAATTTGACAAATAAAAAAACTGTCCTTTTTCTTTGGATTCTCAAGTGTCCTTTTTCTTTGGATTCTTCAAGAACAACTTGAAGAATCTGAAGAATGGCTGGCTATAAAGTAGAAATCAAGAATTGCATATAACATTTTAGACAAAGAAATGTTTTTGTCTGTGCAGTCTGGATTAATTTAGACTACTTGTATATTTAACCATGTATTTGCCAAATTGTTGACAGATTAGGTTTAGAGACCATAGTTTTAACTAAAAAATTTTTTTCTAGTCTTTAGTAATAACTAAACTTTGTTGATCTATGAAAGTGTAGAATACTATATAAGTCTGCAATTTTCCTCTGCAATAACCAATAATTGTGAGCTTAGTAAGGAGGGAATGTGGTAGTGGGGGCACTGGTATTTTTGAACTACAGTTCTAAATTTACAACAAGTTGAATATAATAAAATGCAACATGCAACTATCCAGGTGATTTATTTCTCAGAATAATCATTTGGTGAGAAATACAAGGCAGATGTATATTAATTTATAAGTCAAACTCTCAATGGTATGAACAGCTGTATAATAGAACTAATTACTGAGAGAGACAGAGCTGGTAGACATATATTAGAGTATTTAACTAGGATCCCTGCACTGAGCAGTGGATTCAACAGATTTTCAGCTCCATGAGTCACTGGATTCATTTGCTTCACCTTCAACTCCCAAGAATTCTCATGGAGAGGCAATTCAAATAACCTTAACGAAGAAATATAATCCAAATTATTATTATTATTATTATTATTATTATTATTATTATTATTATTATTATTATTATTATCATTATTATTATTATTATGCAAAACATATTACTTCAAATAGGAATATCAATTCTGTTCCAAAAGTTTAAAGAAATTACAAAAAGAGGTAATTGTTTAAAATTTGAAAAATAGTTTAAAGGGGTGCTTAAGTATCATCCATATTTTAGCAAATGCAAAACATTTTAGTCTATTAAAATTTAAATCCCCCAAATGGCTTACTTTCCCACTTCTACTTTGTGTTCTAACTGTTCTATTAGTCATCTGAGAAAACATGTGTCCTGACCTGCCTAATGGAATCTTATTTTATGATATCTTTTAGGTATTCTTGCTAATGAAAGGAAGTATCAATTCAATGATCTAGATTCTAGGAAGATTTGTTTATTGCTATTAGAAGAAACAGTATAACTAACAATTCTATACAGATTTTTCCTTCAGTGATTGGCAACCATACATGACAGGTTATAATCTTAAAGACAAAGTGCCAATTTCAATATTTGTTTTCAGATAAACTGGCTTGTTTGCTGAATTTCAGCTATCTTTCAGCTATTAAACCAGAAACAGATCTCCCTCACAAGCTTATTTAATGTCTAAAATATATGTACCCGTATTTGTGGCTTTCAATTACCAAACCAACTACATCCTAAGCCTGCACTTTATGTATTTTATGAATGCGAGCACATATGTGCCAGGTTGGCCCCTTTCCCAAAACTGTACAAATGGAATCACCATCTCCATAGCAACAAGCTCTCATTTTGAATCAATATTCCTGCACTGAAAGAACACAGTATTAATATAAAGTCCAGGTGCTGGCAGATCGTCATGGATTCTTTAAGTCCAAACCTATAGCAAATTGCTTGTAAATCAAATTAAATTTATGAGATAATTTAATTCTACACAATGAGCAGCATACATATAAAAAAGACCCACAGGAGACAGTAAAGTTTTATTAATATGATTCCCATTCAAAAATTTTGGTTATATGATGCAAGCTTACAAATGCCATGAAAAAGGTATTGGTATAATTATTACTCAGAATTAAAAATTCAAATGACTAAGCCTTTTGCCTGTGATGATAAATTTTAAGATTTATTTTAAAAAGGTTATGACTGTTCTTGATTACGACTAACGTCTAATCCTCCAAATAAAGTTCCCTTTCCCTCTGTTCATGGTATACATAATGAAGATAAGATGAAATACAGAAGTCAAATTAAACATAGTTTCCCATGTGGCTACCAACTCCCAGAACAACCATCATTTAAAATACTTTTTAATATACTGGTTTCTTCCAAAGCTGATCATCACAGTTTAGATGAACAGGAACTTGCTTATCAAGATACAGTATAAGTTGACTGATGCATTAATACAAAGGAAAAAAGGAACACTGCATAGCAAAGAGTTTGTTCATATCTTGAGTGAGCAACAATTCACAGAGCTCTTTTCTTATAGAGCATTTCTGGCATGGGAATAGAACACGTGAGTGGAAAAATCATATGGGGAAAAATCATAACAAAGCCTGGAACAAAAATGCCTGGAGTTTAAACCTGCAGACAATCTACATGAGCAATTCAATATCAATTGGGATCCTGAATCAATGTTCTGGATAATGTTAAGACAATCTCTGTTAATTTGTTTGTATTATTGAAAAGAGTTCTATGCAAGACTTTAGGGAATGGATTTGTTGGAACTTGTTTGGGAGGAATGGAGCAACAAGTAAATTCTTCCTGCACAATAGTCAGGCACATAGTCTCTGCAATCAACATGAATATGAACATCAGATACTTCAACACTGAGTTATGTGATGTCCTTCCATGAATTAGGATGCAATAAAACCACTCAGCTAGTGATGTGTTCAACCAGGAAAACTACCAATATATCAGCATTGCACTGCTTACCACAATAAACCTAAGCAGAAGTGTGAATTATAGAAGACTATCTTTCTAACATCTGTATACATGATCATAAAAATCAATACATATGCCCAAGTTTCTAAGAAGTTTCAAAGCTGACATTGTAATTATTATGTTTCTTGGAGGAAATGATAGCACAGGTACAATTACTGTATAAAACATGGAACCTTAGACACACATTCTTATACAGTAATTATATCTATTCTTATTTACCATTAGAATGGAACAAGCTACAATAGAGCTCAGAATTTTTTAAAAAGTATCTGATGTAGAGAAACACAACAGCAAAGTAGCATTTGTACCCAAAATGTCAGCAGTTTACAAGCTCTTTTCTTTTGCCTGTTCTGAAAAGCGAGATAGCCTCCTGTGTGTTAATTTTCAAAGAGCTAGCTTTGAACAAAACAAAAAGAAACACAACAAAATTATTGTAGCATAATCCAGATTTCCCCCAACCTATTATCCTCATATGGCCTAGAGGGCACCAGTTTGGTGTAGACTTTGGTGGGTTTTTATCTACTACATCAAGTGTCTTTCGAGCAGGTTTACCCATATTTAAGCCATTGGTCTTGAAGATGCACTGAGTGGGCAAGGATGGTATGTAAGCTCGTTTTAATATATAAGATGTGAGTTTCTGCCATCATGTTTTACAGATGTTTTGTTATATTTTATTATGGTTCCATTACTTCAAAAGGGTCCTGAAAGCCTTTGCCTGCAGCCTCAGAGATTCTTCAAAAGTTTCTGCCATATTTTAATTCTTCATGCAAAAGAAAGTGAACATTATTAAACTCATGGGAAATAACCATTAGAATTATGTGGATCTTTAAAAACAACGTTCCACTCCGTCAAATTATATCAGCTACTTGGCTTTGATCTGACTGATAACAGGAGTTCTGTGCATATGGAGCATAAAAGCCTTCAATATTTCATCAAAAGTTAAGTGTAAAGTGCACAATTGCCTCTGCTTACCTTTCTTCTCTTTCTCTTTTTTGCTTTCGTGCATGACGATCCATGACACTTGTTTTGGTTCTTGTCTTTTTCCAGGAGTAGTAAAACTTTACCAAACTTGCTATTGATTTGTCAGGAAGCTGAGGAACACAAAATAACTGTTGAAAAAAGCACACATAGCGATATTGTGTCCAATAGTGATGCTTCTCAGCTAATGAAGATCACATAGGAGCCGTGACCAGGGGGGCTTTTGCACAGGTTCGCCTGGTGCGCCAGTTGCGTCCCTATCTGGACCGAGACGCCCTACGCACAGTCACTCATGCGCTTGTGACCTCCCGTTTGGACTACTGTAACGCTCTCTACATGGGGCTGCCCTTGAAGACCACTCGGAGGCTTCAACTGGTGCAGAATGCGGCTGCGCGAGTTGTAATGGGGGTTTCCCGATACTCCCATGTAACACCTCTACTCCGCGAGCTGCATTGGCTTCCGGTTGCCCTCCGGGTGAAATTCAAGGTGCTGGTTATTACCTATAAAGCCCTACATGGCCTGGGTCCGGGTTATTTGAGGGAACACCTGCTGCCGGCATCAAACGCCCTTCGCCCAGTGCGCTCCCACAGGGAGGGTCTGCTCAGGGTTCCGCCGGTGAGAGATTGCCGGCGGGTGACACCCAGGGATAGGGCCTTCTCAGTGGGAGCGCCTGCCCTCTGGAACCAGCTGCCGGTGGAGCTGAGAACTGCCCCCGACCTCCGATCATTCCGCCGGGGCCTGAAGACCTGGCTCTTTGAGCTCTCGGGCCCAGGCTGAGGAGAAATTTTTTAATTGGGTTTTAAATTGTGTACAGGGTTAATTTAATATTTTTTAATATGGTTTTAACTTTTGTATGTTGGATTTTTTAATTCCCTGTAAACCGCCCTGAGTCCTCAGGGAAAGGGCGGTATACAAATGCAACTAAATAAATAAATAAATAAATAATGATCCAGTATGAGCAGAAGCTGGCAATTAGTATCTTGGATTTCAAACAGAGCATCCTATTGCTTTCAAGAAATTAATCTGCTTTCAACAACTCTATTTTTTATTCTAAATCATTTTTTGTGTGAATTCTATAACAAAATAAAATATATGGTACAGATAATCTTTGACTTACAACAGTTCATTTAGTGACTGATCAAAGTTACAATTGCACTGAAAAAAGTGACTATGACTGTTTTTCATACTTAGACTGCTGTGGCATCTCCATGGCCACATGATCAAAATTCATATGCTTGGCAACTGACTCATATTTACGACGAATGCACTTTCCCAGGGTCATTTGACCTTCTGACAAGCAAAATCAATGGGAAAGCCAGATTCACTTAACAACCATGTTACTAACTTAACAACTGCAGTAATTCACTTAACAACTGTGGTAAGAAAGGTGGTAAAACGGGGCAAAACTCACTTAACAAATGCAACAGAATTTGGAGCTCAATTGTTGTCATAAGTCGAGGACTACCTGTAGCAGATGCTCAACAAGAAGCACACGTACATAAATATATGCTCTCAGATTCCCATAGGACGTAAGAATTAGGGTGAAGCTTCTAAAGACATGATTCATCTGAAACTGCTTGCTGTCCCATCATATGAATTCTTCAAATTAATTTTGGTGCCTCTTTCTTTCCTGTTTCGTCACTGGTTTACACTTCCCACAGTCAGTGAGAGATGGCAGTTGCCTATTTGACATTCTCAACATTCTAGTTGAGAATTCTAGCTCCTAAGTCATTTCCAGTACATACAGTGCAAAGTATACATGGCAAACATAGGTTAAAAATGGTAAAGGAGTCCCTGAGGATCTTACTCCGCTAACCATTGCTGACTATAAGAGGCTGTGCTCATGTCCATTTCAACATGGCTAGCATGACATCACAGAGGGCTGTTACTTTCCCACCAGTGGTACCTTTTTATCTACTCGCATTTGAATGCTTTAGAACTGCTAGGATGGCAGAAGCTGGGGCAAGTAATGGGAACTCATCCCATTGCGTGGCACTCAGATTTCAAACCTGGATTGCTGGCTTTCAGTCAACAAGCCCAGTATCTTAACCACTGAGTCACCACACTGCCTCAGGCAAATGTAGATATTATGACATACGAAGGCAACTGTTAAACAGTAAAAAGCAAGTAAAAATACGTCTCAGAGAGAATCACTGCTGCTTCCACTTCATTTATCTTTTAGACCGTGATTTGGAGGACTGACTGAATTCAATTATTATTTGCTTGTACAGAAATTTTTTTACTGGGAAAGAAAAATACTAGAAGAGTAATCCAAGATAATAATAATAATAATAATTATTATTATTATTATTAGTTACATTTATATACCGCCCTTTCCCTGAGGACTCAGGGCGGTTTACAGGGAATTAAAATCCAACATACAAAAGTTAAAACCGAATTAAAAAATATTAAATTGACCCTGTACACAATTAAAACCCCAATTAAAAATTTCTCCTCAGCCTGGAGAAATAATAATAATAATAATAATAATAATAATAATAATAATAATAATAATAATAAGAAGAAGAAGAAGAAGAAGAAGAAGAAGAAGAAGAAGAAGAAGAAGAAGAAGAAGAAGAAGAAGAAGAAGAAGAAGTTGGAAGGGACCTTGGAGGTCATCTAGTCCAACCCCCTGCTCAGGCTCTGGACAAATGGCTGTCCAGTCTCTTCTTAAAAACTTCCAGTGTTGGAGCATTCAGCACTTCTGGAGGCAGGTTGTTCCACTGCTTAACTGTTCTAACTGTCAGGAAATTTCTCCTTAGTTCTAGGTTGCTTCTCTCGAGAGATGAAATAGTTTTCTTTCTAGTGACCATAAGACATTCCTTTTCTTCCATTAACACTATTTTTTCATAAAAAGTCTACATAGCTAGCCCTAAGTCTTATAACAAAAATATTTTATGCTATAAGATTATTTCCTGCCTGTTAAAAGACTAGCTTTATGCTATCAGAATGCAAATCAGCAGCAGAATCATAGGTCATATCATAGAATTAAGGGATGGAAGGGGTAATTTAGACCATGGAATCCAACTTTACAGATATTCAAATCAAATTATCCTCAAAAAAGGGATGGCTTAGTCTTCAATGAGAGTGTTTTATGGATATCAGAAGCGCAATTCTTTAACTCTTTAAAACATTCAATAACCCAGAACAAACCAATTTGCTGGTTTGCAGAACTGGGAAAAATTCTTAAAGGCAGGCTACTAAATTGGAAGTCTTGGCCACAAACAGAGGAAAAATGGTTATTTCATCCAATTAACAGCTTGCAGTTATATATGTGCCCCTTAAACTCCAGTGATTAAAAATAAAATTTTTATTCTTTAAAATATCTTCACAGAAAAACAACTCTGCAGGAAAAACAATGTTTGCAGTGTTCGCGTCAATCAGATAATGAAGGTGGGTTTAAATGCAAGTAAAACTGATATTTAAATATCTCATACTTCTACCACCTTCTCTTTGAGTTTTATTTCAAAAATTGCTTAAATGTGGCCTGTTGCTAAGGTTTTCAGATATACAAACATGCATGGCACTATATTCAGATAGTGTGGAATATTTTGACAGACCATTACTGCAAAATGCTGCATGTACTGTTGATTTTACAAAACTGGAAAAATAATTTGATATTATTTTCCCTCTGTTAAAGACCTAAAAAATGATAATGAACTGGTCCTTTATAGTGCTAATATGCAGATACTATTTATTCTGTACAAAGTTTCCAATATACTACGTTATCATCTCCAAAATTCACTCAATCCATTCTTTTTCCTTGCTATCATCAATATTGGGTGGTTACATACTGAACTCTGTAAATAATAAACAAGGATAAAACGATGATACATGTATTTGGATAATAAAAACTAATCATTAAAATACATGTTAACTCCCTCATTTGTTTTTAAGTCAAGAACTTTGCATTTGCAATCTCTTGCACTTAACCATCCTTACCATTTGCTGAATTCGATGAAAAGTTTTTCCATGGAAACTGAAAGCTTGTTCAAATAATACTTTGTCTTCAACCGTCCACTCATCTGGGAAGGGGGTGAAATTCGGTAAATCTGCCAGAGATTTCTCGATGTTATGTTTGTGCCAAAACAGCATCCCAAGGGCCTGAAATGGGGAAAGATGGAACAGAAAGAAAAGCCCATAATCCAAGGAAAACAGTAATAATTCTGGCATGTTTACATTAAAAATAGCCAATCGCAGCACAATTTTTATGGGCTGATCTGTTTAAGATACTTCCCAATTGTCCTCTGCGACAACAGTCACAATGCATTCTTATTACACAGACAACTAGAGAGACAGAAGGAAGCAACGTAGAGATTCTCTCTTAATATCACTTATGAACTTGTAGACATAGGACTCTTTATAAGCACTGTCATATTACAAGTGATGAATAATACAGAAGACTTCAATCTAGAAATTTTGCAAAAATAGACAACAGGTTCTGAATGCTGTGAAGGCATTATCTTTCTTCTCCACTAAAGCACTATTGTATGGTGAGTATCCATGGGCCTCCGGGGTGTGTGTGTGTGTGTGTGTGTGTGTGTGTGTGTGTGTGTGTGTGGTGTCTTGAGGCTGCTGGTGCAAATTACTGCATCATTTTGACATCATTGTAACTTGTAACATAAGCCTACAACGGATATAGAAGTAGACTTCATCACTGAGTTGTTAATCTGCAAGTTAATTGTATAATTAGTATATAAACAGCCCCCTACAATTTGAATTTAAGAAAACTGGACGTTCTGTGAGAATGAATGGCCACTTTTGCATAAAGGAAATGAATCCTCAAAAATGCTCACAACTTTAATTGTGAGCATAATTTAATGTAGAAATACTTTAGGAGGAGGAGGAGGAGGAGGAGGAGGGGGAGAAGAAGAAGAAGAAGAAGAAGAAGAAGAAGAAGAAGAAGAAGAAGAAGAAGAAGAAGAAGAAGAAGAAGAAGAAGAAGAAGAAGAAGAAGAAGAAGAAGAAGAAGAAGAAGAAGAAGAGGAGGAGGAGGAGGAGGAGGAGGAGGAGGAGGAGGAGGAGGAGGAGGAGGAGGAGGAGGAGGAAGAGGAAGAGGAAGTAGTAGTAGTAGTAGTAGTTGTTGTTGTTGTAAGTGACGTTGGAGGTCATCTAGTCCAACCCTCTTTTCAGGCAGGAAACTCTATACCATTTCAGACAAATGGCTGTCCAGGCTCTTCTTAAAAACTTCCAGTGTTGGAGCATTCACAATTTCAGGAGGCAGGTTGTTCCACTGATTATTTGTTCTAGCTGTCAGGAAATTTCTCCTTAGTTCTAGGTTGCTTCTCTCCTTGACTAGTTTCCATCCATTGCTTCTTGTCCTGCCTTCAGGTGCTTTGGAGAATAGCTTGACTCCCTCTTCTTTGTGGCAGCCTCTGAGATATTGGAACACTGCTATCATGTCACCCCTCCTCCTTCTCTTTGTTAAACTAGACATATCCAATGCCAGCACTGTTCCTTATATGTTTTAGCCTCCAGTCCCCTAATCAACTTTGTTGCTCTTCTCTGTATTCTTTCTAGAGTATGGAGGCATTTTATTTAATTAATTAAGAGAAATACTATCATGTTTCATAAGGGCATTTTTGGGAAGTGTGAATAAAGGATATCTGGAAACCCCACTCCATTCTAAATTTTAACCTAATTTCAAAAGTCTGTTAGTTCCTGTACAGAGCAGCACAAAAAGACAGCTCTACAGTACACAATACTTTCTGCAAATCTATTTAATTCTGTAAATCAATGAATATATATGAAAAGGGGCTACTTATTTAATCAAAATTAAGCAGACATTCAAGCTTACTCAAGTAAAATCTTCTATTTCAATCAATTTCTGCAGTCATATAGAGAATCCACATATCTTGGACTAAAACCTTGACTCAGATAATTCAAAATGAAATGATAACTCTACCATTGGAGTTTCCCAGTCCTCCAAACCCATTTTGTAGGGAAGGGAAGGGAAGGGAAGGGAAGGGAAGGGGAGGGGAGGGGAGGGGAGGGGAGGGGAGGGGAGGGGAGGGGAGGAGAGGAGAGGAGAGGAGAGGAGAGGAGAGGAGAGGAGAGGAGAGGAGAGGAAAGGAAAGGAAAGGAAAGGAAAGGAAAGGAAAGGAAAGGAAAGGAAAGGAAAGGAAAGGAAAGGAAAGGAAAGGAAAGGAAAGGAAAGGAAAGGAAAGGAAAGGAAAGGAAAAATACTGCTTAAAAAAATCTGTGGCCCTATCCATGTCGTTATGTTGTCATTGTTGAACATCTAGGGAGTTTTCGTTTTGGCATTTTCTTAGCATGATTTATTGCAAGAATTTTACATATAATCAGTAATCACAGGAAAGATCCTACCCTTTTCAAGTCTCCAGTAAGGCATGCCTCATAGAACATGAAATTACAGGTCTCTTACTTTGGTCACTTTCAAGTGTTTCAAATAGGATGGGCTTCCCTATAATCTTTTCTTTAGACAGATTAAAAAGTTGAGAAATAAAGAAATCCAGATTCATCTAAGGCTTATTTCTTTTAACTGTATTAGCTGAATTATAATACTTATTACATCAGAATGAGAAAACATACAGTGGACCAGCTTTTGTTCAACTAGAACTTCCAATATCCCTTATCATTGACCATACTGACTTAAGTTGTTGCTTTTATTTCTGGAGGGACACAGGGGCATTTTATAGCCAAGAGCTGTGTTGTTTTAGTGGAAAGTGTTTGGGAACCACATATTGATAAGGTTTAAGGTCAATATGTGAGAAAATGTTCTTCAGTTCTGTTCCCCCAGTCCACAAATAAACACTAACACTATTACATTGGTCCATCTACTGACCTGCTGATCCTTCCATTATCTTTCACCCTCCCTTACCATGTATTCTGTTAATCTACTCCTTCCCCAGTACTTTACTGACCCCACATCAGAACTCCTACATGAAAAATAAGCTCTGATTCAGAGTGAGGAAAACAGAACAGCTAGCAACGAAAATAAAAAGGCTAAAGAGAAGCACCTCCCAGTGTATTATTATATTAGTGTATTGCCTAAAAACTTCCAACCTTTATGCGTTAGTGGTTCATTTGGACCAGGAGTCCTCAAACTTGGCCACTTTAAGACTTGTGAACTTCAACTCCCAGAATTTCCCAGCCAGCTGGCTGGGGAATTCTGGGAGTTGAAGTCCACAAGTCTTAAAGTGGCCAAGTATGAGGACCCCTGATTTACCTGTGAGAATATATAGGGAGCACTCTCACAAAGTGATGGATATGGTGACTGGAGCCAATCCTAGAACAGAAGGGGTCTTTGCAATCTCTGAAGTCAATGAAATTCTTCTGAGCTCTAGGTGAATGCATTACAGCAAATATAACTTGAGGAGGGCGGTTTGCTGAATGCAATTCATTTTTTTAATTAAAAGAAAATTAGAGAGGGACAGGAGCTTGACAACAGCTGTACATCACTTTAGGTAAGGTCATGGGTGAGTTGGACTATCTATAACTTAAACAAAGTGTGTGGCATTAGAACAACACAAATTGATGGCCTGTAAGTGGGCACACTTGTGCCTGGCTGCCAGCTTACTCTTCCTTCATCTTCCAACACCACAATGGTCCCAGGGCAGAGATGCATGCAATAGATTTTCCTTCCATCTGAAACCCACTTGGTTTCAAAACGTATGAAGGCTGTTCTTAAAACCTAGGGCAGGGGTAGGCAACCTTGGCTCTTTGGTGGACTTCAACTCCCAGAATTCCTGAGCCAGCCACGAGTCATAAAAGAGCCAAGGTAGCCTACCCCTGCCCTAGGGCATGATCTGCTTAAGAGACAGAAGATTATTCATTCTCCCTCACAACATAAATAGCTGTCCAAGTCTGTTCAGAAAATCTCTGGAAATTCTCTATAGAAAGTATTCCCAAACCGCAGAAGTGACTTGCTTTGTTTATAAGTCAGGAGATCTATTTCATGCTACCTTTTTAATGACTAGAGGCAGCCATTAAAAATTCTAATTTGATTTTTTTTAAGAAACTTAAAATGAACATTCTATTTGGAATAATTCTCAGCATTTATCTGGGTAGTGCATATTCTTTTTTATTATTCAGAAATAAATATAAGGAGTCTGTGTTTAAACAGGAAATCATCATTTGGCTTCCGCTGTGCAACTGGCCCTGTCTTTGGCTGTCTCTTTTATTGAGCTTCCCGGAAGAGCTCTAGTTTCTGCATACATGTTTTAATCAAGATTTTTGTGTAAGAGTCCAACTTGATATTTTGAATAGGCAGAATTAAAATGACTGCATAAAGTTCTAGTATGCAAATATCATACACACTAAAAATACGGTAACATGGTTAATAAAAGTCACCTAAAGCCAAAATCAACGTACTGAAAGTTTCTATAGTTACTTCTGTTTCTCTTTTACATCATATTTTGTATTTACTGAAAATAATAAACCAAGTTGTCAAAAAAAAAAAAACCACCCCTGCCCCAACTGGAGAAGGGGAGAGAACACATTTAAATATTTTCCAACTGTTTATTACCTGTTCCATGTTGTACCCATGTTTTTCTTTTGCAATAGCAATGTATTCATCCACTGAGAAGAGAAAATAAAAATAAAAATTAGAAAAACAAATCTATAAAGATACAAAAATTGCTTTTTATATAGCAAAGGTAACAATTGCATCTAGATAGTGAAATCTTTGGGAAGCTTAAAAACCATGGCTATAGCTCCAAAATCAAATACTTGGAATTTGTTAACCAAAGGTTTCCAGTTTGAAGATGCTATAAAGATAAGCACATCCATGTTGTAATTCTATTCCCCCATGCATATACCAGAATGAGATAAGTGTTACTGTATCATTAATGTGTTGTCTAAAAATTACTAATCATTCTACAAATTATGATAATGGTTTCAACAGTCTAATTTCCAGTTTTAAAAAACCCAACATGCAAAATAGGGGAAAGGAAGAGGAAGGGAAACAAATACAGGTACTTGTGCTAGACATTTCACAACTTTTCTATTTTATCTGATTGGATAAAGTGGATCATCCTGACTCTATCCTTCAATACAACTTCATTCCCAACTCTTAACTTCCTAGTAGATGGATAGAACCATGGCATATCTTTTTTGTGCCAGAGCAACTGGCAGCTGGTTTTGTGCGTTCTTCCAAAATGCAAAAAAAGAGCAGAGCTTCCTGCTGTTACTTGTTCACAGATGGAGCCAAGCTGGACATCCTACATCATAATGTTTTTAGGAGTGACAGGGGCTAGACATTCCCAGTGGTCTATTAGCAAGGAATAGTCTATCTCTTCTGGGACTTGTTTAAATCTGCAGATGAAAGCAAGTCCTTAGGAAATATAAGAACTGCCATCCTAAGATCGATCAACAAATATAGCTGAAAGAGATGCCTGTTTAATTAGTGGAGGGGATAGGTATTTTGCTCTAAACTGTAATACATCCAACTGTAGTAATGCAGAATATACCATTCATACATTACAAAAACAATGTGAGATTTTTGTAAATCAAAAAGGCTCAAACGTTTGAAGATGTGGCCAACTACATACTATTGCAGTTATGGTACAACAGTTTCTTTGTCATTATTGTAACTAATACAAGTGACCAAAGACAAAGAAGAAAATGCCCCTTATGTCTGCCTTGTAGCTGAAAAAGGAAAAGGAAGAGCAAACTTCCTACTAGTAGAAAGAAGCATCAACAGGATTGACACAGTGATAAGATGATCTTCAGGGGAATAATCTCTCACCCTAATCTTCCCTAACTGCAGAAAATCTCATACATACACAATCTTGGTGACACTCATCAAATCAAAATTACAAGTTTGCTTTTAAGGAAAGTATTTTAACCATCACAAGCTCACAGAAACAAATCCAAAAGAATTCAGCTGAGTGAACAGATTTGTATTGGGGTGATATGAAAGAAGCAGGCTTTGTTTCCTTCATCTAATATCATCTCATTAATTCCACACTGCAGTGCACACGGCCTAACATTACAGCTTACAGTTTCTCCTCAAGATTTGAAGCAGCAGTAAGGATTAAACAAAAAGAAAAGATTTGAGTGTGTCCAAAGAACTAAAATTGGCATGATACAGATCTGCCCAAGTACTTAAGTTTATATTTTTTTCAAGTGCCCACGTTCTAACCATTTCATCAAGAAATTTAAAAATGCTTATAAAAATTGTGACAGATAACAAAACAGTAGCAGCTTTCAATGGACTAACTTTGCATTAAAATGCCTTCATACCTCAAAACCCCAAGTTTACTTTACAAGGAAGCAGGAACAGAATCAATGAAAGCTTTTTTAAAAAAAGTCTTAAACTTGTCACAGAAAGTGGCTTTCTAAGGGAAGGAGATTTAAAGGGAGTCTAAGACTGCATAGTCCGTGTGTGCTGTCTCTTACTGCAGATTATACATCTATAAACCTCATCCTCCAGATGTATTGAATCTAATATATAGTAAGTCCTCAACTTATAACCACAATCGAGCCAAAAAATTATGTTGCTAAGTGAGACAGTTATTAAGTGAATCACTGCAGTTGTTAAGTTAGTAACATGGTTGTTAAGTGAATTTGGATTCCCCACTGACTTTGCTTGTCAGTAGGTAGCAAAAGGGGATCACATGACCCTGGACACTGCAACTGTTATAGCAAAAGCACTTAGCAATAGCGCTTAGACTTATATACCGCTTCACAGTGCTTTACAGCCCTCTCTAAATGGTTTACAGAGTCAGCATATTGCCCCCAACAATCTGGGTCCTCATTTTACCAACCTCAGAAGGATGGAAGGCTGAGTCAACCTTGAGCTGGTGAGGACTGAACTGCCAAACTGGTGGCAGCCCTCAGTCAGCAGAAGTAGCCTGCAATACTGCATTCTAATCACTGCACCACCACGGCGCATGAGTCAATTGTCAATTGTCTGAATTTTGATCACATGACCATGGGGATACTGTAATGATTGTAAGTGTGAAAAATTGTCATAAGTCACTTTTTCCAGTGCCACTGTAACTTTGAACAGTTATTAAATGAACTGTTGTAAGTCAAGCACTACCTGTACAACTCTTAAACTTAGCAAGGAACTTGCTAAGAACTGTAGTTCTAGGAGGATGCTGAAAGAGAAAAGGTTCCTGTACACCAAGCTTCCACCTATAGGTATCTTTGACTAGATGCTTCACTATCGGGTACATATTTTCTAAAAAGGCCACAGAGATATGAAAGAAATATCACTCAACCGTAACATATTGAAGAATCTTACATTCACAGGAACAGGAGCAAACCAAAGACGACGCACTACTCTCTCTGCAATCATGATTCTGTATCAGGGTGGGTAAACAAAGATTCAGATCCAATCTAAACAAGAGTGTGTGATTCAAAGGCTGATTGATTCCAGGACTGTACCATCTTTGGTTTTTGACAGAGTTGTGCTCTAGCGGATAAAGCAGCTTCACAATCTAGGAGTCTCCTTTATCTCCAACTCCAAGAGCAGGTGAAAATCAGGCCCAGGAGGGCTTTTGCACAGCTTTGGCTGATGTACCAGTAGTGACCTTATCTGGAGACATTCATTCACTCTCTTTTCATCTCTAGATTAGATTACTGTAACTCACTTTACATAGGGCTGCTTTGAAGACTACCTGGAAATTTCAGCTGGTCATGATCAGTCATAATATTGCACCTTACACCTCTGCTGGAGTTTCATTGGTTACTAGTATTGCCTTTTTTGTGGGGTTGGAAGGGTGCCTTCTCTGTTGCAGATCTTGCCCTCTGGAACAGCATCTGCACAGAAATCACTCTCCTGAGGTTTCAAAAAACCCTTCAGACTTAATGTTGGGTGTTACACTTGGGCTTATATTTGGGGAGGGTTTGCACTGTGCTCTAATGGCTGTTTTTAGTCTTTATGTTTTTACTGTTTTATCTTCTATTAGAATTTGGATTTTGTAAGCTGCTCAGAGTTTGTTGAAATGAGCAGCTATAATAAATTTAAGTACCATATTAAGTAAGTTATTGATCAGTAGCTATAAAGGTAGCTTAGATGATAGATATCTTAGGGTCTACCTTTCCACAATAATTTCTGCCTGTTTTACCCAAATAAACAGGGAATGCCACTAAGAATCCCCACCTAGCAGGAAGTATTGCAAGATGGGGGCACATCGCAGGCGTTCTTTACAGTAGCTCTCCACCTTTGGAACAGCTAACTCCTAGGAGCAAGGATGGCCCCCATCCTCTTAACCTCTGAGAAGCAAATGAACACCTGTCTCTTCTAGAAAGTCTTGTAGAAGATTTCTGGGGAGCCATTATAACCAGCAGCACCATATTAAACAAAGGTAGCTTATTAATTTTAGCATTTATTTGGAAAAATAGATTTGGAGTTGTATTAATTTAAGCAATTATAATGCTGGTTTTTATATTATATTTTTACACTGTAAGTTCTGTAAGCCCTAGTTTCCAGCCATAAAAAAATTACATGAATAAATAAAGTTTCTCCACTTACTTCTCTTGGTTTCAATACTACAAGTGAACCTACTACAGTAAAGAAGCTGAAACAAGAGTTGGAGGGGAAAGATGAATGAAAATGAAAAACTCTGGTTTTCGTGATTTCATTCCACTCTTGGATAGAATAAAATTGTCATTGCTGTTTTTTAATATGGAGCTAAATCACGTGTTGTGGATTTTGTTTCCTCTGTGGATTATTTTTAAAGTGGAGATTAAAGATTTCCTTTTGCAAATTAAACTCTTAAACATTCTAATTTCACTAGCAACTAATCAGAAAGTTTACTGTCCATTAAAGCTATTCTCACTGCCAATGTAACTCAAGTATATGAGGGGAGAAAGAGAAAAGCCTTCTATGTTAATAAGAACCTTAAGACAAATTTCAGGGAGTCCACTGCAAAATTCTTTTGTTCCGCATAAAATATTACTAGCTATATTGAGTAGCATAGTTGAAGTTGAATATGTTAATAAGCAATGAAACAAAAAACAGCTCTTGGAAGAAAAAGAGGGTTGTCATCTATTTTTTCATGACCTGGAGATTACTGATAATGTATTAGACCATTTTGTTCAGCTTTTACAGATTTCCGCAGGCAAATCTTTGCAAGCAACTGCTTGCTCTGTTACTTGTTGCTGTTAGGTTATATGAATGAAATTAAAATTTGAAGCTGTATAACTTCTCTTTAAAATAGAAAACAAAGCAACATTAAAAAGGACATGCATTGCACCATAGAGAGTTCAAAATATTAGAGCTTTTTCTACTCTATGTCGATGCTTCTAATTGTCATCTAACTGTTCATAGCCCATGAAGCACACTGTAATGGAATGTTTGGATGACCTTGGAGCGTGAGGGGAAGAGATGCCGCCTAGGAAACAACCAGACGAGAGAGGAAGGAACTCCTAGTGGCTCAAGGTCAAAGAAACCTAGGAAGGACCGGACCCCACCCTAATTGATCAGATGGTTAAAAGTAATGGTGGGAAGTTTGTAAATTCAGACTTGCAAGATTATGTTAATGTAACCTTACAACAAAGTAGTCTAGTTTACCCGGCGAGAAATGACAACCTCCCTTGATGGACTGCATGAGACAACATGAAGTCACACATGCACGCATGACATGAAAACCTCTTCAAATAAAATGGCAGCAAGGCATGATGAACGGTTGCTTTCAACATGGGGTCTTCTTTTAAAACATGGCAGGGTTCTTTGCTCTGAATTTGAAATCTGCAGCATGGACTTTAAATACCCTGTTTCCCTGAAAATAAGACCTAACCAGAAAATAAGCCCTAGCATGATTTTTACGTTTGCGCCTAATATAAGCCCTACCCCTGGAATAAGCCCTAGTTAAGAGGCCGCCCAGTCCATCCCACTGTCTGGTTGCTGACGGCTGCAATGGGGCAGGAGGCCACGCGGTACGCCGGTGCCGCCACCACAAGGTGAGGCGAGGCAGGTGGTGGGGCTTATCTATGGTGATAGTAAAGGCATTTAGTAGCTACCCTGAGAGACAAAAAAAATAAAAATAAATCAAGGGCTGTATAGACTTTTAATATGACCCAACCTATTCTCATGTATTTTCCCCCAGTTATCACACTGTTAAAAGCAGCATTGGAATAAGACTTTGAACATTACAAATTTTAATCATTTGCAACATTTATCCAGCATTTTCTTTCTGTTTTATTTGAATACAAATGCTTTTCTCTATTATTTATTCTGCAACTAGTAGAGTTGCCAGTTGCAATACTTAAAAGATAGAAAACAGGAAGCTTGTTTAATACTATTAACATCTGATCTCTCCAAAGCTATAGGCAAACTAAAAACCACTGTCACATATTAAAATACAAAAGAAATCCAAAATATTATATAACAGTGAAGTCTTACTTCTCAAAAATTCAGTCTAAAATAATGAAAACTGGCTTTAAAAAATTAGTCTATAAGGATCATTGCTATCTGAGAAAAAATAACAGCCTTCTTCCAGTTTTGCTGAGAATCTTTTAAATGGAAATAGAAAGGTTTGAATTTGAAATCTTTTGCCTGCAAATAATGTACTTTAATACAGAACAATAGCTCACAATGGTTTACATTTCTCTCTAAAAATGGTGAGAAAGTCTTAGTGCTGAAGTTACCAAACAAGTAAGCTTGCTCTTCTTTGAAACAATTTCAGAAGCAATCCAATCAAAACAGTGACTTAAGAGTCATCGTTTTTCTCCCATACCAGTTATCATTTCCAAAAGAATGGGAAACCTATAGTCCTACAAACGTTGTTGGATTGGAATATCTCTCCCATCACCTCTGACTTCTCAAGATAGTTTACCATGCTGCATGATGAGTAAGCAACAACTTAAACAGAGTGTCCCATCTCTTATCCACATGGCTGTGCTGCAATGGACTGTACAACTAGCAACACAAAAATAAGCTTTAATTAATTAATTATACATACGTACGTACGTACGTACGTACATACATACATACATACATACATACATACATACATACTCGATGAAGCCCTGAATTTATGATTGAAATTGAAGTTGTACTGACATTCAGAGAGCATTCCATAATTATTGGATTGGTTACACTAAGAACTATCTTGTTATACTTAAAATGCACTTTTTCCCAGCAGTACCACTTGACCAGAGAACCATGATGGTACAAACAAACACATTCATGTCATCTTAAAATCTGTGATTTCTAGACCTAATATGGGTTACAAGTAACTGTAACAATTTGAATGCATTAATTGGTCACAATTCAGCAGATTTTCTCTCTTTAAGACTACAAAGTTTCCATCAACTACTACCTTAATATTTTTTAAATCAGGATTTTCTCTGGATGAAATAAGTCACTTTACCCTGCTATTTGTATTCTTCTAAATCTTCTATTTGCAACAAATGTCTCCTTGGAACTAAAAATAGGCAGCAGTTGCTTTTTATCTGTTTTGCTTGTATCACATTTTTAAATATGTTGCACAAAATTATTAATATGTTTTGATATACCTTCTGAGCAAAGACCAATGCTGCAAAATTCAGAAAAGTTATCAAAATGAGAATAAGCTCTGGTCTATGTTACTAGCCAAGGAAGCAGAGTTAATCTGCTTAAAATCTGGGCCAACATTCCTAAACATCTTTAAACACATATGAAGGATGAAATACTGTGTATACAATTACTGTCTAGAGCAGGGGTCCTCAATCTTGGCAACTTTAAGATTTGTGGACTTCAACTCCAGAGGAATTCTGGGAGTTGAAGTCCACAAGTCTTAAAGTTGCCAAGGTTGAGAGCCCCTGCTCTAGATAGAAGTTGAAGCCAATTGGCAAGTACAGATATTTTCTTTCTTATATGCAGTGGAGACCACAGTATGGTAAGTTTAAAAGGGCTGCAAGTATACATGCACATAAATGCACTGGATTCATTATTCAAAATGCCAGGCATGCATGTCATCTAATATATATAAAAGTTTTTCACATTTACAAACATTCTAATCCATTTTCAGTGATTTCATTTGTTAGCATTATACCATCTTTTTTCACTCTAATCTTTCTAACTCATTATGTTAATTATGAAAAATTGAAAGCATAAGTAACCATCAGCAATTGAGATTAATTAAGGAATAATCAGTAATTTTTCATAAACACAAGTCTCCACTAATTTTTTTAAAAAACTACTGCATACTAGCAAAGAGCTGGCAGCATAAGGACTAATTTCAGAAAGGGACAATAAATGCACTCTGCTTTGCCTTAGAAGTTGGAATGCTGAAGGAGTTGCAACATATTCTAGACCAGGGGTCCCCAACCCCCGACCGGTCCGCAGCATACCAACAAGTGGGCCATCCTCTGGATTCAGGCAGTATTCAAAACCACACACCCCTCTGGTCCGCAGAAAAACCTTTCTCCATGGCATCGGTCCCTGGTGCCCAAAAGGTTGGGGACCTAGTCTGTGACTATTTTTCAGTCAACATTCTTCTCCTGTTGTTGTTGTTGTTAGTTGCGATGTCGTGTCCGACCCATCGCGACCCTATGGACAATGTTCCTCCAGGCCTTCCTGTCCTGTACCATCTTCTGGAGTCCATCTAGGCTCACGCCTACTGCTTCAATGACTCCATCCAGCCACCTCATTCTCTGTCGTCCCCTTCTTCTATTGCCCTCAATCTTTCCCAGCATTAGGCTTTTCTCCAGTGAATCTTTCCTTCTCATTAGGTGGCCAAAGTATTTGAGTTTTAGCTTCAGGATCTGGCCTTCTAAAGAGCAGTCGGGATTGATCTCCTGTAGGACTGACCGGTTTGATCGCTTTGCAGTCCAAGGGACTCGCAGGAGTCTTCTCCAGCACCATAGTTCAAAGGCCTCAATTCTTTGGCGCTCAGCCTTTCTTATGGTCCAACTTTCACTGCCATACATTGCAACTGGGAAGACCATAGCCTTGACTATACGCACTTTTGTTGACAGGGTGATGTCTCTGCTTTTTAGTGTGCTGTCTAGATTTGCCATGGCTTTCCTCCCAAGGAGCGTCTTTTAATTTCTTGGCTACAGTCCCCATCTGCAGTGATCTTGGAGCCCAGGAAAATAAAAACTGTCATTACCTCCATTTCTTCCCCATCTATTTGCCAGGAATTGAGAGGGCCAGATGCCATGATCTTGGTTTTCTTAATGTTTAGTTTCAACCAAAGTTTTGCACTCTCCTTCTTCACCCGCAACAAGAGGCTCTTTAGTTCTTCTTCACTTTCTGCCATTAGAGTGGTATCATCTGCATATCTTAGGTTGTTGATGTTTCTTCCGGCAATCTTAATTCCAACTTTTGATTCATCTAGCCCTGCCTTTCTCATGATGTGCTCTGCATATAAGTTAAATAGGCAAGGCGACAGTATACAGCCTTGCCGGACTCCTTTCCCAATTTTGAACCAATCAGTGGTTCCGTGTCCAGTTCTCACTGTTGCTTCTTGGCCCACATATAGGTTTCTCAAGAGACAAATAAGATGGTCTGGTATGCCCATCTCTTTAAGAACTTGCCACAGTTTGTTATGATCCACACAATCAAAGGCTTTAGCATAGTCAATGAAGCAGAAGTAGATGTTTTTCTGGAACTCTCTAGCTTTCTCCATGATGCAGCGTATGTTAGCAATTTGATCTCTAGTTCCTCTGCCTCTTCGAAATCCTGCCTGTACTTCTGGTAGTTCTTGATCCACATACTGCTGGAGTCTAACTTGTAGAATTTTAAGCATAACTTTACTAGCATGAGAAATGAGTGCAATGGTGCGATAGTTTGAACATTCTTTGGCACTGCCTTTCTTTGGAATTGGAATGTAAACTGATCTTTTCCAATCCTGTGGCCACTGTTGAGTTTTCCAAATTTGCTGGCAAATTGAGTGTAGCACTTTTACTGCATCGTCTTTTAAGATTTTGAATAGCTCAGCTGGAATACTGTCACCTCCACTAGCTTTGTTGTTGCTCAGCTTTTCTAAGGCCCACTTCACTTCACATTCTAGGATGTCTGGCTCGAGGTCAGTGACCACCTCATTGTGATTATCAGGGACGTTAAGCTCATTCTTGTATAGTTCTTCTGTGTAATTTTGCCACCTCTTCTTAATCTCTTCTGCCTCTGTTAGGTCCCTGCCATTTTGGTCCTTTATCATGCCCATTTTTGCATGAAACGTTCCCTTCATCTCTCCAATTTTCTTGAAGAGATCTCTAGTCCTCCCTATTCTATTGTTTTCTTCTATTTCTTTGCATTGTTCATTTAAGAAGGCATTCTTATCTCTTCTAGCTATTCTTTGGAATTCTGCATTTAATTGGGTATATCTTTCTTTTTCTCCCTTGCCTTTCGCTTCCCTCCTTTCCTCAGCTATTTGCAAAGCTTCCTCAGACATCCATTTTGCTTTCTTGCATTTCTTTTTCTTTGGGATGGTTTTGGTTGCTACCTGTTGTACAATGTTGCAAACCTCTGTCCATAGTTCTTCAGGCACTCTGTCTATCAGATCTAATTCCTTAAATCTATTTGTCACCTCTACTGTATATTCAACAGGGATATGATTTAATTCATACCTGACTGGCCTAGCGCTTTTCCCTACTTTCTTTAATTTAAGCCTAAACTTTGCAAAAAGAAGCTCATGGTCTGAGCCACAGTCAGCTCCTGGTCTTGTTTTTACTGACTGTATAGAGCTTCTCCATCTTTGGCTGCAGAGCATATAGTCAATCTGATTTCTGTGTTGACCGTCTGGTGATGTCCATGTGTAAAGCCGTCTCTTGGGTTGTTGGAAAAGAGTGTTTGCTATGACCATCGTATTCTCTTGACAAAATTCTATCAGCCTGTGCCCTGCTTCATTTTGTACTCCAAGGCCAAACTTGCCTGTTATTCCAGTTATCTTTTGGCTTCCTACTTTAGCGTTCCAATCCCCCATGATGATAAGGACATCATTTTTTGGTGTTAGTTCTATAAGGTGCTGTAGGGCTTCGTAGAACCGGTCAATTTCATCCTCTTCAGCACCGGTGGTTGGGGCATAGACTTGGACTACTGTGATATTGAATGGTTTGCCTTGGATTCGAACTGAGATCATTCTGTCATTTTGAGGATTGTATCCCAGTATTGCTTTTCCTATTTTTTTATTGACTATGAAGGCTGCTCCATTTCTTCTGAGGGATTCTTGCCCGCAGTAGTAGACCTGATGGTTATCTGAATTAAATTCACCCATTCCTGTCCATTTTAGTTCGCTGATACCTAAGATGTCGATGTTTAGTCTTGTCATCTCTTGTTTGACCACGTCCAGCTTTCCTTGATTAATGGATCTTACATTCCAGGTTCTTATGGAGAAAAAATCTTTACAGCATCGGACTTTCCTTTCCCCACCAGACACATCCACAGCTGAGCGTCCTTTCGGCTTTGGCCCAGTCGCTTCATTCTTTCTGGCGCTACTAGTACTAGCCCTCTGCTCTTCCACAGTAGCATATTGGACGCCTTCCGACCTGAGGGGCTCATCTTCCAGCGTCATATCGTTTTGCCTTTTGGTACTGTCCATAGGGTTTTCATGGCAAAGATACTGGAGTGGTTTGCCATTTCCTTCTCCAGTGGATCACGTTTTGTCAGAACTCTCTGCTATGACCTTTCCGTCTTGGGTGGCCCTGCACGGCATAGCTCATAGCTTCATTGAATTACGCAAGCCCCTTCGCCACGACAAGGCAGTAATCCATGAAGGGGTCTTCTCCTGTACCAAACTATAAACATATAGCTTTTACTTATTATAACTTCTGCTCCTTTTAATTGATTTAGAATATCTTTCTGTCCTATTCTGCCCAGAGCTCAGCCCCTTTAACTTTTACCTTCCCAAATCTGTGCTCTTCCAGGTGGTATCAACCACACTTCCTAGAAGCCTGTACCTCCCTGACCAGTGGTGAAGCTGGTGGTCTTTGATTATGGGGAGGGCCAAAACTGGAGATCAGCTATGTATACTTCATACATTCATAGCATCTCAGAATCAAACATGGCAGTATCAGAGTCCATCTTAATATACACAATGCACTTGTTAAATCACCAACACTCATTTGTAAATACATCTCTCTCTCTCTCTCTCTCTCTCTCTCTCTCTCTCTCTCTCTCTCTCTCTCTGTGTGTGTGTGTGTGTGTGTGTGTGTGTGTGTACTTATTTGTGTGCAAAATGCCGAGTATTTTCTATTTTAGACTGAATCTTTTGGAGAATGGAAAAGAAAGTCAGAAAATCTACAACATCAAGTAATGGGAACAGGACTGAGAGTGATTCAGAGGATGTGGAGACATTCAGTGCTAACCATGTGGATATAAGAAAGAACAGGTTAAATTATTTGTATGGGGAGTATACAAATCAAACAGAAAGACAAATATTATTTAGTTGTATTATTACATTCATGAAAGCTAGTGGGAATAGGTCACTCAAAATTGGACAAGAATTGGCATATGTGAAGGAAGTGTAATCATGTATAAAGATCCAGAAATTTGAGCAGAAAGATATAGCTGACAGTATTTGAATAAGAATACAGAGAAGAAACAACAATAACATTTAGATGACGTACTAGAGACTACAGGCAGACCTTAAAGCAGGAAGAGGATGCTCCTAGTTACTGAAGTTTCAAAGAAGAGAGACATACTAATAATGGAAGACTTTACCTATCCAGCTATCTGTTGGAAAACTAACCCAATCAAATTAAAAAAAAATATTTGTTGCTCCTTGAAAGTTAAATAGAAACAAAGAATTGATGATCTTACTCAGTGGCTTCACGTAGATGTTAAAAAGAAATAGAGAGAGTACTGAACCTGCAGCACACCACAAAAGAACAGCCATGGGCTGGATCTCTCAACATCAATTGGAACCAGCCTTAGTGAGAAAAGCCAAGTCAATGCAAGGCTGTACTGCTAAGTCCCAAACCCCATAGCCAGCTCAAAAGGATACATGGTTGATGGTACTGAAGGCTGTTGAGCAATCAAAGAGAGCAAGGATGGTTACCCTACCCCTATCCTGTTCTTGCCAGAACCTATCCACAAGTGTGACCAATGCTTTCAGTATTCCATAACTGGGCCTGAATCCTGACTGGAAGGGCCCCAGATAATTGATTTCATCCAGGATCCTCTGAAATTGCCAAGCAATCACCTTTTCTATCGCCTTCCCTAAAAAGGGAAAATGAGAAACTGGACAGAAATTGTCTGGGCATGTTTTTTTAAGGAGTGGGAGAACCACGGCCTCCTTAAAAGGCCTTAGGAACAACCCCTCCTCCAGTGAAGAACTTATCACTGCCTGAATTCACCTGACAGTTACCATCTTGAAGGCTTTCACCAACCAGAAGGGTGAGGGATCTAATTGGCAGGTGACTGATGGCATCAAGGCCCCTGTCCACTTCCTCAGGACCAACAGGATCAAACTCATGTATGTTGTATCCTTGTATAATAATTAGGGTCACAACACCTATTCTTTAGAACATTAAACATGAAGGACTATTCCAAAGTGTCAAAGGCCTTTCCAGAAATCATCTTGAGTCTCAAGGTACTATATAAAGGCAAATTGGATCCCAGTCGTACCTTCATGGTAAAATTTTAGGACATCAACTTTAACTTGAAAAGGACTGGAAAAGAATCCATGGACAAAAGTTCTCAAGTCATAGAGAGCATTACAAAGTTGAGAATTCCTAAAACATGCAAAAAAGAAAAACAAGGAAGCAAATGAGGAAACCATAATGGATGCAAGGGAGATGTTTGACTGATCTACGACTTAAAAAGAACATGTAGAGACATAAGGATGAGTGTAACCATTACAGTAGCATATCAGTAAGTAGCAACTGCAGAAGAAAAGTTTGAAAGCCAATGAGAGCCTAGGCTTGCAAATGAAAAGGAAAGGGCTAAAACAACTCCTTGGAAAGATGATAAGAGAGAGAGGTCCTCAACTCCTATCTGTGGTCTTCTCCTAAAGAAGTGCTTTGTTCAAATATACCTAACCGAAAGAACTAACACAAAGAGAAAGTTCAGAAATAGACCTGAACTGTCATAAATAAGTTGAAGCCTTGAGAACCAAATTAATTCTAGCCAAAAGCCTTGAAGCTTTTGGATATCATCTTGCCACCTCCTTCTCTGTTCTCTGAAAAATCATAGACAACCAGAGGACTGGATGCAGCAACAGTGGACTTCTGCTGCTTCAGTACTGCCATGCCACAGCCCTATCATAATCAGCTGTGATCACATGATCAATATTTTCAACACCTCCTGGCAGCTTCCCAAAAGTCAGTGGGGAAGTCAGCAGGAAGTGTAAACTCAATCATGATTGCCTACACTCCTTACCATTCTCCCACTAGCAACGTCTTTGGAAGCATCAGTAATGGAGAAGCCACCAGGGAAGGTTGGAAGTTACTTGGGTAAGTCTCCCATCTGTGCAACCTCCCCAGTCTCTCTGCGCTCCTGCCATGCCAACCACTCATGCAACCCTGTGCATCCTTCCAGACCCGTGCCATGCCCTCTTAACCTACACCGTGTCTTCTGCACACACCTGTGCACCTTTCCCAACCCACACCTCATCCCTGCATGCCTTCCCTGACCCATGTGGCACCTGTTATTTTTTACTAAGTGAATGGGGAAACTGACAGGAAGTCTAGACTTAATGTAGCAATGAGGGAGGGAAAGGGATTTCCAATTCTCGCTGCAGCTTCCCATCAGTAAACACAATGGGAAAGACAACATGAAGTGAGAAGTCACTCCTGCTCCCAATTAATTTTTTCCTGCTCATGATCATTTTGTTTCCTTGTTTAGGTAAGGAAATATCTCTAAAATGATGACCCAACAAGTCATAGATTGTCTAGTATTATGTTATTATTTCAACAGTTCTAATATATATAGTAGCTAAACAGTGTATGTGATTGAAACATCACCTTTGATGTGGGAGAAATCCTACTTAGTACCTACCTTATCCATACGGATCCTTGGGCAAACACCCCCTAATGTTTCACCTGCTTACCTCAAAAAATATAAGTGACACAAACTAGGAAAATCATGCTGGGTCAGAGGTTGCCCAGATTAATAAGGTCTGCATTGGGGAACCAGGACAATCTGATGACAAGTGGACTACCAGAATAAACTATACATGGATGAGACAAGAGAACTTGGAATTGATGGAATGCTACAACAGCAGACCCAATGAAAGGGGATGTATGAAATATATGAGGGAACTATGGATAGACAGAAAACCTGTATCCACACTAACTGAGAAACAGCTAGTTACCCAATGCTTCAAAATAGTGAAGAGGAAGCTGCTCTTGCAACTTGAGATACACCAACTACATACTAGAGCCCATACTCAAGAACATTTGGAAGAACAACTGGATGTGCCAACACCTAAAGCTGGAATCCCACTGCCACCTTTTCCATTACAGAACACAGCTGCTTATATGAGACATAAGATCATGGATAAATTAGCTACAGCCAACTTTCAAGACCAATTACCAAGGCTCAGTAGAGAAGTACCATCAAATAGCATGTCAGAAGACAACAATAGCAATACTGCTTCACAGTGCTTTACAACCCTCTAAGCAGTTTACAGAGTCAGCATATTGCCTCCAACAATTGGGTCTTCACTTTACTGACCAAAGGCTGAGTCAACCTTGAGCCAGTGAGAATCGAACTGCCAAGCTGCTGGCAGTCTGCAATCAGCAGAATTAGCCTGCAATACTGCATTCTAACTACTGCACCATCATGGCCACAACCAAATGCCAACAGAGTCCTCACAACAATCCCTACTACCATGACTCAAACCAAGAAACTGATATGTGCTTCTGTAATCTTGGAGATATTTGGCTACACAATCAAGAACAGCAGAATAGTACTGGAAGAACATATTAGAGAAAGAAAAGACACGTAATATCAGTGCAAAGCAGCTGCAGGACCTGGAAGCAGACCACAGCAATCTTCCAAAATAGGAACCAGTCACCATCACTGTACAGATATCCAACAGCAGATCAAGAGGATGAAGAGCTGGACAGTACCAGGCCCACTTGGTATGAAGCAGATCTTTTGACTAAAGAAACTAACAGCTAGCAGCAGACTACACCCAACTTAGCTAAAATAAGGAAGAACAGTGTTGATCATGAAAGTCCAACCACAATGGAAAAGCACAATCCAACTACCAGAATAGCCTTCCTCCCTACAACATGGATAGTCCTTCCAGACATCATAACCCCAAGCTATTGGACCATATGGGCCAGTATATCAGCACAGCTCAAAAGGGCATTAGGAACAATACCATAGGTTACACCAGTTGCTTCTGGACAGAGCACTCAGCCAAAAAACAAATTCTAGACAGACCAGTCTGAGCATAGCCTGGATTGACTACAAGAAAACCTATGACTCAATGACACATGCATGGATCCATGAATGCTTTACACTGTACAAAGTCAACAAAGCGCCAGTTGCGGCCCTATTTGGACCGGGACGCCCTAGGCACAGTCACTCATGCGCTCGTGACCTCTCGGATAGACTACTGCAACGCTCTCTACATGGGGCTGCCCTTGAATATCACTCGGAGGCTCCAGCTGGTGCAGAATGCAGCCGTGCGAGTTGTGATGGGGGTCTCCCAATACTCCCATGTAACACCTCTGCTCCGCGAGCTGCATTGGCTTCCAGTTGTCTTCCGAGTGAGATTCAAGGTGCTGGTGATGACCTATAAAGCCCTAAATGGCATGGGTCCGGTTTATTTACAGGAGCACCTCTTGCCGGCGTTAACTTCCCATCACCCTGTGCGCTCCCACAGAGAGGGCCTCCTCAGGGTGCCGTCGGTCAGGGAATGTCGACTGGTGGCTCCCAGGGGGAGAGCTTTCTCTGTGGGCGCGCCTGCCCTCTGGAATCAGCTTCCAGTTGAGCTCCGGATGGCTCCCGACCTTCGCTCGTTTCGCCATGACCTGAAGACTTGGTTGTTTGAACAGGCCGGCCTGGACTGACGGATTGGATTTTAGAGTTTAAATTTTAAAAAATTTTAAATTTTAGAATGTATTTATTACTTAGGGCTATTGATTTAATCTTATTTTAATTTTTATACCTTGTGTGTTGTTAGTGTTTTAATTGCCCTGTACACCGCCCCGAGTCCTTGGAGAGGGGTGGTATATAAATCTAATAAAATAAATAAATAAATAAACAAGACACTAAAGACTTCCTCAAGAACTTAATAGAACTGCAGAAGACAACACTGAAAATCAATTCAAGGCAACTCACACAAGTGGTCATCAAATGCACCATATACCAAGGTGATGCATTGTACCCCACTGCTGTTTTCCTTAGGCTTGACCCCAGTTAGCCAGATAATCACAAGGACTGCATACATATACTAGTTCAGGGGTGAAACTTACCATTGCTAAGCACATTGATTTGTGCTTTAAAATTGTAAGCCGCCCTGAGTCTTCGGAGAAGGGCGGGATATAAATGGGATTAAAATAAAAAATAAAAAATAAAAAAAATCAGCCATCTCTTCTACATGGTTGATATCAAGTTTTATGCTAATAGTAAATGAGCCATCAATTTGCTGATCCATCTGACATGGATCTACAGGGAGGACATAGGGATGTTATTTGGGCTGGAGAAGAGTGGCTGGATGGTAGTAGTCAAGAGAGGGAAAGTTGTTAAGACTGATGGAGTGGAGCTACCAACAGATCAAATAGCAGGCATATAGGCCAGCAACAACTACCCTGGTATCCTCAGTCACATGGGAACCACAATGTGAGGAGACAAAGAAGACAGTGACAGTGAACTGCCACCAAAGGATATGACAGATGCTGAAGAGCCTGCTCAATGGGAAGAACAAAACTCATGCCATCAACACATACACCCTGTCATCATCAGATACCCTGCTGGTATAGTGAGCTGGCTGCAAGAAAACATGGAAAAAGTCAATCTGAAGTTCCTCACAATGTACAGAGGTTTCCACCCCAAGTTCAACACCTAAAGCCGTGTTGGCGAACTTATGGCATGCGTGCCACAGGTGGCACACAGAGCCCTCTCTGTGGGCATGCGCACCACTGCCCCAGTCCTAGGCCTTCAGCTGAATTTTATAAAACTTTTTCGCTTTAGGCCTCTGCCGTTGTGTGCAAAAAAGAGGTTTAATCAATCAATCAATTTCAACTTCTCATGGGAAAAAAAATCTTGCAAAGTTGGAATTGATTGATTGAACTTTTTAGTCCCACCCAGTCTGCCATTACCACCGCAGCCATGCCCACCCAATGGGCCACACCCACCCAATGGGCCACGCCCACCTGACACCCGATGATACATAAGTGGGTTTTGGGTTGCAGTTTGGGCACTCAGTCTCTAAAAGGTTCACCATCCTGTCCTAGAGGCTATATATCAGTCGGAAAGAGGGCAGGTAGGCTCACAGCCACTGTCCTGTATAAAACCCAAAGCATCCAAGAGTACACCAGTAACATAGCACTAAGTTGCTGAAATAATGCCTAAGGCAGCAGCAAACATGAGAGGAAGATCAAGCAAAGGAAGTGTCATGGCAAGTTAAGACCCTGCATGGGATGAAACATCAGCAGCTGAGGTGGCAGAGATTGGAAAATCCTACTCGTGGCTGGAAAGTGTTGGACTTAAAGATAGAACTGAGGCACTGATCATAGCAGGACTAAGAACAGCTGATTCATAGAAGCAGATGTCTACCATACTAGACAGGACCCAAGGTGCAGACTATGCAGAGAGACCTCCGACAGTTCAACACATAGTAGCTGGGTGTAAGATGCAGGCAGGAACAGCATACACTGAATGGCACTATTAAATAGGTGGAATTGTATACAAGAATATTTGCATAGTGTGTGGGCTAGAGCCTCCCAGTCCAGATACCACAAAAGGTCATGGAGAATAAGAGGGCTAAAATCCTGTGGGACTTCCAGATCTAGACAGATGGGCAAGTACTAGCTAATCAACCAGACAACACAGCTGTGGTGGCAATTTCTGGAGTAGAATGGTTTGTTTCAGATATGAAACAATACATTTTTCTGTTTTGTACACACCCCAAATATGCATGACTACCAAATGTCTCATCAAAATTTGGGGGGGGGGGAGAGAAGAGCTGTTAAAAGTTTAAGACCACACACTATCAACATAATTTTCATCTCAAGTGTTGTATACGGAATCTGTAGCTGAGCTATGTCTAAGTTGTTTACCAAATTTAAGGAGTAATAAAATCAAGCTACTTGACAGTTGATCTATGATTCACTACTGAGTCCTGGTCAGAGCAGTTTGACAGCAATGATGCACCCTCTCCCAAAAGAAATTAATTTCCTTTTTCTTGTTATAAGGTGGCTATATTATAGGAGCTCAATCTCTCTCACATACTAGAGTTGAGACAACACCAGATAATGGCACCTCCATAACAGTAATTACCAAGTCGTTACACTAAGATGGGAAGGCAATACAAGGGCTCATGAAAATGTTTGAGACCCCCAATATTTCACTCTACAGCTCAGAGTGTCCTTCTAAGACTTCCTTGCACATTTGGTACCATTTACTCAATGACTCATGCCCTGGTCATCCTCAGAATGGATTACTGTAATATGCTCTACATGGGGCTGCCCTTGAAGACCATCTGGAAGCTTCAACTGGTGCAGAGTGCAACTTATGTAATTTATGTGTACCCCTATAATGGGACAATTACAGGTGAAACTCGAAAAATTAGAATATCGTGCAAAAGTTCATTTATTTCAGTAATGCAACTTAAAAGGGGAAACTAATATAGGAGATAGACTCATTACATGCAAAGCAAGATAGTTCAAGCCGTGATTTGTCATAATTGTGATGATTATGGCGTACAGCTCATGAAAACCCCAAATCCACAATCTCAGAAAATTAGAATATTACATGCAATCAATAAAACAAGGAGTGTACATAGAACAATATCGGACCTCTGAAAAGTATAAGCATGCATATGTACTCAGTACTTGGTTTGCGCCCCTTTTGCAGCAATTACTGCCTCAATGCGGCGTAGCATGGAAGCTATCAGCCTGTGGCACTGCTGAGGTGTTATGGAAGACCAGGATGCTTCAATAGCGGCCTTCAGCTCTTCTGCATTGTTTGGTCTCATGTCTCTCATCTTTCTCTTGGCAATGCCCCATAGATTCTCTATGGGGTTCAGGTCAGGCGAGTTTGCTGGCCAATCAAGCACAGTAATCCCACGGTCATTGAACCAGGTTTTGGTGCTTTTGGCAGTGTGGGCAGGTGCCAAGTGCTGCTGGAAAATGAAGTCAGCATCCCCATAAAGCTCATCTGCAGAAGGAAGCATGAAGTGCTTCAAAATCTCCTGGTACTGTAGACGGATGCGTTGACCCTGGACTTAATGAAGCACAGTGGACCAACACCAGCAGATGACATGGCTCCCCAAATCAACACAGACTGTGGAAACTTCACACTGGACTTCAAGCATCTTGCAGTGTGTGCCTCTCCATTCTTCCTCCAGACTCTGGGTCCTTGGTTTCCAAATGAGATGCAAAAGTTGCTCTCATCAGAAAAGAGGACTTTGGACCACTGAGCCACAGACCAGGTCTGTTTTTCTTTAGCCCAGGTAAGACGCTTCTGACATTGTTTGTTGTTCAGGAGCGGCTTGACAAGAGGAATACGACATTTGAAGCCCATGTCCAGGATCCGTCTGTGTGGTGGCAGCTCTTGATGTACTGACTCCACCCTCAGTCCACTCCTTGTGAAAGTCCCCAACACTTTTGAATGGCCTTTTCCTGACAATTCTCTCCAGGCTGCGGTCATCCCTGCTGCTTGTGCACCTTTTTCTTCCACACTTTTCCCTTCCACATAACTTTCTATTAATGTGCTTTGATACAGCACTTGGGGAACATCCAACTTCTTTTGCAATTACCTTTTGAGGCTTTTCCTCCTTATGGAGGGTGTCAATGATGGTTTTCTGCACAACTGTCAGGTCAGCAGTCATCCCCATGATTGTGATTCCTAGTGAACCAGACTCTAGAGACCATTTAAAGGCTCAGGAACCCTTTGCAGGTGTTATGGCTTAATTAGCTGCTTAGAGTGGGACACTTTGAGCCTAGAATATTGCACCTTTTCACAATATTCTAATTTACTGAGATTGTGGATTTGGGGTTTTCATGAGCTGTAAGCCATAATCATCACAATTGTGACAATTCATGGCTTGAACTATCTTGCTTTGCATGTAATGAGTCTATCTCATATATTTGTTTCCCCTTTTAAGTTGCATTACTGAAATAAATGAACTTTTGCACGATATTCTAATTTTTCGAGTTTCACCTGTATATACTGCTGTGTGAGCTGAACTGCTGCCAGTCTGCTTCTGAGTGCAACTGAAGGTACTGTTTTTGATCTTTAAAGCTCTATATGACTTGGAATTAGATTATTGGAGGGACTACCTCTTCTCAATTACATCTACTGCCACATCATGTCCACCAGGGTTCCATCTATTAAAAAGTTCCATCTGTTGGGATCCCAAAGTCATGCCTTTCCGGCTGTGGCTTCCACCCCTTGGAACTTCATTTCCCTCAAGGTGGGGTTAGGCCCATGCATGCTAGTTTTCCAGAAAGCACTTAAAATATATTTTTTCCAACAACTTTGACGAGCCCATGAGGAGCCTGTGAGAAGACTGATGGTTGTTATTCTCCCACAATCTTAATTTTCATGTTTAATTGTTTTAACTGTTCTAATGATCGTCACCTGCCGAGAATGGTGTTCAGTGAGATGGGCAGCTATATAAACCTGCTAAATAGTAAATAAATAAATTTTAGATATCAAGCTAATTCTTATTATCCAATTTTTAAAAAATTGATATTTTAATCCCTATAGCTAGATTTTAGTTCCTGCATCTATTGTACATTTTACAGCATAGTGTCATTATGTGTTTATCTGAGCTTTTCTGCTGTTCCAGATTTGAATAAGAATAGCAAATAATATTAAATAATGACATTCATTATGCTTTTAGATGACTGCCCACTTGCAGAGAACTATAAATAAATAAATGTATAGTCCAACATATTGATTAAAAAGTTAAGCCTGTGAAAAGTGTCTTTTCATTTCCCCCCACCCAGTCACCAAATCCTCCTTCTCACCCTCCCAAAGACCTAGAGACTACTCCCCACAGTATGCTGTAAAGATCTGAGTGTCCATAAACATCCAAATGCAAAGGGAGAGCAAGTAATCCTGAAGTTAAGCTACCATGGCACCATTATTTGATGAGGTACTGCAAGGAAGCACCAAGCACCTTGTCTGTTACGTGCCAAAATGCACTGAGAGAACAGGGTGACTTGAGGACACAACAGTAGTTTCCACAGCATCCCTGCATTTAGTATTCCTGATGCGGGTTCTAGCATTGATGGAACAAAGAGAGGCTAAAACAGAAGCAAGTAAGATTTCTCCTTCCTCCCTCCTCCCCCTTACAAAATCCATTATCATGCAGGAGACCCAACGAAGATGGCTTGCATACAAATCTGAAATATCCTCAAGCTCCAGAAGACGGTGACAGCCTAAAACAAATATCGGGAGAAGCTTTAACCTTTGCTGTGAAAAAAACAGAGTAGTGCTATTGCCTTGCAAACTGGAGGAGGCTTGATTCAAAACTGTTTAGTAGAGCAAGTCTGCCATCTCATGGCTAGTATGAAGACTCTTGATTTAAAAGCCACAGTAAGGATTGAGGCCAAAACCGAGATAGTCAAAAGGGTAATCCAGGCCACGCAACTTGTAAGTTATCATGATGGACAGAATCGTTACTGCTGTATTGGAACCTGCCAATTGCAAAACTAGCCTATTTTTGAAGCCCTGGGTAAGCAGTTTCTGAAACAGTGATGTATATTAAATGGCTGACCAGAAAAACTGCAAGTTGCTCAGTACTATGATAACGTGATATTTTAATTTTAAAGCCAGCTTATTTCAGTTAATGTGTGCTACACTTATAGTTTTATTATCAGACTGGAAGCCAGATTGGGAATCACACTATTGCATTTAGGTACTGCAGCGAAATATGGACTATGAAGGATTTGAACTATACTTTCTCTGGTATTTTATAAAACTGTCAGGCCAAGATACCACTGCAATTTTTAAATCAAACATCAAAAAATAAAGATATCACAAAACTCATTATTACCCAAATGGAAAGTAAAACAGGGTAGGCCACCATACATTTTGCCAAAGGAGAACAAATGAAATGATCCCTATCAGGGTACTATCATTTGAACGTTGAAAAGAGATTCTGAGGTAATAAAGAAAAGAAAGTCTATTCTGCATTCCCAGAATGATATCTTTCTAAACAAGTTAAAGAAGCATTACTTTAAAATATTTTATTGAAGGACTCATATTTTAAAGATCCCTTTATGCAGTAAATGAAAAATGGGTGTAAACTTAAGCTACTTAACAACATACCGGTACCATATTGGAATGTGATATGGTATATCCACCTGGTATGTATATCCACATCCACAGCATTTGAAATAACTTCTAGATGACAAACATAATAGCATGAATATTCAACTAGGATTGAAATTAGCCTATCCATACCCAGTCCTTAATATAACCAAGACAAATATGGTATATTGGAAGAAAAAATGAGAATTGCTTGAAGAGATAGCCCATGACATGTAAATGACTTATTTTTCATGGCTATAGTATGAAAACATATAAAGCTAAAAAGGCCTCAGAGTAACCAGTGAATAGATAGTAAGCAAGTTGGGAGCCCAACATAAATATAGTTCTTATGTGTTCAAGCAAAATGCCAGTTTGCATTTGTTGATGTAAAGGCAACTATATGCATAAATATTATGCTCCCCGGGCCAAACTAGATGCAATGGATTAAACCTGGGAAGAAACATTTAGCCAAACATTTTGACTAAACATCACTAGAAAAACAGCAATTGCAGTTCTCATGTAGCAGCCACAATTGAGGCTACCAACTTCATCATTAAGCAAAGTGGCTGATAAGTGAAACCACAACTGTGCTTAGGATCTTACTCAAGCTTTCCTTTGCTTTACAGACCTATAAAGGTCATGTGAGGATTCATCATAAAGGTACTTTTTCATCAGCATCATAATTGCACATGGGCACTACACAAGGCATTTGGTAAACAAGGCCTACCTGTATTGTTGTTTTAGTGAACAGCTTTGCTCTGTCAAAAATGCTTAACTCAGGAGGCAGCAAGATGGTTTTTGTGGACACCATCTTTCTATATAGTTATCAAGCTCCCTACTCCACTTGAGGTGTTTTGTTTTTTGTTCTTTTTTTTAAATGGAAACTCCCCATATTGCAACATCTAAGTGATCAACCTATGGCAGGGGTCAGCAACCTGAAACAGTGAAAGAGCCATTCGGAACCGGTTCCCTCACAAAAGGAAAAACTGGGAGCCGCAAAAAATGTATGCACATGCGCGTACAAGCGTGCATGCACAGAACAGGGTTTGACTGAATAGTGGAGCCAAGGCGAGATATGCACCTACCCTGCATATTTGAATTGATTGGTTGAATTTTTTTAGTCCCATTTTTTTTTACTGCACATGGCAGAGGATTGGGAGCCGCAGGAGATGGCTGAAAGAGCCGCATGTGGCTCCGGAGCCGCGGGTTGCAGACCTGTGACCTATGGTAACAGGATGTGCAACCCTAAATCCTCTTAGGAAGATCCTGGATCCCTCTTTGACTGTTATTGCTGGAAAAAAAATCTTGCTATTTTGAAATGGGAAATACATTTAAAGCAAGGGTCCCAAAGCCCCGGGCTCCTACTGGGCCATGAGCCATTTGGAAGCAGGCCACAGAAGTGGTGGGCAAGCACAAGCAGTGGATGAGCACATGTGTTCCTTTTGTAGGCGAGTGCTTGTTGGCCACTTGCACAGAACCATCTCCTCCCCTCTGCTGGTCCGCAAAGCCGGAAAGGTTAGGGAACTCTGATTTAAAGTATACTTAAACCCTAATATATGCACAGTACATTTTATAAAAGGAAAAGTGCACCCCAACCCTGCCATTCTCTCACATATGATAAGCCTGCTCACTCTGCATCTCTCAAAATCTCCCAAGTATTAATACAACATTTGGCTGCCAATAGCTCATCTCCAGCATCCTTTTTATTTCTAAAAACATCTCTAAACTTCATGTCTTTGTTAGGAATGGAAATTTTTGGCTCAATTGTGATCATAAGTCAAGGACTACCTGTCGTGCACATCAATTCTACTGCACCAAGTGCACCAAGCAGCTATTTGTTCTCTTCCACCACAAAGCATTCAACAAAAACATAAACAGACATAAACTGTATCCAGCCAGCCACCCACCCACCCACCCACTCACTTGTCCATACTCTTTGAGTTGTTTGCTATTGATAAGTATCTCCTTGTTTGTTTCTGAATAATATACATCTTTTAAATAACACAACTGCAAGTAACATTTGCTTTTAAAAATATGAAATAATAATAAACAAAAAAATAAATAAGAAAGACATGAATTTTAAATTCCACAAATTACAAGGGCAATTCGGAAATAAACCTCCGTTTGGTTATCAATGACAGACACTCACAGATACAGAACTTTTATTACACACATTAGAAAACTGCAACTTTTCAACATAATCGCCATACAAATCGAGGCACTTGTTGTAACGTCTTACAAGGTTTGAAATTCCTTAATAGTAGTCACTCGGCACCAAATCTAGACTATTGGGGGAGTGATCAAAAACATTCCAATGGAATTGTTTCAAAAGGACTTACGTGTGTCTAGCAATGTGCGGGCGAGACTTATCGTGAACCAATACCACATCGAAAGTGGTGCCATAGAAAATCCTGCCAAATGTGAAGATGCCAAAGGAGTACTGCTAGTGAAGTTCATGGAGCATGGTTCAACCATCAATTCAGAAATGCTACTGTGAAATGTTATGAAAACAAGCATCAGGGCATGATGATGTCCAGTGTGGTGTTGGTTCATGATAATGATTGCCCACATACCACTAGCACACACCCAAGAACTTTTGAAGCAGTTCTGTTGGGATGTTTTTGATCATACACCCCCCATAGTGCAGATTTGGCGCCAAGTGACTACTACTAAGGAATTTCAAACCTTGTAAGACATTATGAGAAGTGCCTCAATCTGAAAGGCGCTGTCGAAAAGTAATGTAATATTGTAGTTTTCTAATGTGTATAATAAAAGTTCTGTATCAGTGATTGTCTGTCATTGATAACCAAACAGAGGTTTATTTCCGAATTGCCCTCATATAGAGATGCAAGTTCATGTTTAGAATTCTTTCATATACTCACTTTACAACAAAAAGGGTCCCACAGATTTGCAATTAAAGCAAAGCCGATTTTTTTAATGTCTAAGATCCATCCCACACACATACTCTAATTTTCTCAAGCTCCTTTTTCGATAACCACATACACGTTTTGGTGTCATTTTCATTTTCATTTAATTCTATTTTCATTTCTAGCCAAACAAAATTGTTCTCCTTATCTCAAATTGAGATTGAAAACCGAGTTTAAACATCTTGGGATAAACACATGTCCATCATCTGACAAAAATTAAAATTAAAATTTAAAATAAAATATAAAAATAATTTTTAAAAAATAATAAGTAAACAAAAAACAAACACAAAGAGCAGACTTAATGGACCACTAGGTCTTTTTCTTCCATTAGTTTTCTATGTTTCTAAATGAAAATTTAACAATGGAGTCTAGCTTCATAAATAGTTGATAGAGCAAGTCCATTATTCCAAAACATAGTAAGTTATATTGTGCAAGGGCACATATTCAGAAAAGAAAAAAGTGGGAGAACAAGATGTGGGTGCGGCCTAACACTCAGATTAAATTGCATCAAGAAGGTTGAGCACAATTAAGCCTTTTGCAAGAGAGTGAATTTCACATAGATCTAACTGCTGAAGATGCACAAGTAGCGGGCTATTTGTCTTCCTCCTGGCGTATAGAAGAACAAAAAGGAGAAAAGAGACGAACTGTTTTATAATGAACTGGGAGGAGGAACTGACAAGACAAATGTAGTGGGCTATATAATATGGTGTAAGTGACTAAGCTTTTAGCAAGAAGTAGACTCCCTCCCAAACTTCAAAATTGCTGGGCATTCTTAGCAAGCTACTTTTTCACTCACCTACTTCATCTACAATGTAGAGGTCATATGCTGACCTCCTCTACAGGACTATATACAGACTACTATAAAAACATAATAATCTGCTTTCTCACTTAGAGGAAATGAAAGAAGATTCCAGAGACACAAGAAGCCCAATATACAAATTAATATATTTAAAATACACTAAGTTCAAAATTGGCATATTAATTTTTCATCAACTATTAATATTGAACTCTGATACCAATGTTTTTAGTTAGAAGGGGGGAAACTATTATCAAGCCACATCCCCTCTATGTATTTAAGAGGACAAGGATAAATTCAGGCTTAAGATCTGGTCTGTTTGCAATTGGGGTTGGAAGTGGGGGCAACTCAGTACCTGGTCCATAACCCTCTTCCTATGGCTCTTCTCTAGACATCATTATAAAAACTGGCAGTATGTGTTTGCTGTTTTAAGCCAAGGAGACACATCAAAACTGTCATACAACAGCTTTAAAAGATGCAATACATTAGTTTAAACTAGCACCAACAAAACCTCCCAAGAGAGAAAAGCAGAAAACCTTTGCCACTTCTAAAGACAGAGTCTCCACTTTTGCATTATCATCTCACACACTGGGGCCTTTTAAGTATTCCTGGCCATCATCAGAAGGTTGTCTGCTAACGTTGTAATATTTGCAAAATAACCTTTCCCTGTGGATCCAAACTTGTTGCATATGGAAAGGAAGTGTATGTACATAAGCAATTCTTGGAAGAACAAGGTCTCCAAAGAGACAGGGTCCCCTCTTTTCTCTTTGTGATGTTCACTTTTCTTCCTCTGCTTTTATGACACTGATAATTCTCTCCATTCCTGTCCAGTAGGCTTTAAAATGTGCTTTCACCAGAGATTTAAATTTCTTGTTCACAGAGGGTTTTCAAGGCAGGCCTAAGCCAAAATTGTCCATCCCAGTTATATTTCACTTTCTCCAATGGAATGCTCTCTGCATATGATAGGACAAAGTTACAGAATTATAGTGACTAAGTTACAGAATTATAGTACTGATACATTCGGAGGATATCAAATTGAAGAAGGCCGTTATATATTACCATGAATAACGTTGTTTTTGCATCTGCAGGTTCTATCACAGCCAAAGGAACTCAATCATCTATATAAGAGGCTATAAAAAATCCTAAATGTTGAAGAAGTCAAAAATATCTTTCAAAATAATCAATTATTCAGGAAATTCATCTGAGACTCTTTAAAACACTTTCCCATTACATGCTCATTTTGCTAGAATTTTTAAAATATTATTAAAAGTATTGTTATTAGATGTTCCAGGTGGAAAAAAAGGTTCTACAGAGAAGTTTATGATCTAAAGCAAACATGTCAAACTCGCAATGTCACATGATGTCGCGCGGCGTATCAGAGCTTTTTCGCCATTGCCGGCAATGGGGTGGGTGCGGTTTCTTCATGTTGCGTCCGGCCCGCGGGCTGGCAGTTTGACAGCCCTGATCTAAAGGATCTGACACAAGAGAAATGGTTTGGAGTGAAGCAGGATCTATGATCCTCAAGAGTATATGCAATGATGCATGTTTTAAGCATTAAGATGCCACAGGAATCTTTTTTACATTTGCTACATGAAACGTATAGCAGATTTGGAGGAGAGTAGTTTTTCACAGCAAATATATTAAGAATATTGTGGAAATTAATTAATACATGTTATTAGGATGGAACAAAACAAACTTCCTACATATTCTGCTTCTTTGGTCAACGTATATATAGTATCACTCTTTCTTGTGCTTTTTTTTTGAAAAGACAATGGAAAGTTTCTTCACCTTGTGCTTTACACTCACAGAATAAAACAAGAAGTCAAGTGAGATGAAGTTTATCTGCCTCTTGCCCCATATGTTTCCTGGGGTGTCAGATGCTCTTTCTTGACCAAAAGAGAGCTCTATATCAACACACATTCTTACTGGCATTTGATAACAAATATTTGGTGCTGTGTTTCTGACAGCCTATTTTACACTGAATCCACAGAATGTAAAGATCCTAAATTGTTGCATTTCTGGTGTTGGATCAAATGAAACTCTATATATATACCTCTTACAACTTCTTCACAGGGTTATAGTTTGAAGAACAAATGTACTGAAGAAATTGTAATATCAGCGCACTAATAGAAGTAAAGATATCTTCAAGTGAAGCTTGACTCCTGGTGACTTCATTTCATTTCATTTCATTTATTAAATTTGTATACCGCCCTTCTCCCAAAGGACTCAGGGCGGTGAACAGGGCACATATAAATAGAAAATACAAAAATTAAAAGAGAGTTAACTAATTGCCCAGATAAAACAGTAACAATATAAAACCCGTTAAAAACCCTAACATCCCCCATCAGGCCAGGCCAGCTTGTTCAAATAAATGGGTCTTCAGACCGCGCCGGAAGAAGCGAAGGTCTGGTGCCGTCCGGAGCTCAACCGGCAGCTGGTTCTATAGAGCCGGAGCGCCCAGAGAAGGCCCTCCCCCTGGGGGCCACCAGCTGACATTCTCTGACCAGAGGCACCCTGAGGAGGCCCACTCTGTGGGAGCGCACAGGGCGGAGGGAAGTTGACGCCGGCAGCAGGTGTTCCCCGAGGTACCGGACCCATGCCATGTAGGGACTTAAAGACCAATACCAGAACCTTGAATCTCACCCGGAAGACAACTGGTAACTAATGCAGCTCGCGGAGCAAAGGTGTAACATGGGAGTACCGTGAAACTCCCAAGACAACTCTCGCGGCCGCATTCTGTACCAGTTGGAGCCTCCGAGTGGTCTTCAAGGGAAGCCCCATGTAAAGAGCATTGCAGTAGTCCAGCCGAGAGGTCACGAGCGCATGAGTGACCGTACACAGGGCATCCCGGTCCAGATAGGGCCGCAACTGGCGCACCAGACGAACCTGGGCGAAAGCTTCATGGACACTTCATGCAGTTTTCCTGGCAATAGCATGGAAATGGGTTGCCTCTGCCTCCTTCTGGAGTACTTTTCAACTACGGTCCTGGATAGCCCTGGTTCATCTACCCAACCAAGTCTGGTCATGCTTAGCTTCTGAGTGCAGACAAAGTCAGCCAAGTGCTACCCCACAGGTCTGCAACCCGCGGCTCCAGAGCCGCATGTGGTTCTTTCAGCCGTCTCTTGTGGCTCCCAGTCCTCTGCCATGTGCAGTCCCCCCACAAAAAAAAGTGGGACTAAAAAAGTTCAACCAATCAATTCAAATATGCAGGGTAGGTGCATATCTCGCCTTGTCTCCACTCTTCAGTCAAACCCTGTTCTGCACATGCGCGCATCTACGCGCATGTGCACACATTTTTTGCGGCTCCCAGTTTTTCCTTTTGTGAGGGAACCAGTTCTGAGTGGCTCTTTCACTGTTTCAGGTTGCTGACCCCTGTGCTACCCCCTGCTGAAACTTACTAGAAGGGTGAGGGAAAGGTATGGAGCAAAGAAAATGGCAACAATATGCTAAATTGCCAGAACACATGGATTGCTACAAAGTTCTTCAGAGGCAGATAATTAAGAATGGAACTACTGTACTCTATTCAGTTTCAGCACAGAACTTTGGCTAGGAATAGCTACTTTTAAAAGTATGCACTGGAGGAAGGAATTATGAAATGGGAACAAGAACTTACATACCGTTTTAACACATTCCATAGATGTGGCCTCATGTGCTTCTAGCATATGAAACAACATGACTATTACAACTCCAAGTGCTACTTAATACTATATCTTGTGAAAGCAAAAACATACATTTGGTAATAGAAATTACATTTTAAAAAATGTTCAAAAATTGTTGTTAACTGCAACAGTAAATTAGTTTTAAGTTTACACTCAGCGTTTATGAAGACATTTAAAAACAACCTGGCCCAATTCGCCCCCATTCCAATTCTCACCCAGCAATAGCTTAAAAGTAAGAAACAACAGGCAAAATGGCACATTCTGCTAAGTGCTCAAATTGCTCAAGCTTTTGCTGGGGTCACAACAGCACTTGGGCTGATCACAATCATTATTGGGTCTGTGCTGTTAGTAGCGTCTCACCAAACCAGTCTTACAGCTTTCACTATCAGCAAAAAAAACTGCCAAAATGTAGTTCAGCACTGTAATAAAAAATTATTTCCTAACCAAACTCTTGAATCCTTACTTATCTTCCTTCTGGCACTCAATCTTACACTGGTGTCTCAAATTATGTCTGGCACTTTCAATGGACTTGTACTTTTAATATTTTAAAATTGTTTCTTAATAATATTTATCATTTAATTATTACATTGTCTCTAACTTTTTGTGCAGTTCTTCTAGTAGATAGTAGGCATATACAAACAGTAATTAACAATTGTAAACAATGAGACATTGATTTAATATACATGTTCAAGACTAGAAGTTTAAAAAAGTACACTGCTTTAACTTTAGTTAAATTGCAGCTTTACATACTTTAAATATATGGCAAAACGTACATATACAAATGTCTCATACTTAGGGGAATCGATTGCAGCAAGTAAACAAATTTGAATAATATTGAATAAAAATATTTCTGCTTTCTTTTGTAAAAGTGCTTGTAAAGCTTAAAGACATCCAAGTAACATGATCTATTTTTCTCTTTTTCATGCATAAAGGCTGTTTTGATTGTTTATTTAAATTATACTACAAATTTCTACTTAAAAGAATGCTCAGGGCAAGAAACCAATACAGATAAAAAAGAAATTATAATTAAAGTAGTTAATCCAAATAAAAATATACCAATAACACCAACCATCAGATTAAAATACATTTCATTTACAGAAGTATGCACTCTAACATTTGTAACAATAAAGACTGCTTGCAAAAGTTGGAGCTAAACTTTATCCCACTAGCAAGAACCAGCAATGGCTTGTAGAGCCTCCAACAAGCCCTTCCTCAGTCTAGCCTGATGTCCTAGAGCATACATAAGAGACGTGTTTCTCAAGAATCAGATCCAAAGTTCATCTGCTTTCATGGAGAATCAAATCTCCTGTGTGTAATTATAGAAAACTCTTTGAATTATGCTTACAGGTAGTCTGATAGTTGACCCACCCAATCTTTTCTGCACCCCTTTTTCTAAGGACAGCCAACAACTGAAATGCCATGAAAAACAGGTTTTTCTTCAAGGCATCTCAACTGTGAAATCTTTTCCAGAAAGGTCCGCACACAGTGTCTATCTTAATTATCAATGTTATTTTCTCAAGCTTTTAAATTTCATACTGTACTGCAGTTTTAGTGCCATCATTTCATGATTGTTTTTAACATGATCGTTGCTGCAGTCTTTGCAATTTGTTCTGATCTTACATTTTCTATCTGTTGCATCTTATTCTGCCATGTTATTCTGCTTGTTTTGGACATCATCCAGAAAAATCTGCCTACTGGATGAACTGACAAATTAAAATAAAAGAAAAATTGTGAGGTCTTCAGATTCTAACTTTTATATACGACATTCAAGATAGATTTGACTGAAAACAAAATTTCTGAGAAGAATAAAATTCATGAAGATGACAACCAGCTGAATACACAGCAGGTTTTCAATAGACTGGACTTGTTCCCCTCACTTTCACAACCCCTCAAGCAACATGCATATCCCCAGAGTTTAGTTTTCCATTTCAGAAACTTATAGGGGCATGCCCATACACATAAAATGTTACAACATGATTTATGATTCCTATTCCCTAGCATAACTTTAAAAACAAAGCACTGATTTAACAGCATAAAAAGGGGTTGTGAGAACACTAGGCCAACTACAGATGACTTAGGTCTTTGTACCAATAGTTGCAGTAATTTCCACATTGTTTGGAGTCGACTGATGATGAGATCACTAGGGGCAAATATTTTCTCCAGACAATAAGATAGGAAAACTTCCAGAGATTGGAAGAAATCCAGATTTCTTTCCTATCAGAAATGTGATATGTTAGGAAGCAGGATATTTATGTATGGTATAAACACAAGGGCTTTCCACAAAGTGTTATAACACAGAAGATCAGTCACAATAGCTTTCTCACAATGTTTTGCATAATTTATCTCTATTCTTGGGTATATTATTTCTTCTTTGGGGTATTTTGTGGATTAGGTGCTTTTCCCACTTAAAAGGATAGGATTTCTTTTTTCTGAATTTTATTTAAAATTCTTCTCTAATTATCAAGTTTACCACACTCTAAAATGTAGGATATGTTTACCATTTTTATTAATCCTTTTTTCCATTACTTAAAGAACTGTAAACTGCATCTTTTTTATAAAAACAACAGGAAAGGAGAAGACGAGAGATCTGTGCTCATTTATTGATGCAGTGAATGTTTTAAAGTCCAAGAGTATTTTAAGTTCGCCATATTTTCTTTGTCATCTACTTATCCAGTTGTCTGTCCTGTAAATCGGTGAAATGCTATAGTAGCAGAATAGATGTAGGATCTCTATGGTTTAAAGAAAAGGCAGTCAGCAAAAATACTTTCCCCCTCACGATACTTACCTCCTTTAGATAAATATTTCCATGTACAGTTGGCACATTGCATAGAAATTAGGGAAGATATGATAGCATTCTCTATCTGAAAGATGTCATACAGAACACATTCATGACTTTTCCTCTCCATACCCCCACCAGAATGCCCTGTATAAAATAATGGACTTAAATTAGCCTAATCTTGATTGAATTCAAGAAAAGAATAATGGAACCAATTATTCAAGTGATGTGCTCCCTTTCATTGGATGTGTTTAACCAGAAACTAGACAGCCATCTCTACAACTGTTTCAATTTACATTCATGCACTCATCAGGGAACTGGACGCAATGATCTACATGTTCCATGTCCATGAAACTGTGGTGCTAAAAATAAAGAACTGGGAGATTAAGAGGGGAAGCAATAAGAATGAAACATGCACATTTGTGCCTTTATCTATATTTACTGCTCTCCTCTGCTCTCTTCAGTGTTTATGCATATTGTACCACAATAGCAACCAAGATTCCTCGCTCAATCTTTGCTAAACTTGTAGAAATTTGTTATTTTCCCTTGCAGTAATTTACCTGGCAACATAAAAAGTGACAAGTTTAATGAAAGACAAGACTGTCAATGTCATCTGGCAAAAAGGAACTGATCAACAATAAGGAGAAGAAAAAACTAAAATCACTCCAATGCTGTCAGTGGATTGGCGGATTTATATACACTTTCATCTGAGAAGCATCATCAAATTCTGCAACAATTCTCTTTTCGATGTCAGCAACATTTCTAGAAAGTAAAAACAGTCCATTCTTAAATATCGCATTTTACAGCTCAAATTTGCTCACATATGAGTGACATATGACATTAAAGACAATCAGAAGAAATGTTGAGAAAATAAAAGCAGTTTTATTAGCAGTAACAAGTTAAACAAGTCTATTAGAACAAAACGTAAAGAATGGGAAAACATGGAGCATCTATTAAGATAGCAGATCCAAAAAATAAATAAATAAACTGGGGCAACTTTTCCCATGACAAAAGACAAATTGTTACTATTATATGAAAATCTTGGTGGGCAAGACTAAAAATCCTAAACAGTGCCTTCCTCAACTGTGTAAGTACTTTATTAGGAACATTTATTGTGTTCGGAAATGGTTGGGTTATGTATTTTTGGGTGTGCCCCAATCCTATGTTTTCCATAAACCCTGTTACTTGTGTTGCAGAATTTTGCATAGCACAAAGGTGTATAGGACCCCAACTATTATGCTATAGGAAAACTAACTATATTGTTGGACTCTCCCATGCCAAACTGATTCACAAGTTGTCCAGCTTTAGTTGATGTGCCAACTGTAGCTTCTCCTTGGATCAAAAGCCCTGAAGATGAGCAATCATGCTTTTGTCATCTTGCCATTGGATTACAGTAATTTTCTTTGTATTCAGCTGCCTTTAAAAATCAACTGGTAACTTCGACTGGTACAAAATGCAACAACCTATGTGCTCACAGGGCAGACTGCTGCTGTTGGAGCTGTAATGACTTCCAGTGTGTTTCCAAAGGCAATTCAAGGTACTATAAAGCTCAGAGCCTGCATTAGTGTGTTATTGTGCTCATGAAAAGGAACTCTTAACTCTCTTTTCCCTGCTCATCCTACCACAGTATTAGTGGCTAGGGTGAGAGACTGATGGCCCTGACTTGTTTCTTTTATTTTCTTAAAAGAAGTTTAGAATAAATCTGTATGTAACAACAGCAGTTGGATGTGGAAGATGAGAAATCTGGAAAACCTTGTAGAAAAGTGAACTTATCCCACCCCATCTCATTTGTGCAGGAAGCTATAAGGAAAGGAAGCAAATCAGCAAAAAAAGAGGTCAGCCACATTCCAAAAATATGTAATTATATTCAAAGTTTAGTGCAATATTACTCTCAGTAAACATGTTGCACAGTGAATGGAAACAGCCCACTGTCTTCAGCGTAAGCAGTGTGGTAATTCAAAAGCTATGCTGGGGACTTCCGGTTCGTGTTTGCAGCCCTGGTGGACGCATGAAGGCGAGCCTCGTCTCCAGCGTCCAGTTTTATCCCACTGGGGGACCCTGGAAAGGGTAAAAGTCGCCCTGTAGGGGCGACAAGCAAGGAGAGGACCCCCGCTTCATCGCAGAAGGGCAGCAGCCCTTCTGCTTGATCCGGGGCAGCTCTTCAAACTGACGAGGAAAAGACCAGCCATAGTAATATGGCTCGTTACTAATCTGCTGACAGCCAAAGTCACATTTACTACTAAGCACTTTGAAAATAACGCAGATGAAAGTGGGTGAGATCTTATCTTATCTTTACCCTAAGAACCTTCTTCCTGTGAAAGCTCTTTGAAGTATCTTCCCCCTGTGAGGAGAGAGGGAAAGGAATTTCTATCCCACCATCTAGGAATGGCGGCGTCTGACTACCCAGGGGAATCAATGCTTTAAAAGAACAATTTCAATCTACCGGTAATTGGATTCATATGTTTCTGAGATTTGGGGACCAAAAATTTTCCTATCTTTACTGGAGGCTTTTGTTTCTATCTGCAAAAAGGAAATAAAACTGGAAAAAGAATTAGGGAAATTTGGGACTTTTTTTTCTTTAAAAAAAAAGAAAATCTTAAATAGTATCAGTGACATCTTGTGGTAAAGCTTGGCATGGCAATTTGTTATTTCCTAAAAAGTGAGTTCGCTCAGAGCCCAGAACATAGATAAGACTTTTGAGAACTTGGCAATATCTGCGAAAGATTCAATTGTAAGAGAACAGCTGGGCAGTAAAACTGGCCTTCTTGAACTGTGAATATAATCTTTTACTGACTATTGCTTAACAAACAACTTTTACTAGAAAGATTATTTACAAATACGTGAAAGATGAACGAAGACCAGGAAAAATTCTTGCCATGCTGAAGGCAATACATAACACCAGCTGCCTGCAATTAGTGCAGGTTCGCATCCCACCAGGCTCAAGGTTGACTCAGCCTTCCATCCTTCCAAGGTAGGTAAAATGAGGACCCAGATTGTTGGGGGCAATAAGCTGACTTTGTAATAATGCCGCTTGGGGGGGGGGGAAGCCCTAATAAGCAGGCATACACATAGAATGAAGGCTATTGCTAAGCACATTGATTTGTGCTTTAAATTGTAAGCTGCCCTGAGTCTTCGGAGAAGGGCGGGATATAAATGGGATTAAAAATAAAAAATAAAATAAAATAATACATGAAATTATTCTTTCAGGTTGTGATAAAATGAGACCTAAAATAAAAGATCAAGATGCCAGCTTAGATGTACAAAGCCAAACTCTGACTACAACCAAAGAACCAACAATGCAGAAGACAACAGAAGAAGTGGAACAATTAAATACTAAGACAGAAGACTCAATTGACCAACAAGTACAGCTGATGGAAAATCCAGACAAGTAACAACACTGAAAATGGAAATGACTTTCTATACAAAACAGAAGAAATTTGAGAAAGAAGAAGAAGAAGATTGAATTGAAGACAAATATATCAGAGCAAACATGGGGGACTGGAATTACAGGGCGACAATTAAATGAATACAAATGGGATAGTACTTCCAGAAAACTGGTAATCAAAAGGTCTCCTTTAATTCTACTAACATATATAAGATGAAGGGAGATTTATTTGATGATTTAAAAGCGCTTATATGGAAGCTTAGTTGACAAAGGAAGAAAGCTAGAATAAGGTTGAAAAAATTGGGGTTCTGATTCATTAGAGGGGATTTTACATTGTCAATTAGAGGATTAAAGGGAGATGTTGAGATAAGCGGAATTTTGGTTATTAGATTTAAAATGGCTGGAAACTAATTGAAAGTAAGGATTGGATTTGTCTAATATTGAAAAATTAGATCTAAAAGGGAAAAGAAAATCAATTATCATGAATATGTTTGACTTATTGATTAACCCAGGCAATATATATAATGGTTTTGATTTATTAAAGGGGATAATGTATTATTAAGTAGATGACTTAATATGGTGGGAAATAGATAACTTTTAGGAAATAGAACAAGATTATACTTAAATAGATAAAATGTGTATTTTGGACATCATAGTTTGCTATGAAGTGAGATAAGGGAAATCTTGGTTACCCAAGGTCTGAAAATTATGGATATCAAAGGTTAAATTGGAATATTGATGAGAAGTTAAAAATTGTATAAAAATTAATAACAGGATATTGATTGTTTATGAAGATTGAATGTTATTAAGATATGTATAAGCTAAAAAATTATTAATAAATGTAATTATGATGTCTTTTTTGGGTTAATATAATTAGAAATGTACTAGTTTGAATAGGAGATAGTAAATGTTAAGGGAAACAGAGAAGAAATATCTGATGTTGTAACCTGAGATTTGCACTAAACATTGCTTTTTAAATACTCAAATGTAAAAATTTCGTGGAAAATTAATAAAATATTATTTTTAAAAAAGCTATGCTGGCAGTTAAACATTCTTGCTGGGTTAAAGGACAAATTCTAAAGTGATGTTCTCTAAAACAAAACAAAAGATGATAACTGAAGGACTTTATTCTTCCTACACATAAAATGTGATTGTGACTGTGTTGATGTTGCTCCGTATCACTTCTTTCTAATGCTACAGATGCTTCTTTCCATTCCTCCACTTTTAAAAAATCTTTGACAGCTGCACGTGCTTACAAAAAAATGCACTGAAAAGCAACCATCCAGTATTTTTAATTGCTAAAGATGGCTTATAGAGATTGTGTGAGGTCTAAAGGTATTTCTATAAATAAAACATATAATGGAAGCTAGTATTTTGCTTTTAAAATGCTAGCTCCTATTTAATTGTTTTCATTGGAAAAAGTGCAGAAAATTAGGATCAGGTAGAGTAGAAGGATTTGCAGGTGCTAAGAGAAGTCCTCCAAATTTCACATTGACTATTACAAACTAAGCAAATTAAAATCAAGTTAAATGAATGTAAAATTATAGATTTTCTGAGGCTCATTATTTCAGCATCTTGATTTACAGTTGACTTTTATTTGCAGTTAATTTGTCAACACAATCTTGCAACACAGACTTTAATTGTAAATGTCTTTTTAGAAGCACTTCAGATGAAACTTTTCTTATTGGGGAAAAGAACTTTTTGGGAGAATACATATAGTCCTCGACTTACAACCACAATTAGGACCTGAACTTCAATTGCTAAGCGATGTGGTCATTAAATGAGTAACACCCAATTTTACAACTATTTTTGCCACAGTCATTAAGCAAATCCGGCTTTCCCTGTGGACTTTACTTACTGTTAGCCCCTTGGAAAGGTCACAAATGGCAAAGAGTGACCCTGGGATGCTGTAACCCTAGTAAATACATGCCAGATATCAATCACCCAAATTCTGATTACATGACTGCAGGGATACTGCAACAGTCCTAACGGTGAGGATTGGTCATAAGTCGCTTTTTTCAAGCCCCATCATAACTTTGAACACTTGTTAAATGAATAGTCATAAGTCAAGGGCTACCTGTGGAATAGTATGTTTATAAAAAAAAATGCAAAATACTTTTAAGGAAATTCTAGGATAAGAAGGTTAAATTACAGAAGCATTCAAAAAAATTTACAACCAATTTATGAATGTAGGAATTCTATCCAGTGGCATTTCAAAGTTAAGTACCATTGTCAGAGCCTCAAATGAAAACCAGAAAACATAAAAATAAAATGTTGACAAATGATACTGGCAAAATTTGTACCTAAAATGATGCAAAAAAAATTCTTAACATTTTATGATCACTGCTTAAATATTGGATAAGGTTCCAGCATTGATACTAGCAGCACAGATCATTAGTACACTAAAACAATGAACTACACTTTCTTCTAGAAACAATTTCCAGCCATCTCAATAATGGGCTTCTATATTCAAACTCCAAAGGATTGCCTCCTTTTTCTAAGGAGCATAACACACTGAAAGGTGTCTTGCTCAGTTCTTCATAAAAACTATAGTCATTCTGCAATTAACAGAACCACTAGTACTTGTTACTTTGACCAGGTACACACTGGAGAAAGTATTAACAGATTTTAAAATAAGAATCCAGAATAACTGGAACTTATTATACCCAAAACTTATTATACCCAAAACACACAAAGTATTAAAAGCAGTTATTATCATTTTAAAAAATGATACACTTCAATATTTATCTTATAAAAATCACAAAATATTTAAATATTATTTAAACAAGCATTAGGAATTTAATAATTTCACATACAATTAATATCATAACTGTCTCAAACTATGAATCCTCGTGTAAAGCAAAAAGGAAAATCAATACTCCATTATAATAGGAAATAGGAGATATTTAGGCTGGTCCAATGTTACACTATTTAAGTTCTCTTTTGCATTTATTCCAATTTTACATACAGAGAGTGAGAAAGATAATTTACTCTTCTTGAAACACTTCCACGAAATTTCATGGGATATTGTCTAAATTATTCCTAGTGAAGAAACTATATCCAGCAACCAAATATAAAGGCTTTTCCCATTTATGTGTCAGAAAGTTATACAAAACAGTACGCTCCAAATGTACAGTTAAGAAAAGGTTTGGTCACTCTGACCTGACACCCAGAATTTGTTGAGCCCACAAACACATCCCTTGATGCCCATGAGGCTTCCACCCCTCCTGATATTTTAGATCTTTCAAAAATTCTTTAATTTAAAAACAGAAGCTTGCATGCTCCACAGTAAAGGGCTAGCCTCTTGTATCATCTTTATTTCTAAGAATGACATTGGGTCCCAAATGGATCCAACATTTTCTTAGGAAATAAAATAGAGACCATGGCTTTGTCTGAAAAAGCACTAGTTCAAAAAACCAAAAAGAAGCAGAGATACCGTAATAGCATCCTCTAGGAAAGGGAGCAAGTGTTTGTGAGACAAACAGCATTATGGTAAATTGTCACTTTGAAACTCTTATGTTCCCACACCTATCTAATAGACCACTATCTTCATTGTAACCAGCACTCATTGGTATAAAACTATCTGCTATAATCTTCAATTATAGAACAAATTGCCATTAAATTATATGAATTGACAGCATATCCCAAGACAATTTCTTCCATAAACTCAATGATCCCTACATTGCATGCTTCACATACATAGATGAATAAGATCAGATGGACTGATATTGATTGATAAGTGATTATAAACCAGTAATGTATATATTTTTCAGACTAAGGGCAACTTCTGGCCTTTGATTACATCCCAGATCAGGGGGATGTAGTCAGGATAAATGTAATATGACATAATTTAAAATTAACTAAAATTTTAAAAGTTAAATGTAATTAATATAGTCATGTTTTCAAGTTTCCAACGGAATGAGCTTTTCAAAGGACTCTGAGGCATTGTTTACCTTAAAAGTCTTTTATTAGCCCTATAACATCGGCAATCCTTGCTAGGAGAAGCTGGAGTCTGAATTCCCCTCCCCCTTAGCACAATATGTTAAGTTCAATTCTCCTCCTTTTCATTGCTGTCATAAATCACATTCTACAATTAATTTGAAGGGTCATTTTCCCTTCTGTTAAGACAACCCAACAAATTCTTATTTTCTCTTATTTCATAACGGCCTTGAGAGACATTCTTCCTCCTCTCTCCCAGCAATAACTAATTCTAGCTTTAACAGTAACACACGTTTAACATATGAAATAGCTGCTTCTTCATCTTTTGTCAAAGCAAGAACATTCGATGTTAGCAGGGTTGACACGTGCTTTATTTCTCATTCTATTAAACTAAAAATCATAATTTAACATAAAACTTTGGAGGGTCAACCCAAAGAATGGGAGAGGTTCTGAAGGCATGCATTTGCAAATATTCCCCTTAAACTTCCTCTTTTTTCCCTCACTTCCCCCAAGTCCTTTCTTTACATGTAGTCCTCTACTTACGACCACATTAAACCCAACAATTTTGTTACTAAACAAGACAGTTGTTAAGTCAGTTTTGCCCCATTTTCTGATCTTGTTTGCCACCGTTGTTAATTGCTTCACTGCAGTTGTTAAGCTAGTAACAAGGTTGTTAAGTGAATCTGGTTTGCCCATTCACTTGGCTTGTCAAAAGGTCGCAAAAAGGTGATTACCTGACCCTGGGACATTGCAACCATCATAAATATGAATTGGTTGCCAAGCGTCTGAATTTTGATCATGTGACCATAGGGATGCTGCAACAGTCATAATGTGAAAAACAATCATAAGTCACTTTTTTCAATACCATTGTAACTTTGAATGGTCCTAAATGTATTGTTGCACTGAAGGACTCCCTGTATATGGCTTATTACACTGGGTATTTAATCAAATCATGTAAGCACATAAATAAACTACTAAAATGGAATATACTTTCATCTGGGGAATCATCAAAATTGAAGATTATCTATTTAGCACTACAATTTTAAAAAAAAAATTAAAAAAATTGTGGCAATTCAAATAACAAAAGCATCTTTTACTAAGGTTTTTGTTTCAGTTAAACACATACTTTGTACCTTTTTAAACTACTTATATGTTCTTCCATATTAGTCTAAAAATAATTATGTTGTTCATCTACACATTGCAGAACTGCAAATTATTGCAAAATATTATTAAATTAAAATACAACAAGAATTTCTTCACTACTTATATTATCTATCCTTAATAATATTTCCCTCCCCCTATATAATACTTTGTCTAGATCAATGTGTATTGCAGAATTAACAAAAAATGTTTCACTGAAGTATGGTTCACCTCTTTTACAGAACAGTTCTCAAAACTAAGTGTATAAAAATAATTTTTCACTGATTTTAACTAGCATATAAGATACCATGGTAGATGAGTATATTCAGATCTTTCAACTGTTGGGTAGCTTTTTCACTAAAAACATTTTATAACTATTTGCTCCGTCCAAAAAAATGTATTGAATTTTAACTCATTAAAAAAAGGGGCTTGCCCTGATTGCTACTGGATGAAAGGCAATCCCAAAAAAATCAGGACCATAAACTGGATTGGGAAGTTGAAAAAAGATTCCCATAAAACTATTGCAAATCATTTCATTAAGTTACAGAAGTTGAGCTGAGCTGGATTCGACATGTTACCAAGAGGAATGGCCCTTGCTCAACATTCCAATACATGCTCAACATTCCATCCATCATTTATTCACTCACCTCTATCAGACAATCCTTCCTCCTGGCTAAAGTCAAGAATTTACTCTATTAGCAAAACAACTGCTGGATTGTGAAATGCTCATTATTTTGATTCATATGCTGTCTAATGTATATAGTCTGGTTTAAAAAAATGGTCCTTTTTTGACACAGCTTAAAGCTGGCTTATAACCATACCTGTTTGAAGGCTATCAACCACTGTTCCCTGTTTAGACATAATGAATGCTAATGTTCAAGGACGATTTGTCAATTTGTTTTTTCCACTTATGAAAGAAAGAGGCATGGATGGCACAAAGGTGCCTATTATTTGTACATATTCTGGTACATTGATGCGGAGTGTGGTTTTTCAAATACCTCAGGATGTGATGAAACCCCTGGTTCTTTAATTAGAGAAGACAAGAATTCTAATGGAATACTCCTATATTAATAAAATGATCTTCTATTTATTACATAAATGATTTCCAATCTATTCATCTTTCAGTCTGCTATGGAGGTGGGAAGAGCTCTGATAGAGAAACACTCCCCTGAACTTCATAACCAAGTACCACTTCCAATAACTTCAACAAGGATGTTAAAGACAATTGCTACACAACCTTAGTATTCTAACATATACTACACATCCATCAAGCTATTTCCTTTCAAAGTACTGACATCATTCACTCTGCATACTTTTTTCCTTGCAACCAATCTTTGCCTTTATCATGTTCATATTCCACTTCATATATTGCTTTTTGTCCTTTAAACCTCATCCTTCTTTCTTCCAGGATTTCATCAGCTCCACACAATCATAAGGTACTTGATCCTTGCCTTCTTGTCAACACATTCGCCTATTTAATATATTTGATTTGTGATTTGATTCTCATTCACTCTCTCTCTATGACCAAATCTCTACCTACCTCTTTTGTACTAGTAATTCACTTTTGTATTTAATCCATTCATTCATTCAGCACTTAAATCATTCTTCACCTGACCTGTTTTTATTTTACCACAAACTTAAGTACTCTATCCCTACTGCATTCAATTTACTTTTAGATTTACCCTCCTATAGCCAATGCTCGTCCTCCATATAACAAAGTAAGCAGAAGCACACTTTTATACACATTTTTTGCTTCTGTTGGCAAACACTAAGACTTCACAAGATGGCTGCTCATGTGTACCAATCTATGCACAATTTATCCATTTCTTTTCTATCATGGTAGGTAACAAAATTCAAGTAATAAACACAAGCATTCCTTGTACAAAAGGGATGTATCTGCCATACAGCTTCAGGATATATGCATTTATTGTTACCTATCAACTTCCTATCAAAATAATTCAAAAGTTCCTAAGGTGATTTTTTTTAAAAATTCAATAAACAAGCCATTATAAAAGACAAGTAAAAGACAAAGTAGGACATATAAATGTCAATTCATCCAAATTACAGCATTCTGCAGCTCAAAGCACTTGGCAAAATAAAATGCCATTTAAAGAACTACAAATTCTCCTTTGGCAGCCATAACAAAAAAAAGGGCCAAATCTTATACCACTTCACAGAACCCCTTCACAGCTCCCTCTTCACAGGTCCTGAAGAAAATCCTATCCTTTTCTCATAGCGCTTTAATATTGCAAGTCAGTTAGGACAGGGACCCACAATCCCCAGGCCTGTTGGGAACTGGGCCACACAAGTGAGCAAAGCTTCATCTGCATATGCACGTGATTTAAATAGCGCATGAAACCACCCCCAGGTCTGTGGAAAACAATTTTTCAGTGGAACCAGTCGCTGGTGCCCAAAAGGTTGGCGGCTGCTGAATTAGGATATAATCGAAGTAATTGAAATGTGTAAACTTTAATATTAATTGAAGCAAAGAGATAAAGAACCCTTTCCCAAATTAATTTCCAGAATGGCAGCTATCTTAGTTATCTGCAAAGAAACAAAATTTCAGCATCTCAAAAATAAAAAATTATGATATGACGTTTGACAAATTCAGTAATAATCTCTTGATCCCACTTGATGAATGCCAAGAAACCAGCTTCTATATATACGATTTCTGGTCATATTTCAGTTCCATTCTAACCATAGTTTCAAGTTTCAAGTTTCAAGTTTTATTTAATTTGTATACCGCCCTTCTCCTTGGTAGGGACTCAGGGCGGTTCACAGGGCATATATAAAAAAGACAATACAAAAATTAAAAAAGATTAAACCCATGCCCAGTTAAAAACAGTAATACAAATCTAAAACGACAAATTAAAACCCATAATCCCCCGTCAGGCCAGACCAGCCATTTCAAATAGGTGGGTCTTCAGGCCACGACGGAAAGTTCGGAGGTCTGATGCCGTCCGGAGCTCCACCGGCAGTTGGTTCCATAATGCCGGAGCGCCCACAGAGAAGGCCCTCCCCCTGGGGGCCACCAGTCGGCATTCCTTGACTGGCGGCACCCTGAGGAGGCCCTCTCTGTGGGAACGCACAGGGCGGAGGGGAGTTGATGCCGGCAGCAGGTGGTCCCTGAGGTATCCTGGACCCATGCCATGTAAGGACTTAAAGATCGTAACCAAAACCTTGAACCTCACCCGAAAGACAACTGGTAACCAATGCAGCTCGCGGAGCAAAGGTGTAACATGGGAGTACCGGGAAACTCCCAAGACAACTCTCGCGGCCGCATTCTGTACCAGTTGGAGCCTCCAAGTGGTCTTCAAGGGAAGTCCCATGTAGAGAGCATTACAGTAGTCAAGGCGAGAGGTCACGAGCGCATGAGTGACCGTACACAGGGCATCCCGGTTCAGATAGGGCCGCAACTGGCGCACCAGGCGAACCTGGGCGAAAGCCCCCCTAGTCACGGCCACTATATGATCCTCCAGGGTAAGCCGTGAATCTAGGAGGACTCCCAAGTTGCGAGCCCTATCCACGGGGGGTAAGAGCTCACCCCCCATAGAAAGAGATGGAACATTTTGAATGTCCCGGGATGCCGGAATGTACAGCCACTCAGTCTTGTCAGGGTTGAGTTGAAGTCTGTTCCTCCCCATCCAGACCCGAACCGCCTCCAGGCAACGGGACATCACAGCGAGGGCATCACTGGGGTGGTTTGGGGTCGAAATAAAAAGTTGGGTATCATCGGCATATTGATGATACCCAACTCCAAAACCACGAATGATCTCACCCAGCGGTTTCATATAGATGTTGAACAGGAGGGGCGAGAGGACCGATCCCTGAGGAACTCCACAAGCGAGAGTCCTAGGGGTCGACCTCTGCCCCCCTGCCAACACCGACTGCGAGCGTCCCAGGAGATAGGAGGAGAACCACTGAAAAACTGTGCCTCCCACTCCCAATCCCCTGAGACGCCGCAGCAAGATACCATGGTCGATGGTATCGAAAGCCGCCGAGAGGTCTAATAGGACTAGGACAAAGGAATATCCCCTATCCCGAGCCCTCCAGAGATCATTCACCAGTTTGCCCATTCAAACCTCTAAGAGATTCACACAACTGCAACACAGAAGCAATTATATATTTATATTTATTATAAATATAATATTAGGAAAATGAAGGGAAAAAACAACTCATATACCCCAAAACCCCACAAACATAGAATTGGCTAGACTTGCTCAGGTGCAAGACTGACTAATTTCTGGCATGGGATGAATACAATCTTTTCACTTCTCTATTGCTGCACAATGGAGTGGTAACATTGTTATGATGGCCCTGCATCAGTATGGCCGCAATTCTGCTTCTATTCACTGAACTGTTTTGTGTGTGTGTGTGTGTGTGTGTGTGTGTGTGTTTATTTTGGCTTAGTTATATTTAAGGCAACATAAGCAAGTCTGTTCTTGACTTCGCAAAGTTCACTATAACAAAATGTTTTTGAGAACATCAGCTGTATACTATTTTTGTGCTATCCCAATTAGCACATATACTAATTTACAGATGCAAATTTCACATGACCTCAAAAGACTCCTACAATAGTATAAAAAGAACAATTTTGAAGAAGAGAAGTCCAGTCCTTCAAATGTTCACATCTTTGACATAGCTGGGAATCCAGTGAGTGTTACGCTTTATTGATTTATGTATCCCATCTTTCATACAGAAGTTCAAAGTGAAATATGCACAGTACTCTGTTTTTCTCCACAACAACTACCCTCTAAGGTGAGTTGGGCTGGGAAAGGATGTGCAAGTGACCCAAAGTCATCCAAGGAGTTTCCATAGCTGACAAAGATGCTTTCTACAGTATATCTAGTTGCCAGAACAAATTTCTATGAATGTGTCTCATCTACTAAAGTAACTGAATCTGCAGAAGCTTATTCTCGCTGCTGGAAATGCTGAGACAGAATTCTAAAGCAACAGAAAGTGAAAAATTACAGATGTAAAGTGCAACTGCTCTGAAATTTCTGAAGCCAAACTCCTCCTAAACAGCTCTAGAAAATGCCCTTTTCCTGTGCTGAGAAAAAAAGACTTAAAATCAGCAGATGATATTGCCATTAATTGTCAGTTCTGCAGCCTGGGAAACTGTAGTTAATTTCCATCCAGCTTCAATGATCTTAAAAGCCTGCCCATAATTTTGTGCAATTTTGGTACTAAATTATTACTCAAAGTTAGCTTATGATGCTATTTTTACAGACAAACATGGTTTCCTTTGATCTAAAATTAATTTTGGCTTATTTTTCCCAAACAAAAAAACAGCATTAATTTTAAGAAAGGATATTAAACAGACTTCCAGTCATAGTTTAACATTCAGGGACTTTTTCAACTATTAACCATAGCTTTCAAGTACATACAAAACACAGGAATTATAGTTAAATCCTTCGTGATTGGCTTTTTTCCCTCATACAGGAGCTGCACTAGTAGTACAACATATTACGCAAAGATATGATTCTAAACCAGATCCAGGAATTGCACTACTAATTTCTACATTCTAGATTGCTTTTGTGGTCCTTCCCATCACTTCACTTCATTTATGCAAGGCAATATTTGCTTCAAATTTCTAGTGTGCAATGATAAAGATAAAAGGACAATACTAAATAAAGACACAAGTAGCAAATAACCTATTCTTAATATATATAAAATGTCTATGGTGTATTCTTGTGACAAGTAATAATTCTCTTTCTAATCACATTTATTACACATGTGATGAACAAAAAAAAGTCAAGAGAGCAATCATGCATGCGTCTATTTAGAAATAAGCATCACTGTGTTACAGGGTGCATATGAACATTCAAATACATTTGGAGGCATTTCATTCTATTCTTTAACTATTTATATAATAAAAAGCACAATGGAAAAGAAAAGTAAATAAAACAGAAACAAAAAAGTAACTTACATTTTGCTTCTGAAATATTCTGATTGGGTGACCAGACCAGCATACCGAGATTCTCTCTCTCCTGAGATCGCTTGGTAAGTTTAGCTGACAAGAAAATAAATATGAAATGTGTTAAAGGAAAACCTTCCCATGTTTTTGCTCATCTCTTCAAAGCACACAACAAAAAAAAAACAGGAATAGAAAAATCCTAAATGCTGAAACACAAATATACCAGCTCTGCAACATTTGAGACCCAAAGCATCCTTCCATTCACACAAATAATCAAAATGTGTCTCAACAGTATTTTGGGAAAAACAATTGAAAATGATAAAAAGGAAAAATGTTTTTTAAGTTTGTGCATTTTTCTTTTCTGAGGTTGTATGGGGATATCCCAAAGACCCTGTCTGTTAAATTATTCGTCCTGCACTGCTGGCCAAGAGGAAAACAGAAAGCCAGCAAAGACAATGCTGCCTGCATCATGTCAGCACAAACAGCCAGGTCAGTTATTAACATTGGCAGCTCCAGCCATCACAAGTATAGAGATATTCAGGAAACTGCCTTACACTAAGTCAATCTCCTTGTTTACCTAACAGAATATTTTGAACTACATTCTTGTTAAACACTTTCCTTTTTAAGAACTTATAAGTCTTCTCCTTGTTGTTTGGAGGCAAAATATGATGAAATGTACATATATTCAAATGGTAAGGAATATCCATGACAAATTTCAGACAATTTGAAAAGTATCTGTACAAAGGGAACAGGTAGTTCTGCTCCTTCCTGAATGTGGAGGAACAAACAGTGGAGAACATAAGCGTAGCATATTCACTAACTCAGGGGTGTCAAACTGCCGGCCCACGGGGCAGACGCATCACAATAAAAGTGCGCCCACCCCATTGCCGGCAATGGGGGAAAAGCTCCGATACATCGTGTGACATCACATGATGTCACAAGTTTTACATGTCTGCATTAACTGATCGGTTTGCGTAGTATATTGGAAGGAAGGAAGGAAGGAAGGAAGGAAGGAAGGAAGGAAGGAAGGAAGGAAGGAAGGAAGGAAGGAAGGAAGGAAGGAAGGAATGAATCATATAGGGCAGAGGTCCCCTGGCAGCAGGAACCACTTACCTGGAGAGGTTTTTCCATGGACCAGAGGGGGCATGATTATGTGTGCTGCCTGCATCCCACGGATGGGGCTTTGCTTGTTTGTGTGGACCGGTACTGGTCTATGGACCCCTATATCAGGAGACCCCTGATATAGGGAGCACAGCTAATACACTGTATGGAACTGATGGAGCAGTGCTTTGAATTCAATCCCCAAAAAGTGCTTTGGAGCACATGAGAGTACAAACTAGGCCCTCGCTCCAGCACCTTAAAGCAGTTTTAGTTTTTCCCCCCAAGACCATATGAAGCCCTATGCAACCCCAAGAAAGGGAGGCACTGCTTTAAAGTATTGCAAACAAGAACTATGTTCATGCTCCTGTAAGTTTTGAACCATCAACAAGTAGCCCTCAACTTACAATGGCAACTGGGACCAGAATTTCCATTGCTAAGCAACTGGTGGTAAAGCATGAACCACTTTGCTTAGCAAAGACAATCCCTGCAGTCCCAATGACCATTGTTAACTGAATCCCACAGCTGTTAGGCAGCACAACTTCATTCTGGCTTCTCACAACCAAAGTCATTAGGAAAACCAGCAGAATCTCACCAATCCCAGGCCCACAAGTAGGTAAGTTGTTGCTACCAGATGCGGGGAGGGAGTAATAGGTTAAGTAGAGGTGAAGGGAGGATCAGAGAAGGTAAGGAGAGGCAAGGAATAACATCAATCCAGGTTTTTGGTAAAAAACAGTACAGACCTTTCAAAGAAATGCATATTCTGAAGTCTGGGAACTAATTTATTAGCAATAGTTAAAGGGAAGCATTAAAGAAGAAGAAAAAACGAACAAAACCCTGAAGCAACAGAAAACATACTTCTTCCCCCTGTGGCTCAGATTATTTTTCCCCCAAACACAAAAGAGTTGCTAGATCAGTCTCATTTTCTGAATTTGAAATATCACTAGCAATTTCTCTGCTTATTTTTATCTTTACATGCAGAGGTAGTCCTTGACTTACAAGAATTCATTTAGTGACCATACAAAGTTACAACAGCACTGGAAAAAGTGACTTATGACCTTTTTTCACCCAACCATTGCAGCATCCCCATGGTCACATGGTCAAAATATATACGTGACTGACTCATATTTACAACAGTTGCAGTGTCCCAGGGTCATGTGATCCCCTTTTGCAGCTTTTGGAGAAGGAAAGTCAACGGGGAAGTCAGATTCACTTAACAACCAGTTTACTAACTTGAGAACTGCAGGGATTCACTTAACAGTGGCAAGAAAGTTCATAAAATGGAGCAAAATTCACTTAACAAATTTGTCACTTAGCAACGTAAATTTTGAGCTCAAGTTTGAGCTCAAATCAAATAAAACAATGATCAAACTCTATAACTCTATACAGCAAAACTGTTTTCATTGGAAATATGGAAAAAACAAACACAATTTAAAACCATTTTTAACCATTTTAAATCAAAAGGATGAATGCACTTACTTTTGCCTAATTCCTAAAAGTTAGATTTTATGTTCCAAACAACCATTCATTCCCTAAGAAAGTCAGGGGGTGGGGGAAGAAGGGACTTTCGCTTTATATAAGTTGTTTTGGGTACCGGATGCACTAAGTGTTCCTTGCCTTAAATCAGTTTCTCCTAAACAGTTCTTAAAATGCAACAGCTTGCAAAACATTGGCAGGTTGTAAGTTTCTTAGACATCTCTCCCAACAGTGCAAAAATAATATAGCACCATCATCCCACGTCCTTGATGTATGATTAACAAGTAAGGGATTAACAAGTTAATCCCTTACTCCATTCTTAAAACATTCCTCCTTGTTGAAGCTTCACAAGCCCTCCTCACAAGCCTTCCCCTTTTCACCTCAGCAATTATTCCCTAGGGCAGGGGTAGGCAACCTTGGCTCTTTTCTGACTCGTGGACTTCAACTCCCAGAAGTCCTAGGGCCTAGGCAAAATAGGTGTTAGGTCAAAAGGTCAAAAGTTTGTACAAGAGCCTAGTATTCTCCAGGAATGATTATTTCTCCACTGAAAAGCAAAGATAATGTATGAAAATGGAGAAAAAGAACACAGTATGGATACTATGCATTCAACATTTTTGTATCAAACTGGCAAGCCTGCCAAAGAGAGGCCTTCAAAATAAGGTGCTCTTATGGGATAAGACTCCCTCTCAACAGCCTTACAAGACCCAACACCAAAGTTGTTTGGGAAGCATTGTCTTAAAGAACAGGGGAGGGAAATACTTTCCTTCTCCAGGCTTCTATTTTTAGATAAAGATCAAGAACTTAGAACAATTGATTGGGAAAGATGCCTTGAAATATACCAATCTGGCAGCTATCAGGTTGAATTACAACTCCTATTCAGTACGATGAACAAAATTGGCATAAGTCAGGCATAAATCGAAAAGGAAAGATGGTACAGAGACAATCAAGTGGCAGCTGAAGAGCAGAGGCAGAGAGGTGAAACAGTTTGAATTCAAGAAGTGGTCTCAGAAGGATCTTAAAGAGAATGCCTTGACTTGGCTGACAGAAAAAGGGAGGCTGTTCCAAATATAGGAAATTGTCAGGCCCAACAAACTAAGCAACATAAAACTTCAGTAGTGGAGACCTGCACCAGAGAAATTTATACAGAAAGTGGGGAAAAAAGAAATTGTTCAAGGGAAGCAATCAAGAGGGGAAAAATGCAACTTTTAAATAAGGAAAATAGTACTGCATATTTCCAGGAACTAAAAGACACCATGTTTGTTATATACTTAATCATTATGAAATCATCAGATTTACAAAATTCATCAACAAGTAGTTGGTTGACTCGATAATAATAATAATAAAGTTGGAAGGGATATGATCATGTGCAATTCATGAATTATTTAATTCGTTTAAGTAACTAATCCCAATTTATTATTCTGCTAAATTGTAGCCTGTTTATGAATATGATCTGTCACTCAAAGGTTTTCTTACAGTTAGTTAATTCTTACTAATGTACTTATTGTGTGCTATTGTTTCTGTGTCTATGAAATCTTTCTTTTCTCAGCATTATTACAGAAATCAGAACTGAAAGTAAATTGAGAGATTTTAATTAAAAGAGCAGATGTAAAGAATCCTGAAATTATTCTAAGATACTTTCAGAGCTTCTATGCAATTCTAGGTTCTCACTGGGATTTTCAAAGTGAAACTTCAAATGGATATAGAAATTCATTATAGAATAACGTTATATCAGGAGTTTTATGGAAAAGAAACAAAGAAACAAATTTTGCAGGAGTTATTTGGTTTAGCATTTTTAGACAAAGGGATCAATTTATTACTCATTTGCATAATGGATTTACAATCAGAAGTGAAGCCTAAATTTAACAAATACCAGTACTTTATGTTAATGTTCCTGTAAATTTAATTGTGATGTTCTTATAAAGGAATACAAGAGGGCGGCAGAACCCTAAAAATGCTTCACAGTAATTCAACTCTATGGAAAAGGTTTTCTCTGGTACAAGATCTACAAAAATTCAAATGTTCTGTTGCAAATGATTTTGCTGCACAAAAAGCAGGCATAAGAGCTGTACACCGCTTTTTCATCTTAGATATTTAATCTGATAATTTTTGTTAAGAAAATACATGTCATTTTCAAAATACTCAATTTCATCTAGTTGTGCTGCTATTCTTATTGTATAATTTAATTGTTTTCAAAATCTACCATATTTTGATCATTCAACCTATTAAAAAATGAAAATGAATTATGCAATCCTTTCCCTTTTTACATTATTAGCAGGGGTGGGCAGGTCACAGCCCATAAGCTGCCTGCTTCCATCAGCCCCTTTGTTACTACATCCTAGACCTAGAACATCCCATCTCCACTCCTCCAAATCCTCCAAATAAATCTATTGAAATTCAGAGGCAAATCACTAATTCGTAGTACAGGTAACACAAATTCTATATTTAAAAAGTCACTAAAATCACAGACTAAGCCCATCTATTTTATTGAAAAATTATCCTCTTCCTTTGGCACCCTAGGTTTATCTTCTCAAGATTCAAGAACAAGATTCTCCAGACTTGAGAATATATCCTTGTTGATGTGTATTTGGCTGCATTCTTGAAAAGCCTGTTAAAAACAGTACGGTAGAACATTTCCACACCAAACCATGAACATTAAGTCTGTCTTTATAAATAAAGAGCTGCAAGCTAAGCAATATTTAAATTTTATTATATTTAAAAATACCCCATTACATCTAAAAATCAAATCTTGTATTAAACATATTCTACTGTATATACAGGTGAAACTCGAAAAATTAGAATATCGTGCAAAAGTTCATTTATTTCAGTAATGCAACTTAAAAGGGGAAACTAATATATGAGATAGACTCATTACATGCAAAGCAAGATAGTTCAAGCCGTGATTTGTTATAATTGTGATGATTATGGCTTACAGCTCATGAAAACCCCAAATCCACAATCTCAGTAAATTAGAATATTGTGAAAAGGTGCAATATTCTAGGCTCAAAGTGTCCCACTCTAAGCAGCTAATTAAGCCATAACACCTGCAAAGGGTTCCTGAGCCTTTAAATGGTCTCTCAGTCTGGTTCACTAGGAATCACAATCATGGGGAAGACTGCTGACCTGACAGTTGTGCAGAAAACCATCATTGACACCCTCCATAAGGAGGGAAAGCCTCAAAAGGTAATTGCAAAAGAAGTTGGATGTTCCCCAAGTGCTGTATCAAAGCACATTAATAGAAAGTTATGTGGAAGGGAAAAGTGTGGAAGAAAAAGGTGCACAAGCAGCAGGGATGACCACAGCCTGGAGAGGATTGTCAGGAAAAGGCAATTCAAAAGTGTTGGGGACTTTCACAAGGAGTGGACTGAGGCTGGAGTCAGTGCATCAAGAGCCACCACACACAGACAGATCCTGGACATGGGCTTCAAATGTCGTATTCCTCTTGTCAAGCCGCTCCTGAACAACAAACAACGTCAGAAGCGTCTTACCTGGGCTAAAGAAAAACAGACCTGGTCTGTTGCTCAGTGGTCCAAAGTCCTCTTTTCTGATGAGAGCAACTTTTGCATCTCATTTGGAAACCAAGGACCCAGAGTCTGGAGAAAGAATGGAGAGACAGACACTGCAAGATGCTTGAAGTCCAGTGTGAGGTTTCCACAGTCTGTGTTGATTTGGGGAGCCATGTCATCTGCTGGTGTTGGTCCACTGTGCTTCATTAAGTCCAGGGTCAACGCAGCCATCTACCAGGAGATTTTGGAGCACTTCATGCTTCCTTCCGCAGATGAGCTTTATGGGGATGCTGACTTCATTTTCCAGCAGGACTTGGCACCTGCCCACACTGCCAAAAGCACCAAAACCTGGTTCAATGACCGTGGGATTACTGTGCTTGATTGGCCAGCAAACCTGCCTGACCTGAACCCCATAGAGAATCTATGGGGCATTGCCAAGAGAAAGATGAGAGACATGAGACCGAACAATGCAGAAGAGCTGAAGGCAGCTATTGAAGCACCTGGTCTTCCATAACACCTCAGCAGTGCCACAGGCTGATAGCTTCCATGCCATGCCGCATTGAGGCAGTAATTGCTGCAAAAGGGGCCCAAACCAAGTACTGAGTACATATGCATGCTTATACTTTTCAGAGGTCCGATATTGTTCTATGTACACTCCTTGTTTTATTGATTGCATGTAATATTCTAATTTACTGAGATTGTGGATTTGGGGTTTTCATGAGCTGTAAGCCATAATCATCACAATTATGACAAATCACGGCTTGAACTATCTTGCTTTGCATGTAATGAGTCTATCTCCTATATTAGTTTCCCCTTTTAAGTTGCATTAGTGAAATAAATGAACTTTTGCACGATATTCTAATTTTTCGAGTTTCACCTATAGTACCTGCAATATAAGCAACAGTTGTAACTTAGGTTTCATTAAATACAAAACCAAGAGCTTATCAGTATAATAACAGAAGCCAAAACTAAAGGGACAAATCTATGAGACAGTCATGCATCTTTGATATTTGATTAATTTTATGAACAAAAGGTTTCAGCTATTAGAGACTTTTTTCCTAAGGACTATTTAATTAAAGGCTTTCATATATAGTATTGTCAAAGTCGCTCACATAAAATGCTGCTACAGATAGTCCTCGAGTTACAATGTTAATTAGGAGCTGAATTCCCATCACTAAAGTGATGTGACTGTAAAGTGTGATGTCATCTAACCACATGGTTTAGTGACAGCAATCCTGGTAGTCCCTGTGGCCTCATTAACCAAATTCCACCAGGATTTGCTAGGTAAGGACCCAAGCCATTCCCAGCTTGGTCCCTCCAGCCCTGAGCCTTGGTAAAGTAAGGGGCTGCCTCCTCTTCAACTCCACCATCCAATCGACCTTTAACCCCATCTCTGCCCTTTTGGCCGCTCTGCACAGAGACCATCCTCAGCTGTTGCAGTGACGCTGGGGGCTGAAGATCCAGGGCCTTTGAAAGCCTCAGCCATACTTCAGAAAGCTTCTGAGGATTTTTCGAAGCATTGCAAGGCTGATGTGCGCTTTTTGGAGAATGGAGGGAACAGCCTCCAGGGGTGTAGTAGGGTCTATAGAGCACAGGGTGAGAAGGGCAGCTAAGGCTTTGTATGGGGTGGTGGGGTGACTGACCATGGGGCAGGGCTTAAAGTGGCACTTCTCAACAATGAGAGCTAAAATAGAGGCCCGAAGTGGTGAGGCCAGCTGAGAATGGCCTCTATTTTAGCTCCAGCACTACTATCACTGCTGAAAAGTACCACAGCTAAAAGAGCAAAGGTGGGGTGAGGAAGATAGGTTGGGGAAATAAAAGTGCCCCCGTATTGTAAATGCAGTGGACTACCAAACATCCAAATTTTGATCATGTGACTGCAGTGGTCTTTGCAGTCCAACCAAATCATCTCAGAACACCTAACAGGTGTCAAAGAAGGCAGCTCTTCCATTAAAAATGTATCCTTAATAAAAATGTAGGACTCTTGTTTCTTATCTTTAAATTTGGTAATGCTTCCAAAATCATGTAGTTGCTACAGGATACTGAGAGTAAGTTCAGAATATCAGAGATGTTCTTCTGTTGCAGGCACCAATATTTTATACATTTTAGTCTGTCACCTTTGGGGCCTTTTTTGACTCATAGAATAATGTTTTGGTATGATTTTACTTTGCAATTAAAAATACCTGCTCTTCTGCCAGGTAAGGATGCCCTCAAATCAAGTTCAGAACAACCAATACATGAACACAACCATGTTTTGTAGCAACCGTATTTTGAACCCTGATTAGCTTCAGAGCCCAGTTCAGCCAAGGTAAGCCAAATATTTGAGCTCCTCAGAATGAAGACAAAATAAAGTTGAAATAAATACATCTATCAATACACTGCTTAACTGAAATCATCTGAATTTTAGTATTGGGATAAATCAATATCAAAATATAAACCAAAGTATGGTCACTACTAATGTTCAGTTAGAGCAAACACTATTTAAAACAGATACAGGAAAAATAATTCTCAAGAACACAAGATTCTTTAAAGGGGTTTGGCACACACTATTATTAAAAATTAAGAAGCCATTTTGCATTTCAATCAGGCTCCAAAGTATCTGTAATTATGATGAAAGTGCTGTGACAGCCCACTACAAAAAGAAACATCAAAAGAAAAAAAATCACCTAAATACCTGAACTAGGATTAACTAAAAAGCCAAAAAGAACAAGTGTTCTTGCATTGAAAATAGCTGTTTTCAGATCCAATAAATACTTATGCACACAATGTTTTGTTTCTGTCCATCCAGATCATTTAAGGAGGAATACTACAGAGCCATCTATCCAAAGTTAAAATGATAAGATGCTTTAAAATGTCATCCAGGCTGGAACTTTTTTACAATTAATTCTACTCACATACTAGACCAGCAAAAGTGTTAAAAGATAATTTTTCATTCTACTACTGCTAAGGTACAATTATAATTCACTTCCAATCAGTCCACTGTGAATAAGAATTTTGACCTGCAGACCGGGCTCCATTGTAAAGATGAGAAAGGAAGATATTACTGAAAATGGCATCAGAATATTTTTCTTGTCCAATTTATATTTCACCTTTTCTTCAGGAACTGAGGACCACAATATTTCCTTCCCCCACCCACAAAATTCTAATGAGTTAAATCAGGCTGAAAGAAAGTCACTGGGAAAAAGTTCACCCAATAAGTTTTTTATGATCTAGTACAGATTCTACATTCACTGTTAAAAACAATGTCATGGTGGCTAACATTCAAAATACAGCACTTTAGGAGCTTAGAATGGCCTAGTAAAAGCAACAAGAGTGGTAATGTTTAAAACCGGTGTTTCTCATGGTTGGCTTTTTTAAAACCAATAACCCTCCAGCATCAAAGCTAATGCAGAATGTAGTACGTTTATGAGTAAAAATCAGGAAATCAGCTTATGGCTGGTAAGGTGGCCAGTTCACAAGCCAGAGACCTCATCTCAATCTCTTTGCAATCTCTCTCCTGCAAGAAAACAACCACACTGGATCTTTCACAGCTTGCCTTCACTTGAGGGTTTAGTAATGTTCCATATCAGGCCACAAATCTGGGCAAAAGAAAAGAGAGGGAAGCACTAACTAGAGCAGGGGTCCTCAATCTTGGCAACTTGTAGACTTCAAAGTACAGAATTCTGAGAGTTGAAGGCCACAAGTCTTAAAGTTGCCAAGATTGAGGACCCCTGAACTCCTGACTCAAAGTCTTGCTCTGTCTATTTGTTGCCTCAAGCAGAGGAGGTAATATAGGCCAATTTAGAAAAGAGAATATACTGTCGATTCTCTGAAGAAATCTGTGCCACCTTCTGCTGTCTACTGAACTCTCTTCATACAAGTCTTGGAATAGAAAATAATGCTTTTTCCTCAAAGATGTTATTTATTACGGCCAATCACCTGTTCCCCCTAGACTAGAGGCTAGCTTTAAGCTTTTAAAAATCATGTTTTTGCTGTTATATTTTATTATTTAAATATATTTTATATTCCCTAGAGTTATAATAATTGGATAGTTTAAAATACAGACTGCAGTTTTAAAGAAATTACGGGGGGGGGAATCATTTTCTTTTTTAAACTTCTTTCTATTTATTAGTATAATTCCCCATATTAAATCATAATCAAATATTTAATTTGGTTCCTATTTATTTCCCCCATCCATGTAAACCAAAAAACATGATACTATTTTCCATGCTTGTAACAAAAGCAGAAAAGGCAGCAGAAGGCACATAGTCAAGAATTAGAGAAAATCAACAGCTATGAAAGTACAAGACTGCAAGCAAAGTTATCCTCGGGCTAAGAACATCCTTTGTCACAGTCTTTTAAACAAAAAAAGAAATACTCATTCACCCTCATTAAAATTAAATGGGAATGTAAAGCCAGACAGAATCTAAAGACGTACCTGGGTAGGCACTGAAGCCAAGCAAAAGCCTTTTATATTTCTAAGGTAGGTGCATTTTGCAGACTTGTGAACATGCATAAATATTCAAGAAATAAGCTCTCTTCTGAAAAGCATTTTTAAAAAACAGACTACATCACTCTCCAGATAAAGAGATTAGTAACACTCCTGAGAAACAAATTATGGTATATTGTTAGGGAAGCACCTTATATGATATTAAACCACAGACTAGTAACTTATAGCCTTCAAATCCTTTATTCCCACCCCCAAAAAACTTTCTCAAACCAAACTTCAGAGACTGGAAAATCTAGTTGGAAATCCTGACTAAGGAGTAAAATGTTTTAGCCAGCCACATTCAGCTTCATTTGACTTTGTGGATGATACTATTTTACGAGATGATGGAAGGATTTTAAAGACTGCTCTGAATTATTTGTTCGAATATCGAACAGAAGTTAACAAAATCCATTTAACCATGTTTAGTCATCTGGGCTTTAAACCACAGTTAGCAAATCAGACTGACTAGATTCACACATGACACAATTTATGCCTGAACCAAGTCATTGTATAATGTAGATTTAGGAATCCCTTGCATTCTGCCCAAAAGTGAAAATTACTCTCCAAATTCATTTGCACTATGGGGAAAATATACATGTCTTTGCACATTCCACCCTCTATTCTCAGGCACATGCAATGGTCCCAAATCAGGCATAAGCTCTCCTTGCATATTCATTAATAGGTCAGTCACTAGTTTGTGCTTATTATATCACTATTTTCTCTAGTTAAATTCAATCACTAACCACAGAGCTATCTATAAAATTAGATAGTGAGCCAAATAAATCATGCTTGTTTTAAGATTTCTTCCAAAAAGGAGATTTCTCTCCCTTTTCCTATTCCTAACCTTGTCAATTGTGCATACAGTCCATTCACAAGTTCCAACCAAAGCAAGGGGAAGAATTTAATATCCCTTCTTTGTCCTTTACATGTACACACTCCCTTGTGATAAAAAGAGAGGGTTTTGGTTCTGTGTCTGTACGAGAATCAACCTCTTGCTAATGATATTAGAAAGAGGGGTGGGGAAAACCATAAGGATTACAGAATTTTTCAATACTATATCCGTTGCTAACCCAGAAGAGCTGCAATCCTTTTCAAGGACATGCTCTCAGTAACAACCTTTTCTTTCTACATTTATTAATACAGGAGAGACAAAAAGGATATCTTTTCATAACTTCTCCTTCCCCACCCACTCACTAGCATTCACTGAAAGAACAGAGGGAGAGGAGACAATTTATTTCTCACCCATTTTTTAACTTCCCAGACTATGTAGACAAAAGTAATGCAAAAACACACAAAAGCTTCATTAATAAGCATTAAACCTTGAGGATGTAGATTCAATCACAAGAGAAAGCAAATTATGTACCAGTCAAACTAAGGAAATTATTTTGCTAATTTTTCATACCTGTCTTGCTTCCACTTACCACATTCCCCACACTAAATTTATTGTCCTAGCTAATTAGGATTACAGTTGTAATCCAGCACAATTGGAACAGGCTATGAAAGACTACCCCTTCATGGATTACTGCCTTGTCGTGGCGAAGGGGCTTGCGTAATTCAATGAAGCTATGAGCTATGCCGTGCAGGGCCACCCAAGACGGACAGGTCATAGCAGAGAGTTCTGACAAAACGTGATCCACTGGAGAAGGAAATGGCAACCCAATCCAGTATCTTTGCCATGAAAACCCTATGGACAGTACCAAAAGGCAAAACGATATGACACTGGAAGATGAGCCCCTCAGGTCGGAAGGCGTCCAATATGCTACTGGGGAAGAGCAGAGGGCTAGTACTAGTAGCGCCAGAAAGAATGAAGCGACTGGGCCAAAGCCGAAAGGACGCTCAGCTGTGGATGTGTCTGGTGGTGAAAGGAAAGTCCGATGCTGTAAAGATTTTTTCTCCATAGGAACCTGGAATGTAAGATCCATGAATCAAGGAAAACTGGACGTGGTCAAACAAGAGATGACAAGACTGAACATTGACATCTTAGGTATCAGCGAACTAAAATGGACAGGAATGGGTGAATTTAATTCAGATGACCATCAGGTATACTACTGTGGGCAAGAATCCTTCAGAAGAAATGGAGTAGCCTTCATAGTCAATAAAAGAGTAGGAAAAGCAATACTGGGATACAATCCTCAAAATGACAGAATGATCTCAGTTCGAATCCAAGGGAAACCATTCAATATCACAGTAGTCCGAGTCTATGCCCCAACCACCAGTGCTGAAGAGGATGAAATTGACCAGTTCTATGAAGCACTACAGCACCTTATAGAACTAACACCAAAAAATGATGTTCTTATCATCATGGGGGATTGGAATGCTAAAGTAGGAAGCCAAAAGATAACTGGAATAACAGGCAAGTTTGGCCTTGGAGTGCAAAATGAAGCAGGGCACAGGCTGATAGAATTCTGTCAAGAGAATACGATGGTCATAGCAAACACAACCCAAGAGACGGCTCTACACATGGACATCACCAGATGGTCAACACAGAAATCAGATTGACTATATGCTCTGCAGCCAAAGATGGAGAAGCTCTATACAGTCAGTAAAAACAAGACCAGGAGCTGACTGTGGCTCAGACCATGAGCTTCTCCTTGCAAAGTTTAGGCTTAAACTGAAGAAAGTAGGGAAAAGCACTAGGCCAGTCAGGTATGAATTAAATCATATCCCTGTTGAATATACAGTAGAGGTGACAAATAGATTTAAGGAATTAGATCTGATAGACAGAGTGCCTGAAGAACTATGGACAGAGGTTCGTGACATTGTACAACAGGTAGCAACCAAAACCATCCCAAAGAAAAAGAAATGCAAGAAAGCAAAATGGCTGTCTGAGGAAGCTTTGCAAATAGCTGAGGAAAGGAGGGAAGCGAAAGGCAAGGGAGAAAAAGAAAGATACACCCAATTGAATGCAGAATTCCAGAGAATAGCTAGAAGAGATAAGAATGCCTTCTTAAATGAACAGTGCAAAGAAATAGAAGAAAACAATAGAATAGGGAGGACCAGAGATCTTTTCAAGAAAATTGGAGAAATGAAGGGAACGTTTAATGCAAAAATGGGCATGATAAAGGACCAAAATGGCAGGGACCTAACAGAGGCAGAAGAGATTAAGAAGAGGTGGCAAAATTACACAGAAGAACTATACAAGAATGACCTTAACGTCCCTGATAATCACAATGAGGTGGTCACTGACCTCGAGCCAGACATCCTAGAATGTGAAGTGAAGTGGGCCTTAGAAAAGCTGAGCAACAACAAAGCTAGTGGAGGTGACAGTATTCCAGCTGAGCTATTCAAAATCTTAAAAGACAATGCAGTAAAAGTGCTACACTCAATTTGCCAGCAAATTTGGAAAACTCAACAGTGGCCACAGGATTGGAAAAGATCAGTTTACATTCCAATTCCTAAGAAAGGCAGTGCCAAAGAATGTTCAAACTATCGCACCATTGCACTCATTTCTCATGCTAGTAAAGTCATGCTTAAAATCCTACAAGCTAGACTTCAGCAGTATGTGGATCGAGAACTACCAGAAGTGCAGGCAGGATTTCGAAGAGGCAGAGGAACTAGAGATCAAATTGCCAACATACGCTGGATCATGGAGAAAGCTAGGGAGTTCCAGAAAAACATCTACTTCTGCTTCATTGACTATGCTAAAGCCTTTGATTGTGTGGATCATAACAAACTGTGGCAAGTTCTTAAAGAGATGGGAGTACCAGACCATCTTATTGGTCTCTTGAGAAACCTATATGCGGGTCAAGAAGCAACAGTGAGAACTGGACACGGAACCACTGATTGGTTCAAAATTGGGAAAGGAGTCCGGCAAGGCTGTATACTGTCGCCCTGCCTATTTAACTTATATGCAGAGCACATCATGAGAAAGGCAGGGCTAGATGAATCAAAAGTTGGAATTAAGATTGCCGGAAGAAATATCAACAACCTAAGATACGCAGATGATACCACTCTAATGGCAGAAAGTGAAGAAGAACTAAAGAGCCTCTTGTTGCAGGTGAAGAAGGAGAGTGCAAAACTTGGGTTGAAACTTAACATTAAGAAAACCAAGATCATGGCATCTGGCCCTCTCAATTCCTGGCAAATAGATGGGGAAGAAATGGAGGTAGTGACAGATTTTATTTTCCTGGGCTCCAAGATCACTGCAGATGGGGACTGTAGCCAAGAAATTAAAAGACGCTTGCTCCTGGGGAGGAAAGCCATGGCAAATCTAGACAGCACACTAAAAAGCAGAGACATCACCCTGTCAACAAAAGTGCGTATAGTCAAGGCTATGGTCTTTCCAGTTGCAATGTATGGTAGTGAAAGTTGGACCATAAGAAAGGCTGAGCGCCAAAGAATTGAGGCCTTTGAACTGTGGTGCTGGAGAAGACTCCTGCGAGTCCCTTGGACTGCAAGGCGATCAAACCGGTCAGTCCTAGAGGAGATCAATCCTGACTGCTCTTTAGAAGGCCAGATCCTGAAGCTAAAACTCAAGTACTTTGGCCACCTAATGAGAAGGAAGGACTCCCTGGAGAAGAGCCTAATGCTGGGGAAGATCGAGGGCAATAGAAGAAGGGGACGACAGAGAATGAGGTGGCTGGATGGAGTCACTGAAGCAGTAGGCGTGAGCTTAAATGGACTCCAGAAGATGGTAGAGGACAGGAAGGCCTGGAGGAATGTTGTCCATAGGGTCGCGATGGGTTGGACACGACTTCGCAGCTAACAACAACAACATGAAAGACTATTTCAGATAATTTCTGCTCTCCATTTTCTGAGAAAACTCTATGATTAAAACTTGTCAAACATCACATTGAGGTCAATAAGGAAGACCTGGAAGCCAAGGAGAGAATCTTCTATTAGTATTATCAAACCTCAATGTGCCACAAATTCATTATCAAAGAGATATGTGTAAATCTAGACCAGGAAGCTACATTCTATAGATGCAGCTTTAAAGGGTACTTTTTGCTTTCAACCATACCTCGGCAATTCAGTCAGCATAAGAATGCCCAACCCATCCAGTTCTAATGTAATCAAACCATCACTGAACACCTATTCAATTGGTGTTGAAAGCATCAAGAAGAAAGGGCATCATAACTTAAAAGCACCCTCTGTAAAAAGCTGAGAAAAAGATTTTCTTTGCAAGAGTCCTCCATTAATGTCAGAGTCCCAAACATTTGGCACCCTCCAAAAAGTGCTGGATCACAGCTCACATAATTTTCTGCCATGTTTGGAATTACAAAATTTGTAATCTTATATTTCTTTTGCCTACTATCTCTTCACTTTTAACCTAATTATGGGGCAGTTCAGTATTTTTAAAAGATACTTTATAATAACTTATACATTTGAGTACTCTATAATATACATCTTTTTAAGAAAAGGTACACTAATACAATGTTAGATAAATGGGAGAATGTATGGATGAATGAACTAAAATTCACATTAAATCTTGACAGAAACATTTTATAAAATGGTGTATCATTGGTACTTGACCCCAGATAGACTAGCGAAAATGTATAAAGGGATTTCTAATAAGTACTGGAAGTGTAATCAAAATCCAGGTTCATTTTATCATATGTGGCCTTGCAAATATGTGAAAACATATTTGGATAAACATAGCAATGACAATGCAAACAATATTTACGATACAAATATTACTGAAACCTGAAGTTTTTCTTTAAGGTATGATGGACAAGCCAATTGAAAAATAATTTGGGGTGCTACTACTTCACAGGATGATAGCTGTAAGGATTGTACTTGCCAAACACTGGAAAGAAAAAGTGATGATAACTGTTGAAGAATGGATTTTGAAATTGACTGAACTAGCAGAGATGGCAAAATTAACTGCTTTGATTAGAGATAATGGACTAGACAAGTTTATAAGAAACTAGAAACCATTTGTACACTTTCTATGCACTAAATATATCAGATGATTAACGGAGGGATTTGAAGATTAGTGTAATATTTAGCTCAACCTATTGATTACTTTTTCTTCTTTCTTCCGTATGTGTGTGTGAGTGTTTGTATGTGTGTGTGTGTGTGTAAAAGGGGAGGAGAATTTACTTTTTCTTTTCTTTCAGCATCCACCTAGGATGGATCCCACATGATAAATGTTAAATTTAATTGCCTACTTTTTTTCTTTTTTTGTACACTATTTTTTCTTGTTTGTTGCTGTTAGAGTTGAATGTATGTTTTTGCTTGTTTTACTGTTTTGTATTTTATTCTCTATAAAATAATAAATAATAAAAAAGAAATGGTACACTAGTATTCTTCATGATTAACTGGGAAATGTGTGTATTTATATAATGATATTTTTGCAAGAGTTACAGAAATAATTTTATATTTATTCAATTTTTCATCTGAGAATTGCAGGAAATATCAGGAGACCCTGATAACAACGCCATGAAGTAGGAAAAGGAGGGGAGGGGAATAGTGACTTAAGCCACCAAGAAGCTTAAAATGCAGGTAAAACCTAGCCTTCTTACTAGTATTCCAAAAAAATCTCTGCTAACTTCTCTATAATGACCTCTATATATTTTAAAACACAATGTAAAAGAAGCAACACATAATCCCCATAGTGATTACTTTCCAAAATGAATGTTTTTCTCTCCCTATATTTTTTTGTTCTAGTTTTACTTTTACCAGATTCTCTTATGACCTGTAAAAATGACACAGGAATGAGAGGACCTCAAGAATAAAATCATAAATTATGAGGCAGAAGGAAGATTCCCAAATTGTCCAATGAAGGTGAATGGTGTATTTTAATATGATCATTGCAGTCACTTTTTTGCATTTCTTTAAAGGCAGACTAGGCAAATTCAGGTAGGAAAAGCCTGATTATAAGTTACTATCCATGATGGCAATATTCTGCTTCCAGGATCAAGGGCAGCAAGCCACATCAGTCAATAGCAAGAAATGGCTGATTTCTTTTATGTCTGAATGGGTTCTGCAGGCTTAAGGGTGAAACGCTCTCCGCAAGTGAATAAGGGGGGAAATGGCTTAGTCCCTTATGGGGTGAGAATGGGCTGCTGTTTTGTTAAACAACAGGCTAAGGCAAAATATACAAACAACAACTATTCTCTCTGCAAAGGACTAAGGGGGAAAATTCTTAGTCCTCCCAAAGAATTTTTTTCTTTTATTAGTTTTTATCGTACAGCTGAAATTATGGGACTTATCATCGAACATTCAGAAACCCCACCCTTCACATTTTTAAAAAAATAAGCAGCTTCTGTGGCCAGAAAATGTTTAAATCCTCCTGTTTTAAAATATGCCAAATACAGATATAGATCCAAGAAATTACAGCAACACTTTAGTACAGTACAAGACAATTTGGAAGATAGCATAGCTTGGTAGTCAAGCACAAAAAAGGAGTATTGGTATATTTGCCACCTTAGGTTATATATAAAAAGGCAGGATAAAAATCTAAAAAAAAACAGACTAAGAAACAAAATACATGAATCAATCAGGATGAAAGAGAGGATGGAGAATCCATCTACCCACTATAATCAAGGATGTGCAAGAAATCGGGTGCACTGTGTTTAATTCCGAGTGCAAATGTCACCTTATTGAAGACATGATCACAAAATAGAGGAAGCTGTAATTTTTGGTTGCCACATGCATTAATATATAGGCAGAGAGCGTTTTTTGAAAGGAGATTTAAAAAACAAAAAACAAAGGCTCTTAATTTTCTTTCACTTCCAGTACCTTCTTCCCTAATCACACAAGAATGCTCCAAACATCCCACTGCAAAACTGAATTCTATCCATATGCAGCAGTTTCCATCAAAAGGAAACATTCTATTTTGGATTGCCTATATAGGCAGCAGATATTGACCTGCCAGGGACAGTTTCTTTTCCTTTATATCTAAAAAAAGATCTCTCTTTAAGAGGCATTTGTGCTGCTGGTCTTTTCTCATACAACATCTTGAGAGAAACATGGAATAAACCCCATTTAAACATGCCTACTTTTAAGAAGTCCATAGATTTGAGAAACAAGAGATAGGTATGGGGTGTGTTTTCTTCCTCATGAATCTTCCACATGTCTTACTCAGTTACAATTTGTATTCTTCACTTTGATATAAGCTGCAGGACACATGTAGAAGATAAGGTAATTTTATTTTAGGTTGGGGATTTTAAGATATCATTTTAGAGTATTATATCTAAAAAGCCTTCCAGCTCTTCTGTCTGCAGCAGAAACTTGTTGTATAAATGCATGCTGTAAATCAAGTCTTCCCCAATCTGGTATTTTTCCGCGTATTATCACTCAGCTTCATTTTAACTGCATTCCCCTCACCTATCTTATGATTCAGTTTACACAATTCAGAGTAAATTAAACATGGTAAAAGAGAAAAAGGAAAGATTTTGCCTTTTTGGCAGATGAATTAAAAAAACAACAGCGTCAGTTCAGATGGGAGATACCAATGGGGATTGTGGTGAATTATGCTGAAGTAAGATATCGTCTTAATACAGTCTTGAAGGCACGTGATTTTTATTATAATGTATTGAAAGCAGACTCACCGCCATCTTCAGTAGTTAAAAAAGGGAAGGAAGAAGGAGACCGACAGTTACAAGATACACAGCAAATTTCGAAAATTGCGCAATCTTTGGTGTTATTGGAAGAACCAAAGATTCAAAGAAAAATATGAGCTGCACTTGGACATAAGGAACAGCAACGACAACAGTAGAGACTAAAGTCAAGCGTATATAAGAAGGATATATAATGCATTGATGGTCTTAGAAATGGAATTTGTTAGAGATTGTATGATAAGGTGGGCCCAGAATATTTAAAAACTAATATTGATGGTCATTTGGGGAAAATTTGGTTTAGGAATGTAAACCTATTTAGATAAAAAAATTGGGAGGGAATAATTATAGAATGTTTTATAAATGGCACGCAGATCCCAAAAATTAGTATGTATGTATTTAAACTGTTAGTTTAAATGTTGGAGAGGTGGTTGTGATGTATTATTATGTATGGTGGATTTGTGTTTTTTGGATTAAAATTTGGTCAAATATGTATAGGTTTTTTAGGTAAAAGAGGAGGTTTTTTCTACAACTATTTTTCTTGGGCATCACCATAGACTGTGATATAGAAAATGAATTGATCTTGACTTTAATAATTGCAGCAAGATTTTTGATGGAGCAATATTGGAAGAAGGAAGATTTGTCTACCATAGAAGAATGGACATTGAAAGTGTTGAACTTGGTAGAAATGGTAAAACTTTGGTATATGTGAAAGAAGATTTGTAACAAAGATATATTGTGATGTTTTAAGAGAGTTGAAGAGCGATTGGATTTAAAGTGTAATTATAGTTAGTGAGTATATTTTAGATTAAGTTTGTTAGAAGTAATACCCTGTACTCAGCTTTGGGAAGTCGGGGGTGGTGGTGTGGGGAAGGGAAGGGAGGGGAATTGGGTGGGTTAGGGTAAGGGTTAGGGAGGGAAGGGATTTATGTTTATGTTTAAAATGTATTTTAAAACTTTTTTAATAAAATAAATAAATAAATTAAACATGGTAATTTGTTGTTTCAAAATTATTTGAAATTAATTTAGCAGGCTTGATTGAAGAGTGGAGCCACCCTAAGGCGAGACATGCACCGGCCCTGCCCCCATCCAGCTCTGGTATGGACTGCTCTGCCGTCCTGGCTTCTCCCCTTGGAAAAGACTGCTCCGAGGGAGCGGAGGAGGAGGCTGATGGGGAAAAGCAGCTGGTGCAGCAAATCTTCCGAGGCTGCTGCTCGGACTTGGCTATCTCAGCTTGCTACGGGATTTGGGGGTTTTTGTGGGATTTTTGCATGCAGTTTACTTGGGGGGGAGGAGGAGGAAGCATGGAGCAGCGAGGGAAATAGGGCAGAGAAAGAGAGAACAAAAGGCAGATGAGGAGGGCTCCTCCCTCTCCAAGGCAAGCTGCCCTCCTCTCCATCCTGTGCCCCCTCTCCCCAAAGAGTTTGGCTGGCAGTTTGTGAATCACTGCTCTTCCTCCTCCTCATCCCCCTCCCCATTCCGGCTTGAGCACAGAGTTTGTGCCAGAAGAGGAAGAAACAGGGCGCTTCCCCCCCACACCCGCTGTTTCTCTTCCTCTCTTCCTTCTCCCATCACTTCTTTGGCGCGTTTGCTGGGAGCCCACCCAGATTTGAACACCTTGGATTCCAACTCTTCCTCCCACGCACCCCACCCCATGCATCCCTTATTCCTCCCCCGACCCCGACACCGGCACAGCCCATCCCATTTTTCCTGTCCTTCTTGTGAGCATGCGGGGGCATGCCTAGCTTGCAATGGGACCGGCATGGAAAGCGATGCCGCCGCTGCCATCACCGCGAAGAGGGTAGCAGCCCCGGCGCAGAAGCCAGAAGGGACTCTGCTTTCATTATTTAAGTTTGCTTGCTCGGCTTCTCTCCAGCCATCCAATCGCACGGCTCCTGCAAGCCTCGAGCTCGCCAGCCCTCTCTTTTTCCTGCAATTCCCTCATCATCATAAAAAATAATGAAAGGCATGAGAGACGGCAGCAGTGTTTTCGGAGGAGGGGAGCCCGAGGAAGGCGCAGCAGGTGGAAAAAGGGCTGCTGCCATCTCGCCCAACTCCCTCCCCACTCCACTCTTTCGCAGCAGGGCCATCCGGCCCTTTTTCCATCTGCTGCAACTTCCTTGGGCTCCCCTCCTCCGCTGTTTCGCCCAGTGAGGTCAAGAGAGAGTCGGGCGAGACGGCAGCGATGTGTTCGGAGGAGGGGAGCCCGAGGAAGGCGCAGCAGAGGGGAAAAGGACCGGATGGCCCTGCCACGAAACAGTGGGGTGGGAAGAGAGTCGGGCGAGACGGCAGCAGTGTGTTTGGAGGAGGGGAGCCTGAGGAATGCACAGCAGAGGGGAAAAGGGCCGAACGGTCCTGCTGTGAAAGAGTGGGGTGGAAAGAGAGTCAGGCAAGATGGCAATGGTGTGTTCGGAGGAGGGGAGCCTGAGGAAGGCGCAGCAGAAAGAAAATGGGCCCACTCACCTTTTCAGCAGTCCTCCAGTCTCTTCCCCCGCTGCCGCCATGTGGAGTCCAAAGAAGAAAAGAGGTTTGTGGGCAGTCCCACAAACCAAAGAAGTTCAACCAATCAATTCAATTTTTTTTCGTGAGAAGCTTGAATTTATTGGTTGAACTTTTTAGTCCCTCTTTTTTTGGGGGGACTGCACATGGCGGAGGACTGGGAGCCACAGGAGACGGCTGAAAGAGCCGCATGTGCCTCCGGAGCCACGGGTTGCCAACCCATGCACTAGATCAATATTTCCAACCTTGGCAACATAATATGTCTGGAGTTCAACTCCCAGAATTCCCTAGCCAGCATGCTAACTCAACTTTCAACTGTGAGAGTTGAGGTCCATATACAGTTATCTTAAAAGTTGCCAAAATTGGGAAACACTTCACTAGATGAATAAACTTCACAGGAGATAGAGCATCCAATGCTTTAATCCAGAGGTAATGTGAATTAAAGTAACAAATCTGGAAAATCAGACTGGGAAAAGCTGCTCCAGTTAGTACATTATCACACGGGGATAGCATACAATATCTGCGGTGATCTTGGAGCCTAGGAAAATAAAATCTATCACTACCTCCATTTCTTCCCCATCTATTTGCCAGGAATTGAGAGGGCCGGATGCCATGATCTTGGTTTTCTTAATGTTAAGTTTCAACCCAAGTTTTGCACTCTCCTTCTTTACCAGCAACAAGAGGCTCTTTAGTTCCTCTTTGCTTTCTGCCATTAGTGGTATCATCTGCATATCTTGTTGACATTTCTCCTGGCAATCTTAATTCCAACTTTTGATTCATCTAGCCCTGCCTTTCTCATGATGTGCTCTGCATATAAGTTAAACAGGCAGGGTGACAGTATATAACCTTACCGGACTCCTTTCCCAATTTTGAACCAATCAGTGGTTCTGTGTCCAGTTCTCACTGTTGCTTCTTGACCCACATATAGGTTTCTCAAGAGACAAATAAGATGGTCTGGTACTCCCATCTCTTTAAGAACTTGCCACAATTTGTTGTGATCCACACAATCAAAGGCTTTAGCATAGTCACTGAAGCAGATGTTTTTCTGGAACTTCCTAACTTTTTCCATGATCCAGCGTATGTTGGCAATTTGATCTCTAGTTCCTCTGCCTCTTCGAAATCCTGCCTGTACTTCTGGTAGTTCTCGATCCACATACTGCTGGAGTCTAGCTTGTAGGATTTTAAGCATAACTTTACTAGCATGTGAAATGAGTGCAATGGTGCGATAGTCACTAGATAGAAAAGCCAATAATAAATGAGCAAAGGCTCACCCCTATAGCCATGATACAGAATTACAATATAACTGCTCTTATGCTGTAAATTAACACAGGCAATAACATTAGCACAAAGTTAAAAGGGGTAAAATTATAGCATCTGTGGAGGTTTAGCAGATATATCAAATCCCTTTTTCCAGTATTCAAATATTAAGGAATCAAGTTTTATCCTTCTATTTTTGGACAGAAATATTGCATATCTCTTCTCAACGCACCATTTCTATAGAATTGTTATTGACATAATTTATTCAAAATATATGTTGGTTACTTGTAGTTAACGTATGGCCAAAAGAGTTATGATTACTTCTTTTATTCTTACTCTGGGGTTTTTCCTTTTCCTTTGGGACATAGATAACTGATACGAAGCGTGATTGGAGAAAAAAATCAGGGATTAAAGCTACATATTCTTCACACTATTAAGACCTCCGTAAACAAGGAATTATTTCTCTGTACAGGTAGTCCTTGAGTTACAACAGTTTGTTTAGTGACCTTTCAAAGTTACAATGGCACTGAAAAAAGTGACTTATGACCATTTTTCACACTTACGACCATTGCATAATCCCTGTAATCAAGTGATCAAAATTCAGATGCTTGGCAATTGACTCATATTTTTGATAGTTGCAGTGTCCCTGGATCATGTGATCACCTTTTTGCAACCTTTTGACAAGCAAAGTCAATGAGGAAGCCAGAATCACTTAAGAACAGTGTTACTAACTTAACACCTGTTATGATTCACTTGTGTGGCAAGCAAGGTTATAAACTTGGGCAAAACTCACTTAACAAATGTCTCACTTAGTAGAAATTTTGGGCTCAATTGTGGTCGTAAGTTAAGAACTACCTGTGGTTTATCACATGCTTTCTATGCAAAGCCATACCTGCCTCAGGTGAAAAGACAAAGAGAAAGGTGAGATGGGTAATAGCTCAAGACCTTGGCAAGTTACTTGCAGCCATATAAATAATACTTGGCTAGATACACAGGGAGTCTGAATCTAACTCCTTTAAAAGAAAGCATTTTACACCACCCTACTAGCTAATGTAAACCCTGGGACAGATTACTCTTGTAATTATTTTCAAAGAGGTTTTTATTTATTTACTGCATTTTTATGCTGCTAACTCCACAACAACTTCTCATGGCTCACAGACATAAAACAAATTCAAAACAATATAAATATCTAAATATTTAAGTATTCCTGTGTTAAGAATACTCTCTCTTGGATTATAAAAACTGACTAAAGGACAGGAATTCTGAGAAGTTATCCCTACTAGATCTTTATTGTTGACCAGGTACATAAGTAACAATCCTTCACTTATCTTAAGATAAGATAGATAAGATAATCTTTATTGTCATAATTTACTGTGGGTACAACACCACACATCAAAAATGAAATTTAGTTGCCCACCCTCAAAGTGAAACACATACATGGCACACGTCTAAAACATACTATATACAACATACATATAGACCCACACCCCTACATAACAATAAAATATTAAATACTGCTATGTCCTGGATGGGAGGGAGGGAACTGCCAATGATCTTTTCAGCCATCCTCACCACTCTCTGCACCGCCTTCCTGTCTGAAGCAGTGATGCTTCCAAACCAGACTGTGATGCTGTATGACAGGATGCTCTCAATCGTGCCCCTGTAGAAAGTGGTCAGGACAGGGGAAGGAAGATGAGCTTTTCTCATGCGATGCAGAAAGTTCAGGCGCTGCTGTGCCTGCTTCACAAGATTCTCACTGTTGAGCGACCGTGCCAGCCTACTCGTTAGCTGCACACCCAGGAATTTGATGCTAGTAACCATCTCCACAGGTGAATCATTAATGCGCAGAGAAGTGTGGCTGTGCCTGCCTTTTCTGAAATTGACAATGATCTTTTTGGTTTTCCCAGTATTTAAAACTAGGCTATTTTCCTTACACCAGTTCACCAACCCCTCAACCTCCTTGCGGTAAGCTTCCACATTGTCATGATGAACAAGGCCCACTACTGTTGTATCATCTGCGAACTTCACAATATGGTTGGTGGCAAACCTAGCACAACAGTCATGTGTCAACAGGGTGAACAGCAGTGGACTTAGGATGCAGCCCTGAGGAGAACTTGTGCTCAAGGAAATGGTATTAGAGGCATTTGTTCCAGCCCACACATATTGGGGCCTGTTGGTAAGAAAATCAAGAATCCAGTTGCACAAAGGGGTATTTAAGCCTAAAAGGCCCAGTTTGTCTACTAAATGCTGGGGAATGATTGTGTTAAATGCCAAACTGAAGTCAACAAACAACAAACGCACATGAGTTAGTTCTTTCCTCCAGGTGCTTCAAGCTCAGATGGAGAAAGGAAGAAATAGCATCCTCTGTAGAGCGATTTGGTCGGTAGGCAAACTGAAGCGGGCCAAATGCTGGCGGGAGGCTAAATACAATAAAATCCTTTATCAGCTTCTCAAACCATTTCATAATGGTGGATGTCAGTGCAACTAGACGGTAATCACTGAGGCCTGTAATTGTGGACTTTTTTGGCACTGGCAAGATGATGGCCATCTTAAAACACGATGGGACCACTGCCTGCTGCAATGAGAGATTGAAAATATCTGTGAGAACACAAGCCAGCTCATCTGCACACACTCTAAGGACACGTCCAGGGATGTTATCTGGGCCTGCTGCTTTCCAAATGTTAACTTTCTTCAGTGTTTTCCAGACAGAGGTGACATCAAAGCTTAGCACTTGCTCATCAGGATGGGGCACAGCTTTCCTAGCATGAATAGAGCATTTCTGCTTGTCCCAGGTTCCATGACTCCTCTTCTTGCCAGCATCAGGTGGGGCAACAGTAACTGTCACAGCAACCAGTTCTACTCATCATTCTCCTTATTCTGAAGGTCAAATCTTTCCAGTGGGCAAGGCCAGAATCACAAAATTACACGACAGGAAGGAAGTTGAGAGATCTTCTAGTCCAACCCCCTGCCAGTATCTCCCAAAATATCACCTTGGTTTTTTAACCTACAAATGAATTATTTATCATTTTGCCACTAGCCTTCTATTATTATGAAAGTCTTTTGAATTTTCTTTTAAAAATATAGAAATGTGTTTTTCTGGAGAAAATACTTTCTTGTGAACTGATATGAGGACATGATCAATATGAAAACATCATCAGTCAAGAGAAGAAGTTGAACGAGAGACCAAATATGTTATAAATGTAATTTATAGCTCTGAATACATACTTCAAGGAACTCAAGGCAAGCTCCCTAAGCTTCCATAATTCACTTGATCCTCACAACTCTGCAAGGTAAGTTTGGCTAAATAATGAACCAATTCACATCTAATTGGGGATTTGAATCTTAGCTTTCCTGGTCTTCATTTAACATTTTAATTACAAAACTACATTGGTTCTAAGAGTGTGAGAAATGCACAAACAAGTTGCTCTGCTTTAATGTGGCTCACTCATCCACTTTCTTCAAGCACCAACTCTGTTCAGCTACTGGATGTTCAAATAAAACTGCTTAGTTCTACAAGTGTCTGTTTCCAAGTCTTTTCTTTTTTTAAAATAAATCCTGCGTCTCAGGACTTTGTGATCACAGAGAAGAGGAAAAAAGACAAAGTGTTTTTATCATAAAGATGGCTTGATATCTATACCAAGTGAGACCTGCCTAGCAACAAGTTGGGAGTTACTAACTCGTATCTTCCTTCTTGCGTTCCCATGGCTACTGTCACCAACAGGGAAGTTAGCAGCCAAGCACAATCAGCTGCTGGGTCCCGGGGGGGGGGGGCACATTTAATGGAGGAGAAAGAAAATACCAGTAGTAGCATGAGTAACTAGCAGGTATGCTTCCTAACAACATGCACCCATCTTTCATAAGTACAGAGAAAAGAGCTCAAAATCAGCTTCCCGTCTGTCAGCATAATTGGTTAAGATTTAAAAAGCTTGCATTTGCTAAGATTTAAAAATCACTGTAAGTAGGAAAAAGGAATGAGGAGGGAGGCCATTTCAGTCCTAAAACAACGCTATGACATTCAAACACAGGAAAATCTTGTACCAGGTATGTGTCTTCAGATGTCAACAAACTACAACTCCCAACATCCCTGTGGTTCAGCAATATCTGGAAGGACACATATTCCCCACCCTTTCCTTAAAATCTTTTCCATGGAGACCCATGGATTCTACAACACAGAAATACATCTGCCAGGCTGTCTTCACTCTTCCACATGAGGATTATATTGATTTTAAAAGTGGGCAGTAGTTTTTGGATTGGCTGAAAGGGAAGGAACAGTCATGCTATGTCCCAAGATCAAAGAGGAAAAGGAAGAGATGGTGGAAAATGGATTACATCAATCAAGAGAAAAAGTATAATGATTTCAGAAAAGAAAGTTTTGGAATGAATTAATAAAGGATGAAAGTCTGATAAAATGCTTTTCTTCTGCTAAGTGGGTTTTTTCAATCAATCTTTTATTACAGTCACAGACCAGAATTGAGTGTTTTGTACTGTACAAAACAAATACAAATGGTCCTCAACATATAACAGGTCACTTAACAACTGTTCAAAGTTACGGTGGAGCCTGAAAAAAGCTACCTACGACTCAAATTCAAAGTTCAGATGTCCAGGCCCTCCTGTGGTGATGTGACTGTATTTTGTGTGCATGCATTTACAGCCATTTGCAGTGCCCCGCAATCATGTGATTGCAATTTATGACATTTTTGCAGGAAACCAAGGTTTACTTCAGCTTCCCAGCAAAAAGTGTAAACAATGGGTTCACTTAATGATCACAGCATTTGCTTAACAACCACAGCATTCACTTTATAATAGCAGCATTCACTTAATCACCACTGCAAAAAAAGGTCATAAAATTGTGTTTGGTCATGTGGTGACTTGCTTTACTCCCATCACAACTTTTAACCAAAATTGTGGGCTCAGTTACAGTCATAAATCAAACACTACCTGTACTCTTATTGGGGCAGAAAATCATGGTTTCAAAATAGCATTATTAGATTTAGAATTCAGACAAAGTAATGCTCTTGTGCAAATGACATCGTTTTAGCCTCACTAATTTGTGCCATTTCCTGGCAGCTCTTCAATACTTTCTCAGTGTTATGAATTAGTGCACAGAGCCAAAAACCTGGGGACTCTTGGCTTATTTGAACTGCCAATAGCAATTCAGAGAGTGGCTTTCTTAGCCTTATATGAAAGTCCCAAACACTGAAGCTGGGAATTTTCATTCAAATCATGAACTCCTTCACTATACTATCTGCCGTCACATAGAGGTCATCTGACAGGAGCACTGCAGTGTTATCAATCTGAAATTACATAAAGATGAAGTACATTTTTTTTTACTGTGTAGATACTATAGGTGCCGCCAAAATCACATAAAATGTGTACAGGGGCCAAAAATGAGAAGTTTGATAGTACCGTTTCCAGCTAACAAATTACCATACTCATAAGTATTTTTTAAATAGTTACTGAATAGGGTCTAAGATTGAATATAAAGTGAAAGCATACATGGGATACAAGAGCTTTCACAAATTTGCACACTCATTCAGGAGTCCTTCTCTTAATATAGGTATGCATGGGCAGATGCTAATAACTTGGTAAGGAGAAAGAGCAATCAGCATATTCCTAAGGATTAACGAGGCATTTATTACCATGTGCTTAGCCTTGGAATCTGTTAAACTGAGCTGCAGAATAACAAAATTACCAATATAAAGACACACTTTAAACATATTGAAGTTGAGTCCCTGGGCTGAATAGATACCTTCCTGAGACACCTAGTTAAATGATTTAGGTTTAGAAAGGATTATAAAATGGCTCTACACATGGACATCACCAGACGGTCAACACAGAAATCAGATTGACTATGTGCTCTGCAGCCAAAGATAGAGAAGCTCTATACAGTCAGTAAAAACAAGACCAGGAGCTGACTGTGGCTCAGACCATTGCAAAGTTTAGGCTTAAACTGAAGAAAGTAGGAAAAAGCACTAGGCCAGTCAGGTATGAATTAAATCATATCCCTGTTGAATATACAGTAGAGGTGACAAATAGATTTAAGGAATTAGATCTGATAGACAAGAGTGCCTGAAGAACTATGGACAGAGGTTCGCAACATTGTACAACAGGTAGCAACCAAAACCATCCCAAAGAAAAAGAAATGCAAGAAAGCAAAATGGCTGTCTGAGGAAACTTTGCAAATAGCTGAGGAAAGGAGGGAAGCGAAAGGCAAGGGAGAAAAAGAAAAATACGCCCAATTGAATGCAGAATTCCAGAGAATAGCTAGAAGAGATAAGAATGCCTTCTTAAATGAACAGTGCAAAGAAATAGAAGAAAACAATAGAATAGGGAGGACCAGAGATCTTTTCAGGAAAATTGGAGACATGAAGGGAACGTTTCATGCAAAAATGGGCATGATAAAGGACCAAAATGGCAGGGACCTAACAGAGGCAGAAGAGATTAAGAAGAGGTGGCAAAATTACACAGAAGAACTATACAAGAATGACCTTAACGTCCCTGATAATCACAATGAGGGGGTCACTGACCTCGAGCCAGACATCCTAGAATGTGAAGTGAAGTGGGCCTTAGAAAAGCTGAGCAACAACAAAGCTAGTGGAGGTGACAGTATTCCAGATGAGCTATTCAAAATCTTAAAAGACGATGCAGTAAAAGTGCTACACTCAATTTGCCAGCAAATTTGGAAAACTCAACAGTGGCCACAGGATTGGAAAAGATCAGTTTACATTCCAATTCCAAAGAAAGGCAGTGCCAAAGAATGTTCAAACTATCGCACCATTGCACTCATTTCTCATGCTAGTAAAGTTATGCTTAAAATCCTACAAGCTAGACTCCAGCAGTATGTGGATCAAGAACTACCAGAAGTACAGGCAGGATTTCGAAGAGGCAGAGGAACTAGAGATCAAATTGCCAACATATGCTGGATCATGGAGAAAGCTACAGAGTTCCAGAAAAACATCTACTTCTGCTTCATTGACTATGCTAAAGCCTTTGATTGTGTGGATCATAACAAACTGTAGCCAAGACTGTAGCCAAGAAATTAAAAGACGCTTGCTCCTCGGGAGGAAAGCCATGGCAAATCTAGACAGCACACTAAAAAGCAAAGACATCACCCTGTCAACAAAAGTGTGTAGTCAAGGCTATGGTCTTCCCAGTTGCAATGTATGGCAGTGAAAATTGGACCATAAGAAAGGTTGAGCACCAAAGAATTGAGGCCTTTGAGCTATGGTGCTGGAGAAGACTCCTGCGAGTCCCTTGGACTGCAAGGCGATCAAACCGGTCAGTCCTAGAGGAGATCAACCATGATCGCTCTTTAGAAGGCCAGATCCTGAAGCTAAAACTCAAATACTTTGGCCACCTAATGAGAAGGAAGGACTCACTGGAGAAGAGCCTAATGCTGGGAAAGGTTGAGGGCAAGAGAAGAAGGGAACGACAGAGAATGAGGTGGCTGGATGGAGTCACTGAAGCAGTAGGCGTGAGCTTAAATGGACTCCAGAAGATGGTAGAGGACAGGAAGGCCTGGAGAAACGTTGTCCATAGAGTCGCGATAGGTCGGACACGACTTCGCAGCTAACAACAACATAAAACATTACAAAATTCATTTTTCCAATGGATAAAGATGTAGTTCTACCACTTAATTATCTACATCTTCCTCTAACCTGGATTCTTCTAGAAATGCTGAAATTCTATTTCCCAGAATTCCCAGTACAATAGATTCAGATGAGTTGTAGTCCCAATATATATGGACAGCATCAGATGTAGAATATAGTTCTATTTCAGTTATGCTCAGAATATGTACTCTGCATTGCCTGGCGCTGCACAACAACCCAAAAGTTAACATCACATACACATACATACATACATACACATCTCAGCAATGGACAGTAATACATACCAGTAATACATACCAGTAATACATACATCTACAAAGGTAAAGGAGGTCCCTGCAAATTTTACTCAGCTAGGGGGTGGTGCTTATCTCCATTTCAAGAGCGATTAAGCCAGTACTATCCAAAGACGTTTCTGCAGTCATGAGGCTAGCATGACATCACGGAGCGCTGTTACCTTCCCTTTGAAGTGGTACCTACTTGCATTTGAATGCTTTTGAACTGCTAGATTGGCAGGAGCTGGGGCTTATTTCTTTTAAATTATGTAATTTTAAAAGTTCTTTTTGTCTTGTTATATTTCTCAATAAAATAAAAACCTATAATTAAAAACTCATTCCAAATAATGTTTAAGAAGAATCCTTATAATCTTTAACTATGACCCCAGCACTAACACAGCCCATTTTTGTCCCAGTTGACTTCATTAGTAATAAGAAACACTGCATATACTGCACATTTACTAAACAAAATGAGCTGAGCTAACTTAACAAGGGAATTTCATGGGTAAAATTATGCTAGATTTATGCATTACACTGAGCCTTATTTTGTTTAGATGTGGTGTACTAAATATACCACAATTGTCTGGGTTCACATATGCTAAGCAACAAACAATGATTTAGAAATTACAATGTATGGACTTACACAAATCACTAAGGCAGAATAATATAAAATTAAATTGTTGCTTAGATGAATTCAAAAAGCCCTGAATGCTTTGCTATGGAGGAATGAAGGAATGTGTAAATGAATTAAGGAAACATAAATAAATGAGAATCCCTATGTTACATTTGGTCAATAGCTTTTTATTTATTATAACAAGAGAGCTAGTTTGGTGGCTAAAAACTGGGAGACTGAGTTCTAGTGCCATCTTAGGCATAAAGCCAACTGGTTGACCTTGGACTAGTCATTTTCTCTCAGCCCTAGAAAGGAAGCAATGGAAAACCACTTCTGGAAAACTTTTGTCAAGAAAACTACACAGACGTGATTTGCAGAGAGAAAAATGGCATGTTGAATCACATAATAAAATTCTGTCAAGACTAATTTTCTAACAAGACAACTGATTTTATAAATCAGTTTTTAATTTCTGATTCAATTATTTTTCTTACTATTCGTTCAGAGAAGAATCTATAAATCTATAAATTACAGATTGTAATCTATTTTAAATGGTACTCTATAATTTACATATATGTGTACGTGTGTTTGTGTGTGTGTGTGTGTACACTAAAAAGTATAATATCTTTGAACTCCAGGATAGGTAAAAACAGCTGTTTATTGTTAAAAGCAACCATTTGTTATGCAAACAACTATCTATTGCCTTAGCTTTCATCAGTCCCCTACCGACATCTTCAGAGTGAAAACTGGAAGCTGGAGAGTCTGCTTATAAACCTAGCTGTTCCTGTGCTCTGCTTATTGAGCGCATAATTGGTCTATCCACTCTAGCCGACCGTAATTGTTCTGACTGCCTCGCACCCACCTCTCCGCATTTTGGTCTTACCGTCCTTTCTCCTCCCATTGCTCCCTTTTTCGCCTGTTCCATTATGCCTGCCCCAGTCAATCCTGTCTTCTTTGGCTGCATCTCGTCCGCTGGTGTTCATGACAAACTTGGGGGGGGCCTCCTCTCATCCCTGACCCCTCCACCCGCCCCACTCGCACTTGGCTGTTTAGAGTTGTTACCGGATCGTCCTCCGATTTCCCCCCTTCTGAGTTATTGTTTGCTCTGATCTGGTGGCATGGGCATCGCCCTCTCATTGCAGGTCCGCCGTTTCTCTCCTGGCTTCTGGGCAGGTCGTGTCGATGCACTCATTGTGTTTGTGTGTTGTCCTTCCCTTTCCTGCTCCTTGCTGTTCATCCCAATTGATCTTGTCTTTGCTGGTTGCGTTCCGCCTGTTGGAGTGTGGGTGGGTCGTGACATATCTGTTGGCACTTGGTTGCTGGAAGTTGTTGCTGGATCACACCTCAGTTCCTCTCGTCTCCTAGCTCTGGTGGATCGTTGTGTATCCTGGTTTATCAGCGTCCTTTCTGTCGTATGTATCGCACTGTCTTCATCAATCCGTTGCCCCTCTCCTGGCTCTCGAGCAGGTCACATCGGCATCTCCCTCTTTTCATTCGTTATGCTTGTGTATTGTCCCGTAGGTGGGCGGCTTTGATATTTTTTGCCCTCTTTTCTTCTATATGTAGGCAGCACTTTTTGTTGCTGTTCATGCCTCCTTAACGCTTGGTAAGCCAGTAACACATCTATATGACGATTGATCATATGTTCATCTGACAACCAGGCTTCCTTAAGCAAACGGCCTCCCTTAGAGGTGTCCTGGGCGATAACCTCTGCTCTCATAAAGTCAAATGAGTGGTTATTGTTGCCCATATGTGTCCATATCTGTGAGTATTGCTCATACCTTTTGACAGCCAACTTATGCTCATGGACCCTAGTCTTGAGCCGTTTGGCCGTTTCTCCAATATAACTACAATGGCAGTCCTTAGCTTTACTCTATAGACCACTGATGACCTTTCTTCCTCGGGCAATGGGTCCTTGGGGCACATCACCTTGGCATGGAGAGTGTGATTTGGTTGGTGTGCCACACTGATGTTGTGTGATACCAGTATTCGTGCTGTCGCCTGACACACCATTAATGTATGGTATCGTTGTCTGGGTTGTGGCTGTTAGTCTATCCTGCGTTCTATTAGGCTCATGCTGCCTGCTATATCGGCGAATTAAGTCTGTTGGGTAACCGTTGTGTCTGCATATTTGGTAGAGATGAGTCTGTTCTTTACTTTTAGCCCTCCTCATGTTGCAATGTGTGTCTATTCTCCTGAATAGCGTCCGGAAGCAACCAATCTTGTGTGATACCAGGTGATCGCTCCTATAGTGTAATACCCTATCTGTGTGGGTCATTTTTCCATAAACGGTCATGTGGAGGGTGCCGTTGGATTGGAAACTGACCAGTACAAGCATCTGGAGCTCGCATTGATGGCCTCAGGGTGATTTTACGGTGTGCCAGCGGCCCGATCCGGGCACCGGAGGCCTGGAAAATGGTTTTGCTGACCAGATCTAGGGCTGCAAAGCGATTTTGCTACCCCCCACACCCAATCCTGGCGGCAAAAGCATTTTCAAAGCCTCTGGAGCTAAGATCCATGGCTGCGGGGAGATTTTACGGCGCGCCAACAACCCAATCCGGGCGCCGGAGGCCTGGAAAATGCAGCGGGGGAATGGCAGCAGCGCTATCTGCACAACAGGTGGGAGGAACAGCAGTGGCATTGCGATCCATGCGGTGGGAGGGGAACGGCAGTGGTGGCAGCGCGATTTGCACGATAGGGGGTCAGCGGCAGCATGATACGCAAAGTGGTTGGGGGAAAAGGTGGCGGCCGCAGGGCGATCCGTGCGGCAGGTGGGGATTCGCGTCCCCTGCACAGCCAATCCAGGCAGCAGAGGCCTTTCCAAGCCTCTGGAGCCCAGATCGGGCAGCTGGGGCGCTATAAAAATCACTCCGGAGGCTTACCTAGACTCGTGCTGGCAGCTGCCTCCACCATCCAGCCTGGATCCGCCCACCTCTTGCAGTTGCTCTCAGTGCAGAGAGAGAGCCAAGAGTGCAGGCGCACGTGGAGGGGAGCAGCCTGGCCACACCTCAATCCAGGACGATGGTGCGCGTGCCCACAGGGCTCTGCGTGCCACCTGTGGCACGTGTGCCATAGGTTCGCCACCACGGACCTAAACTGTGTATTTCTTAACCAACATAATGTAGAATTGGGAGGGGGGGAACTTGTAGTGATGTTTAACTGTTCAGTTTCCTAATCCTACCTATTATAATGAGGGGTCCTCATTTCAACCCCAAGCTACAAATATTCTCCTTTATTAGTATCTATCCATTATTATCCTCTTTATTTTTGCTAGAGCAGGATTTCTACTATGAGGTATAGAACAGGAAAGTCATATTTATAGAGGACCATCAAGAAAGAAACATTAAATTTTCTGCCCTGCTCAATGATATGTTCATTTCTCAGTCTTCCTTTAGGACAGAAGTGGAGAATCTGAAGCCCTCTGTTATAGTGGTTGGAGTTGCTGAGAGCTACAATTCAGAAATATTTGAAAAACAACAGGACCTTCGCATTTACCTTCCTCCAGAACTCTAGACTTCATTTTAACCACAAAATAACTCTGTGAGTAGATTAGGCTGAGATATTACAGCTTGCTTAAAGTTATTCAGCAAATTTCATAGCCAAGAAAAGGTATGAACCCAGGCTTCCGTTAACTACCTTTTAGCTTTACAAATAAATACATAGATGCCAATCCTCTACTGACTTATTGAGAAATATACAAATGGTAAACAAGCTGTGCTCTGTTTAAATCTCTCCTTCTCTTTTCTACTGCATATATCTGAATTAGGCACATTTGAAAAAAGCAATATATATGTTGCACCATTAGAATCTTGGGCAGCTTGTAAGAAAAAATGTTCTAAAAATGCAGATAAGCAATTAATCTAATACAAAATTCAAAAAATTATAAGCTTTATAAGAAAAATAGTTAATCATAAAAGATAAATCTAGCTCCTGAAAATGAGGATAAAATTTCTGATGAGAATTAGGATAAAACAAAGACTCAACACAGTTATAGAGTAACTAAGAAGTTTGTATGACAAACAGGAAATATTTTGGAGTATGGTGAAGACGTATAAAACCTTAAATGGGTCATAAGGAATAGAATTCTCTCACATGAATGGGCAAAGCTATAGCATTCCAACTTTCTGTTTGGTACTTTGTTTTTATATTACCAGACACACTAAACTTCCAGTTTTCACACCTCAAGACGATGCAAAAATTGTCAGTTGTGGCTCTTAGGGTCTGGCAGAGGCACTGATTTTATGGAATTTCATGTTGCTCACCCTGTGTTAAGCATATGATAGCAATGCCTTTTACAAAAAAGAAAATGTTTTAAATGATATAAACAATATATTTTTCGATCCCTTAACTAAACCACCTTAAATAATTTGTCTGAAAGAAAAGGCAGCACATAAATCCAGAAACAGTACATAATTTAAGAGAAGTATACAGAACCTGTGGTCCTCAAGACATTGCTGAATTATAGTTTCAAACTCCTTCATCATGACTTCACCTAGCTGGAACTCCTGGCAGGTGTGTTTCATGAACATCTGGAATGTCAGAAGACTTCTACTATAATATCAATCAGGAAAAGACTGCCTTAAACTGGAACACCCAGGACATCTAACACATAAACATACAACCTTGATCAGAAACAAAGTTTCTGGGCTGATAATAAGGCCTTAAAATCATAGAATTTTAAAACTTATTTCCAGAAGTCATACAACTGTTAGAAACAAAAGAAAAATAAACTTTTAACAGATATCCAGTTTTCTTAAGAAGCATAGATGCTTCACATTAACACTTGGAATGAACATTCTACTTCACAACCAATTCCTGAAGTATTTAAAATATGCAGGCATTTGCAATAGCCTTGAAATGTTATTTGCTTACAGTATAAAATGCCTTGATTAGTTTATATTTCTAAGTGTCCATTTATTATGTAAATCTACATACAGATGTAAATTAGAAATAAAGCAGCAACTCTACTTTGTGTCACTGGTGATAACTCAATAGTTGACCTTTGGTTTGTTTGTTTTTTAATTTTCTGCATGCAATGTTTCTCCTATTATAGGATCTGAATCTACACAAATCTGGAGGATACTAATTTGGAGAAGTTTATAAAGAAAATTATATAGCGAAGTGGGACTGGTGCTGAAATACTGTGTTTACAGAGGTGGGGGTTTTTTTGGTTTTTTACATCCTTGAACTATTATCCCATTTTCATTTTCTCAGCAAAAAAGATTAGATAACTTCACAGAAGTTAAAAAAAGAGATAATGACAAGTGAATATTGTGGTCTAATAGGAAACTTGCTTCATTTTAAACCTACTTATATAAAAATAATCTGACACGGGAGAAAAACTAGGTTTCTTTTTTTTTGTAGCTTCACTTAATATGTCTGTACAAAGCAACAAGAATGAAGCAATTTAACCATCTCTTAAAGATGGAGGGAAACTCTATCTTCTATTCACTAGTTGCTCTCCAATTTATGCAGCAATTTAATATACTTAAGAGAGAAAACAAATGTTTCCTAACTACTTGTTGAAATGGTATTTAAAATGATTTTGTAAATTCCTCCCCGCCTGAAAAAAATTGCACGGAAGTATTCAGATGAAAAATCCTTTTAATTATGCCAGGCTTGCTTGTTCTAAACATGCTGTCTACTACATACACTTTTAAGGCGACAGAGGAAGATTTCAAGCTTGCAAGATACACATGGGTTGTTGCTTGCTGGACAGAATCTTAAGCTCTACCAGCTGATTACAGTTTTTCTACATAAAAATCAACATTTCAGTTTGCTTCACTTCAGCTATGTAATTTAGAGAGGGGGGAAATGTATTATTAAAAATACCTGCAAGGCAGAAATTCTTTGCTGATTTGCTACAAATAACGCAAACTTCTATTATTATGGCTAGATCTATATTCTGTTCACATCTGCTTTAAAATGGCAGAAGAATGACACAATTTTTAATTGTGCAATACTTCCTCATTTCCGGGGCAATTATTAACTTATCCTTAAAGTAGTCTTCTCTATCCTTCTAGCTATGTTAGGTCTACAAATTCCAGTTATGTTGGCTTGAAGTTTTGAAAAAGCTATAATCCTATCCAACGTCTGGAAGAGTCAAACTGCATCTACCATTAATTCTGATATTTTTAGGAAAAAAAGTCCTGGGTGTTTTTTTCAGAACAAAAGCGTATTACCAGGAGGAAATATACACAAAATGGTAAATCATATTCTACAATGATAACATGGCCCACGCAAACCTTAGATTTGTTCATCAGACCTACTTTATTTAAAGCATCTCCCTGACACAAGAACTTTCATATATTTATTACGTATATACCCTGTTTCATCTCCAAGGTGCTTAGAGAAATATTTTTTTTTCTCCCAATTTTATCTTTATAGTATTAAACTGGGATGAAGGCACTTAAACAAGCTACACAGTCAGCCACTCGAGGTTTAAAATCAGGTAAAGGTTAGAATTCTGACCTCTCCAGCTGCCAGTTTTTGCTGTAACTGTTCAACTTGTTAAGTTCCTTCACTGTCCTAGAAAATACTATTTGTTGGCTATTTATGCCACAGCGCTATAACCCTGTGGATAAACTACAGTTCAAAAAATATATAAATCTGGTTTTATCCAACTTGGGTATCCCCTAAAATTTATTGGACAATTCGCCCCCTGTAATTTCCAGCCAGCATGACTGCTTAATTCAGAAGATCATTATGACTTCTGGTATAGCCAAGTATTTAGTGATAATACAGTGCAATTTAGGATGTTCAGGCATTTCAACATAAAATCCTAATGCCAAACAAATATGAATGGTGGAATATTTTAAAAATTGTATATTGCACAAACATGAGTTGAGAAATATTTTTAAATGAAATTTAAATTACTGACCCTGAACTTTGGGGCTGTAGATTATATCCTTTGCCAAAAATCGGATAGCAAACTGTCAGCAATTGCATGCTGCACATAGGCAAGATTTTGAGGGTGTGTGTGTGTGTGACAGAATGACAATCAAAGGCTCTTTTAGTTCAGTTGTAATACTGCTCTTTCCCAAGACAGAATCTGGATTCAAATGCGGATTGCATTTCACAGAAACATGTTTCTTTGCACTGCAAATTCTTACCCAGGTATAGAACAGTTGGTACATGAGAAACTGGAACTATGATTGTAGTTTCTTTCTTTTGCCACTCCCTTTCTTTCTATACTTTCACTTCCTGAAAATGCTGTCTTTAAAATGACACTTCATGTCAAAAGACAATTCTTGGAAATGTTCTTAGAATGTCCATAATGCACATAACCTATTTGTTGCTAATGTTCGCTCATATTTCTGATGTATTACTAGCTCACTAAGTCTAAATCCTTGACATGTAAAATGCTGGTCAGCATTAACTTTATTTCTGCATGTCGAAGGATCCGTTTATCCCCAGGTCTGTGACATTTTATTTATGCTTAGTTATACATGTATAGAAAATTTAAATCCCGAATATTTCTGCACACATTTTGCTGTAAAAACAAATCTACCTCAGCACTCTTCTATCAAAAAATATGTGCATTCCTGCACATATTCTTTAGCTGAGAACTACATTTCAAATCCCAAAATTGAGCAAAATACAAAAGATAACTGTGCTACTTACTCTAAGTACTAATAAAAAATGTGAATTATGTCAACTCACTTTAAAACAAAGATCTAACAATATTCACCAGCATTTGTCTCTTTAGCAGATATTAAGATTAAAACAGTAAATGTTTTCAAAATAGAAAATGAACAAGCAAACTTTCAAAACAGCTCTTTTCAAACAATGTTAGTTGTTCAATTATGAAGAGGAAGTTGGAAAAGATTTTATTTATTTATTTATGTCATTTATAATCCTCTTCCTTCTCCAAAGAATCCAAGATATCATGCTTTTTTTCCCACACAGCTAGGCCAGAAGAGGTAGTTTACTGGATGAATTTTATGAGCATAAATTAAAGGTGACTAGAGATTTGAACCCAGTTCTCAGTCAGCTGTAATCATTTCCCCCCTTTTTTAGTTCTTAAACAGCAACTTCAATCAACCATTTATTTTACATAAATTATAGGTATTCTGCACTTAAAACCATTTGTTTAGCAACTGTTTGAAGTTACAATAGCACTGAAAAAGGTGACTGATGGGCAGTCTTCACACTTACAATTGCAGCATCCCCAAGGTCAAACAATCAAAAATTGGGCGCTTGGGACTTCCGGTGGCGATGCAACGCCGAAGACAGCCGTTTTCGGGCTGCCCGCTCCGCAGCTGTGTTTTTCCATTGTAAACAGCGCCGATCAGCTGTTTAGATGGATTTGAAGCCCCCTCCTCGGGAGAAGAGGAGGGGGTGAGGCCCCAGGTAGGGGTTGAGCTCTCTGGGGCCGCCTGAGCTGAGAGCTTGGGCGGCTGAAGGATTGAGCCCCCCGAAGCCTGGGTTGCTCCGAGCTGCGCAGCGCCTCTGCTCTGGGATTATTGGAGCAGAGCCAGGCGTTAGCAACCACCCCTGCCAAAAGGAAATACTTTCGATTATCAAGATGCAGGCAGAGCGGTACAGGAGGTCAAGGTGAAGTGGACTCTTTATTTTTACTCTCTAGCTCAATGGATTTTATAGCTTCAAAGTGAAAGTGAGTAATAAGTGAAAGTGGGGGAAGATGGCGGCTAAAACTTCTAAAGCTCTCCGGAATGCGGGGTCTTCCCTGGTGCAAGAGACCTCATTGCAAGCTTTGCTTCCTCCTGCATCTCCCCCGGCATTGACGCTTAAGGATTTACAAGACGCTTTTGGAAAGCATGCACAATTGATGTCTGATATGATGGATGAAAAGTTGAAAAAGCTGGAGGAGAAAATGGAGAAAATGGAGAAATTGGAGAAGAAGATAGAAGAGAAGCTGAGAGCAATGAGGGTGGACATTTTGTCTAAGGTTGAATCCGTAGCTGAATGTGTGCTACAGCTGGATATAAAAGTGGAGGATCTCAGTCAAAAGAACTCTATATTAGAAGCAAAGGTATTAGAAAATGAAAATATAAGGGATAAAATGGACGAAGAATTGAGCCTTGTTCAGTATAATCAGATGCAGTATGCTATTAGAATTAGGGGTTTAAAGGAGAATGGTAAAGAAGATTTAAAGCAGCTGATTTCTGAGGCTCTGGAAGGGGTACTGGGCCAGTCAGCATCTGAAATTGAGGGAAATATGGACAAAGTTTTTCGTGTAAATTCATGGATTGCAAGACAGAGGAAGTTACCCAGAGATGTGGTGGTCTATTTTACAAAGAGAGTAATGAGAGATGAAGTCATTCAAGCTGCTTATGATACTAATTTGGTAGTGGCTGAGCAAGAAGTTTTGGTTTTAAAAGAGATCCCTCCGAAGATCCTAAGGAGAAGGAAAGATTTTGCATTTTTGGTACAGGAACTTAAGAAACGTGATATTAAGTTTAGATGGGAGATTCCAGTTGGATTGGTGGCGACGCATGAAGGTAAAAGACATCGTTTGGTTACTGTGGCTCAGGCACGTGATTTTTATAGTAATGTGTTAAAAGCAACCCCCCTATCATTTCTGGAAGCTGCAAAAGGATACGGTGGGGGAAAGCCTCAAGACGTTACAGATAGACAGACAGAGGACAATGGTGTTAGAGGGGATCAAGTCACAGTTTCATCGGTTGCTGCAGGAGGCCAGAAGATGACGCGTGCCGCCCTAAGAAGAGCGAGACGAGAGCAAGAGCAAGACCAGCAGAAAGTTATGGAATCTTCAAAGTGTGCTTACAGTGAAGAGCGGTCTAAAGAAGTTTTGGGGGTCATGACAGAGGTGCTCCAAAAGTTTTGGGGCGTTAAGATTGCTGATTAATTTTTAGATTAGAATGTCAATGGAGTAAAATTATTATAGAGGAGAAAGAAGGGTTTTTTTTCTTTTTTTTCTTTTTGTTAATACTTTACACAATTTAAGATTGCTTGCTAGAAAAGTATATTAGGGTTATGGACTTAAAGTATGTGTTGAACTAAGAATGGCTATGTAAGCTCCTAATTAACAACAAGTTGTCTTAGAGATTGCCTAAATCTTTTTTTTATATATTCTTTGTATTTGAACTTTTATTTGAACTTAAGGATGATTTGGAACTGCGAGACATTTGGCGTGATACATGCAAGAACTATTTTTGATCGTAGTTTAGTTTGGTTGGAGATTATTAAGATTAACAGAGATAGGCGCTTTTGGCGTGTAACTGAGAATTTGTTTGGAAATTAGAGAAAGGTGGGAGAATGCAAATAGCAGGTGAAAGTTTTTTGTTTTTTTTTCTTTTCTTTCTTTTTTTTGAAATTAATATGAATAAGGACTGGGATTAAGAAAATTTATTTTGAGTAAAGCTCTTTTTCTGTTTTCCTCTTTTTTTTTCTCTACTTTATTTGTAATGTTAATATTGTTTGTATTCATTTTATATGAGCTAGAGAGAGATAGAATTTATAGTTTATTGTTGATAACATAGGGGTGTTTATGTTTGTTTTTTGATTTTATGCCCTGTATTTAGCTCTGGGAAGTTCGGGGGGGGGAGGGAGTGGGGGAGAGGGATAGGGAGGGTTGGATAGGGGTGGGGGAGGGGGGGATTAAAGTCAAAATGTATTGTAAAACTTTTTAAATAAAAAAAAAATTGGGCGCTTGGAAACTGACAAGTACTCATGATAGTTGCAGTGTCCTGGGGTCATGATAACCATTTGATCCCAGCCGGCAAGCAAAGTAAATGGGAGAAGTTGGATTTTGTTAATGAAATGTGTGATTCACTTAACAATTGCAATAATACACTTAATAACTGTGCCAAAAAAGGTTGTAAACGTAAATCATGACTCATTTAACAAGGGCCTTACTTAACAATGGATATTCTGCTCCCAACTGTTGTCCTAAGACATTTGTAATTCATTGGGAACAAGGGGATAAAAATCAGTTGAAAATTAGATGATAACATGGAAAAAAGAAAGCAAAATTCTTTTGGAAAACATTAAAATTTCTCTTTCCATACCCCAAACAGTCAATCCTCAACCTCCTCCATTCTTTATATCAGTGATCCCCAATCCCACGCCACGGCCCAGTACCAGTACCATTTGGAACTGGGCCATAGAAGCGGCGGGCATGTGCCTGCCACTTGTGCAAATGGACCTGCGTGTACTTGCCCACCACTCGCACGGAACCATCCCCTTTCCCCTCCCCACCACTCCATAAAGTCAGAAAAGTTGAAGACTGACTGCTACTTTATATATAATATGTACTTCTATGCTTTCATAGCAAGTGGAAATTACACTTTAGTAATAAAGCGGTGGCTCAGTGGGTTAGGATGCTGAGCTTGTCGATCAGAAGATCGGCAGTTTGGCAGGTCGAATCCTGAGTGCCGCATAGCAGAGTGAGTGCCTGTTACTCGTCCTAGCTTCTGCCAACCTAGCAGTTGAAAAGCACGTAAAAATGCAAGTAGAAAAATAGGGACCACTCCGGTGGGAAGGTAACTGCGTTCCGTGTGCCTTTGGCGTCTAGTCATGCCGGCTACATGACCACGGAGACGTCCTCGGACAAGCGCTGGCTCTTCGGCTTTGAAACGGAGATGAGCACCGGCCCCTAGAGTCGGAAACGACTAGCACGCATGTGCGGGGGAACCTTTACCTTTAATAAAGCAATACATTCAAGTTCTTATGTATTTAATAGATTATGCAGCTCAAGGCAGATTATTACACTACCTGGAATTGTAATAATGCTAATCAGTTGATTGTTGCCTGTAGTATCTACACTCAGTCCTAGATATACAACCGTTTAACGACAATCTAGAATTAGAACAACCTCGGAAAGGGTGCTTTATGGTCCATAAAATACTTCTGGCCATCACAAAGTTGCTTTATTACTGCCACAGTTATGTGATCGTGATCTGGGTACTTGGCAACCTATTCATACTTATGACCTTGTCCAGAAAGTCAATGGGGAAGCAGCAGGGAAAGTTACAAACTACTACTGCCTGCTGAGAGAACTCCCTCTCGCTTCTGGAAGCTGGCTGAAAGAGCTGCCTGCCGAGGGAAGCTGAACTCCTTCAGCGGGATCCCAAAGATCTGAGTTCTGTTCCAGCATCTCGCTGGAGGAGTTCCTTTCAGTTAACACAGAAGGGAGCTGAACTCCTTCGGAGGGCAGCTCTTTCAATCAGCCATCAGAGATGAAAGGGAGCCCAAAATCCAAGAAGAGTGTGAAGAGGCAGCACAGTAAGATAAGGAACATGGGGTGTCTCAGACAGGTGGAGGAGACCTTGGGAGACCTGGCACAGGAACACATGAGTGTCTCTTTGCTCAGTGGCTAAAACCCTGTTTGGATTTCAGCAGGGATTTTCAGTTCCTGATCAGAGAGATAGCACATTAAAGAAAGGAGTGCAGGGTACCTCAGAAGAACATGGAAGGTCCTTGGAGGCCCAGCACAGGCCAGACTAGTCTTTCTCTACTCAGGGGTTGAAAACCCTGTTTGGATTTCAGCAGGAAGGATTTTCACTCCTGAACAGGGCCTCCCAGGTTCTGCCCCTCCCTCCAAGGCAACCTGGGCTCTTTACCTACCTCCTTACCTGCTTAATAAACTGTGAGATTGCTTAACAACTACAACTTGGAGTATCGGGATTGAAGTCATTAAGTGAAGCAGTTACATGGATGTCTCATTTAATGACCAGTTCACTCAATAACTAAGATTCCAATCCCAATTGTGGTCTATCCACTTATCCATCATATGCTTATGATGTCACAACATGCTTCAAAAGGAACAAAGCTTGCATCACAACACTGCTTCCATCATTTGCCCTATTAATCAATCCCTCTTTCATGCCACGCCTCTAGCCTTGAATTTCCTAACCAGACATCACAAACCCAGTTGGAAGCGAGCAGTATACCATAAGGAAGTATAATGAAAAACCTGGCAAATAAATTTCAGTTGTTTGCTGAACACGTAGGATTATGGCAGGATCTCTAGTCTAGAGTCTGTTCTCTTGAATTTCTCAGAAAAGCAGGAAAGGAAAATCACAAAAAACAGTGAAGGATCACTCCCAATTCTAAAATAATTCAACATTATACAGCCTCAATTGTGTATCACATGCCTATAAATGATGGGGTTCAAATATCATATTTAGCCATTGTTTACTAATAGATGACACTTTGCTAAGTTTATAAAACATAACTAGCCCAAAACAAATAAACCACATTGTGTCTGAGATCTTATGAAATATATTTACTTATTTACTGAGATTTATATGCAGTTCCAATTGCAAGAAACATTGAACAGCTTACGCTCCAATATAAGCAACCCAGTTAAAATAGCACAGCATCAAGAAATAGCAATCACTGATGCTGATTTTCCATAAGAAATCCCACAAATATCCTCAAAAAAAAGCCAGATCTTAGTGGCCCAAAATACTAGCAGGGTCATTGCTGCTCTCATTTCCAATGGTGTGCTCTTCCATAGAAGAGGAGCAACAGCAGAGGTATGTCCTTGTGGTCCCTGGTGGTGCCATTCCCGAGAAGTCAACATCACATAATTTTTTTTACCAACTGTTGATGAACTTAAGACAATATGGCAATGCACCTGATTGAACATGTAAACAGCATGAAATGCAGATTTTCACAAACACTGCTGATCGAAGACTCTCATTTATCAAAGTCTCTCATTCATAGCAAAAGTATTTATTCTTTAGGCAACTGTCACTTAGGCATTTTGTCATCCTATTATTACTGTTTATTACATATCTAAACTTATGAATATTCAGCATTCTCTGGACTATTAAAACAGTAAAAACAATAATATGCACTAATACGTAACAGAAAATGGATCAATAAAAAATATTTAGAAGCCAATATAATCCTGTTTTTCTGCTTGACAATTAGACAATTAATAAAAAATGGCATGAAGATTAAACTACAGCATTAGAAAAGAATTTTCAAGATAGGCACAGAAAATCAGGAAAAAGGTAAAAAAAAGTAGGGGGAAAAACAACCTGGGATATTTTCCAGCACAACTGACTTAATGACTAAGGAAGAAAAAAACTTTTATTTAAAAAGAAAAGGAGCTGCTGACACTTAAGGAACTACTTGACACAAATACTTCTGGGAAAGATTTACTTGTCATTACTGACTTTTCTGTGAGTTAAAGCGGTATCCATTGTAAAGTTCTAAGCAATTTGACAATGTATACCTTTAATTACTACAGAAAATTGCAAAGTTTTTTTTTAAGGAAAAGTTTGTGTTTTTAAAATTACAGACAGTGCTCTGCAAATTCCTTAACACTGGATGCAAACTATTTTTTAAAAAATATCTTAAGTGTAATTCACTGCTCTTTGGATAAAACCTCAGTTCTTCATGCCTATACGGTATCTAATCTCTAGTACACGTGTACAATAGCTCACTGAGCACAATCCATCTCCTTCAAAATCATTAGAATTCCCCGACTCTTAAATTCAGCATACCATCTGCAAATATCTAGATTTCAAATTAAATTTTATTACAAACCCAGCTTTTATTTAAAAGAACAGGAAATTTTTAATTTGAACATGGGGAGTTGGAATTTGTTTTTACACATACATGGATATTTTTCAAGAAAATTCTATAAAATATACTGCTTTCATTAATCTTTGAACAACCTTCCCCAACCCGATATCCTCCAGATACATGGAACCACCATTCTTGTTATTCTTTCCAATATAGGTTGTGAATTCTGGGCATTGTAGTTCTAACATATTTAGAGAACACGATTTAGAGAAAACTGGCCGCTAATATTTTAGCAACTGGGGTTTATTTATCATGCTAACCCATGATTATTAAATTATGATTTCTTAAATAAGACTGGCTGGGCACATTCAAAGCTTATTCAAAGCTATGGTCTGTATAAATCATAATTGTGGATGGATTCACATGACACACACAGCTGACACCAACTAACTGTAGTGCGATGCAGGATAGAAACAAATACTGGAAACATCACAGAGGTAAGTTTAGAAAGGTTCTTTGCAATACACACTTTTTCCATACAAAACCTTAATACAGTAGGTTAACTGATTCTCTCCTAAGCAGCAATTTGACAAAATGATTACACCTGCATTTTGACAATCCTCATTCATTATTGCTGTTATATGAACTCATATTTTAGGTTAAAAAGAAAGCAGAGAATCTGATAACAGATCAGCCAATGCATTTTATTCTTAAAACTTCAGGACCGTTTCATCCAAGAGGTCTCTCTTAATTGAAAGTGAATTGCATACACTAGGATGCTATTTATGAATGATACATGTGTCTATCTTGCTGCGTACATTTAACACTTTCACAAGCATGGGAAAGAGAGACCTCCATATCACAGCCACTCACTCATACCAGTCAAAAATAAAAGATCACCAAAAAGGGGTTCCTGCCCTCCACGCACTCAGAATTGTGGTCATGCAGATTAGTTAACTTCATATACAAACATGGCTATAGATTCACTCCCTTACCAACAATTGGCAATGTTTCCAATTCCTCTCCATACTTTTGGATTCAAACACCTAAAAGCAACTATACACAAATGTAAAAATAGCAACTCTGAAGTTAGGCATTTGTCACATGACTAAGCTGTATGTGGAATTCATGTACTGCAGTTTCCTGGAGAAATATATATATTAGGTGTAAAATGGGAGCTAACATTAGCACGAGACAAGAATATATAGCAAACATCCTGCTAGACCTAGGAAAACATAGATTACAATCAACAGTATGAAATTTGCTGGAATTACTCTCAGACTAACCGTCCAATAAAGTAAACATGAGAACAGAACAGGTAAAGAAAGAAACTGCTTATACAATCTTCACTTTTTAAAGGAAAGGAAAAGAAGGGATGAAATAATGAGATAAAGAGCAGTCTGGAATGGAAAAAGAGAAAACATAAATATTCTGCTATAATAAAATACCACCATTTAATTTTCGTAAGGAAGTCAATGTATATTTTTGTTCTATAGCTTCACAATTAAATTTTATATAGCATATAGAATGCTAACACATGCACACATGTTCTCATATTTTAAGAATAGGTAGATCAGAATTGTTTACTGTCTATGTTGCAGACTAAGTGGAAAGAATCAAAGATTGTTAAAGCCACAGTCTAAAGATGCACAGGTAGGTTATAGTCCCATACACATGTATTAGGAAATAAATAAACTCATAATATAAGAATAAAATTCAAAATAATATCTCTAAAGTGGGAAACTGTTTTATTACTTCATCTCAGACACTTATGAAAAGTTTCATATGGAAGGAGGGAGAATCAAATCCAAACATCTAAACAATTGAACTTCAACTAACCAAAAGCTTAATGGGCATCCACGAGAAAAATAGCTGCCAAAATAAATACATAAGTGTAATTTTCAGCATGGTTCCCAAATTATGAGAAACAATATGACTTTACTGGGCAGCCTGGCCTCATGGTGAAATATTGTGGCCAGTTCTTTACATTTCACCTTAAGGAGGATATGAACAAATCAAAGAATTCAGGTGGAGGCAACTCTTGATGGAAAAGTCCATCACAAGATAATAGAAATAAGACTATTTTAAAAAGACATAAAGCAGACAAGGATAGTACCCATGAAATATCTGTCACATATGAGAGGAAAAAGCTCATTTTCCACTTCCAAAAAACAAGGCAAGGTCTAACTGGCTAGTTAAGGGGAGATTTTGCTTGACTGTTAGAAGTAACTTTTTAAAGAAACAGCAATTAACAGTTCAATATTTTCAACTAACGGAAGGGGTTTCATTTGTCAGTTTTCCAACAAAAGCTGAATAGCCATTTGCTGAGGATGCTCCAGCTGTGTATTTCCTGCTGCCAACCGGGAACTGTATGGATTGCAAGGCCCTTGTCTAACTCTGTGGCAGTAAACCAGGGGCGTCCAGATTCATGGCTCTGGCAGCTTTGTATACCTACAAGTACATTCACCTATTATGGCAATCGGCTAACTGGATAAATCTTATTACAAATTGCTAAGGACGAAAAGAAATGGCACATTTTTCAAATTAAACAGGAAATCTTTGATTTTTTAAAAAAATCTTATAATTACAAGGGAACCATTTAAAAGCTGGCATTTAAAAACTAAGGAAATGGAAAAAAAACCCTTTAAACAAATTGTAGGTATGGCTTCCAATCAATCAAGAGGTACACTTTTGAAAAATTATTTGTTTTACAAGAATATTTGAATCCCTTTGTTTATTCAGTATCTCCTTAACATTTTAAATTGGAAAGAAAACATAACCAAGTAGAACATTACAGAGCAGCTTCTTGAAGAAGCAAGGCTGAGTTTAATGAAATTGGAAATCCTAAAGGAACAACAACAAAAAAAGCTTTTTCCTCCTGACAGTAGGACCATATCTGCAAACACAGGAAGAGAATCAGGAATGCTCCTTTCTTTATGGACAAATTCATTTTCCTGTTTGTCACCAAGTCTACCAAGCGCCCCCTAGAAAGTGCTCTGCTGCCTTTCATTATTAACTGCTGCTCTTCTCTTTCTTTGCCCTTTACTTGCCCTAAATTTCGTCATTAAGAAAGCAAGAAGTGAAAGAGACTTATTCTCCCCACTACCTGAAAAAAGCTAATCGGATAAAAAAAACACTCATTAAAAAAAAGTAATTGGATTTAGGTCAATTGCATCTAAAATAATTATGTGCAAGGGGGAAGGGGAGGAGTCTCGGGAACTAGACTGGCACCGATTTTCATAAAGGGCCAGCTCTAACTCTGTGAATATGGAAATAGTAGCCACACCTGAAAACCAGCAAAAAAATGAGGGTGGGAGACTTAAGATTAAAGCTTCCTTTCCCTTGCTACGTTAAGCAGTTATCTTCCACATCACCAAGAGGAAGGACAAAAAGAAAAAAAAAACATTTCTAAAATAGATTTCATTTAAGGAAGCAAAAGCCCAGAATAACTCCACTATCCTCCTCCCCCCCCCCAGACATTCCCAAGTGTGCTGCTGCTGCTGCCACCTTTCCTGAACTCATTTCAATCTATCCATCATCAATTCTGCCCCCCACCTTTCCCGTTTTCTTTCTTTGAACCGCTGGCCAGGCATGCAATCTAGGCAGGGAGGAGAAATTTTACCTTCTCACCTCCTTCAATTGAAACTCACTTTAAAAGAAAAAAAAACCAACAACTAAAAAACAACAGGAAGCGTAGTCTAATCTCACTTTTCATATTTTCACGGGAATAAAGCGAGTTAATTACACGAGCTTGTAGCCATCCAGCAGACGTGACTTCCTTCCTCTTGGGGATTAAGATCCATTAAACTCCACGGAAGATACCCTCCCCGAATCAAGTCCACATTTAGAAGGTGGCCAGTTTGCCACCTCGGTGCACCCTTAGTGAAGAGACAGCCTACGGGCACGTGAGATTTACCCGCGAGGAAGACCGCCATCAGGTGGGGGGGGGGAAGGGAGGAGTGGGAAGGTGTAAACTTAAGAGACAACCACCTCTTTCAAAAATTTCGAAGGAGAACTCGTTTTCTGCTTCTTCTTCTTTCTTTTTTTTTTCTTGGAGAAGAAAAAAAAATGACTCACCAGGATCAAAGTCAGGAACAACCGCTTGATACTGGGGTCCCACTCTCATTCCTCCTCCTCCTGACAAGGTTATAAAAACAAAGAATTGTTATTTCCCAATTCTAGCTTCACCCCTCCGCGGGTGTGTAGCTGTGATAAAAAAAAAAGAGTTGTGGGTTTTGGAAGGCGAGAAAGCGGCCACCCCCCCCCTCTCCCGTCGTCTCTTTTCCCCAAAGACTCACCGTGCTCCTCATCGCTGGAAGAGCCGGAGCTGCCTTCTTCCCAGTTGTTGCTGCTGCTATTCCCATTGGGCGCTGCTGCCGCTGCCAAACTTTTATTATTCCCATTGTTGGCGTTGTTGGCGCTGGCGGAGGCGCTGTTGGAAGCGCTGGCCGCGCCGCTGGCATTATTGTTCCTGCCCCTTCTTTTCCCCGAGACCTCTGGGCCCTTTTCTATCATGGTTGGCATGGGAGGGGGGCGCGTGGGGGGGGGGAGAGGCGGCCAAGAAAAAGCGCGGACTGGGAACGGGGTGGAAAAAAAGCGGAAAGAAATAGCAGGACTCTTCTTCTCTTTCTGCAAAAAGGCAGGGGAGGGGAGGGGAGGGGGAGGGGGAGGGAAAAAGAAGAAGGGGGGGGGGAAAACCAGCTCCGGGGAAGTTGGCCGCAACTGAAGGCTTCGCGCTATCCCTGCGCTCTTTGCAAGTTTTAGATTGCGGGACTTTTCCTTCCTCGCTCCTTTTTTTTTTTTCCTCCCCCCCCCTCCTCAAATTCCCTGCAACGAGATGAAGCCCCGAACTTTAAAGGCTCATCCCTTTCCTCGCACTTCCCTGCACTGGGACTAGTCGCTGTCAACCTGAGCTGCTAGGCTCCCCGCGAACCTGCCCCCCCGCTCCACCCATTGGCCGTCCACACATTTTGGGAAGATTTCCCCACTCTCCATTGGCTCGCTCTCCCCGTCCATCAAAGCCGGCCCGATGCTTCCGTTTGTTAAGTTAGGTGGAGAGGCGTATCGCCCGCTCTACGTGGTTAGGGCTTTGCAATCTCTACGCCCAATGATACAGCTTGTTCCAAGGCTACATTGTATCATTATAGAGAGGGAAGAGGGGGGGCAAGAGGGGGAGTTGGGCAGCTGCCCTAAAGCTGGGCTGTACAGCCCCGCTTAGGAAGGGGCGCGGGTGCAAAGGGCACTGCTTAGGGGGTCGCAGTAGGGCGACGTGCGATCAAGGGGGCGTCTCTCGCGCTCTTCCTCTCTCTCCTGCCGTCAGAAACAGGGGTAAGAGTAGCTTGGGACTATTTTCTTCCACCACCCCTCCTCCTCCTCCTTGGCGGAAGGCTACCGGCGACACGCTGAACAGTTTGAATGGAATCTCCATACAAAGAAACTACAAGAACCCCGCCAAGTGTCTCCGCGTCCCCGCCGTACGGTTTCCACGCGTGTTTCCACGCGTGTGCGAGGAAAACGGGTTTCTTTCCCTACCCCCCACCTCCTTTCGAGTGGCCAAGCCTCCGTCTGTAACCGAAGTGATGCGTCGTTTTCGAAAGGGGGGGGGGTAAATAAAAAGAGGTCGCCAGAGAAGGCGAGTTTGGGCTTTTGGAGAAGGCAGAAAAAACTCCCGAATTGCTGGAGTTTTTAAGCAAATCGGGTTTGTCTCGTGGCGCCGAGTTGAAAAAAAGAAGGAAGCCAAGCTTTTCTTTGGAAGGGATAAAATGAAGGCAACTTTCCATGCTGATTTTCCCCGGCAGGGGACACTTTGGAAAAAAGGGAAAAGAGGCCACCGATATGACAATACCAAGTGAAGAAAGGGAAGGAAAACCCTGGATAGGATTTGAAATGTATATCCACCGACGGGCAACGCTGCCAGTTGGAATCGGCCGCTAGAGCCGAAGATGGGGCTAATGACACAAACGGGTTAATATGAAGGCGGGGTGGGGGGGGGAACAGCCTTTTCTCAGCTTCTCCCCCCCCCAGTTCTCGCCCATGAGGAGGAAGTGTGCTGAATCTCAGAGAACGAACTTGCCAACATCTAATAACCTTTTTTCTATGTAAAGAAAGGCGGGAAGGGGGGGCAGCTTTGAGGATTTTATTGGAATGAAGTTACAGCCGACCAATGCCTCTTCTTTTCCTCTGCAAAGGCTTTTTTTTTTGTTGTTTACAAAAGAGCCAGCTAACGTATTAAAGACCGAACTTAGCTGCAAAGCACCGAGGTGCAAAGCAGAGAGTGAAACTTAAAAAGAGAAAAATTGAAGTGCCAAAGCAAGATGGTGGTTATTTTTCAAGATGCCTCTAGGTTCCAATCCTGCTCTCAGTCTCCTAGCCGTGAGCTGTCTCCAAAACTAATTACTTTCTCTGTGCTTCCGTCCTCAAAGTGGAGTTAGCAAAGTTAGCAAGGCATCTAGTGGCGCAAAGATGGGGACGCTGCCTCTCTATGGCTGTACCGTTCAGGCAGAGACATTTCTGCTGTGTTCTTTTCTAAACTTTAGTACTGCTTAAGATTCTTAGGGCCTTCCCAGGGCTGAGTTAAAGCATTCTCCACTCATCCTTTAGTCACTACAAAACTCTCCCAACAAGTAATTCACTTTTCCCATTGCTGATCTCTACCCTACCTCTGTTTCAAGACACTGCAGTCACCTGATTTCCCTGCAAGGTAATGGATGACAAATGACTTTTCCTCCTAGTCAGTTAAAATGCTATCCGTGTGTCCTTGAGCCATCAGAAAGCTTGCCAGAGCAAAATCTGCTCTCCCCCATTCCAGATTGCTATCCTGTCACTTTAGTCTGTGTCCTGGCTTGTTACCAGATAGTGTTGTTCAAGTGTGCAGGGCATTTTAAATAAAGCTACTGGTTAATCTTTCAGTTTTTGCTGCTTTTCCTAAATATAACCAGCTGAAGAGAAGCCCTCCACCAATCATAGCACTGATGGGTTTAACCATCCGTTAAACCTCTATCAGCTTCAGCTACAATTGATCTAGTCTGCTTCTGTGACCCTAGTAGACAACCACTTAAATATGAGCCAGCAGTGTATTGCAGCTGCCAAAAAAGTCAATGCAATCTTAGGCTACATTAACAGAGGGATAGAATCAAGATCACATGAAGTAGCACTTTATAATGCCTTGGTAAGACTGCACTTGGAATATTGCATTAAGTTTTGGCCCCATATAAAAAAGATGTTGAGACTGTGGAAAGAGCACAGAGAAGAGCAACAAAGATGATTGGGGGCTGGAGTCTAAAACATATGAAGAACAGTTGTTTTAAGTCTAGTCTAGTGAAAAGAAGGGATTAGAGGCGACATTATAGCAGTGTTCCAATATTTGAGGGACTGCCACAAAAAAAGAGGGGGTCGAACTTTTTTCCCAAAGCACCTGAAGGCAGGACAAGAAGCAATGGATGGAAACTAATCAAGGAGAGAAGCAACCTAGAACTAAGGAGAAATTTCTTGACAGAACAATTAACCAATGGAATGGGTCTTCTTCAGAAGTTGTGGATGTTCCATCACTGGAGGTTTTTAAAAAGAGATTGGACAGCCATTTGTCTGAAATGGTATAGGTTTTCCTGCTTGAACAGGGGGTTGGGCTAGAAGACCTCCAAGGTCCCTTCCAACTGTTATTCTGTTTAATGACCGTTCAAAGTTATGACAGTGCTGGAAAAAAGGGACTTGAAACTGGTCCTCACACTTAGCCATCACAATGCCCCGTGATCAAAATTTGAACAGTTGGCAACTGTCAAGTATCTACAATGGTTGCAACATCCTGAGGTCACATGATTGCTATTTACAACATTCCCAGGGGTGCTTCTAATAAACAAAGTCAATGGGGGAAACTAGGTTCACTTAATGACCAGATGATTTGGTTAATACCTGCAGCAAAAGGGGTTGTAAAATGGCTGCAATTCATTTAATGACTTCATTGCTTAGCAATAGAAATTTCAGCCCCAATTTTGGTCGTAAGTCAAGGACCTATAGCCTAGAATTATGGTCATAAGTCATGGCAGTCATGAACCGTGTGACCATGCCTGATCTTATGACCTCCTTTGCAGTGGGCGTTAAGTGAGCGCTGTGGTCATCAACAAAATGCCATAGTTGTTAAGCAAACCCATTTTCCCCAGTGGGCATTTTTTGCTGAAAATCTGAAGTAAATGCCAGAAACTAGCAAAAAAATGCCAAAATTGCAGTTACATATCCATGGAATGCTGCAAACAGAAATAAATCTGAGTCAGCTCACATGACCATGGGAGAATGCTGCTGTCAGAACTTCAAAACTGGGACTTAAGTAGCTTGGGGCATAGCTTCACAACCAGTCATTAAGCAAGTACTATGTGTAATCCATTTAGTCAGCAACCATTGTAAAATTCCCAACTCTTGAGACTTGCACAAGTTTGCTGCCACAGTTTAATTGTATAACACAGGGTTCCTTGGTACTGCTGCATTGCCACTTGAGTAAGGGCATCACATGACAGGAGTTCCCTCTCAGTCTGTGATGCACCAGTGCCAAGCAACCTTGATGCTGCATTTAAGTGAGGCAGAGAGTTTGTGCCTTTTTTTCTGGGCAGTCATTAAATGAATGACTTTACACTGACAGTCAACCTGCTCCAGACCTAGAACTTCCAGCATACGAAGCAGTAGCTCCCTCCAAATCAGATAGAATTCACTTTTTTTCCTCCCTCCCTTAAATAATATCAGCTGAGTTTCAGGCTGCACAAAGTCTATGATTGTTGTTAACTCTGTAAAGTTTCCATGTTTAAATTAATAATAATTAAAGTTATAAGTTCAGAATATATATATACACACACACACACACACACACACACACACACACACACACACACACACACATATATATATATATATATATATATATATATATATATATATATATATATATATATATATATATATATATGTATATATGTTTTCTGAGGTTTTCGCGGGTGTTCGTATGTGGATCTTTGGTTATTCGGGGTTTTTCCCGCATAGAACTAAATCAGAGCACACCTCCACCCACTGGCAGTTTAAAAAAGAGGAACAAACAGCCACATGCTTCTCCCAGAAGAAGGAAGCTAAAGCCTGATGATGACGGATGGGATTCCGTCGAAACGTTGCGCCTACACCTTTAGTTCTACGCGGGGAAAAACCCGAAAAACCAAGGATCCATATATATATATATATATATATATATATATATATATATATATATATATATATGTATATGTATATGTATATGTATATATATATATATATATATATATATATATATATATATATATATATATATATATATATATATAAAATGTTTGTTAAGCATTCAAAATACATTTGCTTAGTCCCAGACACGGGACAAATCTTATTTCCTGTTTCAGCCTAGCCCAAGGCCATCTACAGGCAGTAGCCACAGCAGGGGCAGCTCATATTTGTGTAAATTTTTTGGCTTGCTAACGAAGAATAAAGGGAGACCGATTTGATCATTTCAAACTTATTTATTCTCATCAGTCAGCCAGCCCAGGTTCGAATCTCAGAAGGGTATGGCTGACTGATGAGAACAAATAAGTTTGAAATGATCATATCGGTCTCCCTTTATTCTTTGTTAGCAAGCCAAAAAATTTACATATATATATATGTGTGTGTATGTATATGTATATGTATATGTGTATGTATATATATATATGGCAAAAATGGGAATGAAAGGGAGCACTCTAAATGCTTTTTGAATAATGCTTTACTTTTCTCCTTTCTTTCACTATAATATCAAAGAGAGAGAGAGAATGAAAGAAAGAAAGAATAATGTTAATGCTTATTTATTGCAGTTATGAGTGACCAGTGAGTAATTATAATATAATCTTTCAGTGTATTTGGTGTAGTGGTTAAGGTATCAGATTAGAAATCAGGAAACCATGATTTCTATTCTTGCCTTAGCTACAAAGCTAGCTGGGTGACTTGGGGCCTGTCACTTTTGTCACCCCTAGGAAGAAAGAACTGCCAAGCCACTTCTGGAAAAAGCTGCCAAGAAAAGTGCAGGGGGCAATTGCCAGGAGTACAAAATGACATGGAAATACAACTTCCAAGTGTGTATCTGACATACTATTATATACCGTACAGTATATACTATAGTTTAAGAAAGAAATATATAAATAACATGTCCCTATTATATGTACTTTTAATTTACTCATATTCTTGTATTGTGACACATAATTTTATATTTGGTCTGGGAAAAGCTGCACAAAGCAATTTTTTCCCCACACAAAGCACGTCAGAAATTAAAGGGAACATTGCAGGGAGGTGATCAATGGGAGTAGGAGGTGAAGAGGTGGTTTGTGCAAAAATTCGGCAGTAGGCCAGGAGGAAGTTCAGAATTGGGCTGTGGGGAAATATGTGTGGGGGGAGTGCTGGGGTGCACACACAGAGACACTCACAAATAGAAATATACACAGAGATAAATATTGAAAACAGTCAATTTTGTAGTAGTACGCTTTATATGTATTAGTTATATATACTGTAGTTGTTTTGAAGTATTAAGAAGAAATATATAAATATATGATTTTCTAAGTTAAACTGCATCCAGCAGGATCCTTATGTACAGTTTAGTGGCCCTGTTTCTGAGTTTGACACCATTGGTCTACAGGATCCAGCACTTTTATCAAAACAACACAGACAGTGTTGCAAGCTCTGCCCCTTTTATATATCACAATGCAGACACAAAAAGAAAGGAGCTGGTATCATGTTACTGCTTTTGTCACTGCACCCCCTGTTCCCTTATAGGTTGAGCCATCGGTACCTTGCCAGAAGCTCAAGGAAGTCCCTGGGACAGCAGAAAAGTCCAACTCTTTGAAGTCCACCAAACAGCTAATGTGTATGCTATAGAGGGGTCTATATGAATGAGCCTAAAACAGAATGTGAAGACTGCAGGGCAATTAGAAGTGCTCACACCAGCCTGAAATATTCAGTGGGTGTGAGCTAATCCTGCCTGTGCCATTGACTGGGAAGTATGTCTAGTTTTATATATGCTGATAATGCCATGGGTTGCTAACAACTTAAGGGGGAAAGCACCACTTTAACACTGGAATAGCTAAGGATGAGTTAAGGTTGGTGACAGGATAAAGCCAATATTATGGGACGCAGCAAAAGAAATATACACATTTGTGCTGTGATTAGGTCCAAGTGGTCAAGGACCATAGTCATATATCTGAGCGTAAACAGTATAATATTAATAGCACTTAGACTTCTGTACCGCTTCACAGTGCTTTACAGTCCTCTCTGAGCAGTTTACAGAGTGAGCATATTGCCCCCAACAATCTGGGTCTTCATTTACTGATCTCAGAAGGATGGAAGGCTGAGCCAACTTTGAACCAGTGAGAATTGAACTACTGGCAGTCAGCAGAATTTGCCTGCAATACTGCATTCTAACAACTGTGTCACCATGGCTCTATGTTCCTGAGCTCTTTGGCAAAAAGGCAACAATAAATTATATTCATTAATAGCACTAATTCATTAATGAGTTGGTTTTGCTCATATTAACAAAATGGCACCATTCAAACATATGATGGAGGTACCAGTTGACTGTGGGGAATCTTTAGGGTGGAGAGCTAAGGCCAGTGGGAATCAAACACTGGATGCAGAATTTTTACTGCAACCTTCATAATATTTTTCTTACTTGTACCTAAGCACAGCACAAACATGTCTGGAAACAAGATTTTTCTTCAGTTATGTCCATGACATTGCCTCCATCTTTTTCCCAACCGATGAATGAGATAGCTCCATCATTAGCTGTACCAGTATTAAAGTTGTATATTTCCACTTATTCCAACATTGTCCAAGGACAGCTTCAAGGTGTGCAAAATATGTTAGACATTGGCACCCGTTACGTTAGAAGAAAATAGGTAACTGCAATGACTTTAAAGAGAGACAGGATGAGAACTGGTAATGGGGACAATACATTTGCCACTGGTACAGTTTTCTGCCAACTCAAGAAATGACGCATAGTTATTCTGGCGGGGCTGTATGTAAAACCTTTAACTGAGGATGTTGTGCAAATCCAGAAGCTCAGATTTATTCATAAACTAGGATTAGTTCCCTCATATTTTAGAAACCATTTCTAGTCACCATAGTACAAAAAAGATGTTGAGACCTTGGAAAAAGTTCAGAGAAGAGCAACAAAGGTAATTAAAGGCCTGGAGACTAAAACATATGAAGAACGGCTGCAGGACTTGGGTTTGGCTAGTCCAGGGGTAGGCAACCTTGGGTCTTTTATGACTCATGGACTTCAACTCCCAGAATTCCTGAGCCAGCATGGCTGGCTCAGGAATTCTGGGAGTTGAAGTCCACGAGTCATAAAAGAGCCAAGGTTGCCTACCCGTGGGCTAGTCTAAAGAAAAGTACAAATAGAAGTGACATGATAGCAGTATTCTAGTATTTGAGAAGTTGCCACAAAGAAGAGGGTACCAGAGGGGCAGGACAAGAAACAATGGTTGGAAACTGATCAAAGAGAGAAGCAACCTGGAATTAAGGAGAAACTTTATGACAGTGAGGACAATTAACCAGTGGAACAGCTTGCCTTCAGAAACTGTGGGCGCTCCATCACTGGAGGTTTTTAATAAGTGACTGGATAGTCACTTGTCTGAGATGGTAGAGGTTCTCCTGCTTGAGTGGGGGGCTGGACTAGAAGACCTCCAAGGTCCCTTCCAGCTCTATTCTATTCTATTCTAAAATGGGGAAATATACCTGGAAATATAAGGAATTGAACTTAGGACCTTTTGTACTGTATAAAGTACAATTTCTCTACTCATTGAACTATAGGTAGTTCTCACTTAACAACTGTTCAAATTTAATGATGGTGTTGAACTAGGAGACTTACTCCTGCTCTGCATGCTTTGTGGCCATTGCAACATCCACATGGTCATATGATCACAATGTATATACTCAGCAACCAGTTTGCAATTACAGTGCCGTCATTTGTGACTTTCTCTGCTGGCTTCCAACAAGCAAAGACAATTGGGAAGCCAGCAGTAATTTGAAAATGGTGCTCAGATGACTGCAGGATGCTGCAGCCATTCAAGATTTGCCTAATAACAGCAACTGAGACTGCTAATTGGTGTAGTCTTGTGACATCACGTCTTATGACCACATCACTTAGCAGTGGAGTTCTCACTTCCAATTACTGTTGGTAAGAGAGGACTACTTGTATAGCTCTTATAAGTAAAAATACTGAGGATTGACTGTCTTGCATGCATACACATCTTGATTTTCCTGAAAGAAATGTCTTTCTGGGCCTTGTTACTGTTAAAGTGCTATCTAATCAACTTTGAGTAGGCAAAAACACATTTTTTAAAACAATAGATCAATAATAAATGTTATGAAATATAGCAATTTCTCTGCATCTCTTTCTTGCTTAATTGTGATGGAATTTTTAAAACCTGCTGCCCAGCAGATTATTTATAAGGCTTTCATAAAGCTGTTCCAGCTGCTTTGAAATTTCTCCTTCAAGCCTAATTAGGTGGAATACTGGAGATTTTTAAAAGTTCACTAGTTATTGTGCATTATTCTGTGTCATTAATATTGTGCTTAAACTGGGTTGACATATCTAGAAGTATATCATTCATGCATTAGCGAACTATGGCCAGAATTACACAAAACGATTCTACAAAAAACTAGGTCCGAGGATCACAATCTAGGTTTAAATGTGGTACAGAAGTTCCCTCACTTATCCCTTCTATCCATAAAATCTAGCCATCTCTATAAAAAACTCAACTTATATTGTCTTTGGAGATTCTCAGTCATCCAGGTCATAGTTATCCCAAAGATGCTTTTTCCCAAGGCAACTGGACTTTCTTGTTTTTCTTTGAAGACATTTCACTTCTCATCCAAGAAGCTTCTTCAGCTATGACTGGATGGTATTTAAAGAAAAACAATAAAGTCCAGTTGCCTCATGAAAAAGCTTCTTTGGGCCTGAGCTTAAGGAATCAGATTCAAGCTGGGCTTCAGTTACCACCAAGAATGATTTGTGTAACAATAATTGGCGTACAGGCAGTCCTTGACGTATGACCACAATTGAACCTAAAATTTCCATTGCTAAGCTAGACAGTTCTTATGTTAGTTTTGCCCCATTTTACAACCTTTCTTGACATTGTCGCTAAATGAATCACTCTAGTTTTTAAGTTAGTAACATGATTAAATGAATCTGGCTTTTCCATTGACTTAGCTTGTCAGAAAATCACAAAACATGATCGCCATGTCCCTGGGACACTGCAACCATCATAAATATGAACGAGTTGCCAAGCATCCAAATTTTGATCACATGACCATGAGGATGCTACAACAATCATAAGTGTGAAAAACTGTCATAAGTCACTTTTTCAGTGCCACTGTAACTTTGAAATGTCATTAAACAAATGGTTGAGGACTACCTGAACTCAAACTTGCCAATCAGGGCATAATTAATAGTGGTAGAATCTCAACTCATACACCTTTATAGGTAAAATATTTCCCAGAATACAGTAGATATCCAAAGTTCTTCTCTAATTTAGGCTTTGGAGAACTAACTTGCTAAAATGCCAATTACATATAATATGGATTAGCTAAGTCACAATAGGTTCCAACCTTGCTTTATTTTAATGAGATGAGATTTCAAGTTATCTGAGGAATATCTGTCATGCAGATTTTTAAGAGTTTGTTTTAAAATGTTAAGTTTATTTTGTGGCAGAAGTGCTTTTTTTTTGCAAGTTAGTGTGTTTTTAAATAGAATGCTAAATGTACCTCAGCTAAATTAACTTGCCCCTAAAGAGGCAGAGCTTTGATTTTTTTAGAGACATCTGTAGTTATAATGGAGTCTATTTGTAAACCATTTAAATTTAAATTTCCAAGTTAAGCACAGTCTTTTTTCCCCTCTGTAGATAAATATTTTTTACAATCTTAACTAGTATCTAAAAAACAGAGCAGCTATGATTTAGAATTGCTTTTTTAAGCTACGCTGGCCCCACAATCCCCTAGTGACTATTCCTTTTCACTGTTATTATCTTTTATTTAACCTAGCACACTATCTGAAGTTACTTTCAATTTTGTTTATAGATTTTCCTTTCTGCTTTCCAGCTACGAAAATAAAAATTCAAAGTTAGAATTAGAGTTTATATTTGCAAACTGTTAATATATGTATATTTAAAATGTCTATTGTTTAAAGGGCACTTAAATTCTATAAACATCAGCATGTTACTAATAATACTCTAGTCTAGTCTAGACAAAATGCTATGTTGCAAAACTTTGTCATATACAAAGCAATAAAGTGGGGCTTGACTTTAGTCAGTTTTTAGGTTTCCACATTATCTGAATGTGAAGAAGAGAATATACTATTTTGTTTGTTTCTGTTTCCCATGTTTGTTCTTTTATTATTATTACTACTACTATTATTATTATATAATTAAAATTAGTTTTATTATTATTTTATTATTAACACAAGACAGAATATACATAATACTCCTTCTTCCTCCTATTTTTCACACAACAACAACCCTGTGAGGAGGATTCAGCTGAGAATGACTGGCCCAATTATGTTTATACTGTAAATAACTCAACTTGCCATGATCCATACTTTATAACAAAGTTAAAATATTGTAGCATGCAAAGAGTGAGTTGTGATGTAATATTCTAAACTGTAAGGTCACAATTATTATCTCTTCCAAGATAAAACATACCAGTCCTTTATAAGCCTTGAGCGTGAATTATGACAGGTTAAAGATAATCCTGGTTTCCAACCTCAAATGTAACTTACATTATAATAAGAACTGCTTAGATCTCTTGTTTATGTAAAATGTTGCCTTCAGCATTAGGCTTAAGATGAGAAAGAATGCAAAAAAAATAGTCTAATTTTGACCCCAGATGAAGGAAGGAAGGCAGGGGTACAATCTTCATGATAAAAGATACAGCAAAGAAATTTCTTTGGTTTCCATCTTTTGAGTTTCAAAAGTGACCACAAATGCACTAGGAGGGGAGCCAGAAAAGTCGGACATTTCACTCAGAGCAAACCTCCTTCCAGCATATTCACAGCAGAGGGATTTAGCGTTCCAATCTTTTTCAGTCTGGGAACTGGCGCCTTTAAAAGAGAGGAGGAGGCTTCTGGCATTTCCCTTCTCCCACAAGTTTTTCCACAGAAGGTGGCAATCTGTCTCTTTCATTTGAAATTGCTCGTAACCAACAGAAATGTAAAAGCACAAGGATGATTTGAGAATACACGTGGAATCTGAGTCAAAAATAGTCCTCTAAAAAAAGGCTTGCCGTGCACATTTTTCACTATCTCTTGCATTGTTCCTAAGCTGTTTGACAGCCACTTAACAAACACAGAGATATTTAGAAAGCGGAACTGTTCGTATGACGTTTAAACTCCAAGTCAGAAAGGCTTTAGCTATGAAATTTCTTCTTCCATGAATAGTAATTGTGATGATCCATCAGGAAAAATAAAGTAAAATCAATTCAAAACTCATCACGCAGTAATATTTTTATCAGGATCAATCAAATGACAAAGAAAAAAAAACCCAGCATACTGGAATTCCTGAGAAGCTTTCATCAGACAGGATGCTACACAAAATGGTGAATCAGGAAGTTCTCCAAATTCTTTACTAATTATGAAATGTTTTTAGTATTGTTTATTTTATGGGGTTTTTTATTGCGTGCTGCTGAGAGTCACCTTTTGTGAGATGTAGGGCTATATAAATATGATAAAATTTAAAAAATATTAATACATTAAGCAAAATGTGCTTAATGAAACTCACGAACTCAGTTTCTGAACATTAAATCCAATTAATTGTAGTAACTCCAACACCCCGTTCCTCATCCTTGCCTACCCATGTTGGTTTGGGCATTAAGACAAATAATTAAAAATGAAGATGTTGGCTGTCTGATTTCCCTAAATCCAGGGGTAAGATTACCAGGGCCAGTTTGTCTGACTTGAGGCAATTCTGATTATCAGAGTATCAGCTTCAGAGAGTGGAGAAATGCCAAGGATCTGAGGGTGAGTTAGAGTTCTTAACAAAAGGGAAACAGAATCGCCTCAAAGTTCAAGGATCTGCAGTGACTCAAATCATGCTACATATGTTTGTGTAGACTAGAGTACAACTGCATTTTTCCTCATTTCCAAATCTCTGTATTCAAAAGCATAAACAGGACATGGGGCTTAGCACAAAGGCCCAACTGCCTTTTTCTTTTTTCTTTTTTGCAGTTCTTGGAATCTTCTCCCTTTACGATTCCTGAAGACTTTTACTCCCAGTTATCGTCTAAAAGAAAACTGGTACAAATGTTTCACAGATGGTATACAGCTCTATCAATGATTTCCAAGATAGACAAATCTTACAGTAACATTATTGGTAATGCCATAGAACAGAAGGAATGTTTTATACGGTAGTAGAAATGTAAAAAAAAAAAAAACCTAAAAAGCATTGGAAAGATGTACATAGCACTATCCAGATAATTTTCAAAAATTAAAATTTAAGATAGATAAATAGATAGATAGATAGATAACTTTTTGTCATTTTTTTACTGTGGGCACAATGGCACACATTAAAAATTTATTTATTTATTTATTTAGATTTATATACCGCCCTTTCCCGAAGGACTCAGGGCGGTTTACAGGGCATTTAAAAGAAAATCAATACAACCGTTAAAACAAATTAAAAAAGATTAAATAAAACCCTGAGAAAAGTAAAAAAACCCAGTTAAAATTAAAATTAAAAAATTCTCAGCCTGGGCCAGAGAGCTCGAAGAGCCAGGTCTTCAGGTCCTGGCGGAATGAACGGAGGTCGGGGGCAGTCCTAAGCTCCACAGGCAGCTGGTTCCACAGGGCAGGCGCACCCACTGAGAAGGCCCTACCCCCTGGGTGTTACCCGCCGGCAATCTTTAACCGGCGGCACCCTGAGAAGACCCTCCCTGTGGGAGCGCACTGGACGAAGGGAGCTTGATGCTGGCAGCAGGTGTTCCCTCAAATATCCCGGACCCTCGCCATTTAGGGCTTTATAGGTCATCACCAGCACCTTGAATCTCACCCAAAGGGCAACCGGAAGCCAATGCAGCTTGCGGAGTAGAGGTGTTACATGGGAGTATCGGGAGACCCCATCACGACTCGCGCGGCTGCATTCTGCATCAGCTGAAGCCTCCGGGTGGTCCTCAAGGGCAGCCCCATGTAGAGCATGTTGCAGTAGTCTAAACGGGAGGTCACGAGCGCATGAGTGACTGTGCGTAGGGCATCTCGGTCCAGGTAGGGTCGCAACTGGCGCACCAGGCGAACCTGAGCAAAAGCCCCCCTGGTCACGGCTCCTATATGGTCTTCAAAAGTGAGCCGCGAATCCAGGAGGATGCCCAAGTTGCGAGCCCTATCAAGGGGGGGTAACACCTCACCCCCCATCGTTAGAGATGGAATAGTCTGGTTGACCCAAGATGAAATTTAGTTGCTTCCTCTAAAGTGTACACATACATAACACACATTTAAACATACTATATACAATATATGTATAGACCTACACCCTTACATATAAGTAACATATAAATGTTAATCACTGTCCATCTTGAATACATAACGGAAGCAGGAAGCTTTAGAGTTCACAAGGTTAATACTGTGTGGAACAAAACTGTGCCTGAATCTGGATGTTCTGCTTCAGATACCTCGAAACCTCCTCCCAGAAGGTAACAAAGAAAACTGGTTTTGAAGAGGATGTGTAGTGTCCCAGACAATCTTGCAGACCCTGCTCAAGCAATGCTTCTGTGCTATGTCCTGGATGGAGGGGAGGGAACTGCCAATAGTCTTTTCAGCCATCCTCACCACTCTCTGCACCGCCTTCCTGTCTGGAGCTGTTATACTTCCAAACCAGACTGTGATGCTGTATGACAGGATGCTCTCAATCGTTCCTCTGTAGAAAGTGGTAAGGACAGGGGAAGAAAGATGTGCTTTTCTTATGTGACACAAAAAAATGCAGGTGCTGCTGTGTCCCCTTCACCAGTGTCTCGCTGTTGAGTGACCAAGCCAGCCTACTTGTTAACTGCACACCCAGGAATTTGATGCTGATAACCATCTCCACAGGTGAATCATTAATGCACAGAGGAGCGTGGCTGTGCCTGTCTTTTCTGAAATTGACAATGATCTCTGGTTTTTCCAATGTTTAAAACTAGGCTGTTCTCCTTACACCAGTTCACCAACCCTCAACCTCCTTGCAGTAAGCACCCTCATTGTTGTGTTAAATGAAATCCCATTTTTAGTAGGTACAATCCAAGAATTAGCAAGTAACTCATAATTTACTGAGATATATGCTCACAGAGTGAAGATAAACTTTGCCCAACATTAGAAGAAAAATACAATATCAGTGATATTGGATTGGGAACTCAGATACCCAGAGTAGCTTTGGAAAGTGAGATGGGCAGCATATAAATTTAATAAATAAAATAAAATAAACTGGGAGAATATGTAACAATGGCAAAACTAACAACATATGTCCACAACAGAAGTTTGATTACATTTATACAAGAATGGTTGAATGCATATTACATCATGAAGAAGTGAAATACCTAGGGTGGTCTTTAAGGAGGTCTAAATGTTTATAAATACTGAAAAATGGTAAGAACATAAAGAAGGAACTTAAAAATTAACTGTTGCCTATATTTACTTCTTCCAAGCTGTTCTTTTTCCCTCTCTTTTCTCATTTATGAATAATAAATATTATAGTCTATACTTCAGTATTGAGCTTGAAGATCAAAACCTTCATATTATAATCCATTTTGCAACTATTTATCAATACCATAAAGGTAAAGGTTCCCCCGCACGTGCGTGCTAGTCGTTTCCGACTCTAGGGGCCAGTGCTCATCTCCATTTCAAAGCCGGAGAGCCAGCGCTTGTCCAAGGACGTCTCCGTGGTCATGTGGCCAGCATGACTAGACACCAAAGGCGCACGGAATGCTGTTACCTTCCCACTGTAGTGGTCCCTATTTTTCTACTTGCATTTTTACGTGCTTTCGAACTGCTAGGTTGGCAGAAGCTGGGACGAGTAACAGGCGCTCACTCTGTTATGCGGCACATGGGATTCGACCCGCCAAACTGCTGACCTTCTGATCGACAAGGTACAGTTTAAGCAACCTTATGTTCATGACATTTTAGAAATCATATTTATCACTGAAAACATTTCCCTTTTTTTGAAAGGTTTAGTTCATCTAAATCAGGGGTGTCAAACTCTCAACGTCATGTGACATGTCCCACTGTATCGCGACTTTTTTCCCCTCATCTAAATTATCACAGGGTTAACAATTATTAATCTCTATTCTACAAATATCACTGTACTAAGTGATGTATCTGTATTCTATAATGTATTATTCACATTTTGTAATTCCATAAAACTATTAACTTGGGATGCGGTGACTCAGTGGGTTAGGACGCTGAGCTTGTCGATCAGAAGGTCGGCAGTTTGGTGGGTCGAATCCCACGTGCCGCGTAACAGAGTGAGCGCCTGTTACTCGTCCCAGCTTCTACCAACCTAGCAGTTCAAAAGCACGTAAAAATGCAAGTAGAAAAATAGGGACCACTACAGTGGGAAGGTAACAGCATTCCGTGCCCCTTTGGTGTCTAGTCATGATGGCCACATGACCACGGAGACGTCCTCGGACAAGCGCTGGCTCTTCGGCTTTGAAACGGAAATGAGCACTGGCCCCTAGAGTCAGAAACGACTAGCACGCATGTGCAAGGGAACCTTTACCTTTACCTTTTCCTTTATTAACTTAGGGGGGAAAGGGGGAAGCTTAAAGGTTTTTCCCTTGTTCCTTTGATTCAGGTCCATTCCTCCTAACCCTTAAGCTGAAAGGTGATCAACAAAGCTTGAGCCATCAGAAAGCTATACCAAGATGACATTGGCTGTCCCCTCTGCCAATCCCTACTGCATTCTGCCTCTTTTGCCTTTATTCAGTCATTGCAGTCAGCTGATTTCCCTTCAAAGTAAATGATTTTAGAACACCTTCATGTTGCCTTTGGATAATGTCTGAATTAGGGGGATGACTCAATCCTTTTTCACTCATGGCTGGGGAGGAGAAGATGGCACTATTAGGAAAAAAGATGTTATCAGGGCATGCTTGTGCTATGGTTAGTTGGAAGTATGAAAAGAGCATAAAATGGTTGGGTGACTATTTTATATTATAATATAAATATATATTATATATTCTCAATATAATATTCTCAATTCCATTTGTAACTTATGGTACAGTAGATAAAGGGAACAATAAATAAAGAACCCAAAATCACAGGGACAAAATTGATTATACAAATGTCAAGTCAGAGATTACAGTTTTATTAGTCCTATTATGTTCACCTGAAATCAGCACAAATCTTGAATTTTATAAAATGTGATGAAATATATATTCAAACTGAAGACTCAGAAATGTTCTTCCTTTTTATGTCACCAGATGCAATTGAAAATCTGCCTGCAAGAAAAGAAAACAGTGGATACGTTCTTCCTCCAGAAATCTCAAACAAAAATCTAAAAGAAAAAGGTGTATCCAATAGCATATCATTAGTTTCCTGCTTGTGCATCTTGGCCCAAATAATTATAACAAAACCCTAATATTAATGTTATGCTGTAAAATACCCTATGTAATACTGGAGCAATATAATTAGTTATATATAAGGGTTCTTAGTTGCTTTAAATTATTGGAGGTTATCTGTATAAAAGACTAGAGATTTATAAAATGTATAGAGAAACTGGGTGGACATATTAGCTACTCCAAACCAAGGGTGATAATGCATATAAACAAAACAACCAAACTAAAAGACTACAACTCTTGTTAGCAACTTGTTTTTCTTAACCAAGGACAGAAATTGCTCAGTGTAACTCCCAGGCACCACAACACTCAGAATGCAAGACTCAAATCTCGCTTCCCATATTTTTGAACAGCATTTTCTGAAATACAAATATGTTGAAAAATGTATTGTTTAACAAAAACATCACTATACCAGATTCTGCTCCACATTGTTTATAACTTACAAAGAATCCTAGGGAATAGGATAATATGGAGTAATTCAGCTCAGGTTCCCAGTCAGGTCATTGTAATGAGAAATGTCTTAATAGATCCTTTAGCAATGAGGAATCAGAGATATCCTTTCATTGAAGCACATATTGTTTATTATGGTACCAAAGGCAGTAGAGGCTAGCCTAAAGAGGGGCAGAGCTGCAACCATATTATGTAGATATATCCTAATTACAGTATACATATGATCAGTACAGTAAATTAATTTACTGTATATAGCAGCACAGTTTGGATATGCACATTGATGAGGTAAAGATAGTGAGGTAATGAAGATGACACTTGCACAGATAATAGTTCATTGAGTTAGACCAAAGCTGTATTGTCTGAATAAAGTCACAACTGATGTGTTGCACTTTCTTCTAGGCATTATTTCTCAATGACCTTGCTTCCCAAGGTTGTTCTGTCTCTTAGTGGCCTAAATCACATGCCTTGAGTCTAAATGCTCTATAGCTGAGCTGACAGTTTATTTTTCCCATGGTATATAAATTTGGGGAGGGGATACTTTACTTGCCTTACCTAGCACTATTTCTTTCTACAGAGCAGGTACTCCTTGACTTATGACCACAATTGAGCCCAAAATGTCTTTTGCTAAGTGAAACAGTTGTTTAAGTGAATTTGTCCCCATTTTACGACCTTTCTTGCCATTAACAACTGCAATTGTTAATTTAGTAACATGGTTGTTAAGTGAATCTGGCTTCCCCATTGACTTTGCTTGTCAGAAGGTCAAAGAAGTTAATCACATGACTCCAGTTTTCTCTCCTTTGACTATTGCTCAGTGAAGATTGGAGCACATCTTACTATTAGGAGGAAGAATGGCCATAAGCTAATAGAATGGTCATAAAATCCCATTAAGGAATATTGGGATAAAATAGTGTCCAGAGAACAGGTTGAATAATGTGTTGGGTATCTTTAATTGAGCCAGATGTCACAATGATGGAATAAATATATATTGACCCAGTGTTCTTTTAACTCAAAGTAAAAAAGATGTTGAGACTCTGGAAAGAGTACAGAGAAGAGCAACAAAGATGATTAGAGGTCTGGAGGCTAAAACATATAAGTCACGGCTGCTGGAATTGGGTATGTCTAGTTTAATGAAAAGAAGGACTAGGGGTGACATGATAGCAGTGTTCCAATATCTCAGGGGCTGCCACAAAGAAGAGGGAGTCAAGCTATTCTCCAAAATACCTGAAGGCAGGACAAGAAGCAACGGATGGAAACTAATCAAAGAGAGAAGCAACCTAGAACTAAGGAGAAACTTCCTGACAGTTAGAACAATTAATCAGTGGAACAACCTGCCTCCAGAAGTTGTGAATGCTCCAACACTGGAAGTTTTTAAGAAGAGACTGGCCAGCCATTTGTCTGAAATGGTATAGGGTTTCCTGCCTGAGCAGGGGGTTGGACTAGATGACCTCCAAGGTCCCTTCCAACTTTACTATTATGATTATGATTAGTGTCAGGAATTTTTTCTGGGATTGTCTTAATACAGATCTACACTCCATCACGCTACAATTGTCAGCCTTGTATTTTTACTTGGTAGCCTGACTAATCTTTCTCCCTTATTTCTGTCTACGTTCATTAGTTCATTAGTTCATTAGTTTTAAATATAATACTGCACACAGGAACTTTGTCTGTTTTTATATCTGTACAATTCCTAATGGGATGTATTCTGCTTTATTTTAGTATTTATTACTTGTGTATTAAGTTAGAAAAAAATCATCAGAATAGAATTGTCAGTGCAAATCATATGAGTGAAATTACATATTTTAATGCTATTTGAATGTCATAGTATGCGGAAATCCAGCGCTAGACTTTATGTTTACAAATCTCAGTTTTGTAATGCATAATTACCGTATATAGTAGCCATTGTCTACTATATTTATCTCATACAAAAAGAGGCAAAGTCTGATGCAGCTATGTGAGATTTGTACAAAACAAATCATAGGAGCATCTGTGGATAAAATAATTTAATAACAAAATAGTAGTACATTTGTTAGTAGATTGAAATGGTATCTATGGTGACCACACAGATAAAGAAGAAACCATTCTGGCTGAATTAAGCTGATTCAGGGTTCACAAACTCTTTAACAAAATACCGTAGCTTAGCTTAAAAAAATTGGAAGAGAGCTAAAACAATTAATTCTCAGTTCTCTTAATTTTGAAAATGAAAATAGTATAGTCTCACCTATAAACAAATCCCCTTAATAATCCTTTTTGGACTTGACTGGTACCTTTTTGTACAAACAAAGAAAAATATTATTATCTGTTTGTGTTTTCTGAAACTGATAGGAAAACTAATAGAGAACAATTCATTCTTTATTATTGTTCTTCCTTGATGGATATAATATCTTAGCAGCTAGCAAATCGCAATCCTTTTTAAAACCTTCCATTATACTTAAAATATATTTTGTTTGCATGTCAAGTTTTATATTTGTTGCAAAATGTATGATTTGCATAAATTCGCTAAACATGGACATGTAATTTCAGAAACTTGGGCTTACACACATTGCACAAACCTCCTTAGATCCTTAGGAGCTAACGGGAAAAAATATATATACTGTAATTATTAAACAACTGCTGTACTAAAGAAGTCTTTATACAACAGATCCTTCTCATCCCCTCATTAATATTGCAAGTCTCCTTCCATGTACCCAAAATCTGTTCTATGGGGCAAGACCTCCTAGTGCAGATTTAGTGAGATCAGGAACAGGCATTGCTGGCAGATGGTGACATTATTCTGAGTAAGCATGCTTAGGATGGGCCTCATTCTCTCCATTACCCCTTACATTTCCATGGTAAATGGAAAGACAGCAAGGTGGTAGGGCTGGGATTCTTCATCATGAGCTCTTTCGTGGCATTTGGAGGCAAATGTGTTTGATTAGGCATTTGAGTTGGTTAGATGCGTTAGTCATTACATGAATTAATATCAATTGTACTTAGATTTATATTTATTTATTTATTTATTTATTTGTGTTATATACCGCCCTTCTCCCGGAGGACTCAGGGCGGTGTACAGAGCAATAAAGTAAGAATACAATAAAGCAATAAAGTGAGAAAATTTTAAAACCCAAATCCATCAGGCCAGGCCGGCTTGTAGGAATAGATAAGTTTTTAGATCACGCTGGAAGGAGCGAAGGTCGGGGACCATCCGGATTTCAGCTGGTAAGCGGTTCCAAGTGCTTTTACAGCCCACTCTAAGCAGTTTACAGAGTCAGCATATTGTCCCCAACAATCAGGTCCTCATTTTATCGACCTTGGAAGGATGGTAGTCCTGAGTCAACCCTGAGCCAGTCAAATTGAACTCCTGGCAGGAATGCAAAGTTCTCCTGTATTCTAACCACTGTGCCACTGTGGCTCATGCCCCACTTCCTGTAGTCACAAGCAAGATTTTAACCCAAGCATGATAATTTTCTCCTGTACCTCCTTTTTTCCCCTTATTTTCCCCAAAGCTTTCCACTTTCCAATAAAGGAATTAATCTTCCTCCCCCCTTCCATTTTCTTTTTCCCCTCCTCCTTTGAGGTAGGCCTATTAAGCTTTGCAGAGCCTCTCTTTCCTTAAATCATATGCTGTTTAATTTCTACAATAGTAGTTTGTAACGGTCTGCTGTTATAACCAATGTAGGAGTAATGACTTGATATGTGCTATCTTTGGCATATTGAGATTCTTAGTTATAAATATAATGCTGTGAGTTTGTTCCACTTAATATAACATTTCTTTTCAAAATAAAAATGACTTCTAAATAAAGAGTTGATGTCCCCAGAGCAGCTGGTGTTGTTTGCACCGGATGTAGAATCATCATTAGTGCCCACTTTTACTTTAGATACGGGGAAACTATTCTGACTCATCAGAATAATTTGCACACTCCTAGAGTATTCTGGGAAGGTCACCATGGGCAGCAGAAATGTTTATTTTATTATTTTTATGTATTTATTAAATTTATTTGACACCCATCTCGCCACAAGGCAACTCTGAGGAGCTTACTGGAGTTGTCTTATCAGTTCATGTTTTTCAAGTTTTTTTTTATTTTTTGCAGGAGAATCTAGACAAGAAGGTGTATAATAGAGGAAGCTGTTTGAAGCTACACAATCTTCAGGAGACATATAGACAGTGCTTTTTTTGTAAAAGAAAAAGGTGCTGGAACTCACACATGTCATACAACCCGCCTTGCCTACCCTACAAGGTTCCATCCAAAAAAGGTGCCGGAACTCCGTTCTGAGCGTTTTGTGAGGAAAAAAAAGCCCTGCATATAGACATAGAGAAGGAGACAAGTATCATGATGACCTACAAGATAATATGCCATGTTTTTGTTCCTGACAGAAGAAGTTTCCAGCTATGTTTGCACTAGGTCCAAGTTCATTACAAAGTGAAGGGTGTGGAGGCATGTCGAGTGACACTGAGATTCATCTGGACAAGGCAGGAAAATGTCTGCAAAATGAGCATAGGAAGAAAGAGACAGCTACAAAGAAAACTTGAACTTAGAGGAGAAGGGTTGTCTGCATGTAACTCAGGGGACTAAGAGACTGTGCTGAAACTGCACAATCAATTTCAGGTACTCCCCTGGGGGGCAGGGAGGCTCACACGTGTAGAGAAAGACTATTGCCCAGCATTCGTGGGACGGGAAGGAGAGAAGTTCAGGGTTCCTCAGAGCTGAGGAATCTAAAGATTGCCCCAAGGAGGATAAAAGCATGTGGAAGAAATGGGCAGCTTGGTGCTAAGCAGAACAGCTGTCTGCAGATCAGACATAGTTTCAAGGGAAGGGCATTATCTGTCAAGTGCAAAGATGTAGAATATGATGAACAGGCTGACCTGTCTAATTAAACTGATTGACCATTATCCCTTTCTTATTTCATGTTGGAATAAATGACACTGCCAAAAAAAGAACCTGGAAAGAAATTAAAGGATAGCAAAAGCTAGGCAGGAATGAAAAAGAATTTGCAGCAAGGGCAGCACTTTTGTCCTTAATTCCATCTGAAGATCATGATCATAGGGAGGAATGGAGGATTCTGAAAGAAAACTACAAGTTAAAGGAAAAGTATTATCAAAAAACTTTGGATTCTTGAAACATGCTCTGATTATCCATAGGAAGGGCTTTTGGTGAGAAATGAATCTCACCAAAATATGGGAAGAATGTTTGGAAGACACCTTGCTCAAGTTTTCTGGTGGGTTTTAGACTAAATCTGAAGGGGTGCTAGACCAATACCCAGAAACACATTCACACCATAATCTCAAAGCATTAAACCTTAAATAAGGAAGGAAGTGCTAAGAAGGAAGTGGTGCTTATGAATACTCCAGAAGATGCAATAGGCAAACTTGAGAAAAGCAGTGCTAAAGACCTCATTGGACACCAATGCTCAGAGTATGGGGTACAAATAGGGAGAACCTGAAAAAACAGACCCAACAAAATGAAGTATACTGTTGTGTTGTGGGTTCTGAAGAGCAGGAAAGACGCCAGGAAGATGAGTACAGAAGAATCATAGCTTTATTGTAGTGAGACTGAACTGTACTGGGGCTTTGGGGTAACGTTGCACAATATATATAGTCCAACATACTATGAACAACCAATCAGATTGAACCCATTATTCCCACCAAGTTAACTGCTGCCAGGACTGGAGACGTCCTGTCTCCAGTCTGGAGACGCCCAGACAGCAGCACACGTGATTAAACCCCCAAAAGCTCAGTACATAACATATACTATAAGATGGGTTCTGGCAGATCTGAAAGCACTCTTCCTTATGTAAAAAGCATGCTTTCAGATTACAGCTTTGCACACTAAAAAAATATTAACCAAAGATAGTGGAAACCTCAAGCAAAACTTTCATGAGTAGAAGAACAGCAGTAGCACTGCATGAACTCTTGAGCAGGTTCCTCTACAATTAGTTTGTCTTTCTTTTCCTTGTGGTTCTCTGGAGCCAATTCTATGCATGGTGTGATAAGAGGAAAAGCCACCCGTGGGATGGATGCCTAAAGAGGTGTAATTTCTGTTTTTTTGTTTTCTAGATAGGAATGGAAAGCCCAATACACCCAAATCTCTGCTCCTTGGCTCAAAAGACTAATTATGAAACTGCACAAAGGTTTTGCAAATATTTGTATAGTGTAGCACAAAATAAGGGTGATTTGCTTGCCAAAATGAGAGCTGTTAATGAATAGAGTGAAAGGTATAGCTCAGGATGACTGAAAGCAAATTAGAATAGTTCTAACTTCCCAGCAGGGAGTAAAATTAGTGCTTAGCAATAACAAAATATGTATTTATTACATGTTTATCCTGCTGTAATTATATAAAACTCTTAGTTATTTACAGTATTAACATAAAAAAGGAATAAAGCGAGACAGAAATAACATCAATTACAATAGAAGTTCTGGTCTTGTGAACTGGTGTTAATCACTTGCCCTTCTGCCCATGTAAATTCCGAGTACTGTTTTTATTGCCTTTCAGTAAGGCCTTATGTAGTTCACTAGCTTGATACAGGATTATGTTATAGCATCTTGTCTGTAATAAAACAAATGCATTGTTGACAGGCTGAGTGTGAGGCAAGAGGGAGTAGTAGGTAAGAGCTCTGCTTCCTGATCCTCTATCCTGTCTATGTCTCTGTCCTTTCCCCTCCCACCAAATTTGCAATGGACCTTACTTTGCAAAAAGCAAAGCTGCTCTATCCATCTTTTAATACCGTGCATTGTTTTTGCTGTAGCTTTTTCAAACTGACTTAGCAACTCCACATGTTCACAAATGGATCATGAGAAGACCTGTGCAGCGTGGAGAGTTTGAGAGTTCCAATTTGTCAGAAGTCCTCTGTGGTTCTAGGGAAGTCCAGTGAGATGGCTCCATTTTAGTTGTTCTCCTCTACACTGTCAGCTGCTCAATAGAGCACATGCCTTGTGCATATAAAGTGCCAGATTCATTTTCAGTTCACAGGACTTAGGGGGTAGGAGATGTCCATTGTCCCTGCCTGAGTACAGACCATCACTGCATCACAGACATGATATAAATAAAGCTAACAGATCTTGGTTGTGGTAATCCAGATGACAACTGTTGTGATTCAGGGCCAGCCTGTGGGTCCGGCAGCCGGCTCGGATGTCTCGGATGACTCAGATGAGGGGGAGGAGGAGGGTGTGGAAGACGAACTGGCTGATGATGGCTTGGAGGCTTCGCAGAGCCCCCAGCCAGGGCCCTCTTCTCAGCTGCGCGAGCCCGATAGTGCGGAGGATGATGACCCACAGCTGGCCCTGTTCAAGGACGCCCGACGCAGGAGGCAGTCAAGCAGGAACAAGCAGAGAAAGGCTGTGGGACTCCTCGGAAGGAGGCACAGGGAGGCTACGCCCTGAACTCTAAATAAAAGGAGTGTTTGGGGAAGGGCTGGTTGCTGAAAGCAACCGTTCCGTTTGAGGATCAAAGTTCCGGTTTCTTGTTTCATGTTCTGTTGTTTTGCTTGTGAATTAAACTTGGCAGACGCTTTCCAGCCTCAGACGCTCTCCAGTCTCTACTGTTTGTACAGGGGTTTGCCTTTCTGCAAGGCCGGTAGCAGGCTGGTTCAGAACAGTTTGCTTTCAGCCTCCCACCCCTTACTACTACGATGGAGCAGCTACGTGCCGAGAATGCTCAGCTCACTCAGCAACTCACTTTGCTGGCAGCTCAGGTGGCTCAACTGCAAGCTCAGGTACATGCTGCACCCCCACCCAGGAGGAAATGTCAGATAGCAATGCCGGATAAATTTGCTGGCAATCCAGAACTGTTTCCTGCCTTCCTGGGACAATGCCAGCTTTTTATCAGCGTGAGAGCAGCTGATTTCCCCACTGACCGGGATAAGGTGGGATTCGTGTTAAGCCTTCTTTCGGGGGATGCAGCTCGTTGGGGCACGCCTCTGCTGGCACAACCTAGCCCTCTGTTGGATAACTTTGTGGGGTTTTGTGACCATATGCGCCTAATGTACGAGGACCCAATTAAGACGCAGACTGCCACCCGACGCCTGAAAGCTCTGAGGCAGGGTCAACGCCCCCTACAGGCATATATCAGCGATTTCCGGCTGCTTAGCCAGGATTCCGCCTGGAATGAGGCTGCGCTCGTGGATGCCTTCCAGGATGGATTGTCGGAGGAGATGTTAGATGAGCTGGCCCGCGTGGACATTCCCTCAGACCTGAATGGGCTGATTCATCTTTGCCTGCGGATCGATGCCCGGCTGCAGCAGCGAAAGAGTCGCCGTGCCACCCCACAGACCCCTGCCGCCCCTGTTGTGCGAGCCCCCAGTCCAAAGGGAGGAGCCAATGGAGCTGGGTGCCGCCAGGTCCCGTCTATCGGTGACGGAAATGGACAGACGACGATCGGGGGGGTTGTGTTTTTATTGTGGGGACCCTGGACATTTGGCTGCTTCTTGCCCAAAGAAGCGTCAGCGGGCATCAGTGACCAAGCCTGCCCCGAGAAAGTCCCCTACTTTGCTGTCGGGAAACGGCCCGAGCCCGATCTAGACGGTGTGATAGATCGGGCGTCCCACAACAACCACACCGAGCGACGCCGTTCCGATGGTGCCTGTGAACCTCCACGGCATTTGATTTTGGAGGCACGTCTGATCCTTCCTGGCAAGCCAGAGGGGATTCCAGTCCATGCCTTAATTGACTCTGGGGCTACCACAAACTTTATGGACTCGGCCTTTGTGGCCAAATGGGCTGTTCCCCAGTGTCCGGTGGATCCGCCCATGCTAGTGGAGACTATCGATGGTCGAGTGCTCCTGTCCGGGCCTATTACGGCCACCACGCAACCAGTGTGTATGGCCATCAGTTCCCATGTGGAGGCCATCCAGTTCTACATCACTTCGGATCTGCACTTCCCCGTGGTCTTGGGACTGGCGTGGCTCCGGGCGCATGATCCACAGATCTATTGGTCTCAGAACTTGGTCACCTTCCCAAGCTTGCAGTGCGTGGACCACTCCCGCCATATCTGTGCCGGCCAGGTGGAGGGTTCCCCAGGGGTTTCCTTGCCTCCCGAACTGTCCGACTTTGCTGATGTGTTCAGCGAGTCAGAGGCGGATCAATTACCCCCGCACAGGCCCTATGACTGCTCCATTGATTTAGTCCCTGATGCGCCTCTCCCAGTGGGGCGTTTGTATTCCATGTCGGAGCCCGAGTTGGCTACATTGCGGGACTTCCTGGCAAAGAATTTGGCTCGCGGTTTCATCCGGCCCTCGTCCTCGCCAGTGTCTGCGCCCGTGCTCTTCGTCAAAAAGAAGTCGGGCGAGTTACGGCTTTGCTGTGACTACCGGAAACTCAACGCCATCACGGTGCGCAACCGTTACCCGCTGCCCCTCATCCCCGAGCTCTTGGACCGACTCCGGGAGGCTAAGATCTTCACGAAACTGGACCTGCGTGGAGCTTACAACCTCGTCAGGGTTCGGCCGGGTGATGAGTGGAAGACGGCGTTTGGTACTCGCTATGGACATTTCGAGTACACGGTGATGCCGTTTGGCCTGACCAACGCCCCCGCTGTGTTTCAGCATTTTATGAACGACATCTTTCGGGATCTGTTGGACCAGTTTGTCGTGATCTATCTGGACGACATCCTGATCTACTCCCCGTCGCGTGAAGTGCATCATCAGCATCTCCGTCAGGTCCTGCAGCGCCTCCGGGAGCATCGGCTGTTTGCTAAGTTGGAGAAGTGCCAGTTCCACCAGGTGACCATCGATTTCCTGGGTCACCGTATTTCGCCATGGAGCCGAGTAAAGTTGAGTCGTTGCAGAGTTGGCAACCCCCGCGTCGCGTGAAGGATGTTCAGCGACTTCTTGGATTTGCCAACTACTATCGAACATTCATCCCTGGCTTTGCTGCCTTGACAGCCCCCCTCACCCGGCTCCTGCAGAAGAAGACTCGGTTCCAGTGGAACGCACCAGAACAACAGGCGTTCCAGGCTTTGAAGGACGCCTTCATGAAGGAGCCCATCTTGAAGCATCCTGACCCGCAACGGCCGTTTGTCGTGGAGGCGGACGCCTCCGACATTGCCATTGGGGCCTTGTTACTCCAGGCAACGACGCCCAGCGGTACCCTTTTCCCTTGCGCGTATCACTCTCGGAAATTGAACCCCTCGGAGCGCAACTATACCATCTGGGAGAAGGAGCTTCTGGCCATCAAGGCGGCGTTCGAGGCTTGGAGGCATCATCTGGAGGGGGCGCGGCATCAAATCGAGGTCCGGACGGACCACAAGAATCTGGAAAGCCTGCAGACCGCTCGGAATTTGAACCAACGCCAGATCCGGTGGTCCCTTTTCTTTGCGAGGTTTGACTTCCGGGTGCGGTACATACCAAGCGGGCACAATCAGAGAGCGGATGCTCTGTCCAGGAAGCCCGAATATACCCGAGTGGAAGACAAGCTTCTGCCCAGGACAGTAATCCCCATCGAGTCTTTTGCTGCGGTGCGGGAGCCGGTTGATATACGGGCTCGGATCCGGGAGGCGCAGCAGCAGGAGGCGTGGGTGGCTCAGCGGAAGGAGGCCAGACTCTCCTTCGTCGGTCACGGATGGACTCTTGTATTATCGTGACCGGCTCTATGTACCGGGAGGGCCACTCAGGGGACTCGTCCTCAGCCAGTGTCATGATAACCCGGCAGCGGGGCATTTTGGCCTGTTCAAGACTCTGAACCTGGTCTCCTGTACCTTCTGGTGGCCCCGAGTCTGACACGACGTCCAGTCTTATGTCACCTCCTGCATCCCATGCAGGCAGGCCAAGTCAGCGACAGGGGCCCCGCCTGGTTTACTGCAGCCTTTGCCAACACCCAAGAGACCCTGGGGGGCTGTGTCCATGGACTTCCTGACGGATTTACCCCCATCCTCCGGCTTCACGACAGTGTTTGTGGTGGTGGACATGCTGACCAAGATGGCGCACTTCATCCCCTGTCGCGGCTTACCGTCAGCTCGCGCCACTAGTCACATGTTCATCCAACAGGTGTTTCGGCTGCACGGCCTCCCCGATAGAGTCGTCTCCGATAGGGGGGCCCAGTTTACAGCCCGCTTCTGGCAGGAGTTGATGCGTGCGTTGGACATTAAGGTTTGCCTCTCGTCCGCGCATCATCCTCAAACTGACGAGGGTACCGAGAAGGTCATCGGTATCTTGGAGCAGTATCTGCGCTGCTACGTCAACCTGCAGTAGGACAATTGGGTGGACTATCTGGCCATAGCCGAGTTTGCCTTTAACAACTCGCAGCACACCTCCACGCAGATGACACCGTTCTTGGCCAATGTGGGTTATCACCCCCGGTTTTTCCCCCTTTCTCCCGTGGACTCACCGGAGCCGGCAGCGAACGACTTCATGGCGGAGTTACAGGCGATCCATCGATTGGTGCGACGGCAGCTGGAGAAGGCCAAGGCCGACTACAAGAGGTTTGCCGATCGGTCGAGAGGGGATACGCCTCCACTATCGGTGGGGGATCGGGTCTGGCTGTCCACCAGGAACCTACCATCCACACGGCCGGTGAGGAAACTGGACCACCGTTACCTAGGACCGTTCCCAGTCGAGGCTGTCATCAATCCGGTCGCCTATCGTTTAACTCTGCCACGTTCCCTGCGCGTGCACCCCGTCTTCCATCGGTCCTTGTTGGTCCCCGAACAACCGGCTTGTCCACTCCGCCAAGCGGAACCTCCCCCATCAGGACCTCGTGATGGAGGCAGCACTCCCGAGTACGAGGTCGCCAGCATCAGGGATTCCCGTTGGTTGAAAGGTCGTTTCCAGTACCTGATCGAGTGGAAAGGGTACGGGCCGGAGGACTTCACATGGGAAGACGCGACCGCCGTTCATGCCCCTGCGTTGGTGACTGCTTTTCACGAACAATTCCCATCCCGACCGCATCCGGATCGGCAGCCCCGGGGGAAGGGCCCTGCGGTGCGGGATAGTGTTGTGATTCAGGGCCAGCCTGTGGGTCCGGCAGCCGGCTCGGATGTCTCGGATGACTCAGATGAGGGGGAGGAGGAGGGTGTGGAAGACGAACTGGCTGATGATGGCTTGGAGGCTTCGCAGAGCCCCCAGCCAGGGCCCTCTTCTCAGCTGCGCGAGCCCGATAGTGCGGAGGATGATGACCCACAGCTGGCCCTGTTCAAGGACGCCCGACGCAGGAGGCAGTCAAGCAGGAACAAGCAGAGAAAGGCTGTGGGACTCCTCGGAAGGAGGCACAGGGAGGCCACGCCCTGAACTCTAAATAAAAGGAGTGTTTGGGGAAGGGCTGGTTGCTGAAAGCAACCGTTCCGTTTGAGGATCAAAGTTCCGGTTTCTTGTTTCATGTTCTGTTGTTTTGCTTGTGAATTAAACTTGGCAGACGCTTTCCAGCCTCAGACGCTCTCCAGTCTCTACTGTTTGTACAGGGGTTTGCCTTTCTGCAAGGCCGGTAGCAGGCTGGTTCAGAACAACAACAAAAGGTCAGTGCTTTTTGTATCTCTTTTATAGCACAGATTGGGTCACCTTAATAAAAGGCACGATATAATGCAATGAGTTACACAAAACTTCTTGGTGATTATTTGCTTCTTTTCCATGTGCAATAAACTCACATTGGAGGCCTCTGCTTCAAGTGAAATTTGAGTATTTTCAGCGGCAAGTATTTTTCTATATATCAATTATCATACCTGAGTATTTGCCAAGTTTGGAAGGACCACTAGATAGCAACATACAGAAAACTCAAAGCCTTTGCTTCTACCTAGTAATCTAAACAGGAAACCCCATTTTCAGTACCAGACTTCCTGCTCCACCTGACTTGTTGTTTTTTTTTAAAAAAAAAAGCTATAAAAAGCTATAAATTGACCTGGATATTGAGCCCCAAATCACACTACCAGCCTTGCAGTTTTAAGTGATTTGGACCCCAAACAGGATCCATTATACTTACTTCAGTCTTGTGGGGTTTTTTGGAAAAATGCCCAAATTGGGGAAGGGAGACAAAGGTACACTACTATTTAAGAGAACCGCTGAGAGGTCTTGAGAGGTAGCAGACAGTAATCTCACATGCTCTCCAGTAGTTTGTAATTGGTAATCTCCATAGTGGAGAGCCAGTTTAGTGTAATGGGTAAAGCACCAGATTCAAAGGCACACAGGCACAAGATGATCCAAATATAGGTAGTCCCTGACTTACAATCTTTCATTTAGCAACCGTTCAAAGTTACAACAGCACTAAAAAAAGTGTCTTAGGAGTGTTTTTCATACTTATGACTGCTGCAGCATCCCCTTGGTCAAAATTTGGACGCTTGGCAACTAGCATGTATTTATGACAGTTGCAGTGTCCTGGGGTCATGTGATCACCTTTTTGCAACCTTCTGACAAGCAAAGTCAGTGAGGAAGCCAGATTCACTTAATAACCATGTTACTAATTTAATAGCTGCAGTGATTCACTTAACAACTGTGGTAAGCAATATTGCAAATGGGGCAAAACTCATTTAACAGCTGTCTTGCTTAGCATCGGAAATTTGGGACTTAATTTGGTCATATGTCAAGGACTACCTGTATGTTCATTGACTTAAAGAGATTGTTTACCCTCTGCCTTAGTACTAACAATAAAGACATTGTGCAATTTTTATCTTATCTAGGAGTGCTCCAAACCTATCCCCATGCAGAAATCTTTTGTTTTACCTGGGTATTCTTTGAAGACAGTGGATTATTGTGCTTAAAGATATTTCTGTATCTGCTAATTTTTGTTAGGCCTGGCATATCTGGCCCATAAGAAGCATCTCCTCCTATCTCATGGTAGTCTGAGTTTTTGCAGCCAAGATATGGTATGCTAAAATCCAGTCCCGTTTGTAGAAAATGTATTCATCAGCTCTATATGCCTAGAAATTAACAAATTTCTTCACAATTCCTCAAAATTCCACGTTTGAATTGGTCATCACACAGTGACCTTCCCTGTCACTGTCATCACATTCTGGAATGTTTGTATGGATATGATATAAATTGATACATTGGGGTGACTAACCTTCTCACAATACTTTTCTGCACCATCTCTCAAGATCAATTCCATATGTTGCACAGTGGTGGATGGATCTGCCTTAGCTGTAAAGTACAAATTTCTCAGGGAGTTGCATGGTTCTTCCTAACAAAAGTATGCATTTTGAAAAGTGTGTTAAATAATATATTTTCAAAGTTTTTTTAACTTTAAAAAAAAGTTTTTTAACCTAAAGCAAAAGTCCTTAACTACATTAAGTTCTGATCCAGAAGAAAAGCAATATACATACATAACACAACATAACATTGAATATATATAGGCATCCCTAGAAAGATATCGCATATTGTATTAAATCAATATTGTAATAAATGTTACACATATTTGCACATTTTATAATATTATGGACACATGTTAAAATGTGAGGTAAATTCCATTATGGTTCTTATTTCTCAGGATCATACTTTCCAATCTGAAAGAGAGGTAGGTACGATAGGTAGGCAGGTAAGTAGGCTGAGTTTTATTTTATTTTGGGCATTATTATAAAAATAGATTAGTGTTGTTAGATCAGTACTTTAGCCAATATCTTGATTATATTCCATTTTCATTATACTTACTGTACTTAAATAGATAATAGTTCATCTGCTTCATTCCAGCTGCTCATTAGCACGTATTTACATGCTCTCTTTCTGTTGCAACAGTGGCTCAACTCTGCCCTCATTAATTAGTAACAATAATGTGTGCTTATTCTTGTGTGAGATAAGTAAGCTGCGTAGGTAAAAGTGATATGTCATAGCAAGGCAGTAGTGAAGGAAACTGAAAGAATTATATTGTGGAAATACAGAAGTTATTTAAGTTCATCGCAGCCATTGCTATCATGCTAATTTTTGGGAGGGGGGAAATACTTATTTTTGGCATGGATATGTTTTCTTTATAGTGTGTGTGTGTGTGTGTGTGTGTGTGGAGAGAGAGAGAGAGAGAGGGAGGGAGGGAGGGATGGAGAGAGAGAGAGAGAGAGAGAGAGAGAGGGAACATAAAAACAACCTGGTATGAACTAAGGAGAAAAAGAGAGAGAGAGGAGAGGGAGGGAGGGAGAGGGAGGATAAAGAGAAACAGAAAAAAGGATAAAGAGAAACAGAAGGAAGCTTCCAATTTCATTGGCAGCAAATACAATATGATTACCAAGTTCTCTAATTACAAAAACTCATTTTTTCTATTATCCTGTCTTTTTCTAATCATTGAAACCACAAATAATAAGTGCACTTTTTCTGTTTCATGAAAATATTATATAGATTGTACTCAACATAAACGTAGATACTTATCTTTTCTCTAATCAAAGAAGTTTAGTTATCTCTGCAAATTCGATCTTCTTCGCCAACATTTCCTCCATTGTGAGTAATGTCAAACTTTCCCAGTTTTGAGTATATAGCAATTTATATATAAAAACAAAGATCCATGACTTTTTTCTAGTTGTCCGTCCACTAATCCAGAGGTCCCCAACCTTTTGGGTACCAGGGACCGGTTCCGTGGAGAGAGGTTTTTCCGCAGACCGGAAGGTGCATGGTTTTGTGTGCTGCCTGCATCCCGCAGGTGGGGCTTTGCTTGTTTGTGCGGACCAGTTGCTGGCATGCCACAGACCGGTACTGGTCCACAGACCCGGGGTTGGGAACCCCTACACTAATCCCAATAGAAAAATCTCTGGTTTCAATTGTACTTTAGTCTTTTAAATTTCTGAATTAATGCATGAGCAGTACTCATGTTCAAAATTGTTAAGCTTTTTTACACATTCACCAAAGAAGATAACATATCCCTTTATGTTCTTAGCAAATTTTTAGCGAAGATTTGAAGTACTTTTATACATTTTAGACAATTTCTCTGATGATAAAGATCAATAATACATCATTCTATAAAAATTAGAACATAATATAAATTTCAGTCCTTCCATCTACATTCCCATTGATCCATTAGTATATTGTAACTCATATTTTTAATCAATTTAATCGTGCATTCTTTCACTTGTTCTTCTATCTCATATTTCAACAAAAGTGTATACATTTTAGCAATAACATTATAGAGTTCTGTTTCAAACTCAGTTTTACATGGTTTAATACCATAAAATCTTTGATCCAGTTTAAATCTTTCTAATAATTGTATAATAGAAAACCATTGGCAGATATATCTTTCTATTATCAAATCTTCTCTTGATTTTACTTTACAGTCCCTGAGAGAAAATTCTAATACATCACGATAACCATTCGTGTTTATTTATCAATTCTTGTCTATAGAATGCTTCTTGTGCTGAAAGCCATAATGGTGCTTTCAGACACAACCTAGATTTATATTTATTCCATACTCGCATGTTTTCATGTCATATAGTTCTCTTCATGGCTTTTAACAAATAAGCACAAGTGAAATTTAAACATGAAACAGAATGCAGAATCATATAACAGGGATGCATCAAGGAAGCCTTGGACAACATAGCATTATTGAGATTCCAGTTGTGAAAAAGCCTTCTCCAAAGTAGTCCCCTGCTTCAGTGTTGCTTGTTTCTCTCTTCTTTTAAAGGAAATTGACCCAATTAAAAAACATGCTTAGCCCTGGTTAATTTACTCATTTCAATCAGGCAAGCAATTGCTTTGGTTCAGATGACCAACAGTTCTACAATTCTTTTGAGCATCTTTGAAATATGAGGAACGTGTTCTGGATGCTCTTGTAAATGATTTTGGGAATTTAGAGGAATGACCCATTCAGAAATGCTATACAGAAATTCAGTTGACTGAAATGCCATTAGCTACGTCTTCCCTTCTGCTTTTACTTACCTTTCCTTTTTTTGGGGGGTAGATGGGTGCATTTACAACAAAATATTGGACTGCACCTCCATCAAATATTGTGGCTTAAAGAGGGTTGAGAAGGTATTTGGCCATTTTGTTTTATTGGGGGCCAGTTTCCTAATATAACACATGATACATTACATTAATCCCTTTTGGAGGAAACAGTTATGTAAATTTCAAAAAAGTTACTGAAGAAACAGTGGGAAAAGGCATTAAAGACAGACTATAAGGAAAATATCAGGTAAAATTAATCCAGCACCAGTTGTTGTGCCTCTCAATTTCTCTGCACCTTTCTGCTGCTATCATATGCATTAACAGAGGGATAGAATCAAGATCACGTGAAGTACTAATACAACTTTACAATGCCTTGGTAAGGCCACACCTGGAATACTGCATTCAGTTTGGGTCTCCATGATGTAAAAAAGATGTTCAGATTCTAGAAAGAATACAGAGAAAAGCAACAAAGATGATTAAGGAAATGGAGGCTAAAACATATAAAGAACGGTTGCTGGAACTGGGTATGTGTAGTTTAATGAAGAGAAGGACGAGGGGTGACATGACAGCAGTGTTCCAATATTTCAGGAGCTGCTGCAAAGAAGAGGGAGCCAAGCTATTTTCCAAAGCACCTGAAAGCAGGACAAGAAGCAATGGATGGAAACTAGTCAAGGAGAGAAGCAACCTAGAACTAAGGAGAAATTTCCTGACAGTTAGAACAATTGATCAGTGGAACAACCTGCCTCCAGAAGTTGTGAATGCTCCAACACTGGAAGTTTTTAAGAAGAGACTGGACAGCCATTTGTCTGAAATGGTATAGGGTTTCCTGCCTGAGCAGGGGGTTAGACTAGATGACCTCCAAGGTCCCTTCCAACTTTTTATTATTATTATTATTATTATTATTATTATTATTATTATTATTATTATTATTATTATTTGTGGATGACCAAATTGCAAGTCAGTATGCCATGTGAACATAGCCACTATAAGCTCTCAAGAAGATTTTTGGGTTTCTACAGGAGAAAATGCTCTTTCAGATAGCCAGTTTCAAAGTTATGAGCTATTCCTGTGCCTGGCTGGGATGAATGTGTTGAAGATGGCTTTTGAAAGTCGTCTGCTGCATCAGGAGACTAGAAAATTAAAATTGCAACTTCTAGGATAAGCCACAGAGAGCAAGCATCACTGGCAAGTTCCTGGCAGCTGCCCTAGGAATTTGCATTCTGCTGCAGGGTCAATCATAGCTATCTATTGCTCCTGTCCCCTCCTGCTTGTTATTTCTCTTGATACTCCCAATTAAGACATTCTTCAGTAGTTGCCAGTTCACTGTGGGCAGACTGCCATATGGAAGTTTCACAAGTGAGAAGATCTCCAGCTGAGGTGGAAGCAACTGAGAAGATTGTGGAGGAGCCCCTGCCAAGGCTCAGAGCATCTTTGTTTTGTAGGGAGTTGCAGAGTAATTCCTATGTCAAATAAAATTAAGCTCCAATGGACAAATGTATTCTAGGCACTCTATTCACAGTTCTGCCTCCTAAGCAGTGTTAATCCTAAATTTTCCTTGGGCTATAGGAGCTTTAATGGTTTCTGGCCAGAGGTCTGAGATTCACCTCCTAGACTGGCAAAAAGCTGCAGAAGGCCTTCTAATAACATGGACATTCTAATTTAAATTTTCCCAATTTGAAAATGTCAGTGGGAATATAGAGTAGCAATAATTGTATTTTGCCTCACACAAGTTTAGTTAATCTTATTTCCATTGCTTATTCTGGCGTTTTTAAAGTTCTTATTTTGATGACATCACTGATCATGTTACATTTATCTTCCTAGTTATCTGGTCTGTTTTTACCCAAATTATAGATTTGGGAAATCAGATGCCACTCAGAGTCCATTTGTTTAGAACAGTTTATATACTAAGTAAGTAAGTGAAAGGAAAGGAAGGAAGGAAGGAAGGAAGGAAGGAAGGAAGGAAGGAAGGAAGGAAGGGAAAGAAAGAAAGAAAGAAAGAAAGAAAGAAAGAAAGAAAGAAAGAAAGAAAGAAGAAAGAAAGAAAGAAAGAGAAAGGAAGGAAGGAAGGAAGGAAAAGAAAGAAAGAAAAAGAAAAAGAAAGAAAGAAAGAAAGAAAGAAAGAAAGAAAGAAAGAAAGAAAGAGAGAGAGAGAGAGAAAGGAAGGAAGGAAGGAAGGAAAAGAAAGAAAGAAAGAAAGAAAGAAAGAAAGAAAGAAAGAAAGAGAAAGAAAGAAAGAGGAAGGAAGGAAGGAAGGAAGGAAAAGAAAGAAAGAAAGAAAGAAAGAAAGAAAGAAAGAAAGAAAGAAAGAAAGAAAGAAAGAGGAAGGAAGGAAGGAAGGAAGGAAGGAAGGAAGGAAGGAAGGAAAAGAAAGAAAGAAAGAGAAAGAAAGAAAGAAAGAAAGAAAGAAAGAAAGAAAGAAAGAAAGAAAGAAAGAAAGAAATTGCACTGCTGAATTTTGACATAATATTTCAAAGTACTTTGATTATCTAAAAAAGGTGCTATATGAAATCTATGGGCCACAAGTTGGCTAACCTTGCCAAAATCCCAGTAAGTTTAGAGATTCATAAGAACTGTTAGTTCCCTTGCCATATCTTTAGCTAGAGTTAATTGTTACACAGCTTTTACAGTCTGTTACCATCTAGATATATTTGTCCAACTCCTTAAGTTCCCAGCCAACTTGGTCAAAGGCAACTGTTGAGAATGGCAAGATTTTTTTTTAATTGGGTCAATTTCCTTTAAAAGAAGGAAATACTGGTGCCTATACATTCTGTTCTAGCACAAGCAATCTGGATGTCTAGTAGTTCAGACTGTCTCCTTTTCTATCTGTTTTGGCATACAGACCTCTCATTCAGCTAGTCAGACCAGTTTTACTGTGCTTTTTCCACTTCATAAAGAATGACCTCATTTTTATGATGGCCTATAAAATCTCTTAAGTCTAACTGCCCATTAATTAGCATGACTTGTTAGTGCCAAATTTTGAACTGGATTGCCAAATAAATTTTAATAATTTTTGAGACCAGATAAAACTTGCTTCAGAGCCAGTTCACTGTAGTGGTTAAGGCAGACATGTCAAACACAAGGCCTGGGGGCCGGATCCGGCCCACGAAGTGGTTTCATGTGGCCCGCGAAGCCATCCTGGAAACAGTTAGGAAACGGCCCCCACTGCCTTGGCCCTGGCCCAGAGACCCTCCTTCTGACAGAGACCCTCAGATCTGTCCCACTCCTGCCCAGGCCCCCATAGGCACCCTTGATGCGAACGATGTAGAGCTGGCCATGCCCACCCAGTAGGTCATACGCACTTTAGCCACGCCCACCCAGTAGGCCACACCCACCCAGCCCCCTGAGGGCAACCGCAATGCTGATGCGGCCCTCAATGAAATTGAGTTTGACACCCCTGGGTTAAGGTATCAAGCTATAAACCTGGAGACTGTGAGTTCTAGTCCTGTCTTAGGCACTAAGCCAGCTGGGTGACCTTGGGGCAATCACTCTCTTTCAGCTCTAGGAAGAAGAAGGCAGTGGCAAACCAGTTCTGAAAATTTATGTTAGCTTATATTTTAAAGTTTGACGCTGAAATTTAATAAATGTATTTTTTAAAAGAGAGAGAGAGAAAGAAAGAAAATTGCAGAGACTAGTCCAGGCAATCACCAAGAGTTAAAACTGACTCTAAGGCACCAAAAAAAGCACATTCTTTCATTTCTTCATGGTAATTTTTATCTGCCAAATAGCAACACTATAAAACCTTTAGAGGCAGAGGAGTATTTTCTCCCTTTGAAGTTGGGTTTAAATTATACCATGCCAGGGCCCATCTCAATAAACTCTGTACTGTAAAGTTATACCCGGTCCTGCTCACAGTAATGTAGTTGAGAATCTTTAGGAGTGAATTTTGCTAGTTGAAGATTAGTAATGGTTAAAATATACATTCTGCCATTGGCTTTAGAGTGACCCACAGTTAGTAAAACATGGTAGGTGCAATTAAAAATATGAAGCTTATACATTCTGAAATGCTGAGCAATATTATCAGAAGCAGCTTTGGGGTGTTTTTTTCTTAGAATGATGGTGATGATAGTTCTGTTTTGTCAAAGAAATTTCTATGGGCAAAGAAAAGAAGCAAATAAACTAGAGTATACCAATATTTTTATTGCAGAAAATATATTATTTTGTCTAGTCCCTATCCGCAGGAAATGGATGCAAGAAATAATTGAAGATGGCCCTAGCCCTAGGCTTTGCTCCTTGCATAGGCTGAAGGAAGTCTGAAAAAAATGCAAGTTTATAACAAAAAGAACTTGGCAAGGGGAAGAAGAGGGAATATCTGTCTCACAGAGATGATCTGTTTTGCTGAATTGTAGAATTTTAATTGCAAGTTCAACATTCCAAAAGAGGTGGGCGGGGAGAACACAAATGCTTTAATATTCACAATATAAAAAGCATTTACCGTAAAAGAGTTCCAGGCTTTTAAAATAACATATCAACATCATTTTATGATGATATCTCTTATCCTTCACCTCTAGACAAAGCTGCCTAGTGTCAGAATATCTGATCTGGAGTGAAAGTGGCATTTCCTCCTGCCAACAAAACCCTAGCTATATGTATGACAAGATTTCCCAACCTTGGCAACTTTCAGATGTGTGGGACTTCAGCTCCCAGAATTTCCCAGCCAATCATGGTAACTGGAGAAATCTGGGAACTGAAGCCCACACATCTGAAAGTTGCCAAGGTTGGGAAACCAAGATATATGTTGTTTGATGGTTTGGCAGCCATTGAGATAATTTGGAAGGGGCACATGACAACTTTTGCAATGTTATTGTTCCTGCCCCTCCTTAGCTTTCTGCTGATTCTTTGAACACAAAAATCTTCCTCTAATATGGGCTGATTTGCATAACCAACTTGCCCAGTAAAGTACAGGTCTACAACTGGCCATGACCAATTCACCACAGTCAACTCACCATGGCCAATTCGCTACAGGACAACTTGTTGTGGGACAAGAGTTACACTAATATAAAAGAAATAGTGGAACAGAATAATTAAACAAAGGAATCCGAAGGAGGGACAAAATAAAATGTGAATGAAAAAATAATAATTTTTAATTATTTTAAATAATTAAATTGAATTGTTGAATTGTCCCACAACCAGTTGTCCTGTGGCAATTTGGCCATGATGAGTTGTCCTGCAGTGAGTTGGCTGTGGCAAGTTTGCCGTGATGAGTTTGCCATGGTGAGTTAGCTACAGCAAATTGTCCCATTCCAGGCAGGAATACACCTTCTCCTCTAGTAACTGGTTGCTGTCACCATGGGACCAATGAGTACTGGCCTCTTTTTTTTCCTGTCTCTGTGCCCCTCCTCCTTTCTCTTCTGGATGAGTCGGAAGTGCCGATCCTGGGGCCTTTGCCTCACCCCAGCAGCCCTGCAGCTCCCGCCCTAACTCCCTCAGGGCAAGTCCTGTGCTGCGCCGCTTTGGCTCATTCCCTCCCCCACTACACTTGGCTAAGCTAGGCAGGGTCACCTACCACCTGCCAGGTGCCAATGTACCACCAGTGGTACACATACCACCAGTTGAAAAGCCCCTATGTAGTAGTTACAGTGCTGGTCTAGAAACCAGGAGACTGTGAATTCTAGTCCCACCTTAGTCATGAAAGCCAGCTGGTTGATTTTGGGCCAGGCACTCTCTCTCAGCCCAGCCCGCCTTACACGGTTGTTGTTGTGAGGAAAATAAGAGGAGAAAGGAGCATTATGTATGTTTGCCACTTTGAGTTATTTATGAAAATAATAAAGGCCAGATAAAAATCTAATAAATATCAATGAAAAGCACCCACAAAAAAGAAAGATTACCCCTTTTATTCCTGGCATGGATGAGAGAACCAACCAATTGGTATCCACCCTCCAAACAAAAACTCCAGCCAGCAATGAAGAACAGATTGAAATACAGACAGTAATTTCTAAAGCTTCATCTCCTACAGATTTCAGCATAGGAGATAAGCAGCTGACAGCCTTTTGTCGTACACTACTTTAGAAGTAAATCAAATGACTGATGTGACTCGAAACCAGCAGGATGGGGGTCAGCAACGGGGGCAACAAATTTTATCCAAGTGATTTTTCAGCTACTTTAAGGATGGGTTGATAACACTTCAACTCAGCGATGAGGAAAGGCCTGAATGAATGACCACCATCTAAACATTCCTGTCCCTAAGACAGGAAAATATTCCCATGCTTGTTAAACATCAGAAAAATACCTATAATAAATGATCTTTAATGCCTTTAAAATACACTGGTTGTTGAAATTTGCAAATAAACTATCTCCAATCAGATGCATGGGGGGGAGAAGAGGGTTGAAAAACTTATGACCTGATTCCTTGTTTGATCTTCAGTGTCCAATTTAATGATGACTGCTGAAAAGTGAAGGCACAATTTTCCACCATTTTGAAGAGGCAAACATCTGAAAACTATTTTACTATAATAAAAGGTGACAAAGTAAGCTCCAGATTTCTGCTCTACAGTAATGCTGCCTAACTTTACAATAGGGGACGCGGTGGCTCAGTGGGTTAGGACGCTGAGCTTGTCGATCAGAAGGTCGGCAGTTTGGCGGGTCGAATCCCGAGTGCCGCGTAACAGAGTGAGCGCCTGTTACTCGTCCCAGCTTCTGCCAACCTAGCAGTTCGAAAGCACGTAAAAATGCAAGTAGAAAAATAGGGACCACTACGGTGGGAAGGTAACAGCATTCCGTGCGCCTTTGGCATCTAGTCATGCCGGCCACATGACCACGGAGACGTCCTCGGGCAAACGCTGGCTCTTTGGCTTTGAAACGGAGATGAGCACCGGCCCCTAGAGTCAGAAATGACTAGCACGCATGTGTGGGGGAACCTTTACGTTTAACTTTACAATGTTGCAGACTTCAGCACCTCCAGTGAATGTGAAGTGTAGCTCTTGGTCCTCAAAATGTTGTTAATCCCTAGGACTTTTAGGGGCCTCAACCCCATAATGAACATAATGAACAATCAAGAGGAGAACTACAAACTGGAGTGGGGGGGAAAGAAAAAGAACCACTGGTGAAGAGTCTCTAATCTGTATCGCATTCTCCGGAAGCAGAAATCAATTGCAAAATTGTCATCTCTACAGTACTGTACAGAGGCCTGGAAAATGCATCGGTTCCTGCAGAACCAAACGACCTGAAACTGACCACGTTGATGAGGAAGGAGACAGAAGGTGAAATATCCTGGCATTCCTTTTCCACAGACTGTCAGGACTGATTCATGATCAACACCCTGAATCAGCATCCTGTCAAATCATCTTAAGGTAGAAGGGAACAGGCCTCAGTGAGTTACGTGGAAGTTCCTTAATAGAAGCAGTTCTGACTGGGGAGAAATGCCCTTTTCCTGTGGTCCTTCCAAAGGCCTGTTATAACTTGTCCAGTTCTGGAATAACTGGGTTCATGGGAATATTGAACTTTCTGTGCAACCAGAGGCTTATCTCCCAGCTTTCAAAAGGATAACATGTAACTAGCAATCTCAGATTGCACTACTGAAATCATTGCCTCAGTAGAAAGAGAAATCCAGCTACTTCTGATTTTATACAGTATAGATTAAGATTATTGTCATTTTTTTACTTTGAGCACACTGGCACTCATTAAAACTGAAATTCTGTTGCCTGCTCTCAAAACAAAGTACGGTATATAGTTACCCATACACATATATAACACACATATACACATGCTATCTACATACATAATGTATATATACCTACACCCATTCATACATGCACACTCTCACATGCCTGGCTGATTGCATCACAAAAGCTGTTTCAGATGCTGGAATATATCCAGAAATTTTTGTTTTTGTTTTTTTATGATTAATACTTAGTGTTGGTTAAAAGTGTCTTTTGGTTAAAAGACCACTTTGGTTAAAGTGTCTTTTTGAAATCTTTCTATCCCCTCCACCATCTCAACTGATGAAGCTTCTTGGATGAAAAGCAAAATGTTTTCTTCTTCTTCCTCAAAGAAAAAAAACCAGTCCATTTTGCCTTTTGAAGAAAAAAGCACCTTTAGGACAACTATTTTTTTATTTTAATTCCATTTATATCCCGCCCTTCTCCGAAGACTCAGGGCGGCTTACAAGCTTAGCAGTAGCCTTCATTCTATGTATATGCCCGCTTATTAGGGCTTTCACACACACCCCAAGCGGCATTATTACAAAATCAGCTTAATTGCCCCCAACAATCTGGGTCCTCATTTTACCTACCTCGGAAGGATGGAAGGCTGAGTCAACCTTAAGCCTGGTGGGATGCGAACCTGCACTAATTGCAGGCAGCTGGTGTTACTTAAGGAGGCATTAGCCCACTGCTCCACCAAGGCTCTTGTGGATGAATGAGAATCTCCACAGGCATTTGGTCTTTTGGTTGTTTTGTTTTTGCTGCTATTTGGAATATGTTTTTGTCTCATTATTATGTCAATTTATTGATCTTTTGAACAGTGTGGGTCTATTATTATTACTGTATAGTATGTAAAGAAACACTGTTATTATTATTTATTAAATTTGTTTGCCACCTATCTCCCTGCCAGGTGATTCTAGGTAGCTTACAACATTAGATGTTGCCTTATAATTGTTCATAAATAATATTTAACTATTAAGTTATGGTGAGAGACTTATTTATTGGATTTTTATGCCACCCCTCTCCCCTATAAGGTGACTCTGAGCTCTTTTGATGTTATGAACCACTTTTCAGGATGAAGAAGTATACAAATGGATATGATTACATTTCAGTTTTTATTTTATTTTCTGTTCACTCAATTTGCACAAAGCTCTTTCTACTTCAGAGCTTTTGCTTTCCTGAAAACATGGTGTCCTTTGGTAGCTATGCTCTGTGCCTTTAAGATTATCTATAACAGGGATGTCAAACTGCTGCCCTGCAGGCTGGATGCATCACAGCAAAACCGCGCCCACCTCATTGCCGGCAATGGCAAAAAAAAAGTCACGATATGTCGTGACATGTCATGTGACATTGCGAGTTTGACACCCCTGATCTATGAGTATATTGAATCCTTAGTCCCAATGCACTGTTGAAAGACCGGATGTATCAGGATAGTTTAGACATTACATTTGGGCTGCTGCTGGAAGAACTGAGGTTGAACCCCCTATTTGATGAAAAATGTCGACCCAGGAAAGTGACAGATGAAAGTTGTGGTCACTTCTTTTGGCTTTGGGTGAAAGGAACCCGGTTTGAAGGGCAAAGGTATAAATCTTTTGGTTCTTTGGGGCAATAATGTAAGGAGCAGAATGCCCTTTTCAGAGCCAACATTCTTCATTGTCCATTACTCAGTACAGAAAAATGAAGGACAATGTTGTTCCTTTTTTTTAAATTCAGCCTTGGGCAGAAACAGAAAGGAATAGCAATCGCTCCATAATCCTGACCTGAAATGACTTTGTGGAATACAAGTGAAGTGTTTAATTACAGAGGCTATGTGGGAGTAAACAACAGCTGTGTGAAAAAGGTGTATTTATCAATAATTCCAATCTCTGATGAACTAGCACAGCTTGCCATGATCTTTATTATGAATTGGCATGGATTGCCTTTTATAGATTTAGGTTTACTGAAATTGTATCTTGCTTTTCCAATAATGAATGGCATTTAAAGTAGTAAGCAATTTTATCCAGAGGCCTGTCAATAAAGCCACTATGGTTGCATCCATCGGTTATGCTCTGATCTTCTGTAATAACCTTCTCTATATCACCCATGTCCTTCTTTTCTCCATTTGCCCTTTATTTCAACAGTGCTATTACATAAAACTAGAGATATTCTGGGCAAACCACGATGGCAGCAGTACTGTAGCATTCTGTCTGTAAGGTCAGGCTGAAGATCACCTCTTCTCCCGCTCCCCGGAAAGATATAGTAAAATAATATTAAAGTCTTTGTTTGTTTCTTTGATTTGATTTTTATCCTGCCTTTATTACTTTATCAATAACTCAAGGAGGTGAACATATTTAATTCTCCTGCCTCCTATTTTCTCCACAACAGCAACCTTGGGAGTTGAGTTGGGCTGAGAGACAGTGATTGGTCCAAAGTCACTCAGCTGGATTTCAAGCCTAAGGCAGGACTAGAACTCAAAGTCTCCTGGTTTATAAGCCAGCACCTTAATCACTCCTGTTGCTGCTGGCTGACTAGCATAGACTTTATACCTACTTGAGGGGGAGGGGATGAGAGAGACCAATGGAAGATATGTCACATATCTTTGGCCACCTAATGAGAAGGAAGGACTCACTGGAGAAGAGCCTAATGCTGGGAAAGATCGAGGGCAAGAGAAGAAGGGGACGACAGAGAATGAGGAGGCTGGATGGAGTCACTGAAGCTGTAGGCGTGAGCTTAAATGGACTCCAGAAGATGGTAGAAGACAGGAAGGCCTGGAGGAATGTTGTCCAGAGGGTCGCGATGAGTCGGACACGACTTCGCAGCTAACAACAACAATGTTTTAAGTAGCCAACTTAATTCACACTTTTAACCTAGATGAATCCATATCCCAAGATGATTTTTTTTCCCTATGACTTTGCCTTTCTGCCAAACAAATACTGTAGAAAACACATGTAAGATAGATACTGATCAGACCACCCAAATTGACCAATCAATTGGAATTCTCCTTGGGAGGTCCAAAAGTTGGCTGAAAGTAAAGGGTAGATGCTGATGCTGCTTTTTATGACCAGAAGCTGACTTCACTTATGGCCGACAATGATAATAACTTTTAAATAAATGAACTAAACTACAATATAGATAAAAATATTACATTTATTTTAAATAAATAATAAGAAAGAATGAAATTAAGAACTTTTATGAGCAGCAAATCTTTATTTATTAACAAACTAAACCGCTTGGGCATTTTATGATGATAAATCAAACAATGGTTGTTCAGTAATAATGGTTAGTAAATATTGGGTAATAAGCAATAATTACTTACTAAGCATGATTAAGACTTACCTTTCTCCTGCTTAGTGACGAGCCATATTGCTATGGCCGGTCTTTCCTCCACAGGTTTGGAGGGCTGCCCCGGATCGAGCGGAAGGGCTGCCGCCCTCCTGTGATCAAGCAGGGGGGGGGGTCCCCTCCTTGCTCATTGCCCCTACAGGGCGACTTTCAACCCTTTCCAGGGTCCCCTAGCAGAACAAAACCAATGCAGAAGATGGAATGTTAAATTGGAATATTGGTGGGAAATTAAAAATTGGGAAAAAATTAATAACAGAAAATGGATTGTTTATGAAGATGGAATGTAAAAGTAATTAAGATATGTATAAGCTAAAAATTATTGATAAATGTAATAATGATGTTTTTACTGAGTAGATATAATAAGAACTGTATTAGCTTAAATACGAGACAGTAGATATTAAGGGAAAAGAGAGGAAATATTTGATGTTGTAACTTGAGATTTGTATTAAAGATTTTTATATGTTATTGAACTATTGATTAACCCAGCCACCATGTTGCTTTTTAAATACTTAAATGTAAAATTGGAAAATTAATAAAATATTATTTTTTAAAAGACTTACCTTTCTGCTAAACATTTGCTGTTAGAGGATATTCTGCTCCATTTTTCTGGCTTTTTCTGTCACAGGCTTCTGTTGTCTTTTCCTTATAAATTGTGTGAATAGGGTCTGTTTTCTTTTGAATATTTGTCTACTAATACAGGTAAAAGAATGTATGTTGTGTTCTTATAAATCCTTGGTATAATCTTTGCTTCTTAAATGTTCATCAAATTTAGATGGGAATAAACATTTTATGTCTTGAAATACCAGGAATTAGTCTAACAAAACTTGGTCTCACAAAGCTCCCAGAAAGCAGCACATTCTGTTGTTATATTTACACTGCTATTAATATGTGCCTTATAGTAAGGTACAGATAGTACTTAAGAGGCTATAAATGTTAACTGGCAGCAGCAGATTTCGTCCTCCATCTAGTTTGCCTCTTTTTGTCTCAAAAGGGACATAGTAGACGGAGGGGTGGGGGAGAGAAAGCACAATTGAGGTACAAAATATGCAGTAACTGGCTCAACAGTTACTACCTACGAGAGGGATATAGGTATTCTGGTGGACCACCCCTTTACTACCAGTGCAGTCTTAGGTTGTATCCAGAGTGATAGTGCCACTTTATACTGTATTAGTGAGGCAACACCTGGAATACTATGCCCAGTTCTGGTCACCAAAATGCAAAAAAGATGCTGAGATCCTAGAAAGAGTGCAGAGAAGAGCAACAGAGATGATAAGGGCTCTGAATAGTATGATGAACAGGTAAGTATGTTTAGCCTAACAAAGAGAAGGCTTAGGAGTGACATGATAGTCATCTTCCAATATCTAAAGGACTGTCACAGGGAAGAAGGGGTTGATTTAAGCTCTGATCATCTCAGATCTAGAATGCTGCAATGTACTCTACGTGAGACTACCTTGAGAACATTTGGAAGGTTCAACTGGTGCAGAATGTGGCAGGATGGGCAGTTCTTGGGGCTCCTAGGGTGGCAAGATGCACTGGCTGTTGCTTTGCTTCCAGAGGCAAATCAAAGTGTTGATTATTAACTGCAAAGCCCTGAATTGCATAGATCTAGGTTATTTGAAGGGACACGGTGGCTCAGTGGGTTAGGACGCTGAGCTTGTTGATCAGATGGTCGGCAGTTTGGCGGGTTGAATCCCGAGTGCCGCGTAACAGAGTGAGCACCTGTTACTCGTCCCAGCTTCTGCCAACCTAGCAGTTCGAAAGCACGTAAAAATGCAAGTAGAAAAATAGGGACCACTACGGTGGGAACAGCGTTCCGTGCACCTTTGGCATCTAGTCATGCCGGCCACATGACCACGGAGACATCCTTGGACAAGCACTGGCTCTTCGGCTTTGAAACGGAGATGAGCACCGGCCCCTAGAGTTGGAAACGACTAGCACACATGTTCGGGGGAACCTTTACCTTTACCTTAGGTTATTTGAGGAACTGTGTCACCTCCCCCAGTCAAGGAATTGCTGCTGCAAGGGTCCAAGAGAAAGGCCTTCTCTGCCATGGTGCCTGTCCTTTAGAATGTCTTACCCCTGAGGTGAGATCAGTTTCCACCCTTCTGAACTTCCGTTAGGGCCTGAAGACCTGGCTCTGCCAGATGGCTTGGAACCCCAGTGGGGGAGCATCACACTGGAGGTGATTGATGAATAAGAGGCAACCGTGCTTCCTCACTATCTTTTAAGTATAATGTTATTTTTCATTGTAATTTCTTTCTGTTTTTATTTTTAGAAATATTTATCTTCTATGATTTTAATGTTTTTAATGCTGCAAGCCACCCAAAGTCACTATGAAACGAGATTGGCGGCAAATACATTTAATGAATTAAAATAAAATAAATTTATTCTCCAAGGCACCTGAAGGCAAGCTATGAAACAATGGGTGGAAGCTCATCAGAGGGTGATCCAACCTGGAATTAAGGACAAATTTCCTGACAATGAGAGCAATTACCGTATATACTTGAGTATAAGCCGAATTTTTCAGCCCACTTTTTGGGCTGAAAAATTCCACTTCGGCTTATACTCCAGTCAACAAAAAAAACTTACCGAGGACTTGTGCGCGGCCGAGGCTTTGGTGCTTCCGGGATCGCCCGCACCTCTCCCAAGCCACCGCCGTCCGAGACCTGCCGAAGTTTGGGGAGGTTTGGGGAGGTGCGCGCGCACCTCCCCAAACTCCGCGCCTTGCCTGCCTGCTTCTTTCCGCAGCGGAAAGAAGCAGGCAGGCAGGGCGCGGAGGAACGGAGACTTGCCGACGTTTGGGGAGGTTTGGGCGCCTCCCCAAACCTCGGCAGGTCTCCGTTCCTCCGCGCAGACCTGCCGACGTTTGGGGAGGTTTGGGCGCCTCCCCAAACCTCCCCAAACCTCGGCAGGTCTCCGTTCCTCCTGCCGACCTTTGGGGAGGTTTGGGCGCCTCCCCAAACCTCCCCAAACCTCGGCAGGTCTCCGTTCCTCCTGCCGACCTTTGGGGAGGTTTGGGCGCCTCCCCAAACCTCGGCAGGTCTCCGTTCCTCCGCGCAGACCTGCCGACGTTTGGGAAGGTTTGGGCGCCTCCCCAAACCTCCCCAGGTCTCCGTTCCTGTTTGGGGAGGTTTGGGCGCCTCCCCAAACCTCCCCAAACCTCGGCAGGTCTCCGTTCCTGTTTGGGGAGGTTTGGGCGCCTCCCCAAACCTCGGCAGGTCTCCGTTCCTCCGCGCAGACCTGCCGACGTTTGGGGAGGTTTGGGCGCCTCCCCAAACCTCCCCAAACCTCGGCAGGTCTCCGTTCCTCCGCGCAGACCTGCCGACGTTTGGGGAGGTTTGGGCGCCTCCCCAAACCTCCCCAAACCTCGGCAGGTCTCCGTTCCTGTTTGGGGAGGTTTGGGCGCCTCCCCAAACCTCCCCAAACCTCGGCAGGTCTCCGTTCCTCCGCGCAGACCTGCCGACCTTTGGGGAGGTTTGGGCGCCTCCCCAAACCTCCCCAAACCTCGGCAGGTCTCCGTTCTTCCTGCCGACCTTTGGGGAGGTTTGGGCGCCTCCCCAAACCTCCCCAAACCTCGGCAGGTCTGCGCGGAGGAACGGAGACCTGCCGAGGTTTGGGGAGGTTTGGGGAGGCGCCCAAACCTCCCCAAACAGGAACGGAGACCTGCCGAGGTTTGGGGAGGTTTGGGGAGGCGCCCAAACCTCCCCAAAGGTCGGCAGGAGGAACGGAGACCTGCCGAGGTTTGGGGAGGTTTGGGGAGGCGCCCAAACCTCCCCAAAGGTCGGCAGGAGGAACGGAGACCTGCCGAGGTTTGGGGAGGCGCCCAAACCTCCCCAAAGGTCGGCAGGTCTGCGCGGAGGAACGGAGACCTGCCGAGGTTTGGGGAGGCGCCCAAACCTCCCCAAAGGTCGGCAGGAGGAACGGAGACCTGCCGAGGTTTGGGGAGGTTTGGGGAGGCGCCCAAACCTCCCCAAAGGTCGGCAGGAGGAACGGAGACCTGCCGACGAGCCGCGGCCACACAGGGTATTCCTGTGTATTCAGGCTTGCAAAATGGCGGATCGAGCCTCTGCTGGCGGCAGAGGCTTGCAGAACGGCGGATCGGCTTATACTCGAGTCAATAACTTTTTCCAGTTTTTGGGGGTGAAATTGGGGGTCTCGGCTTATACTCGAGTCGGCTTATACTCAAGTATATACGGTAATCATTGGAACAGCTTGTCACCCAGAAAAAGATTAGGACAACCATTTGTCCAGGATAGAAAATGACTCCTGACTTGGACAGGGGGTTGGACTAGAAGACCTCCAAGGTCCCTTCCAGTCCTATAATTCCATGATTCTATAAATAGCATCTCCCATCGTTAAAACAGTTGTCTTGTGCAAGCAATACAGAACTGGGAGGAATCATGCATGGGAAGTACAGCAGCCCGAGACTTTTCAAGGTTTTCTTGTGTCCCACCTAGATTGTTTCTCTGTCCACTAGCTGAGAACACTGATAGCTTATCCTACCACTCTACCATCGTTTCTATTCTACCATCAGTTTGAAAGCAAGCTGTGATTATCTTCTCTTCAGCTGACCTCAAAATGTGGAGAATACCATGAGCTAAGCAGCACTCCCTCCAGTGGCCCAATTGGGGAGAATATGAAGGGAATCTTTTATTTCATGGTCCCTTCTCCTACCGTACTGGAAGTGCAGAGAAAAACAAAGACATCCTTATCCCACACCATACTAAATAGAATAAAATTCTTGAATTTCATTCCACACACACACACACATTTTACATCTTTCAAAATGTTTATTTGTATGCATCCAGCTGCCTGTTTGCAAAAAAACATGATCTGATCAATTGCTAAGAGGGAAGCCACCCATTGAAAGATCTATTGAAAAACAAAATGTAAAGTGTTGAAAACCTGCAAAGGCTTCTCAGTTCCTCAGCGTTATGTCACATTTAAAAGCCTTTGTGAATTATGAAGGTAAGTAATAACATTCCAGCAATTTCGCAACCAGGTGTTTCTCCCCCCCCCCCCCCCCGCAATCATCTAACCATATCTAAGTATTGCTACTGTGGCTGGAGAGGGGGAGACGATTCTAAATAATGCATGGAGGAAGAGGCAAGCTCCAGAAACTGAACGCTAAAAAGGGAGGGAGGGAGGGTTAGGGTGAGCCCAGGAAGCAAAGGAAGTCGAGATTTCCTGCTGTTGGGATAGCAGGCTGCCCACAAGATATGCAGATCCAGGAATAAATTGACTCAGCTCCCCAAGCCATGAGATCAAACCAGTCCTGAGACGAGCCCCAAAGCCTTTGTGTGGAAGCTCTCTTAGTGGCATTAGCTATTGCACTTTCTTTTGCTGCAATGCTGGCACAATTGCAATTGCTAACTTCCAGGGCGATCTCTCCATATATATCCCTAATCGTCTGCCTGAACATTGCATTTTACATTCTGGGATAACATTTTAGAATGACAGGCAGTCCTTGATTTACAACCATTTAGTGACTGTTTGAAGTTACAACACTGGAAAAAGTGACACGCGGCTGTTTTTCATACTAACGACCATGGCAGCAACCCCAAGGTCACGATTAAAATTCAACCACTTGGCAACCGGCATATATTTACGAAGGTTGCATCGTCCTGGATCATGTGATCACCTTTTGCGACCTTCTGACAAGCAAAGTCAATGGAGAAGCCAGATTCATTTAACAACAACGTTACTCACTTAACAACTGTAGTGATTCACTTGACAACTGTGGCAAGAAAGGTCGTGAAATGGGGCAAAACCCACTTAACAATTGTCTTGCTTAGTCTCAGAAATTTTGGGCTCAATTGTGATCGTAAGCTGAGGATTACCTATAGTCCTATTCACAACTTTGCTATTATTCTGCCTCAGGACATTACATGATCTGTAGCTGTTTACAGTAGTTATAGATACACATTATGGGGGAAAAGCTTCCAAGCTTTGGACTCAGGGCCAATTGAAGAGAGCTAAAAATCACTGGGGCCAGATTGTTCACAAACTGTTGATGAATATGGATAGACATAGAGCCAGAGAACTAAAAAGGGGTGTGCATAAGGGGTGTGTACAAAATGTCAAGATGGCAGCCAATATGGTGTTTGTAGATCTGTTATTATCTTTTCAAGGATTTGTCTATAGTTTCCTGGTTCCATTTTTCCCCTTTTTTTGAAGATGGGATCCACATCAGCTCTTTTCCCATCCTCTGGTAGTTCTTTGGTGCTCCAGGCATGCTAACTAAGGAATTCTAGGAATTGAGGTCCACTCATCTTAGCGTTGTTAAGTATGAAAAACCCTGATCTAGAGTAAAGCTTAATCCCAGCGATGATCCAGCCTACCATTTAAATGTATATATATATATATATATATATATATATTGCTATATTAATATTGATATGTCGTAATTAGGATAAGATTGTATGATCAGTTAGAGATCACTGGTGCCATCAAAACAGGATTAGGTTGTATAAATTCAAGGTGTCACAGAACACAAAGTCAAAGGCCCCAAACAAAACAGAGTTAAGAGGAGAGTTAAAATATGATACATGAAGTAAAGCAATTTGTGTTGCCATCTTAGAAAAGCTGCTGTGTAAATAACTAAGTCCAGAGTTTAAAATTACTTGATGGCTGACCTGGTTATGAAATATTTGTTTGCATTTGCATAATTAAGAATCAATAGAAACACAGCATTAAATGACAAGGCAAGCAGAATGTATCGAGGACCAACTTCAAGAGGGAGGAGATGGTTTTGGTGACAGGAAATGAAAGATTCAAGCACCTCAGGGGTAGGTCTTTTATGACTCGTGGACTTCAACTCCCAAAATTCCTGAGCCAGGAATTCTGCTGGCTCAGGAATTCTGGGAGTTGAAGTCCACGAGTCATAAAAGAGCCAAGGTTGCCTACCCCTGTCCTAGATTAAGGCACATTCTTCCTATTTGTTTACTTCTTTACGGCTGACAAGTAGACTCAGCCAACAGTCAATGCAGATAGAAAAAGATACCAGTTATATTTCTATAAACCGTCATTTTACTTTTGAGATATGTTGCCAATTTTTAAAGACATAGTGTATATATAAGCCAATTCTAAGTTACAGAGAGCCTATAAAATTGATCATTCAGACATTTTTGTCATTTAGAGCACTCCCATCTAACCCCCTTTTTCTTTCTGCACTTCTTTTCCTCTTCAATCTCTGAAGCAATCTGAAGCAAAGTTCTACTGACTTCAGAATGCTAGAAAAAGGCAGAAAGCATCATGTGGGAATCTGTGCTTCCTTCAGCTGGCCTAAGGGAGTCCTCAAATTATTTTTCAATAAGTGCTTTATCGCCTAAATTTCCTCAAGTACAAGAAAAGCAAAACTTCTCCTGCCTACACTCCACACCAGCATTTTTCAACTTGACAATATTAAGATATATGGATTTCAAACTGCAGAATTCCCTAGCCAGCATGCTCACTAGGGAATTCTGGGAGTTGAAGTCCATACATCTTAAAATGGTTAAATTTGAAAAACATTGCTTCATACAAAAGGAGAGAAAATCAGTGACTTGGATACCTTCCCTTCCTCATTTTCTGAATATGAAATATACATTCCTCTGGCCATCTGCAAAAAAAATCTGAGTAGTTACCATGAGGGGAATCAACTTGATTGCAAAGACACCATTCCTTTGTTTTCATTTGAAAGCCACTACAACGTATGCAATTGAAAAGACAGCACGTCAGCATTTTACAACCAAGCGCTTTTCCCAACAGCTGTAACAGTGGGTGCTTTTTGCTGTGGCTGCAGGAATGAAGAAGACAATCTGGATTGATGTGAGCTCTTTTGTCTGCAGATCCTTGCAACTCTTTCTGGCAATGCTGTAGCCTGGCAGTGAACAAGGGTGAAACCTTCAACGTTAATCTATTTTTCACCCTTCTTTTTGGCAGGGAGTCCACAGGCTGCAACCTGATAAACAACTGTTTGATTTTTTTCCCCCAGCAACAGCCTTGAAAGAGAAGTTATAGGGTGCAAAGAGAGAGAAAATAAATTCAGCAAATTCTTGAATTCAGGAAGCAGTTTGAGGCAAGCAGGGAAATGGGGGCGTGTTCCCAAACGATACAAAAACAAAACCTAGTTTTGCTGCAGTTTCAAACACATGCAAACGCTCACATAACACAGATAAAACAGTATGTATCCACTCTCAGATTTTTACCTGCTGATCTACCAATCTCTCATTCTGATCAGCTCTGCTCTCTTCTCCAGCCCAATTACATGTACTTTTTCCTCCTTTGGGGGAGGAGAGCTCAGGTGCTTGTGCTGAGTGGACGATATGAAGTTGCATCCAGAAAGCCCACCTTGCTAATCCAGGTTATATCCCCTTCACGGGTGAGCGAATCCTTGAGAAGGTGCAATTATATGACTTACCTAATTACGTGAGGGGTTTTTAAAAAGAAAATCAACAAGATCCAATTTCTTGCTCGTCAGTAAATTAAAAAATAAAATGTGAAAAATGGAGGATTTTAAATACATTTTAAATACATTAAATACATTATAACAGGAGATTTAAAAAAGACAGAACAATGTATTTACAATCCTCCATTTTTCACATTTTTTAAATTTACTCCATTTCATGCACTTCGGCTATATTACATACAGTAATAGAGGGTGCCGTAGCACATGATGGCACTAGCCAATCTTGCTAACAACAAAAATTGAGCAGGAGCAGGAGAGTGGTTTAAAAAAAAAGTCAAACTGGCAACCAAAACATGTGATCACAGCCCTGCCCCTTTTTGGCAAGCCCACTGCTCATAAAAAGGTGGGGGGGGAGGCTTTGACCACATTGCTGTAGCTGCCCGCTTGACTTTTTTACCTGCTGTCACCCAAATCTGATTAATCTGGTGGGAAACTACTAGGAAATCCCTAGGGCTGCAGTCTTGTCTCAGAAGTCATTAAAAATATCCTAATAAGCAGCATGGTCATCCCTTCCGTGTTTTTACCAGTAAAACTTCACGGGAGTGTTTATGGACTCACAACCAGGTCATTATGTGCATTATGAGCAGAACTACCCTACAGCTCGTTCAGACATGACATTCCTGCTCATGACTGTGAGATTTCTTTCTCACAGTCATTATGCAGAGCTTGGGGAAAAGGCTACTCAAGGAACATATCAACAGGGGGAGGGCCAATAGAAAATCTGTGGAATAAATGTTGCTTTCCTTTGCCTCATTATTGGGCTTAGGTTATGCAACTCCACTAGACAAGATTGGTGTCACTTGGTGATCCCAGGAAGCTGTGCCTTCTCTGTCATGGAGCCTGTCATGCAAAAAAGCCCCCCCCCCCATCTCCAAGATATGGACAACTCCAATTACGTTGCCTTGCAGAAGGCCACAAAGACCTGGCTTTCCCCCAGATACTGGGGCCAGCAGGTTAATGGAGGTCTGGTGTGGGTGCATGTGTGTTTCTCGTGCTGTTGAGGTGAAGGGAGGGTTGCTTTTTGTTTGTGTGTGTGTGTGTCTGCATTATAAAATTGGTTTTTCTTTTTTGCCATCCTGAGTGCCATTGGCATATGAGTGGCCATATAAATATGCCAAATATATTAATTTTGGAGTCAATGGGTGTTAAATTTGCACAGATGGAGGAGAAATTGGAGAAATTGGAGCAGAGAATGGAAGAAAGGATGGAACAGAAACTTAGAGAGATGAAGGTAGACATTTTGTCCTCAGTGCATAAAGTAGCTAAATGTGTGGAGGTGCTGGATGATCAAGTGGAAGATTTGACTCAAAAGAATGCTATATTAGAAGCAAAAGTATTGGAAATTGAAGATTTAAAAGACAAAATGGATAGCGAACAGAGTTTGGCTCAATTTTACCAGATGCAGTTTGCTGTTAGAATTAGAGGCCTAAAAGAGAATATTAAGGAAGATTTAAAGCAGCTGGTTTCTGAGGCTCTTGAGGGGGTATTGAACCATCCAGCATCTGAAATAAAACAAGGCATGGACAAAGTGTTTCGTGTGAATTCGTGGATTGCTAAGCAGAGAAAGTTGCCTAGAGATGTGGTGGTCTATTTTGTAAAAAGGGAAATTAGAGATGAAGTTATACAAGCTGCCTATGATACTAAAGTTGTGATTGCTGGTCAAGAAGTTTTGGTTCTAAAAGAAATTCCTCCAAAGATTTTAAAGAGAAGGAAGGACTTTATATTTCTTGTGCAAGAGCTCAAGCAAAGAGATATAAGGTTCAGATGGGAGATCCCAGCTGGGTTGAGCTTCATGTATGATGGCAAAAGGTACTGTTTGGGTACTGTGAAGCAAGCGCATGATTTTTACAACAATGTTTTAAAAGCAACCCCATCAACACTTCTGGAAGCTGTAGAGGGATCTGGAGAAGGAGAATGTCAAGAGGATGAAGATGGACAGATGGACGAGAAGGGTACAGGAGGAGATCAAGCTGCAACTCTTTTGGATGATCTTAGAGAACAGAGGGTGACGCGTGCTGCCTTAAAACACTCAAAAAAGACTAAAAAATAAGACCAGTAGAAAAAATCTATGGAACTTCCACAATATACTTATAGTCAAGTGGTAGTTGGGTTTTTAAGAGTTTTGGGACGTTATGTATGGTAACAGAATTTTCAATTTGGAATTAATGGACAATTAACTACAGAGGAAGAGGAAGGAAGTTTTGTGGGTTAATGCGGGTTAATTTGTGTAAGAATTATCTATTATAGCCTATTTTGGCTAGAGAGGTTAATAGGGATAGGTGCTTGTGGTGTGTAAGTGAGAATATATCTAGGTAATAGTGAATTGTGGAAGAACATAGATGGGAATGATGCTAGTTTTCTTTTATTTTAGTTCTTTATATATATTTAGTATTGTTAAGGATTGGCTTACTCTATATAAGCTAGAGAGTGATGGATTTTAGAGTTTATAATTGTTAGTATATGATTGTTTATGATTGCTTTTTAGATATATACCTTGTATTTTGCTCTGGGAAGTGGGGGGGGAGGGGGGGAGGAGGGGAAGTAGAGGGGGGGCAGGGGAGGGAGGAGGGAGAGGGGGAGGGGGGGAGATAGGGGGGAGGTAGGGAGGGGAGGAGGGGGGGAAGGGGGGTTTTTCAAAGGAAAATTGTATTTTAAAACTTTTCAATTAAAAAAAAAATATGCCAAATATATAAATAGCTCGTCACTACAAAGCCTATTGAGGGGACTCAAATCAGTGAAAAGTGAGAAATTAAGTACCAGAGTGAGCTAAATAACAGAGTGCCAAGGATCACGTCTATTGGAGGGCTTTCGTGTTATGCTTCCTGCATTTTTCCCCTGCATCTATTCTCCCTGCAATTGTTCACCATTCAGAAAAGGGAAACATGTTCTCTGATTGGCTTCTTCAGTCTTTCTCAGATTTGCATTAAAAAGCAAAGATTGGGAGAAATGTGGAATAAAGAATGCCAGGATCCATTGCCCTGGTTGGTATGTTTGTACAAGATTCCGAATAATAGATGAACTCATAACAGAGCTGCATAAACTAAAGCTGAAATTTGCTAGGCAGGATTTATTGTTAATGTCATATACAAGCACGGTGATGAAGTTAAATGTAAGTGGAATAATTAATATCTCTAGTGAAAGATGGAGAGTGAGAGACTGACTGTCTTCAGTAATGTACTATTTGAGTATTGTACCTTTTAAGATTTGGGTCTCCTGTAGCCACTTCAGATATCAGATGCTACAGAAGGAGAAACTCTGTGGCTGCCTCTTTTTCTCACACAAACACTAATGGAGACTTTTGGGCAAATGCCAAATGTCAGACATCCGTGCACACACACTTTCACAATAATCTAAACCTTAACATAATTAAGGGGAAACAGCCAGGTTTGAGGCCTCTCAAAGTGGAATACCGGTATGTCAGGAACTGTAGTACAGAGAGCAGGGAAGAATATTGTGTATGCAACAGGTATAAACAATAGGCAGAGCTTTAATTGCAGCATTGCGACTGCCATTTTGATGTTTTTTTACCTCACTCCCCAACATACAGCTGCAACGAAGCAAATCCATTATGGTCATATGTCATATCACAGTCATACAGTTTGTGTTTTTGCAGTGGTCATAGAGCGAATGCAATGGTTGTAAAGCAAACGTGGTTGTAAAGCAGATGCAGCAATTATTAAGTCAACACAATAGTCTTAAGCAAACAGTATTTTACTATGCACAACTTTACCAAAAAAAGTAGGTGCCATTTTTCAGCAAACCATTGTAAAATGCACTCACATGGCTGGGACACTGCAAACAGCCCTAAATATAGCTGTGTTGTCAAATGTTCAAAGTTTGGTCATGTAATCATTTTTTTTGGGGGGGGGAATCATCAGAACTTTTAATCTGAGTTGTAAATCCTTTTTCAGATAGGTCATAACTTTGAATGGCCACTAAACAGCTGGTCATAAAATCTGTCTATTCTGTAGATATTCCTGCAAGAAATACCAGGAACAGTGAATTTTAGCAAATACACCTTATCATATATGGCATGATGTATGTTCAGAAAGATACTTTCTCTTGCTGAGTATCTGTCTTCCACAAAATTACAGAAATCAATTCTTTTTGCCTCTAAATAATGTCTTTTTTCTCAGATTTAAAGAAAAGTGTTTGCCAGCAATATTAGGGTTGTGATTCAATTAAGGCTGCAGTCCTGAACATGCTTACCTGGAGTTACCTCTCTCAAACAAAATGGAATTTTCATCTAAGAAATATGTGAAGAATGTTACACTATTAATTAGATCCACATAATGTTCTTATCTGTGTAAAAACATACTTTTTTTTAGATTACACCCATATGTGCTACTGGGAGTTTAATTTAAAAAATGAAATTATTCATTTTTCTCTTCTACTCACAATAGGGGAATGTCTCTTCCAAGGTAGCACTTGCCATCTGCAGTTTTATAAAAAAAAATGTAAGATTTGAAAACAGGCTAACCAATTAATTAAGGATGCCTTCCAAGTCAACAGAAATCACTAATCCCAAACACTGCAGCTGCTAGGAAGGCATGAAGGCAATGAGGTATCCCCTTTTTAAAGAGGGTTAATTAAGCCTCCACGAGAAAAGGCTCTCTTTGGTAGGGGTGTCTCCAGCACTACTAGAAAAATGAGACAACCAAGTCCTCTGCTCCAGAAGGTCATTTAAGGTGCCATTTAGTTCACTTTCCACTGTGCCTTTAACAGCAGCTGAAATGCAGAAACAAAGGAAGAGATGTTTTTCCATACTTGCTTGCCAGGCAAAGCATGACCTTCTAAATTTCCAAGCACTAGTATGCAGTTAAATGCACAAGAGCAATGCAAATGAATAAAAATCTTAAAAGAAAAAAGGGAGTTGTAGCTCATTTTCATTCTAAAATAATAAACATGGGAGTTCTCTCTCCCCCCACCTTACACACACACACACACACAAAGTATCTTTCTTCTCTGGCAAATCATCAATTTAACAAGCATACTTCTGTTGATCAATGCCTCCACTTCAGGAAATGCTTTGTGAATCCATGAGCTCCAGATCTACTGGTAAAGAGGTAACCTGGATTGATTCCCCCCCCCAAGAAGTGCTTTAGATGTTTGCCCTGCTTTAATATCAGATAAAATATTGTTTCATTGCAAGTGCTATGAAGCCAGTGTGGAGCAGAGAATTGTATTTCTTCTCGGAAGACAGAATATTTGTTTCCATAAGGCTTCCAAACTGCAAATTTTGACAAATAGGGCTCTACTGAAAGTCTATGCCACAATACAGTTAACATCAAGTATTGCTAGTTTGGTTTAGTAGTTAAGGCACCTGACTAAAACCAGGAGACTGTGAGTTTCTCAGAAATCTTTCTGAGGAAGAATGCTAACAACCAGATGACTGAAAGGAATATAAATCCTTCCATTCTCCACCATTCAGTTAGAACTGAAGAAGCTTCTTGGATGAGAAGCAAAACATCTTCAAGGAAGTCCAGTTGCCCCTTGAAAAAAGCACCTTGAGACAACCATGATCTGGATGACTGAGAATCTCTATAGACATTATGGGCAAGGGTATTTGAAAAATCTAGAAATGTTAATTGGACAATAATTCAGTCAGAATTAGCAGAGGGTGCAGCCAAAGCTTAGGGTAGCTACTTAATGTCAGGTGCTGACTCCATTGTTATCCCAATACATTACCATCTAGGAAATGTTTTAGTTGCAACTTTTCTGCATGGAATGCTACTGGCATTTACAGGCTGAAAAGCAAAAATAATGAAAAAGATTGGCATCCTTATTTTAAAAAGAAGGCTAGAGATTATGCAATAAGTAAACTAATGAAAGTAAAAGAGGGATTGATTCTTAAATGTAATAAAAGGCTGTGGGTTCATGGGGCCTTGGGATCTGGGGGTTTATCTTCCTTAGTTCTGGATGGATTTGCACTACCCCATATAGACCCTGTGCACAATGTGGAGCTTCTCCTAGACTTGAGACTCCTGCTCAAAGAACAGGTGGCAGTCATGGCGAGGAGAGCTTTTACACAACTTTGTGTTATGCAGCAGTTGTTCCCTTTTCTGGATCGTAAGGCCTGTACACGTTCCCTGTTCATCTCCCTGTTGGATTACTGCAATGCATTCTACATGGGGCTACCTTTGAAGCCTATTTGGAAGCTACAACTGGTACATAACCCAGCTGCGCATACAGTTCTGGAGACCTCTTGGGTGGCACATGTAACACTGCTGTTATGAGAACTGCAGTGGCTGCCAGTTTGCTTTCATATCTAACTCAAGGTGTTGGTTACTATCTTTAAAGCCCTTTACAGAATGGGTCCAGGGTACCTGAGAACCATCTCACCCCAATAGGACTAACCCACCCCACTTGTTTCGGTGGAAAGGATCCTGTCAGCCAAAAAATTTCATCTGGTGAGGTTCAGGAGAAGAGCCTTTTCTGCTGTGGCTCCTGCTCTCTGGACTATTCTCTCATCAGAGTTGAGGTCCGCCCCAACACTCCTGCCTTTCCAGAGGAGCCTAAAAATGTGGCTCTGTTGTTTGGCCTAGGGCTCTGACAAGGGCCTGCTACATTGGGGGTGGTTGACAGGCTAGAGAAGATTCTCACCCCCCCAGGACTCCCATCATCTTGGTATTTAACTTTTAACTTCTCTATTCATTTTTTTTCTAACTTTTTATCTAAGTTATCTAGCATTTTCTAACTTTTTATCTAAGTTATCACTGTATCAGTTGGATGGGCAGCATAGAAATTAATTAATTAAAAGAATTAAAAATGTTTCATTTTAGAGCAAAGTTTATGAGATAATCCAAGACCTGTGATCCTAAGCAAAGATACTATACACTTCTTGGAATTTCTCCAGGTGCTACACTTCTGTGGCTCAGTGAATAAGCAGTGCAAATTAGAAATGGAAAAGCAACCTTAGCTGCACAAGTTGATGGGGCTTTGGAGGATCACAGAGTACACGAGTAAAAATCATGCAATAATAAGAGCTCAGAGAAACAGGCACTCATCCAGCACTTTGCCTTGGCACCAGGGCAAACAGAAATCTGTTGTGGTTGTGTGTTCCTCTACGAGTAGGATTCTTGAATGCTGTGGATTTTGTGTTTTAATCCTTGCATACCACCCAAAATCACCATTGTGAGATGAGCAGACAGATCAATCAAGGTTAATCTAAAACTGCCTTGGGAAAGGATACCAAAAATCTCTGGATCACTCTGGTTGGAAGCCAGATTCCTAAGTTAACTTGCAGACCCAGGTACATGAGTAAGGGCTTCCAATCAGAAGGTGTGGTGATGTTCACTACCACAAGGGCTGGTTTATAATTAAATCATAAGCACAAGTGAATGAGTGTGACTCAATTCACTCAGCCCAGACATCATCTCAAGTACATAATTTACAGCTTTGCTACAATAAGCACAGGAGGAAACCTTCTGAAATAACTGGTGGCACAGATAAAAGGAGATGCAGCAGCCACATACTCAGGTCACTAACACTGGAAGTATTTATAGTATTGTGTGGGGATTCAAATTTGGGGGTTGCAGAGAACTAGGGATGCATATTTCCAATCACTGTTCAGGTCTCAAATTTCTATCCACAAAGCTGGTATTCTTTGCCTGGTACCATCATGCTCCTTAACATATTCTTATAATGATGTTCTTATAACTATATTAAATTAAATGGAAAGATTATTTGGGGGAGCCATTTTGAGCTCTTTGAAGGAAAGGTGGGATATAAATGTCCTCAGTCGGGACAAAAGGCAGGAATTTAATCAGATGAATTAGAAATTTCCAAGCAATAAAACACATTAATAGCCAGATGATTTGGAAAACAAACATGTCTCAACTATGTGCTTAAAATTTATTAACCACACCCAAAATAACTGCATGGCAATTGGGTTACGTGAATCTAAACCAGATCTTCCCAATCTGGTGCTTTTAAATGTGCCAGAACACAATTCTTATTTTCTCCTCACCAACATGAACTGGGAGACATCCCAAATGCCAGCACAGAGGTACACAATCAAAAGAACTGCTCAAATGCTTAGTTGAAGGATCAAGGCAAGCAGAGACCTGCTTGCAGATTGAACAAAAAAGCAAGGTGCTTGCTTTCCATTCAGCGAGGGATGAACTCACCTGTTCTTCTCTTGCTCCTCTGGTGACTCAGAAATATTATCATCTTCTCTTGTACTGCTCCAGGGTCAATTTCTGAGCTCTGAGACAACATCAATCTTGAGAAAGGGAATGGCAACAGAAGTTAAGAGGAGTCTGCAGATACCCTTCAGCTGTTTCCCACTGAACAATAGTAAAAGCTAGAGGCTTTGCGATCATTCAGCTTGACCACTATTAAGGAAAGCAGCAGGCTGTTTGTGCATTTCCATCGCCAATTGCTTGGATTACTTCTCTGTTTCAGAAAATAGCTAGGAAAGCTTTGCTCGGTGAGGTGAAACTCATCAAGAGCATTGTGAAGACCAATGGAGAAGTGGCCATCTTAATTTCATTTCATGTTTCATTTGTGTGCCTCCTTTGATATAGTACAGACATGTCAAACACAAGGCCCGGGGGCCGGATCCGGCCCGCGAAGTGGTTTAATGTGGCCCGCGAAGCCATTCTGGAAACAGTGAGGGAACGGCCCCCACTGCCTTGGCCCTGGCCCAGAGACGCTCCTTCTGCCAGAGACCCTCAGATCTGTCCCACTCCTGACCAGGCCCCCATAGGCACCCTTGATGCAAACGATGCAGAGCTGGCCACGCCCACCCAGTAGGTCATATGCACTCTAGCCACGCCCACCTTGGCCACGCCCACCTGGCCCCCTGAGGGTAACCGCAATGCTGATGCGGCCCTCAATGAAATTGAGTTTGACACCCCTGATATAGTACATTAGATAGCACAAGTGGTGATGCAGGGAAGTAATATTGATATTGAACTAAATAGTCTTGGGGAGGGGCTTCTAAATTGCCATGTGTGTTAATTGCTTCAACTGTGAAACACACAGCTATTGTCTCACCATGCAGCGCCTTCATGACAAAAGAAGTTCACTTCTCCTGTCCTGATGCTAAACAGCTTTACTACAGGATGAGCACTTTCTGGTTAAAGAAAAGAATAGGATTTCTAGAGTAAAGATACTATAAAATACTTATTGCATAATATGTACATGACTGGTAAATGATGCAAGGCTAGATAACTAAGGAGAAAGAGAAGGCATTGTAGGGAAGATTATTTATACTGTCAAACTGTGCTTAGGTTTCCAGCGAGGTCTTCATCAAATGCAGCTCCTCTCAAATGAAAAGTCATATAAATGAACCATGTGAATCTCATTTGCACTCATTTGTTTAGTGGCTGTTAGGGTTACTGAAGGCACTGGGAAAAAAGTGACGTACAATCAGTCTTTGCAATATACAATCATTGTAGCAACCTCATAGTCAAATGATCAGGCAACCAGCATGTTATTTACAATCATTACAACATCCTGGGGTCATGTGACTGCCATTCATAACTTTCCCAGCCAACCTCTAACAAGCAGAGTCAATGGAGAAAGCCGGATTTCCTTAATGACTGCGTGATTCACTTAACAACTGCAGTGATTCACTGGCAAACCCCCCTAAAACTGAGCATGATTCACTTAACATCTGCCTTATTTAACAACAGAAATTCTGATCCCAAGTATGGTCATAAGTAGAGGACTATATGTACTGCAGATCTGCAGTAGAAACATCTGCACAGAAAGACAGAAAAAAAGAACCAAAGTACAGGTACATTATACTGTAGGTGGTACCTTGCTCAACAGTAGTAACTGTGAGAGGGATCTCAGAGTCCTAGTGGACAATCACTTAAATATGAGCCAGCAGTGTGCTGCAGCTGCCAAAAAAGCCAACGCAGTCCTAGGCTGCATTAACAGAGAGATAGAATCAAGATCACATGAAGTGTTAATAAAACTTTATAACTCCTTGGTAAAGCCACACTTGGAATACTGCATCCAGTTTTGGTTGCCACGATGTGAAAAAGATGTTCAAACTCTAGAAAGAGTGCAGAGAAGAGCAACATAAATGATCAGGGTACTGGAGGCTAAAACATATAAAGAACGGTTGCAGGAATTGAGTATGTCTAGTTTAATGAAAAGAAGGACTAGGAGTGACATGATAACAGTGTTCCAATATCTCAGGAGTTGCCACAAAGAAGAGGGAGTCAAGCTATTCTCCAAAGCACCTGAAGGCAGGATAAGAAGCAATGGATAGAAATTAATCAAGGAGAGAAGCGACCTAGAACTAAGGAGAAATTTCCTGACAGAACAATTAATCAGTGGAACAACCTGCCTCCAGAAGTTGTGAATGCTCCAACACTGGAAGTTTTTAAAAAGAGATTGGACAACAATTTGTCTGAAATGGTATAGTGTTTCCTGCCTGAGCAGGGGGTTGGACTAGATGACCTCCAAGGTCCCTTCCAACTCTGTTATTCTATTCTATCCCTATGAATCTCATAATTGCCATCAGGTTTTACTAGTATTAATATCAGTAGACCAAGAGGCCTCTAAGACCTTGGCTGGGTTCCAAGACCAGAAACACAACCCCGCATTTCCACATTGCACTGAATTTAATAGAACTTATTGCCAGATTGCAGCCTGAACCATAAAGTGACAACCGGAACCATACCTTAAGGCATCCATTCCTTATCACAGTGGCACCAGAACAATAAAATATGTGCCCCAACATCATAACACAAGCTCTACCATTTTGTAGTTGTGACACACTTTGGTGACTGTGTGTGCGCCTCTGAGTAGTGTTGACTCCTGGAGACTTGCCTGCATTTTTGTTGGCAAGATTTCAGAAGTGTTTTGCCATTGCCTCTTTCCTTGGGCTGAAAGAAAGTGACTGGCTCAAGGTCACCCAGCTGGCTTTGTACCTAAGGCAGGACCAGAAGTCATGGTCTCCTGGATTCTAGCCCACTGTTCTGACCACTACACCAAACTGCTCTTTTGTAACATTATATAGCACATAAATACATAAGGGATGGAATTTTCATCACAATATTACAATACCTGCTTTATCTTTGTCCTTCATCCACAGATATCTGTGACTGTACACCATAAAGTATGTATTAATAGAATAATAGGATTAGTACAGAACATCAAAATCTGTACTAGATCAAACCCTTGATCAGTGCAGAAATCCAAATGGAAAGATCCGTGTCTAGCCACATCCAGTAATGGAAAACCAATCACCTCCCTTGGCAACTGACCATGCAGTCAAACCATTTTTATTGCTAGAAAGCATTCCTAACATTCAACCAAAATCAGCTTTCCTACAACTTAAGACAAGTTATTTCACATCCTGCCTTCTTGGACAATAGGGAACAAATCATGGCCTACTTTTGTGTGAAGTTCCTTCAGGTATTTGAACTATTCAGGTAGTCCTTGGCTTACAACAATTCATTTAGTGACCATTTGAAGTTACAGCAGCACTAAAAAATGACTTACGACCGTTTTTCACACTTACGACCACTATAGCATTCCCCATGGACATGTGATGAAAATTCAAACCCTTGGCAACTGGTTCATATTTATGACGGTTGCAGTGTCCTGGGGTCATGTGATCCACTTTTGCAACCTTCTGACAAGCAAAGTCAATGGGGAAACCAGATTCACTTAACAACCATGTTACTAACTTTAAGTTGTTACTGCAGTGATTCACTTAACGACTGCGGCAAGAAACGTGGTAAAATGGGGCAAAACTCACTTAGCAAATGTTTCACTTAGCAGCAGAAATCTCGGGCTCAGATGTGGTCATAAAACAAGGATTACCTGTACTTCCACTTAGCATACTCAGTTCCTTCAGCCTCTTCTTGAGGGACTAAATTTCCAGTCCCCAAATTAGCTTCATTGCTTCACTTTACGTCTCTTCCAGCTTGCCTGGATCCTTTCCAAGTATAAAGTCCATGAACCAAGATCCTTATTTCCCAACTTCAGCAACTTCAACGTGTGTGGACTTCAACTCCCAGACTTCTCCAGCCAGTATACTAGAGAACAAAGTGAATATAATAACTTCCTGTGCTATGAAAGGAATGCAGCCAAATAACTAAGTTTCCTTCTTTTGCTGCCAGGTTGAATTGCTGACTCGTGTTCAGTTCAGACTCAGAAGTGCAATTCTCCAGCAAGATACTTCCTTTTCTATAGTATACGTTTGCTCTGTCCCTACAACTTTACACCAGGTACTGCAATAGGGCATCCATACTTCATTTTTAATACGGAATAATTCACTGAGTTTGTATGATGTTTTTCCTTTTAACATGTCTGCTCTCAGGAGTACTTTTAAGCCCAGAGTATTGGGATTTACATTAGGAATACTGCAGGCAGAATTTTCCATTGCAATTTTCTGTGCTGTCCAACTGATTGTTTGATAATTATATCAATTTTGCCTTAATTTTGATTTATATCAAAAGTGCTGAAGCACAGGAATTATTGATTTCTGATTGCAGGAATTACTGACCTCTGCTGGATAGATGTTGATTTGCACACTGGGTTTTTATTCAAAGCTCGTACTGTAAATGTGTCCCATTAGCTTAAAGATCTTGTTGATAGTAGTTATCCAATCTTAAATTATCAGAACTTTTATTTAAAAAAATGTGATCTAATTTTATCTAGTCTCAGAAATTCTTTGAAAATATACACCTAGAGTAGTAAAAATATATATGATATAAGAAATCCCTGTTTAAGCGTTAAGGGCAAAGAATGTCATTCTGAAGATAAAAAAATGAGATTTGCTGGTGTGGAAAGAATCTCTAGGGACCTCTAATCCTATGCGATGTATGGGTAAGATTCTTCAGAATTAAACTAATCCCAACGGATATTCATAGAATATCTTCATATACATCATCTTAGTGGCAAGCTGAAAACTTCTCATGCCTGTCACAATAAGCTCCATCTACCAGAATCTGTTGCTTGTTATTCTTTTTTTAGCAACTTCAGGAAATGGAAATTATCTGAAATAATTTTAAAAAGACATTAATACTCTTCCTTAGAAAATTACTGGAGGAAAGTAAGAAGAATGGAAAGCAGAAAAAGGTTTCAATATGCCAACTTCTTGGAGACTCAAAAAGACCTATAGCGACATATTGTAAAATGGAGGCTCCTGATAAAGGTTCTAGCCATGTCCGCATCTAGAACACGCTATTGATTCCCTCCTTCTGGGTTTTCCCAGAATTGTTAGCATTCCACAGCCATTGAATTGATTCATTTTCCATTGACCTATTGAACTTTCTTCCTCCCCTCAATATATTGTTTATAAGTAATTGAATCTAATGGCAGAAAGTGAAGAGGAGCTAAAAAGTCTCTTGTTGCAAGTGAAGAATGAAAGTGCAAAAGTTGGGTTGAAACTAAACATTAAGAAAACCAAGATCATAGCATCTGGCCCTCTCAATTCCTGGCAAATAGATGGGGAAGAAATGGAGGTAGTGACAGATTTTATTTTCCTGGGCTCCAAGATCACTGCAGATGGAGTCTGCAGCCAAGAAATTGAAAGACGCTTGCTCCTGGGGAGGAAAGCCATGGCAAATCTAGACAGCACACTAAAAAGCAGAGACATCACCCTGCCAACAAAAGTGCGTATAGTCAAGGCTATGGTCTTCCCAGTTGCAATGTATGGCTGTAAAAGTTGGACCATAAGAAAGGCTGAGCGCCAAAGAATTGAAGCCTTTGAACTATGGTGCTGGAGAAGACTCCTGCGAGTCCCTTGGACTGCAAGGCGATCAAACCAGTCAATCCTAAAGGAGATCAACCCCAACTGCTCTTTAGAAGGCCAGATCCTGAAGTTGAAACTCAAATACTTTGTCCACCTAATGAGAAGGAAGGACTCACTGGAGAAGAGCCTAATGCTGGGAAAGGTTGAGGGCAAGAGAAGAAGGGGACGACAGAGAATGAGGTGGCTGGATGGAGTCACTGAAGCAGTAGGCGTGAGCTTAAATGGACTCCAGAAGATGGTAGAGGACAGGAAGGCCTGGAGGAACGTTGTCCATAGGGTCACAATGGGTCAGACACGACTTTGCAACTAACAACAACAACAAGGTAATTGAAAATTGAATTGCGCAGTATTAAAACACCTGTGGTATCCATCTGTTCACTTATCTCCAAAGTGCTGTCTCTCAGCCTGTTGATATCTCCCTCTTCTATGAAAGAAATGCCCTTTTGACTGAATGTTCCAAACTTGAAGAATGATTTTCATAAGAAGCAATCTATATTAGTGTTTATCCTTGAAGTGCAGATATAGAGAAATAAATATGCTTAAGGATTAGATGTAGAATTCTGTCTCACCTTACAGTTTGCATATTTGGGGACAGAGTTGTAAGAAGGGAACTTCCATTCTCAGGCATATGCCCTGCAACCTGATGTCCTCTGGTCAGCAATACTTCCTGTGTCCTGCATGGAGAAAGACTGGTTTTGTTTCATTTGTACTTCTCCTTTCTCCAAAGGAGAAAGAATGAACATAATTGAAGCTACATTGTAGTTGCTGATGTTCCAGTAAGCTGCAGAAGTCACAATTCCTCCTCCCTGTAACAGCGAGAATGGTCTCCAAGATCCCACAGGCCAGATAGATATCCAAAGGCCTGATGAAGTCTATGGGTGACAGCCCTTCAAGGTAAACCAATGTCATAGAGGTATTACTTTCACTGTAAAACTACAGGGACAGAATCTTGTAAGTTTTCCCCCATCCCTTCATCATCTTCATGTGAAATAGGGAAGGGCTTGCCTAAGATGCTTACTTATGTTATTTTCTTAGCATGATTGAGATTACTTTTATCTGACTGTTGCCTTGGTAGCAGCTCTTCTTCCTGTCCTTCAAACTCATTGTCTCTGTTCCCCCACAGTGGGCCAAACATCTCCCACCCTTGGGAACCGTGGTATTTAGTTCACATGTCTGGCACAAGCATGTTGTTGTTGTTAGCTGCGAAGTCGTGTCCGACTCATCGCGACCCTATGGACAACGTTCCTCCAGGCCTTCCTGTCTTCCACCATCTTCTGGAGTCCATTTAAGCTCACGCCTACTGCTTCAGTGACTCCATCCAGCCACCTCATTCTCTGTCGTCCCCTTCTTCTATTGCCCTCGATCTTTCCCAGCATTAGGCTCTTCTCCAGTGAATCCTTCTTTCTCATTAGGTGGCCAAAGTATTTGAGTTTTAGCTTCAAGATCTGGCCTTCTAAAGAGCAGTCAGGATTGATCTCCTCTAGGACTGACCGGTTTGATCGCCTTGCAGTCCAAGGGACTCGCAGGAGTCTTCTCCAGCACCACAGTTCAAAGGCCTCAATTCTTTGGCGCTCAGCCTTTCTTATGGTCCAACTTTCACTGCCATACATTGCAACTGGGAAGACCATAGCCTTGACTATACGCACTTTTGTCGACAGGGTGATGTCTCTGCTTTTTAGTGTGCTGTCTAGATTTGCCATGGCTTTCCTTCCCAGGAGCAAGCGTCTTTTAATTTCTTGGCTACAGTCCCCATCTGCAGTGATCTTGGAGCCCAGGAAAACAAAATCTGTCACTACCTCCATTTCTTCCCCATCTATTTGCCAGGAATTGAGAGGGCCAGATGCCATGATCTTGGTTTTCTTAATGTTAAGTTTCAACCCAACTTTTGCACTCTCCTTCTTCACCCGCAACAAGAGGCTCTTTAGTTCTTCTTCACTTTCTGCCATTAGAGTGGTATCATCTGCATATTTTAAGCTGAGGGCACAAGCATAGCCCTCAGCTTATCCCCACTATTTTAACTTTCCTACTTTTATTACGTTTTCCCCTTTATAATTGTAATTTCCATGAGGTACCAGGCAACATACAGGCTTATCTAACATCATAACTTTTATCAGTGGGAGTGCTTTTAAAATTATGGATCCTGTTTTGCAACATTTTTTAAAATGTTCTCCTTTGACCTCAGCCTGGGAAGGAACGGATTTGCAGTTTGGAGATCCTAAGAAATGTGGGAAGAAAGAGAATGTTTCTAAATATATTACATTTCTAAGGAGGAACATAAGAAAAAACTTCCATGAGAAATGGAAAAGCCTTATTATGGCATAAATAGTCAAAAAAGAACTATGAAGATACAAATATTTTCAAGATTCTGCTCTTTAATAAGGAATTACAATGTTTTCTAAGGCCAGTTTGGCTATTATCAGATTCTGTATAACTGTATGCAATTATATTTAATACTGATGTATTATAATGGCAGGTATATTTTCCAAAAATAAATGTGGAAAAGGGGTTTTCACTGAGGTCTTTTGGGCAACTTTTACATCAGGGCCCTTGCAACCCCTTTATGAAGTTTCAGATTGTTCATCAATGCCCAAGCATTTATTATATGAAAATAATTAAGAAATACTACTTTAATTGATAATACTACAAATAATAATAGCAACACCAACCCTTGGCGAGAATCTCTTGGGGATTGAGACTGAGCATTTTGGGGAACCCTATACTACATGAACCCAACTTTACATTCACTTCCATCTCCTTCACCATCATACAGAAAAAGGAAGGGAAATTTTATGCACATTATGCTTAGGAAAGTTATGCTTTTGAATGAAGTACAGACCCTGTCATGAAAATAGCTTGCTCCTTTATGGGAGGAAGAAGAAAATTCACCTACCTCACTTGTCCCGTAACACTGTGAGATAAATAGTGTCATAGCACTTTAAATGGTTCAAAGTATAGCCAAAATTCTTTCAGGCCTCCTTGCAACAGTTGAAGTTAATAAGCCAGTATTATTAACTCCATGTTCAAAAGGGCAAAGAAGAAAATGATTAGACTGTATTTGCATTCTAAGCATTGCATTCTTGCCTAGTTAACAGAACTTTGACACTGAGGATTAACTGGGTTTCTGGCTTGGCATGAACCAAACTGGCCAGATTCACATGACATGCTAGATTAGATTAGATTAGATTAGATTAGATTAGATTAGATTAGATTAGATTAGATTAGATTATGGTTGATTGATATGTAATTCAGTGTGTCAAACCTTTATGACTTTAGGGTAGAACTTTTCAGTTGCTGGTTCTGTTTTTTTCACTATCTTAGCAGCAGTGCTTTTTTTGTAAAAGAAAAAGGTGCCAGAACTCACACACGTCATACAACCCGCCTTGCCTACCCTACAAGGTTCCATCCAAAAAAGGTGCCGGAACTCCATTCTGAGCGTTCTATGAGAAAAAAAGCCCTGCTTAGCAGTAAATGTGGCTGCTGAGAATATATGCTTTAATTGAGAAGTGCCAGTGATTTCCTAATAAACCAGCTTAAAGAGAAGACTTTTGTTTTCACATAAGAAGCAGAGATACCCAAAATTGTATCATATGAGTGGTGGGTTGGCCCACCAGGCTGCCAATTCTCAGGCAACTTGTGGTAATGGGAAAAAATGGGAATTTCCTCAAGGTTTGGCTTTGCCTTCCCTTTTCTTAGAACAGTAAAGCAAACGTTTTTAAAATGTTTTCTGAGGCTTTGATTATTGAGGAACTTTATGGTGTAGATATGTGCTCCCTTTTCCAACAGCTGTAGCAACTCTTCAAGCAACTTTATGGACTAGGAATGTTTTCTAAAATAGCAGCTGTTGTAATTCTGGTGCTCAGCAACATCTGGGGAGTTTATTTCTATTGATAGATTAGTGTGGCATCGTGATAGGAAAGGGAAGTATTATTTGCTCAGAAGACACTGGGATAATCCCAAATTCATGGGCTTTGTAAAATCCACTGCTATATTTATTTACTTGCTTAATTTATTTATTTAATTTTATTTTAGTAGTTATTTAAAAATACCAAGAAAAGCAAGTAGTAAAAAAAGATTAGCAAGCAATATGATAAATTATAACATGAAGTATTATTAGATTAGTGCATTGCTACATTTTAAAATATTTTATATTGATTTAAGACTCCCTAACATTATTAAAATCCAGTATTTAATAATTAACAAAATAGCCAACATAATATGAATCATAAATCACAGTAAAAAGTAAACAAAATTTTCTGCCTAATCTAAACCTTTTACCCTTATTTAACCAATAAAATAACCCTAATGTATTAAACTCTTAATGTTAAAAAATCCCAAACTTTGAATGCAATATATTTATGAGATTTAATTATCATTTTTATCCCAGGGGGAGAAGAAAAGAAGGAAGGAAGGAAGGAAAGAATTTTCCCATCAATAATTGAGAAATAAATATCAATGCTCTTTTTTTTTTAAAAAAAGGGGGGAGCTAGAAAGAGCAAAAATTGTAGTATAATCTTGTGTAAATATAAGTCCAGTTGGATAATTTTCACTGTATAGTAGGTATTGTGTGCTACCTGCTCTAACATGTCAGTGAAACACGGACAACCTCACAATCGATACAAAAGCCATGAGTGGCGCAAAGCGTCATGGAAAGATACATGCTTGGCATTACAAGACAAGATAGAAAGACCTCCACATGGATTACTAGAGAATAAATGAAAGCATACGAAATCATCAAGAGAGTAAAAGAATTGCAATGGAAATGGGGCTGATCACATAGCAAGAAGAACTGAGGGCAGATGGACCAAGGCAGTCATAGAATGGATTCCACTTGACAAAAACCATCCAGGAAAGAGACCTTTAACAAGATGGATCGACGAACACCAGAAAGTATTGTGGGCCCAACTGGCAAAAGAAATCTCAGGACCATATGGATTGGAAACATGTGGAAGAGGCCTTCATCCTGCAGTGGATAGACAATGGCTAAAATGATGATGATGATGATGATGATGATGATGATGATGATGATGATGATGACGACGATCATGATGATGATGATGTTATATATTAGTATGTATACATGTATAGCTAATGGCTAAAGAGTAATTTGGAATATAATAGTAAATAGTGGACGAACAGGGGAAAAAAAGTAAAAGTCCGGCAAGAGGTTATAAAATATGTGAAAAGTCAACTAGCCATAAAACAAGAGATAGTAAAGGTTCAAAAAGTGCAGTTTGAACCCAGGGAAGATTAAGAAAAATAAACAGCTGAAGGAAAAAGGTGGAAAGAGACCAGATCTTCCCCGGTCATCCAGACGCCTCCTTCTGCATCAGTGCACAATCGTCCAAAGGTCGTCCTGGGTCGTCCCCGTCTCCCCTTCAAAAACTGGGGAGCAGAGCCACCAGATAGCCAGCTTTGGTGGCAAAATCAGCTATTCATCGGCAGGAGGAAAAGAATCACCCATCCATTCAGCTCACCATTTTGGAAGGGGATTCGAGGCAAATTCCTATAACCTCTGAATCAAACTCTAATAATGTCATTTTTACATATTTCTCTCATACAGTCCCTTTTGATGATCACAATAGCTCTTACCTATTAAATTGTGATATTGCGGTTTTGACCAGATGATCTCACAGTTTACCTTCCAGCTCTGTAATTTTTTTACACTCAAGATTTCTAAGGGGTTAGAGGTGACAGTGTGAAAGCTTCAAGGAAATATATAAGATACTTCATAAATTAACTGTCAAGTTTCCGACGTATGGGCTTTTCAAGTGACTCTGAGGCATTGTTTATCTTAAAAGTCCTTTATTAGCCTAATAGACCGGCAGATGCTTGCTCGAAGGAAGCTGGAATCTGAAATCTCCACCCCCTTACACAATATATTAAAACACAATTCTCCACCTTTCTAATTTTGTCATTAATCATATTCTCCAATTAATTTAAAGAATCAGTTTCCCTTCCGTTAGAAAACCCGCCAAAACCTTATCTTCTTTAGTGAGAGAAATGGCCTTGAAAAGTGCAATCCTACTCATCCCCCCTCCTAACCTTACACTAAAACAATACACAAGTCTTAAAGCAATACACAAGTTTAACATATGAAACGGCTACTTCTTCATCTCTTGTCAATCAATAACATTCGATGTTAGAAAAAGGACAGGTCCTGTAATGTAAACAAAATTCAAGTTAGCAATTGGCTTTTGGTTTGTTGGGGTGTTTCTCGTAAAACCTTTTGATACGTCTGTCAGCTTTCACATCAGTAGATTTCACCCAAATGGCTTCAGACAATGGGTATCCCTTCCATTGTACTAGGAAACATCTCTTTCAAGTTGCTTTTGACTGACTCTGGAACTTGCCATTGCTCTCTTAGCAAGAAAGCAGATGTTCTTTGCCACTGCCTTTTTTCTGGATGTTTTGGATTTCCTGGTAATCACCTATCTAAATGCAAACCAACACTTAGTTTTTTGAGATCAATTAAGATCAACCTAGTACTAATGCCTGAGTCTCTAGACCATGAGTGTCAAACTCACTGCATCACATGACGTATAGCGACGTATTGTGATTTTTTCCACATTGCCAGAGCTGGAGTGGGTGTGGCCTCCACATGATGCAACCGGCCCGTGGGCCGGCAGTTTGACACCCCTGCTCTAGACTCAGACTACAGAAAGTCAGGCTGAACTTCAACTTAGCCATGATGCTCTCTGATGGACTTAAGACCAGCCATTCTCTCTGTCCAGTTTGTCTTGGAGGGGGGACTGTGAAGTTGCAGGGAAAAGAGGAAACAAATACAATAAATAATCTAATTATTTAAAAAAATGTATATATACAAACATAGTGGGCATAGTCATAACTAACTGTGTATAATTTTATAAACAGGTTTATGGACTTGTTATTAGTGTTCTACAGATAACTCTTGCCAGTCTTCCCAAGCTAAATGTTATGTTTTTCAGAAATGCCAGGAACAGCAAAATAATCAGAGTCCAACATAGTTGTTCGTTCCGACCTATTTGGACACTTGTTAAGAGTAACAACATGAAGGCTAAAGGTTGAGTTAAAGCTCCAGAATAATTTACAATGTGGAACTGATACTAAATACTCTTTCAAGTGGTAGTGGTTATGTGGAAAAGTAAATATGGGTAACAAAACAGAATTTTGCAGGGATTATTTCTCTAAAATATCCCTATTTAAACTAAAGTCATAGAGATAGAGACCTTACTTTATATTAAAATTTTATAGAACTTGTCCTTGAAGTGGAAGCTAAGACCTACTGAGAACAGATGGCAAGAAAAACTATACAACCTCCATTAAGCTTTTTTGTGTGACATCTTGCAGAGATGCTCAAGGTGAAATCTGGCCAGTTTACTTGTCCCTAATGCATGATCCAGCTGCCAAGGATGTGATAGACTATATACCTCACCTCATGAAAACTGAGAAGAATCCCCCTTTCAGCCATCAACTCAGACAACCAAGAAACCAATGATTTATTATTATTTCAGTTTAAGGAATGTAAACTCAAGACAAGATGTTGATGATTTCATGTACATGACATGGTCATACATAGGCTTTGGGGCATGGCATAAAAGTGGCCTGCCATTGCCCTACTCCAATATTTTTATTTTTATTTATTTTCCAGTCCACCTTTAACACTGGTATTCTCTGGAGGTCTCCTATCCCAGTATTAACCACCCTGGTCAGCTTCATAGTCCAAATTTGTACTGCATCTCATTACAAAGAATCCTATTGTTCTTTTTTATATTGAAAGTGAGGCATTTTGTTTCACATTTGGCTTTATTTTTTTTTACCATTTGGATTAAAAAGATGCCTCTCCACCATCTGCTAAATTTAGAATCCCAAGACAAAAAGCAAGCTGCCTCTTCTTTTTATATAGACATTCAACAACATTCGTATAAAAAGCCAAATAGTCATCTGGCTGACATAGAGGGCAGGTGTTTCAACTGTAGAACTCAGCTGAGGCTCAAGAATTCTTTCAAAATAGTTTGGAGATAGGCTAATGTTTTGCCAGAGAAATAGTGGCTGCAGGGCAATCCTAGGCATATCATATTAGTGACTTCAGTTAGTGTAAGAAGATGGAGTAGCTGGCTCTTACCATAAGCCAGGGTTGTTCACAGAGGAGGTTAACAGAGTCAAGATGACAGCCAAAGTCCCATGAATGAAGTCCCACCCTTTTTTCACATGGTAGCAGAGGTTTGCTTGTAAAGTTGCAGCTTATTCATCTTAATTTTTTGGACATACTCTAACAGATGTCCCTGTAACAAAACTTGAAGGGCATGTTGTGAACATCCTCAAAACACAATAGCTTTGGGGAAGCTTTTTCATTGACTAACCAGCTTCCTTGGTGGAAAGGATGAGCGTTACTTTTTGAGTTATTATTCCCAATGTATCAAATAGGTCTCTCACCTCAAAAAAGTTATTTATCCTTTTGGAGACCACAACCTAATGTGAAAGTTGGAGACTTTCGCTCCTGAGATTCCCCAGTTATTAAGACTGATAAACAAAAGATAGGTGAAATCCGTCACAATTCTATAAATAAAGGTAATATGAATGGAGGAATTTACAACAGCACCAACCAAAAAAGAACCATGTGGTTCTATGTAACTATCTGTTGTTATCAGAGGAAGTGAAGAGTCTCCAACTGTTCTAAGAACCAGCAGGATCATGGCTACTGGGGACAGGCTTGTTTAGGAAGCCTTTCAGCCCCACAGACCTCCCACTCTGCTGAAAAACAAGAGAAAGTGAATGGCATGTATTCACTGAGGAAGCTAGGAGCTACCTAGGACAAAGGAGGATAGAATACGTGGTATCTTATGGGCTTTTACATCCAGGAACTCTTAAGATGTGTTGGGTCATATTGCCTATCATCCTTAGCCGCCATAACCCAGCAGCTAGTTAAGGAAAGGCAGCTAGTTAAAGAAATCTTCCATTTCTAAATCTGCTTGCAAGATCACAGGGAACTAAGCAGCTCAGTCTCTGAATTGCCTAGCTGGCTCATTCATATAATACAGCTGGACTGTGGCCAGCATACAGTTGTGCTACCGGGGAAATTGCAGGGGATTATCTTCTATGCGTTTTTGGACATGTCAGTTGGAGGCAGACCTGGCAACAAGCTGTTATGTTTTCAAAGGTACTGAGTGATTCCACCAATTCCATTTAAGGGAGAAAACATTACAGGAGCAACCAAGACTTTTAGTGGTTCAAGAGCAGTGACATAGCCCCATTCCCCCCCCCCCCCCGAAATTAATACTACACAGTGGAAATTTGTTGGTAGAAGCACTATCCTAAAAAGAATGGTTAAGAGAAATAATTTATTTTTTAGATTTTCAGACAAGCAAGATTTTTTCTTTTTCAGATTTTCAGACAGGTTAAAATTCGCTATTTCAAATTTCAGAAGTTAAGTGGAACCAAAAACATTTCAGGAGTAGCAACAAATTTCCCAATAACATGTAAACAGCTAGCAATGCATTCAGCATCCCCCTTCCAAGGAAGGATTTGATGATTTATTTCATAATTGCTATAGATCTTATGCAATTAGATCAACACTGGGAAAAGAGCAGGTTGTTAAAAGGCAGTACATCTGACTTGCCGAACAGGTCTATTTTCCTGGAAAGTCTGCTGGGTTGTACTTTGCCCCAAAGTCTTGCTCAGAATAGAACATGATTTCGGCTCAAATTCCTTTGTTAAGGAATACATGCCTTTGGACAGCAAGCTTGGCACTGGGTGTATCTGTGTACACTTCTAAATACAATTTTAGGACCTCTCCTACATCAAGGCTGCCTTCCCTCAGCTGATGTCTTCCTTCTGATGTCCTCTTTCAGAAACTGAGCTGATGTTCAAATTCAAATATCCAGTTTCTGTGTTGAGGTAGTAAGTTTCAAAGGTTTGGGTAGCAGCTTTCCCATTCACAAAATTCTTATTTTATCTGCTTCCCACCAACTGAACATGGAGCAATCTAGTACATATTTTAGGCATCAGAATTCCTCTAGTCCCCTCCCATCATGATTTCCCTTGCCTCTGCATTCAAACATTCTTTTCCCCAACCCTGATCCAAAAATAGCTTTTCTTGGAATGCTGGCTGTTGTTTTGGAAGAAAAATAAAGCAAAAAGCTATTTTACTTTTCTTTTGGCTGCCTTTTGTTTTATGCTGTAAAGTACTTTCATTTAAAACGTAACCGATTTAGAATAAACCAATGGATGAAGGAATAAAGAGCTATGCAACTCCCTTTAAAGTCATGCCTTCCACTCTAGTGCCGTTTTATGTTGTTGACTGTAACCCCTTCCACATACACTTACACACTTTACAGGGGCAGGTGTCAAGGTATGTTGTTTCTTCTACTATCATCAACTTACCCATTTGTAAATAAATTCAATAGTTACAATACTTCTTCTGATCTCATTTCAGGGAAACCAAGTGTGGGTTAACAGTGCACAATAAAGGGTGACTTAATTTACAGGCTCACTTAACTTCCTCATGTGAATTTGAAAAGAGATGCAGCTTCTACTTCACCATTTCTAGTTGGAAGTATTGCTAGCATATTAGTGGAGAGGGAGTATGGAGGAGGGGGAGTATGAAGTTGATGGCACCTGCACCAGCTACTCCTTGCTCCAGGGCAACATTTGAGAAACCGATTCCCTGACTGTTGACTGCTTGACAGAACATTGTGTTCCAACTTCTCCTTTTCTTGCTAAGAAACACTGTAAGTGGATAATAAACAGATAGGCAATCAGGTGGTACTCTTGGCTCTGCTGTGTGCTCAGTCTTCAGTGTTCCCTGGAGTCTTTCTCATGCACTAGCAGCTATTAACTTAATTGTCTTTGAGACATTGATGGGACAATGATTGCACACAGAAGTGCTAACTCACATCTTAAAAAGAGACAAAGACCTAATTTCCATAGATGTGAATAACTAAGACATTTCCCTGCCTCCAGCCTCTATCTACTTATTCCAAAGAGTTCCCTCTGCCTGGGAATTATACCTAAGTATTAGGGTTGTGGAGGTTTGATTTCAGGAAAAGATACTGTACAAATGCTCTAAGGAGCAGACTATCACTTATGCAAGCCTCGCTAAAATAAAATAAAAAGTTAGATAGTAATATCTATCCCATTCATTTCAAACATTAAGCTTAATATTAGAGCATTTTCTTTGCAACAGCCAGATTTAATCCCTAACTTTTCCAGTTACAAAAACAAGTAATGTTTTTGTGTGGTGGCGCATCAGCTTCCTCTGTTCCTGGAGGAAACTGATTATCTTGACCCGTACCAATCGGGTTTCAGGCCCAGGTACAGCACGGAGACGGCATTGGTCGTGCTGATGAATGATCTCTGGCGGGCTCGGGACAGGGGTTGTTCCTCTGTCCTAGTCCTATTAGATCTCTCAGCGGCTTTTGATACCATCGACCATGGTATCCTGCTGCGACGTCTCAGGGGGTTGGGAGTGGATGGGGAGAAACAGGCTCTGACTCAATCCTGCCAAGACTGAGTGGCTGTGCGTACAGGCATCTCGAGTGAACCATTCTATTCCATCTTTAATGATGGGGGGTGAGCTGTTACCCCCCGTCGATAGGGCTCGCAACTTGGGTGTCCTCCTGGACTCGCGGCTCAGTCTTGAAGATCATATAGGAGCCGTGACCAGGGGGCTTTTGCCCAGGTTCGCCTGGTGCGCCAGTTGCAACCCTATCTGGACCGAGATGCCCTATGCACAGTCACTCATGCGCTCGTGACCTCCCGGTTAGACTACTGCAACGCTCTTTACATGGGGCTGCCCTTGACGACCACTCGGAAGCTTCAGCTGGTGCAGAATGCAGCCGCGCGAGTTGTGATGGGGGCTTCCCGATACTCCCATGTAACACCTCTGCTCCGCAAGCTGCATTGGCTTCCGGTTGCCCTCCAGGTGAGATTCAAGGTGCTGGTGATGACCTATAAAGCCCTAAATGGCTTGGGTCTGGGATATCTGAGGGAACACCTGCTGCCGGCATCAAGTTCCCTTCGTCCTGTGCACTCCCACAGGGAGGGCCTTCTCAGGGTGCCCAACACCCAGGGGAGGGCCTTCTCTGTGGGCGCGCCTGCCCTTTGGAACCAGTTACCCGTAGAGCTCAGGACTTCCCCTGATTTTTGTTCGTTCCGTCGGGACCTGAAGACCTGGCTCTTTAAGCTTTCCGCCCAGGACTGGGAATTTTTAATTTTTAACTTATTGTAATTGGGTTTTTTAATCAGAGTTATAGGGGTTTTAGATTTTTAATCAAGGATAATTTAATCTATTTTAATTGTTATTAACTTTTTGTATTGTAATGTTGTTTTAATTGCCTTCTGAACCGCCCTGGGTCCTACGGGAGAAGGGCGGTATATACATTCAATAAATAATAATAAAATAATAATAATAAAAACTGGCTCTATATTTTAACACTTCCATTTGCTAAGTTTTCTTCATTTCTCAGACCCCCAAATTCAGTTGCAGGTTTTCTGCTAACCACTAGTATTGAAGCTAATGAAATTGCATTGCAGTGTTATCCTGGGGTTGCTGGAATTTATTTTCCTACAAAGGGCTTGTTTGCAATGCTTCCATTTCTTTGTTCCTATTTAGCATGTCATTCAGCTTAGCTAGAAGAAATATTCTTGGATGGAATGTTACAGTTATGCATGTCTCACTGGTAAGCTTTGCTATTTGTTTATTTAAAATATTTATATAGCCACCCATCTTAAGCAACTGTGGGAGACTCACAGCAACAATAAAACCTATAAATAAAACTATCACAAAACAATAAGGAGGCTCAGTTGCCCTCCTTCCATACTGCCTACTATATAATACAATCCCAATGCCTCAGTAAAAAGCCAGGTCTTAATGGCCCATCAAAAGGCTAGAAGGGTGGGTGTCTCTTGAGTCGCCAGCAGGAGGTTGTCATGGAAAAGGCCTGCTTCCGAAGCTCCACTAGATGGCAATATTTCAGGGAGGGAACTTGGAATGTTCCCATCTATGTGACTAATAAAACCAGCAGATATTCTTAGACTGTGGTGCCCACTTATGGAACATCCTTCTCCAAAATTAGATTGGTCCCCACATCCCTTTTGCTATTCCGAAATACCTTCAAGATCTGACCAGACCCAGTGCTCCCAAGGAACTAGAGATTTAGCCAGATGATTGTGTAGGCCATTTTTTATTTTCCCTTCACTTTGATTGTATATTGGGTTGTTTGTTTCTTTGTTCATATCCTACTTTTATTAGATGTACAAATAACTCAAGGTGGTGAACATATCCAACACACCTTCCTCCTTCTGTTTTCACCACAACAACCCTGTGAGGTGAGTTGGGCTGAGAAAGAGTGACTGGTCACCCAGCTGGCTTTCATGGCTAAGGCAGGACTTGAACTCATGCTCTCCTGCTTTCTAACCTAGTGCCTTAACCACTAGACCAAACCAACTCTTATTTATTTTTAGGATACTTATGGTTTTTTATATTTGCTTTCACTGTTTTTATGTTTCTTATCTACTGTGTGCTGCCCAGGGTCACCTTTGGTGAGATGGTATCAGTATAGATTTGATTAATAAACACATACATAAATGAATACATACATACATTGCCTGCAATGTACAAGAGTGTATATATAAATGAGTATTTGTGTGGCATTGACAGGTGGAGTGAATTAATTAATCTTTTGATCATTAGCATGAATGGGCTGCAGCTCATAGGTGACAAGGGGTGCCAGGTATTTGAGAGAAGAGGTGAATTTTACCCTTGTGAACCATAGTAAACTCTTCCATTAAATTTCCTGCCTCTCTGCTGTGAAATAACACAATTTAAATCCTACTTCCTGCAGATCTGGAGAATCTACAGGTCTGGAGAAATGGCAGCTTACAGATTTAAGAAAATCTTTTTTAACAAGGTTGTAGAATCATACAGCTGGTAGGTATTCTAGTCCAACCCCCATCCTGCACAGAAAATTTTATTTATTTCCCACCTTTATTAACTCAAGACAGGGAACATACCTAATATTCTTTCCTCCTCCTATTTTTGCATTCCCTTCTCACAATGGATGCCAATTTTCGGAGTTAGAAGAAAGGCTGCGAGACTGACTCATCTGTGGACTCAGGAGCAGAGAGCTACAACAGAAACTCTTTGCAAAAGAGACTCTCTCGCTCCAGGAAGCCTTAAAAGAAATCATGGTGGACGAAGCCATCAGCGGAGCCATGAAGGCCATGCGGCCCACCAAAAGCACTCAGCAAGAGGAAGCCGTCCACGAGGACGCCAAACTTCCAGAAGATGTTGACTTCAACCATGAAGTTGACAAGATCCAACGGCACCACAAGGAACTGAAGACTCCTTACAAGGCAGTTCCTTTCCCTGAGTGTCCAGGCTATGGCAGCCGCCACCAACGAGCGGACTGCAGGTTCCAGACAGCCACGTGTCGGGCCTGCGGGAAGACCAGCCACATCGCATCAGTCTGTAGAGGTCGCCAGAAGGACCGCCAATCAGACATTCCGATCAGGAGAGGTAATGTGGCCCCGGGGCAGCTTAGTGTAGGATGGAACTGGACACTGGGTCAGCTGTGTCCATCATTTCCCTCAAAACCTTCCATTTCATCTGCAACCGCAGCAAGAGGTAGGCCAAGCTTAGGCCATCCAACATCATCCTGACTGACTGCCATTTGTCAAGTGACGGAACTCAAGTCCCCATTGCCTATTATTCAAGGATATTGTCCTCAGCTGAGTGCAATTATGCTCAAATTGACAAAGAGGCCTTGGCCATTGTGGCCGGGGTGAAGAAATTCTATGATTACTTTTATGGCAGGGAATTCATGGTCTTCACTGACCATAAGCCACTGTTGGGATTATTTACTACAGATAGACAGACGCCTCAAATACTGTCCCCTAGGATGTTAAGATGGTCCATTTTCATGTCAGCCTACAGCTACAGGCTGGTTCACAAACCCGGCAAAGTCATGGGCCACACAGACGGCCGTAGCAGTTTGCCATTGCCACAGGTACAGCTAGAACCGGCTCCAGCAGCTTGTATTTTGTCAATTCAGGATTTGCCTGAGTTTCCCCTCCATGCTGGGGATGTGGCTGCAGAAACTGCTGCAGACAAAGTTTTAAGTAGAATATTGTCTTGTATTCACACAGGGTGGCTTGAAAATAGTCCTGGACCTGAGTTCCACAGCTACTTCTCGTCTCGCCTCCTGCTTCCCAAGAATCCACTACACAACAGAAGTCCTCAACTTACAATCAGTTCTTAGAGACATTTTGAAGTTATGATGCCCTCCCCAAAAGGTACCTACAATCCAATTTCAAAGTTCTGACATTGCCCCCCCCATGGTCAGTTGACCACATATTGGACACTTTGCAACTGGCTCACATTTATGGCTTTTTGCAGTGCCCCATGGTTATGTCATTGCAATTTATAACAATTCTATGGGAAACTGGTGTTTTCGTCTGGTTTCCAGCAAAAACTGGCCCATTGTGAACAATGGGTTCACTAAACGACTGTGACACTTGCTTTATGATCATCTCAAAAAAGGTCATTAAAAGCAAGTCTGGACTTCTGGTGATCCACTTTACAACCGTCATGATTTAATGTAATTGCCATTTACAGATTATAGACTTAAATCGAGTACTACCTGTACTGTATCCTGTTGGCACTATCAACTTACAGTTAGGACCTATGTGTCAGGCAGAAATTGAAGAAGCAGCATTTGGTATCACGGGCATGCTGATAGGTAACATTCCCCTGGACTCTTTCTTTTCATTAAAGTCATGTACTTTGTTGGAGCCAAACACTCTTTGCACATCCAGCAGCTTCCATTAATATAGAAAAAAGTAATTTTGTTCTTAAAATGTCTTACAATTTAGAATGAGTTTCTCAGAGAACCAGGATGTAAAAACACTTAATTGTTCAGAAAATCTTTGCCAAATATTGATTGCACCATATTTTGTCTGTGGGTGGGGCAATTCTCCCTTGTGAACTAAATAATTACTTCCACAAGATAAGCCTTTTGTGAATCTGCTATTTACTGGGATCTGAGACTCATTTAACTTGACTTAAATGATGGCAGACAAATCAAGCTGAAGTACTGCTTGTGTTTTCAGTTATCCTGATTGTTATGAAATAACCTGGTTTTCATAATCATAACTTGGTGCCAGCAGTCAAAATATAAAACAGACAGTACAAGCTATTAAAAATTGCAACAAAGAGGGATGAAACTGACTTACATTTTATTTAGGGCTTCTATATCTGGGTTGCAAAATACTAGTAGACCATTAGAAGGCAGCAAAGTAATAGAGACATCTCTCTCCCTTTAAGGTAAAGGTAAAGGTTCCCCTGCACATGCGTGCTAGTCGTTTCCGACTCTAGGGGCCGATGCTCATCTCCGTTTCAAAGCTGAAGAGCCAGCACTTGTCCGAGGACATCTCCGTGGTCATGTGGCCGGCATGACTACACGCCAAAGGCGCACGGAACGCTGTTACCTTCCCACCATAGTGGTCCCTATTTTTCTACTTGCATTTTTATGTGCTTTCGAACTGCTAGGTTGGCAGAAGCTGGGACGAGTAACAGGCGCTCACTCTGTTACGCGGCACTCGGGATTCGACCTGCCAAACTGCCGACCTTCTGATAGACAAGCTCAGCGTCCTAACCCACTGAGCCACCGCATCCCTATCTCTCTCCCTTTATTGCTACCTAATTTGCCATCCAGATCTGGTAGCCCTAACAATACAGGAAAGGCCTATCTATATGCTGAAAGACCCTCAGGCTCTTCGAACCACCACTAGATAGCAGCAAAGAGATACAGAAAACTCTCAGTCCTTGCTGTCATCTATTGCAGTGTTTCACAACCTTGGCAGTTTTATGATGTGTGGACTTTAACTCCCAGAATTCCTCAATTAGCATTCTCGAGGTTTGTTGTGGGTGCTTACACAAAATGGCCCCAAGATAGATGGGTCAATCATACACAGTGTATCTATGGTCATCATGTTCTTAGGTTAATAGTAACCTAACGAATTTGGGAAATCCCCAGTCAAGAACCCTATTTCCTGCCTTTCATAATAGTAAAGTTGGAAGGGACCTTGGAGGTCATCTAGTCCAACCCCCTGCTCAGGCAGGAAACCCTATACCATTTCAGACAAATGGCTGTCCAGTCTCTTCTTAAAAACTTCCAGTGTTGGAGCATTCACAGCTTCTGTAGGCAGGTTGTTCCACTGGTTAGTTGTTCTAACTGTCAGGAAGTTTCTCCTTAGTTCTAGATTGCTTCTCTCCTTGATTAGTTTGTTGCTTCTTGTCCTGCCTTCGGGCGCCTTGGAGAACTTCCACAACTGTTAGTTCCAGAGCATCCAGATTAAAGCATTCAGTCCATCAAAGCGTGTTGGAACAGATTACCATATATAATCATGAATTATTCTCATGCTACTGAATAAATCAGATATTGTTGCCAGCTTATTGTTACTAAAATATTTAATTATTTATTTAGGTTTCTTCACATCATCTTGACTCCTGACAACTGCGTGGACAAATCCCTTCAGTTTTTGTGGCAAGATTTTGGAAATGGTTTGACCACTGCTTTCTGCCTAGGTCTGAGAGAGAGTGACTGCCCCAAGTTACCCAGCTGGCTTTGTGCCAAAGACAGGACTAGAACTCCCAAACTCCTAGGAGTCTGATGCCTTCACTATTACATTACAGTGGCTCTCAGCGTGAAATTCCATCTTGCCATGTCACACACAGTTCATTAACTAAATTAAATTACTATATGAGGTTTATGAAAATCGCTATTTGATATACAGATTATACATTCTGCTTCCTGTAAGACTCTGAGGAAAGAGCTGGGAAGAAAATATAGAAAAGATAAAGGCACCAGGCACTGGTTAACTAGATTCAGTGTACCATGCAAGCATAGGCAGAAGCTTTATTAAGCCTACAGAAGGTTTCAAGTTTCAATTAACTCTTTATCGGGCAGCAAACAATTTAGAATTTTCGTGGGAGGGAGAGAGAATGTGTGGAATGTGGCTGGTTTAGGGAGGAACTCTATATTTGGCCACAAAGAAGAGTTCTAGAGCTGGTGGCACACCTGTTGCAGTAACTATTAGTCATCTGTAGAGGGTAACATTTTGCTATGGATGCACTTATTTATTTCTAAGTGTTTCAGACAAGCAAGGAAAGGTAATTTTGTTGAATTATGTCATAAATCAGAAGTCAGCTAGCATATTTTCATACTAAGCTTTCACAAAAGTTAATGCTTTTTAATAAAATTTGTTAGTCTGAAAAAGTACTATTGCATTTTGGTTTTTTGCCAAGAACTAATACTGTTCTCCTCTTACAATTCTTTAATAAATCACTTTGTCAGACTCTAAATAAGCTCTGGCATGAAATGCAAGTGTACACTTGATGAATCATGCCTGTTTATAATCCTGACTCTTCCCAACTTGAAACCAAGTCACATGTACTCCAAGATTAAAAATACTTTGATCACTTAGTCACACAGTGTTACAACATTAAGGACACTTTGAACTCTACTTGCCTGGTTGACATCACTGGGTCCTCCATGATGGTAATCAAGTATCTGCAGCAATAGCTTAACACATCATGGCTAACCCATTGCAGTTTGTTTTAATCACAACTTACTAAATAGATTTGATTCACCTTTTTGTGTCCTCACACACTAATATAAAAAATAGCATGTTTAACATTTAGAGGAATTAACCAAGTTGTGGATTCATACCAGAGAAGAAGTGTGGCTAGCTAGTTTATGGCTAGATGCCAGATGAGTATAGTCACTGAGCATGCCAGCCAGTTGCACATTAGCCTGTTGTGTTTTGCAGACCTCAGCCAGAAACCATGGCTTTAATTTAGCATGCTCCATGAATTAAACAAGTGTGATGGATAAAGCATGGTTTATAGCTTACTAAGCCCTTTCTGAGTAGAAAGGCAGGATATATAGTATGTTGGAACAACAATGATGTGCCAAGCCAATTTAATTCACTCCAGTGACAAAGTCAGATTGGTGTACATAAGCTTTTTTCAATAAACATTTTAGAAGGGTTTACAGAGAGCAGTAAATATCTAGTTGAGTAGATCACAAATTAAAGCAACCATATCTAGGCTGTAAAAATCTGGCTAACCACTCGAAGACAGTATAGAAAGATAGAAAACTTGCACTCTGGGCTGCCATCGAGTGGTAATTGAGATGTTTGCAACTCAGATTCAATTGCCTTATCAAAAGTTCAATTTGAGAATAATCAGGAGGTAATAGGTAATTGAGTACTGAATTCTAAAATATGAATACTAGGAAGGCAGAAGCTGATACAGATATTATATCAACACTGACCTGTTGAATTGAATTGAATTGAATTTATTAAATTTATATGCTGCCCTTCTCCCTAAGGACTCAGGGTGGCTCACAACAATAAAAAGTTAAAAAACATAAAATACAAAATTTAAAAAAGAATTAAACCATAAATGTAATAAATACATAACAATTAACCTAATAAAACCAAATTTAAAACTATAGACAGTCCAGGCCCGATTGTTGGAACATCCATGTCTTCAGGTCATGGCGGAAGGACCGAAGATCAGGGGCCATCCACAGCTCCGGATGCAACTCATTCTAGAGGGTCGGCGTGCCCACAGAGAAGGCTCTCCCCCTGGGGGTCGCCAGCCGGCATTGCTTAGCCAACGGAACCCTAAGGAGGCCGACTCTGTGGGAGCGAACCGAGCGATGGGAGGTTGACAATGGCAGCAGGTGGTCTTGCAAGTACCCCGGGCCTAAGCCATGTAGGGCTTTAAAGGTAATTACCAGCACCTTGAATCACACCCGGAGGGCAACCGGAAGCCAATGCAGCTCACGTAGGAGTGGTGTAACATGGGAGTATCGAGATCCTCCAATAAGCACCCACACAGCTGCATTTTGCACCAGCTGAAGCCTCCGGGTGCACTTCAAGGGCAGCCCCATGTAGAGAGCATTCCAGTAATCCAGGCAAGAAGTGACAAGGGCGTGGGTGACCGTGCATAGAGCATCTTGGTCCAAAAAGGGGCACAACTGGCGCACCAGGTGAACCTGTGCGAAGGCCCCCCTGGTCACAGCAGTTAGATGATCCTCCAAGTTAAGCCGTGAATCCAGGAGGACACCCAAGTTGCGGGCCCTTTCTGAGGGGTTCAATACCTCCCCCCCATCAAAAGAGATGGAACATGTTGGACAATACGAGATGCCGGTATCCACAGCCACTCGGTCTTGGAGGGGTTCAGCCTGAGCCTGTTCCTTCCCATCCAGATCCGCACCGCCTCCAGGCACCGGGACATCATGTCAAGGGCATCACTGGGTTGGTTCGGGGTGGAGATGAACAACTGGGTATCATCCGCATATTGGTGATACCTCACCCCAAAGCCACGGATGATCTCACCCAGCGGCTTCATATAGATGTTAAACAGGAGGGGGGAAAGAACCAACCCCGGGGCACCCCACAAGTGAGGGGCCTCAGGGTAGATCTCTGCCCCCCTGCCAATACAAACTGCGAGCGGGCTGAGAGGTAGGAGGAGAACCACCGTAGAACAGTGCCTCCCACTCCTAACCCCCCAAGCCGTCGCAGTAGGATACCATGGTCAATGGTATCAAAAGCCACTGAGAGGTCAAGTAGGACCAGGACAGAGGAACAACCCCTGTCCCGGGCCCGCCAGAGATCATCTACCAGTGTGACCAATGCAATTCCGTGCTGTAATCGGGCCTGAAACCAGACTGGTGCAGGTCCAGATAGTCCGCTTCATCCAGGAATTGCGGGAGCTGACGCGCCACAACACTCTCAACAACCTTCGCTACAAAGCAAAGGTTGGAGACAGGACGATAATTATTCAAGGAGGCCGGGTCCAGGGCAGGCTTCTTGAGAAGGGGCCTCACCACCGCCTCTTTTAAGGCAGAGGGGAAGACACCCTCCATCAATGAAGCATTGACAACTGCCTGGAGCCAGACCCCTGTCACCTCCCTGGTGGCCGAAACCAGCCAGGAGGGACATGGGTCCAATAGACAAGTTGTAGCGCTCAGTCTACGCATAATCCTGTCCACATCATCCAAAGACATAGGGTCAAACTCACCCCAAATGGTATAACCAAGACCTGTCCTCTCCACTCCACTGGATTCCACCCAGTTGGAGTCCAAACCAGTCCGGATCTGAGCAATTTTGTCCTGCAGATACTTTACAAATTCCTCAGCCCTACCCTGCAAGGGGTCATCCCTCGGTCACTGATTAAGCAGTGAGCGGGTCACTCTAAACAGGGCGGCTGGGTGGTTATCTGCAGACGCAATGAGAGCGGAAAAGTAAACATGCTTTGCCACTTCCATCGTCACTAGGTAAGACTTAAGATAAGTTCTTAGCTGTGTTTGGTCAGATTTGGATCTGCTGGACCTCCAACAGCTCTCTAGGCATCTTTTCTGGTGCTTCATCTCTCAGAGACCCTCAGTGAACCAGGGAGCCACCCGGGATCTGCGCTGGGTCAGAGGCCGCAAAGGCACAACTCAATCCAAGGCCCCAGCAGCCACCCTCTCCCAGGCTTCTACTAGGGCCTCGGCAGAGTCGTGGGCAAGGGAAGCAGGAAATGTCCCAAGCTCTGTCTGGAACCTCTCAGGGTCCATGAGGCGCCTGGGGCGGAACCACCTGGTTGGTTCCACCTCCCAGCGGCGGGGGGTGGCGTACTGAAAGTCTAGCAGGAGAAGAAAATGATCGGACCATGACGGTTTGGATGGTTAAATCCCCCCTACCCAGATCATTAATCCACTGTCCAGAGATAAAAACCAGGTCAAGTGTGTGCCCTCCATTATGGGTCGGGTCTTGAATTACTTGAGTCAGGTCCATGGCTGTCATGGAAGCCATGAACTCCCGAGCCAACTCAGACGCCTCACCCGCGGAAGGCAGATTGAAATCCCCCAGAACTATAAGCCTGGGAAACTCAATCGCCAACCCGGGCAAGACGTCAAGGAGCTTGGGCAGGGCCGATGACACGCAGCTGGGAGACAGGTACGTAATCAATAGGCCTAACTGAACTCCAGGACTCCACTTCAAAAGGAGAGACTCACACCCGCCTATCTGAGGGACAGTGGCCACTCACGGACAAAGACTCTCCCTAATAATAACCGCCAACCCCCTCCCTGCCCTGGTGAAGCACCCGGAAGCCCGGTGGGTATAGTTCTGAGAGGGGAACCCCCCCCTCTTGGCCCAACCAGGTCTCCGTGATGCAGGCCAGGTCCGCGTTCTCCTCCTCAATAAGATCATGTATGAGGGGAGCCTTGTTCCCAGAGAAAAAGAATTTCAAGGCTCCATCCAATTTGAACTATTCATATACAACACCTAACTGTTTAGCAATTCCAGAAGTTCCTTCCCTTGAGATCTCTCCTGACCAGATCTATACCATATTCTCAAGTGGCCTGGCATTGTGCACTGGCCATCTCTGCTATGTAAACACAGGGCTTTCCCTTCTTGTATTTAACCAGGTACAAACATGCCCCAACAACCTCTCTTTTCACTTTGTCGCCATGGTGTTATCTTCACCTCTTCTCCAAACCATGAATGAAGTAAAACAAGGACAAGGTGTTGTTTTAATACTAAACAGTTAAGGACATTTTCATCTTCAGCTGGGAGTAACCTGCAGTAGTTCAAAGCTGTGGAAAAATCTGATCCTTAACCAAACATTATCTCGGGGTCAATCAGGTGATGGGACTTAGGAAGAGCCCATTGCCTATTCTGTTGGTGAAAGCATGCCTCTTTTTCCTCAGAACTTTGGGCATTGCCTTAATACCATTCTTTTTTCCATGCTCCTGGTAAAAAGACCAGCTGTTCCAAAGTAATATATGGACAGTAAGCTTGGACAGATGCATCCTCTTGTTTTCATATTTGTAGTAAAGCTAGAGAAGCCCCACTTTGCATCACTGTCCCAAGAAGCAGATGGTTCCCCACAGCTGAGGTTCTGAAAGAAGAAAGTGACAAATCCAGAGGGTTTCATTAACTGTTTTATTTACAATGCTTTACACACCCAAAAATACAACTTGGTTATTATACTCAGCCTTTAATTCTTTGACAAATTAGACTAGCTTTAATAGTGTTACTATAAATATAAAAAGTGAGGATGAGCAAGTTAGCAATTGCCTAAAGGGTAGAAGGAGGCCCTGGTTGTGTTAACATCACACACTTTGTCACAATTTACCTAACCATATTTTAGTCTAGCCCATGGGCTTAGTTTACAGTTTGGTGTGTCATAAAATCAAAAAGCTGGTTTACTGAATAAGTCAGATAACTGAGATATTGATGTAATAGAGAAGAAGTTGCTAAAAATAGGAATATGTGGGAAAATATTGAATACATTGAATAATGAATACATTTTGAGAGGACAGTGAGACACAGAGCAAGTTGTTTAAATTACATATTTCAAAGTAAGAAAACAAAATGCATCACCAATCATAGGCACAGAATACTTTCTAGTCTCTCTTTATGCTTAACACAAAAAGTCTCAACTTGTTTAGACACGTTTGAAAATGATGTACCGTACATAACAACTCATAGTAAATAATTCTAGCTTCCATTCATGCCACAACAAGTTCTTCTCATAAGAAGCTTAGTTATAATTAGGAATTCCACAGCCAAGCACTTTGATATAAAATATATGTTAAATATTTTGCTGGGCAATTTCCCCATAAAAAACTCTGAATTCCCAAGTTGACCATTGCAACCCTTGTCATTAAAACAATGGTTAAAGAGTTGGCAGCTAAAATCATGCTTAAAAAAGAAGCAGGATTTGTGCTCTTACCTGTCCCTCACCTCTTCTTTCAAGTCTCTCAGCAGTGCACTCTTTAACACTGTAAGTGAGTCCATCAATTTTTCTGCTTCTTTTTCCCTCCATTTTTCCCAGCATTCGAACCTTCTTCAGAGAGCTAGGTCTTCGCATAATGTGTCCAGAGTGTGATTATTTGAGCCTAGTCATTTGTGCTTTAAATGAATATTTTGGGTTGATTTGTTCCATGATCCATTTGTTTGCTTCCTTGGCTTCTCCATGGTATTCTCTGGAATCTTCCCCAAGACCAAAGTTCAAAGGTATCAATACTCTTCCTATCCTGTTTCTTCAAAGTCCAACTTTTCATTTCCATAGAGCATTACAAAAAATAACATTGCTTGCACTATTCTGGGTCTTTGTAGATAAAGACATATCATGGTATCAGAATATTTTTTTCCAAGGCCTTTCAGGGAGTTAAACAGTATACAAATTTAATAATTAACTAAACAGTCTACAAAGTGCTATCTGTGGCATATTTCTTGAGTGCTTGTTCTTTACCATTGATGAATGATTCTAAAAGGCTGAAGGTATCTACCATTGAAAATCTTTATTGCCAATCCAAAGGTTGGTTGTTCTACCTGTTGTCATTGTTTGGTCTTCTGTATATTTAATTTTAGTCCCATTTTTCAATGTGCTACATGCTGAAGAGGGTAGAAACAATGATACTTTTGAAATTGTGTGTTGGAAAAAACTCTTGAGAATTCCCTGGAGAACCCAAAACCAAACAAATCAACCCAGAATTCTTCTTCGAATCAGAAATGACCAGGTTCAAATTATCCTACTTTGGTGACATAATGTGAGAACTTAATTCTCTGGAAAAAGCTCTAATGCTGAGAAAGACTAGAATGACTAAAAGCAGGATGGATGGACCAAATTCTTTGTTGTCCTGTCTATATTTCTGTAAGCTGCTCTGAGACCTGGAATAGGGAGAGACATAAATCCAAAAAATAATAGTGGTTTCATATGTAGAATCATCCATGATATGGAACATAGGACATAATCAAGTAAATAAATTAAGTTGGCCAAATGTTTAGCACTGTCAAGTTGCATTAAGACAGGCTTTCAGCATCTATTGTGACATCTATTGAGCCTTGGTGGAGCAGTGGGCTAATGCCTCCTTAAGTAACACCAGCTGCTTGCAATTAGTGCAGGTTCGCATCCCACCAGGCTCAAGGTTGACTCAGCCTTCCATCCTTCCGAGGTAGGTAAAATGAGGACCCAGATTGTTGGGGGAAATTAAGCTGACTTTGTAATAATGCCGCTTGGGTGTGTGTGTGAAAGCCCTAATAAGCAGGCATATACACAGAATGAAGGCTACTGCTAAGCTTGTAAGGCGCCCTGAGTCTTCGGAGAAGGGCGGGATATAAATGGAATTAAAATAAATAAAAAAATAAATAAAAATAACTCATGAGAAGTTGAAAATCCAATTAATAACTCTGTAGAAGAAGAAACTGTCCCTTGTCTTTTTCTGTCAGTTTATTAAACATGCAAGAAATACATCTTCTTTTTCATCTTGCCCACTCTGGGACTCCTTCCATGTGACCATTTCCTTTCCAAATGAAGTAACCTGAATCAGAATAGAGCTGGAAGGGACCTTCAAGGTCTTCTAGTCCAACCCCTTACTCAAGCAAGGGACCCTATACTATTTCAGTCTCTTCTCTTTTTTTGTAATATATTTTATTGGTTTTTTTAAAACATGAATCACTTAATAATTGGTGAACAGTGTGTTGTCTCGGTTACATCTGTAAAACAATCACTAACAATTTATTTCTATAATCCATAATTCATATAATAGTTTTAGTTGATTTCCTCTTTTCCCAAAATATCCTCTTTTGCAAACATTGAGTTAATACAATTCTTATCATTTTGATTGACAAGAGTTAAATATATATTTCTCCCAATAGTTCTAAAAATAATAATTGCATCAATATAATATTTCTTTTCTATCTAATCATTCTGGTTGCCTTGTCATAGATCCTGTTACAGTCCTTATTTTAATTTGTTTCTCCCACCAAATTCTAGATATTCTTACTAGTTAAGATTTTCTCAAAAATTAATTATATTTAAGAATTTAACTCTATTTATCCATATGAACCGTCTCACACTTTTACATTTTTTAAGAAATAGATAAACAGTAGAAAAAAAGAAAGAAAAGCAAGAGTAAAGAAGCATAAAAAACAACATACTACTTAAAATATACTGCTCAAAAAAATAAAGGGAACACTTAAACACCACAATGTACTGTATTTAATGGTAGGATGTCTTATCTTGTATTCCCTTTATTTTTTTGAGCAGTATATATATCCTTCCTAAACTAATATGTATATATTTCCTAAATTTCTTATTCTTTTTAACCATAATTAAAAATATGTTTTAAATTAGGGACAAAGACTCTCCCTAATAATAACCGCCAACCCCCTCCCTGCCCTGGTGAAGCACCCGGAAGCCCAGTGGGCATAGTTCTGAGAGGGGAACCCCCCCCTCTTGGCCCAACCAGGTCTCCGTGATGCAGGCCAGGTCTGCGTTCTCCTCCTCAATAAGATCATGTATGAGGGGAGCCTTGTTCCCTGAGAAAAAGAATTTCAAGGCTCCATCCAATTTGAACTATTCATATACAACACCTAACTGTTTAGCAATTCCAGAAGTTCCTTCCCTTGAGATCTCTCCTGACCAGATCTATACCATATTCTCGAGTGGCCTGGCATTGTGCACTGGCCATCTCTGCTATGTAAACACAGGGCTTTCCCTTCTTGTATTTAACCAGGTACAAACATGCCCCAACAACCTCTCTTTTCACTTTGTCGCCATGGTAGTTCAAAGCTGTGGAAAAATCTGATCCTTAACCAAACATTATCTCGGGGTCAATCAGGTGATGGGACTTAGGAAGAGCCCATTGCCTATTCTGTTGGTGAAAGCATGCCTCTTTTTCCTCAGAACTTTGGGCATTGCCTTAATACCATTCTTTTTTCCATGCTCCTGGTAAAAAGACCAGCTGTTCCAAAGTAATATATGGACAGTAAGCTTGGACAGATGCATCCTCTTGTTTTCATATTTGTAGTAAAGCTAGAGAAGCCCCACTTTGCATCACTGTCCCAAGAAGCAGATGGTTCCCCACAGCTGAGGTTCTGAAAGAAGAAAGTGACAAATCCAGAGGGTTTCATTAACTGTTTTATTTACAATGCTTTACACACCCAAAAATACAACTTGGTTATTATACTCAGCCTTTAATTCTTTGACAAATTAGACTAGCTTTAATAGTGTTACTATAAATATAAAAAGTGAGGATGAGCAAGTTAGCAATTGCCTAAAGGGTAGATAGATAGAGCCGCGGCCTAGAGCAGCCTCCGGAACGCGGAACGCTGAAAGCTGGAAAGTATGTGGAATGATGGAAGAACTGGCTCTGGAGCGGCGGGCAGGAAGTCGAGAGGGAGCATTATGGCTGCTTTTCGTTCTTTCTTCTCGCTGTTTGATGGCTGCTGGGAGTCTGTTTCACGCCTGTTTCTGGCCAAGGGGACCCTCGGCTGGGCGTTGGATTTCTGGCGCTGCACGCTGGTGGTCGGACGGCGCAGGTCAGCTCGCGGCACTTGTGTTCTGTGGCCATTTGGATTTGTGCTACCTGCTTTGGGTCCATCTGCTGTTTCAGCCTTCCTTCGCTTTCCTTGCTTTTGAGAAGATTTCTGCGATTGGAACGTTTGTCATCTCCAGGTTATGTTGGGCAATTGTTGCTCAAATTCCTCTCTTCCCCCCATGAACCCACCAGACCCATTGGACTCAGAAGGTCTTGGAGCTGAGCCACTGTGAGAGGGTGGCTCAGCTATACCATCAACTATACCACCCTTTACCATCTCCTATCTCCCTAGAGGTGAGAGATCTAGAGAGGTATGCTTTATTCGGGTTGGTATCCTGTCCGCTTCAGGTTTGTTTAATCTTTAAACATTCCATTTAATACATCATCTAGTCCAGACATGTCAAACACAAGGCCCGGGGGCCAGATCCGGCCCACGAAGTGGTTTCATGTGGCCCGCGAAGCCATCCTGGGAACAGTGAGGGAACGGCCCCCACTGCCTTGGCCCTGGCCCAGAGACCCTCCTTCTGCCAGAGACCCTCAGATCTGTCCCACTCCTGCCCAGGCCTTCATAGGCACCCTTGATGCGAATGATGTAGAGCTGGCCATGCCCACCCAATAGGCCATAAGCACTCTAGCCATGCCCACCCAGTAGGCCACCCCCACCCTGGCCATACCCACCCAGCCCCCTGAGGGCAACCGCAATGCTGATGCGGCCCTCAATGAAATTGAGTTTGACACCCCTGATCTAGTCCTTTAGCTCTCATTCAAAACATTTTTATCCATTATAATTTTCTTAAATTCAACCACATTTAAATATCTAAAACATTTCCTAAGTCATTCAACTTTTTTATACTACTCATATCAAGAAAGAGAACAAAAAAGGGAAAAAAGCATACTATATTATATTTAGAGAATGCATCGGTCTTAGAGGGACATATACATTCCAAAACGTTTCTATTTCTTTATCTACAGCCCAGATTATTGTCTTTTTTTGTCACAGCTGTTTTTTGTTGTTAAAGCTTTGAAGGTCACAGACACAGATTAGCTTTTCCCAGATCTTGCCAAGTCTTATATTAAAGTCATAGCTGTCATAGTCTTCATCTGCCACTAGGTGTCAGCAACTATTTGTTTTTCAATTTCCAAAATGAACAATTATCTTTGAAATGAGAGTCTTAACCATTAAAACAATTTTAGATTGATCTGGATTTAAGTTTTAAGTATCAGGTTTTATATTTATTTCACTTCCATACATTTTGATCCTCCATAAAAAGATTAATTCGCCTCTTCCATTAGTATAAGGGTGGGGCGGAAATCCCCTTCCTTCCCTTTCAGAGGTATTTTGCTTCTTGGAGATCTTTTCCAGAAAATTAAATGTACAATAGAAAAGAGATCAAATTCCTCACCCAGTTTCAAGCACACTGTTCATAGTTGTACTGGTTAGTGCTTTTGGACTTCGGTTGCGAATAGCTTGGGCTGGTCGATGCAATACCGCCAGCCTTTCTCCTGTCGGGTTAGAAGGCTTTCCCCAAATCAAATGGAACAGCCACTGCTGTTCCAAAATCTCTGGAACACCCTTCTTTCTTCGTCACCTCTCCAGGGTGACTTAGACCCATTTAGGGTCCCCTGGCAGGGCAAAATTAGCTGCTGGGGTGCGGAGAATCCACAAACCTCTGACCAGTCGCTACTGTGCAAAACCGGAAGTCCTATTTCAGTCTCTTCTTAAAAACCTCCAGTAATGAAGCACCCACAACTTCTGACAGCAAGTTGTTCCACTGGTTAATTGATCTCACTGTTAGGAAGTTCCTCCTTAATTCCAGGTTGCTTCTTTCCTTGATTAGTTTCCATCTATTGTTTCTTGTCCTGCCTTCTGGTGCTTTGGAAAATAAGTTGCCCCCTTCCTCTTTGTGACAACTTCTCAAATACTGGAATACTGCTGTTATGTCCCCCTAGTCCTTCTTTTCTTTAGACTTGTCAAACCCAAATCCTGCAATCGTTCTTCATAAGTTTTTGTCTCCAAGGCTTTAATGATCTTAATTGCTCTTCTTTGTACTTTTTCCAAAGTCTCAACATCTTTTTTATAATGTAGTGACCAAACCTGGATGCAGTATTCCAGGTGTGGCCTTACTAAGGCTTTATAAAGCAATAGTAATACTTCACGTGATTTTGATTCTATGCCTCTGTTTATACAACCAGGGATTGTATTAGTTTTTTTTGCTGCTGCTGCACACTGCTCGCTCATATTTAAGTGATCGTCCACTAGAACTCCAAGGTCCCTCTCAGAGTTACTGTTTTTGAGCGCAATTTGTACTTGTACCTTTGGTATTTCCCACCTATGTGTAAAACCTTGCTTTTCTCCACATTAAATTTCATTTTGTTGGATAGGGCCCATTATCAGGTAATTTTTATGGCTTGAGAGTCTTCACCTTTCCCTCATTGAGCTGACCAGCAATACTTCAATTGTCCAATTGGATTACTCAAAGTAATAATAAGCAGGCATATACATAGAATGAAGGCTACTGCTAAGCTTGTAAGCTGCACTGAGTCTTCGGAGAATGGCGGGATACAAATGGAATTAAAATAAATAAATAAAATAAATAATAAAGTTGGAAGGGACCTTGGAGATCATCTAGTCCAACCCCCTGCTCAGGCAGGAAATCCTATACCATTTCAGACAAATGGCTGTCCAGTCTCTTCTTAAAAACTTTAGTGTTGGAGCATTCACAGCTTCTGGAGGCAGGTTGTTCCACTGATTAATTGTTCTAACTGTCAGGTAATTTCTCCTTACTTCTAGGTTGCTTCTCTCCTTGACTAGTGTTAGGTATATGTCTGTGGCCTAACTGGTTGGGTTGGCAATATATATGAACTACGATTGTATCATTGTTATAGAACTGTAATGTATCACTTTAACTATGTAATGCATTGCATCATACCTTCAGCGCTGTTTTTCCAACGGCCATAAGAGGGAGCTAGAGACATAGCTTCTTTCTCTGTGTTATTCTCTCTGTTACATTTGCTGTTACTTGCTGATTATTGTGGTTTGTGGGTTTGCTACTGTTAGCTAAACCTGAAGAACTGTGCTTTGACTTACGGACTGATAAGAAGACTCTGTACTGGATAATCCTTGGACTATTGTTATTTGCTATTATCTCTTTACTCGTGTATGACCTGGACTGATTTTTTCTTGGACTGTGCTACTGTATTACCGGTATTCCACAACTAAAACGTTTTTATACACCTCAGTGTATCTGTGTGGTTGCTGCGTAAACTTGACTACTCTCAGTATCCTCTTTTTCTGTGCAAGCTCTTGTTAGCTCAAGAGGTACTCTGCACATCCTTATCAACCTTCGCCCAGGTTCGCCTGGTGCGCCAGTTGCGGCCCTATCTAGACCGGGATGCCTTGCATACGGTCACTCACACGCTCGTGACCTCTCGTTTGGACTACTGCAACGCTCTCTACATGGGGCTGCCCTTGAGGACCACTCGGAGGCTCCAACTGGTACAGAATGCATGTTGTGACTCAGGGCCAGCCTGTGGGCCCGACAGCCGGGTCCGATGTATCGGAGGACTCAGATGTGGGGGAGGAGGGAAACGAACCGGCTGATGATGATTTGGAGACTTTGCAGAGTCCTCAGCCGGGAACCTCTTCTCAGCTGTGTGAGCCCGAGAGTGCGGAGGATGATGACCCACAGCTGGCCCTGTTCAAGGACGCCCGACGCAGGAGGCAGACGAGCAGGGACAAACAAAGGAAGGCTATGGGACTCCTCGGGAGGAGGCACAGGGAGACCACGCCCTGAGCTCTCTATAAAAGAAGTGTTTGGGGAGGGGCTAGTTGCTGAAAGCAACTTTTTCTTTGAGAAGTCAAGCTCTTGTATTTTTGTAACAGTGTAATTAAAACTTGGCAGAAGCCTTTTGATCTTGGACGCTTTCCAGACTCTTCCTTTGATTAGGGGTGCGAGAAGAGGGCTGGTTTAGAACAGTTTGCTTTCAGCCACCCACCCCTTAATACTACGATGGAGCAGCTTCTTGCCGAGAATGTCCAGCTCAACCAGCAACTCACCTTGCTGGCCACTCAGGTGGCACAACTGCAGGCTCAGGTACATGCTGCCCCCCCACCCAGGAGGAAATGTCAGATAGCTATGCCGGATAAATTCGCTGGTAATCCAGAACTGTTTCCTGCCTTCCTGAGACAATGCCAGCTTTATATCAGCGTGAAAGCAGCTGATTTCCCCACTGACCGAGATAAGGTGGGATACGTGTTGAGCCTTTTGTCGGGAGATGCAGCTCGTTGGGGCACGCCTCTGTTGGCACAGCCTAGCCCTTTGTTGGATAACTTTGGGGGGTTTTGTGACCATATGCGCCTCATGTACGAGGACCCGATTAAGGCACAGACGGCCACCCGACGCCTGAAAGCTTTGAGGCAGGGTCAGCGCCTTCTACAGGCCTATATCAGCGATTTCCGGCTGCTTAGCCAGGATTCCGCCTGGAATGAGGCTGCGCTCGTGGATGCCTTTCAGGATGGCTTGTCAGAGGAGATGTTGGATGAGCTGGCCCGCGTGGACATTCCCTCAGACCTGAATGGGCTGATCCATCTTTGTCTGCGGATCGATGCCCGGCTGCAGCAGCGTAAGAGTCGCCGTGCCACCCCACAGACCCCTGCCGCCCCTGTTGTGCGTGAGCCCCCGGTCCAGAGGGAGGAGCCAATGGAGCTGGGTGCCGCCAGGTCCCGTCTATCGGTGACGGAAATGGACAGACGACGATCGGAGGGGTTGTGTTTTTACTGTGGGGACCCTGGACATTTGGCTGCTTCTTGCCCAAAGAAGCGTCAGCGGGCGTCAGTGACCAAGCCTGCCCCGAGAAAGTCCCCTGCTTTGTTATCGGGAAACGGCCCGAGCCCGATCTAGACGGTGTGAAAGATCGGGCGACCCACAACATCCACACCGAGCGACGCCGTTCCGACGGTGCCTGTGAACCTCCACGGCATTTGATTTTGGAGGCACGTCTGATCCTCCCTGGCAAGTCAGAGGGGATTCCAGTCCATGCCTTAATTGACTCTGGGGCTACCACTAACTTTATGGATTCGGCCTTTGTGGCCAAATGGGCTGTTCCCCAGTGTCCAGTGGATCCGCCCATGCTTGTGGAGACCATCGATGGTCGAGTGCTCCTGTCCGGGCCTATCACGGCCGCCACGCAACCCGTGTGTATGGCCATCAGTACCCATGTGGAGGCCATTCAGTTCTACGTCACTTCGGATCTGCACTTCCCCGTGGTCTTGGGACTGGCGTGGCTCCGGGCGCATGATCCACAGATCTATTGGTCTCAGAACTTGGTCACCTTCCCAAGTTTGCAGTGCGTGGACCACACCCGCCATATCTGTGCCGGCCAGGTGGAGGGTTCCTCAGGGGTTTCCTTGCCTCCCGAACTGTCCGACTTTGCTGACGTGTTCAGCGAGTCAGAGGCGGACCAATTACCCCCGCACAGGCCCTACGACTGCTCCATTGACCTAGTCCCTGATGCGCCTCTCCCAGTGGGGCGTTTGTACTCCATGTCGGAGCCCGAGTTGGCTGCATTGCGGGACTTCCTGACGAAGAACTTGGCTCGTGGTTTCATCCGGCCCTCGTCCTCGCCAGTGTCTGCGCCCGTGCTCTTCGTCAAAAAGAAGTCGGGCGAGTTACGGCTTTGCTGTGACTACCGGAAACTCAACGCTATCACGGTGCGTAACCGCTACCCGCTGCCCCTCATCCCCGAGCTCTTGGACCGACTCCGGGAGGCTAAGATCTTCACGAAACTGGACCTGCGTGGAGCTTACAACCTCGTCAGGGTTCGGCCGGGTGATGAGTGGAAGACGGCGTTTGGTACTCGCTATGGACATTTCGAGTACACGGTGATGCCGTTTGGCCTGACCAACGCCCCCGCTGTGTTTCAGCATTTTATGAATGACGTCTTTCGGGATCTGTTGGACCAGTTTGTTGTGATTTACCTGGACGACATCCTGATTTACTCCCCGTCGCGTGAAGCGCATCATCAGCATCTCCGTCAGGTCCTGCAGCGCCTCCGGAATCATCGGCTGTTTGCCAAGTTGGAGAAGTGCCAGTTCTACCAGGTGACCATTGATTTCCTGGGTCACCGCATTTCTCCTGAGGGCATCGCCATGGAACCGAGTAAAGTTGAGTCATTGCAGAGTTGGCAACCCCCGCGTCGCGTGAAGGATATTCAGCGACTTCTTGGATTTGCCAACTACTATCGGACATTCATCCCTGGCTTTGCTGCCTTGACAGCCCCCCTCACCCGGCTCCTGCAGAAGAAGACTCGGTTCCAGTGGAACGCCCCCGAACAACAGGCGTTCCAAGCTCTGAAGGACGCCTTCATGAAGGAGCCCATCTTGAAGCATCCTGACCCGCAACGGCCATTTGTCGTGGAGGCGGACGCCTCCGACATTGCCATTGGGGCCGTGTTACTTCAGGCAGCGACGCCCAACGGTACCCTTTTCCCTTGCGCGTATCACTCACGGAAATTGAATCCCTCGGAGCGCAACTATACCATCTGGGAGAAGGAGCTGCTGGCCATCAAGGCGGCGTTCGAGGCTTGGAGGCATCATCTGGAGGGGGCGCGGCATCAAATCGAGGTCCGGACGGACCACAAGAATCTGGAAAGCCTGCAGACCGCTCGGAATTTGAACCAACGCCAGATCCGGTGGTCCCTCTTCTTTGCGAGGTTTGACTTCCGGGTGCGGTACATACCAAGCGGGCACAACCAGAGAGCGGATGCTCTGTCCAGGAAGCCCGAGTACACCCGAGTGGAAGACAAGCTTCCGCCCAGGACCGTGATCCCCGTTGAGTCTTTTGCCGCGGTGCGGGAGCCGGTGGATATACGGGCTCGGATCCGGGAGGCGCAGCAGCAGGAGGCGTGGGTGGCTCAGCGGAAGGAAGAGGTGGGGCCAGATTCGCCTTGGTCGGTCACGGATGGACTCCTGTATTATCGTGACCGGCTCTATGTTCCAGGAGGGCCACTCAGGGGACTCGTCCTCAGCCAATGTCATGATAACCCGGCTGCGGGGCATTTTGGCCTGTTCAAGACTCTGAACCTGGTCTCCCGTACATTCTGGTGGCCCCGAGTCCGACACGATGTCCAGTCTTATGTCACCTCCTGCGTCCCATGCAGGCAGGCCAAGTCAGCGACAGGGGCCCCGCCTGGTTTACTGCAGCCTTTGCCAACGCCCAAGAGACCCTGGGGGGCTGTGTCCATGGACTTTCTGACGGATCTACCCCCATCCTCCGGCTACACGACAGTGTTTGTGGTGGTGGACATGTTGACCAAGATGGCGCACTTCATCCCCTGTCGCGGCTTACCGTCAGCTCGCGCCACTAGTCGCATGTTCATCCAACAGGTGTTCCGGCTGCACGGCCTTCCCGATAGAGTCGTCTCCGATAGGGGGGCCCAGTTTACAGCCCGCTTCTGGCAGGAGTTGATGCGGGCGTTGGACATTAAGGTTTGCCTCTCGTCCGCGCATCATCCTCAGACCGACGGGGGTACCGAGAAGGTCATCGGCATTTTGGAGCAGTATCTGCGCTGCTACGTTAACCTGCAGCAGGACAATTGGGTGGACTATTTGGCCATAGCCGAGTTTGCCTTTAACAACTCGCAGCACACCTCCACGCAGATGACACCGTTCTTGGCCAATGTGGGTTATCACCCTCGGTTTTTCCCCCTTTCTCCCGTGGACTCACCGGAGCCGGCAGCGAACGAATTCATGGCGGAGTTACAGGCGATCCATCGGTTGGTGCGACGGCAGCTGGAGAAGGCCAAGGCCGACTACAAGAGGTTCGCCGATCGGTCGAGAAGGGATACGCCTCCATTATCGGTGGGGGATCGGGTCTGGCTGTCCACCAGGAACCTACCATCCACTCGGCCGGCGAGGAAGCTGGACCACCGTTACCTTGGACCGTTCCCAGTCGAGGCCGTCATCAACCCGGTCGCCTATCGTTTAACTCTGCCACGTTCCCTGCGCGTGCACCCCATCTTCCATCGGTCCTTGTTGGTCCCCGAACAACCGGCTTGTCCACTTCGCCAAGCGGAACCTCCCCCATCAGGACCTCGTGATGGCGACAGCACCCCCGAGTACGAGGTCGCCAGCATCAGGGATTCCCGCTGGCTGAAAGGTCGCTTCCAGTACCTGATCGAGTGGAAAGGGTACGGGCCGGAGGACTTCACATGGGAAGACGCGACCGCCGTTCATGCCCCTGCGTTGGTGACTGCTTTTCACGAACAGTTCCCATCCCGACCGCATCCGGATCGGCAGACCCGGGGGAAGGGCCCTGCGGTGCGGGATAGTGTTGTGACTCAGGGCCAGCCTGTGGGCCCGACAGCCGGGTCCGATGTATCGGAGGACTCAGATGTGGGGGAGGAGGGAAACGAACCGGCTGATGATGATTTGGAGACTTTGCAGAGTCCTCAGCCGGGAACCTCTTCTCAGCTGTGTGAGCCCGAGAGTGCGGAGGATGATGACCCACAGCTGGCCCTGTTCAAGGACGCCCGACGCAGGAGGCAGACGAGCAGGGACAAACAAAGGAAGGCTATGGGACTCCTCGGGAGGAGGCACAGGGAGACCACGCCCTGAGCTCTCTATAAAAGAAGTGTTTGGGGAGGGGCTAGTTGCTGAAAGCAACTTTTTCTTTGAGAAGTCAAGCTCTTGTATTTTTGTAACAGTGTAATTAAAACTTGGCAGAAGCCTTTTGATCTTGGACGCTTTCCAGACTCTTCCTTTGATTAGGGGTGCGAGAAGAGGGCTGGTTTAGAACAATGCAGCCGCGAGAGTTGTGTTGGGAGTCTCCCGATACTCCCATGTTACACCCCTGCTCCGCGAGCTGCATTGGCTCCCAGTTGTCTTCCGGGTGAGATTCAAGGTGCTGGTAATGACCTACAAAGCTCTTCATGGCATGGGTCCGGAATACCTCAGGGAGCACCTGCGGCCGGCATCAACTTCCCTCCGCCCAGTGCGCTCCCACAGAGAGGGTCTCCTCAGGGTGCCACCGGTCAAAGAATGTCGACTGGTGGCCCCCAGGGGGAGGGCGTTCTCTGTGGGCGCGTCGGATTTATGGAACCATCTTCAGGTTGAGCTCCGGATGGCGCCCGACCTTTGCTCCTTCCGGCGCGATCTAAAGACTTACCTGTTCGAACAAGCCGGCCTGGCCTGATGGGTGATGGGTTTGGGTTTTATTGTTTTTTATGTATTTTAACTTAACTTATTGTTATAGTTTTTGGGCATCTTGTTTAATCTTTTTTAACTTTTGTATTCTTGCTTTTTAACATGTATTGCCCTGTTCACCGCCCTGAATCCTTCGGGAGAAGGGCGGTATACAAATAAAATAAAATAAAATAAAATAAAATAAAATAAAATAAAATAAATAAACTAGTTTCCACCCACTGCTTCTTGTCCTGCCTTCAGATGCTTTGGACAATAGCTTCTTCCTTGTGGCAGTCCCTGAGATATTGGATCACTGCTATCATGTCACCCCTCATCCTTCTCTTCATTAGATTAGACATACCCAATTCCAGGAACCATTCCTTATATGTTTTAGCCTCCAGTCCCTAATCAACTAGCAGCTAGCAACTAGCCACACCCCATCCTCTCTTGTTCTTCTTTTGCTGTTTTTTCTTTCCTTTGGTAACAGTTTAAAAGGTAAAATGAGACTTTACTTACTAAGAAGGCTTAGTAAAGCTGCCAGAAATCATTGGGGATTGATGACTAGGCAACACATCTTCCCTTGGAGCAAAAAGAAAAACTGCAAGAGCTAAAAGATGGAGTGAGTAGAATAATTGCTCTTTTACTAAAGATGAAATGCAGAAAATTGGGTTTTACTATTATTTTTCTTTATAGCAGAGATAATTAATTGTGACATTAATTAGATATGAATGCAACCACTGAAATAAGCCTATGAAATAATGGGCATACACGAAGGCTGTGCAGATTTTTGACTGACACAACTGTTGAGCATAAAACATTAAACAAAACATTAAACAAAAAGTGAGAAATATTAAACATAAAACTTTTAATATACAGCTTTCTCATTCTTTACTCCTCTCCCATTATATGTAATAAAAATTTGCTATTAAATTAACCATTCGCATTTTAAAAAATCATGTTATCTATGCTATAGTCATATGAACAAAGTTTAATCGCACAGAAGCTCGGGGAATGCTCACAAAGGGACAGCTAAGAGGGTATTCTTGGAGGTTACGCATGTTAATTGGACAATCTCTAAAATCCTTCAGCTGAAATCACATTTTTGAATCCTGATTGAAGGTGATGGGCTTACTTAAAACCACACTGAAATGAAAGGGAAATTCCCAACACATCCTGCCATTGTTAAGACATGTCTTGTCATTGGCTGGAAAATTAAAAGTACTGTTTTTACCTCTATCTATAAGCAGGGGTGTCAAACACAATTTCATTGAGGGCTGCATCAGCATTGCGGTTGCCCTCAGGGGGCCGGGTGGGTATGGCCCAGGTGGGCGTGGCCTACTGGGTGGGCGTGGCTAGAGTGCGTATGGCCTACTGGGTGGGCATGGCCAGCTCTACATCGTTCACATCAAGGGTGCCTATGAGAGCCTGGGCAGGAGTGGGACAGATCTGAGGGTCTCTGGCAGAAGGAGGGTCTCTGAGCCAGGGCCAAGGCAGTGGGGGCCGTTCCCTCACTGTTTCCAGGATGGCTTCGCGGGCCACATGAAACCACTTCGTTGGCCGGATCTGGCCCCCGGGCCTTGTGTTTGACATGTCTGATCTATAGCATAACATTAAGGTATTTAGAGTCCTACTACCAGAGGTAAGCAACCTTGGCTCTTTTATGACTCGTGGACTTCAACTCCCAGAATTCCTGACCCAGCATGGTTGAGGTCCACGACTCATAAAAGAGCCAAGGTTGCCTACCCTTGTACTAGCCTTTCTTTTTGTTTGTTTGTTTTCTCTCAGAATTTTGGGCTGAATATCTAAGAAGTGTTCCTTGATAAGCAAGAAAATGTGCTTACAGCTATGGTATGAGGATAAGGCCTGATCCCTTTGCCTTCCTAAACTTTGCTTACTTACACCAAGGCCGGGTCGCTGTCCTCTTGTGAAAACCTCCAATACTTGCTTAACTTTATTAAGCAAACCACCAAAGTAAACATTCATTTGCAATTGCTGGCCAGAGCTATGATAGCCAGCCTGAAAGGTGTATTTAAAACCAAAAAGCTCTGAGGTGGTATCTGAGATGCTTACTCGCCATTCCTATAAAGAATATGGAGTCCAATGTTCTTATGTGGAACATTTATCAAAGTATCTCTTAATTAAATAGAAAGCTTAGTCAGACCACCCTGTGAGAAAATTGTTGGAATTTGTTCATGAAGAATAATCAATCCCTCCCTGAATCAAGGGGCAAGGGAAGCCTCAGCTGAAGCTTAGTCTCAATAAAAGCAACACATATTGATCTATGAGAGGAACAGTAAAACTGTATTACTACCACTGGAAACAACTAGAGACTTTAAAAAAACTGCCTTAAAATAAAACAATTAAGCAATTAACTGATGTGGATTATATAGAAACCTAGAATTAGAAGGCAGAACTTAAGCCCTTGAATTCAATCTTTGCAACAATAAATAAGAGCAACAAAGAATACTGGAGGAATTTGAAAGACTTCTTTGTAAGATCCTTTTTGTCATAATCTGAGTGGGGATATGTCCTCATGTTTTCCCAGTTTTAATTCACCCCTTGGACTGCATATTGTTTAGATACATAAATAATCACTTGCCTATTCATGAGTGGAAATTAAGATTGGTGACCTTGTATACAAAAATATAGAAAATAAGAAGAAATGTTATCTTTTCCCCATTTCAAGGTCATTAACCTAAGTTGGTGCAGAATTAAATTTGTACGGTGCTGGTGGAAGCAGGCAAAGATGCTTTCAGTTGAGATGGGGAAAGGGGATTATTCCAGCTGTGTCATGGGGGAGGCAGTTATTGTTTTCCATAGCTTTCTAGGATGGTTCTGGAATGGCTAAGTTAGTATGAGCAAGTTGAGATAAAACAAGGTCATTGGACTGCAGAATAAAAACTAGCCAGACTTTTGGTCTGTGACATGAGTTTACTGCTTATAGTCATCATTCTGAATACAGTTGGCAACACTCATGCTTTCCACATTTCCAGGACTTTGTGCTTTTGAAAATAAGAATTTTGGGATCCAAATCCTAAATGAGAGACAGGAAACTGTCTCTCTAATTAAGCTATCATTCTCAGCAGCACCAATCAACATGGCCAGCATGGAGAGATGATGGGAGTTGAAGTTCAATAACTATCTGTGGCCTTTCATGTTCTGTCACTATCTCAAATAAAATGACAAACTGTTATCTAATACACTTGAAAGAAAAGCTACACACATCAACAGGACATTAAGGACCAGCATTTCAGAGTGACTGTTACACGGAAAGTCAGAATGTCTTAATTGTTAGAGCTATTTTTTATTTTTAAATGTGGTCTAGATGCTTTCAAAAATTATGTAGATAGTGATTATGCAGCTGGAGAACACCAGAATAGACTGGTAGACTTAGACTTTAATTTTACAACAAATGGACAGACTTAACCATATTTTCAACTAGGAAACTGTGATTATCTTAGATTAAGCCAAGTCCAAAATGCTAGAGAATTTCTAGAAGACTGGCATTCTGACAAATTGGCCATCATTAATACATAGGCATAAACAACATCTACATACTGTGCAAAAGAAACAATCAACAAGCCAAAAAGGGAACAAAAAGACAAAACACATCCAAATGAACATAAATTAACACCAACATTAACATCAGACTAACAATCAAGAGGGACGCAGTGGCTCAGTGGGTTAGGATGCTGAGCTTGTCGATCAGAAGGTCAGCAGTTTGGCAGGTCGAATCCCAAGTGCCGCGTAACAGAGTGAGCGCCTGTTACTCGTCCCAGCTTCTGCCAACCTAGCAGTTCGAAAGCACATAAAAATGCAAGTAGAAAAATAGGGACCACTATGGTGGGAAGGTAACAGCGTTCCATGCGCCTTTGGCATCTAGTCACGCCAGCCACATGATCACAGAGACGTCCTCGGACAAGCGCTGGCTCTTCGGCTTTGAAAAGGAGATGAGCACCAGCCCCTAGAGTCGGAAACAACTAGCACGCATGTGCGGGGGAACCTTTACCTTTAACAATCAAGAAGTAAAAGGTAAACTAAGTCAAATCCGATTCTAGGGGTGGTGCTCATTCCATTTTTAGCCGAGGGAGCCAGGGTTGTCCAAGGACACTTCTGTGGTCATGTGGCCAGCATTACTATATGCCAAGGCACACAGAACACTGTTACCTTCCCATCAAAGTGGTACCTATTTATCTACTCACATTTGCATGTTTTCAAACGGCTAGGTGGGCAGGAGTAAACAATACCCCAATCACTGCAAAGCAAGCTAACGATAAATAACCTCCAAGACCACCCCCATCAACACTGACAGGGCAAACCACTAAAATTGAGAACAAAATTGAGAACAAACCCCACTCCTTACTAGCACTGATGATGTTACCTAGTTTGGGTAATGAAGTGTTTGCAAGAAAACAACCAAGATCAGAGAGCACCAAGGACCCCTCAGACTAGACCAAAAAGTTTTTTTTAAAAAAAAAAAAACCCTTCCTGAAGAAGGCAGGGGAAAATTAGGTCCATATTATTGCTGAAAACCTTCAGGGATGGCTCAGTGAAGTCACCTGGAAATTTGTTGGACAGGATGGCATTGCATGTTTTCCTGGACATCAGGAAAGAGTATAATACAATATGATAAATAAATGGTATACACATGGACTATCTTGTAATAAATAGCAGCTGAGCATGCTTGCTGACTTCTCCATTTACAACTTGGGTTATGGATTACAGATGCCTTTTCTGCCTAACTGATGTTTCTATATTTATGCCAGGCCTTAGGCTTAGAGTGTTCCAGTCAGCTCAGTCTGTTTTCACTAATAGATATCTAATGTGACATTGGTAACAAGCTATATTAAGATGACATCTAGTCTCATGAAATGTTATCCATTAACAACAAAAAGTCAGCACTCTATAAGAAACCTTGTGGAACTGCCTTATTAGACTATTTCCTAGTTCCATCTCCATGAACATGGATACTCAAAGGAAACCTCCTGATCTCCAGAGACCCTCATGATACTGCTTTTATCACCAGATATGTTGCCATCTACAAGAGGCAGGATTTTTTCCCCTGATGGATTCATTTGCATGTCACCCTCCTCCAGAGAAACTCTTGTACAATGCTCATTCTTGTGAGCTCTTAGCAGATTACATAAGGCTGCAAAACCTGCTTCTAACATTTAGACTGTAAATCTTTTGGCACAAATAATTATACCTGTTATTGTTTAAGTACAGATTCCTGTATAATCAGGCTCGAAACCTGTAGGTCTCTAGAATATTTGTGTTTCAACTCCTACACGGTGCAGTCAGGGATTATGAAAGTTGTAATTCAACAACTTCTGTAGAAATATAGGTTTTCCTCTTTCCTTTTGGACACTCTCCAAATAACAACTCTATTAATCATGATAAGCAGAATCCCATGGAAATAGTGTTAGTTTTATGTCTTCTGATCAGAAGAAGAAAGAAGAGAAAGAAACTTACATTTTGGCTTGATAAGAAAAGAAAAACAACTACATCTGTATTGGACATAATCTAGGCCAAATTAATGCCCAGTATAAATCCAGGAATTTAATCAAGAACAACTCCTGTTCACTCAGAAAGTGAGTCATAATCAAACCATCCAATTAATTAAACTGTGGACCTGGCTAAAGTAAATATGAGTAATTACCACCAGATCACTGGTAGGTAAATTATGCTGATTTTGAAAAAAATGCATATTTGAAGAAAACCAGGAGAAGGCAATAGCAACGGATTCAGGTGTCCATCTTTCCATCTACAACAGTTATTTCTCAACTTCAGCAACTTTAAGATGCATGTATTTCAACTTGAGAATGTATTTTGTACAGTAACGGAAAAGGAGCTTTTCTTTTTAATGTTAGAAGTGGCTCTTTCTATATTAACATGCTCCTTTTAAGTGGAGTACTGCAAACCATTTCAAAAAAGGGCAAAGGTTCCCCTTCAGATATTTATAACTCCAGTACTCATGAAACCTACTAGGGATGATTGGAGTACTGCCCTCCCATAGTACAAGTCTAGTTTACAACGAACGTTTTAAGCAATTCGGAATATTTTAAGCTATCTGGAATCTTGCACGTGTAACTTGCAAGTGTTGACCTATTTGCCATGTCTGCCAAATTCAGCATCTGCAAGGTGGTTCCATGATGGCTAGGATCATACAATGCACTAATTAAAAGCAACTATAACTTAGTGTGAATCTATCCAGTATGCTGGATACAGCTAATATAAACTTCTATCACTTTTTTTAAAGAGCTGAGGATGAATGATGGTTCTTCCTGAACAAGGTTATCCTGCAGATACGGAGGTGGCAAGCCATCTAGATTAAAAGCAGCACTTTGAATTATTCTTACATGCCAACAGGTGGACTTCTATATTCTGCACTAACTGAAATTTCTAGGTTGTTTTCAATATGAAATCTGCATACAGGGTATTACATTGGTCCATATGAAAAGTGATGAAGGCATGGTTAACCATCACCAGCATCTCAAGCTCCAGAAAAGGTTGCCACTCACAATAATTTTCCTCCAAAAATATGCCTGGTTTTTTTATTGCTGGCAAAAATGCATCATCAAATTCAGATGACTACAAAATTAAGCTAATAACTAAACTTTCTTTTGACATACTGATTTGAAAATAAACAAGTAGGTTCCCATTCAAATGTTAACTAAACAAATTTCTCTATCTTGTTGAGCCCACAACCCAAAGTTTTCATAGCAAGTAAGGCTGGACTATTATGTACCAAAGTCTAAGATTTCTGAAAAATATAAATGTAAGAAAGCCTGGTATGAAGGACAAATATGCTCTTGCTTTCTAAAAAGCAAATACATTTTTAATAAGAATTAAATATGTAATTATCTCGCTTTGTCTCCAGAATGTTATGGGCTGAGCAACTATTTTTGTACAGCTTTTTCACCTTTTTTTCTTTTACATCCCCCCGCAACAATTAAAGAGGAAAGGAAAACTGCTGCAGAATCTTTTCAGATTTGCAAAATTATGTGCCCACCATAAGGAAATTTCATTCTACCCAATTCCCAACTGAAGATTTGTCAAATTGTGCCATACGTTATCATGATCATAAATGAGGCCCATCATTTTCAAAACTATATTTTGCCAATTATTTTCAAGAGTTGTTAGGAAAATGATTAGATGAAAGATGGTTTAGAAATATGAGGAAAACACTGTAGAAATTCATGTATTTGCTGCAATTAATTGTGGTTGAGAAACATGAGGAAAACTGTAGAAATTCATGTATTTGCTGCAATTAATTGTGGTTTGTGTGACTAAGGATAAATAGCAATAGCACTTAGACTTATATACCCACTTAACAGTGCTTTACAGCCCTCTCTAAAATGTTTACAGAGTCAGCATATTGTCCCCAACAATCTGGGTCCTCATTTTACCCACCTAAGAAGGATGTAAGGCTGAGTCAACCTTGAACCAGTGAGACTCAAACTGCCAAACTCCTGGCAGCCAGGAGGCAGCAGAAGTAGCCCGCAGTACTGCATTCTAACCACTGCACCACCAGGGCTCTTAAAACCAGTCATCTGTTATAATAAAACAAGCATAGACATGGACATAGACAAAAACATAAAATAGAATATAACAAAAACAAGAATGATACAAAGAGCATTGGATAAAAACTTAAATCATAGCAGTCTAATAAGAAGGTCTGTCAGTAGGAAATCAGCATGCGATACCAATATTTGAAAATGAAAGCAGACATTTTTAACAGCTAAACTTGCCTACCAATAGTACTGTTCCATGTAATTTAACTTCCTGTAATAATATGTCGCAATGTATGGTTGTGAAAGTTGGACCATAAGAAAGGCTGAGCACCAAAGAATTGAGGCCTTTGAGCTATGGTGCTGGAGAAGCCTCCTGCGAGTCCCTTGGACTGCCAGGCATTCAAACTGGTCAGTCCTAGAGTAGATCAACCCTGACTGCTCTTTAGAAGGCCAGATCCTGAAGTTGAAACTCAAATACTTTGGCCACCTAATGAGAAGGAAGGACTCACTGGAGAAGAGCCTAATGCTGGGAAAGGTTGAGGGCAAGAGAAGAATGGGACAACAGAGAATGAGGTGGCTGGATGGAGTCACTGAAGCTGTAGCCTTGAGCTTAAATGGAGTCCAGAAGATGGTAGAGGACAGGAAGGCCTGGAGGAACGTTGTCCATGGGGTCTCGATGGGTCAGACATGACTTTGCAACTAACAACAACAACAATAATAATAATAATATGTTATGTTTAGTTAGTTCAGGATTATAACACAGAACTAAATTCCATTGCTGAACTGGGATGCAATTCTGCATGGTGGAAAGAGCCATATTTGTATCTAAAGCAGGCATGTCCAACCCACATGCGGCCCTGGACAGCTAATAATGCACAAGATCATACACTTTTAACATTATGTGATTTATATATATTAACTATATATATATATATATATATATATATATATATATATATATATATATATATATATATATATATATATATATATGGATCCTTGGTTTTTCGGGTTTTTCCCCGCGTAGAATTAAAGGTGTAGGCGCAACGTTTCGACGGAATCCCATCCGTCATCATCAGGCTTCTGCTTCCTTCTTCTGGGAGAAGCATGTGGCTCTTGCTCTTTGTTCCTCTTTTTTAAACTGCCAGAGGGGGTGTGTTCTGTGGAGGTGTGCTCTGATTGGGTAGGGGACCAAGTGTGTTCTGATTGGGTGGGAGTGTGTTTTGAATGGTGGGTGTGTTCTGATTGGGTGGGGGTGTGTTCTGAGTGGATGGGCTGGTCTCAGCTGCCAGCTCCAGAACTGAGCTGGTGAGTTGTGCTGCTTTTGTTCGGCTTCGTGTTTGTGGTGGTGCCATGTTTTTATAGTGGGTGTCAGTTTGCTTATTGTGTGGTTTGGAGGGGTTTAAAGTGGCTGATGTTGCAGCTGTAGTTAGGTTTCTGTTTTGTGGTTGTGTGTCTTTATCGTTGTGGGTTCGGATTTGCTTTTTGAATGGTTGTGTGGTGGTGATGTCATGTGATGTTATCATGAGTTTGGGTCTGGTATCATTCTTGGTGGTTGGGCTTCGTCTGTCAATCAAGGCGGGTTTCCAAATGGCTGGTAGACGAGAGGTATCATCTCGTTTATTCATGCTGTGGGGGCGTTTTTCTATCTCAATGGCTTCTCTGATTATTCTGTTGTTAAAATGTTCAATTTTGGCGATAGTTTTGGTTTTTTAAAAATCAATTTCATGTCCCGTGGCTTCAAAGTGTTGGACCAGGGATGAAGTTTGTTCTCCCTTTCTGAGTGAGTTTTTGTGCTCTTCAATGCGTGCACTTATTCTTCTGTTGGTCTGTCCGATGTATGTGGTGGGGCAGGTGGTGCATGGGATTTCGTATACTCCTTGGTTTTCTAACCCAATTATGTCCTTGGGGTTTCTTAGGATGGTGGATATTTTTCTGTCTGTGTAGAATGCTGTTTTGATGTTGTGTTTTTGGAGGACCTTGCTGATTCTGTCTGTGGTCCCTTTTAAGTATGGGAGGAGGGCTTTGCCATTTTCTTGTTCTCTGTCTTGGGTTTTTGTGGGTGTCTCTCTTCGGATTAAGTTGGTAATCGTGTTTCTTTGGAATCCATTGGCTGTTAGTACATTAGTGAGAGTGTGTAGTTCGGTTTTTAGGTGTTGTTCGTCAGCTAGGTGTTTTGTTCTGGAGATGAGTGTCTTGGCTACGGAGTTGATCTGTGCTGGGTGGTGGTGTGAGAGTGCGTTCAGATAGCGGTTTGTGTGTGTTTTTTTATGGTAGATAGTGTGTCCTAGGGAGCCGTTGGATTTCTTGTAGACTAAGACATCAAGGAAGGGAAGTTGATTGTTAGCTTCTGTTTCCATGGTGAATTGTATTTTGGGGTGTAGGCTATTGAGGTGTATGAGGAAGTCATCCAGTTTTTCTTTGCCGTGTGGCCAGATTACGAAGGTGTCATCTACGTATCTGAGCCAGAGTTTGGGTTTGTGGTTGGATTTTTCCAGAGCGAGGGTTTCAAAGTGTTCCATGTAGAGGTTTGCGATGACAGGTGAGAGGGGTGATCCCATGGGTGCTCCTTCCATTTGTTTGTATCTTTGTCCATTGTAGATGAAGTATGTGTTAGATAGGCAGTGGTTGGTCAGATCTAGGATGTGTTTTGGGGGGTTGTATTTATTTAGGATAGCTGTCAAGGCTTCTTTGATTGGTACTTGGGTGAAGAGGGATACAACATCGAAGCTCACAAGTAGGTCCCAGGGCTGTAAGTTTAGTTTACTTATGATCTCTATGAATTGGAATGAGTTTTGTACGTGTGAGGTGATGGAATTTGCATAAGGCTGTAGTTGTTTGGCAAGAAATTTGGCTAGATTTTGTAGAGGTGAGCCTATGGAGCTGACTATGGGTCTGAGTGGGGTTCCTTCTTTGTGTATCTTGGGCAGACCATAGAGCTTAGGACATCTGGATGATTTTTCTCTGGGAATGATTGTTTTCTGGATCTCTTCACTCTTCCAGAAAACAATCATTCCCAGAGAAAAATCATCCAGATGTCCTAAGCTCTATGGTCTGCCCAAGATACACAAAGAAGGAACCCCACTCAGACCCATAGTCAGCTCCATAGGCTCACCTCTACAAAATCTAGCCAAATTTCTTGCCAAACAACTACAGCCTTATGCAAATTCCATCACCTCACACGTACAAAACTCATTCCAATTCATAGAGATCATAAGTAAACTAAACTTACAGCCCTGGGACCTACTTGTGAGCTTCGATGTTGTATCCCTCTTCACCCAAGTACCAATCAAAGAAGCCTTGACAGCTATCCTAAATAAATACAACCCCCCAAAACACATCCTAGATCTGACCAACCACTGCCTATCTAACACATACTTCATCTACAATGGACAAAGATACAAACAAATGGAAGGAGCACCCATGGGATCACCCCTCTCACCTGTCATCGCAAACCTCTACATGGAACACTTTGAAACCCTCGCTCTGGAAAAATCCAACCACAAACCCAAACTCTGGCTCAGATACGTAGATGACACCTTCGTAATCTGGCCACATGGCAAAGAAAAACTGGATGACTTCCTCATACACCTCAATAGCCTACACCCCAAAATACAATTCACCATGGAAACAGAAGCTAACAATCAACTTCCCTTCCTTGATGTCTTAGTCTACAAGAAATCCAACGGCTCCCTAGGACACACTATCTACCATAAAAAAACACACACAAACCGCTATCTGAACGCACTCTCACACCACCACCCAGCACAGATCAACTCCGTAGCCAAGACACTCATCTCCAGAACAAAACACCTAGCTGACGAACAACACCTAAAAACCGAACTACACACTCTCACTAATGTACTAACAGCCAATGGATTCCAAAGAAACACGATTACCAACTTAATCCGAAGAGAGACACCCACAAAAACCCAAGACAGAGAACAAGAAAATGGCAAAGCCCTCCTCCCATACTTAAAAGGGACCACAGACAGAATCAGCAAGGTCCTCCAAAAACACAACATCAAAACAGCATTCTACACAGACAGAAAAATATCCACCATCCTAAGAAACCCCAAGGACATAATTGGGTTAGAAAACCAAGGAGTATACGAAATCCCATGCACCACCTGCCCCACCACATACATCGGACAGACCAACAGAAGAATAAGTGCACGCATTGAAGAGCACAAAAACTCACTCAGAAAGGGAGAACAAACTTCATCCCTGGTCCAACACTTTGAAGCCACGGGACATGAAATTGATTTTAAAAAAACCAAAACTATCGCCAAAATTGAACATTTTAACAACAGAATAATCAGAGAAGCCATTGAGATAGAAAAACGCCCCCACAGCATGAATAAACGAGATGATACCTCTCGTCTACCAGCCATTTGGAAACCCGCCTTGATTGACAGACGAAGCCCAACCACCAAGAATGATACCAGACCCAAACTCATGATAACATCACATGACATCACCACCACACAACCATTCAAAAAGCAAATCCGAACCCACAACGATAAAGACACACAACCACAAAACAGAAACCTAACTACAGCTGCAACATCAGCCACTTTAAACCCCTCCAAACCACACAATAAGCAAACTGACACCCACTATAAAAACATGGCACCACCACAAACACGAAGCCGAACAAAAGCAGCACAACTCACCAGCTCAGTTCTGGAGCTGGCAGCTGAGACCAGCCCATCCACTCAGAACACACCCCCACCCAATCAGAACACACCCACCATTCAAAACACACTCCCACCCAATCAGAACACACTTGGTCCCCTACCCAATCAGAGCACACCTCCACAGAACACACCCCCTCTGGCAGTTTAAAAAAGAGGAACAAAGAGCAAGAGCCACATGCTTCTCCCAGAAGAAGGAAGCAGAAGCCTGATGATGACGGATGGGATTCCGTCGAAACGTTGCGCCTACACCTTTAATTCTACGCGGGGAAAAACCCGAAAAACCAAGGATCCACATACAGGCACCCGCGAAAACCTCAGAAAACATATATATATATATATATATGTAGATCTAGAGTCTCGGGTTTCTTCCCACGTTCCTTTCATCTTCAGAAAGTTGTGGCAACGTTTCGACGAAATCAGCCACGCCTCCACCCAGTCAGAACACAGCCCCACCGGCAGTTGGAAGGAAAGGAACAGCCAGACCACGCATTGCTCCTGGAAGCAGCAGGAGGAACACTCCGGCCTGATGATGACGGATGGGATTTCGTCGAAACGTCGCCACAACTTTCTGAAGATGAAAGGAACGCGGGAAGAAACCCGAGACTCTAGATCTATCTATCTGTCTGTCTGTCTATCTATCTATCTATCTATCTATCTATCTATCTATCTATCTATATATATATATATATATATATATATATCTTTGGTCATTCGGGTTTTTCCCCGCGTAGAGTTGAAGGTGTAGGAGCAACGTTTCGACGGAATCCCATCCGTCATCCTCAGGCTGGTGGCTTCAGCTTCCTTCTTCTGGGAGTTCCTCTTTTTTGTTTTTAAAAAGAGGAACAAACAGCCACCACCACATGCTTCTCCCAGAAGAAGGAAGCTGAAACCACCGGCCTGAGGATGACGGATGGGATTCCGTCGAAACGTTGCTCCTACACCTTCAATTCTACTATAAATGAAATATGACTCTTGATGGTATCTAGCCTGTATTTTGAGAAAAGCAAATCCAACCAAGAAGTTCCTTTCTTTTGATCAATGAACAAACTGATCTCTGCACCCTGTGCTCTCAAAGACATCTGCATGCACAGGCAGCATTAGTCACATTTGTGTGAAATTTCATCCTGTTGAAATCTGGTCAGTTGATTTATTACATGTTTATTTTTAATTTTCTTAATGATCAGCTGAGTTTTCAACAAATAATATTTGTATTAAGCTGTTTATTGCTTATGCATTTCTTTTAAAAGACTATTTTCCTGATTATTATTTTAGATTATAGGTTTATGCTGCAGTGAATACATTTTTTATTAAAACAAATGGACCAATTCGAAAACATTACCAAATTTATTGCTAAATATACATTCAAAAGCATGCAAATACGCTTGAATAGAATCACTTCGGTGGGAAGGTAACAATGGTGTTCCATGTGCCTCGGCATATAGACATACCGACCACATGACTATGGAAGCGTCTTCAGACAATGCTGATTCCCTCGGCTAGGAAAGGGAGCTAAGCACCACCCCCTAGAGTTGCACATGACTGCTCAGGGGAAACTTTTATCTCTCTTTTTTTAAAAATACATGCTAAGGATGATGCTGGATTCAGTGTGAACTTTGCTTCTAAATGGTTGTAAAACATCTTTTAATCCGATGTACATTATAAATGGGTTTACCTCCAATTTTAAGATAGAACCAATACACACAAATATTAAGCCCCATAAGAAAATATAACAAATACACTCCAAGGAACAAATTCAGCAATTTATGGCAGGTTATACCTGATAGAAATTCTTGACTTTCAAATATATACCTTGTTAGACATGTCACACAAAACTCACCCAGAATTTGGAAACACCCAATTTCCACACCAAGAGAGGTATGCAAATCTGCGTGGGAAGCTCCAACATTATTGTTCCCAGATCAGAAAGATATTATAATGCATGCAATAATTACTCAACCCAAAATCACATATACAAACAAAATACAAGTATTTGGAGAGGGTGTGTCAAAAAGTATTAGAGTATACTGAGGGTTCTTGCTCACAAACATGCCCTGGTAACCCCTTTTTCTGCCATAACTAAGACAGCCTCTTTCTTCTCCCAGCAAAATTTAGCCCTAAATGAGCTCCAGTACATTTCAGTGACTTCAGTGGCTGCTGATGTGGTTCAAGAACTTAGATCTGTCCAGGTGGCACACAAGTTTAATAAATTATTATGGTTCATCACACAGTCAGCCAGATATTTAAGGTGAATTTGGCATTTTTGTATGCCTATTGAGAAGGACTTGGGATGAGCAGATGTGGATGGTATTATAGATATTGTTACACAATGTAAGTGGTTGCAAGTAAAGCTGCCTTTTGCAATTGACTAATGGTGAATTTATCAATGCTGATGGTGTTCCAGTGGTACTCTAGTTGTTTTGGGATTGCACCTATTATTATTTTATTATTGTGGTTCATCGCACAGTCAGCCAGATATTTAGGCTGGATTTGGCACTTTTATCCACTTATTGAGTCCTTCCCAAGGACCTGGGATAGGCAGATGTCATTTCTAGGGAGAGTGGTTGGCAGCTGACTTCCAGGCAACTGATGAAAGAGAACATAAAGTCGCAGATCCACCATTCCCTTTCTTTAACTGGTTCGGTGTCTGCTTTCTCTTGTAATAATAATAATAATAATAATAATAATAATAATAATAATAATAATAATAATAATAATAATAATAATAATAATAATAAGTTGGAAGGGACCTTGGAGGTCATCTAGTCCAACCCCCTGCTAAGGCAGGAAACCCTATACCATTTCAGGCAAATGGCTGTCCAGTCTCTTCTTAAAAACTTCCAGTGTTGGAGCATTCACCACTTCTGGAGGCAGGTTGTTCCACTGGTTAATTGTTCTAACTGTCAGGAAGTTTCTCCTTAGTTCTAGGTTGCTTCTCTCCTTGACTAGTTTCCATCCATTGCTTCTTGTCCTGCTTTCAGGTGCTTTGGAGAATAGCTTGGCTCCCTCTTCTTTGTGGCAGCCCCTGAGATATTGGATCACTGCTATCGTGTCACCCCTCACCCTTCTCTTCATTAAACTACACGTACCCAATTCCAGCAACCGTTCCCTATATGTTTTAGCCTCCAGTCCCCCAATCATCTTTGTTGCTCTTCTCTGTACTCTTTCTAGAGTCTCAACATCTTTTTTACATCATGGTGACCAAAACTGGATGCAGTATTCCAGGTGTGGCCTTACCAAGGCATTGTAAAGTGGTATTAGTACTTCACTTGATCTTGATTCTATTCCTCTGTTAATGCAGCCTAGCACTGTGTTGGCTTTTTTGGCAGCTGCAGCACACTGCTGGCTCATATTTAAGTGATTGTCCACTAGGACTCCAAGATCCCTCTCACAGTTACTACTATCGAGCAAGGTACCACCTATACTATACATGTGCATTTGATTTTTCCTGCCTAAATGCAGAACCTTACTTTTTTCACTATTGAATTTCATTTTGTTAGATAGTGCCCAGTGTTCGAGTCTGTCCAGATCCTCCTGAATCTTAAGCCTATCTTCTGGAGTATTGGCTATTCCTGCCAGCTTGGTGTCATCTGCAAATTTGATGAGTTCCCCATCTATCCCCTCATGCAAATCGTTGATGAAGATGTTGAAGAGCACTGGGCCCAGAACAGAGCCCTGAGGCACCCCACTACACACTTCCTTCCATGTAGATGCAGTTCCATTGAGGACCACACACTGAGTACGGCCTGTCAGCCAGCTACGAATCCATCTGGTGGTGATGCTATCAAACCCACCTTCTTCTATCTTATCAAGTAGTAGGTTGTGATCTACTTTATCAAATGCCTTACTGAAATCCAAGTAAATTAAATCTACAGCATTCCTCTGGTCCACTAGTTTTGTCACTTGGTCAAAGAACGCAATCAGGTTTGTCTGGCACCATCTGTTTTTGACAAACCCATGTTTGGCTTTTAGTGATAACCAGTACCGAAAACAAAACGAAAATTCTGAGAACTTTGATGAGTAAGTTTCTTGGAAAGGAGGGTCAAGCTAACCACACAAGAATTCCAGGGAAGGCTTTTTTTTTACTTTTACACGGGTCCCCCATTTATAAGCCATTTGCAGGGGTCTTCAAACTTGGCCCTTTTATGACTTGTGGACTTCAACTCCCAGAATTCCTCAGCCAGCTTTGCTGGCTGAGGAATTCTGGGAGTTGAAGTCCACAAGTCATAAAAGGGCCAAGTTTGAAGACCCCTGCATTACGGCAACAAGATTCAGGAATATTTTGTGAGACGAAAGGGGAGAAAGCCCAGCTCTCTAGTGCCCCTGTCCTCGTTTTGGAAACAGCTACTAGACTTATCCATGGGAGAGCCGATTCACAACAGGCGCGCAAGGGCAGCACCTTTGGAGGCGTCCTTGTTTGTGGCAGGAGAGGGGGTCTTCCCGTCGGCTCAAAGCCTGGTGGAGAGAGAGACAGCACGTTGTTGTTGTTGTTGTTAGCTGCAAAGTCGTGTCCGACCCATCGCGACCCTATGGACAACATTCCTCCAGGCCTTCCTGTCCTCTACCATCTTCTGGAGTCCATCTAGGCTCACGCCTACTGCTTCAGTGACTCCATCCAGCCACCTCATTCTCTGTCGTCCCCTTCTTCTCTTGCCCTCGATCTTTCCCAGCATTAGGCTCTTCTCCAGCGAGTCCTTCCTTCTCATCACGTTAAGGCAGCCAATTGGAGCAGCCCTCCGGAGGGGAGGAAGAGCCCTCAGGGGCCGGCCCTCTGATCCCCCGCGGGAAGCCCCATCAGCCTTGCCTCCTTCGCACCCTCCTCCCCTTTTAGGGTCAATAGCACGAGCCGCCTCGCTTCCAAGACTTACAAATAGCCCGGAAACTTTCTTGGAACTTTGCCTCCCGCTGACGACAACAATCGCTCCGGGGGCCCCATCCTCTCCTCTCAGCCAATGGGAAGCTGGGGAGGGAGGACCCGCGGAGACCAATCCTGAGGCTCTGGACAGTTCCCCGGTCCTGACCGACCTTCACCGGACGGGAGCAGGGAGGCCATAAAAGAGCCCGGAGGAGGCAACTGGAGTTTGGCCGCCGACGCCGCCGACGCCGCCGCTGCTGCTACTGAGCCGGACGGCTGAGCGGCGACGGCTGCTGCGGTTCCTGCCCGCTGCTTCTCCCTCGGCTGCTTCCTCCGAAAAGGAGCGGCGGTCGCCTTCGGTGCAGCCGGGAGCCCAGCACAGCCGCTCTTCTTCCGCAGGGGGAGGAGAGCGAGCGCAGGCAGCGGAGGAGCGCACGGGGGCGGGGAAAGAGCCGCGGCTGCCGGACTCCCTCCGGTGCGTAGCGCGCGGCCGCAGCCGGAGGAAAGCAGCGAGCGGGGCAGCGGCTCATTCATTGCTCCAGCCCGCCAGCCCGCCAGCCCCGCAGGAAGAGCCGGCACAACCCGCAGGCGAATCCCGCCTGGCTGCATTCTTTGCGGCCGAAAGAAGGGCTTTGATCCCGCTTCCCCCCTTCGCTCCGGCCGGGTCGGTGAATGCCAGATCTTAACCCCAGGGCGGTTCGAAAAGCCAACGGGCTGGCTGGGAGTTTTGGGGTGGAGACGTGTGAGGTAAGAGCTCTGGGGCATCTGGCGAGAGAAAAGGAAGATGGAGAGCGGGAGAAGGCAGGCAGGCAGGCAGGCAGGTCGGCCGGCGAGGTCGGGGTTCGTGGCAAAGACGGGTCGTGCCGGAATTGCGTCCGCTGCTTGGGAAGACTGAGGAGGGCGAAGCCGAGAATGGTGGTCTTCGGGGCACAGCGGTGCCTTTTGAGATGAGTTCCGCCCATTCTCCCTTCAAGTCTTGAAAGATGAACCGCCAACCCCAAATAAATGCATGGGTTTTTTTTTTATGCTGTAAGAAACACCGCTGGGGAGAAAGGCTGCTCGGGAGGGATGATTCATGTTTGGAAGGGAAGGCTGGGGGAGAATTTTGGAGGAGCCGGGTACTCCCCAAGTGTGAGTGAGAGAGCAGCCTTGCAGAGAGGAAGTTGTGGACACAAAAACTAGCACTATAACCGGACTGAGAAAGTCCTGGCCTCCCCTGAGCCTCCCAACGTTGTTCCTCCCTCCCCCTTCCTTGTCTTGTTACAAGCTGTTGCCTGGCAAGAGAAGAGAGTGGAAGATGAAGGCCAGTGAGGGGAAAGCAGGTCAACTGGTAACTGCCTCTGGAGCCCTCAAGGGTGCAAGGTTTGGAGGACATTCCCTTGCTGGTTCCATGGGGTGCAGTGGGATGAAGGTCATGCTAACTCAAACGGGGAGGACAAAGAAGGGGTGATCCAAGGACAAGATAGGGTAGACCTTGGAACTTTAAGACAAGTGGCTTTTAAGTCCCAGAATTCCCCAGCTGGCTGGGAGTTGAAGTCCATACATTTTAATGTGGCCAAAACTGAGACACACTGGTACAGTTAGATTGGCCTGAAAGTGTCTTGGGCCACATATGAAACCCCAAATTATATATTCAGAGTAGGTACCAGCCAAGATGAACCAAACCCTGATGTGGGGATCACTGGGGACTCCACTCGTAAAGCAAGTCACCGAAAGGGATTGGGATTTGCATGGTGGTATTCAATTGGCCTTCTTCAAATTGCAACTTGGTTGGGAGGTCAGTCTTGTTACTTTGCTGCTGGGCCAGATCTTCACAGCCCTTTGCCCTTGAAAAGGAAGCAAACATCACACCTTCCTGAGCCAAAGTGCAGGTACCCTAAAACCCTTCTGCTAGTGCAGGGGTAGGCAACCTCGGCTCTTTTATGACTCATGGACTATAACTCCCAGAATTCCTGAGTCAGCACAGCTGACTCAGGAATTCTGAGAGTTGAAGTCCATGAGTCATAAAAGAGCCGAGGTTGCCTACCCCTGTGCTAGTGTAAACAAAACAAAAGGCTGAACTGGCTAGCAGAGTTAATTTATCTCAGATCCATCAATAGGAAAGAGAAACTGCAGTGTTAATTATGTACTTGGAAATCCCTGTGTGACAACCCTGATGAGTATGCTGATTGGGAGTCGGGTGAGCCTGAAAGTGTCTTGGGCCACATATGAAACCCCAAATTATATATTCAGAGTAGGTACCAGCCAAGATGAACCAAACCCTGATGTGGGGATCACTGGGGACTCCACTCGTAAAGCAAGTCACCGAAAGGGATTGGGATTTGCATGGTGGTATTCAATTGGCCTTCTTCAAATTGCAACTTGGTTGGGAGGTCAGTCTTGTTACTTTGCTGCTGGGCCAGATCTTCACGGCCCTTTGCCCTTGAAAAGGAAGCAAACATCACACCTTCCTGAGCCAAAGTGCAGGTACCCTAAAACCCTTCTGCTAGTGCAGGGGTAGGCAACCTCGGCTCTTTTATGACTCATGGACTATAACTCCCAGAATTCCTGAGTCAGCACAGCTGACTCAGGAATTCTGAGAGTTGAAGTCCATGAGTCATAAAAGAGCCGAGGTTGCCTACCCCTGTGCTAGTGTAAACAAAACAAAAGGCTGAACTGGCTAGCAGAGTTAATTTATCTCAGATCCATCAATAGGAAAGAGAAACTGCAGTGTTAATTATGTACTTGGAAATCCCTGTGTGACAACCCTGATGAGTATGCTGATTGGGAGTCGGGTGAGCGTTCAAGGGCTACAGAAATGCTCCATTCCTTGCCTAGGACAACTAACAACTCAAAGACAATAAAGTGAGGAAGTCATTCTGTTGCATGTGTTGCAAAATTGGGGTGAATGGGGATAGAAAAGCTTATACTGCAGCTCCAGGGAGACATAAACACCATATTTAGCAGCCCATTTCTGGAACTCTTTGGATTCTGATAAAATTCCCCAGCACAGTTATTTTTCAATGCCTGATCTGCTGCTTGTGGCTCAATTTGATATTGAGGAGTGAAATAGCCCCATCATTTAAGGATGCAAAACCTCTTGGTTGTGAATGTGCTAAGACAAATATGTACATATTGCATTTGGTTTTAGATGAAGAGTCACAAACAGCCCAGTTAAATAAAACACAGACTGCATAGATCTCTAAAATGGTATTGTCTATTTCCTTTATCATACTTAATAATATAAAGGGACTGACAGTGAATTTGTTAGCGTCCAGGTGCCTTGTAAAAACTAGATCTGCAAATTTCCGTCCCATCTGTCTTGTGGGAAAATGGATTCAACCTGGGTTAGATTTAAGATACTTAGTTCAGTGACAAAGTTCTCACTCCTTTCTTATTTTTAAGGACAGGGGACCGGGGAATTAATCACTAAACAAAGCTAGTGTTACAAGGGGTGATAACCACAGAAAGAAATGTCTACAGTATTTGGAGATTAGGGTAAAGATTATCCAGCCGAGCTGAGCGATATTAGGGGTGTTGAATAAGCTGATAACCAGATATGTTTATTGTTTGATAGAGGGTGGGGGGAAGAAGAAGCAGAAAAATACATTTATGCTAGGGGAAGCTGGCCAAAAAATCCTTATCAAGTCATAAAAAGGTCCGTTGAATGTTGAGGAACATAGATAAAAATTGTGGAAGATCTCAAGGGTACTACTACTGTTTTTGTTCCCTAACCCCTCAGAAATAGTTTAACACTGATCCATCCATGACTGACCTGTCTTCACTTGACTTTAAAGGCTGGGAAAAGTACTGTGCCAGCTTAACCTTCTACAAATTATGCAACAGCAAAAATCCCATCTACACAAAGGGGATAGAAGCAAAAGAAAAACATCAGAAGCCTGACACCTTTCATACAACAGCTGATCTTGGAGAAGAGGCTACTGACAAGAATAACAATACCACAAACTTGTCAGTCCCCCCCCCTCCACCAGCTTTTTTGTTTGAGCAAAATGCAAAGCCTTCAAACTCTTATAGAATCTGACATTTGGTAACTAGCAGAGTTCCTTCCAGTGGTGGGATTCAGCCAGTTCGCACCATTTCGGCAGAACCGGTAGCTAATGTTTTGTTGCCCAGATCCAGAATGGACTTCTGGAAGCAGCATCCACACAGAGAACCGGTTGTTCACATATTTGTATCCCACCACTGGTTCCTTCCAATGAGAAAATGGAGCCTTAGAGTTTCAAAACAAAATATCTCACTTCGTGCCAATTTTAACTACACTATTATTGAAGCTGGGACAGCCAGATCAGGAACTCTTTTCAAAGAGTGGTTGAAATCTTGGATGGCAGTGCCTGCAGTTCCCACAAATATGGGGAGGCTTCAGATTCAGGCAGAGTTCTGAATCAGTTTTTATCAACCGCCTCACAATACGGGTAGTCCTAGACCAGGGGTAGGCAACCTCGGCTCTTTTATGACTCATGGACTATGCTGACTCAGGAATTCTGGGAGTTGAAGTCCATGAGTCATAAAAGAGCCGAGGTTGCCTACCCATGTCCTAGACGTATGACCACAATTGGGCCCAGGTTTTTGTTGCTAGGCAAGACATTTGTTATGTGAGTTTTGCCCTGTTTTATGACCTTCTTTGCCATAGTTGTTAGTGAATCACTGCAGTTGTTAAGTTAGTAACGTGGTTAAGTGAATCTGGCTTCCCCATTGACTTTGCTTGTCAGAAGGTTGCAAAGATTGATCATATAACCCCAGGATACTGCAATCATCATAAATATGAACCAGTTATCAACCATATAGTATTCAGATCACTTAACCATAGGGATGCTGCAATGTGTGAAAAACAATCCTAAGCCACTTTTCCCAGGGTCCTTATAACTTTGAACAGTTGCTAAATGAATGGTTGTAAGTTGAGGACCGCCTGTACCTTGATGAACCTTGAATGGTAGACAAAGACATAAAAGGACATTGCTTTTGGGAGGAGTAGTTTCTAAACAATTCCTTTTCTCTTAAAGCCTTCCTTCGTCTTCTTGAGTCTTCATGAGAAAAATATCTGATCGCCAAGAAGGGAGCCCTTCTCTGTGAATTTGACTTCAAGGATGCCCTGGAACGTCAAATGGTTGAATAACTGCAACAGCCACAGCTCCCAATCACAGAAACAATGCAAGAAATCCTCTTTTGCTTTCTACCAAGCTGTGAGAGACCAGCTACCAGTGTGGCTCTTGGAAGACATGAGGCGCATGGAGGCTTTCCACTGGCAAGAAGGAGGCAAAGTCAGCACATACTCACCTTCAGAGGCACTGCTCTATGCCCTGGTACACAACCACCAGCCTTATGCCCGATATTTACTGAGCCAATTTCCTAAAAGTGCCCTGGCAATACCCAGCCTTCATTTCAGCTGCTGCCACTCTTCAGCTCCTCACTTAGCTATGGCTGTCCGTTACAATCGTATCCATATCCTTGTAGAGATTCTGAAGGCCATCAAAAACTTTCCAGTAAGCGACCGAGCTACCTATTTGGACCGCCGAGGTTGCAGTCGAGTAGAAGGTGGCAAAACAGCTCTTCATGTGGCTTGTGAACTGACAAGGCCAGAGTGTTTGATTTTGTTGTTGGGACACGGAGCCTCACCTTGCCTTCGTGATTGTGCTGGGAACACACCTTTAGACCTCCTTCTACAACAAATTTGGGAGAGTCCAGCATCAAATCTCTGCACCAAGCTTCTCCTTCTGGACTCACTCTTGCTCTTTATGCCTCCAGGCTTCCACTTCGCCATGAAACAGCAGCTGCAGGAAGATCAGCAACCATGGCAGGGCCTTCTGGGCGATAGCCGATATCAGTGGTTGGCTGGTTTTGCCCCTTTCTCTCTCTTTGTTAGATCCATGCAAGTTTTAATTGGGAGCATTTCACCTGAACATTTCCCAGAGGCTCTGGATGGTCTACCTTTGCCGCACTTTCTGAAACCTTTGCATTTGAAGTTGAAGGGCTAAGGTTATAAGCTAGAGACCCCTTCTCTCACTCCCTCTCTTCCTCACTTTTCGGTTGCTGCTTGTGTGATGAAAATAGGTTGTGTGGAGAACCCATGTGCTGAAAATGAAATCTGTGTGGGAGAAGGAGAAACACTTGTTTTAATTAGAGACTTTTTCCCAAAGATTTTAATATGTTGTGTTTTATTTAACTATTGCTCAGTCGGAGATAGTGGAACACCTAGAGTATATTCTAAAAATAAATTTCATTTTATGGCAGGATGCACAGCTTAAGCTTAACTTGGGCATGCCAAATTGTAGACTGAATTAGCATTTTAGGCCAAAAGCTAAACCAAGCAATGAAACAGTAGCTTTTGTAAACCACATTCAGTAGATCAACAGTAAATAATGTACCAGCAGGATACTGACTTTACTGCAAAAAAAACCTGGACCCAGGTATGCTAACCCAGTCAGCAAAAGATGGTTTGGAATATGTCCAGTTTTTCAAACCTTTTCTTTGTCAACATCAAATTACTTGCCACAGGATTATTTATAATTTAAACAAACACAACACAACCAGAGTTTGAAATGTTGGTTTAAGCTATTACCTCTTATTACCTCTTATGTCCAACCAATGTGAAAAGGGACAACAAATCTTATTTTTTTATAAAACAGCTATTAGATATTAGAAAGAATTGAACTATTAGCCAACTGTCTCCCCCCACCCCCTCATTATTTTCTCATGGCAATATATTGCAAGAGTCAATTTCTTAAAAGAATTGTTATTTTCTCTGCCACCAATCGTTCACTTTTATTTAAAAATATACATATCCAAGAGGAGGTCAAATCAGCTAAACATTAAACACACAGCAATCTCCATTGGTCTTAATAAGAACAATCATAGTGGAATAATATAAGCAGTAACTATTTCAGTAGGAAGTAGTGAAAACTGAAAGAAACATTCAAAGTCAAAAAAATATGTTTGCAGTCATTCAAAAATTATTAGAGATCAGAAGGAAGGTTGATGAAGGTGAGAGTCAAGAACCAAGATGTAATAATGTAAAGCTTCACATACGTTTGTTGCAATTGTTCTCTTCAGAGTGATTTCTCATCTGTCTGTCTTGCTGTCTATCTATTAGATTTGTAGAGCCACCCAGCTCACATAGTGACTCTTTGTTTCATGAACTTTGTTAAGAACATGGGGATGTAAATATTAGCCCACTGAACACTGAATGCAGTACACATCTGCTGGTTATTCTTACTGACTGGTCATATCTCATCGCAAAATGGTCAAGAAGGACAAGAATAAGGTGCAAAAGAGGGTCAAATTGTGCACTAACGATCACCAAGATTCATTTACAAAATCGATGCAGTATTAGTACAGAAGGATTAGACTGAATCTCTCCCCTCCATACACAGTTGTTGGCTGAAACGCAAACACTATTTTAATTCAGTCCTTTACTTTAGGGGCACAGAGCCTGGTGGCTCTAAACTGTAGTGGCTAGGATGATGAGACCTGGACTGCAAAGACACAAGCCTAAGTTCCTAGTCATTTACTACAGGGGTCCCCAACCCAGGGGCTGTGAACCGGTACCGGGCCGTGGCATGCTAGTAACCAGTCTGCACAAACAAGCAAAGCCCCATCTGTGGGATGCAGGCAGCACACAAAACCACACACTCTCTGGTCCGTGGAAAAACCTTTCTCCATAGAATCAGTCCCTGGTGCCCAAAAGGCTGGGGACCTCTGATTTACTAGATCATTTTAGCCTACTCTTATTCAGCCCACTCTATGTCGTATGACTCTGGTAGGGATAAAATGAGAGGAGATTCTAATACATATAACTCTGAGCTCCCAGAGTGAAGCTAGGCTATTAATGCAATGAAGCAATACTGAGAACAGGAGACATGCAATTTTGACCTCTAAGGGAAAGAAAATGGAATGTGGGTGGTGGAGTTGGAGGAGAGCCCCTGGTCTCGCTCAGAATCCTTTGTCCTGCTTAGGTTAGATATCTAGAGTTGGAAGGGTGCATTTTAGGTCATCCATTTCAGGTTCCTTCTCCTTGCACCCCAGATACATGGCTGTGTAGCACCTGCCTGAATGTAACCAATATAACCAATCCATCACCAATAAAATACAGTAGTATTTTATTCTACTGTTACATTTCTTTTATAATTTGAATTACCCCGTGCATGCACATATGTACAATATTTAGTTGAAGAAATCTGCTTTCCTATCATTTAAGTCTATTATTCCATGTGTGGCAAAATGTTGGAGAATAGGTCTAGACCAGGGTTAGGCAACCTCAGCTCTTTTATGACTCATGAACTTCAACTCCCAGAATTCCTGAGTCAGCAGGGCTGGCTCAGGAATTCTGGGAGTTGAAGTCCATGAGTCATAAAAGAGCCAAGGTTGCCTACCCCTGGTCTAGACCATGGTTATGCAACCTCGGCTCTTTTATGACTCATGAACTTCAACTTAGGAATTCTGGGAGTTGAAGTCCATGAGTCATGAAAGAGCCGAGGTTGCCTACCCCTGGTCTAGACCTTCCTACAGATCTTTGAAAAGTCCTATCATAGCCCTGCTCAATCAACTTTTCTTAAAGTGAAACTTACTCTGCTCTTCCTTCTGTCATCTTAGGTTTTAATTTCTAATCTTGTGGTCATTTTTGTAGCCCTTTTCTGAACTGCTCCATTTTTTCTGATTCTCTCTTAAAGTGCACTAGTCAGAATGTAGCACCATCCTCAAGGTGACTTTCAATCAAAGCAAAAGAGAGGAAAAATTATTTCTTGTGATTTAAAAGCATACTCCTATTGATACAACCTAAGATTGCATCTGCCTTCTTGGAAGCCAAGATACTTTTCTCGAGTACTATCATAAGTCAGATATCCCCATTCTACATTTGCACAATTGATTTTTGTAAGTGAAGAACTCTGAACTTGTGTCTTAAATTGTATTCTATAGTGCCGGTATTAACTTATTAACCTATCTTCTAACTGTACAGCTGTAGTTGCAATAACCTATCAAAATCATGTTGAATTTTATTTCTTTGTTCTAGGGCCGGGGTGTCAAACTGCCGGCCCATGGGTCGGTTGCATTATGCGGAGGCCGTGCCCACCCCAGCTCTGGCAATGTGAAAAAAGTCACGATATATTGTGACACGTCATGTGATGCGGCAAGTTTGACACCCGTGTTCTAGATATCCCACCCGTTATCATCTTCAAGTTTGATAAATATTCCCTCTGTCAAACTTCACATTAGGATAGTCTCAGCAATTAACCAAATGCTCTCTACAGCATTTTAAATTTATTCACTTGAATTTCTGAGCAAGAAAGGGTGCTCTTAACTTACAATGCAGCGCATTCTCTCCGTCTCTTCTGTTTCCTTTAAATAAATGCTATCCTTCAACTGCTATATTTCAGTCATAGAAGACATTCCACCAGGTCTCTCTGTTTTATATTAAATCAAGTTGGTGCTTCTAGATAAAGAACTCAAGCGATCTTGTTTCCATTCTCTGAGTAAAGGTGTACAAAGAGGGCCATTAACTTTATGAGTCAATGTTCTTTTTATTAGACTCTTGAGTGGTTGTAGAGGCTTTATTTTAACAATGCTGTTTAACAACGTTCTACAACTTATGCGCCTTTATATGACGGACTTATTTCAGGATTTACATTCCACATTTCATAGGATTGAAGTTATGATTAGAGAAGTTAAACCTCTCTGATCAATCTTTACATGTTTTGGTCAAACACACTTGTCCTTGTGAAGTGCAATCCTTATTACAGTGATTAATTATCTTAGAATAGAATAGAGCTGGAAGGGACCTTGGAGGTCTTCTAGTCCAGCCCTCTATCCCCCACACAGGAGAACCTATACCATTTCAGACAAGTGATTGTTTAGCCTCTTCTTAAAAATCTCCAGTGATGGAGCGCCCATGATTTCTGAATGCAAGCTGATTACTGGTTAATTGTCCTCACTGTTAGGAAGTTTCTCCTTAATTCCAGGTTGCTTCTCTCTCTGGTCAGTTTCCAACCATTGTTTCTTGTTCTGCCCTCTGGTGCTTTGGAGAATAATTTGACCCCCTCTTCTTTGTGGCAGCCCCTCAAATACTGGAACACTGCTATCATGTCACCCCTGTTTCTTCATTTCTTTAGACTAGCCAAACCCAAGTGCTGCAGCCATTCTTCATATGTTTTAGTCTCCAGGCCTTTGATCATCTTAGTTGCTCTTCTCTGAACTTTTTCCAAAGTCTCAACATCTTTTTTGTAGTATAGTGACCAAAATTGGTTGCAGTATTCCAGGTGTGGTCTTACTAGGGTTTTATAAAGCGGCACTAATACTTTGCATGATCTTGATTCTATGCCTCTGTTTATACAACCCAGGATTGTATCAGCTTTTTTGGCTGCTGCTGCACACTGCTGGCTCATAGTCAAGTGTTCGTCCACTAGGACTCCAAGGTTCCTCTCACCGTTACTGTTTCTGAGCCAGGTCTCACCTAATCTGTGCTTGTACCTTTGGTTTTTCCTGTCTAAATGTAAAACTTTGCTTTTCTCTCCATTAAAATTCATTTTGTTGGATAGGGCCCATTGTTCAAGATCTTTAAGATCTTTTTGGATCCTGAGCTTGTCTTCTGGGGTGTTGGCTATTCCTGCCAGCTTAGTGTCATTTGCAAATTTGATGAGTTCCCCTTCTATTCATTCTAACTCATTAATGAAGATATTGAAGAGTACTGGGCCTAAGACAAGAGTTATCGAAACCAGATATTTTCCATCATGATAATTGGATTGCAGTAGTCTTCTTACCTTTTCCTCTCTTCTTCCATGGACTGGAAGAATGAACAACAATGCTTCATGCATGCTCAGGTTCTTAATTTCCTTTCTGTGCTTTTCAAAAAGAGGCTCACTTGAACATAGAGTAGTAGTGCTTCACGTCCTATTTTGGTAAACGTCCTATTTTCCTGCCTGTGCTGAAGGGCCATCAGACCCTTGAGAAGTTATAACAAGAGACAGTGTTTGCCCAACACATCCAGCCACAGCTAGGCAACCAGATCTTAGCTTGATATAATGATGCCCAAATTGTAATCTAGGACTCATGTCAAAATGAAATAAAAAGTAATACCGTAATCAAAATTTTGAGCATGGATACCAATACCTCATGAGATTTGGTCAAATGTAAAGAGGTTTATATTTTTTTTTAAAAAGGTTCTGAAACTGCCTCTTTAAAAAGGACATACTGTGTATACTATGATGTCTAGTGTGGGAAGTAAAACAGGAGATTAAGACTCTACCTGATCCAGCAATAACTACAGGTATTCCACGACTGTGCCTATAAACTTACTTCAGCATTTCTTTGAGAAATTCATCCAATACCACTTTGTAACAGGATCTGTCATTCTTGGAACCAATTCATCTAGGAGTTGGGGACTCTTAAGGTTGGTTACTTATTTGGTGTTGGTTTATTTTATTTACATCCTCCTTTTATTTAGGAGCACCGAGCAGTTTACACTATTCGTCCTTCTCCCATTATTCTCTACCACCATCACCACATATGCCAAAAGGTCCAGCAGCTCCCTGCTAAAACAACTCTGATTGCTGTCACTAGCATTTAAGGTAAAATGATCCCTCTTAGCAACTTAAAGGTAAAGGTAAAGGTTCCCCCGCACATACGTGCTAGTCGTTTCCGACTCTAGGGGCCGGTGCTCATCTCCGTTTCAAAGCCGAAGAGCCAGCGCTTGTCCGAGGACATCTCCGTGGTCATGTGGCCAGCATGACTAGACACCAAAGGCGCACGGAACACTGTTACCTTCCCACCGTAGTGGTCCCTATTTTTCTACTTGCATTTTTACGTGCTTTCGAACTGCTAGGTTGGCAGAAGCTGGGACGAGTAACAGGTGCTCACTCTGTTATGCGGCACTCGGGATTCGACCCGCCAAACTGCCGACCTTCTGATCGACAAGCTCAGCGTCCTAACCCACTGAGCCACCGCGTCCCTTAGCAACTTACAGTATATATATTTTTTTCTTGAGAGCTTTCACTCTGTCTTCTCTGTGCTAATTGAAGACCTGTCTCAAAGGAGATAGTTTATATAACTTTGCTCATTTTTATGCCAATTTAGTATTGGCATTCCTAAATGAAAAAGAGACAAATGAGAAGCCTATGTGTCCCTTCTGGAAGGAGTTGCACAGACAATACCCTGGAAAAATGGCTGCAAAGATATGAAATATGTCAAGCCACTTGAAAATAAGTGTAATCTGCAACAAGATGATTGCCTTCTATCCTTCTCAACTTGGTCCCATACCGTTTCTCCAAACAACGAGTTTCCCATTTTTTCTCTGAAAGCTCAACATCCTTGTGCTACCAAACATCAAGCTCTGGCATGGGATGCGTTTCCTCCACTTGCGTATTTGTACTTCTACAAACAGTACATAAGCAGCTGCCTTCGCTTAAAACCAACCTCTTTTGATAATTTTTTATCCATATTTCCTATGTAACCTGGTTTGGAAGTAACAAATTACTGTTGTACCATAAGTGATTTAAATTGTAGCTGAATCAGAGACATAACCAATTTTCAAATTTTTGGTTAATACATTTGGATAAACCATTATTTGTTTTTTTGTTTTTTTAAAAAGTACCATATGGAACAAGAAGCCTACTGTTTAGTTGTTGTTTTTTGTTTTTTTGTTTCGGGGGGGCGGGTTGGTGTTACCACACAAGGAACTCTTTTGTTTCCTAAGACTTGAAAACATGCCCAGGAAAGGTCTTTCATCAAGATCAGTACATGCCATTGCAAACGTCATCCTTGTGAAGGCATTTCTGCAGTGGAACATTTAAAAAGCCAATGAATGGCTATTACAAAGTTGCTGCCATGCTTTATAAAGCAGCATGGGAGTTGTTATCATCAGCCAAACTAACAGGGTACAGAGTGGATTTCATCATGGGCAGTAATAGTAGACATAAACTGACATTTCCCTTTCTGATTTTTAAAGATTCTTTCAAATCTTTGGTGGAGCAGTGGGCTAATGCCTCCTTAAGTAACACCAGCTGCCTGCAATTAGTGCAGGTTCGCATCCCACCAGGCTCAAGGTTGACTCAGCCTTCCATCCTTCCGAGGTAGGTAAAATGAGGACCCAGATTGTTGGGGGCAATTAAGCTGACTTTGTAATAATGCCGCTTGGGGGGTGTATGAAAGCCCTAATAAGCAGGCATATACATAGGATGAAGGCTACTGCTAAGCTTGTAAGCCGCCCTGAGTCTTAGGAGAAGGGCGGGATATAAATGGAATTAAAATAAATAAATAAATAAATAAAAAATAAAATGGAAAACTAGCAAATTGCAGAACAAAACATTCTCTCCTGGATTATTTTTATTTTTGTAAAAACTTTTAGGCCCTGAACTGGTTGTAGAGACATTCTTAGAAAATTAAAAATAATGGATGGCTGCATTCCAATGCTTTATTTCAAAGGCAAGGAAGGGAGGAAGGAAGGAAGGAAGGAAGGAAGGAAGGAAGGAAGGGAGGGAGGGAGGGAGGGAGGGAGGGAGGGAGGAAGGAAGGAAGGAAGGAAGGAAGGAAGGAAGGAAGGAAGGAAGGAAGGAAGGAAGGAAGGAAGGAAGGAAGGAATAGTTTTAATGGTAGGAAATATTCTGGAGGGCTAGAAATTATTCTGTTCCAATTCTGTTGTGATTGGTCACACTTTCAATGCCAACCAGTTTGGGAATACAAATTGTTCTCTTTGGTGAAATTTGAGTCAAGTGTAGTGCCAGAAAACTGGAGAAGGGAAAATATTATTCTTGTCTCCAGAAAAGGAAGAAAAGAGGATTTAACTAGCAACAGACCTTGCTATTGATAGTGGGAGGAAAACTGAAACATATTATTAAACAATCTTTTGGGGAACATGTAGAAAATGATACGCTATTTGGCAGAAGTCATGCTTAAATAACTGGGTCTCAATTTTTGAAAGTTTAATTGATCACAGGTGTGCAACTGTTGAATGGATATAAAATTTGCTGAACAAATGTACCCAATAAATGTACATCAGTGGTTCTACAACAATCTGGAAGAAGTGATGAGTGATACTGTAGATTGCAAGGGGCCATTTTAGGCCCTGCCCTGTTTAATATATTTATAAATATTTGAAGGAAGGGTTAAATAATAGGATATCAAATTTATGGATGACACAAAGATTGGGAAGGAGGGCAGCAAACACTTTAGGATGGTTTATTATTTGAATAATAAAAATCAAACACATGAGAATAAGATGCAGAAGAGACTATACCTAGCAGCACTGTATGGGAAAAAATATCTAAGGGTTTTGGTCAATCAAAAGCTGGACAAGAATTCAACAGTGTGATGCAGCTGCTAAAAAAGTTGTAAGCTGCATCATAAATATATATATATCAAGAGAAGTAATCATTCCACTCTACATTCTTCGTTGGTCAGGCCACACATAGAACGTTACTTCTAGTTTGGTTACCAGTTTAGGAGAAACGCAGACAAACTGGACCATTATGGAGGAGAGCAACCAAATAATAAGAAACCTGGAAGAAAAACGTATGAACAGTTGGAGGCACTGAATGCATTTAGCCTAGAGAAGGGAGGGCTGAGGGGGAATATGTGATATCAGTTTTCATAATTCTTCCCAGTTGTGTTCATCACAGTTTGGATGCTGTTGGTAGCAAGGTGGCTTTTCAGTACCAACATTACTCATACTGTATGGCTTTCATACAAGTCTATTTCTGACTATGCTAAGCTGCCTCCATTTCACAAATGAAAAAGAAAAGCTGTTGGTTGTTGCCTGTTTTAAACAAGAAAGATTCAGATACCAATTGCCAATTTTTCACAATTCACTTGGAGAATTGCAACATTGCCTTTCTAACAACCTATGCCTTATGACAAAACTCACAATTATAGGTCAGGCGAATAAGATGTTTGTGTACTGTCCACAATCTATATCTGATCAGCCGACTTCACACAACACAGTACCATATGTTAGCTAATCTCATTGTAGCCTAGCATATTATGTGAATCCATCTTATGCAGTTATAGTTAGAGCTGAAATGAAGCATTTTATGCAAACATAATAATACACAAAAACAATTTTTGATTCAACAAAGACCCCTAAGAATCAGTGAGCTCTATAGATTCCCTGTCAACTCATGATCGAGTTGATTAATCTTTACAGTTGTTTTTCCTGCCACCATTCCACACTGTATCCTCTCAAGTAGATCTTCAGGCAGCAAAATAGCATTTGTAAAGTCAAATCTGAACTTTCCTTTGTTCAGTGTTGCCTTTTAAATTGAAAGCCAAGTTAGAGGAGGAGAGAATAATGAGAGATTGGGTAATTTAGGGGAAGCATCCCAATAATAAGGCTCTTCATGATTTCTCTGGATCTAGGCTTCTTTTTTCAGAAGTACCTGGTAGGACAAAAATTGAGCAGAATTTCAACAGAATCAATTTTCTATTAAAAAAAACACCCAAAAACTTCTCTGATTACATTCAATAACTTTTGCTGATCCTCATCGTCAACCTCAGTATATTGCAAGGCTGAATCACAGTATTGAAAACGGGCTGTAGAGTTTGTCAGGCCTTGGAGAAAATTTAGCTTTCAAATTTTTCTTTATCAGTCAGAAGTTATGCCAGCATATTATGCCAGGTATTTCATTTTGCAATTTGTGCTTTCATAATCAAATTTGCAATTAAGCAAGTTATTTAGGGTGCATCAATAGAGATTTTTCTGGCAGGGATTCAAGGTGCAAGGGTGGCATTCTTCATAGTGGCACCACAGCCTTATTTTGAACTGCGCAGATTTCTGCTAGGTAGGAAGCAATAGCACAACTGCTGTGAGAAATCTTAAGTATGTAATTGGTGGCCTTTTGTTCAGCAGTCAAAAAAGTCTTTCCTAGCCTCCCATTTTGGCAGCAAAGCATTAGAAACTGTTGCCCAGATACCTAAAAAACCTTGTGCAACGTTGCTATATGAGAGAAAGAAAGCGGAGGATTTGCTTTTCTCTTTGTTGGGTGATTCCTTTTTGTCTCGACCAATCTGAAGTGACATTTGAAAGAAGCGTACTAATTGCCAGGAAGCAATCAAAACGTATAAATCGTGACTGGGAAGTCATGCTTCCATTTTCCTTCAGGATTCTTATTATAATGGAAGAAAGGCACTTCAACATAGTATTCAAGTGGGATATCATCAGGAACGCTGTGTTTAGAAAGCACTGGTGGAATTGCCAGATCCAAGCAAGAGAAATTGAAAACCCTACACACTTCATAGCATAGCCGTAATGCCTTGCATCACTGAGATTTGTCCATCTTTTTTTCTATTTTTCTTTAATCATGATAAATGCAACACTAGCAAGTAGGACTGTTTCCTGATCAGAGAAATCTCACAGTACAATCTGATGCATGTTTATTTGAAGCACACCCAAGTGCGCATAATAAAGCTGACTGTTAGATAAGAATACATGGGCTTATGAAGACAACCAACTTTTTCTCGTTTCCATATGCTTCAAGACAAAAACAGATTATGTTCTATATCAACATCTAATGAGAAAGTAACTCAGTCTGCAGACAAAAATGTGACCAGCTAATTCATGGCCCATGTGCTATAGCAGAGGTCCCCAACCTTTTGGGCACCAGGGACCGGTTCCGTGGAGAAAGGTTTTTCTGTGAACCAAAGAGTGTGTGGTTTTGTGTGCTGCCTGCATCCCACAGATGGGGCTTTGCTTGTTTGTGTGGACTGGTTGCTGACATGCTGTGGACCGGTACCAGTCCACAGACTAGGGTTTGGGGACCCCTGTGCTATAAAACCACTCCCAATTAGCTTATTTTATGGGTCAGGGTATTATGTGAAACTAGCCAATTCAGTCAATGATGGTCAGTAAATTAGTGTCTGAATTAAGAACATGTATGGGTTTATGAGCTGCACGCTACCTATTGCTCATATGGGGTTCCTGCTATACATATCCAGGGCTAGTTCAATATTTATTTATTTATTTATTTATTAAATTTGTTTGCCACCCATGTCACCATAAGGTGACCCTTGGAGATTGTCTTACCTCTACATAGCATGAAAAAAATGATTAATGCAGACTCAGCAAAATCTTGTTTACAGGTTATCAGTATGTTTTTTTTATTAAAGAGTTTTACAAAAACAAAATTTTACAATATATCCCCAAATCCCTCCCACCCCAAACCCACCCACTTCCCCCCCCCCACTTCCCAGAGCTAAATACAGGATTATAGTTACAATAATCATATTCTAAATAAAAATTATGCATAATATACAATTAACCAAATTCATAATGTGCTTTAACTCCCCTTTAATATAACTACAAACAACGTGCTAATAAGAATATCCCACTAAAATCTACTCATAAGCTAAATGGAACTTTTTAGTCCCATATTTGTTCTGAATATAATTTATCCATCTCCTCCAAACTGAAATATATCTTTCCTGTGAATGATCTTTCAAATAAGCAGAAATCTTAGACATTTCAGCAAGATTCGAAACTTTAAACACCCATTCTTCTATAGTGGGCAAACTATCCTTCTTCCAATATTGTCCCACCAGTAACCGTGCTGCTGTTATCATGTTCAACATCAAATTAGTTTCTTTAACATCACAATCTACAACCATACAAGGTTATCAGTATGTTAAAGGGAGTAGGCTCTATCTATATTTTTAAAATAAATATGGAATCATTCAAAGGTCGAATAGATAGCTGAAGACACCACTTGATGGGGTACTATTTGCTATTTTTGGTGAAATATAATCTAAGAAATGTATTTGTATATGAACATATAAATATACGTATACATATTCATATATACATACACATAGATACACACATACACACACACTCAAACACATTGTATATGAACTTAGGTTGGTGTGGTTTTGATCATTCAGAAAATGTAAGGGAGTTCCTGTGGAAGACTAAAGAAAGGCTCTCTGCCACAGCCATCTCTGCCAGCCCAAGATCAGAAGTGCTTTTCGTTTGCAACGTTATGCAAAGGCCTAATACTAAGGGGAATCTAAACTTTTTAATCAACATTTTCTTCTTTTCTTTTTCTGTGTTTCTCTTCGTGTGACTTGCTATTAGAGGAGCTGCCATGGCCTGTGGAACAGCCTCCCTCCCGAGATTCAGAGGCCCCAACTTTATTGGGCTTCAGGAAGGCCATAAAGCACAGCTGTTTCTTCAGGCATTAAGGCAAAGGCATTAGTGAAGCCTGGTACATCTGTTGGTGCTGGAGCTTTTTTAAGGTGCCTCAGTTATAGTAGGATTGAATTCTGTATTATTTTATTTTTATATGTTTTATATGTTTGTTAATGTTCCGCAGATGGAAAAATAAATCATTCAAATAAGTTAATGAATGTCCCCAATATTCTCAAAACATCTCTTATAAACATGAACTATTATACTGGGGCTTCCCTCTCCGGTCCAACATCTGTTATACCTTTGTGGTAAATTCTATCCATTATACTCACCAACATTCAAATAAGTTCTCATTATGGTGATTTTTCTCTCTCGTTTTGTCTTGTATCACTGTGTAATGACTGATCACACCTCAAAGTTTGAAGTACTACCTATTTGTGCACAGTCTAGCTTGATCTACAATAAAAAAGTGGAACATTTGCATTTCTGTTGCAGACCATGGAAAGATCTTCCTCTTTAATCCATTAGTCCACTGCACACTTTTCTAAGGTTTTCACGAACCGATATTAAAATATTAGTGGTTATATCTTTCAACATTAATAGAACTTTGTGAAGAGATCTTTTTTCTACAGTAGAATATTCTATAGCCAAAGCAATTTCAAAAGATATGCACCAGTAAATTCTCAGACTGAAAAAGAATCTTATTTGAAGTTCACTTAAAAGGGCAATTATTCTTGATGTGATACTGTAATTGAATTGGTAATATAATGGAAGGCCAAATTGCTTTGTAAAGTAATATGGGTAGAGTCATGCATAAGTTGAATTGAGGAAATATGTGAGGTCAACTATTGTTCCTATTGTATAAATCAGCCAATTTCCCTGTTGGGGCTATTTCTCAAGAGATATTTTGCTTTTTTTGCAACTGTTCTACAAATAGAATACTATTTAAATAGTATAGAATTAGCATTATTTATTTTAGATTGCAATCATAATGTTGAAGTTTTCCCCATTTTTAAAAAAAAATTACATTAAAGAGCATACACTTTTTTCTGGAATATAAGTTTCCTACATTCATGGAGATTATTGTGTTAAAATGTGGATGTTGAAAAATCTAAAATTGCACTTTTATGTACAACAGCATCATATTCTGCTGGATTCTACCATATTTTGTGTAATATTTCAGATCAGCTGTGTAAAATTTTATATTGCTTATAACCCTATAAAACCTGTGTCCTTACTTTGTACGGGATTCTGGCCAGTCTTGTGCTTAGTTAATCTAAGTTAACAGTCCAACATTTTAGGATTTATGTTATCTTCAGTGGTGTGGTTTTGAACTTTTTAGAACTGTATGTAACTCTGAAATATTATGGAAATATTATGGAACACCTACAATGTTGTCACATCCCTCTATGTCTTGTTAATAAAGAGACTGACATTATGTAAACAGTGTACTATGTCATATATTGTACATTTTACTGTCTTTTTTCCACTTCATGGATTACTGCCTTGTCATGGCAAAGGGGCTTCCATAATTCAATGAAGCTATGAGCTATGCCTTGCAGGGCCACCCAAGACGGAAAGGTCATAGCAGAGAATTCTGACAAAACCTGATCCACGGGAGAAGGAAATGGCAACCCAATCCAGTATCTTTGCCATGAAAACCCTATGGTCAGTACCAAAAGGAAAAAAGATATGACGCTGGAAGATGAGCCCCTCAGGTCGGAAGGCATCCAATATGCTACTGGGGAAGAGCAGAGGGCTAGTACTAGTAGCGCCAGAAAGAATGAAGCGACTGGGCCAAAGGTGAAAGGACGCTCAGCTGTGGATGTGTCTGGTGGTGAAAGGAAAGTCCGATGCTGTAAAGATTTTTTCTCCATAGGAACTTGGAATGTAAGATCCATGAATCAAGGAAAGCTGGACGTGGTCAAACAAGAGATGACAAGACTGAACATTGACATCTTAGGAATCTGCGAACTAAAATGGACAGGAATGGGTGAACTTAATTCAGATGACCATCAGGTATATTACTGCAGGCAAGAATCCCTCAGAAGAAATGGAGTAGCCTTCATAGTCAATAAAAGAGTAGGAAAAGCAGTACTGGGATACAATCCCCAAAATGACAGAATGATTTCAGTTCGAATCCAAGGCAAACCATTCAATATCACAGTAGTCCAAGTCTATGCCCCAACCACCGGTGCTGAAGAGGATGAAATTGACTGGTTCTATGAAGCCCTACAGCACCTTATAGAACTAACACCAAAAAATGATGTCCTTATCATCATGGGGGATTGGAATGCTAAAGTAGGAAGCCAAAAGATAACCGGAATAACAGGAAAGTTTGGCCTTGGAGTACAAAATGAAGCAGGGCACAGGCTGATAGAATTTTGTCAAGAGAATACAATGGTCATAGCAAACATTCTTTTCCAACAACCCAAGAAACAGCTCTACACATGGACATCACCAGATGGTCAACACAGAAATCAGATTGACTATGTGCTCTGCAACCAAAGATGGAGAAGCTCTACAGTCAGTAAAAACAAGACCAGGAGCTGACTGTTAACAATAATGTTTGACTTTCTACATTTCTATATAACTGACCATGGATTGCTGGAGGCTAAAATATGGTATATTGATTAAGGTGTGGAATATACCAGAGAAATTCAAATTCAAATCCACCATCAGCCATGAAATTTCACATGCTGACTTTGGCTCAGTCATTCTCAGCCCAATCTACCTCACTGGGTTGTTCTTATGAGGAAAACTTTGTATGCTATCTTGAACTCCTGAACAAATGTATGACATGAGTAAATAATTTAAATGGCAATAATTTTGTAGCATCTATCATCCCGATAACCAATAATCCTTTTTCTGAATTTGGTAGAGATTTTGATCAAGGCATGATACATTTCCATAAGACTTTCAAACCCAGACCTGATTGTTATCTCTTTGATTGAATGTCTGAGTCAATTTAGTTCCTTAGAAGAGCTGTTTCATTAACTGCCTCAAACAAATGATTCTGGGTGCTTTAAGACAATGTAAAGACCAGCCCAAACCCCCTCTTATTACCTAAAAATAATATACATACTTGCATAGATATACAAATGTAAAGGTGATAATCTACAACCAACCAAGTGAAATTGAGTATTTGATGAAATAATTTCTCAAAATATGAGAAAAAAGTTTTCACATGCTTTTTCCAGTCAAAGTATTATTAGCTCAGAATAACAGAGTTGGAAGGGACTCTGGAGGTCTTCTAGTCCAGTGTTTTTCAACCTTTTTTGGGCAAAGGCACACTTGTTTCATGAAAAAAATCACGAGGCACTCCACCATTTTCCGCACCGTTGGACCTCCCCACGGTCGCTACATGAATGGTCGTAAGTCGAGGATGGCCTGTGTTCTCAAGGGGTTGGACTAGATGACCTCCAAGGTCCCTTCCAACTTCTTCTTCTTCTTCTTCTTCTTCTTCTTCTTCTTCTTCTTCTTCTTCTTCTTCTTCTTCTTCTTCTTCTTCTTCTTCCAACTTCTTCTTCTTCTTCTTCTTCTTATTATTATTATTATTATTAGCCTCTTTATTTTATTTTATTTTATTTTATTTTGGGGCTTTTGTTTGTTTGTTTTTGCTGTGAAAGAAAAGGAAAGCTTGCATTTCTTTTTAATTTATCTTTCTGTATTTTCTTTTTTCTCTTCTTTTCTTTCTTTCTTCCTTCCTTCCCTCTCTTCCCTCCCTCTCTTTTCTTTCTTTATCTTCATTCCTTCCTTTCTCTCTCCCACTTTCTTTCCCTCCCTCTCTCAATTTCTTGCTTTCTACTTGTTGTGGAAACTGGAAGCTACTTGCATTTCTTTTTAATTTTTCTTCCTGCTTTTTTTCCTTCCTTCCTTCCTTCCTCTCTCTCTTTCTTTTCTATTCTCCTTTTTTTTCTTTCTCCCTCCCTTTTCCCCTTCCCCCTTTCTCCTTTTTTCCCTTCCTTTTTTCTTTCTTTCTCACCTTTACCATCAAAAGCACTTCACTCCAGTGGGGGGGAACCCCAAAGGTTTTTAATTGCTTTGGTCCAAAGGACATTTTATTATGCGACGTATCAAAAGGACAGGTTTTAAAAAAAATCAGCCATGTAATTTTTCAGACGCAAGCGAAGCCTCCAAGAGCGAAGCGGTCAGATCCCTCTATTTCGGGCTGGGGCGAGGGGTCGCGGCGAGCAAAGAAAGCGGAGCCAGGCAGCCGACCAGGCGGGAGTCTCGCATCCTCAGCCGCGCGGGGAGTAAGGAGTAAGCGGCGCGTGCTGGGGAAGAAGAGCTTTTTCGAACGTTGCAGGCAACCAACCACGCGACAGCTCAGGCGAGCCAGGCTGGCCGCCCGTCCGTCCTCTTCCGATAAGCGAGCCGGTCGCCTCTCCCCAGCTTCTCTCTCTTCAGCAAGAGACCCTCCAAAGCCAGAGAAGGGGGCGGAGCTACACTGCCGTGGAGCCCTAGTGCCTAGAGAGGTCGAGCCCACTTCTTTTCCCGGGCTTTTGCTTCCAGCGAAGTAGGGCCGTCAGCTTAGCCAAGGGAGTCTTGGAGCGCCGCTCCGCCCGCGGCTGTTCCTCCTCCTCCTCCTCCTCCTCTCACCGCTGTCTCCTAGGTCAGTGTTTTTTCAATTTTTCCCACGGCACACCAGGCAACATCTCGCGGCACACTAGTGTGCCGCGGAACAGTGGTTGAAAAACACTGTTCTAGTCCAACCTCCTGCTCAGGCAGGAAACCCTATATAATTCCAAACAACTTGTTGTCCAATCTCTTCTTAAAAACTTCCAGTGTTGGAGCATTCACAATTTCTGGAGGCAAATTGTTCCACTGATTAATTGTTCTGACTGTCAGGAAATTCACCTTAGTTCTAGGTTGCTTCTCTCCTTCATTAGTTTCCATCCATTGCTTCTTGTCTTGCCTTCAGGTACTTTGGAGAATAGCTTGACTCCGTCTTCTTTGTGGCAACCCCTGAGATATTGGAACACTGCTATCATGTCCCTCCTCGTCCTTCTTTTCATTAAACTAGATATACCCAATTCCAGCAACCGTTCTTTCTGTGTTTTAGCCTCCAGTACCCTGATCATTTTTGTTGCTCTTCTCTGCACTCTTTCTAGAGTCTCAACATCTTTTTTACATCGTGGCTGAAATGTATTCAAAATAAGGCATGGCACAATAATGTTGCTTCATAGGTTTGTTCAACATCTATTCATTAAGATTTCATAAACTCTGATCCTATTTCTGGTTCTTGTGCTGCAGGAATATGGATTGTTCTAAACAGTTCATAAACATTCCTTATTCTTTAGCCTAAACATGAGTTTTCTGCTGTAAGCTGAAGATATATGGAGGAGATACCTTCCAACATTCTCAATGTCTATGATCAGGCAAGTCATTGTTTTCAATACTGGTTTGGGGCATTTAAACTGGTTGGACTTTAAGTCACAATAGTTTTAACTATACTAAGTATGTTAAGTTTTTAAGATGTCATAAAACAGCTGGGTTTTTAATTCATTTATTTTTAATCACAGCTTTGTTTTTATCTGAGTTATATTATTGTTAGCTAGCGATGAGAACTATCCTTAAACAGAAAACTGTAAAAGAAGTGGAGATATAAGCTTCTTAAGGATCCCAGTCATTCTTATACTTGACAGGTACATACTCTATCCATTTTGAGTTAAAAGTATAGTAATGTATAATAAATAACCTGAAGAGCCTATTTCTTGTATAAGGAAAACTGTGGCAAGTAATAGAACTTATTATAAGATGATATAAAACTATTTTTACTGGGTACTTTGACCAAAATCCATAATAGTTTTTAAATTCAAATCTGTTGAGTATAATAACAAGTTCTTTTTTTAAAAAAATCTGGATCTTTTGAACAGAGAAAAAGAAACTGTAAGGTTTTCTTGGAAGTTTCATTATTTTTATCAAAATCTTCGCTATATAGCTCCATAAAATCAACTTAGGATAGTTTTACTCAGAGTCATAAATATACATACCAAAATTAAATATCAAAACAAAAACACTTTTAAGAAAAAAAATCTAGTTTATTGCACTTATCTGAAAGCTTATTGGAGAAAAAAACCCACATGTTTATGGAAGTGAAACTATGATGGAAAACATTTCAGACTGTTAGAAGATACAAAAGAACTCATTGGGCTTAGAAGAACTGTCAACACCAATTCATATTTATGAATCAAGTCAATCACATTATTATGCACCATATAAACATCTAGCAAACTAAGCAATTAATGAAAGAAGGGCGCATTTTTAACAGTGTTCTTGTGTTTATATACATGCAAACATTCATACATATTTTTGGCTGCACCCAAATGCAAGTGTGTCATTTTTTTCATTATTAGAATATGAGTATTTGGCCAGAAGTGCACCATAGTGCCACTCCATTTGCTCAAAAATTCTGGACTTGAGAGAAGTGATGGCACTGGAATCCCAGTTGCCAAAGGGCTTCCAAAGAAATCTGCCAATTGAACTAGGGATAGAAGAACAGCTAGTTGGTTACAAAAACCGTCAGAGGCAGACTGAAAATAGATGAGACCTCAGAACAAAATAAATGTAGCCACTTAGTCATCCCAAAATAAAAGAATCAACCAAGAACAGAGCATTAATCATATAAGTGCTGCTGCTGCTAATAAGTATGTCTATGCTGCCAAAATTAGTTCTTATGCAAAAAATCCATTGATACAGGATTGTATCAGGCAGCTTTAGAAAGAAAGAAAAAAATCCCATTATCTCCACCCAGGTTCATCCAGTGTTACTTAAGTTAGCTCATTTGCAGATTCAATAATAATTGCTTCAAATATTCAGGTCTCAAATAAATATTTATATATATATATATTAAAAAGCACTATAAATGATAACTATTGGGATAATATTTTGTCTTACAGTGTTCTTAAGAAATTCAGTAATTATGATACATAAGCTGCGGTGATCAGTAAATTATACATTTAAGTATCTCTGCTGTAAACATTTTAAATATAAGACATTGCAAGATTTAGCTAATGTAGCTAAAATTTCCTATTATAAAGGCAAATCCTGGTGAGTACCACAACCTTTCTTTTGGGATAAGCTTCTTTAGTACTATATTTAGATTTGATTATAAATTATGGTAAAAAGGAAATACAGAATCTAATATGAACACAGGCTTAATTCTGTCAGGCTAAATGTGGTACTGAATCTCACCCACAGAGCCACCCTCATTTTATGGAAATGACTTACAATATTGTGTTTAGCTCTCATAGGCAATTGTGGAGCAAAAGCCTAAACTGTTTGGAAAAACATGTAAGGCAATCTCCCCTAACCAGAAGCCCTCCAAGATACCTTTTAACCAAAATGTCCACAATTCTCAATCAACATGTTAACATGGCTGGGAATTTAGAGAGTTATCTTAATTCACAAGAGACTCAAAGTTAGAGAAGAATAAGGGGAACTAATGCTTTTAGCCCAGTTAATCAGAGTGAAAATTCAGTAGAGCTCTGAAAATTATAATGAAACTTTAATCTGAGCATCAAATTGTGTAGCTTTCCACTGAAAAAAAATACAGTATTTTATTCCTTTCTATTAAAGGCATACCCCCATTTTTTCCTAAGATATTAATGTCCAAGTTGAAAACTAAATAGTGTTTTTTCAGCAGTTGAGAAATAGGTAATATAACAGAAATTATTTCTACATAGTACAGACATTAGCTTGCATGCTGTAGCAAATTCATTTTGCTGTTAAATGAGGTTAAATTGATACATTATAGTCAAAGTACAACTTCTAGAATAAAGACAAGTTCACAATTTCTTTAAGCGCATTGCCTGCCTCATCTGAGATATACTGAACAAGACATTTTACTAAACAATTTAAGGACTACTATATAAATTAGTCTCCTATATCTCAAAAAGATAATGTTATAAAATGTTTGTGGCTTCAAAAGCTTGGCATTTCCCAAGTGACAAGATTCCCAAGGATGTGTTCTTACTTATTTACTGTTATTCACTTTATATCATTTCCCACTCATCCTCAAAACCATCAGAGTGAAACAATATAGAAGCATCACTGTGTTTCTGCATGTTATGAGAATGCTGGAATGTCTTTGTGAGGCGCTGAATGAGATTTCCTGAAGAGCTAATTGCCCATAGTTCATCTAGAGGGGTAACTGGGAAACAATAACAGCAAATTAGTTTTAGCATATAATACAGAAGAACCAATAATTCAAGAAATCTAATTTACCTCCAACCAGAAAAATTTAAGGCTGAATTATACTTAAGAATAGGCCATTGAAATCAATGGGATTTGAGATCAACATTAACTTTTCTCATTGATTTAATGCCTTTGCAATAACAACCACAGCAATGGAGTACTGCTTGGATACCATTGGCACTGAAAAAATCCCCACCAGTCAATTACAAAAGGTAGCTGCTGTACTTGGAACAGCTTAATTCCAGTAAACAACATTTGACTATCTCAGGTCCTTAGGAAGGATTGGAAAGGTGGATAAAAATGCCAAACTCAGTCTAAAAATCAGGCCGAGTGTGCAACCAACCAATAATATATTAAACTTGTAAACTAAGTTTGGAGAAACAAACATTTTCTTTCCAATTTTGCTTAAATCAAAAAATAAACTGAAAACAGAAAAAGTCCAATTATTCAGTTGAAAGTAGATGTTAGAATAGAATTTGCTTGATATTACTTTGTCCGTGTACACATATCTGCTTGCGTGTTCTGCATTTGTTTTGATGGTGAATGGCCCATGTGTTCTATAGTAAGGAGTTAAGCCAGTGGCAGTGTGTTATTCCAAATGGAGATCAAAACAATTAAATAAGATCTCTTCAAGGCAGTCTGGAGGACTTAAAATTTAAATGTAGAGAGGAGTTGCGTGAAATTAAGGTCAAACTGATTAGAACAGCTAGTATATTTCAGGTTTCTAACCCTGAATAAATAGAATTCCTGCTATAAATCCCCAAAGACTACATAACATATTAGTGTTCGTTCACACACACACACACACACACACACACACACACACACACACACACACACACACAAAGATATACTCACTTGCCAAACAAGAAACATTTCCTGGAATCTTCTTCCAGTAATCACCTGCAGGATTTTTATCTGTGATGCCATACCGGCGGGCTACATCTCCATTTGGACAACGCGCCCATACAGTCTTCATGCTTATTACCAATTCACTTGCCTGAAGCCCTGAAAGCCAAGACATTTGAAGTACAAACCCACTGAAACAGCTTTGAGACGGATACTACGTATACTGTATTCAGAAGAAACTTATTATTAGAATAAATTAAAACAAAGCATAAAAACAAAACAAAAAGGGTATCTTCATAATTTTTAATCTTCACAGCTAAGAACTGTATGTACATTCTATGAAATATTTGAGTCCATTTATTCCTTTTCAATCTATTGGGCTCACAACATCTTGTGATGAATGCCACAATTTAGGATGCTGGAAGAGGGAGTAGGTTTTGTTGCACGATCAGACAAAATGTGTTACAAGGATTTAAGTACATTAATTAAGATGGGGCTGAGCATTGGCAATACTCAAGTTACAACCAAAGCATATATTTGTTAAGTAATTTTACCTGGAACCTGGTCCCAATTTGTGCCTACCGGCATTTCCTCTGTAATCCCAGTGCGCACATGAACATTCCATTTGTTGTCAATGGCCCATAGACTCTGATCAGTAGGACTTGAATACACACTCATCAAGTGGACTCCGGCTGCCTACAAAAATAAAGCATGTTGTTTGATGTTACAAATCCTACTTGAATTGGCAACTAACTGAAGGGAGAAAAAAGAAATAAATGGACAAACCCTGATCAAATTAGTCAATTCTGGAAAAAGAAAATCTCAACATCACTGAAATACTTAGTGATATGTCTACATACCGTATTTTCCAGCCTATAAGACGACTTTTTAACCCATGAAAATCTTCTCAAAAGTTGGGGGGTCGTCTTATACACCGAGTCGTCTTATACGCCGGAAAATAGTACATAAATAAATCGAGCATCCCCGTTCTTGCAAAGCAACTTCAAGCCTCCTTAGTCCAGTCCCCCCTCCAACGTGACTTTCCCTTCCCACCCCCAAGAGCCTCTAAGCCCCTTCCCCTCCCCCTTGCAAACGCCAGACCCCGGGAGCGGCAGGAATCCCCTCACCCTCACCCAAGCGGCATCTGAACATAAGCAGAGCGCGCCCTACTACCTGCTATCTCTCCCGGCAGTTGTCTTCTACCCCTGCAGGAGGACCCTTGGTAGGGGGTGGTGGCATGTCGGGCCCGGTAGGCCCGACATTCAGCAGGGCCTCGAGACCACTCACCGGCGATCCAGCATACGCCCGCATCTGGCCTCGCAACCAGCCGCAGAAGCCCGCGCCTTGCTTTCCTTCCCCGCACCCGCACCTGGCTACCGGTTCCTGGGCCCCGGCCCCAGCCACGGGCCAGCTTGCCAGTGACCAGGCCGACAGACTCCCGGCCGCCAGACGCTGCGCTTTGGGAGACGCTCCCCGGCGGGCCAGGGATGGAGCGCCTGCCCGCCGCCAGGCTGTTCCAGGAACTTCCAGGGACTTCCGGTGGGCCGGGGAAGAGCGTGCCTGCCAGCCCGTTACAGGAACTTCTGGGGACTTCCGGCGGGCCTGGCGCCCCTCTCACCCGCAGACCACGCAGCGGCCCTCGCCAGCCGGCCTCGGCATGGCCGCCCCAAGCCCGGCTCTCCAGTGCGTCTTCCGGGCCCACCTGGCTGACCGCCTCCTGGGCGGGGCTTGGCTCCAGACGCGCAGCTGCTCCGTCTGCCAATGTGCTCTCAAATGGGTGGGTGGAAGGAAAAGCCCCTTTGGGCTTCAAAAGGGAGGCTTTGCACCATCTGCATCAGACGGGGCTGAATCGGGCTTGTGTCGGACACTTGGCAACTGGCATGTAAGTATTTTCCGGCATATAAGACAAAAATCTTGAAAATCTTCTCAAAAGTCGGGGGTTGTCTTATACGCCGAGTCATCTTATATGCCGGAAAATACAGTATTCATCATGAATTGAATATCAATGCTATTTCAGTAGGTTCAATTTCACCCCTCCACCAATAAGCATGCACAAATGGTAAAAGAGGAGAAAATTGTTAGAAATTTCAACTGGTACAAAATAAAACTATGTTTAGGGAAATCAAGGATCCAAAACATCGACCACAAATTTTGTGAGATTTATATTACTTAAGGTGCTTTTCTAATCCAATCCAAAGGTTCTTTTATATGTATATACATTTATGAGAATAACAGCCATAAAATACGATACAAAATATAGCAGTTAAATATGTTTTATACTTAGCAAAATAAATACATAGGATAATGTGTAAGTGAATAACATTTATAGAAATTAAGAATATATCCATAAAATGTTAATATAAAATTAGTCCAATCCTTTAACATATTATTAAATCTAGTCACATAGACCATCTATTGCTCCATCTTGCCAATGTGACGTTTTTACCTATCTATTACTAAAGAAGATATTGCTTGGATTTTAAGTAGTGCCTTCAGTCTTCAAAATCTTTCCAAATTTAGAATTCCTTTTCTGAATCCTAAAGTTTTAGTACTGCTCATTTATGTAAAGCTGATTTAAATTATTTTTACCACAATTAATGGAATGCATTGATCCCCATTTTTAACATGCTGTTTTGTAATTTTTAGAAATTATTTGATGTATACTATTTTATAAATCACTATTTTAGAGTTGTGAAGATCTTCGTGGAATAGTCCAGCATTGTTGAAACACAATTTTTACTAACATGTCCATCTTATCTGAAAACCAATTTAAAAGGTTGTTCTAGAAGGTTCTATGCATTTAATTCATGAAATTATTATTTATTTTATTTATTTATTAATTCAGTTTATATACCGCCCTACTCCCAAAGGACTCAGGGCGGTTTACAAGGCAAAATTTAAAAACAATACAATATAAAATTAAAATTAAATTAAATTAAGTCTAGCTGCAAAAATTAAAATCACAATTTTAAAACATTAAACCCCTCAGTCCAGACCAGATAGCTCAAAGAGCCAGGTTTTTAGGTCCCGGCGAAATGAACGAAGGTCGGGGGCAGTCCGGAGTTCCGTTGGCAGTTGATTCCATAGGGCAGGCGCGCCCACAGAGAACGCCCTCCCCCTGGGGATCGCCCGTCGGCAATCCTTGACCGGCGGTACCCTGAGGAGGCCCTCCCTGTGGGAGTGCACAGGACGATGGGAAATTGACTCTGGTAGCAGGTGCTCCCTTAGATAATCTGGACCCATGCCATTTAGGGCTTTATAGGTCAATTATGTTTATAATGCCTTCAATGGTAGATAGAGTTTCATCAATGTTCTGGTTGGTCTCCATCGCCTTTTTTCTGCATTACTACTTTGCACAGCAAGCTTTCATGAATTTTATTCAACTGAGATTATTTCCCCAGGTTTTAGCCTGGCACCTTTAACCACTATAACAAACTGGCTCTCTAATTATATTCTAGCAGAGATGAAATATATAGCTTGATCCAGTAGTGGGATTCGGCCAGTTCACCCCTCTTCGGTAGAACCGGTAGCTAATTTTTTGTTTCCCAGGCCCAGAATGGACTTCCGGAAGCGGCATCCACACAGAGAACCAGTTGCTCACATAGTTGAAGCCCACCACTGGCTTGACCTGATAGTCCAAATTCAAATATGGATTTTCAGTGTCCTTCATCACTAGGTGTTTTTTGCTGTGGACCATAAAGCTACATTAAACCTTTATTTATTTATTGTATATGATAACAAAGGGACTAACATTAAAAAGCAGAATGGTTAAGTGGTACTTGCTATTCTAGCTACTGTTAAGTTCAAGTTCTGATTAATTCTACATTATCACTTAAATTATGTTTCCAAATAGCAAATCCCTACTTTTTAAATCCAAAGGAACTTTAAAGGGGGGAAAAAGTAGACAGCCTATTTAATCCTTTTTTTAATCACAAAACAACTTAATCTCTCTTTTATAACTGAGAACCTGGATGAAAGCCACATGAGCAGAAGTTCAGCTGTTTAAAAGGAATCCGACTGAAGGGTGTCAAGAATATAGCTTCCATCTTGCAGTTTTATACTTGCACCTGTCTATTCCAATTTTCACCTCTTCAGCAGAAAGAAATACATTTTTTTCATCCTTTAAAATATAGAAAACAGACCCAAAACAGAGGTCAGCAATTTTCTGAATGGAGGCTGCAATGCATTCTTCTGCATATGGGATCACAGGTATGTGGTAATTTTGGACCAGTTTTGAGGAGCACGTGAAGAGCAAGAATAGGAACTGTAGCCCCCTGGGAAGTATCTTTCACATTTCCATACTTAAACAGCTAAAATTAGTGCCACCAACATCCAGTAATAAAATAGCCACTAAAATTAACCATTATGCTACTGAGAACCTGGGGGAAGGTTGTAATTGATGTGCATAAATAGCTCTGAGCTACAAGTTGTTTACCTCCCCTTAAAGTGTTCTAAATTTAATCATGCTGAAATAGGGCCATATTTGTATAAAAATCTATACGTATATTATTTTATTATGTTATGCATATCTATATTGAAGTCACTGAAGTTTGACATTGGGGAGCATTGGTGTGTGAGAGAGAGAGGGGAGGAGGGGAAGAGAGAGGGGCACATTGATGATGGAATTGTTTCTTTGTTTAATTGTGGCTAGCACCAAGTTAGTTAGCTTTTAGTACAATTAAAGATCTATTGCTTGACAGCCTTTTGGCTGACCTTATACTACAGTATTACTTCGCACATTTCAATTTTTTTGATCCTGTTTTATGACTGTTGGTTTGAAAATGTTGTATTGTTTTAAATTTTCAGTGGTTTTATTGGTTGGTTTTATTACAATAATTTAGAATTATTTTTGAAAGAAAAGCAAGTACCAATTAAAAAATTAATAGCAGAAATTAGTCACATGCATAAATATACTAAGTAGATAATTAAGGAGAAAATAAAATGAGTAAGAGAAAAACCAGCTGCTAAAGGTAGTAAGCTTTCACTTTAAATAAATACAATTTGCAACTCCATCAAACTTCAAGGATAGTACTGCCCAATCACTGGTATAATGAGAATATTCCCTCACTGAGCTTACTCTGCAATCTCATTTTACATACTTCATTTTCAAGGTAAAATTCAGTGCCCTAAGGAAAATTTACTCTGAACATGTGCTCCCACTGACACGAGTGTCATCGTAAAACCTTTTAATAGACCCATGCTCTGTTCTATGGCATGAAGGCATTAATCTACCCTTTCTACTTTATTTGGAAAAAAAATAAGGTGAGTTCTTCCATTTACTCTAAAATCATAGGTGGCTGCATTTGCCCCTTTTAGGCAGTTTTAAGACCGAGTGGGAAGATGTGAAAGATTCTGTATATCCCGCTAACTTAAACACTCCTGTTTACTTCAGCATTCTCTCAGATTGGACTATTAAAAGTTTATTCCCAGAGTATAAAACTTATTTCAGTTTTCTTTCCCTGCTTAAAGTTTTCTCGCCTATGCAAATAAATCATGGCCTTCATGTTCACACACTGAGACATATGTGTTTGTGTGTGTGTGTTTACGGGGGGAAATCCCATGTTGGAAACAGCTTCATTTATCTTTTCTCCATAAACAAGGCAACAAGTATCATTTTTCTCTTGTTTAATGCTGCCCTAGCTTTCAGCAAAGAGAAGTTGTTTCATCTCAGTGGCTCTAATTGTCAATTCATTTGTTAATTATAATAGTTCAGCAATAATGATAAAATTCTGTTCCTGCAGTTTATCAGGAACAGAAATGCCCTTCCTTCCTAGGCCTGAGAGAATGTGGCTAGTTTAAGGTCACACAGCTGGTTTTATGCCTAAGGTGGGCCTTACGGTCTCCCAGCTTCTAGGCCACGGGTGTCAAACTCGCCATGTTGCGACTCTTTTTGCATTGCTCGCAATGGAGTGGGTGTGGCTTCGGTATGATGAAACCCGCACACGGGCCAGCAGTTGGACACCCCTGTTCTAGGCTAATGCCTTTACTACTGGAATTATCAATTCATTTGTTAATTTTTATATTTCTGCCATAATGAGAGATTATGTTTAAACTTTTAACCCTAGGCAATTATAAGCTGAGGGCTTCTATTGCTTTAGGCTATCCAATTAAAGCAGTAGAGATCATAACATAATACTATAATGTAATATCCAATATTGTATCATTTTATGATTAAGCCAACACTGACAGATAAAAGGAGCTTAGATTTTGGGTTAAAATAATCTATGCATCCCTTGAAAAATCTGCCTGTTGAAGAGAGTTCCCTGATCTCCAATGTAATATAGCATGTTCTAGATTGCTGAAGTAGCTCAGAAGTTCTTCAAATTGCTTTTTGAATTTTAAGATCAGTTAACTTAAATTGAGAAAAGAAATGCTTGTCTTACCAGCTCTATTTCATATAGTAGAGACAGGTCCCTTCAAATGTCTGGAAATGTGTGTGGGGTGGGGGGGGAGTAAAGATATGAGAAGCAAAGGGGGGGGGGGGGAAAGATAGCAATTTCTATTTTGACAAACATTTAAGTCATTTTAGAATGGAACCCTATATTAATTTAAAAATATGAAGTGTGTGTATATGATTGAAGTGCTTTAAGCACAAGATAACTATATATATAACTATACAGTAACTATTAAGAAAATAAAATTTCCTCTGCTATTATAGCCATGGAATACTTGAATTTGTAAAAGGGGAAAAAAGAAAACAGGCTTAATTTGTAAATCCCAAGAAGAATTTCTGTAAAACTACAGTATATAGTGCTGAATTATATAAATGTTACTGAATTAGCATAGATAATTGGTTACTTTTGAAATTTTTGAAAGCTACTGTAGAAAATAAAACTTTCAATCAAATCTAACCAGTGATTTTAAAATGTGCACTTCTCATAAAGTAAAAGGAAGCTAGCCAGCTTGCTTGTAATTTTAAGAAAAACAGAATGGGCTTATAGTGTCATAAAAAACTCTTCAATATCCTAGTTATTCCCTGTATGACATTTACTGTTCTTAATTTATGAACAATACAAGCAGGATGGAAAACAAATATATATATTTGTTTTCACATGGGAGAAAACCAGACCCATCCCATAACCACCAAAAGAACCAATGAAGGGAACAGATCACATTCTTCAGTAATCATTTAATTACCAGTTATTCCCCAGGCCAGAGTCACCAGGCTAAATTAATCTAAGAAACCTGAGAAAATTTGAGCAAGATGACACTATCTTTAGGTTGCAGATTTATGATTTGTATAAGTATGGCCAGGAAAACATAATTTTGGAGTGTTAAAATGAGTAAGAAATGTAGCACTTCATTGGCAAATTAATTTGTAACTTAGGAAATACATCAAATGGGAGAAAATTATACTTGCAGAGCTTCATATTTCAAAGAAATCCTAGGCTCTATCTGCACTTCATCCCCATCACTGTGAATATGATACAACATAATCTCAGTGAAAATAATCGACTTTCAGTGTACCCTAAATGGTCCAGTACAAAGTATTTGCAGGTTAAACAGTAGATTAAAGCTAGCAAATTTTGGCACATTGTTTATTTAGACAAGATAATGGTGGCACAGTGGTTAGAATGCAGTGCTGCAGGCTAATTCTGCTGACTGCTAGCTTCCAGCAGTTTGGCAGTTTGAGTCTTACCAGCTCAAGGTTGACTCAGCCTTCCATCCTTCCAAGGTTGGTGAAATGAGGACCCAGATTTTTGGGGGGCAGTATGCTGACTCTGTAAACTGCTTATAGAAGGCTGTAAAGCATTGTGAAATAGTATATGTCTAAGTGCTAGTGCTATTTTCAAATCTGCATGGAGTAACACCAGGTGTTATTATATAAACAAATTATTAGTTAATTCTGGAAAATAAAACAATTGCTTGTTCACCAAGATTTGTTTATTTGCTCTGTACTGTTGTTTGGCAAGAGAGCAAAATCTTATTTGTTTATTGGGTTTATATGCTCCTGAATCAACTCATGTGCTAAGAAGATATAACAAATAAAACCACTATGAACCAAGTTGTGCCTCCAAGTCACAACTTGGTTGCTTTGATCACTGCTTGTCTCCCTTCTTCGGTATGGAGGACAGCAGGATGGTAAACACTGGAGTGTGGTGCAAAGTGGAAATTAATATTCTGTCCCTTCTGTTTTTCTATCTGCTTACCTCTGCAGTGAACAGCAGCTGCCGATCCTGACATATGCAGAACGAAGATATAAGAGAACATATGACTAACATGGCTTTCAGAGTGTTATCTTGATTTTGCTGTGAGAAAGCTCTAAGGGGCCCAGAGGGAGGGAAAAGGAAAGAAGAGGGAGGCATCATCCCTGCAGCTGCTATGAGGAGTCATGCCAAAGACAAGCAGTGTTACTGGTGATTTAGGCATTTAGGAAAAAAATCAGGCTTCAGGGACGGGATAATGTTTCAACTGCTTTAATCAGCACCAGTTATATCAGCAAGTCTGCTTGGTATTTTCTTCTTTCACAGTTTTATGTTTGCATTGAATGTATTCTGTATTAGCAGTTTTAAACAGAAAATAACTATTGATGGACAGGCTTCAAGAAATTTAACCTTAGTTGTTATGTCACAATCTGTGTTGCATTCCCATCAACAGGCTAGTTCAAAAACAAATGTAAAAATTCATCAAATTTCCATATGCAAACCAGAGCATTCACAAACCACATTTCATATCCTTTTCAACACAGAAGTCATGTGTACATGAATATACTTGGACTTCTTAAAATCACATGTGAAACTCCAGCAGAATATCACACTAAATGTTCCAACCCAAATTCATTCTCACAGTGTAGCTATTCAACAGAATTTCTAAGCTCACAGCTTTAATCTTCTTTAACATCTTTAGATCCATAACTGGAGAAATGCAAGACCGTTTCATGTCAATATCATACAGAAAAGTGACTAGTTGAAAGTTGAAAGAAAAGTGGTTATGTTACCTGGATGGGTGGCTCAATCATTATCCATGCAGGCAGCATCAAATTTGGATTCAGAGGCTGAGTTCCAACTCGGAAATAAATCCCACCATAGCTGTCACAGGCCCAAATGTGCTGATTTCCACATGCTAAGCTTGTAAGTTTCACAGCACCTAATTAGAAATGGGGGATTTTAGTTAGTTAGTCTCTTCAATCGTGATTTATGACACCAGTTAGACTTAACCTACAGGATTACTGTGTTCCGCCCTGCCCCAGACTAATAATTTCAGGTGTGTGGAGATAAAATATTCTTCTATGACTCTTGTAATATAATATGAAAAAAGATCTAAGCACACATTTCCTTTCATCAAAAATAATCTGGACATCAGACTTATTAAGCAAATAAGTCCCTACCTCTAAAACCCACAGTGCTTCTAATGTGCTCTCAAAATACCAAATGTGCCTACCAGGCCCAATGCTGGACACTCCTATACTGAATTATCTAGAACAGACATGTCACTCACGACGTCACGTGACGTCGCGCAATGTATTGGAACAGTTTTGCCATTGCTGGCAACGGGGTGGGCGTGGCTTCTGTGTGATCCGTCTGGCCTGCGGGCCGGCAGTTTGACACCCCTGATCTAGAATGAACCCCTCTGCCCTCTTTCAGCATTCTTTCCACATACAGATCTTGGGGGGAGGAGAGTGGAATTCCTTTACTATTTGCTTTACTGAAGAGGTTTCTATACCTGCAGAGGAATTCTCACATGAAATTCTTTATCACTGCCAATAATAGATAAGCCTACATTCCATTTCAGATTATCTTTACAATCTGAATTACAGTATAGTAAGGAAACATAATTTGTTGTATAATTAAGAGATGCAAATTTTCACATGAACTCAAGTGAACTCCTTCTGGGAGACAGCTAAGCTTACGAAGTCTATAAATACATTTTAATGTTTTACATTCCAAATGTTACTACAAATAGTGGCTGCTGATGAGATCTATGGGATAAATATCTCAAGATTAGTTATTTTCATTTCCCCTATACTAAGCCAATAAGAAGTACTTATCTTAAAGAGCTATATGATTCACACAGCATGTACTGTATTTTTAGTTTCATTAAAACAACACCATCAACATTTTGCTTCTTTCTCTAAGATTGAAATAGAAAATATAAAGATGCAAAACAACTCTCCCCAGTTGTTCAATTTTCCAATAACAGAATACTTGTTCCTAGAAATGTCAGCTTGTTTGATTTTTTTTTGCTCTTTTGATTTTAGGATGCAAGGAAAGAATGCTAGAGGTATTTAGTTGAAATGTGATGTCACTGGCTTATATATATATTCTCTCTCTTTCTCTCTCTTTCTCTCTCTCTCTCTCTGTGTATGTATTAGACCAAGAAGAGTGCCACTTCAAACAACTAAGTGGAATAATGAAATATTCTAACTACATGGCTAAAGTCTTAAAATGAATTCATCAAACTGGATTCAAATCAAAAGGTTATGAAAATATTAATCTTCGCTTATTTCTTTATAATCACTTAAATTCTGCATTTATTTTAATATTGTCACACAACACCTAATCAGTCAAAAATAATTTGAAAATATTAGGATAAATTTTTTATTGATCTAAATTTCAGTGCAGCTATTAAAAAATCACTTCACTGCCATTTTTTTTTTATCATATTAGCCTCAGTGTTTGATGGTTAGCTGATAGTTTTAATCTAAATAAGTGCCAGGATCTTTGGAACACAGAGTCACATACAATCTCCTCTGCATTACTGGATAGTTATGTACATGCACAGAACAATTTGATGTCCAAATATATACTTATTTTGGACTATTTTCAGCTTCTATTATCACTCCAATTTTGGATGTTTTTCTTACAAAAAGTGATGTGAATTATTCATCCAGATAATCATATGTTTCTGTTGGTCAGTTCAGTGCCAAAGTCCATTAGACTTTATTGTAAAAATTCTGAATATAACAGAGCAAGTTTAATTAAGTCATATGCTGACTATTCAAGTTCACAAAGAATTGACTGTGCAGAGTTGAAATTTCAAAATCCATTGATGCATTATGCTAATTCTCTAATCTTAATGAGAAACATTTTCTAGACTTTAAACTAGAAAACTTTTTCAGAAAAAAGGTAAATGCTCATCTTTTATATAAAATGATATGCAGCCACACAGAGAATGCTGGGCGGTGAATACCAATGTTAAAAGTAGTTATGATGCTTGATGATCCTTCTTGAATCAGTGATAATGATTAAGCACCTTGTTGTGTTAGAGATGAAATCCTAGGGCAATGATATTCAGAACCTTTATTTGACTCAACAAGTGTTATTTCCTGCATTATCTCCCAACTTTTCTAGGTCACAGGTAATAGGGGATCTTTACATTTTGGGGGCTTTCCCAATGATTCACAGAGTCCCACTCCAGTGTGCAACTGGAATTTTAAAACATCTCTGCCTGCACCAGTGAGTGTTTTAGTGACTAATGGCTACCAGAGAAAGAGACGGTGACAAAGAGAAGAGTCCACTGAAAAAAGATACAAAAATAAAAACTGTGCATGTACATGCTACAACAGAGTGTCAACAACTTATTTATTCATACCATCTCCCACCATTGACATCTGATGCTTAGGTTATAATCAAATTTCAACTGCATCCTTTAGGCAGCAAAAGCAATAACTCAATAATGGTACTCAAAACAGCACATCATAATTTGTTGCCATGACATTGTTATCCTGCTTCCTGAAAATACTCATCATTCTCTTCTAAAACATAACCGGTTGTCTAGTTCATTGTTGTATCCTTTGTTTGTAGCTAGTACGATAGGAATTTCAAAAACTGCTATGACCATTTATTCATTTCTACAAAAAACTCAGGGCAGCAAACATATCCAGCACCTTTCTCCTATTTTCCCCACAACAATTTAAATTATTATCATTATATTTCATACATCAAAACAATTCTGTGTGTGAACTCTTTATCAGTTATACAGAGGAAAGAATCTGATTATCTGCATTTCAGCTAAGAAACTTCTAAAACTACAATTAGATTTACCTAATTGAGTAAGGTCCAGTTTGGTCCAATGCATCCCTGTTGGGCAATTTGGTGAAAGTGTCCTTATGAAGACCTGTCCCAGATTATTCAAGCTCCATATTGCATCCTGGCAAGCTGAATAGTAGACCATTTCACTATCAGAAGGGAGCTGAACAGTTGAAGGATGGAACTGAGGATTCTGATCACTAACACAAAACAGATCCTTGCTACTTTGGGACAACCACAAGAAACTTCCTGAAGAAAGGACAAAGTTTTTATTATAAATTCAATATTTTTAGAAACCTTTATAAAAATTAATTAGTATTTGTACATAAAGCCAAATCTGCATTCTAAGATTGCATTAATATAATTAGCATTAGTATTTTCATAATGCAGTTAATTCACTTCATAGACATAAACCTTGGAAACATTAAAACTATAAGATATTTAAAAAAATATTCCTATATTCCCTATTTTTCTTTTAAAAAAAACGTGAGGCTAAGAAACAGTTCTTTAAAATGTGTAAAAACAATCCTGTTCTTTCAAATCAGTGGCTGTTTTACTCTAGCATTCTGTTTTCCATAATAACAATATGTTTCTGGGAAACCAACAAGCAGAGCATGAGTCAATACAAACTGCTGATGTTGATCACATAACAGAGGATTCATTTTAAATTTATAAAAATGTATGTGAACGTTTCATTTCATGGTTTACCTTACATAAAAGCATTTATTTTATTTTAAATACTCAGGAAATAAACATAAAATTAGTTAATTATCATAACACATTGGCACTGTTCTAAAATAAAATTGTTAACATTGAATGTGAAGAGAATAATCTTAGACTATGCAGCACTGAGAAAAATATACTAATATAAAAACTTGATATAGCTATAAAACATGAGAATGAAGATTATGCAGTTAAAATGTGGAGGCAGTAAGACATAAAAAGTAAATGACAAATTCTCAAGCTATAGTTTTACTTGATCATTTATTAAATGTAATATATGGATTCCTAGTGAAGCAATGGTTTAAAAGGACTGGCAAGGATGACCTTTATGAGTTCTTAAATCACAATGCAAGTTAAAGGTTCATAGTAAGAGCATGAATTTCCAATTTTGCATTCATCTTCTTCTTGCTATGTATTAATTAACTTATTTTTTTATTTATTTATTTAGATTTATATACCGCCCTTTCCCGAAGGACTCAGGGCAGTTTACAGGGCATTTAAAAGAAAGTCAATACAAACGTTAAAACAAATTTTAAAAGATTAAATAGAACCCTGAGAAAATTAAAACCCAGTTAAAATTAAAATTAAAAAATTCTCAGCCTGGGCCAGAGAGCTCGAAGAGCCAGGTCTTCAGGTCCCGGCGGAATGAACGGAATGAATTTAAGAAACAAGTTCTTAAATTACCCAGTTCCAATACTATTTTATGGATAAACAAAATGGTAGCAAAGATCAATTTATATGTTTCTTTAATCTAGCAGAAACGCATGAATATATTTTACACACACACACACACACACACACACACACACACACAGAGAGAGAGAGAGAGAGAGAGAGAGAGAGAGAGAGAGAGAGAGTTGTTTTAACCTTCTTTTGTTGGAGCTGCAGAAGCTAACACAAAAGCCCATTTTGTAGCTGAAGCAGTGCCCCGAGGCACAACATTATTCCAATATGTACCTGCAAAGAAAACAGGAAAACCATCAATATACAAACAACTCCTGTCTCATGTGCAGTAAGTAATGTCTGAAATCCATTTTTTTTCTTTAAGTTTTTATTTGAAACTGGTTTCAAATTTTCATTTTGACCAAACGATGACAAGAGATTCCATTCAAACTGAGGTAGTCCAACAAGAGTGATCACATGGAGCAACCAATGCCATATATAGCAGGATTATGTTCTAAAACAGCTAGAGCAGGGGTCTTCAAACTTGGCCCTTTTATGACTTGTGGACTTCAATTCCCAGGATTCCTCAGCCATTATGGCCGGCTGAGGAATTCTGGAAGTTTGAAGACCCCTGAACTAGAGTAACAGAATCCTTTGAGTCTGAATCTGCTTCCCCTTCCCTCACCTTATGTTCCTGTGAACTAGGAAGGACTTGTCTGAAACATTTTTTCATGTTACTTTTATTGGTCCAGGTCCGTGTCCTTCTTACCTGACTGTTACCTAGATAACAGCTCTTGTTCCTGCCCTTCAAGGCCATTCCCTCTGTCCGCTACACCCAAACAAGAGTATTCTTTGCAATCCAGTTTGACCTATCACTTTCTTCTATATAATCATTCCTTCCTAATGCTTCCTATCCCAAACTAACCTATTTAAGATCTGTTTAGGTAATCTAAAACAGGACATTTTCTGGATTATAATATACTTCTGTTTGATTGGCAGTTGCTTATCTTGATGATTTGGGAAGGAGGGGGAGCAAGAAGTGCAATACTTTCAATTTGTTCAGGCAGTTTTTCTTTCCACACATCCCAATTTCTGGCCAAAACATATGGAAGAAATAAGTTTGCCTACTGTGGTATGGAAATATTGAGTAAATTAATTCATATTCTAATATATGCATCTATGAATCTTGAGACCTGACATCCAACACTTAGTTTTACTGATGTATCTGAAATATATTTGAAATTTCAAGCATTTTAGTATCTATTGCTGTTATCAGTACCAAACCAACATAGAATATTAGAATGTCAGCATACATTCTACATAACTGTTGGATTTGGCTTGATATATAAACCATTCCACAATGCAGTAGTTCAATTTTAGTGTACTGTAAATAAGGCAGATTTATCTTTTTTCATTTTTACGTATTTCTGCAGATTAATTGAACTGTGTATCATTGAAATAAAATAAAATAAAATATAGAATGGGTCTCAGGTGAGCTGAAAATGTCCTAGATAGGACTCAGTTGCATACCACTAACATCTTTTAAACATCCTTTTATTTAAAATCTGGAAACTCAACACAACATGCATACATTGTATTTGATTTGAAGGCACATGATGTAGTGACCTCACTAAATCTAAGCAAGACTGGGTCTGGCCAGCGCCCAGAATGCCTAGCCATTCTTTGTAAGCAGCTTAAAAGATCTCTGGAGGAACAAAATAATACAAATGTTAATAATTTAAAACAGATGGCAAAACTGTACACTAGGCTATGGGAATATATGCCAGGAAAGAAGCATTAGGCTCTGCATGCTTGGCTTTGATACAACCAAGTTCTACATGTTTGCCGATTCCCACATGCCTCTTTCATTCACAAATTGATGTATGTCTTGGCAGCATGCATTATACCCAGGAGTGACACAACAGACAAGATATTAACCACCACTACTCAAAATCAATGTGTTCAGACACTTTCTACTTTGAAATAATTGATGGGAATCAAATCATTGCTAAATAACTTTAGATGTGCATACGCCAACAGGTTAAGTTTAAAAGCCACCTCAGCAACAAAACATGCACTTGCCTATGAGGCTTCCTTTTGCTACGTGAAATTCATTCTTCCCAGAGGAAATCCAGACACCACTGCTATTGACTGCAAGTAGGCTTGGTTGACACTGAAGCTGTTGTGACCAGAAAGTTGTGCGCAGTTTGTCTGCCACTTTCTCAACAGGAGCCTGGGCTGCTGTCGCTACTGTTTGTGTTGCATGGATTATTGTCTGGAAAAGGCTGCTCTGGTCAAACACAACATAATCGGTAATGCTTACCTGGGAGAGTAAAATACATAAAAGGACAAATTTAGTTTCAGAGCACATTAAGCTCTCTCTTGTTACATCACAGAAAAACTCCAACAAGAGGAACTTCTTTTCAACAGCATATTGCCTTTCAAATTTTCAGGAAACATCAATCTACTTCTTCAGATGGAATTAGAAAAAAATTCAATTATTCGATATATTTTGTTATTATTTATTGGTTAAATTTACTTGTTGCCTACCTCGGCACGGGGCTACTCTAACAATAATAAAATAATAAAGAGGAAGAAAAATGAAAGGAACAGAGCAGAAATAAAATAATAGAACATAAAATAAACAATGAAAAAGAACACAGAGAGAATACATCAATATGATAACTGAAAAGATGAATGGATGGAAAGCAGAGTGTGTGTGGGGGGGCGGTGTGTGTGTGGAATCTGTTATTAATCCAGCAGGCACCTCCAGCATGGAACTCCCCATTTGGTCCTTAGGCTGACTGGTAGAGCCAGGTCTTTAGCCTCTTGCGGAAGGATAGGAGGGTAGAGGCAGATCTTACCTTAGTGGGTAAGATGTTCCAAAGGGCATTATAATGTTATAATTCTGACTTTGAAGTGGGGAGAACAGGCAGGCAAAAACGTATCATTCAGAGTTCTGGAAGCCTTGCATGTGACTTATTTCAATTTCACACTTTGGAAGGAGGACAGTAAAAACTGTTATAGGTTTTACAGTGAGCTATGTGATGTGTTAACAAGAACATTCAGTAGCTTGGAAATATCCCGGCAAATTTAACAGTCCCTTTAGAATAAAAGATATACCATAAATGCTCAACAAACTGGAAGTTGTATTAACAGCAAACAGTACATAAAGCAAGTAAATCCTTAAAGATGCACCTCTTTCATCAGACTTTGTTATAGAATTTCAGTACTTTATTATTTTAATCTGTATTTCTACCTTGTTCTGTTCTGTTTTGATTTTATCTTTTTTCCTATGGTGCCTTAATTGCTTGCCAGAATATAGTAGAAAGGTAGAATATAAATACATTATTACACTGATGGCTGTTGTTATTGTTATTTTCAGTATCCTTACCGCACTCTAACATGTGTATGCCTCTATGATGTCTAAATAAATGTTATCATTCTGAATGTGGTCACGTTTTGCTTTACAATTTGTAAAATAAGTTTTACAATTATTATGACGTTTGTTTTCTGTCTCAGAATTGTGTTCTTTTCCTTGTTTTTTCTCTTTGAATTGTTCAATTAAAATAATTAAACTTAGTGCTCAGTTGACTGCTACTATTTTTCTCTTAGTAGAATGTCAAGACTCCCTTCCCTCATATCAGGATTAGAGCTCCAGCTCCAGATTCTGATTATAGACCTAATACAGATTTATAAGCAGTATTCCTACAAAACAGAGAAACGAGACAACCAATGGACATCTAGATTTAATTAGTAAATGTAGCATGATTTCATCACTATCTTAGGAAGGCAAGCTCTGGTAGGGTTTCATTTATGGATCTTCCCCAAATCTACTTTCTGTCATCTTCTGGCTGGGATTGAATCCAGGATATTATCAGGAATGCAAGTAAGAAATCTGAGCCTCACCACCAAATAAGCCCCCTTTGTATTGGAAGTAGAATAGGAAATGCCTACTTGCCACCAGTGGTTGTCATCCCCTTGTGGTTTCTTTGAAACAACACCAGTTCTAAACCACAGGTTCCCATGGATATCTAAAATCCAGATGGTCTGCTGGTCTCCAAGAGTAATACACACTGGCTCTAGACCTTGTATTTCACTGCAAAAGCAAGCAATACTTATTTTTTTTTACAATATTTACACAACCGATTCCTTAAGCACTTCTATCAATTTACAAGACTGAACATAACATCATTAAATTCAAACACACATATTGCTGTGTCCCTATTACGCTATCGTCCACAGTTTTAAAACTGTGAATATTTAATGCTAATTAAAAGTTCTTTAGAAAAGCTAAATTTTAATAGCCTTTCTGAATCTCTTTAGGGAGAGTGCCATCTGGATCTCGGTGAGGCAGGGGGATATATCCCAATATATATTTGAACAGTACCCAGAAGCCTATTGGAAGCCAACATGTTGACTGTAAAGCTAGTGTTATATGCACTAATGGATATCAGCATAAAATGATTACCGCAGCCTGCAGTAGATTTCAGTCAGTTTTCTAAGGCAGCCCGACATAAAATACAATGCAATTGTCAATTCTAGAGATGATTAGAACACAGATGGCTGTCTCCAGGGCTTATTACCACGCTTACAGAAAATATTATTTCCTTCTTTTCAAAAAATATCACCCATAGTGGAATCCCACTGCATTCCCATTCTATTTATTTACAGTTCAGTATATTAAATTCAAAATGGTATGGTATATTACTTTAGCCAGTGGACATAACTAAATATTTCCAGATAAAATTTTACTGAAGAAAACTGAAACTTACATTCCACCAATATCAATGGACTATAACAGACATGTCAAACACAAGGCCCGGGGGCCGGATCTGGCCCGCGAAGTGGTTTCATGCGCCCCCCCGAAGCCATCCTGGAAACAGTGAGGGAACGGCCCCCACTGCCTTGGCCCTGGCCCAGAGACCCTCCTTCTGCCAGAGACCCTCAGATCTGTCCCACTCCTGCCCAGGCCCCCATAGGCACCCTTGATGCGAACGATGTAGAGTTGGCCATGCCCACCCAGTAGGCCATACACACATTAGCCACACCCACCCAGTAGGCCACACCCACCTAGGCCACACCCACCCGGCCCCGAGGGCAACCGCAATGCTGATGCGGCCCTCAGTGAAATTGAGTTTGACACCCCTGCACTATAACAATGATTATTACTTGATCATGCCACTGCTCATATTAAATATATCCAAACAATACTTAGTGCAAATTAAATACTACTGAATTTAAATATAATTTAAAAAGCTAATCAATCTGCTCCAGTCTCACAAGAGCTAATAGCATAACCAACTATAGAACTGTTAGCAGCCAATCATGAACAATTTGCAAAACTTAACCAGATAACAGATTTTGGCTTTCTTTGGATCAGAACTGATCATTCACAGAAGGTCTAAAGACCCGGCTCTTCCCCCAAGCACATAGCTAGGATTAGGTTAAGTCAGGTCAAGAACTTGTTTGGTCTGGTGCCTGGTGAGAAGGGTTGTTCTATTTTTATTCCACTTTTTTTTTATAGTTGTTGGGAGCCAACATAGAAGGCTTACGTGAGATAGGCAGTTGTAAGTTCTTTAAATAAACAAATGAATAAAATTATCTGGATCTAGACGTTTAAGTATGAAATAGGTATGCAATTCTAATGATAATTGTGTATGATGCAAAAAGGTGTGTGCTAAATTGTACAACTTCATGGGCATTCTTCCCTTCTTTTGCTAAGTTTCAAAAAATTTACCATCTAAAAAAGAAAATCAATAAAACCTGATGTCCTGGTTGGGAAACTCTCTCTTCTCATGTGATTCAATATGTTGCCTAAGCACATGCAACTAAGATGATGAAAACGCCGGTCCTTGCAAAATCAAGAACTATTACAGGACATGCCTACTGTTCAGAGACTGTTTACCTTATGATATCACATTTCCAGTGCTCTCCTTCAGGACAGAAACTGCTTACACCTTCACGAAAGAGAAGTACACGTTGCTCCGTTAATGCCCAAATTATATTATTTCTGGCTGTAATCTGTGATAGTTGATATGGACAGTCCACTTTTACCGCCCTGGCACAGGGACGATCGACACTGAGGCCTTCAAATAAAATACAGAAGAGCAATAAGCGTGTCGCTTTTTTTTCTTTACCATGTTTGCTTTCTTTATAATTTATAATCTAATTAGAAAGATAGAACTACCTCTGTTTTTGATATTATTATATTTGACCTATACCCAAAGTATTTTCCTTTAATACATTTCTATCCTCTCCGTAGCAATAATTTTCAATTGTTATCCAGTTCATTCAGTTACTTAAGATTGTTTGAGAATCAATGTAATGGGAAAGTACTGCACGATAAAATCAATACCTTTATATTTACCATTTACAAGCAAAGAACCATGCTTTTGACAAGGGTTTAAAATGTAGTGCCTATATTTTTATAGCCCTAATTTTAAATTCCTATGTTCCTCTTCAGCGTATTTCCCCCCAGATCTGGTTATATTATGGACTATTGAAAGTACACTTACCAAATGTATTTCTATACAAATGCATTCACGCATTATATCTATATCTATATCAGAATTTTAAATCAGTATAGAAAAAGCAGCAGAGCAACACACACTACTCCCATTAGCAGGGTTACAAACTTCTAAGGAGCAGGAATAAAATATTTCATAATTGGGTGGGCTAAGATCTGGAAATATTTTGCCACTGAATTTGGTCAAATATTAGACCCTGTACAATTACTGGAGCACATATATACTGCCACAGCAGGGGCAAAATATATAATCCCTCCCTCCTACATTTCATTGCAATCTTTGGTAGAGCTTCCAACAGTGAAATTAAATTTCTCAGGGAGAGGGGAGGCATAGTTGGCCAGACATCCAAGAATTCCTGCAGGCCAAAAACATACTGTATTACAAACCAAAATACTTGCTGTGAGAACCAGTAATTAGCTCTCAGAAAAAGGCCAGCTATTCAATCATTACAGCCATATTTTTCACTATAGTAAAGGACACAAGTAAAGGCAAACTAATAAACACCGATGTTTGGAAATTCTAAACATGCCAGAGTATTATTTTTTTAATCAATAAGAGAAAAGTCATTCTGGTGTTAAATACAAAGAGAGCTTTGTATTACTTTCCCTATTGAGGCTGAGGCTATTTATTTATTTATAATTTCTGTTTCTACGGTTGCACACTCAAGACAAAAATTCCTTCTACTGCTGAATTACGTATCATCAAAACATGAAAACTGTGAAGACAAACAGATGCTTCCGTGTATTTCCTTGCCCATTAGTATGACACAGCAACCTGAATACAATGGCTGGTGGTTCCAGGCTTGCTGAGAATGAAACCCTGTTAACTGTGTGCTTCTGCAAGCAGGGAAGAAAATTTTACTTATTTCCCTTTGTGTGTGCAGACTTGTATGTTGTCTGAAAAGCCAGTCTACTACTAGGTAAGGGAATCTTACAGCATAGTGTGACAAGTATTTTGATTCAATACCATTGATTTTTATGTATTGTTATTTAATACTAGGTCAGCTTAAACGTTTTCCTAAATAAATAATGCTCTCTCAACATTCAACAGAAATCTTTGTTGGATCAGTCACTTGACAGACAAAACATTTTAAAGGACTCCTTCCGTTGTAGACCAGCAAGATTGAACTTCAAGCCAACAAACCCACAAAGGACTTTAAGCTAAAACTATTTAACATAGCTAAATCAAACTGTATCAGGCAATTAATAATTTCTATTTGGTTTAAGTTTTCAAAACTCTCTTACAGGGAACACTTTTATTAGCATTAATATTTTTTGCATTAAATTGTAACAAAATTGCGTAGAGTGTTTTAGGTTGTACTTAGTACAAATGAGCATAACCTAGCCATCACATCATATAAAAGAGTCGCAACTGGACTTCACAGTGTAATCAACCCACGGTAGGAGAAGATTCCTGATGGAAACAAAACTTCTTTCTAGAAAAACTGTCTGCCTTGCTTCTTGGGACTTTTTACTGAAAAATCTCAACTAATTTTTGAAGCATTCTCTCAGAATGTAATTTAGTAAGGAGATAATTCCAGAAGAAAAATAAAAACTAGCTTAGATACCTGTCTGTAAATACAGATCACCATTTGTTCGGATTATCCAGGCTGTGTCATCACTCAAGGATACAAATGCTGCTTGAGGTAAAGCTTCATACCAGTGACGTTTTCCTCTGATAGTTACTTTGCCACAGGCAAACGCTTTATTGGTTTTTTGCTCAATCTTCCATAAAAGAGTCCCTAGGAAGAAACAGAGTGAGTGCCTGTTACTCGTCCCAGCTTCTGCCAACCTAGCAGTTCGAAAGCACGTAAAAATGCAAGTAGAAAAATAGGGACCACTACGGTGGGAAGGTAACAGCGTTCCGTGCGCCTTTGGCGTCTAGTCATGCCGGCCACATGACCACGGAGACGTCCTCGGACAAACGCTGGCTCTTCGGCTTTGAAATGGAGATGAGCACCGACCCCTAGAGTTGGAAACGACTAGCACGCATGTGCAGGGGAACCTTTACCTTTACTATGAAGAAACCTCACATAAATAAAATTATTCACAAGAGATTACTTTTAAATCTAATGAATTTCTCGTTTGCTAGTAGCAGCTATTTTAAAGTCTAAGACAGTCTTCGTCAACCTGGTGATGGTCTGACCACCATGGCAGTGGGAACAAGGGGATGGGAGTATGGAAATGACATCCCAATATATGTGGAATGCAGCAATTTATGAAGGACGTATACAAGGTTAGGTTCTTAGAGGAACAGTCACAAGGCAGTTGTAGAGTTTTAAAAATCCAACTCAAAACATGAAAAATGCCAGCTCAAGGTAAGCTTTCTTCTCAAGTGTCAGGACAATGAATAAAATCATCCTGCAAGTATTCTTTACAGGACAACCACTGCAAATAAGACATCTCCCTGGTCATTCTTATTTCCAGAATTCAACATCAGGGAAAGACTAATATAATGAATACAAAGAAGTAGCCTATAAATCATGTCGTATTCCTTTCTCCTCCAAATCATTTTTCATTTATGTCATGGCTTTTAAACTGAAAGCCTAAAGCACTGCTCTTATTGGTTCTCTTTTTACATGCAAAATAAAATGTAAAGATTAGAAACAAGCAATCTTTACAGAAATGTAGTAATCCTACAATAGAATCAGTAGTTGAATGAATAGCTACTTCTAAATAGGGAATAATTTGTTCAAGCAATCACCTAAGACAGACCTCTCATAAAAGAAAGAGACTTAATTAGTTTCTCTAACAGACAGCACTGACACTGGTGATTAGAGAAGTTGATAGAGTATTTGACAAATAAGAAGTACAAAATAGACCTACAGGACTAGCCAGGCATGGGTCACTGGGGAAAGCCTAAAAGCTGAAGAAAATTATGGGACATAAGACATAATAGATTTACTCCGACAAGAAAAAGGAAAGAAACAGAATATAGAAAGTTATAATGATTGCTCCTGATTTATTTCTACATTGATCATGGACAGACAAAAAAACACTGTTGACATACATAGTATTCTAGCTTTGGTTATGGATTTAAGGGATGGGAAAACCTCAAGATCAAAACTACAACAATCTAGTGTTAAAAGGAGGTGAAAAGGCAGTTTACATATGTAACTCCACCATTTTCAGGACCAGGAACCAGAATGTTACTGAATATTGTGTTGATAAAAACACTAGAATACATCTTTCTATTACTTCACTTCTTTTTGTGAGCAATGAGAAGTCTTCTGAGTGGACATTCAAATAAATATCTGCAATCTGAGGTAAAACAGTTGAAAACGGCATTTCTACAAAATATAGCTTGAAACCCATTCCTACAGAGTCTACAATATTTTGATATATACCCATATAAATTGAACAAATAACAAATGCACGCAAACCATTTTTCTACCCTAGGACAATAGGCTAAAAATGCAAATCTAACTAACCTGAAGGAGAGACTGCCATCTGCTGGACATTATCTTCAAACTTCTGCCAACGTAGCCCAGCACTAGGTAATGCACTACAATACAGGCCACCTTTGTAATCCAAGCACCAAATGTATTTATCAGAGACAACTAGGCTCAGTATTCCATAGCCAGGACCTGCATATCCCATCCAGCTTTCTGCAAACTAAAGACTGAAAAGTTAGAATAAGTACAATATACTTCATGATATATGAAGCTGCTTAATCTTGAAATTATATAAGGACTGTGTTTTAGCGCACTTGACAACTGTATGTTTTAATGTTTAATAAAGATTATTGGGTGATGGTTGCAAAACAGGCAGTTTAAATATCTCTAGCAATGGGTGTTCAATTTATTCAGTGTGAATTTCCCAAGTTTATCATCAACCCCCGGAGAAAATCACAGCATATACAATATTCTAAGTTCTTAATATAGTTTAATGATTGGGAGAAAATTCTGAAAATCTTAATTAAATAGTGAGCCAGTAAAATAGATACAGATGAAAGTAAAGCATCAGCCTCCAGTATCATCATTTCCAAGGAAGTTTGCTCTCTCTAAGATTCTTGAAAAATAAAATAATGAATGTCCACAGCATAGAACTTCGTTTGGATGTATGCCCCCTACTCAGAAAAAAGGCAAGAATAGCTCTGCAGGGGATATAAGGCGTGTTTCCAGATTGCCTTGTAGTAAAAATGGGTCTTTCACTACATGCTTTCAACACTTCAAATGTGCCTGTCAGCTGGAAAAAAAACCCCTCTGAACGAAAAGATGTAAATAATATAATCATTCATTGTACTTTAAAAGCACGTGTCGAACTCAATTCATAAAGAGAGGCTTTCCTGTCAGAAATCCTTACCCATCCCCTGGCTCCAACAGGAAACAAGTAGTAGAGTTCACAGGTGGCTGGCTTTAATAGCGGAACATTCTGACATCCGTTTAGTCACAGGAACAGCAAACAAAGTTAGTGCTGGGAGCAATCTCCTCCCAGCGCCTTACATATGCGTTTCCCAACTAGCTCCACCCCCCCACCTAACCAACATTCGGTGTGCCAAGTAATATGAGCAGCGATGCACAACGCCCTACAGGCTTCCGTCTCTCTGCTCTGCTCAGCCGTTCGTTGGGACACGCTGCAGGCGTCTGGCTTCCTGGTGTGTCCCTGCGCCAATCAGCTGTTCATTGGGACGCGCGGCAGGCTTCCAGCTCCCTGATGCCTCCCTGCGCCGAACAGTAGTCTAGGCGGTCAGCCGTGGATCCGCTCAGCTGTTCGGTGGCGACCGCATGCTCTACCAGTCCAGGTAAGGAGGGGAGGGCAAGGCCGTCGCTGGCCTCCTCCCAGGCATTGTCTGTGTCCCCCTCCCCCCTCCCGTCAATGTCGAGCCCCTATTTCTCCTGAAATATTTCAGGTTCTTTTCAAAAGCAATGCTCGTGGCTGCAGGACTCTTTGGAGAACAATGCGGAAGGGTGTTCAGCAACAGCAAGGAAAGGGTAATGTGAATGCAAGCGCTTCAGACGTGTCACAATGGTATTCCCCAAAACATACCTGATCAGATTTTGAAAGCATCTCTTTCTCAACATTTGACCTGACTTTATCCCGTGGAAGATGGCAAGCTCCCATTTCTGTCACATTTGTCTCCGAAGATGAATAAATCAAGCCATGCCCATAGATGTCCTCTTCATCACTTGATGCATCTCTCTCATCTCTAGCACTGTGAGAGTTACTCGTCCATTCACTGCCATGTTCGGTGATGATTTCTTCTTTGAAATCCTGTCCAGGTAGCATCCTCTCTTGAAGATTTATTTCTTTTTCAGAAACAGCAGGATAATGCTCAGGAGGATTTCCAGGGACTCTGGATCGTAAAGATGGTTGCTGCTCCATTAGCTGAACAACTTCAGAAGTGTCCCTATTTACAGATCTCCCTTTCGCAGTGTTGGTCTCTTCTAGGGAAGCCGAAGTATCCAGTAGATGTAATTCATTTAAAGTGCACTTTGTTTTACACAGGAGAGGAAAATGCTCTTCATCTGGGGATATCCGTTCTGGGCCGGTTTCTATTTTTTCAGACAGGTGATTCCGGTTGTGTTCACTACCATCACTACCCATTTTGTTTTCCACAAGAAGCAAGCAGGAATTCATAACAGGTGACGAATCTTCTTCATTCTTACCATTAGAAAGTTTTAGCAGTTCTAGTGCCTCCTGGCTGCCATCAGGTGTTAGAGCAACTATCGACTCCAGAGACTGAAGTACACTGAATGCTTCAGTATCATTTTGTGTATCCATACTGAACACAGAACAGATGCTTAAACAGTCTGTGGTGCTGCCTTGGAGGCTAGAGCTAATGGAACATGATTTCACATTTAGAATCTGAAGACTATCATTGAAGGCTTGCTGATCATAAGATGGTGTGCTTTCTAGAGAGGTAGGATTTCTCCTGGTGCCATTTTCTAAATTCAAATGTAGTTGGAAAAGGTGGAGAGGTAAGAGAAAGTTATAAGAAGGAAAGGAGAAGTTTATTAAGAGCCAAACACAAGTACAAATTAAAATTTTGAAATTATACTTCATTCCGACTTTACCCTAGGTGAGCCCGTAGACTAAAACCTGCCTACTTGAATGCTAGCAATAACAGAAATACATTTTCTCTAGTTATGAAGTATTCAACTCTGTTTTTTAAAAGCTTATTTAGCTGAAGATGCTGGAAATTAAACCTGAGTTCTTTTATAAAGAGAACACACATTTTGTCACTAAACATGATACTCCCAATTGCAATTTTAGCACAAACGTAACTACTATATTGTGGTACCTAAGAAACTGAGACCTGAATCAGAAAAGCACTTTCTTTTGCCATAAATTAAGTAGGAAATTTGTCTGACCTTGTTCCAAACCCTCCTCTGCACTATAAAATAGCAACATCATTAATCTACCTACCCAAGACTGCTTTAGGATTAGAAGCAGCATTTTGGAATATCTGAATTGCTATAGAAAAGCTGCTTTCTGCTATAATCATTCCCAACACCAGGAATAAAACATAAAATCGAATACTTGATTCCACATTTGAAATTGGAACATCATATTTCATCCTTCTGCTTTAAAAATATAGTGACTCAGTTGTGCAGGTCCTTGGACCAATAGACACTGAAAGCCAGCTAAAGCCAGGAATCTAAAAAAATCCAATCAGGTGTAAAATTTACTGTCCAATTAAGACGGAATTACTTGTGTAAATGACAAGTGTAATCTGAATCAAAATAGCCTGACCACCATATGCCATGATCCAAAAAGCAAAGGTACTGGGTAAAACTCTTGTCTTAATGATAACAAATGTATAAACTAATTCATTCTGAGATATGTTGATTAACAATGGTAAAAATTAGTGTTAATTTTATAACTTATTAATCCTGTAACATTCTATTCGATCCGAGTGGAATTTTACAGACTATATACAAAAGGGGAAAAAAATAAGAATGTAATTAGTTTTTCTCACTAAGCATTTACCTGGCTTTTTCTTTTTCTTCTTTTTCACTTTGATTGGTTTTATAATCAGTTCCTGGTTGAAATCTTCCGAGCTGATCAGGCTCAACCTTTGTGAAATTTGTTGATCTACTCTCTGTATTTCCGATGGTGTTTGATCCCCGTTGGTCAAGGAACTGGAGCCACTGTCCACAGAATTCATAGAGCTGCTCCTGCTTCTTGATTCACTGACTACAGAGTAGCCTCTTCTTCTTGGGTCAGTGCTCAAATCCCCTAGTGCATCAAAGCTCTGTGAGCGAATTTTCTGTCCTATCAATGCTACTTCCTGGTCAGCTCTTCCTACAAAGCCATTTTTGTCACTAGGTGTTTGGGGTGAAGAGAAGTTACTTGATTTGGGGTTTGCTTCTGGAGAGGGATCACATGAGACTGAAGCAATTACTGAATGTGGCCTCTCTAATTTTGGGCTCAAACTGGATTCCAAGCTGGTCCAAGCTTGTGAATTTATATCTGAAATGTGACAAATTGATAAATATTAGGTGACAATTTACAGGAACAAGAAAACACAGGAATAATTTATAAAATGCAATTAGTGTAAAATGAGTGGCTAGAGATATCACCTTCCTCAAATGAGTACCTCTTCAACAACATACACGGTTTATTCATAGATTCTGCTGTTTCCATTATTGTAAGATGTGCTTTTAAAAGGGATAAATTAATCTTTCACAACTTTGCTAGTCATGTTAACAGCAATAGAGGTAAACAAATATGAAGGAAAGTACATTACCTATACATTTCCTAGAAATATCCACCTAGCTATTGCCAAAAAAAGGATATTGGATCTGAGAGAATCATTTATATTATTTATATAATATCTGATGTTTTTCCTACAATGAAGATGATAGTAACGAAAAATTGACTAAAGAAAAGGGTAAGATCTCAAAACTAATATAATATGAATAGTAGGCAAACTCTTTCTAGTATCATAACATCTTATATAAAGATTAGGTTAAAACCTTTATTTTCTTAAAACTGTTCTGCCTTCACCAAATCTAATTGTTAGTGACATTTAATATGATCTGACAACATTATCAAGGAATAGCTGCAATGAGATTGGTAGCCATATAAAAATAAAATAAAATGTATTCATATTTTAGTGTAAGAATACTTTCTCCTTTGTGCCAATAACTAAGTCATTTGACTACTGAGAAAATCAAATAAATAGTGGAGAGTTCCTGGTAATAAGTGTTGTCTCTTGCAGTGATCTCCACCTCTAGTCACCTGCAACAATAGTTAATGAAGAATTGTTTCCTAATAATAAGGTACATACCGAGATTTATGCATGCCCCTTGCCGCTGGCATTTAATATTAGGTTTAAGAAATGACTATTTTTGAGCTGTTTTACTGAATATAGCTTGTGTTGTTTCAATATAATTTTTATATTATAGTTATTTAAATTTTGCATTCTTTTGTATGTACCCTGTCCCTATCTGTGTCACAGAGAGAGTTAGATATATTTTAATAAAAATAATTTAATGAAAGAATACAAGAAAAAGAATTTTCAGGACACAATCATTTTATATATACTACATATACTACTTAATATGCAAACCTATTGATACCAGTCCTTCAGGCCTGCTTGAGATTCTAATGATATCTCTGTCTCCCTTTAAAAGGAATATCTCATTTTCAGTACAGGACACAGATACTATATCACCACATCCTTCCAAACTGCCAATCATGGTCTGTGAAAACAAAGAAAGTGGGGAAAAATGATAGGAAAAAAAATGATAGGACTACATTAAGAATACAGTTCCTATTCCAGAATTTTTATTTTTATTTATACAATGATTTTTTGGAAATCAATGGTATATAATCATCCACACCATCACTTGCTTGAGTGATCACACCTGAGTGGCTATGATTCCCCCTCCCCAGTGCTCAATTGAAGGCTTTCTTCCTGCCCTCAAACTAAGGCCTGTGCATGTGAGCGAGTAGCGCACCCGGGCTACGGACAGTATTGGTTCCTGTGCCTGGCTGACTTCAATTCCACACTTTATCCCACAGGCATGCAAATGAAGCAAACACTCCCCACCCGGAGAATAGAAACTTCCGGGGGCCATGATCTCTTTTACAGAGAATGGGTGTTTGAACTTGCGTGATATTATGGCATCCAGGAGCTTCCATTATCAGCACGAAAGGCATTTCCAAGCCAACTCTACTCTCCCTCAAAGAAAAAGAAGCCTTGGCAGAGGAGACGGATTTTTGCAAGGTGAGTCCCATGCAGTAGGAAGGTGGGGGGGGAAGCATAAGGTATCTTAGTAGGCCGGGGAAGCCTTGGGGGACTGTTCCATCACTAGACCCATGGCCTTCCCCACCCTGAGTTTCATCATGTGCACTTAACAAACCATGTATTTGCCCACATATTCGATTAGCAAATGTGTGGGCGAAAGCAGGGAATGATCTCGTTCAAGGTACGAGATTCACTCGCACAAATTCTCAAGTTACGAATAGAATGGGCAGGCTCCATTACATTTGTAACTAGAGGACTACCTGTACTTTCAAGAAGCCAACCTCCAGGAACCAGATAGACAGCAGTGGTTTGCGACCCTGTCAGCTTCCCTACTGACCTTCTGGGAAAGACAGCAGGGAAGACTGCAAATAGTGATCCTTGGTTCACAGAGCACTTGGCAATCCATTTGAAGTGCAAATGGGTTGCCACGTCCGCAGGCCACAATCACATGTAACTTTGGGCATAGGTTGGAAATGCCTTCATCCATTGTAATTTCAAATGGTCACTGAACGAATGTTTTTTTTATTTATTTATCCAGGATTACCTGTATATAGATCTGCGTAATTGGAACTGATAAACATTGTCTGAGATTCACTAAATTTGTTACGGTCTTTTTTTATTTCAAAAATATATTTCCTTTTAATTGCAAGTTCTGGTATCCTCCCAAAATAAGAGATTTCATATACATTCCCAAGTATATGACTATTGAAAAAAATCTGTGGCAGCAGCAGATCACCTAGTAGTATGTGGTGCCTCATAGACTGTCACCTTTAATCTGTTTTTAGTTTCCATGTATTGCATTTACTTCATTGGATACATGGAACATAATCCTGGGGAAAACACACAAAATATATATTCTGAGGGGGTACAAAGATTTAAAAAGCCAGAGAAAATGCAGAAAATTCTCCCCTTATATTAAGTCTTAAAAAGGCTTATAATCTAATTGTCTGGAGAAAATAATTGCAAATTGTGTATTAATATCTAAGAGTTACAAAAATTAGTTTGAGAATCATATGCACAGCCCAGTGCAATCCATTCCTCCAAATCAAGTTACAAAAATCCTCCAGTAAATCACAAGCCAAAATCTTTGCACAAAACATTTTTCACACTATTCCTTTCTATTATATAGCTATCTCAGAAACATTCATTGCATGCTGACTTAGCTTTCTTACCTGGTTTACTGTATCTAACACATAAATGCTATATTCATTCCAGCTCAATACCCATCCTTCTTGGGAAAAGCAGGAAATGAGTCCAAACTGTCTTTCTGGAAAATTACAGCTGCTCTTGTTAAAGGAGTCCGCTCGAGGATATAATTCAAAAGGCTTCATTCCAGCAGCAAATACATCTTTCAAAAGATATGTGGCTTGAACCGTCCCATGAACATCTGATTTCCAAAGGCGATTCCCAGGCCTTGCAGCAAAGAGCATTAGGTCACTTTGCTTACACAGCCCAGGTATAAAACAGGCACCAAATTTGCCTGTACTAAAATGGAAAAGCAAAACAATTATCAGTTCAGAGAACATATTGGGAATGGGGAAGAAGCAATCAATGCTGGATATAGTTAATCTCCAAAGTTAAACTGACAAAAGGTTTGCCCACAGCTACCATCAAGTAATGATTCTTGGGATATAAGTTACTGTTTGTACAAATTACTGCAGTAAATCTTATGCAAGACACGAAAATGAAATACAGGGCTTGTATTCAGGGCTTGATTTTTATACAACACCCCCCAAATATTTTATTCCTACTTTCCTACAGTCCCCTTTACCCTTTTAAATGTTGCTCCCATGGTCAAGAGTATAATGTGTCGTAGGAAAACTGGCAACTCCATCATGAGAATATTTTTAGGAAAGAATGAAACCAATGCTTAGAATTATTCAGATACAGATAATGACTATTTGCCCAAATGGGAAGGAGGAATTGAAAAAGGCAAAAAGATTTTAATCCAGTTTAAAATAATAATATAAAAACCAAATGTGCATGTATATAATTCAGGATACTAAGGACTAGACTTTCAGTGTGTTGCTTTTGATATCAATGTACTGACTTTTTACGTGAAACAAATTAGTTATAAAAAACTAGCATATTGTGAAGCAAAGTGTCATTCTCCAAAATATGGGTCATCTTTCAATGCATTCCATAAACATTCATAGAATATTTTTTTAAAAGTTCACTTTGCCAAGTTCAGTTCAGTTCAGTATACAAGAAGGGGAAAAAGAAGGATTATTCTGGTTTATTGAGTTTTATAAGTGGTAACATCTATTAATTTGTGAATTAATTCCCCAGCAACCATTCTGTAAGAGTAGCACAACATATTTTTGAAATTTCAAATGTGCCTATCAGCCCCAAAATGCTAATGACAATATTCTAATTCATGACAATTAAAAGTATCTTATATTTTCAGTTAAGCACACTATTTTAAATACAAATAGTACTTGAAATCATACACCTTTTAAAAAATAACAATTTTAAATATTTTTAAAGAAAACTATTTGACAATCAAGAGTTCAAATCTTATCACTGTGAGTTTTAAATGCAGACTTTCCTTCAAACCAAAATTTGATAATTACGTTTTTCTGGGTTGAGTTCCCACTTGTTTGACAGATTTTTCTTCAGTATAAAAAAGTACAGTTCGTTGTAAAGTGGAGATCAACAACACTTTCTGGCTATAGTCTAGCTGTACAATCGAAGATGGTTCTTCCAATATCAAACTGGAATTGCAAAGACCCTAGAAAGACAGAACATGGATACAGAATCCCCTGTTAAGATACCCAGATTTCAATATGATTGGCACCCACTGGAATCCAACTCACATAATTCATCTGTCACCATCTTGAAGGTGACCAAATGTTCCCTCCTGCCCATAAAATAACAATATCCACTTATTACTCATTGTCCTATCAGTCAGGAGATGCATGGGCTCTCAGAACCACCATCAGATACTATTCAACTTAAAAAAACATGTCTCTCAATAATAGATGTCCTACTTGATGGCTCCCTAGAGGCAGTTGGGTGGCCACTGTGTGGACAGATGTTGCTGGACTACATGCATCCTTGATCTGATCCAGCCAGGAATCTATATTCCAGGATTCAAATTTTGGAAAATAATGTTTTAGTCAAATAGCTATTTACCTGATCTAAATCCAAAGCAGAATAAACTATTTTCCCTCGGTCATCCCCAGAAAATAACTTCATTCCATTAGCACTCCATGCCAAGGCTGTAATGCTACTTTTGTGACAACCAGACACATTAAATCTCCGAAGCTGCAAATAAAGACATCATGTATCAGTACACTGTATAATAAAGATTGAAGGGAAAAAAGAGGAAATATATTTTGGATTGATTCATTAGTCTAGTTTACAACTTGGTATTTCACACTTTGACTATTTTGTTTTAACATATACATGAAAGTTCACTGAATATGCTAATGGAGAAAGGAAGGAAGGGGAGGAGAGAGAAGGAGGGGAGAGGAGAGAAAACTCAAAAACCTATTGTATTTGAAATCACTAAATAGATTTTTTTTAGGTGTCATAATTAAGGAATTACACACTTAATTGGAATAAGTCTTGACTAGCAAAAATTTCACATATGGTCCTTACTTGTTTGTTTCTCCCAGGTAATGAAGAAACAAGCTGAAAAATAGCAATCTTGCCTGAAACTGTTCCCACTGCAACAAGATCATCAAAGCAGTTTAAGAGTTTCACAACGGTAATGGATTCATGCTTCCCCTAATAAAACAAAAACAAAATAATGATTATAAAATGAAGAAATAAACTACTTGTTTCAGGTCAGAAGATACTATTTGTAAATTAGGACCTGGAAGTGGTTTAAATTCTATCTGTGTAAAAAAGAAAGAATTAAAAAGTGAATCTCAAAATGTAGATCTGACAAGTGAATAGTTTGATTTAAGTAAGAGGTATGAAACTAGAAGTATAAAAACTGGACTGCTGTCATCATGTTAGTGACTCAGAGATTTTATCACACATCTTCTTTGTTTGGCTGAGAGTGAGAAGATTATGGATAAAAATACCTACAAATGGTACAGCAATTTTAGGCATTATACTGCTCGTCCTAAGAGGTTTATTTAGTTAGTCATGAATTTATTTTTAAGGCCCTTCTCCATTTCTGCAGCAGATTTATTTTTTAACACCCTATAGATGAACATTTGCATTAGTTATAATACTACAAAATCTGAAAAGTGTTACTGCTGAATGTTGACAACGATTTTACTTTGTTGTTGTTGTTGTTGTTAGTTGTGAAGTTGTGTCCGACCCATCGCGACCCTATGGACAATGTTCCTCCAGGCCTTTTACTTTACCTTGCTGCTACTACTATTTGTTTTTAATTAATAGAATCGTGAACATATTATACCACAATGGAAGGATTGCTTTTGTTGCAAACTGTTATCTGGACTCAATTCAAGGTGTTGGTTTTAACTTTTAAATCTTCATACACTTTTACAAGCAAACATTTCCTTTTTTATGAACTTGTTCAGAAATTATGATTTATAAGCTTTTTGAAGACACTAATATTCATAAAGAATACTTAGAGAAGGCAGTGGTATACATCCTCCTCAAAAGAACATTGCTGGGCCCAACAATCTGGACAATTTTTGCTGTCTCCAATCTTCTCATTCTGGGGAGTGTTGCTGGAAAAGTGGTTGGCTGCAGCTTCTAAAAGGTCTGGAGGAAATAAATTACCTGGACTCTTTTCAGTAAGTTTAAAGCACTGGGGTCTCCCAGTGATGCCCTCGACGTGATGTCCCCTTGCCTGGAGGCGGTCCGGGTCTGGATGGGGAGGAACAGTCTTCAGCTCAACCCTGACAAGACTGAGTGACTGTGCGTGTTGGCATCCCAGGAAACGCAGAATTTTCCATCTCTTAATATGGGGGGTGAGTTATTACCCCCCGTAGATCGGGCTCACAACTTGGGGTCCTTCTAGATTCACAGCTCTCCTTAGAAGATCATATAGGAGCTGTGACTAGGGGGGGCCTTCGCCCAGGTTCGCCTGGTGCGCCAGCTGCGGCCCTATCTAGACTGGGATGCCTTGCGTACAGTCACTCATGCACTCGTGACCTCTCGTTTGGACTACTGCAACGCTCTCTACATGGGGCTGCCCTTGAGGACCACTCGGAGGCTTCAACTGGTGCAGAATGCAGCCGTGCGAGTTGTGTTGGGGGTCTCCCGATACTCCCATGTTACACCTCTGCTCCGCGAGCTGCATTGGTTGCCAGTTGTCTTCCGGGTGAGGTTCAAGGTGTTGGTAATGACCTACAAAGCCCTCCATGGCATGGGTCCAGAATACCTACGGCAGCACCTGCTGCCGGCATCAACTTCCCTCCGTCCAGTGCGCTCCCACAGAGTGGGCCTCCTCAGGGTGCCTCCGATCAGAGAATGTCAATTGGTGGCCCCCAGGGGGAGGGCGTTCTCTGTGGGTGCGCCAGACCTATGGAACCGCTTGCCGGTTGAGCTCCGGATGGCCCCCGACCTTCGCTCCTTCCAGCGCGATTTAAAAACTTATTTATTTGAACAATCTGGCCTGGTCTGATGGGTTAGGGGTTGGATTTAGTTTTAACACAGTTTTATTTTTGTATTATATTGGGCATAATTATTTAATCCTTTTTAACTTATTTTTTAACTTTTGTATTTATATTTTGATATTTATTGCCCTGTACACCGCCCTGAGTCCTTCGGGAGAAGGGCGGTATAAAAATTTAATAAATAATAAATAATAATGATAATAATCACACTTGTTAATGAACTCTGGTGCAACTACCCTATATTTTTCATGGTATCCTTCCACAGCAGCCAAGAATTTAGGAGTGGGAGACCCAAGTGCTATGATAATTATCTTCTTTTCCCCCTGGCCAGTGCCAGTCACTGTTGACAAGAGGAGAGAGTTTTAAGGTTTAGTTCTTTGAGGGACATCTCTCTCCAGCTATTTCTCCCCATCTTATACGATAGAGCAGAGTTGGTATGCTCCAGTTCCCATCTATTAAACAATGTCATCTGATGGAATCCAAGAAGCATGTCTTGAGTCTTTCAAAGATTCTAACAGCTACTGTCCTTTAAATGAACCTTGAAGATCTGGCTTTTTTCCTGAGCTTTAGGCCAGTGGCTCCCCAACCTTTTGGGCACCAGGGACTGGTTCTGTGGAGAAATGTTTTTCTGTGGACCAGAGGGGGTGTGCTTTGGTGTGCTGCCTGCATCCTGTGGATGGGGCTTTACTTGTTTACGCGGCTCAGTTTCTGGCATGCTGCAGCCCAGTGCTGATCCATGGATCGAGGCTTAGGGATCCCTGCTTTAGGCTACAACAGATTGTGGGAATCCCTTTGCAAGGGGCTCTTATATCTGTTCCCATGTTCCCATAGGATGATTTATCTTCCTTTTCTATTCTCTACTGTTCTAGTTCTTTAGTTCTCTCTCTCTCTCTCTCTCTCTCTCCCTCTCTCTCTCTCTCACACACACACACAGACTCTATATCTCTATCTCTATAGCTATAGCTATCGCCCCATCACTGAAAAGTTGGGTGGCTTTAAAAAAATGTGTCTTAAAAATATATTAATGCTACTAAGGATTTTATTCTCCCATTATGAGAAATCCTGTACTCTACTGGTGGGCTGTCTGCTAAAACAAAGCAAGGCTATGGCATACAGAAACCAGGAAGCCTATATTTGTGGAGTCTGTCGGGCAAGAACAAAGAGTATTTATTCACAGAGAATATGCAAATCATCCTTCTTGGCTGAACCAAATATAGGTAGTTCTTATGACAATGGAGCCCACAATTTCTGTTGTTAAGTGAGAGATATGTTAAGTGAATCACTTGCCATAGTTGTTAAGTGAATCACTGTAGTTGACAAGTTAGCAACATGGTAGTTAAGTGAATCTGGCTTTCCCACTGACTTTGCTTGTTGGAAGGTTGCAAGAGGGAATCATGTGATCACCGGACATGCAATCATCATAAATATGAACCAGTTACCAAGTATCTGAATTTTTATCACATTAGCATGGGGATGTTGCAAAGATCTTAACTGTGAAAAATGGTCATAATTCACATTTTTCAGTGTTGTTGTAACTTTGAAAAAGTCACTAGACAAACTATTGTAAGTTGAGGGCTACCTGTACAGCATATATTACATTTCTGTCATTTACTTTGAAAGCAATTGTTTATGAGAAAAATGGTATATAAATGAAGTGATAGTGATGAACAGTATAGCTTATGAATGAAAATGTAAATTTATACAGTAAAAATATGTTTGCCTTAAGTATTTTTTAGGATGTAAATCAAATACAAGTTCTTAAAAAGAGAATGAGTACAGTAACTACAAAATAAATATTTTTAATCTTGTTAAAATTAGTTAAAATAATTTTGAACCTTATGTGTTTAGCTACTGTATTTTTGAGATGCCAAATATCCCAAAAGACAGAGTATGACAATATTAAGTTATGGTCTTACCTCAAAATTGTATTTTTTCATGTGATTCAAATGCCTGCAGTACAAATACAGCATGCCAATACTGCTGCCAACAGCTATGTAGTCCTCATTAGTGTCAAGTGCAGTCAAGTAAACCACAATGGAACGAAATCCTTTTTGTATTTTTGTAGGGATGGCATTGAGAAGGTAGTACAAGGGACAAAACTCCTTGAAGATAAATGAAGGGATCACTGATGCCATAGTAAACACAGTGAACTACCTATAGACAAGAAAAGATACATTTCATATACTCTTATAGCCCATGAAAAAGCAATTTTTTTAAGAGCAACAGTCTCTAAAATTCAGTCACAATAAAGAACAAATATAATACTCCTTCCAATTAAAATGTAGATTTTTAAGTCACCACATAAATGTTTTAGATCTAATTCCAAAATTTTTCTTTCTGTAGTACAGGTATATACAATACTTGTTTATTTTTAATCTAAGACAATTTATGCCTCAGATGATTCAAAGTTATAATAGTTTAATCTGTCTTTGTTTCTTTGTTCATACATCAGACATACCATACAATTGCTGAGTAAAATATATTAAACCATCCATTATGGTTTTTAAATTTTGGCTTTTGGGTATATTATTAACCTTATAAACTATATAATCTGGGTTATATAAAGTTGTTCAACTTAAATATTGTTCAGCATTATGTGAATGAACCTTAAGCTGATCAGTCTTTTCGTCTCCTCTGGTATGATCCTAGGGAGAAGACAAGAATCTTTCACATTTAATTATGTCAGGCACACTGGGTTAGTTATAACTATTATGATAGTGGCTTCCTTCACAGTTTAGAATTCAAATGTAATGCCAAACTGAAAATAATTGAAAACAGAAGCAGACGTTTTCTGAATTTCACCTCAGAAGCACAATGAAAGAAAAGTATGAGCTGAGGTATTTACATATATTTAAACATATTTTTTCTGCACAAAACTGCATATATTTGTGCAGAATTGTCCAAACTGTTACCCCATTACAAAGATGGAACATTTAATGAGTTGTGTAACAAATGAGCCATTCTGTTTAAAAAATTACCAGAGTTATCAATTCTACCCCCAAAGAACAATGAATCTTTAGTTAAAATATTTAATCATAGGTGGCTTGCAGTGAGAGGGAATAGAAAAATATACCTGTTGTTTGTAGAATCCATATAATAGAATTCTAGAGATGTGCAAAACTATCACTATTGGAAATTAAACTTTTTGGAGAACTCCAGAACATACATACATACATACATACATACATACATGCATGTGTATGTGTGTGTGTGTGTGTATTTTGAATATCCATTATAAAAATATGAAAGTGAAAATTCAAAATACTTGTTGAAAAGGTAGCATATCTCACTGTACATATTTGCATGTTAATATAATGCACTTTCCTTTGGCAATCACCTTATGCAATATGGATTGTAAGATTTAATAAACAACAGTTTATTCCTCTTCTGGTTTAGGAATTAAATGTATTTCCGAATTTCTTATCATTAGGAAATAGATGAATTTAAAAGGATATACTGTAATTAACAGAGCTACTTTATATTGTTTCAAGTAAGTTAACTTATTTTTTTCTTGTTAAATTTTGTCCAATCCACAGACAGCTTGCTAAAGTTCCTAGGACTAGAAATAATAGCCTCCTAATTTCTAGCACAATGCCTTAACCATATACCAAACTGGCTCTCAAAGTAATATAAAATCTTCTAAAATTATATGTTAATACTAAATATAATTATAATGAATATTTCTAAAAAAGATTCCAATATGAAATAGACACAGGACCCCTTTCAAACAAATGTCCTTAATGTCATTAAAGATTTCAACATTTTACTGGAACATGTATTTATCTTGTATGAGAAGAAAGCATCTTCACACTCACTCCATTACATTCTTTGTATCCAAGAACTGGGCACAATTGAAAGGAAGAAAAAAAAGTGAAAATATCCTCGGATCTTCTAAGTCCAGTTCCTCTAAAGTACAATACTTCTTTTCAGCAGATTTTCCTTTCAACTTCCTCCAAAGTAGATAGTTTATTCAATGGATCTAAAATATTTATGTGTACCTCTCCTTAATAATTTGCCAGTGTGCTCAGGAGCAAGAAGGCCCACAATTGTACTTTTCCCTGAAAACTTTAATAACTGATGAAATTACCTATTCACAAGGAAAGCATAGATACAGGACAGCTCTAAAGAGATACACAATTTGTCCATTTTGTGTGTGTGTGCAAAAGAAGAGTTTTAATTTTCATATATTGGGAGTTTTTTTATACTTAAGAATGCAATTTTATTAAAATCGTAAGACCACAACTTTTTTAAAAAATGGAACCACTGTCAACAAAACTTTTCAATAATTTAGCTCCTTTCCGTTCACTTTTAACTCCATTCACTTCAGTACTTTGGTTGTACAGATTTTTCACAAAATGTGGAATGCAAGATCTTAGTGGGGCAGTGAGCTACATATTCCTTCCAGAACTTTAGGTCAGTGGGAATTGGTCTACAAGGAGGCAATAATGTATTAGCAACAGTAAACTGATGATTTTGAAAGGCAGATGGTTTTGAAAGGCAGGAGCTAAAATGGAGGGGAAATCCATCAATTAATTCAGTGGGCACTTTTCTGAAACCAAAAAGTGTTGTCACCAGCACCCGAAGGGTGCTTTTGAGCGGCATTTCCAGAGTAGGGCAGCAAAACATCGTTTAGTTTTAGTTACAGCTGGCAGAATCCGCTTCCGCGCGTTTTTAATGTCAAGTCTCTCTAACTGAGAGCGAACCCAATTTCATTCTTTTGAGCAAGTGCAGATAGATAGATGACTGTCAGCGACCACAGCAAGCATACAAGCCATTTAAAGGGGAACCAGATTTGCACCAGCTCGTTCCTCTTTCTTCAGAAGTTCAGGGAGAGGGAAGGAGACTGGCAACTCGCCCCCCCTCTCCTCCGCCACTAAAGAGAGCAGAGAGCAGAGCCAGGCAGCAATTCTTTCGAGACATTAGCCCTCAGACCTTAGCAACACGGCCCCTGGAGACCCAGCGCTCCCCGCCCGCCTCGCCTGACTAGGCCGCAAAGCTCCCTACCTCAGTAGGACCCGAAGCCCCTCATGATCAACAGGGAAGCGGTAGCCGCTCCCTCCCAGGCCTGGCTACGCTGGGAAAACAAACCCAGCCGGCAGCGCTCACGGCCGCCGAGGACCATCTTAGCCAGGCGGGGCCGGACGTGAGCGCACTTCCGAGAGGAGGGATTTAGGAAGAGGGTTGTCGGCCGCGGAGGGAGATGGCGGGTGAGTTTTCTCAGAGTGGGGCAGGTGGTAGCGGGGAGGGTTTCTCACTTTTTTCGTTGGACCGCGGCTGAGAACGTCATATTTTTTGAGCGGGGAGGGCTTTCTGTCAAATGGGGGGGCGGGTGAATGGAGTAACTAGAGGCCGAGCGGCGAGGACCGCTGGCGATGTTTCTTCGCGCCTGGGTTGACGCGGATTGAAACCCACTGAAAAAGAAAGTTAAGTCTAGTCAGGCGACCCTCTCGGTCTGCCTTTGTGGTGCGAGGTCAATAGACTGAACGCGCGGGAAAGAGCCAGCGTTGGAGATTCTTAGGGTAGGTCAGGGGTAGGCAACCTCGGCTCTTTTATGACTCATGGACTTCAACTCCCAGAATTCCTGAGCCAGCATGGCTGGCTCAGGAATTCTGGGAGTTGAAGTCCATGGGTCATAAAAGAGCCGAGTTTGAAGACCCCTGCGTTTAGAAGCCATGGCAGTGATTAAAAGAATCTGGGATAGGTTCTTAACAGCGTGTCAGGCAAGACTTAAATACAGTGGGGTGGGTTGTGGTCATCTAGGTCAGGGGTAGGCAACCTCGGTTCTTTTATGACTCATGGACTTCAACTCCCAGAATTCCTGAGTCAGCTATGCTGGCTCAGGAATTCTGGGAGTTGAAGTCCATGAGTCATAAAAGAGCCGAGGTTGCCTACCCCTGGTCTAGGTCAAGGCTTTTCAACCTTTTCACCCATTGTACCACTTTTAGGATATGGCAACATCCAAGTACCACCAGTCGCCTAGCAAGGTGTCAAAAACTTGATGAAATCCCCACCCCACCCCCCACAAAAGGAAAAAAAAGTGATGAAATACAGGTAGTCTCAATTTACAACAGTTCGCTTAGTGACTTTTCGAAGTTACAATGGCACTGAAAAAAGTGCCCCCCAAGCCACAGCCGAGCAAGACAATTGTCTGCCCGCCCAGCGGCGCTCTTCCTCCTGTCCTAGGTTTTCCTTGTTGTGAGCATTTCTGTTGAGGATTGGCAGCGGAGGTGGAGTGGGGGCGGGGTGTTTGGTTTTTATTCCCCCCATCTGCTGGATGGCTGCAGCAGGTTTTGGTCACTTCACATGACCCTGGGAGACTGTGACCGTCATAAATATGAATCAGTTGCCAAGCATCTGAATGTAAATCACAAGACCTTGGAGATGCTGCAACATTGCAGCTGATTGGCGCTTCTTCTGGGCTCAGCAAAAGCACCGAGATCAGCGCCGAGCTCCAGCTGGAGCCTGGCGCTTCCGCTGAGCCCTGACAGCCCCGAAGAAGCGCTGATCCTGGCGCTTCTGCTGAGCCCTGACAGCACTGCAGCTCCAGCCATCTCTCCCTTAGGCTTGCGCGGTGCTGCCACCGATTCAGCTCATTCCCCTCCCCCGCTACCACTTTTCTAGGATGGTCGCGTACCACCTGCCAGGTGCCAATGTACCACAGGTGGTACCCATACCACTGGTTGAAAAGCCCTGATCTACGTAGGCGGCACAGGTAACTGCGGCTAGCTGAAAAGCCAAAGCAAGGCCAGGAATAGAAATTTGGTTAGAAAACCACCAGAAATACCATATCGTTGCTGAGAAATCTGAGTGGATATCTCCTTAAAATCCACAAGAACAGGACTAAGGAGATTTTTAAAAATATTTTTAGTTTGTAGCTCAACCAGTAATAGGAGCCCACCCTTTTGTATTAAGTTGTGGGAACCAGTTACCGCATTAAATTGTTCTATGAGTTGTTTGCTTATGTAAATGGTCCAATTGTGCTTTTGTAAACCAGATTTATGGTGTACATCTGGACACAAGGAAAAGACCAGGATGTGACAGAAAACATGCCTAATGTGGATAATGTTATCTACTTCTTCCAGGCTTTGCATATTTATTTTGTCCAGACAACATATAAACCTTTTTCTATTGACACATACTTCAAGTAGAATGGTCCATATATGACAGGAAAGATTAGATCTTTAAAATTTAAATAATTCAAGATCTTTAAAAGATCTTAGAAGTAGATCTTTTAAAAATAGAAATACTAGTAATAAAGCCAACTGAGTAATTGTGATTAAAATTATTTTAATTTTGTGCTTTGATAAGCTTGTAGCACTACTCCTAGGACACCTGTATTGTCCATAAGTGCAAGAAAAATTAAAGATAATGCAGCAGATTGGCACAACCTAATCATGAAATGGGAAACCTTGAATGATAATGGATTTTCTATTGCTACCAAGATTGTGAACATCAAAAATGCTACACAGTAAGTACATTGAACTAATTTATCAATATTCTTTGTGCAAAACTCATTTTTATTTCATTTAAACTGGATTTTTTTTAAAAAAACATTGTCATGTGATGCACTCAGAAATTTAAAGAGATTATGTTAAAGATGATTTTCTGTTAGAATTAAACAGTAAGATGAGAGCGTTTTTTCTTAAATACTAAATGATTTTTTTAAATTATTAGGTTTAAAGACAGCAAATTGGAGATAGAACATGAGGATCCCTCGGACCATGAAAGACTGCCACTTAATTATAACATGGAACTGGAGCAGTGCTGTACAGAACTACTTGGGACTTTTAAAAATTTGGTACTTCTTACAAGAATCTGCTGAGAAGCAATTCTCTACTGACTAGTCCACAGAAGCATATCTGCAGCAAATTGTCATATTATCTTTTAATTATTTTATCAAGCCTAATCAAGATAGCAACCTTTAACATGAAAACATAAAGACTTAAAGCATATAAGCCAGATTTTAAATGAATCTGTACTATGCATATTACCGTAACTCTGGGGTGCCAAACAAAAATTTTAAACCATGTTTAGTTGTGACTGTTAAAAAGGTCCTTAGAGAAACATGCTTTATAATTATTGCTTATCTTGTCTGTTACCCTCTTTTCAAAATTTCTTAGCTGCTAAAATTAGTGTTCAAGCAATTTGGCTCAAAATGTTTACTGAACTTTAGCTTCTAAAATGTTGAGTCTTACTTGTTCTCAATTTTGCTAGGCTAAAATACATGAGAAAATGGAAAAACTGTGTGCAACAACTAAAGGGGTCTGTGATCTAGAAACATACCATCATGCAGGACAACCCAAAGCGCCATTATTTCACACATGGCCTGTTTCCTACTTCTGTAAGTAAATCTGTCTTTTTGTTGACAGTTTATTTGAAAATGATAACAATGAGTCAGTAGCCCTTGAAACCTGCCCTTAACAGATCTCTTTAGTCATATGGTAATGAAATCGATAAATTCTTTATGCCCTATGCAAAAAACAAATGTCCAAATCTCCTCCTGGTTTGCTTCATTGGATGATTTTTGGTTGCATTTCCTTACCAACTTGTCTGCATTTGCAGTTTTATATCCCACTCCTCCCTCTCAGTTGCCTTATTGCAAATTAAAGAATCTGAAACATTCTAACCCTTTCATTAGGGAAAATGTTCTACACTTTATTCATTTTGCTCTCTTCACTTTTTTCAGTTTTATTATATCATTATAGAGTTGGAAGAGATCCTGGAGGACATCTAGTCCAGAGTTCCCCAACTTTTCCAGGTTGGCAGCCTGGAAGTGGGGGAAGAGAAGATGGTTTTGTGGGAGGGGCAGATATGTGTGCACGTGCATCCGTTGCTCATGCGAGTGGGGCCAAGAGCACCTGTGACACTCACATGAGGCCCGAGTGCTTATGACACTCGCACAAGTGAGGCCCTGAACACTCATGCAAGTGAGGTCCTGAGTGTTCACGTGAGTGGGGCTGCTAGTGCCCGCAACACTTGCGCAAGATCCTGTGCACCTGCAACCCTCACACGAGTGGGGCTGCAAGCACCTGCAAGCTTGCCTGAGTAGGGATGCGCACGCACACTAGCCAGCCATTCACACAGCCTGGTTACAAATAGCCACAAACCGGTAGTGAGCTGTGGTCTACAGATTGGAGACTCCTGATCTAGTCCAGCCTATTACCCCATGCAGGAATTCTTACACCATTCCAGATAAGTGGCAATTGAGTCTTTTCTTGAAAGCCTCTAGTGATGGAGCACACAGCTTTGCAAAACAAACTATTCCAGTTCTAAAGCTTTTTAATTTTTGTAGCTTTGTGTTTTATTCTTGCCCTGTACACCGCCCTGAGTCCTTCGGGAGAAGGGTGGTATAGAAATATTAATAAATTAAATTAAATTAAATTAAAGCTCTCACAATCAGGAAATTCCTCATTTCTCTCTCTGTTAAGGTTCCACCTGTTTGTTTTTGTCTTACTTCAGGCACTAGAGAATAAATCTAGTTCCTTTAATTGTGCTTTGTAGGACTTACCAACTTTGTTCATCTCCTTTGCACTCTTACCTTCTTCTTGAGGTCCCCCTTCTTAATTATCTAATAGCCCAATTAACCTAGTCACTGTGACTAGGTTAAATGCCTTGCTGATCTCTGATGAGTAAATAAATGTATTCAGATTGGTTGAACTTTAGTTCTGTCGGGAGAATATTTCATCTAATAACTGCCATTTTCAAGATTCTATATTGTAAATTAAAATAGATGTATGCTACAGCTTAAACCAAAGTCATCAGTTGTATAAAACCTTGCACAAAATTTCAGAATTTACAGTTTTTCTATTCAATAATTAATAGTTAGGTTTTAAACTAAATTGTTAGGTATTGAGGTGAATGTCTGGTAAATTCATAGGCATACTGTTTTCTTGGCAGTAATAAGATTCAAGTGCTAATCATGTTTGAGCTACTTTAGATTCCAAGATCAGCCAAATTTTATGCAAGTACTATGTTGCAGAATGCTGAGAAATGTGTTACAAAAATAGGATATGAAAGATAATACAGGTCCATTTCTTTTGATTTCTTTTTCAGATGATACTTCCCTCAAGCTCTTAGATATGTATTCACAGGAACTAAAACTCAAGCACACCATAGTGGAAGAAATTGCTCATACTGCTGACCAAGATCTACTGATGGTCTATTTATCATCATGGTTATATCAGCCCTACATTGACAATAGCAACATTGTTTTATTAGAAAGTATGTTGTTAGAAACAGGGCACAGGCATTTATAACTTTACCTATTTCATATATTACCTTAAACCTTTCTTTAAGTAGCAAGAGATACAGTGCTAATATTGTTATGGGTTTATGATTTTATTACACTTTTATTTGCAGCTTATTTATAATAAAATTATTTCATTTTTATAATTTATAAAGCTGCTTTTTGTTCCATATATCACAAAGCACAGTTTCATTCTATTTTGAAATATATTATGAGCAACATGGTTATTTTCAGAATAATGTATAGTTTATCTGGGTATATAACTGAGCTGTCAGAAAATTAGTGATATCTAAGTAGTTTAATCCTTCCCTAATATTCATAACATATCAATATGTGTGAGTATTTTCCTCAATCTGCTCAGACTGGATAAAAGGTATCAAGGAAAATCTACAATCATGTACACTTCTCCACATATGAAAATAAACCCGCATAATTATATTGTACATAATGTGCAGAAGATATAGTTTCTCTACTTTCAGACTCATATCTTAATTAAACATTGCTACTGGCATATAACTTATGATGCTTTGTGATTAATACAAGAAAACAAGCAATAGAGTAAAAATTTCAGATTGTGCACATCAGATTTACAAATATGCCAAAACAGAACAATTCCTGAATAGGGTAGTTATTTAACATGTGAGTGTTCAAGTCATTTGTAAAAAAAAATTACAAAAACTTAGGAACTCTTGTGATGCAACTATGATAGGGAGATGGTAACAGACTTCTAGAACAGGGGTGTGAAACTGGTGGCCCGTGGGCCAGATGCATCACACGCAGGCCACATCTACCCAGCTCCACAAAGGCAAGTCACAATATGTCTCATGACACAATCGAGTTTGACACACGTGTTCTAGAAGATCAAAAAGGAAAGTTAATAGTGGCCAGGTATTTAAAGATCAGCACGGTTCCCTTCCATTTTCGGCAAATGAAACACTCTTATGATAGTATCCTAGTATGTAACTGTTCAGTATCTGTTCAGATTGTACTTATAATCTCTGTTTTGACTTCTTCCATCCCAACAAAACATTGGAAAGATTACATTAAAGAAATCAGCACTCTTGTCAGCAGGATGACAACTGAAGAGAATGGGGACAAATTTGCTATAATAGGAGATTCCAGCCAATTAAAGATGATGTCCAATAATAAGCCAAATCTGGCATGGAATTTACAAAGAAAATAATTCTAGCAAAAAATCCCCAATGCTTCCTTATGGGAAAAGGAGAGGGAATGGTGCATCTAATCCCTCCATCCTGTACCCCAGGTACTGATGCAATGAATTACTATGTTACATAAAAAAATAAACAGATACCTCTTATAGTCACTGCTATAGTACTTGGAAAGAATTTAAGAACTATGCTGTATATACTTTCCCTAACTTGTTTAGAATTGCTATTATGTGGGATGATGCATTATAGCACACTTAGTCATTTCCAAATCACCTTTGTGTGGATTATTCCATGTTATTTTTTTAAGGGGCTGTTGCGTAGGCTTTTGTCTGGGATATAAAAGGTCATGTACGTAACATGCTAAACTCAGTTAAGGCTTATCAAGACGCATAATAAGCTGTCTCTTCTTCAATCAAGTATGGCTAACAAACTGCAGACATCATCCTCATAGCTAGTTTAATATTCAGTGCAATTAAGGAGTCCTGACTTGTTCCAGAAACAAGCTAAGTGCCTAGTTTAACCAATATATTTAAAAAAAACACTTCCAGAAGCTCCCCATATTTTTCCTGTTTCTAGGAAGAGTGGATATGGAGATGTGCAAGAAAACAAAAGATGTGGTACTAAGTGCAAATTTAGTCTATCAGTGCATGTGCCTCCCAAACTTCAAACATAATTTAATTTAGGCTTTAAAACTCCCATAAACCATGATATAAATCATTCATTTTTTTATAATATTGCTTTATGTCATACTCTGTTGTACTCTTCACTTCCAAAAACTTGAGAGTCTAGGTATTATGGATTACAAATGTTTTCAGTGTAACTTGGATTAGGGAAAAGTAACAATATATTTTACAATTGCAAGTATATAGAATAGGACACATCTGAAAATGTGAAATAAAATGAATTTTTACTTTTAAACAAGCCATTTATAGATGTGTGTGTGTGTATGAAAACCTTGATTGTTTATTATCCTAGAATAGGTGATGTTTTTAAAACATTAAAATGATTCAATATCAAGAACAATCTGTAGCACTTTAAATCTCAAATAGCTCTTCTACATTTTAAAAAGGTACAATTGAATTGGAAATTTGATAGAAACAGCAATCTGTAAAGCACTTTTATTTCAAGTTTATTCAGGATAGCATACACAAGAATTTAAATGTTCATTTTTAAAAGAATTCTGACAGCTGCCCTTAAATTTATACAGTACTTTAAGTAGTCAAGCATTAATATATTCATAGCAATTGGTGCAATATATTTGTCTCTTAAGGAGAAATTCATTTTCTATTAACTCCCTATAGTATCACTGATTAAGCCCCTCATTGAGATTGTATTTTAGGTGCTGCTAGCTTTCCTGAAGAATTGAATCATTCAGCCATTACGAGAATATTGACTCTTAGGAAGCCAATACAACTTATCTTATGCAGGCAAAAGCATGTACAAGTAGGAACAAAGTGACAAAAGTGCATTGTGATGTGATGCAAACTCTAAGTTATGTAATTGTGGGCAATAGGGCAATGCAAGTACAAAAGCATAAAGCTTGCATGGTAGCATCCCAATGCATGTTTTATCATGTTGGCGTCGTGGTTAGAAAAAGACAACTTGCTCCCGAATACCTGAAGAGAAGACAATATTATTAGGACCAGATTAGCAAAGGGGGAGGAAGATTATCATTCTGGGGAGGTAACACCTAAATCTGGATATTTTTAGAACCTGTGGTATATGTTAAATATGGCCAAGCTTGTGGAACTAAAAAAATCATATTTAATATACATTTCAGGTACTTTCAAAACTTTCAAAAATATTTTTATAATGGCCTAAGTTTAGTATCACTGTTAGAAGTGCTGCAACTTCTAAAGAATTTTTAGAAATATACATAGCAGCAGCAAATTCTTTCACAAACAGATGTATAACATATAGTACTAGGTAGAAGCAAAGCCTATACCCACAAGAAAAGTTCCTAGTTTCCACAATCTTCAACATTATCATGTTGTACTTAATATATTCTCTACTTTTCTTCCACTAAAATACTTAAACTATTAAATTAATTAATCATATATTTTCAAGTAAGGATGAAACTAGTCCATTCAATTTCCTGAGATATAAACTGATGAACTGTTCTTGTGATTTTTAATACTGTTGAAACTATTAAAGTTTAAGAAAGTTCAGAATTTGTTAACAGAAAGCATTTTTTCTTAAGTTCTTGATATATTTTACTGTTTTTTCATGAAGAAACCAAGGAATAATGACTGTATTTTTCAGATGTTTCAAGAGATATAATAAGTCATTTCATTTACTGTGTCCCAACTTGAATTTATCTTTGTTCTTCTTGTGAACTATTGTCAGTTGGGCATCTCAAATAATCTAAGCCTGGTATATTTAAAGGCTGTAAATGTTCACTTTTTCTTGAGTGTGTTGATCACATAAATATGTATTCGCTTTATCATCTACAATTCTTGGCTGGAGCAATTCATATTCTTTTTTTCATATTCTTGCAGAACAATTTTTGCTGCACGTTTCTAAAATGTAAGAAAACGCAAAAATACTGTAATTTAAATGCACATTTTAAAGAATAATCTATATAGCTTTTTGAATATAGAACACTGCAAGATAAGATTTCTTTCACTATGCATAAAATTTGGTATTTTTATTGAAAAATGTGAATATTTGCCAGGGTGAAAAAGGTGTGTAAAGTAAATTGTAAATTATGAAGTAGCAATTGTAATCGCTAACTAATCTCAAAACTATGAAGCTGTTGGCTATAGTAGTGGAAAACGTCTGCCCAAATATAACAAGGCTTCATAAGATATCTCTAGCACCTCTCCGTTTATTTTCTTTATTTAAAAATATCTGTAATTTGCCCTCAAACGCCCCCCCCCAGGAATTTTTGCACTCGATTTTGTCATAGTGCTAGAACATAAAATATGTTTTGCATGCATAAAACAGAGGGTTGTGATTTTCATTTCATCTATATTCTACTGTGCCTGATTGAATTCTATTCTCTAGAGGCCACAGGTCTTGAAGAATGGCTTCTCATATAATATAAGAGATTTCAATTTGGAATGGAAATCCCCATCTATTCTCAAACCCATGAATAAGCACTGCAGACTATTTTCCAGTTGGTAGTAAAATAGGAAAGTAGAGGTAGGCAAGTAATAAAGGAATGGAATAATGTATTTCCATATAGGAGAAAAAAATTATCACTTGAGCAAATTTCGAATGCCTCATCCATGCCTGCAGCTGACACTATTTGTTAATATTAATGGTACCTCTTCCATGTGAAAGCCCTGGGCAAATGTTCCATTCTCTATCAAGAAACCTGTTAAACATTTAAAAAACATCTGCAACAAAACAGCACTCAGTATAAACTGTGAACTTAAAAAATAACTGATTATTTAAAACATTTATGTAGCTGCCCATCTTATCAACTCTGAGAGGCTCCCAAATAAAAAGCTCTACCAACTTCAGGCAAATCAAATATTTCTATCATTTAGTGACCATATGCAGTTACAATGATCATAAAGTAAGCATTGATAATTTTCACAAAACTATAGAGCAGACATGTCAAACACAAGGCTCGGGGACCAGATCCGGCCCACGAAGTGGTTTCATGTGGCCCGCAAAGCCATCCTGGAAAGAGGGAACGGCCCCCACTGCCTTGGCCCTGGCTCAGAGACCCTCCTTCTGCCAGAGACCCTCAGATCTGTCCCACTCCTGCCCCGGCCCCCATAGGCACCCTTGATGCAAATGATGTAGAGCTGGCCATGCCTACCCAGTAGGCCATAAGCACTCTAGCTACACCCACCCAGTAGGCCACGCCCACCCTGGCCATACCCACCCGGCCCCCTGAGGGCAACCGCAATGCTGATGCGGCCCTCAATGAAATTGAGTTTGACACCCTGCTATAGAGCAAAGAAAAGTTGAAGTAAAGCCATAAACATAATCACAGTTTCACTTAGCAATTGTTTAACCACAGAGTTAAAGGTTGCTAAATGAGGATTAACTTTGTAGCCATATGACACTCTTCTACCTTTTCAACTATTTGAACCTCATTTTATGAAGATAAAACAATTTTTAAATTTCATCTTGATTTTATTCCTTTATTCCTCCTTAATTTGAATGTTCAATATTAATTTTCTCAAAAATGTTTTCCTCTCTGGTCTTTTTTTTGGCAATTTTTCATTTAAACTGTTAATAGAGATGAGGGAAAATAACCTCATCAACACACATTTTCAATATCAGTAAATGTTGATTTACTCTTGAATACAAGAAAAACCTCAAAATTTAGGGAGGAAAACTATTCCATAATCTCATTTGGCAGATAAAAATAAAAATGAATTATTACAACTTACAGTGTTTTGCAAAAGTTCAATATTTTTTACTCCAGCTGAAATACATAAGACAAAACAAAAGACAGGCAGGAGTAGATAATGCTCTTGCTACTGTTGGACTACAATTGCCATTACCTGCAACTAAAATGGTTAATGGCAGGAATCAGAATAACTGTAATCCAAAGCAAGAGATTATTCACACCCTATCTCATTCAAAGGAAATATTTTAATACTAATTCTGTTATTAAGAGAACATTAAGGAGCAACGCAGTGTAATAAAATATTATACTCTTTTAATATAGGCAAAGTTCAAATTTTGCAAAAAAGATAAAATGATTTTCAATTCATTTCTGATACTTAGTAGAAGATAAATTTATAAAAAATAAAAGCATCTTATCAGGCTTACGATGTCATGACAACATGACGAAAATTGTTTATTTTATACCTCAGCTGCTCATTTCTGTCCTGAAATATGGAGCAATATAGGGTCATCAGTAGGTTCAGTACATTCAGGAAAAGAATTTGTCTGGATTTTTGGCACTTTAAGACAGCTATCTGTAATTCCTAGTGATTCAGCTACCTGTTAAACACAAAAAAGAAACACTGAAAATGCCATCCATAGAAAATAACCAGTCATTCATATACTGTAGTAATCATGAAAAGCAATCAAGGACTTTCTCTGTATTTTGCATTTTTGTTTTTTTATATGCTAAAGACTTCACACTTTTTCTAAAACCTAATGCAATGATTTACTCAGGGCTTATCAAGCATTTTACTAATAAAAGAAAATCCAAGTTGAGTAATTAAGTATGTCATAATACCTGCTTCACTCATTTCAAAAATAATCCTTCTAGAATGTTTTACGTGATATTCATGTATCTTTTCTCCTACATTTCCCAATTTTAAGAATTAAACAAAATATCAAGAACTGTGGATTAAGATTAGAGTTTTGGTTTGACTAAAAGAATTATTATATAATAGTGGAAGGAGAAATGCATACCTGATTGACAAACATATATACTATGTATTGTTTGGCAGTGCTTGAATTCTTCCAAAAAGGGGCAAGGAAAAACCTTTGAGCAATACCTTAATTTTCGGCACTGTTTTCTTTATGTGAGAAAGTTTTGAGTTTGTCTTGATCTTTTGTTTTTATTCTTACATTGTTGGTTAGTTCAGCATAGCAAAACAAAATAATAAGTGTTCATTCTATTTGTTTTATTTAAGCAGATCAATTTGCAGAGATTATATTGGGACAAGTTATTGTATTCATATCCTGCTTATTTCCTTTATAACCTTTTGATGGGTCATTATAGAAACAGAATATTGATCAAGCAGAGTTTATGTGAAGATGAAAGAATGAATATATAGAGTAATTTTAACAACAACTTTGCCAATCTCATTGCTCTTATTTTCATCGTTCATTTCAAAAAACCACATTGCAAGTATTTTCATTGTTTTCTTTTTTAAGGAAGTGTCCATTTTATCTACACATAATTTGACTGAAAAAGCTTTTGCTAACAAAAAAATCCAAATTATTCTTACCTTGTGGTTTTTTATTTCTAATTGTTGCTTTAATTCAGAATTATTAAAATAATCTTGACACATTTTCTTTACCATTGAATGGAGCTCTTCAAACTCACGGTAAACATCTGGAAAGACTGCTTTTGTTCGACATTTTTTCTCTGCCTGATCAAAAACAAAAGCTACATAAAAGTATAAGCAAGCTCACAAATAAAAATTAGTTGCATATTTCACTTACAATCTTTTATTTCTTTTCCATTTCTGTTATAATGGAACTGGCTTCAGCTGATTATACAAATATACTTTTCTAATACTACTTAGCAGACTCTTTGAATCTTTCCTTGGAAATAGCCTTTTCTCTTAGGTAGAATCACACTTGCCTTGCTGTCATTAGATCAAATTCTTTCTACTTGCTAGAAAATGTGGTTTTGTGTAAAATACCAACTTTCAAAGACTTGCCTTCATCAGTAGGAATTCAAATACAGTAACAACTGTTGTCAGACGTGGAACCACCAGCTCCATAAACTCTTCATTGGCACACTGCTGAATCAGCTATTAAAGAACACAATTTATTTAGAAAAGTCATAGTGTAGATAAATAATAATAAGTAATAATATAGGAACAGTACCTCTTTTAGCTTAGCTTTTCTTTTAAATCTATTAAGATGCTCTGCTGAGATACTGTTGAGAGAATTGGAAGATAATTGACCAGATCTGCTGAATGTTGTAGAACATCTTGATCTATTAGCCATCTTTGGTTGATAAGATCTTCTCTGCCGTTTTCTTCTTCCAGGTCCCAAATGGGTGCTGCATGGTTCTTCAGACTTTCTATCTTCTGCAGAAATATCAGACTTCAAAAATGTTCATTAGCATTGTTTAAAATGTTTTGCTTTTATGTATTCATTCAGTCTGAAATTATAGTAACAAATCTGCATTGTCACCATATAAAAGGTAGTTAAAACCTCTCAAAGATAGCAAAGGCATTTTTTGAAACAAAAAAGACGATGATATAGATAAAAATGTTGAAATGTAGCATTGTAAACAGCAAATATGTGCTGACAGCAATAAAGTTACAAACTTTTTCAAACTGTGAAGTGGTAATCTAGATTTTTAGTTCATATTTGACATTCAAGATGATTATGAAAGCAATAGCCATCAATGCTTCCTGCCATACCACATAGAATAAATACTACTACTTTCTTCTCATGCTTCCTAACTTTAGATTAGAATAATTTAAGGCCCTTGTGTATGTTAAAGAAACTATGAATAATAACATTTAATGCTTGTAAGTGAAGTCTAAAGAAATCTATTTGAAGGTGAAAGAAGAAAAAACAATTGCTGATCATCTGCTCAGCACTAAAAAAAAAAACAAGATGTCCTGCTCTTTGTAAAATTGAGATTCAATATGTGGACATAAATGGTGGGAGCAAAAAAAAAAAAGAAAAGTCAATAGGCAAAGCCAACCCAATACAAATAGGCTGAGAGGCTAAATTGTAACAGACTTGTCTTCTTAACCCCAACAATTCATACGGATGGTTACATGACCGTGAAATACACATTTGCTACGGTGAAAAGGTTATGAAATAGCTCTAAACAAATATTAAAGTGCAGAAATAGCACATGGACAACAAAAGTATTATCAAGATTATGGTTTTTCCAAGGCTAACACATGACAGCTGGACCATTAGCATGTGTAAATGAACAAAAATGCATGTCTTTGAACTAAGATGCTGGAGGAAATTGTCAAGAATCCCTTCAGCCATTAGAAAAGAAATAATTAAGTACTAGATGAAACAAAATGAAATTTTCATTGGAAGCATTAACCACAAAGCTAAAGTTTAAATGTTCTGGGTGCATAATGACTTGTTAGAAAAGTCACTGATTGTTTAACAAAACTGAAGACAATTAAACAAGTCAACAGAAGGCAAAGTAGTTATACAGGTAGTCCTGGACTAATGACCAACCATTTAGCAACCCTTCAAAGTAAAGTGAAGTAAAGCAATTCTGGCTTTCATAAAAGTTTGCTCCAGCTGGCAGCTGACTCACATTTATGACTAGTTGCCAGGTGCCCCACAATCATGTCATTTTTTACAATCTTTTCTCGCAGCTTCCCTAGAAATTCAGTGGAGAAACAAGTAAGTTGTAAGGATTTGAGGTCTGTTCCATCATGGCACCAGGGGATTTCACCTCATTTCTAGGCTACAGTTGCAAGAAAAAGTATGTGAACCCTTTGGGATTATATGGAGTTTTGCATGAATTGGCCATAAAATGCGCTCTAAACGTCATGTAAGTCACAACAATAGAAAAACACAGTCTGCTTAAAATAATACTACACAAACATTAGCTGTTGTCATGTTTTAATTGAACATAAGATGGAAACATTCACAGTGCAGGGTGGAAAAAGTATGTGAACCTTTGGACTTAATAACTGGTTGACCCTCCTTTGGCAGCAATAACCTCAACCAAACGTTTCCTGTAGTCGCAGATCAGACCTGCACAACGATCTGGAGTAATTTTGGACCACTCCTCTTCACAAAACTGTTTCAGTGTAGCAATATTCTTGGGATGTCTGGTGTGAATCGCTCTCTTAAGGTCATGCCACAGCATTTCAATCGGGTTGAGGTCAGGACTCTGACTGGGCCACTCCAGAAGGCGTATTCTGTTCTGTTGAAGCCATTGTTTCGTTGAATTACTTGTATGCTTTGGGTCATTGTCCTGTTGCATCACCCATCCTCTGCAGAGCTTCAGTTGGCGGACAGATGGTCGTACGTTTTCCTGCAAAATGTCCTGATAAACTCTGGAATTTATTTTCCCATCAATGACAACAATCCGTCCAGGCCCTGAGGCAGCAAAGCAGCCCCAAACCATGATGCTCCCTCAGCCATGTTTTACAGTGGGGATGAGGTTTTGATGTTGGTGTGCTGTGCCTTTTTTTCTCCACACATAGTGTTGTGTGTTTTTTTCAAACAACTCAATTTTGGTTTCATCTGTCCACAGTATATTTTGCCAGTAGTGCTGTGGAACATCCAGGTGCTCTTTTGCAAACTTCAAACATGCTGCAATATTTTTTTTGGACAGCAATGGCTTCCTCCGTGGTGTCCTCCCATGTACTCCATTCTTGTTTAATGTTTTCCTTATTGTAGATGTGTCAACAAAAATGTTAGCATGTGCCAGAGATTTCTGTAGGTCTTTAGCTGACACTCTAGGATTCTTCTTTACCTCATTAAGCATTATGCGCTGTGCTCTTGCAGTCATTTTTACAGGACGACCACGCCTAGGGAGAGTAGCAACAGTGCTAAACTTTCTCCATTTGTAAACAGTCTGTCTTACCGTGGACACACGAACATCAAGGCTTTTGGAGATACTTTTGTAACCCTTTCCAGCTTCATGCAAGTCAACAATTCTTGATCGTAGGCATGGTTCACATCAGACAGTGCTTCTTGAGACCAGTAAACCCAAAACAGGTGTGTGTTTTTAAAGGGCAGGACAGCTGTCAGCAACACATCCAATATCATCACACTGGTTGGAGTCAAGGTTGGCTCACTCCTGGCTCCAATTAGCTCTTGGAGAAGTCATTAGGCTAGGGGTTCACATACTTTTTCCACCCTGCACTGTGAATGTTTACATGTTATGTTCAATTAAAACATGACAACAGCTAATGTTTGTGTAGTATTATTTTAAGCAGACTGTGTTTTTCTATTGTTGTGACTTACATGACATTTAGAGTGCATTTTATGGCCAATTCATGCAAAACTCCACGTAATCCCAAAGGGTTCACATACTTTTTCTTGCAACTGTAGAAATCTAGTGAACACCACTGTTCTGAAAGAAGCAGTTAGAAAGCAAGCTGCTTGCAGTGGAGAAGCAAGCTGCTTGCAGTTAGAAAATTTGAGTTACAAAGATATAGAGATGCTTAGAAAGGTATGGAGAATGGGGGCTGCTAGTAAGATGGCATAAGGTGGCCTTGGTAGGAAGACCATGCCTTATATCAGCTGGATGCATCTGCAATTAGAGAAAAAGGCAGGGCTAAGTGGATCTGGAGGTGGGGGACAGAAAAAGCACCCTTTACCCTGGCACTCCACTTTAATGACCTGCCTAATCACTTAACAACTGCAACTGGAAGAGCTCTTCTAATTGTGATAGTTAAGTGAATTGTTTTACTCTGAACAGTTGCTAAGTGACTTGTTATAAGTACAGGACTACTTGAATAGCTACTTCATCTTCTGTTGACTTGTTTAATTGCCTTCAGTTTTGCAAACTTCAGGGACTTTTCCAAGAAGTCATTATGCATTCAGCACATTTAAACTTTAGCCTTGTGGTTAATGCTGCCAATGAAATTTTCATTTTGCTTCATCTAGTATTTAATTATTTCTTTTATTATGGCTGAAGGGATTCTTAACAATTTCCTCTATCGACTTCCGGTGGCTCCGCGGCGCCGGAGACAGCCTTCCCGGGCTGCCCGCGGCTCAGCTGTGTGATTTTTCGCCCGAAACAGCGCCGATCAGCTGTTCGGGCGAATCTGAAGCCCCCTCCTCGGGAGAAGAGGAGGGGGTGAGCCCCCAGGTGGGGGTTGAGTTCTCCGGGGCCGCCTGAGCTTGGAGCTTGGGCGGCCGAAGGATTGAACTCCCCCGTAGCCTGGGCTGCTCCCAGCTGACCAGCGTCTCTGCTCCGGACTTTATGGAGCAGAGCCAGGCGTCTGCGACCATCCCTGCTTGAAGGAGAGACTATGAAAGGGAAAGAGCAGGCAGAGCAGTACAAGAGGGAAAGATGAAGAGATGAAGAAGATTTTATTTTACTCTCAAGCTTGATGGACTTTGCTTAAAACTTAAAGTGAAAGTGCGTCACAATTGTAAGTAAAAGATGGCGGCTAAACCTCCCCCTAGAACTTTTCGGAGTGGTGGAAATTCTCCGGTGCAACAACAATCATTGCTGCAGGCGTTGCATTCTCCTGATGTATTGACATCGAAGGATCTTGAAAAACATACCCAGTTAATTTTGGAGTCAATGGGTGTTAAATTTCTACAGATGGAGGAGAAATTGGAGAAATTGGAGCAGAGAATGGAAGAAAGGATGGAACAGAAACTTAGAGAAATGAAGGTAGACATTTTGTCCTCAGTGCAAAAAGTTGCTAAATGTGTGGAGGTGCTGGATGATCAAGTGCAAGACTTGATTCAAAAGAATGCTTTATTAGAAGAAAAAGTATTGGAAATTGAAGATTTAAAAGACAAAATCGACAGTGAACAGAGCTTGGCCCAATTTTACCAGATGCAGTTTGCTGTGAGAATTAGAGGCCTAAAAGAGAATATTAAGGAAGATTTAAAGCAGCTGGTTTCTGAGGCTTTTGAGGGAGTATTGAACCATCCAGCATCTGAATTAAAACAAGGTATGGACAAAGTGTTTCGTGTGAATTCGTGGATTGCTAAACAGAGAAAGTTGCCTAGAGATGTGGTGGTTTATTTTGTAAAAAGGGAAATTAGAGATGAAGTTATACAAGCTGCCTACGATACCAAAGTTGTGATTGCTGGTCAACAAGTTTTGGTTCTAAAAAAAATTCCTCCAAAGATTTTAAAGAGAAGGAAGGATTTTATATTTCTTGTGCAAGAGCTCAAGCAAAGAGATATAAGGTTCAGATGGGAGATCCCAGTTGGGTTGAGCTTCATGTATGATGGCAAAAGATACTGTTTGAGTAATGTGAAGCAAGCGCATGATTTTTATAATAATGTCTTGGAAGTAACCCCATCAACACTTCTGGAAGCTGCAGAGGGATCTGGAGAAGGAGAACATCAAGAGGATGAAGATGCACAGATAGACGAGAAGGGTACAGGAGGAGTTCAAGCTGCAACTCTTTTGGATGATCTTAGAGAACAGAGGGTGACGCGTGCTGCCTTAAAACGCTCAAAAAAGAAAAAAAAATAAGACCAGTAGAAATCTATGGAACTTCCACAAAATATTTATAGTTAAGTGGTAGTTGTGTTTTTTAAAAAAAAAAAGTTTTGGGATGCTATGTATGGTAATAGATTTTTTTTTTTTAATTTGGAATTAATGGACAACTTACTACAGAGGAAGAGGAAGAAAGTTTTGTGGGTTAATGTGGGTTAATTTGTGTAAGAACTATTTATTAATGTGCAAATGAGAATATGTTAAGGTAATAGTGAATTGTGGAAGAACATAGATGGGAATGATGCTAGTTTTCTTTTATTTTAGTTTTTTATATATATTTAGTATTATTAAGGATTGGTTTACTATATACAAGCTAGAGAGTGATGGATTTTAGAGTTTATAATTGTTAGTATATGATTGTTTATGATTGCCTTTTAGATATATACCTTGTATTTTGCTCTGGGAAGTCGGGGGGGGGGGGGAGGGGGGAGGAGGGGAAGTGGAGGGGGGGAGGTAGGGGAGGGAGGAGGGGGAGGGGGAGGGGGGGAGATAGGGGGGAGGTAGGGAGGGGAGGAGGGAGGGGGAAGGGGGGTTTTTTTTAAAGGAAAATTGTATTTTATAAAACTTTTCAATAAAAAAAAAATTTCCTCTATCATCTTAGTTCGAAGACATCCATTTTTATTCATTCAGGCATGCTAGTCCCAATTGTTGAGGATTACCTATATATTATCACTGACAACACAGAAGAGATTACATAACTCAAAGAAGCAGCTATGATAAACAATCCTGGCAAATGATGTTCATTAAGTCAGGAAGAGTTGCAAGTGACCAAACCATCAGACAACCACAATAAGTAACACTGGGTTTTTTAAAAGTTTTTTTTATCCCTTCATTATTTTTATAAATACGGTAACTCAAAGAAGAAACATACTAATACTCCTTCCTATTTTCCACACAACCCTATAAGGAGTGTTGGGCTGAGAAAGAGTGACAGATCCAAGTCACCTCACCCACTTTCATGTCTAAAACTGGACTAGAACTCTCAGTCTCCTTGTTTCTTACCTGGTGCCTTAACTGGCTAATTCTCAAGACTACCTGTTTAGCCACTAAGTCTTCTGTTTGAGATCCAGGAAGTAGAAATTTAAATTATGATTTAAACTTATCCTATTTCTACCCTTCGACTTGATACCAAGGGGATGGTTAATATAACTCTGAATCAGCTAGGGTATATTCATGATATACCTGCGCTCCTTGGTTATATTCCTAGTATTTGGAATTTGGATATCAAGATTTGTGCTTTTGGACCCCAACACTGAAGGAAGAAGAAATCTACTTGTGATTTGCAGCAGTGGATTATTAATATTCATTTTTTTTTGTTTTGACAAAACACTGAGGAAGAGGATTTCAACAAAGGAGGGGTACTTATGCTCTCTGAGCTTGGATGTTTTCTAGCAGACATTTCATTACTCAAACTAGATAATAACACTAGCACAAAATTACTAGCACTGATGATGTTACCTAATTTAGGTAATGACACGTCTACAAGAAAACAACCAAGCTCAAAGAGCATAAGTACCCCCACATTTCAACCCTGAGCTACAAATATTTTCCTTTATTGGTAACTTCAACAAACAGTCATTTTCCCATGAATGAAGGAGAATATATGTGTCTTAGGATAATGTTGCAGGATCCAATCTGTGTTGGTCACCAGGACCAGGGGTTTTGTCTTCCGAGTTAGCTAGAGAGAAATTCCCTGAAGATGGGCTGCAGCATGAGTCCGACACAGATGAGATCCTGCAATAGTCATTTTTTTTAGAATTGTTATATTTATAATTAGCCAGACTTCTTCCCCCTCCTTTTATCTGTATGATTATTTTGCAGTTATATTATTTTATTAATTCTCTTGTTTCTATTCTTTTCTTTTATTAATTGGTTTAGCAGTTTTTTTTAAAATAGTGGCTGGGATGTCACTCTTAAATAATAGCACCAGATTAGAGCTCATTCTCTTTAAATTTATTAATAAAGAAAATGTATTACCTGCTGTTCACCTTCTGTTTGAAGATTTTTTCCCAATTCTGTGGCTAGTCCATTTTTGCTTACTAAAGGAAGAGTAACTGGTAAAGGTGAAGGTTGATGGTTGCTTTCACAATTTGCCTTTTCAGCACACTCCAGCTGTGTCATTCTAGAAAATCTATTTCTAGGAGAAGATTCTGAAGGCTCTAGGTGCCCATGGCCTGGATTTATTTTGTAGTGCCTTGATAATCCGCCTTTTCCTATGTAGGATTTTTCACAGTTCTGACACTTAAACAATTTTGGTCGCAGGTCATAGTTAAAGGGATTAAATAATTCACATACTTCCTTTGCTTTGTTGCATTCATCATCTTCTAAGCTCAGCTCAGAATAGTCATCAGAATCAGATGGGTGACAATCAGCCAAGTCTTCTGTTTTAATAAATTTGTAGTCCTTAACTTTGTATTTTGGAGGGCGAGAAATCCGCCCAGAACGAGTTGCCACTTTCAAAGGTTTTTTACTCTTTTGCTCTTTTGGCTGCTTCCCCTCATTTACAAAGGTTTTTGCTGAACAAGTTGAAACCAAAGAAACATTTGAAGAATCTTCCCTACTTTTTGTAATGGTTTTGTGTTTCTGCCCATCATGTGTAATTATTTTACTTACTGGTACTTGTCCAATGGGATGTAGGGGGTGTGGAAGAAATAGTTGAACTGTAGGTTTAGAAGAATTAAATAAGAAAAATTGTTGAGATCCAGTTCCTGTAAAAGATTGTAACTGAAAAATCTCAGGATTAACGGCACTGAGTCCTAAAGGCTTAGAATTCTTCTCAACTGCTTGAGACCCAGCTATATTTTTAGACAGAGCTGTTGCAGAAAATAATTCCAAACTTTTCTTCTCTTTTATCTGATCAGACTCTACTTGCACATGACTGGTTTCCATCTGTTTTATAAAAAAGAGAGGAAAGATTAATGATCAAGTAAATAAGATTTGATCATAAACATTTTCTAATTACAATTATATTGTTTACTTTTATTTTGATCCTATAGATAGAAACTTTTTTGGGAACAAAACAAGTCACAACTTGCTAATTATACAACATTTTGAATAAAGTCCCATGCAGGCTGCAGATTAAACATTGGGTGAATTCATGAACAGATCCATGTACACATAGTCCTCAACTTATGACCCCAATGGAGCCTGGAATTGTGGTGGTAAGCTGTGATCATTAAGTGGGACACCACATTGCTTTGCCTGATGTTAGGACCTTTTTTTGTGATAGCTCTTAAGTGAATGCTACATTTGTTAAGCCTACAGAGCAGTTGTTAACTGAACCCTTTTATTAATGAGGTGTTTTTTTTTCCAGAAACCAGTAAAAAAGTTAGAAAATTGTGGTCACATGACTGCAGGATACTGCAAACAGCTATGAAAATAAATGTGAGCTGGTTTTTTTTATTACATTTATATCCCGCCCTTCTCCGAAGACTCAGGGTGGCTTACAAGCTTAGCAGTAAGCCAAACATTCAAAATAAAATACAATCATGTGACTGTGGGCTGTGTGTGCAGCTGCTGGAATTTCAAAAACAGATTGTAAGTAGCTGTTGTACTTTGAAATGGTTGCTAAGAGACTGGTCATTAAGTGAAGACTATCTGTGGTTATCCTGGCAGCAATATATAAGTGGTTTGCCCTGCCTTCCTCTAGGATTGTTTTTTAATCCCAGTGTACTCCATTGCCCTGATATTCCCTTGAGGTTTCCCATGCAAGTAGCTTTCCACCTTTCTGAGCTTCTGAATTCAATCAAGACAGCCAGATCCAACATTTTAATTGCTGACATAAAAAATAATAATAGAGAAAATCTGCATCTTGCAAGTCACTGAAATAAGTGACACCTGCATCTAATATGGTTTGGAGGATACTGTACATCCAATGGAAAACAATACAAGCTTTATGGATCATTTTTAAAATGAAGTTTTCTTCACCCCAACATACATTAATTCATTCTTAGACAACTGTCCCCAACATATGACCAAAATGGACCCCAAAATTTCTGTTGCAAAGGCAGGCTATTAATTATTACCCCATTTTACAACCTTTTTCTCACAGTTGTTGAGCAAAACACTGCAGTTATTAAGTGAATCATGCGATTGTTAAGCAAATCTAGCTTTCTCCATTGATATTGCTTGTTGGATGCTGGCTGGGAAGGTTAGAAGTGGTGATCACATCACCCCAGGACAATGCAACTGTCATAAATACCTGACAGTTGCCAAGTGCCAAAATTGTGATCAGATAACTCTGGGGATGCTGCAACAGTTGTATGAAAATGGTCACAAGTCACTTTTTCAATGCCTTTGTAACCTCAAATGATCACTAAATAAATGGTTATAAATTAGGAACTACCTGTAATAAATTTTGAAGAGCAACAACAAAAGAGCAATTGACTAACTCACACTCAGACATAAGTAATTTAACTATGGTTTGCTCAATAAGCTATGTTTACAAATTGTTCATATCACATTTGACCCAAAACTAATATGCCAAATTGTAACTTAATGTAGTGAATGAACTCAATCTCTCTGTGGGCTTTTCATTGTAGAACACTGAATTAGCTAAACACTATTAGAGCCTATTCATAAGTTTACTTTCAAGTGCTCAGTAGTAAAGTACATGAAACATGTCAAATAGGAAGAGGAACCTGCAGAATCATACACTTGGAAGGAATCTTGAGGGTCCTCTAGTCTAGTCCAGCTCCTATTTAGTGCAGAATTTCCAAACTTAGACAACATTGTAATAATATGTGCACTTTGACTCCCTGAATTCCCCAGCAAATATGATTAAAATCCTGAGAATTGGTCCACACATCTCAAAGTTGTCCAGATTGGGAAATGCTGCACTAGGGCACCTCTGACAGATAACCACTGAGGGCTTATTTCAAGACATCCATGAAAGAAAACTTAAAACTTTTTGTGTTAGCCATTTCATTGTTGGAGAACTCAACAGAGAACTTCCTGATATCTACCCTGAGCCTACTCCCTTGTAGTTTTAAACTTGTAAATCCTCCCCTCTCTTCTGTGTGATAGACCCTTCAGATATTTGATCATTATTATCCTGTTTCCTCAGTCGTTTCTTTTGCAAACTACTACTGTACGCTTAATTCCTTTATTCATTCCTGAAAGGACTTGGTTTCCAGCCCCTCACCCTCCTCCGCTGAACTCCGTTGAACTCCAGTTCCCGATTGTTTTTGAAATGCGGTATCCAGAACTGGATATAGTTGCAAGTGGAAGCTGAATAAGGGCAGAATAGAGGGGAGATAAGAGGTGTCTTCTCACGATCCCACATAACAAACCAGGTCAAGAAACAAGCACAGGAAGGACTCCAGGAACGCGGGATAAAAATCACGCCAATCCACAAGTCGGGTAAACGAGACTCGTGTTTACGATTTCCATCGCAGCCTTCTACCTTGAACCGAAGGGTCCCCGTCAAAGGAAGAGACTCTGTCTCGGCTCCGACCTCCTGAGCTTCGTCCTGCGACGGGTTGTGGAGGGCGCCGACCGTCGTCAGCTGAGACCCCGAAGGTGAGGGGGAAGCCGCCGAGCCGAAACTCTGAGCCAGCAAGAGGAAAGTGGGGTAGGCGGTCCCTTGCCCTTGAGCTAATAATGCGGCAGCCCCGGCGGGACGGCGGTCCTCGGCCCTCTCCGCCGCCTTTCCGACCGGGGGAGGGAGCCCCTCATCTGGTAGCTTTCCCGGGACCCCTCCAGCCACTGCCTCGGACGCCCGATACGGCTTTCCGCAGCAGAAGTCAGTGACCGGCATCAACGGCCTCTCGCCTGGAGGGCCTGGTGCCGGGCCCTCAGCAGCAGCAGCAGCAGCAGCCGCGTCGCTCCTGAACCCCGGAGAAGACATCTTAGGAAGCAAGCGCGGCACGGGAAGGCCCCATCTCGGGCCTCAGGAGTCGAGGACTCCGGAACAGCTCAGCATGGGGGGGGGGAGCGGGGGTGGGCTCGCTGCGCTACGTCACGAGAGGGGCGGAGAAGGAAGTCGAGCGCTGCTGCGGCTGGAGCTGCCGCCGGACATGTCCGCTGTCGTAACCGGAAGGGTCGTCCGGCGTCTCCCGACCGGAAAGGAGTTCAGTTCAGCAGCCTTTAGATCAGCGTTTCCCAACCTTTAGGAACTTGAAGATGCGTGGACTTCAACTCCCAGAATTCCCCAGCCAGCTATGCTGGCTGGGGAATTCTGGGAGTTGAAGTCCACGCATCTTCAAGTTCCTAAAGGTTGGGAAACGCTGCTTTAGATTACAGGGGTCTTCAAACTCGGCCCTTTTATGACTCATGGACTTCAACTCCCAGAATTCCTCAGCCGTGAGGAATTCTGGGAGTTGAAGTCCATGAGTCATAAAAGGGCCGAGTTTGAAGACCCCTGCAGTTTAGAAGCCACGGCGGTGATTAAAAGAATCCGAGTGTTGCCCTTTTTTTTCCTTGCCTTCTCAAAGACGGGTGCTTTGATTTGCGAATTTGCCAAACCTCAAATAAAGCCCCCAGTCTGCACAATTAAAGATATAAACACCATTCAGTTCCTACGGACTTCATGGGGTTAAAAATCGGACGTCTCTTGATTTCCTCGCTTTGACGGTGAGCTATTAGGAAATCTGGTGGAAGGTTAAAGGCGAGAGCCGCCGCCACCCCCACCCCCACCCGCTCACGGAATATCAACATAATTGAAAGCAAGACAGACTTCTATGGGGTATATTAGGTCGTTTCTTAAAGATGTATTATTAAAGATGTATGCCCAACTGTATTTTAATAAAATCAGCTGAATGCGAACACTATTTGATGGTACCGTTCAAGTGGCTTTGGCGTGGATGAAGCGTTAATTTGAAGTTTATTACTAGAATTTCAATGAAAAAGTAAAAAAAATCCTTGATGGCCCGTACGGGGATCGAACCCGCGACCTTGGCGTTATTAGCACCACGCTCTAACCAACTGAGCTAACCGGCCATCTTGTTAAACTGCTCTGCTTTACTTTCTTTGTTATTAAATCTCCACAACATGTTCAGGAAAAAAATTTTTTAACTTCTTTGCTTACTTTTAATTTTCTTTTCCATTATATAACTCAGCATTTCACATTATAATTTATCTTATTGATCTCTCTGTCAGACTACAAATCCCACACCAGAGCAAAGGAAAATATACAATAGCAGATTCTTTGGCAAAGAATGCTATCAATACTATCAAAGTTCTTATTTATTATGGTTCTTACGCTAATGAATTTATAGCTAGTTTCTTCACAAATGGTTGATTTTTTTTGCAGCAGCAGACAGCTTCAAGAGGTTGAATTTTCAAAATTCCATTTACACATTTTTTCACTATGTGCAGCATATGAAGCAAAGTGAATCAATAACACAATACATTAACGTTAATATCCGTTCAATACTGGTTCTATAATGAAATAACCTATGACTAGCATCCCACGTTATCAACGTTTGTGACAATACCAGACAACTTCCAACAAGCAAAGTCAATGGGGGAAGTTGGATTTGCTTATTGACCATGTGATTTACTTAACAACTGCAGTGATTTGCTTAACAACCATGGCAAAAAAAATCATAAAATCAGGTGTGATTCACTTAACCACTTTGCGTAGCAACGTAAATTGTTGGTGTGAACTAGATTGCGCTGTTTTAATCTGCTTTTCCTTATGCTTTTGTTTTAATTTGCTTTTCCTTATGCTTTCGCGACATAGACCATCCCTGCACTTTACATAATACAGCTTACCTCAAAAGGGATAACAAAATAGGAATGTTGAATTAATGTTCCTGCCATATGGTCTGCAAATAACAAACGGAGAAGTACACCTACAGGAGACTTAGGAACATCAGTTCCTACAAACCCCACCACCACCACTACCACCACGCCCCCCCCGCCCGGCATTTAATTGCCATCCACCAAATGATGGACTAAAATGGAGCTTGGTCGAGGTATTAGGAAGTCGGTTTCGATTTTCACGCCACGCTACACTAAAACATAGTGGACTAGTTCACTATTTAATGGGGGGGCTGGAAGAGGGCTTATTCCCAGGAAAAACACATTCAACTCTGTTGCATCCTCAACTAGTGCAAATGGCAGATTTCGCCCTACGAAAAAAACACCCGAACTCGTCAAGGGAAGGACGACTGTTACAGATCCCCTTTAGACAGTCGTAAGGATTGAGGATGCGCAAAGACGACAAAAGGGCTGGGAGCCGGCGGGCGAGGAGTAAAATTGACACTGCGCATGCGCAATTCTGAAAGCCCGCAAACATGAATCCTGCCCTTCGCCTGCCGCAGTCAATAGGAGAGGGCGGAGGTTAGTAACTGCGCTTGCGCCACGCTGTCAGAGGCCGGCGCAGCCGCGAGGGTGGGGGCTAGGTCGTTTTCCCGGGTTGAGGTGCTCGATGCTCTGGGGTTGCCCGGGTGACGGGAATACAACATGGCGCGCTGACAACTTCTGTCGTGGGGAGGGGGTCTGGCGGTTCAGAGAGGACCCGTGTCCTCGCCCCCCCCCCTCCCCGCCCTTGACCTGGCGGGAACCTGCGGGAGAGGCGGGCTCGGAGGATGAACAGTAAGGGAGGAGGCGCAGTGGTGGGTCGCGGCACGTGGTGGAATAGGTCGGGAACGGCGCTCGGCCTGCGGATTCGGCTTGAAGAGGGGAGGCGTGCGTAGAATTGGTGCTGAGGAAGAGAGGGTGGGGAGACGCGGCAACCCCCCCTTCCCTTCTTGCCGAGTCGAGGAAGAAACGTCTACTCGGAGAGAGGGGCGGGGGAAGAAGCCGCCTTTGGCATATTTGGTTCGATTCATTTACTGTTTAGAGCAGGGGTAGGCAACCTCGGCTCTTTTATGACTCATGGACTTCAACTCCCAGAATTCCTCAGGAATTCTGGGAGTTGAAGTCCACGAGTCATAAAAGAGCCGAGGTTGCCTACCCCTGGTTTAGGGGTAGGCAACCTCGGCTCTTTTATGACTCGTGGACTTCAACTCCCAGAATTCCTGAGCCAGCATGGCTCAGCTTGGAAACCTCTCCCTTTTCCCTCAGCATAGCTGGCTCAGGAATTCTGGGAGTTGAAGTCCACGAGTCATAAAAGAGCCGAGGTTGACTCGTGGACTTCAACTCCCAGAATTCCTGAGCCAGCATGGCTCAGCTTGGAAACCTCTCCCTTTTCCCTCAGCATAGCTGGCTCAGGAATTCTGGGAGTTGAAGTCCACGAGTCATAAAAGAGCCGAGGTTGACTCGTGGACTTCAACTCCCAGAATTCCTGAGCCAGCATGGCTCAGCTTGGAAACCTCTCCCTTTTCCCTCAGCATAGCTGGCTCAGGAATTCTGGGAGTTGAAGTCCACGAGTCATAAAAGAGCCGAGGTTGACTCGTGGACTTCAACTCCCAGAATTCCTGAGCCAGCATGGCTCAGCTTGGAAACCTCTCCCTTTTCCCTCAGCATAGCTGGCTCAGGAATTCTGGGAGTTGAAGTCCACGAGTCATAAAAGAGCCGAGGTTGCCTACCCCTGGTTTAGAGATTCGACCAGGGCGTCGCGTTGGGATTGGGGCCAACGACCCGCAGTCGAGACCGCGGGATGTGGGGGCCTCAGGTTGACGGAGGCCTTACGAACTCACCCGCTCCTGCCTCTATGGAACCAGGCGGGAGTCCTTTCAAAGAGTGGCTCCCGTCGTGTCTGGGAATAGCGTGGAACCTGAGCCATGTGCAGACGAACTCCAGAACCAGGGCTGATCCACGCCAAGCCACACCGATAGGGGCTTCTGTTTGGCTCCAACAGTAAGAAGCGTGTGGGTGTTTTTAGTGGTTTTGCATTTTTTTTCCCTTCGGTTCTATTTGTCCTTCAGCCTTTCCCAAACCAAGCTTGAATGGATATTGTTATCTCTGCTCCAAGACATCTTGGACAAACGTGGTGAACTCGATGAAATTGGTCCGTGAAAAACCAAGCCACAGTAAAATGGGCAGACTGTATTCCACCCTAAGCATGCTTCTGTGATATTAGCATAGAGATTCAGTTTTATCTTATTTTTGCAAGCTTTCTGTTTGCAAGCATAGTTTTCACTGAACTCAGAAATGAAAAGGAAGCACTTGGTTGTTCGAATCCATTCCTTAAAGCTCAACTAGGAAATCCTTTGATAACTGGAGGCTGTTTAGAGCAGGGCTTTTCAACTTTTTCACCCATTGTACCACTTTTAGGATATGGCAACATCCGAGTACCACCAGTCACCTAGCAAGGTGTCAAAAACTTGATGACCCCCCCATAAAAAGGAAAAAAGTGATGAAGTACAGGTAGTCCTCGGCTTACAACAGTTCACTTAGTGACTGTTCGAAGTTACAATGGCACTGAAAAAAGTGCCCCCCAAGCCACAGCCGAGCAAGACACCTGCCTGCCCGCCCAGTGGCGTTCTTCCTCCTGTCCAAGGTTTTCATTGTTGTGAGCATTTCTGTTGAAGATTGGGGGTGGGGTGGGGTGTTTGGTTTTTACCCCCCCCCCCCCCCCCCCGCTGGGTGGTTGCAGCAGGTTTTGGTCACTTCACGTGACCTTGGGACACTGTGACCGTCATAAATATGAATCAGTTGCTAAGCATCTGAATGTAAATCACAAGACCTTGGAGATGCTGCAACATTCTTCTGGGCTCAGCAGAAGCGCCAGGATCAGGGCCGAGCTCCGGCTGGAGCGTGGCGCTGATCCTGGTGCTTTCGCTGAGCCCTGACAGCCCTGCAGCTCCAGCCATCTCTCGCTCAGTCTTCTGCCGTGCTACTACCGGTTCAGCTCATTCCCCTCCCCCGCTACCACTTTTCTAGGATGGTCACGTACCACCAGCTAGGTGCCAATGTACCACAGGTGGTACCCGTACCACTAGTTGAAAAGCTCTGGTTTAGAGGAAGGACTACAGCAGATAGAATGGTAATCTAAAATGGGAAATATATAGTCTTTTTGGTGGATGTGAGATTTTAGGAAGGTCCCTTGGTGAGTTCTGTTTATTAGATGCAAAAAATCTATTTTAAGGAATCTGTTTTGAGGAATTTTCTTACCTCAAAAATGCACCATCAGTTTTTAGTAACTGCAGTCAGGGGCTTTTATTATTTTTAACCTGTCCATGTCTCTTCCTTGTCAGTCTGTGTATGTATACTAGCTCAAGATGGTCTCCTGTTTTCTCCACAAACATTAAAATGGTTTTGGAGGCCACAGGTTGTCTTTCTTCCTCTAATAGTTTATTCATATCTGTAAAAACAAGTAGAAGCTAGCAACTTTAGAGGAATCCTATCAATTAAAATGGATATTTCTGTATACTGTGTATAAATTTCAGCAACAGCTTTCATTATCTCATTATAGAATTTGAAATAGCCTGACTAGGAAAATTCTTTGCTTTAAATTAATGGTTCCCTCATACATATACATACACTAATGTAAAAATGATCACATGCGTAGAGGGTGGTTTATAACAAATGTTAAAGCAGCTATGTAGTATTAAGGGATAGAGTAATCTTTTTTCAGTCATAATTTATATGTATAAATTCATAATTTATATTTATGTAAATTTAATAAAATAAAGGATAAGATGATATACATATAAATCATAGGCACCATTAGAATAGTTTGTTTCAGCTGAGTCTACTTCTTTAGTGCATTCCCTGACAGACAGTTGCCCACCCTGCAATTTGACACATTCAGCAAATATCAGCCTTGTCTTAATAATTGGTTCTTGGGCTTCTTCTGTGTAATAAGCTCCTGATAGTTAGAAATTACTTTCATATTTCCTATTGTCTTTTCTCAAAACTAAACATGTCAAATTCCCTCAGTCTCTCATAAAACTAAGTTCCCAGTCAATCGTAAATCATTTTGCTGCAATAGGAAAAAACAGAAGTCTTATATCATATTACCATAGGAGAGATAGTAGAGGTCATGTGATAGTACTTACAAGCATATCAATTGTAAGAATGGGAAATAAACTTGATTCAGTGCCTGGAATGATAGTCGTATATAGGCAAGCTAAGATCATAGGTTTGTAGGCACCTCCTTGAAATTTATAGGCTTGCTTCTGACCCCAATCACTGAAAATCAGCATCTTTAATTTCCAAGTTATGATGAGATAGGAAACAAACAAGTAAGCCTTCACCTATATATGTTTATGTGTGTATACAAATACAAACATCTAGTAACCTCCCAAAATCTGGAAAATGTAGAAAGTCTGACTTCTGTGATATGCAATGGTACTGGAAAGTTTGTGATTCCTTTTGAGTTTTCAAGTGTCTGCATAACTATGATCTAAAATATGATCTGTTCTCACAAATCCTGAAACTAGGTAGAAAATCCAGTTAAATGAGTCAAAAACATTAGGCTTGCTCATTTATTGAGGAAAAATTGATCCAAAGCAACATATTTTGCACATGGTAAAAGTATATAAACCTCTAAGATTATCAGTTGATTTGAAAGGGTAATTAGAATCGTGTTTCAACCAGTGGGATGATAATGCAAATTAGATCCTGCCTCTCTTTAAAAAACAGAATTTTTGGTATTCACCGTCAAAGTCTGAACTTCACAACACAGGTATGTGGAAGTGTGTCATGTCCCAAACAAAGGAAATTTCCGAGGACCTCTGAAAAACAGTTGTTCATACTCACCAGGCTGGATAAGATTGCACAACTATTTCCAAAGAATTTGGACTTTACCAATCATTGTTAAATAAGATTGTGTAGAAATGGGCAATTCAACACTATTGTTACCCTCCCCAGAAATGGCTGACCAACTAAGCTCTCAGCAAGAGCAAGGTGTGTAATCTTCCATGAAGTCTCAACCCCAGGAAATCATCTAAGGCCTGTCTTGTATTGGTGAATGCCAGCATTCATGAGACCACCATCAAGAGAACATTGAACAACAATGTATAGTTGTATAGTATAGCAGGATTGCAAAAACAAAGCTACTACTCCCCAAAATAATATTGCTGCCCAGGTTGTTTGCAAAAGACCACATGGCTTTTGGAAGAATGTTCTATGGACAGATGAGAGTAGAATAGAATGTTTGGGCTTGAATGAAAAGCATATTTGCTGAAAGGCAAATCCTACATTTCAGCATAAGACCATCCCATCTGTGAGAGATGGTGGTGGCAATATATTTTGAGCCTGCTTTGCTGTCTCTGGACCAGGGTATCTAACCTGAAGCTCAAGAGAAAGTACAGTGGAGATAGAAAGTTTATATACGCCTGTTAAAATGCCAGGTTTCTGAAATGTAAAAAAATCAGACCAAGAGAAATCACTTCAGAATTTTTTACATCTTCAGTATAACATATAAGCTGTACAATTCAGTTGAAAAACAAACTGATATTTTTTTTGGGGGGGGGAGAAATCACAATCAAAATATAATAATATGGTTGCATAAAGGAGCACATCCTTAAACATTTGTTAAAGCACATTTTGATTTTATGACAGCGTTTTCAGTCTTTTGGGATAAGACACCGGTGTCAAACTCACCACGTCACGTGTTGCGACGTATCACAACTCTTTTTGCATTGCCGGCAATGAGGTGGGTGCGGCTTCGGTATGATGAAACTGGCCTATGGGCTGGCAGTTTGACACCCCTGGCATATCAGCAAGGCATATCTTACCTTGGGCATCTTTGCCCACTCTTCTTTGCAAAAGAGCTCCAAATCTGTCAGATTGCGAGGGCATCTCCTGTGCAAAGCCCTCTTCGGGTCACCCTACAGATTTTCAATTGGATTCAGATCCAGGCTTTGGCTGAGCCATTCCAAAACTTTGATCTTCTGGTGAAGCCTTTCTTTTCTTGATTTGGAGGTATGCTTTGGATGGTTGTGTTGAAAGATGAAATCTTCAGCATTTTAGCAAAGGCCTGAAGGTTTTGTGGCAAAATTGATTGATATTTGGAACTATTCATTATTCCCCCCTACCTTGACTAAAGCCTCAGCTGCAGTGAAAAAAAGCAGCCCCAAAGCATAACCACCATGCTTTGCTGTGGGTTATGCTATACTTCTGGTGATGTGCAGTTATGCTGTGGGTTATGCTATACTTCTGGTGATGTGCAGTGTTTTGTTGTGCCAAACTTAGTTTTTGGAATTATGGCCAAAAAAGTCATCTTTGGTCTCATCAGACCATAACACTTTTCTCTACATGCTATTGTCAGATTGATGTAGGTTTTTGCAATATGTAGCCAAGCATAGATGTTTTTCTTTATAAGAAGAGGCTAGTGTCTTGTCACCCTACAGCCCAGACATATGAATAATACGGGAGGTTGTTGCTACATATGGTACACAACCAGCACTTGCTGGAAATTCCTGCAGCTCCTTTAATGTTGCTGTAGGCCTTTTGGCAATCTCTCAGACCAATTTTTTCCCATCAATTTTGCAGGGACATCTAGGTCAGGGGTGTCAAACTGCCAGCCCGCGGGCCAGATGCATCATAGCAAAACCGTGCCCACCCCATTGCCGGCAATGGCAAAAAAGTCACAATACGTCGTGACATGTCACGTGGCGTTGCGAGTTTGACACCCCTGATCTAGGTCTTGGTAATGTCACAGTTGTGCCATATTTTCTCCACAATGACAGTCTGTTGATCACCATGTTCCATGGTATAGCCAATGCCTTGGAATTTTTTTGTGTGTTCCGTTCTCCTGACTGATATCTTCCAACAGTGAGATCCCTCTCATGTTTTGTAAGCTGTTTGCAGAGCATGGCTTTTGCTGTGAGGGGCAACTGAGTAAATGTCAGAAAAATCCTACTAGAAGAGCTGAATTTTATATGGCCCTGATCAAAGTCACTTTAATTGATAGGAGGTGTGATCTGACTAGTATTTTTAACATCAGTTTGAATGTGATTAGTTAATTCTGAACACAGTTACATTCTACTTAAAGGAGGGTGTGAACACTTATGCAACCACATTATTCTAGTTTTTTATTGTTATTTTCCCCCAAAAAAGATTTCAGCTTGCTTTTCAGTTGTACAGCTTTTATGTCATATTAAAGGTGGAAAGAATTCTGAACTGATTTATCTTGGTCTGATTTTTTTTACATCTCAAAACCTTAGCATTTTAACAGGGGGTGTAGAGTTTCTATATCCACTGTAGGTCATGCAGCAAAACAACCCCAGATGTATGACAAAAAACGGTTGAAGCAAAAATTTTGGAATGGGCAAGAAAACCCTGACTTTAATCCTTTTGAATTATAGTGGAAGGACCTGAAGCAGACATCTCGTGAAAGGAAGCCCACCAACCTCCCTGAGTTGAAGCTCTTGTATAAGGAGGAATGGCCTAAAATCCCTCCAAGCTGTTGTGCAAGACTCATCAATAATTATCAGAAATGTTTAGTTATTGCTGCGCCAAGTAGGTGCACCAGTTACTGAAAAGTTTCACATACTTTTGCCAGACAAAAATATATAACTTTGGATCATTTCTTTCAATAAATAAATGGAACAAGTAATGTTTTTGACTCATTTGTTTAATTGGTTTCCTTTCTCTGGTTTTAGGACTGAGAACAGATAACATTTTAGGTCATATTTATGCAAAATATTGAACACGCAAAAGAGTCAGCTAACTTTTAAGCATCACTGTAGCCCTATCCACTTTCCTGCTAGTACAAAATAGATTGACATCAGTTCTTGATGGAAAGTTTATGTATGTAGTAATTTAAAAAAGAAAGTACACCTTCTTTGAGTTCTATGGTTTTACATATCAGGACATGTAGAAATCTGTTCCTTAGCAGTTCTTTAAAAAAATACAATCCCAGGTGAACAAGAACACATGACATATTACACTATGCAATAGTGGTGAATATTTGTAGCTCAAGTGTAGGATGAGGATCAAGGTTCATTCTCTGAGCTTGTGGGAAACATTAGTTTCCAAATGTTTCATTACCAGGCTAGATAACATCTTCAGCAGAGTTTAGGGGATGTCAGTGTTCTTCTGCTTATAAGGGCTTCAGGTGTGGGTGTGTCAAGTGAGGATCTCATGATAAGTCAGATGTGAGTCATCAGTGAGAGTCTTGTGATGGGAAGGTTACATCAGGTCAGAATCATTGGGAGGTGAACTTCTGGGGGGGACTCGCATGGGCTGGTTGTGGGTTGGTGCTGTCTCTAGTTGGGTGTGCGTTTCATTTGGATTCTGAGGGATTCGTAGGCTGGTTGTAGGTCAGTGTGTCTGTTGATGGATTTGCTTGTGGAATGCCAGGCTTCAATGAACTCACGAGCGTGTGGGTGGTAGCGTAGCTGATGATTTTTGTGTTGCTCCAATCAAACTGGTGCTGTTTGATGTTGGTGTGGGTAGAGTTTAAGGATTTGGGATCATGGTGTTTGATTGCCAGCCAGTGTTTATGGATCCTGGTTTTTAATTGACATGTTTGTCTCACATAGAATTGGTTGCAAGAACTATCACAAGACCCTCATTTGATACGGGAAGCCCTTATAAACAGAAGAACACTGACACTGACATCCCCATACTCTGCTGAAGATGTTACCTAGCCTGGTAACAATCCACAAGCTCGGAGAACAAACCTTCACCCTCATATTACACTATGTCATTTATTTTACAAAAAGCCAGAATGGAGAAGCCATGTGAGGAAAACTAACTACACCTTATGATACAGTAGCTTGCAGATGTAGAACCATCTTCAGCACCAATAACTTGGATTGTTTTCTATATGACTGTATCAATCTCTCACATCGTTGTGGAGAAATTTGGCCCACTCTTATTTACAGCATTGCTTCAGTTCATTGAGGTTCTTGGACACTTGTTTATGCACAGCTCTCTTGAGATCCTGCCACAGTATTTGACTGAGCCATTGCAACACCTTGATTCTTTACTTTTTCAGCCATTCTGTTGTAGATTTGCTGGTATGCTTGGGATCTTGTCCTGTTGCGTGGCCCAATGTCAACCAAGCTTTAGCTGTCAGACAGATGGCTTCACATTAAATTCTAGAATACTTTGGTATACAGAGGAGTTCATGGTTGAGTCAATAACTGCAAGGAGCCCAAGTCCTGTGGCCGTAAAACAAGCACGAATCATCACCCTTCCAGAGGTTTGTGCTGATGTGTGTGTTTGGTTTTCACCAAACATGGCACTGTGCATTATGACCAGACATCTGCACTTTGGTCTCGTCTATCCAAAGGACAATGTTCCAGAAGTATTATGATTTGTTCAGATGCAACTTTGGAAACCTAAGCCGTGCTTCCATGTTCTTTTTAGAGAGGAGGCTTTCTCCTGGTAACCCTTCCAAACAAACCATACCTTTTTCTAATTGTACTCTTGAACTTTAACATTTACCATGCTATCTGAGGTCTGTAGAGTCTGAGATGTAACTCTTGGCTTTTTTGAAATTTCTCTGAGCATTGCATGGTCTGACCTTGGGGTGAATTTGCTAGGATAGCCATTCCTGGGAAGACTGGCAACCATCTTGAATGTTTTCCACTTACAAATAATCTTCTTCACTGTAGAAGGATGAACTTTAAATTGTTTGGAAATGTCCTTATAATCTTCCTCAGATTGATGAGGAGCAACAATTGTTTCTCTAAGATCATTCCTGATGTCTTTCCTCTTTGGCATTATGTTAACACACATCTCAATGCTGGAGACCAGTAGACTCCTAAAACTTTGGTTTCTATAGAGGTAGTCACACTTGCTGATGATCAATCGATCAAGGGCACATGATTAACAGCACCTACGTAGCTTCTTCACACGGTACCTATGGAAGCAGTAAGGGTGTACTTAGTTTTTCACACATGGCTTCTCCATTTTTGGCTTTCTTTTTGTAAAATAAATGGCATGATATAATATGTCATGTGTTGTTGTTCACCCGAGGTTGTATTTATCTATTTTTAAGAACTGCTAAAGACCAGGTGATTTTTTACTATAACCTGATTCATAAAACCATAGAACTCAAAAAGGAGGATCTTTCTTTTTCACATAACTGTGTGTAATATGAACACAGTCTTTTGATTTTTTCTTTCTTTTAATTTTAACTCCTCAAATATGTAGAAATTGTATCAATAAAGCAAATTCCTTTCTATTATAGAATACTCAACTTTATCATAGACAAAGATTGTGAATGAATAAAAAAGAGGAATTCAAGTCATAAGCACTGAATGTTTTAGACTAGAAGATATCCAAGGTTACTTCCAGCCCTTTGAATCTAATATACTATAAAACCATAAATGGAAGTTTCCTTCACTGTGAAATATGATACTTTGTTGTTTTTTTAAATATGAAACATGACAATGGTTAGTAGAATTATATTAAAAATACTTCTCTTTACAGCTAGATGCAGTTTGAAGAAGTTAATTCTCACAGAAGCTAGGCAATGGAGAATTCTAGGAACATTTGCTGTAGAAGTGATATGTATGGGAAAAGACTAAACCAAATTTTAGAGCAGAAAGGTATATACAAAAAGTAGTCAGAATTGGGTGAGTTTCCAGATGTATAACTCAGTAGAAAAGTAAAAAAAATGAATGAATGAGGGATCAATGTATCTGGAGGACTATTGTTCGTGGGCCTATAACATATATTACTTTGATTAAAACTTCATACATTATTCCTGGTCATATAGAATAACATTAGAATTAAGCTCTTCAAATGTACTGTATATGCTTGGAACATTAGGTGATTATTGATAATGCCTTAAGATATGCTAAATTGTATGTAAATATAAAAATAGTCCATTTTAATGATGATAGCGATATTATTTAAGCACAATATGTGTATAATTTATATCTAGTGAAGTGAAAACAAAAAACTCGGGTTTTTAAAAACTAAACTAAAACTTACACAATTTTTATCCTGCAGATTATCTAAAGTGGATGATAAGTTTGTGCAGTGCTTTTTTTGTAAAAGAAAAAGGTGCCGGAACTCACACATGTCATACAACCCACCTTGCCTACCCTACAAGGTTCCATCCAAAAAAGGTGCCGGAACTCCGTTCTGAGCGTTCTATGAGAAAAAAAGCCCTGAGTTTGTGAGATGTAGTTAATAGAAAGCACTTAAATGTTATTTTAGCAAACACAAATAGAATTTCTCATATAATTCTCAAGAATAAATTGTACTGGTATAATCCTTTCCCAGTGCAGAGAGATGAACCTCAATTTTAAACAACTACTGTGATAATATGGGAATTACCTGGAAGACATATTGTTTATCTGGGGAGGAAACAAGTGTGCTATTAGAATAAGTAAGCTACAGTTGTGGACATGTTTGATGAAGCAGAATTTAAATATATAAATTTAACTTCGTTTATTGTTTCAATATTAATCTTTTTAGAATACAAAACAATTGGTAAAATTGGAGAGGGAACATTTTCTGATGTTTTGAAGGTACAGAGTCTAAACAATGGACGTTACTATGCTTGTAAACAAATGAAACAGCATTTTGAAAGGTAAAGTTCGATTCTTTTCAATTTTAATTTCTTACTTAGCTTCAGTATATAAATGTTTTGTTTAAATCTTCATTGTCAAAAGTTGATTTAAAAACAAATATTTTCTTTGTAAATGCATATGTAAAATCTAGCTGCCTTTGGAGATGAAGATTGTTTTTCCTGATATGCCCTATTGCCCTTAAATAATGTGTGTTCAAACTAGTAATTCTTGATCCTAGCATATACTACAGTGTATAGTAAATATAGCATTGCACAGATTTGAGATTTCCTTCTTAAGAGCTCATAATCTTTGAAAGACAGGGAGGTATGTGTATTATACCATTTTCTATGATGCCATATAAAAACATAGTATTTTGCAAGTAGTATCTCATACAGTACTCATACAGAAGAGAGCCATGAAATGTCACACCACACCCAGGCAAGCTGGCAACATGCTGCAAGAGACTGTTACAACCTATGCCTTGTGTGTCAGGAAAATCCATACAATAATGTGTAAATGACATTTGTTTATTTTTTACCTAATCTTTTCTACTAGTATTGACCATGTGAATAACCTGAGAGAAATTCAAGCATTAAGGCGATTGAATCCACATCCAAATATCCTTACATTGCATGAAGTGGTTTTGTAAGTGATGTATGCTTTTTTTATTCCCATTCTGTACCATACATATTGATCACCAGATATAGAGATGTTCAATTACTATTTATCAAACGAATCTCATTCTGATTAAAATTATTTTGAGAGATGAAACTTTCACTATAGAATGATGAGATTTTGCCATTTCTTGCACCTTTTTTCAAGATGACAGCAAACAAGGAGTAGGTTGTGTGGACTACTTTACTTTGGAACTTAATAGGAATCAAATAATATATCTTTCTGTAGTCATTGAGCCATCATTCTGTTCTACTAAGAGCATGTGACATAGGCTCTCAGGATTGAACTGGCAATCTATAAAGATTTTAAAAATCACATTCGTTTTATTCTATGTTCATAATTGGCCTCTGACAATACTAATGGTGTGAAGGCAGAAATACAAAAAAAATGCAATTGGGGCTCAAGAATTGAAGTGTTTAAATGGCAATATGTAGAATCCAGTCTCATTCCCGTAGGTGCTGACTTGAGATTTTGCAGTGGGGGATTACTTGAAGATGTGTGTTATTAGATTCTGTTCATTGTGTCATATGAAAAGTCATATCTGGTCATCTGCCTAATGGAGGTAATCAGTTGACAATAAGGAATATTCTGAACATGCTAATCTATTGTGCTACCATGAAACAGAAATCTCACAATCCTCATAAATCCTCACCACACATTTTGCCAGACAACTGTTCTATTTAACAATTTCTGAAGAGAGAAAATATAAATCTTTTTTATTTTAAAAAAGATAAATTTTTGAAGGCACATAATACCAAGGTTCAGTGGCTTCTGTGGCAGCAGGAGGTGGGAGCAGAAAAAAAGCAACATTGAGATAAACCCTTGGCCCTTTTGTATATATGTCATATTCTTTCATGCATGTTTAAATGAGCAGATTTTGTGCAACAATACTGCTTTCATCATTTTTTTTTAATTCCATTTATATCCCGCCCTTCTCCGAAGACTCAGGGCGGCTTACAAACTTAGCAGTAGCCTTCATTCTATGTATATGCCTGCTTATTAGGGCTTTCACACACACACCCAAGTGGCATTATTACAAAGTCAGCTTATTGCCCCCAACAATCTGGGTCCTCATTTTACCTACCTTGGAAGGATGGAAGGCTGAGTCAACCTTGAGCCTGGTGGGACTCGAACCTGCACTAATTGCAGGCAGCTGGTGTTACTTAAGGAGGCATTAGCCCACTGCTCCACCGAGGCTCTTAATAAATTAATTTTAATAAAATAATTTTAATAAAAGCAACAGAATTTTGCAGATGTCTGTCCCCAGTTCAGGGAGAAAGTCTTTCTTAGAGCAAGGCAATTTCCTCTCCAATTGCAGAAAGTTGTAGTTCAGTAACAGCATGTAGAATTGTATCAAGTTTAATCTTGACTTGTCCAGTTATAGTTACTTGTCAGGTTTCAGAGGTCAGAAAGATCCCCATCTGTGACCACAGAATTGGTCAAGATGGGTTATAATCTGATGTTATAGGGCACATCTGTGTGTTCAAGAGTTATTCTGTTGCTTGCTTAAAGTCTAATATTGTTTTTGATGATGATAGAAGTAATATATTACTGTAAGTAATCTCTTGATTGTGGCAGGCAAAAAAAGTTAACATCAAAAGCATTTATTTTTTGCTTTTTAAATAATGGTTCTAATTAAATAAAATATATGCAGGTACACCATGGATTTGCTTTTGATTATCATTTACACTAGGGTGAGCAATTTGCAAGCCACATGAGATTATCAAAGGTTTGTCCTCTGTTACAGGTTCTTCCTCTTCTCTTTCATAACACCACTGTTACTATCTTGCCGATAAAGAGGGATAATTTTTCTCCTCACAATTGTCATTCATTAGTTAACTTATTAGATATTTATTGGGTTATTGAGAAACTGATTCAGCAATATAGCAAAGATGCATGAGCATGAATCTCCTGGAAACTCTCATATCCTGCAAGATTTGATTTCTGATTTTCGGCAAAAAAATGCTGGGGAAGTTGGTAAGCACTTTTGATGAGGAAGAGGATTTTTAAAGAGAGTCATCCTTCTCCAGTATAAACTTTTTCAGGATCATGAAAGATGAGATGACAAAATGAACTTGATTTTCCTTTTCTTCTTCAGCAGTTTTGAGTCAGTATGCTTATGATAAAAACCTTGCTCATCTCTAGTATATCTAGAGTGGCATATAACTGTTCTATTTAACATAAAGTGCTTTTTTCATGCATATGTAAAAGCTAATGAAAAATATAGAAAACTAATAATAGTAGATCCACTTTTTAAAAATAATTGAAAAATATGTTCTATTCTTTACGTGCATATATAACGTATTCTTTCTTTCATATTATTATTATTATTATATAATTACATTAAAACCCACTTTTTAGTGACAAGAAAGCTGGTGCTGTTGCATTAATATGTGAACTTATGGACATGAATATTTATGAATTGATCAAAGGTATGTAGCATACACAATATCTGAAAAATGTCTCTTTAAGCAATTTTTTTTTCACAAGTGAAAGAGATGTATATTTAGTTTTACCAAATATTAAGTAAGACACTGTTACATGTTGAAAAAAGATGTTTTACTTGCAGTTATGGAAAAACCCTTCAGATTATCGTGCATGTAAACAGGATCTCTTTCTGGTGGCACTTGATCTCCTTCAGAATAAGTTAAGGCAGAGAGAGGTTTTGGAATATAGGGAAAGCTTCTCCATATAATTACTTATATTGAAATAGAATGCTATCCTAAAGAGGGGCCAGTCTGCAAGAAAATTTAAGGAGAATATAGTTCATTAATCACTGTGTATATTTGCTGTATTAAGAATTGTTAAATCTATGCCCCACCCTTACCATCAACCAAAGCCAAGGCAGCATGGATAGTCAGTCAAAGATGACAATTGTATGTCAACAACTGGAAAATTACTATGTCATTGTGGTACATAATTGCTGTCTCTTGTTATAGCAGTTGTATATGAAATGAAGGCCTATTCTGCTTCCAAATACTCATGATTCGAAATGAATAATTGCATGAAACATAAAAGCTAGAGTCCTGTTCTAAATTTTTCAGTGTATAATAGAAAACCATTGCAACTGATATATGACCAGTAGAATATAGTCTAAAAGGCAGTGCTTTTTTGTAAAAAAAAAAAAAAGTGCTGGAACTCATACACGTCATACAACCCCCCTTGCCTACCCTACAAGGTTCCATCCAAAAAAAGGTGCCAGAACTCCATTCTGGGCGTTCTGTGACAAAAAAAGCCCTGCTAAAAGGCATCCTAGCCCAGTGTGTTTCATATCAGGTGCAAATTTGCACATCCTTTTCAAAGGTAGCCTTATAGTGGACACATTGCAGGAATCTAATCTTAACAGTGATTCAGATATGAGTCCTGTAGTCAGATTTGTCTTTTTAGAAAAGATACCAGTGGTGCACCCCCAAAGGTGGACACGTTGCTCTGAATAGAGCAACATTGAATATTAGCTAGTTAGGGGACTTGGTTATAGGTCATATATAAGTATTTCATAACTAGATTTTAAAATAAATTAGCCAAAATCATTGCAAGCTGCTTTTATACGCAAGCAATCTTTATTTTATTTATTTTTTTTAAAAAAACCTATTAAACTTGATTTCCAAATTCCAGGAAGGAAAAAACCATTGTCTGAAAAGAAAACAATGAATTATATGTACCAGCTATGCAAATCCCTTGATCATATACACAGGTAGGAAAGCTTTTTACTTATTTGCTTGCAAAATTACAGTTTGGATATTTAAATGGGCTGGAATCTCTAGATTTTCATTCATGTACCTAATGTATATAAAGGTGCCATAGGCTTTGACTAGCTTTTATTTTCTAGTTGTCATCTCTTCTTTGGAATATCTTCAGAACTTTTATGGATAATTTTTTGGGATGGGTGAAACAACTTATATTGAAACTAAGGGGTAGGCTTGAGTTACTCCCAAGGGATGTGTGGCTTTCTGCACCACAGCCTTAATATAAAAATACTTACCTTTCCTTTGATTTTTATCTTGATGCAGGAATGGAATATTTCACAGAGATGTGAAACCTGAAAACATATTAATAAAGGTAGGTTGTCTTTGGTTATTTTATAATATGTGCAATATGAATGTACCAAAATTCTTATGTTTCAAAATGTTTGTTCTAGGACTGGTATTTGAATATGCTTCCTATGTCTATAGGAAAAAGTGCCTTTCAACTTTCTGATGATTATCAAATACTTACTTTAGAGCTAATATTGTCTTGCTTTTTAGCATCAGGATTTTTTTTATTACTCATCTTTTTAGGCGTCAGTCACTTGAAAAAATCAAATTTGATTTTTCTTGAGTAACTTCTGCTAGCAATTCTCTGAAGACTTAATGTTCAAAGGTTTCCATTGCTAAATGCTGCAGTTATGAAACATGTCACATGACTGCATCATTTAGCAACAGCATCTTAGCATTCCCTGTGGCTAACATTATAAGTGAAGATTTCATGTGACCATGACTTAACAATTTCCTGCCAGCTACCACAAGCAAAGTCAATGAGGAAGCAGACTGACAATTGCAAGTTCCAGGCAGCTTGCAAGGAGGCTGGAGGACAGGTGAGGAGTGGGAGGAGGGTTGCTGTGGTAAGTGCATGTGAGCTGAGAAGGGATTGCTGCTGTTCCAGAGTAAAGGATGCAGGCTGGTGCATTCATGCAGTGCAGGCCAAGCACATGGATCATGTTGACATGACCATGGAGGTAGTGTGTTGGCTGGAATTTTGAGAACCAGTCTTAAGCACCAGTCATTCAGTGTCATTGCAACTTCAAATAGTTGCTGAATTTAATCAAGAACCACCTATGCATATGTTTATGGAGATTCTCAGTCATCCAGGTCATGGTTGTTCCAAAGGTGCTCTTCCAAAAGGCAACTGGACTTCCTTGGTCTTTTTCTTCAAAAAAGTTTCCCTTCTCATCCAGAACTGAAGAAACTTCTTGGATGAGAAGCAAACCATTTTCAAAGAAAAAAATCAAGAAAGTCCAGTTGCCTTTTAGAAAAGCATCTTTGGGACTACCTGTACGTATTTTCACATTTACTCCAAAGGCTGCCTTGTGGCCAAGGATTCAAAAGTCAGTTACTGCCAATTTAGAACATTAAAGTAATCAGTCTTTTCTGTTCACAAATAGAACAGCTGAGGTGGATAAAGATTCCTTAATTTCATCTTGAAGTATTATTAGTAATTCATTATTTGTAAATATCATTTTAATGCCTAATCATTTGAAATGCACAATTTGTCTTATTGTAGCAAGATCTTCTCAAACTTGGAGATTTTGGATCCTGTAGGAGCATACATTCTAAGCAGCCATATACAGAATATATCTCTACACGCTGGTATAGGGCACCTGAATGTCTTCTTACAGATGGTTACTACAGTTATAAAATGGACATCTGGAGTGCTGGCTGTGTGTTTTATGAAATTGCAAGGTAGGTTATTTATCAGAAGGAAAGTGGCTAAATTAAAAAGAATAAAGAAACTCTTATGAAGTATAGGCTTGTACAGATATGAGATAGTTATAGGCTGAATTATGGGAAAAAATACAAATATAATACTGGAAAAGATTTGAACAGTAAAACACACAAGGAGAAAATTCCAGTTCAACTGTCTGCATTGCTGGTTGATGAATTGCATAATGGCACAGGGAAAGTCATTTAACTCTTTGAAAATAAACTTAAATCTATCTCAATAAAAAGATTTGGGTATTTGTTACTGTTTGTTAATCATTGTGTTCTTATCTGGCATAACTTCATTGTTTTAATTGAGGGGTTTGTGAGCCTTGCTGCTGTATATCTGGATTTAGTCAATGGTTAGAAAAATGAACATCAGCAGCTTAATGAAGAAAGGAAAAATAATTTGAAATTTAGCTGAAAGTCCTAATGTGATATTCAGGCTTTAAGAGTGGCTGTTATCTAGCTATAGTCAATAGTAAACCTGTCTCTAAGAAGGATACTTGAGGGAAAGCCATGCCATGTGCATATTATGTTGAATTTTGGGGATTATAGGCTTTAGCAACAAATACTTTATTTCTAGCTGATGAAATATTTATGTCCTTAGGTAGCTACAGGCTGAATTGTACAGATAACATTTTTCGATAGCACTTGTCTCTTTTGATACTTTTTTTTCCTTTTTATTTTGAAAGATGCTATATAATACACAGGTGGGAAATGGGATTAATGATAGTGTGTTTGATTTAAAAATACTGCTATAATGTTATTATTTAGTACAATATTATTCAGTACCGAGGATGAACAGTTTTCTCATAACAATAAAACATAAGCTTGTCACAGAGTTTGGTATTCATCACATTAACAATTCTTCATTGTTCCCAGTTTCCACCCACTTTTTCCTGGATCAAATGAACTGGATCAAATATCAAAAATCCATGATATCATAGGTACCCCTCCTAAGAAGATTCTTAATAAGTTCAAACAGTAAGTGTAGTTTCCCTTGATATTCATTATTGTATTTTATTTAAGGTTGCCTAAAATTCCATTAGAAGTGTGTCTTTATTACTTTACAGCTGACCATAGTCAAATCTAAAAAGCATATAGCCTGGGTCTACTTCTCGGAATTCAGAACTACAGTCACAACGATGTTGTTTTCATGTCCTATTTTCATGATGTATTAAGACTGTTTTATATTACTGTTCCCTTGATAAATGCTTTTAGTTCTTTTTGCAAGTGTTATAGAATTTCAAAACTGTAGGAAGTCCCCATTGCTATAAATTACTGTAACATCTATGTATCTTTGGCATTCAGTAAACATTCAAACAAACACCTTGAATTCTGTTAATTTTGGGGGGACAAGCATTGATAATTTTCTTGGCAATGTGGTGCAAGTGATTTCCCAGTCCTGCCTACAGACTTGGTATTTCTTGTTGGTCTTTTTGGTCTCCTATTAATTCTGTTCAGTTTTTCAAAATAAACTAAGATTATAGGTGCTGTCACTTAGCTGGGCTGCTGCTATATAGACTTAACTAGCTTTGCTGAATAACTTTTTAAGGGATGTTTATTACTGAGTGCCGCTTTTATTCCAGTTCAACAGATATCACATCGATGAACTGGAAGACAAAATTTAAAATTATTTTGACTTCCCATGTTCAAGTCAGGGTAGTATCAAATGGATCTAAAGAAAACCACTGTGGAGTTATGGCATCATAACACAAGTCTGCCAAAACATATTTGTGTTCCAAATCTGACAAGCATTAAATTGTAGTGTTTTCATGTTATAGTCACATAAATGTAATTTGCCCTACATGGCTATTTACAAAATGCTTTGAAACTGAAGCTTTCATTTTAATTTCTTTAGTATTCTTTCAGTATCAATAAGCCTGATTCATTTGATAGGAATGTGTTTTCTTTCACTGAATTTATGCAGGTCAAGAGTGATGAGTTTTGATTTCCCCATCAGAAAAGGCAAAGGAATCTCTCCATTTATCCCTAACCTGTCCAATAAGAGCCTGACACTTATGTATGCAATGATACAGTATGATCCTGATGAGAGAATCTGTGCGCATGAAGCACTGCAACACCCTTATTTCAGAGAATTGAGGTAAGGGAATGTGAAATAAAATTTGATTTTGAATCAATGGTCAGTTGTAAATTTCTCTAGCCAGCTAAGATTTAAAATACCTCAGCTAGATCTAAGCTAAAATTTAATGTTAATACTTAGGTATGAATATTTAGCATTTGCATTTCAAGTATTTTGTTAATAATGTCTAAAGGAGGGAAGTGAGTGATTTGATTGTCTAACTGATGGGAAAAAATTCAAAGCTCATATATGAGATTTTATCTGACTTACGCTAAACAGGTTGGCAGAGAAAAAAGCTTTAACCCTACATCGAAAAATGAGATTAGGAGCAAATCCATTAGAAAGGGATTCTCTTGGCTTGCACCGTGTTTCAAAGGAGGATCAAAGGCAGGTAATCTTTAAATCAAAGACTGAGTAATAAATCTAATTAATTACTGCCATTTTTATTCACACATTTACAGAACAGCACTGTCAATTTTGCTGCTTTAATTAATCATCCTAGACATGTGAAACATGTTTGAGAATTCTTTATTTTGCTGTTTAACTATTGGACACCTAATTGTGATTGACAGATTCAGAAAGGTTTTGTTTAAATTTATACCATTATCTCTTATGCACGCAATGCATGGAATAGTGTGATAGTTTAGTTTTAGATGTGCTATATATGGCTCCTGATATTTTGTAATTCTGTAAGGACATTCAAACTAGTGCTGGAATTAACTAGACCTTTTTCTGGAAATTTTTCAATTTGCGTCTCGTTCATGCAATCAGCATATAATAATTATGCAGTGTCTGATTCTGCCAACTTCCCAGCTATTCTGGGAATATTAAGGGTATCAACAAATCCGTCTAATAATTCCCAAAGTTTATTTCAATCCATTCTCTACTCTCATCTCCTTCCCCCCCAACCCCCCCCCGAATCACAATTAGGGAATAAAAAGTAATTAATTCTAGTACGTTCCTATATTTTGTTGCAGAATTCTAGACACATCAGATTTGAGCTAGCAGTACCAAGTTCCTAGAGTTTATCCAGTTCTTTTCAAATCTGATGGATGTTCCTTGCTTCCTTTAACACTCAAGGAATAAATTTTGATGCCAATAGAAGAACAAGAAAGGAAGGAAAATGTGTCATTCCGAGGCTTAGATATCTTCTAAGGATAGTCCAAGAAGATATCTTCTAAGGCTCAATTTTACAAATAAACCATCAAAGACTGTAAGCCAATTTTCCAAACAAATATCCACTTTCAACATATGCATCTTTGAAAGTCTGAAAATAGTGGAATGTATGTAACCTTTGGCTACTCAATATATAGAATATAATTGCTACCATTTAATCCTCTTCCCCTTTATTGATCTAACTATATAAAGGCTTTCACTGACACCATACTTCCATCCGATTAGTTCATTCCAAAGGCAAGCAGCAATCTTCCCTAAGAAACATTTTGGATAGAACTTTACATACATTTGGGAGTAACTGCACAGGATGCAATATCTAAACCATCCTAAAGCATACGTGAGGTGATCAAACACATTTATCTTACATAACAAAATTATTTTTAAAAATTGAACTTGTATTTTTATTTTAAAAGAACTTTTTTAGGCAAGCCCAGGAGAATCCACTGGGACATCATGGACTATCCAATGCAGTTGAGTTGCCAAAACTGACAGTTCCTGCTGTAACCAACTTGACTTCTTACCCTAATCCTTCATTTCAGTCAGTTTTTACCCTCCCAGCATCCAACAGACAAGTCCAGGTTTTGCAACCTATAACATATTTTGGGACACATCGCAAGGTAATTCTGCCTTGCTTATTAGATTACATGCTATTTTGTACAGTAGATTATAGCCCATTTTAACTTCTATTGTCTCATCAACAGTCTGAAAAACAGAAGGAATTTAAATCTCCTATGAAACAGTACCATCTGCCTGCTCTGGAAAGAAGAGGTGGAGGATTTTGATGGATAAAAACTCTTATGAGGTGTCTGGATTTTTTTAAACAGTACACAAATGGCAATAGTGCCTTATCACCTCAAATGCTGCAACAAACTGCTACAACAATCATTCTTTGGGACTTACCCATTTTTTTATAAGTCAACAATGTAATCACCATTTTTATAGCTCAGAATGCACTTTGATTTTTTTAAGGAGTTTGTGCTTTTTTATTTAAGTTTTAAGGTGATCATATATTTAATGGTGTTGCACTGGCAGGAGTGAATTGTCCCAACTTTTATATTAAATGCTACATTGTGTAATATATGTAATAAAAGTGAATTTCTGGGAGGGGAGTTATACATGTGATCGTAGGGATATCAGAGCCAATCTTCTTTATCATTTATAAACATCAAAATTTAAATATAACTTAGTATAAACATTTGTGTTCTAAAACAAGTAATATAAATTAGCAGGTATTTGTATGGGTGGTGGGTGAAAAAGATCAATAGTCAATACACAATATTCTCTTGTATGGAAATCTATAAGTAAGCTTTTAGTTAATGTATATTGTCACCCTGGCATAGTTCAGTGTAGAATGTTATACATTTGTTTTGAAAAGGCCATGATGTTTGAAACTTTTGTGCTGTAGAGAATAATCCACTCTTTTAAAGGGCATTTAATTTAGCTTTTATAGAGGTATCAGTAAAAATAAATGTATTAAAGGACTAAGATGATTTTTATAGATTATGAGATTAAGTATCGTGTCCTCTCACAAAGCACTGTCAAATACCATCACTCTATAACAAAAAATGATGTATTGCACTAGAGTAAAAAATATTGATACTGTATAACAGTTGCACCTTAAATAACAGCCAAATAGCAATGCTTCAATAAAGTGGCAAAAAGATAGCTAAGACTGGACTACATCTTTGAGGGAACCCACAATGATAGTTTGCTGAAAAGTCACAAAAAGAACACAAATGCAATCCAATACATAAAGCAAATGCTAAAAATGCTGTATTTTTCTTCCTGTAAGAAGGCAATCATTTGCTTGAGGATTCAGCAGCCATGGTAAGTTGGTTGAATGTAATCTTGCCATTATTTATACTTCTGTTCAAACCAAATTATGGGAGGATTGAGATTTAATTTGAAGAATTTTCATATTATTTCACAGAATCATCCAAGTCTTCAGGATAAGGTTCTCTTTTGGGAAGGACAGGAATGTAATTTGAAATTTATGAAGAGCATTATTTTTGCATCTGCATTTTTGTAACTGGATGAATATTGTATCTAGTTTTAGTCGCCATGATATAAAAACGATGTTGAGACTCTAGAAAGAGTACAAAGAGCAACGAAGTTGATTAGGGGACTGGAGGCTAAAACATATGAAGAATCGTTGCAGGAATTGGGTATGTCTAATATGATGAAAAGGACTAGGAGTGACATGATAGCAGTTTTCCAATATCTCATGGGTTGCCACAAAGAAGAGAAGGTCAACCTATTCTCCAAAGCACTTGAAGGTAGGACAAGAAGCAATGGGTGGAAACTAATCAAGGAGAGAAGCAACCTAGAAGTAAGGAGAAATTTCCTGACAGAACAATTAATCAGTGGAACCATTTGCCTTCAGAAGTTGTGATGCTCCAACAGTGGCGTAGCGTGGGTTGTCAGCACCCGGGGCAAGGCAAGTAATTTGCGCCCCCTAACCCGCTGGGCGGCCGCTGCACTGTCCCTCTCCCAGATAGTCCCTCGCTCTCTCTCCGCACCGCACACCTGGCACCCCCCCCTCCACAGTGGGCGGCGACCCGGCGGCTCGGATCGGATTCACACAGCCAGCACTGCAGTGAGAGAGTGAGCCAGGCAGGGGCAGAGAGCTGCGAGTGCGAGCGCGCCCCCCCAGATGTTGCGCCTGGTGCAGCCGGACCCCCTGCACCCCCCCACGCTACGCCACTGTGCTCCAACACTGGAAGTATTTAAGAAGACAAATTATTTGTCTGAAATGGTATAGGGTTTCCTGCTTGAGCAGGGAGTTGGACTAGAAGATCTCCAAGGCCCTTTCCAACTCTGTTATTCATTCTCCCTCCCACTCCCAAAAAATCTCTAGCAGGAAATTCTGAGTAAAATTCTCAAATCTAATCTGGATCTCAATCTAAATATTAAAGCACCAGTTCCCAACCTTTCTAGCACGACGGACTGGCGAGGGGAAGAGGGGATCGTTTTGTGCAAACGGCAGATGTGCAGGCATGCCCACAATTTGCACAAATGGAGCTTTGTGTGCGTGCACGTGTGAGCATCCACCGCTCATGCAATTGGAGCTGTGCACATGCGCTCATGCACTGCTTGCACAGCCTGGTTCTGGACGAGCCATGGTACTGGGCTGCAGCCTGGGGGTTGTGGACCCATGTTAAACACTACAAGCAAGGATGAAAAAGTATCCGTTAAGAATGTTTATGTTCATAATGCATAAGCATTATTTCATACAGCTACTGGCTTTAGTCATATCTAGAACATTAGAATGTTTTCTAGGATCTTGTAATTTAAAACAAGGCACCTACAGTATTGAATAAAGTGCACTGTGATTTGATTAGTTGAAATATTGTAGAATCTCTAGTCAATTTACAAATTTCTAAAAGAATGTTACAGATTGTTCCTTTATTGTATGAAAAGCAGCTAATTTTCCTTTAGAAGAGAAAGCTCTCTTCAAATAGCCAATAGGGAGATGTTACTCTTAAGAGCACTTAAGAGTGGTCAAAAAGAGATTTCGTCTGTAGTTAGGTGCATTCTCCCACAAGTGATGACAAAGCTTTGTCTAATATCCCAAAGAGGCAATACAAGGCTAAATACACCCAATATGAAGAAGTCTGATTGGATAGTATAATATACCGTACTTTATGATTTTAGCCTTTAAACAATAATTAAAAACATTCTCACATTCTCTACATATATGCATAATCAGAAGCACATTGTATTTCATTGGATACTAAGTCTGAGATTCATCTGCCAGTAACATATGTTGAGGACAAATTACTTGACAATTTAGAAACAAAAGGGGCAAATTAGGAACATATACTACTTTTAGGTATGCTTACACTTGACGATAAGGCAACTTTGGTTCATATATTCTAATATATGTTCTAATACAGTACAGTGTAAATGCTTTTGAACTGCATGAGATCAAACACTAAAAATAGTTAAAAAGATTAGAATGTTGGTCAATTTCAGTTTTGGAATTTTTTTTTAATGCTTGTAGATTCTATAATTGCAAAGGTAAGCAGAAGGATGGCTGCATGTAACTTCCTAATCAAGAAATGGTAGCACAAAGACCTGCACAACTGCTTGAGAGTGTCACGCCTAGTGAGAAGAGACAAGTTTCCCCAAATGTTCCTGTTCAGCCTTTTGATACTTTAACATAGTACTATCAAGAAGTCTACCCAGATACTTGACAAGCTAGACTTATTTTACTTCATTTTATTTTGTAATTTCATACTTGTTTTCCAAAAGAGGAGGACTTTTTCAGAACTAGGCAAAGATAAGCACAGTCAAGGGAGTTCCCCACTCTCTCCCTACACAAAAATTTTCGGAGGGATTACTTGACATGGGTTTAGACAAAAAAAATAATACTCTGCACTTGTGCTCCTTAGATCTCTGGATTATTAACTGTTTTTAAAGCCTTTTTTGTCTTTCTGGTCCCACAACAGTTTTACTACAGAATTTTTATTTTTTATTTTCATTTCTAAAGATGGTTTGCTTGAACCACTTAGTGTTTCTTGCTTCTAAAAGTTTAATTATACATACCGATTTCCAGAGTTGGCTCACAGCAGCAGAAAGGGAAGAAGCAATTCTGTGATGACTGCCCTCCCCCAAATACATTTTTGCAGAGACAGACTCAGCAAAACCAGCCCGTTCTGCCTCCACAGGATGAAATGCCTTCTGTGGAGAGAAACATTGTGTTCACAGTTAAATCCAAATTTTGGGTTTTAAGCAGCTGGTTCACACACTATGCTGAGCCATAATACGGCTTATGTAGTTTTGGCTTAGCATGATGTGTGAATCCAGGTATTATAATATATAATTCATGTTTAAGGCTTATCAAACTGTGAAGCAAGCTATGATTTGTTCTTAAGGCATAAAAAATGTCTTGCCTAGGATCTTAAACCTGCCAATGCACAGTAGTTAAAATGGCACTTTTATTCTGTGTTTTCGCTAGCAGTTTGTATTATGCAGTCAAAAATAGCAGCCCTAGCACTATTTAGTTATTTCGAACTGATTTTAAAAGTGTTTACTATAAGCCCAAAAGCACTTTGGAGTATGTCAAAGGGCTTATATATAGTGAAATGGATGGTAATATATTGCAGATACTACTGAAACTCTGTTTCAAAGAGTGTAAGGAGCAGTGTTAAAAATATGGAACTGTGGAAATCCAGCAAATAGCAGGATTATCTGCACAAACATTCATATACATAAAATCTACAACCTTGAAATAGAACATTATTTATCAAAACGTGTTCTGTGAATTGTAGCCTTTAGCACTCAGCATTTTCTTTCCATATCCAGAAAGTGAGGAGACTACGTTGCAACCACAATTCAAAAAGCTATTTCCTTCCCCAGTTCTGCTTCAGAACTGCCATCAAATAATCAGTCCAAGAAACCCACCCCCAACACCAGGGCTTTTGGCAGAGCTGGCAGGGGTGGGAGGAAGGATATGAAGAAAGCAGCACTGAATGGTTGCAATGAAAGCTCTGCTTCTTTTTCTATGTGCCTCCTGAGGCTGCAGACCTACAAGAAAAGGGCAGGGCTTGCCTCATAATGGCTGAAATGCTGATAAAATTTTGACAAGAATCTGGGAATTTCTGCCTCTTGATCTAATTTTCAGAGAGGAATCCTGAGCTGCATAATTCTAGTGTCAAGCAGACAGCATTTTCTTCAAGAAAAAATAAACTAAAGGGGATTCTTCGGATTTCAGTGTGTTTAAAATTAGTTTAATAGTAACTAACCAAGCAGCAATTTAATTATGTAGACTCTCATATTTATCCTCCAACAAGGCATCCATTTTTAATTGAAACAGGAGAAGTATGTACTTTGGCACATATTCTACAGTGGCAACCTATTGTTGTTACAATAATTTTAAACAAACATTTTAGTGTTTCTAATCACATTAACAGATATTAAATTATAGTGTCCCAATGCATGAAAATGGTGACTACCACTGTTAATTAACATATATTTTAAAAACTAGGCTTAAGAACTTTGTAGTGTTCTAAACCATACTGAGGAACATCCATTTAGAATAAAGTGCAGGAAAATAACACCTACTAACAAAAGCCCAATTCAATATCTCCTAAGTCTGACCTGAGTGTTTTTCAGAAATAACATCTTCTACAAGAATTTAAATCATATCATACCAAAAATATTACATTCAAAAAGTTACATCAAAGGTGATTTAAACAGAAAGTAAACAAAACTGCATATTCAAGATAGTTTAATAATATGTATTTTCTGAATTAGAAATACCACTTCCTTAAATGATTAAAATTACTAGTATAATGATTTCCCCAATCACTGAATTACATTATTTACATATATAATACAGATTGACTGTAGTTGAAACATTATTAAAATAAAATGTTTGATACAAAGGATTTGTTTCTTTATAACATAACTTTAGAGGGTGCCCAAACACCCAATTTAAAATTAATTATCCACTAGCATTATGCTATTTAAGTGCAAACAATCTTTTTAGAAAAACCTATGAATGTAGCATCCATCTTCCTGAATTACATTTGTGAAGCCAGAAAGTAATGACTTTAATTTCCCATGAGAGCTTTTCAGGTTAACCATTTCCGATTTTTAAAAAAGCAGTGCAAAGAAAAAACTCAACAGTAATATTCTAATTTATAACACCATTAAACTTACTTGGATTTAAGAAATATTTTATTTTACACGTGTGGATGTGTGTGGATTTAGGTATGTGATTAAATTACACTGAGAAATATAAAGCAATTGCTATTTTTAATTATAGCACCAAAAGAAGCATTTTAAGCAAAATTCTTCCTTAGGTGAGCAGCCTCAAAGTATTAGATGTAAAAATATAACTCATTACAGAATTATTTTGTAAAACACTATGTGATTCACATAACACTCTGCCTTTTAAGAATTTGTGATGCTCTCTGGCTGAACAGCAGCTCCTGGTTCCATTGTCATTACTTCTTGTTCTGTGTTCAAAGGTTTGCTAGGAGGAGTGTGATGGCTATACTACAGTTCCACTTGGAGAATTGGCCTGGTTTTGGGATGGCAAAACACCCTGCAAACAAAGCAGTTTACATTAATCCAGCAAGAGATTCCAACATTTACTTTGCTAAACACTTATGTTTGCAGATTTTTCTTGCAGAATATTTGCATACTCAATTTATAATTTTAGATCATATTGTTCAAAAATGTTAGTGAATAACTCTATTTGGATATAACAAAAGATTTAGGACATGAAATGAAGATCAAGGTAATAACAAGTTGTAGTCTGGTATGACAAGCAAGAAGTCTTACAGCATCATGAAAAGAACACTGCTGCAAGTTTTCCAAAGCTGGCTTCAGAAATATTCTCATACATCTCACAGGAAACTCTTAAAAGAGATTTCATGCCATATCAGATATTGAGTTTATCAGAATCATAGAACACTTGGGTTTCTTTATGCAGAAAATGTGATAAATATGCACAAAATAAGTTTCTCTTATGGACTTATCTTACAATGTTAAGAAAAGGAAATGAACTACAAATGTGTCTGCATTATGAGCCCTTTGCTGGGGAAAAATAGTTATTTGTTGATGTAATTTGCCTTTCAGATTATTTATACTCCTTGCAGTTTATAGTTTGTACCCATAAAATACAATTACTCATAAGTAGTTTTTACCAGACTGAGATTTTTATTAATGGGTTTCCAATCTGATGCCTGAAATAGCAATTTGAAGATTTTCAGCCAATTTATGTACTCTTTGGAGAGAAACAGATGCTTTAATCTATTTAATTTTTTGGTTAGATGAAGAAGGTAAACATTTCTGGCTGTTTGTTCACCTGACAGATGCTCTGTTTTTCTTCAGCAGATATGTAATTTATTCAACCATTATATGGAAAATCTCAAGGATATGAGCCATTTTAGTGAAGAATGCCCCTCTATGAATGAAACATAATGAGCAACTCTGCCCCAAATTTGATGTGAACTGTAGTTGCAGTCCACTAATTTTTAAGCAACTAATGTCATATTTTCTTCTGACAATTGATTTTGTCTTTTTATGGCTTAATAAGCCATCAATTTTGTGATCAGAAACAGATTTCTGAAGTTGACAACCAAGGTTTAAAATTATGAGCAAGAGATAAATTCTGATATGCACACAAGCCTCTGACATTTCACAGATCTACATACAGTATAACATCAATAAAAGCTTTAAATGTTTGTGGATGGTGGGTAGGAATCCTTCATAATCTAAAATACAGGCTTTCCAGATATTTTTCTTTATTTGTAACAGACAGCTACAGTTGGTCACACTCAAGTTTAAAGTCCACTTCTAATATAGAATTAATTACATCTTTGGAATCTACAGGAGCTCTTTCTCACTTTCTCCTAGTAATGATAAAATGTTAAGAAACAAGCATGTTTTTGAACCCAGTAAGTTCTACAATGAACACTTGCCCTAAACAAGGTAAGCCAACCGAATCTGTTTCAACACTTTCATACACCAAAGATCTAGCACCTGTTTTTAGCTAAAATGCTAATTCTGGTAGAGGCCAGCAAAAAAAGATAAACTGATTTAGAGTACACCCCTATATGTTTTAAGGCCAGAAGTAAATAATTATTTTGCTAGATATTCTTTGTAGTATACAATACAAATCAAACAGAAATTTAGCATGGAACTTTAGTCTCAATACAGTACTGATGTTTAAACTCGGGAAAAGGTGTCAGTAAGAACAAACCCTCTTGGTTAAAAATGTATAGCATGAACAAGAATTCCACAGGAGAAATGAAAAATAAGCAAATGTGAAATCAGATGCAATCTCTGTTTGTTAACCTGATCTAAGTAATTTCATGACACCAACTTCTCCAAGCTCCCTCCCCAAAGTAAAATCAGTGCTAACAGACAATTGAGTCTTGTGAGAAGTAAGCAATTACTGTACAATTAAGGAATTTATCTCCAAACCTTATCTCAGATATAATAACAATTGTATTATTTCCCTATTTTCTCAAATAAAACACGTTTAATCTCTAACCAAGAGCAATTTAATATTCTACTTCATTTGCAGTGCATTTTTAAGTTACTTAAAACTTATTTCAGAACTTTAATAAGTATAACAAACAGCAGGATCCTTGTTATTCTAAAACGCACATGCTCATAAAGTAATCAAAATGGTGACAAGTGACAAAAATAAATTTCAATTCCATAACCTGTTTCTGCAAATAACTTCCTAGTTTCCCTTTCCCTAGTTTAAAAATGTCTAAACATATTTTTAATGCAAAGCTGTGCAAATACCAATGATTTTTTTTTGTTTACTTAGGTTTAAAATCTTATGTTTGTCACAGTATGAGATTATTTATTGTAAAACCTATTTAAAAACAAATTTAAAAGATCATTAAGAAGTTCCAAACCAGAAGAAATTTTAGTTCAATTCAGCTGAAACACAGATCCATGAAAAATCAGAAAAATATCTGAACGTCAGTTTTAGATTTGTTGTTTCAAACATATTCACCATTCAGCGACCAACAGATCTTTCTCCTTGTTTAGTGACTGCAATTTGTTCTCTAAATTAGAAGCAACATGGTTAAGTAAACCATTTGATTGACAATGAAGATGCTGCAACTATTGCAGAATGCTGCCATTTTATTTAAATAAAGTTCTCTTGTGCTGCAGTGCCAGGCATTACTCTTATTCTGGCATTGTCAGGCACAGAAAATTGGTGGTAACTGGTCAGAAAATAACTTTTTTAAAAAGAAGTTACTATCACCACTACCATTTGTGAAAGCTTGCTAAATGAAGCAGTGCTAAAGAAGGAGTGACTGTATTCTCAAAGAAATCTGAAACAGGAATAGCATTCTGGATACTCATCATAAATTATAACAGCAATCTTGATAAGAAGTTCCAACTATCTCTATTTAGAATTATAACTCAACATCAAAGATTCAACCTCCTTATAAACATTTCTATTGTGGGAACATGAATTAGTCTTCAAAGTTGTACACAGAACTTCAACAAAGGACTGGAGCTGGCAATTATGAAATTAAAAATGTTTTGAGTTGGTTAACTAAACTTACTGGACTCTTTCTTATGATTCTGGAAAAATATCTACCTTGGAAAATTAAACAAATCCCAGTCAGTATTTAAAAATACCTTCCCCCCCAGCTAACTGAAAAAGGAGCAACAATACAGAAATGTGAATCATCACATTCTCCTTGATAACCACTTCAGCTAAAGTAAGCTTTTTTTTTTCAGCTGAGCATTTCCTGGTACAGATAAGTGGGCAGTAACTGAGCATACAGTGGGCTGGCATGCTTACAATACAGATCAGAAATGCATTTAGTATTTACTGTGCATGCTAAACATACTAAAATGTTTTTGAGATCCTTACCAGGAGGAACATAAATACTTTTCATTAGTACAACTTTCTCTTGTTAAGTGACTTCACTTTTATGCATGGAAGAGGGAAAGTAAGATGCTTATTTCTCTAACAAAGGGAATTAGTAGGACATAGCACATTCTCTTAAGGATGGAACTAATTTTAAGAGGTAACAAATATTTTCTGAATCTATTTTTTCATATATGCTTCTTTATCAAACCACTTTGCATAATTTATCTTCATAAAAAGAATGCAATTCAATAGTATTGTTTTTTTAAATCAAGTATATTTTAAAAAACCAAGTATAAATTGATTAACAAGTAAAAGCATGCATGCAGTGCCATGAATAAGTCAGGTAATTTTTCTTGGTCAAATAAATATTCCACTTGAAGAAGCAAGATTTAGACAAAAGATTATGCGAATAGATGGGTCGCTCCCTACGCACACAAATAAGGACATAGAAGAAGTCTGACAACATATAAGAACAAAAGAATAAGATTAATTTGCTCTAAAATTAGGGGATTCTTTTGTTTAATGTCAAACAAAACATCAGGTTCTGCATGAAAATTCCACTCCTAAAAGTGTTTAACTGCATGTATTTAATTCATAAGTTGGGTAACTGTTGGGTCACTTTTAAAAGAAGGTCTAATCCCATATGACTAGACCTGTCTTTTATAATATCACAGCAATTGCACCTATATGGTAAATACAATTTATCTCTACACGCAGGGTATCACAACATAGCATTTAATTTAGGAAAATGTAGCATCCTCCCAAGGGCAGTTACAGTATTTACAAAGCTTATTGCATTTTTCCCAATTCCTTGTCACCCCTGAAAGCTCTATGGCTTTCTTAATTTTCAAAACACAAGACCAATCTATTTTAATATTAATCTAAATAATCTTCATAAACCATCCCTATGGACTTACATATGAAAGATGTAATTAGAATTTAGGCACAAGATAAATTTTACTATTGTGACAAGCTAAAACAATGTATCATCTAGTGTTGGGTTTTCTGTGTCAGCAGGAAGAAATTGTTTTATTCACCTGTGAGTTTTAAATAGTGCCTTGTAGTATTTATACTGTAACACAATAGTGAAGAAAATTACGTACTCTTCCCCAAAAATAAATTATTAGTAAAGTGAATGTGTTACATGTGCTTTGGAACTTCATTTTGAAAGTACCACCTTGAAAACACATCTTAGTTTCCAAAATGATTAAAACAATCCAACTAAAATTAAAACTGGGTCAGCAACACTTAGCAATATCAGCAATCTATACGAAAATTGATACATATACTTAGGATTCCGCCAAATTAAGTTTTGGAATGCCTGTTTATGCACCTAATTCTGATAAGCAACTCATAGTATTTAACTAATACAGTTGATAAATAAAAGAGCTCCTATAGAATCCAGAAGATATCATTTTTTTTTCATTTCAATAGCTCTTTATAAGATTTAGATAACCTTCTTCACCCTATAGTTCTGTCATTCAAATTGGACATACCAACGTATCAGATGCACCTTCAATTAATAATAACTGAACAGGATATACTTATATCAGTATGATAAAAGAACTCTTAAACCAACATTTGAGATGGGTATGAAATACTCAAGAGATTGTATCATTCATTTAGGCTCATTTATAAAAACCGCAGTTACAGAAGCAGCAGTTACAGTGGCCAGTTTTTCAGAAAGCTGCCTGTTGCATTTAGTGAAGTATCAGCTGTGGCAAAACAACATTGCAACTTCAGGCATGAGAAGCACTACTGAAAGTTAACTATATTTTACAATTCAGTCTCATTTTTTATTTAATGTCAGTATACAGAGGACAACCCCGGTAAGTTGTAACGTCAAGTATTTAGTAGGGTTCTTCAGCTGAAACAGTGACATAAAATGCTAAAAAATAAGCAGTATGAAACAAACATGATTTTTAAAAATTATAAATATATGAACAATACTTATTAAAGCTTCATTATTATTGCAACAGTCAATTTAGTTTAACAATTTATGTTAGAAAGGCTCTTATGAAATTTATTTAAATTGCCAAGAAATCAGATGGACGTTTATAAAGAAAATACATATGAATTTACTGTTGATTTTCACTATATCATTACAATTTTGTACAGTATAACCTAACGTGTCAGTCTTAACAAATTCATGTATACAGATTTCATAAATGCAGGGAAAAATCTTGCTTTTAAACTTTATACAAGTTATGTGACAATAAATTAGCTGGTTTTCTTTCTTTCAACATAAGCAGGCCAGCAGTTATTTTTTAGTAGCTTTAAAGTGATGGAAGGGAAACATACATGGTCTGTTCAAGTACATTACTTAGTTCCAAAAGATCAAGCATTTCTGAAATGTTTTAGCATGACTCTTTTCTTTCTAATTTGGATTTCCACATGGAGGCAATTACTCTTTTTTGGCTTCACAGAAGGAACTGGTTAATTTTTTACTGGTATAATTAATTCATCCCAATAATTATATATAAGAACATTTCAAGGTATCCCCAGATCCTGTTTAAATAATTAAATCTAGCATTACGCCAATCATAGCTAGCACTTTCCACAGCATTTTTTATTTCCATTCAATAAATCCATTTTGCCAATGAAAATTTAGTTTCAAATGGAATTTATCGCACTCTAATATAGCATCACAAAATATCTGTACAATGTTTTAGCACAGAACTAAGTTAAATAATGATGCTGTACTACAGTTGCTGCTTATTGGAAAATGTTCTATAATTTAGATCTATTTTTTTCTTGTACAATATGGTTCAAATGTTGTAAATTTAATGTGAATTTTATTATACAAATTGGTAACACATTTACTCTGCCAGGGTACATGCTGCCAGTTCATTCAATTCAACCTTTATTGTTAGTCAAATCATACTATGAATATTCAAAGATAAATAGCTGCAAGTTTCCTGAATATTACAAGTGGTTACTAATCACGTTGGATAAAATCTGTCAATGAAGGCAATACCTAACAGAAATCTAGGTGTGACTAGCATCACAAAAGAAATCCAAGAACTTTCTTGCTGTCTCTACCAGACTAACAAGCAAGGAATTGGTCAAGAGATTTATGAGCAACTTAACTTTCTGAGTGATGCAATGTATTTTTTTTTACAAAGCATTACTGAGAAACTTTCATGCCAGTAGAAGAGGCAGCTTTCCCATAAATCAGCAGTTCTAAAATGTTGCTTTTATGTGTAACATGACCTGTGTATTTGTATTGAGCACAATACGTCACATGTTAACATGTGTCTAAACTGTATTTTTAAAAGGGACATGAGGAAGCTGAAAACATGCAGAGTAAGAAAACCTAAGGCTGTAGTGTAAATCTTCTTACTCCAATCTGACAGTGTTTCTTTCTGACCTATGGGTCCATGCTACTGAAACCATAATTAGATACTTTAGCCAAGGCAGAGAGCAGCCAGACCAAAACAGTTTATTCTAATGAATAAATATTCTAATCTGTTCTTCTGCTATCCTTACTGCACCAGTCTGGCAAAAGGGAGGGAGTGGGATAGAAAAGGTTGGCTCAATAGCAATGAAGATTCAAACTGCAAAAGTGGTTGAGTCTTCTTCCTCAACCTAGAGGTTTGGGACCCTTTTATCCAACTGAAATCTTCTAGCAAAGGCAGAGAACAATTTTAGCAGCAGAAAATGGATGAGTGGAAACTATATGCTAGGATCCTTGTAGACAAATAACAGTGCAGGAATACAGCAGCTTTAAAAACTTTAAAATGAAGCTAAAAGGAATAAACCTAGGATAAGATAAATGTAGGCAGTGTTTAACCCAGGGGAAGAAATATGTTACCATTGTTTTGAAGATTAATTAAATAGGCATAGAGTTTAATTAAGTGCTCTCCTATAAAACAAAAAGCAAGGTTTCTGTTACAATGACCACCCTGGCCAGAACCCTGTAAACATATCACCTAATTTGCTAGTTTAGGCCAGCTAAGTAAGCTCACCAACTGCAAAATAAAGAATAACAACAGCAATAAGAAACCCATCCTAAGTAAACGCATCCTAAATAAAATGGCATTTACAACAGTGTGCAATATTAGTTTTCAGAGACCTCATGAATACTATCAGCATGAAACTTACCTTTAAGATTTCTGCATTTGCCAAATATAGAAATCCTAGCTTTTGATACTGCATACTCTATCTCTGAAATATTTGAAATGTCCTTCAAATTAAATTGTTGCTATATGCAAGTTGTACTCATTAGTTCACTTCAGCTCCTTTAAGAATCTCAACCTAATAAAAATGGAAGCAACCTAAGAGCCAGTGTTAAATTACTTTGGAATCTCTGGTACATTAAACAGAAGGGAAATACTTTCCCACTTCATCGACATGCATCTGCAAAATCACTATCAGCTTTCTTTGGCCCCTGCATAAACTAAGATGGAAATTATCTTAACGGAAATGAGTAAAGTCTGAGATTTTATCCTCATAAGTTTGCTTGTCCCACCCACATGAAAATAATGTCATATTTTTAGATTGTCTATCCAAGATAAGGCATACAGGAAAGACCACATATCAGAGCGTGTTTGTTGTGAATTTAACATTTGAATAAAATTTTATTACACATTTCAGAACAATAATGAAACTGTAAGTCCCAATAGGCTTTGATTTCTATTGGAAGAACTTTTACTTGTCATAATTTTCTGAAGTCTGCTCACTCCAGGAATTGACAACTGTCAAGTACTTCATGGCTTATTCTCTGGAAGATGTTTTAAAAGTGCCCCATTCTACATCTCCCAAAAAGGTCAACCATCAGCCATTTTGGACACCATTTTTTCTAGTTTGCCCAATAACAAATGACATTGTGCTAGTTCAGATTCTAGCTCCAACTCTATTGTGTTGGACCAGGGGTAGGCAACCTCGGCTCTTTTATGACTCATGGACTTCAACTCCCAGAATTCCTGAGCCAGCCAAGCTGGCTCAGGAATTCTGGGAGTTGAAGTCCATGAGTTGTAAAAGAGCCAAGGTTGCCTACCCCTGTGTTGGACTATATAAAAGATTTCCCCAAAGCCTTATACATGGCTACTTGAGGAATCATAGTCTGTGGAGGCTGAGCCCAGGATGGCCAAGTGAGTGCACAGAAATCACCTCAAGTTTTTTAAAAAAAATCTTAGTTACAGCCTTCAAATTGCCAATAAACATTGACGTCAACCTTTATCAGCATAAAGTGCTAAAAATTTAAATAGCTAATTTTGTTAAATATGAAATAAAAGATTACCACTGCCAGATTTAAGCCTATGGATTTAATGAACAATGCATGAGTTAAAAATACTGTTAACATGAAAATAACCTGAAGTGACAAGGAAAATTATGGGATGGGGATACATTCTGCTAAGGGACTTTTGTGATCTTACACACAAATGCTTGAAGATTGATATTAAAAGTCAGAATATTGCAATGTATATTTAATATCAGTTTATTCAAATTTTAAATGGAGACACTACAAATTATCCTGATCACTGAAGAATTAAAAACCCATCACTATGAATAGCTTTCAAAAAAGGTGAGAATATATTGTTTATTGACTCCCATCAGTTAACTGTTTGAAATTCAGCTGTCCAAAATGTCGTAGATTAAATTACAGCCTAGCTAACCTATATTCCTGAATGCCCTTGCAACTTTACCCTCAGTAATTAATTTAGATTTGTTTCAATTATGTTATATAAAAATACTTTTGAAAATATAAGAAACCTATCACTGACACTTTGGATACACATCTCTAGCTGAAAGGCAACAGTATTTCAAAAGGACTTCACCTAGGCCAGACACTTCAAATTGTTCAGAAATGCAGCATGCAGTATCGAAAAGTATGGCTCTGAGGAAATAATTTTTACATTAAGTGTAAAGATTGTTTATGCTCAACATTCACTTATGTTTTGAGAAAAAAAACTACCTATTCAAGTTCTATTTCTTTGATGCAGCATTAAGGATTAAAACTTACCACTTTACCAGGCCTTGCCCATGTGCAAATAAATCCCTCCTGACAAGCAGTGACTATACAGTCTTCAAGAAAAATTAACACAGTCAGTCTTTCATGTGCTATCTTTTTACAGATAAGAGGCTCTAACAAAGGAACATCTTCCATTCTGGGGCACAGAGGCGTTCCCAAAGTTTTTGCTGGGTCTGTTTTGGTTTTAGTAACTAGATTCAGTTTGTCACTGCTCTTACTAGATATATGTCCCATACTATGATTTCGCTTATGATCTTTTTCATGGTGTTTTTCCTTCCGGTCATGTAATGATAAGGTTGCAAACTTACTAACACCAGAGGCAATGGCACCATCCATGACACTGCTTTTGCTGCCAGAATTGGAAACTGCAGAATGTGGAAGGCTATTGGAACGTGGAAGAGGAGGGGGTACAGAGTTTCCAGGTGTTGTGATGCTATTTCCATTACTTCCTGGGTTAGCTCCACCACTTCCTGTGGGGGGACTTGTGGCAGTCATGACATTTGTATGTGTCCTTGCTCTTGAGAGGGGCAGGTGTGGGAAGAGGATGTCTTCTGTTAGATCCCATAAACATAGCTGTGTGTCCTGACCTACTGAACCAAACCTGTATGTTACACTTACAGGGCGACTCTCTGTAGAGTTCCTTTTTGATAATCTTGACTGTGTACTATTTGCTCGATCTCGTCCAAAATGGAGGAGGTCTTGGAAGTCCTCATCACTGCCGCTGAATTCCATTGGATCATTTTCTTCTACACTGGTTGTATATGGATCAAAGGCCACAACACTGACCCATGATTTGTGTCCATGGCCTCTAGCTATCACTCGACAGTCCACAAAAGACCAGACAGTCACCAAATCATCTTCTCCACCTGTTACAATATATTTTCCATCTGGGCTCCAACATGCACACAGCAGTCCTCCAAAGTAGCTTTTCATTGTACCATGCAACTCAACCGAATCAAAATTAAATACACGAAGAAAGCCATCTTGACTTACACATGCCAAGAATTTTCCATCTGGAGAAAAACCAAATTCATTTAGGGCACCTTCACCTACTGTCCATTTAAGTAAAGGGTTTCGTGTAGATTTGCTTTTGCACGTATGGACTGCAAAACTTTCTCCTTGTTTAAGTAGCTGATAGTGTGGAGCTGTGGTACCACAGTTGTGTTCTACATTATATAAGTACATATTGCCACTGGAATGAGCTACTAGGAAGAGACTTTCTGAACCAGGCACCCATTTTACACAAGTTACTCTGGACTTGTCTATTAGCCTCTGAAAAACAAAAGAAAAATATAGTTATCACAGTTCTGCATTGTTCACGCAATATTAATTCCTTGTCAAAAATACATATTCCTTCTTGCCAACTCATTAAGATTTTGAATGGTATGGAAATTAAGTTAAAAGAATATTTTTTCTTATAAATATGAAATAAGAATATAATAACTAGACAGATTTGTTATTAACATTTTTAGTATAAAATCATGCTCAGGAAAGTACACATATTTCAAAGAAAAAATACTAATCTATTAAATTCTGGCTTAGGGTTTTTGATCTGAAATGAAATTTTAGACATGCAAAGCTTCTCTCCCCTCCTTTCCCTTCCCCTCCCTTCCCTCCTAGATTCTGAACCTATGTACTAGATTTTCTGATATTTTAAAACATTGAAGTATTCTGATATTTTAAAATATTACAGTATTCAAATCATTATTCATTTCGAGTCATTGAAGTGAAACATAGAGCACAGAAAATAACAGACGGTATTAATAATTTTTGAAGGCAGCTAAAAAATAACAAAATTGCTTCTTTCTCTAAAACAGTATCATATTGCTTTAACTGGGATATAAATTTCATAGGTGTATTCTGGAGTTCTTAACAAAGAGGTGTCACAGTGAACAATCCATCATAATGCTTGTATCTACTTATAAAAGCTAAATGTTTATTCCAGACCTGTGAAAGCAACAACATCACACCATCTAACAATGTAAACTAATACAATTATAATTCCAAAATCATCCACCCACCATTTTAACGTTAACCATCTTCCCTTATGAAAAGGTTTCAAAATTAAAAATCCTAAAATGATTACTGCTTCCATCCATTTAGAATTATTCAAGTTATGGTAAACTCGGATTAATTTATATAGTAGTTGTAATATTTAGAGAAGCATGAACTAGAATAATTCCATCTCAGCATTTTTTTTTCTTCCATTATTTTTTATTTAGAATAGACAGCATGAGAGTGTTGTGTTTTGTTGTACAACTGGAGCTAAGCAGGCTATATTTGTAGATGAGTAAGTAGGTGGCCACAATGCTAGTTTCTCTTCGCCAGGAGCCACAATTTTTGGTGCTGATTGTGAGTTAAAGAGAAGACTGAACTGAAATTTGGGGAGGACAATCTTGATTTGTAGTCCAGCAGATAAACTGATATACAAGCTGCAAGAGTCCCTGCTATAAATTGTTATGAATAAAAGATAAAATCATTGAACAGATAATGGTGATAGAGGGGAGAAGAGGGTGTTTAAACAAAATTGTATAGGACGGTTTTTGTTCTATGAAAGCTAGCATAAATTGTAATTTTTTGGAAAATGTACATTGATTTTTATCCTTTCAATTTCTATGGTGCTTTTTTACAGAATGAAAAGATTATGATTGTTTTAGTTGTTCACAATTTTGAGAAAAAAGTAGCATCTTGGATTCTAATCTCACTGAAATATTATTTCCTATCTGAAGTCTCCAAAAAGTTCCCTAAGGAACCAAATAAAAAATAAATCAAAAACTTTCCTCTATCCTTTTCTTTCACAAAACTGTACGAGAGGAATTTCTCTTCTCTTCTCCTTTCACTGCAAACTTCCTCTCCCAGCTTATTCCTTTTCTATTTTGAGGGATTTGTAATAATTGAAAAATAGTTTGGAGGAGAAGAATTCTCTATTAGCAGATTACCTTTCACTGACAGGATGACATAGCAGAATAACAATCTAATAGCTAAACCTACCCTATTTTTATCTAAACAAATGTACATGAAAAACATTGTTCATACCAAGGCTCATTTTACACAGCATTAAAACAAGCAAAAAAAATCAGGTTCCTAAAGAAACACTTCTGCACCTATCTATTTTATTGTTGTTATTATTTAGTCTGCAATAGATTTCTAACCATGATTACAAACTATCTGAGCAAATTCAATGAAGCATATGGAATGCTAATTAAAACAGGGGAACAAATACAGCTTTAAGACAGAGGAATAATTGCCTGGTATAAAACTGGCTGCAATCAAAGTACAGTATACCCTTATCTGCTTTAGCATAATACTTCTGCATTTTTCACTGTAAGGATGGGAAGTTGGAAGAAGGGCTGGAAGAAAAAGCCAACACATCTATTTTGCAATAGTGCTATAATATACACTGTTGTATTCAATATTCACCAGGGCAAATTGTTTCCAAGTAAAAAAATAATTATGCCATACATGAAGAAAATGTTATAAAGCATGCAAGTATATTTGCATGCACTAAGATTAAGACATTCACTTACTTCTTCATTAAATAGTTTGCTAGTTTCTTTTTTAATAGGATCTATTAGCTGCACCTGTCCTGCAGAGAAGCCCACTAGAAGAGAAACACTTTCTGCTGTGGCTGTTAAGTGATTGAAGTCATGACATGTAGGTTGCGTTCCTTTGTATATTCTTTTATCTATTGGTTTACTCAAATCAGCAGCCTGCAAGAAAGATTGAAATTGGGATTAGCAATGGGTAACACTTCAGTCTAAAATGCTAACTCTTAGCTCTTTGCTAAGAGAAAAAGCAAATCAACTATTTATAGCCACCAAGGCATTTAAAAAACAAGACTTTTTAAGAAACCAGCTTTGTCCTTATTCAATCATGTATTAAGATTTGCCAATTTTTTGTATAATTAGGGATTACTGTTTTCTTAACTCTCATCAGGGAGTTGATGTATTTCTGCCACAAACTGTTAATAGTCATATTTTGTAATTATAGTTTGGACCATCTGCATTTTACATATGAAACACATTCATTAAAAAATACATTCACAGATTATGCATATAAAGTACAAGAGGTAACTTTATTCTTTATAACATTTTTCACTACAAGTACAAACAATGAACTTTTTACCACACCTTTATAAGCATTTGTTACTGAATCTAGGTGACAAATACAGTTCATGGCAGATGGCCAGGTTCGATTAATCAATTAAAGGAAATATTTCAAGCACTAGTTGAGTCTCTATTGTTTGTGGAATCAGTAAGTGTTCCACTATGCCAGATGCATTGGAACAGAGTCATGCTCAATTATTAGGGTGCAAAAATGTTTTGAATATAACCCCCAGTATCCACTAGATCAGACATGACAAACTCGTGACATCACGTGACGTCGCACAATGTATCAGGACAGTTTTGCCATTGCTGGCAATGGGGTGGCCATAGCTTCCGGATGACATGTCCGGCCCACAGGCTGAGAGTTTGACACCTCTTCACTAGATAATCTACTAAATTTCACAATCTTGTAACTATTTTATTTTTAAAACATAATGATACATCTTAACTCCATTTTGGCAATTTAATATAGAGAAATGTATATGTGACTCTACCCTTGTTTAAGGACAGAGGAAGGATGAAGAAGGAAGTTACAGGTGAACTTCTAAGGGCCATATGGATAGTTACAAAGCATTCACTGAACGTAAGAACTGGGGAAAATCCAGGTACGCTGTCAAATGTTAGTCTAAGTGAGAATGAGTCTCCTCATTAAGCAAAAGGAAGGTGCACATAAATGCCACAATCTGCTCAGATAAAGGTTCTAGATAGAAAGGCTCTAGATTTCTGTCATTCAGCAACAAAGAGCAGCCAATCAGACTAGAATTTTACGTGGGAGGAGCATGTAATGGTTCATCTTCACATCAACTCAAATTTTAAAGTGAAATATGGAATTAAAAAATGCACTGATGAAAAAAATACACCTACAAATATTAAACATGCAGAAAATCAGTACAAGATTTAATAACAAGATAAATATTTGGATTCAAGTATTATTTCTAAGATTGAAATTAATTATATTATTTCAAAATGCAAAACCATTTTCTACAAACTAATGCCAAGTAGTAGAAATCAAAAGACAAAACAAATAATACTGGACTGTTTTTGTTATTACTAACATCATCAGTATTTCACATGGAAAATTCTTTATAATGTCAGAACATTTGAAAATCTTAAAATATAAATATGTCAAGTAACTCTAAAGAAATATTTACTGCAGTAGTACCAATAGTCATCAAATGATGATGGTAATTGGGACCAAGAGATGCAGCTATAAAGCAAAATGTCTCCAAGGTCACTTCCAACTCTGTTATTCTGTTATGTGACTGTGCCAACTTACAATGTTAGTTCCAATTGCTGTCAATAGGCAAATCCTGTGCAGTGCTTAGGCGTGTCATATGCTCGCTATTTGCAAACCACTGACTTTGCTTATCAGAAAACAGCAATGAAAGTCACAAATGGTGAGGCCATCACCACATGACATTATGACTATTGTAATTGTAAGCCAGGTGACAAGTGCCTGAATTGCAATTACATGACCAGGGGGACACTGGAACAACTGCAATGCCATGGTTACTTCAAAGAGTGGTCACTAAATGAGGACTAACTGCATATACTTCAATGTTGCTTCAAGTAAGTCCTAATAGTATTGTAAATTCTTTTTGAAAACTGAAGATAATTCTCCTGCCTCTCTATTACATATCCAACCCAACATCTGAAATACACACACAAATTCCCTTCTCATCTTCCCTTCCCTTCTCCCTATGAGTGATATGTGTTTTCCTCAATCTCGGGTCCTCTATCAGAGGCCTCGGAGTTTGAGGGTTCTTGTGGTATCTTAGCTGTTCCCCAGCACTGCACTCTTCTGGACAGGGAGCTCGGACATCATTCCTGGGTTCTGTTGGATGGAGCCTCTCTCCCAGCTTAGTAGTCACAGTTCAAAGTGTTCCTACCACCACTGGGACCACTTTGACCTTTACTTTCCACATCCTCTCCTCCTTCAGGCCTTGGTCCCTTTCCAGCTTCTCATACTCCCTTCTTCCTGATGTTGCTGTCACTTGACCCCGCTACATATATCATCATTGCAGTCTTCTGATCTTTGTCTATTACCACAATGTCTGTCTGGCTGGCTAATATCTGCCTCTGACTGGATCTGGCAGTCCTAGAGAATCTTAGCTTTATTACTCACTGTAACCTTCTGAGGAACCTCTCATCTGGATTTGGGAGGGTTTACCAATAACTGTCTGGCAGCCATTTTTAAGATGACCTGACCCTTGTGGGGAACAATAGGGCTCAAGACCATCAGCATACTGCAGGGAAGAATATTTGGCAAAAACTGAGATCTTGTCAGATTTGGATTGAGATGCCTGCGGCATGGACTTATGGAGTTAATCTGTACTAAGTTTGACTCTGTGATTCCTGAGGAAGTTGACAGGGTTTTCACATCCGTTATCCTGGTCAGCTGCTTGTTAGTTTCATGCTCTATCCCTGATGGTTAAAGCCATACAGGAGGTAAACTATGGTTCGGTCCATGTGGTGATGTTGGCTTTCTTCAGTGAAGTGTTGATCCTGTAATGTACCCTCTAAAAGCTATTACTAGACTAGATCCTGGAATTTACTATGCTGTCTCCATTAACAAAGAAGGTAATTGGGCTTCAACTTTAGAGGACCCTGGCAGAAGTTCATTATTTGGAGTCATTCCAGTTGGGTTTTAGGCCAGAGTTCAGTACAGAAACATTAGTTGCACTGGCTGATGACTGGTTAATGAACTGTATCGGAACCAGGATGGAGGTGGTGTGTTCATTATGATGCTCTTTGATTTCTCAGCAGCTTTCGATACCATTAGTCACAATATACTTTTGGACCAAATTCAGGAGTGACAAGCACCATTTTACAGTGGTTCTCCTTTTCTCTGTGGCCAGTATTGACAGTTGAGGAGAAAGCATGCCCATAGGTTCTTACTTGTAGGGCACTACAGGATTCAATGCTCTTTCCTCTTCTTTTTAATATCTAGATGAAATCACTGAGTGAGGTCATCCATTGGTTTGGAGTCAGTTATCATTAGTAAAGAGAGCCAGTTTGGTGTAGTAGTTAAGGCATCAGACTAGAAAATGGGAGACCATGAGTTCTAGTCTCTCTTAGGTACAAAACCAACAGAGTGGCCTGGGGTCATTCACTTTCTCTCAGCACTGGAAAGGAGGCAATAGAAAATGACTTCTGAAAATCCTTGCAAGAAAATTGCAGAGGTTTGTCCAGGCAGTCTCCAAGAATTGGACACAAATGAACAGAAAAAAAATAATTATCAGTAAGTGATGATTTCCAGCTGCATCAGGCTAGCCAAGTATTGCAGTCAGACTCAGTGCCTGGAGACTGTGCGGGGAATACGACAATACAATGGAATTGTAGAATATTTATTACAATAAACATTGTAGTAAAGTGCAAGGATAAAGGTCATTGAATAGAGAACTTGATGTGACTGGACAGTTCTGAACCAAAAGAGGCTAAATATAAATGCAGGGGTTGGGGAAGAGAAAGAAGTAGGGAAAGGTTAGAATGTAATGGTTTCTAGAATTCTTTCAACCCTTTTATTATATTTGCTTACCATACCCATGGTACTATGCTGTACAAATAAATCTCAAAACACAATATAATCAAATTTAAACATAACATTGGTAAAACAATAAGAAACATTAACTGAATAATTAAAAACAGAAGCAATTGTAGTCATGGCACTAACCGTAGTTTACATAGCAGGAAATTATAATTCAAAAGCCTCCTACCAAAGTTTATTGCATTCCAGAAGAATGGCAGTTTGATTCTGATGTGAGACCATTCCACAGTGTGGAGACCATCATAAAGAAATGGTCTAGATCCCACAGAAAGTTACATCTGGTGGCGCTGGTCCTGAAAATGTCTGAAATACAAGCTACATGTGGCTGTAAAGGTCTAGTCCAGGGGTCGGCAACCTCAGTTCTTTTATGACTCGTGGACTTCAACTCCCAGAATTCCTGAGCCAGCTATGCTGGCTCAGGAATTCTGGGAGTTGAAGTCCACGAGTCATAAAAGAGCCGAGGTTGCCGACCCCTGGTCTAGTCTCTCAAATTCAGGAGTGAGGCAGGTGGCCAGAGGCGGAGCCAGGTAACAAACTGCAGGTCTTTCAAGATATCCTGCCATATTTTCCCATTCTCTCATAAATGAATACCCTTTTCCCCCATCTTAAGACCTCCATGTACACAACTTGCCATCTGACTGCAGGCCAAGAAAACTCTAAGAGTGTCACTAATAGCCAAAGACAAGTCATTTCCCCTCTTAGGCACGCCAGTCATTAAACTGGTCATGGCTACTCCACACAGTTCTCACTTATATTACATCACATATCCCTGCAATCTTCTAACTAAATCCTTGTACTAATATTTTTGTCTGATAATGCTTTCTAACATCATTTTAATTTCTCCACCCAGGCTCCTATTTTTATCAATGTAATACCATGAAGTGAGGAAAACCTCTACTAAGTTCTCACCACTAGGGGAGGCAATCTTCTCTCTACAGCAGGGACTGTCAAACTGCTGGCCTGCGGGCCAGATAGGTCACACGGAAGGCATGCCCACCCCATTGCTGCCAATGGCAAAACAATCCCGATACATCAGACATGTCAAACACAAGGTCCGGGGGCCGGATTTGGCCCGTGAAGTGGTTTCATGTGGCCCGCGAAGCCATCCTGGAAACAGTGAGGGAACGGCCCCCGCTGCCTTGGCCCTGAGACCCTCCTTCTGCCAGAGACCCTCAGATCTGTCCCACTCCTGCCCAGGCCCCCATAGGCACCCTTGATGCGAACGATGTAGAGCTGGCCATGCCCACCCAGTAGGCCATATGCACTAGCCACACCCACCCAGTAGGCCACACCCACCCTGGCCATACCCACCCGGCCCCCTGAGGGCAACCACAATGCTGATGTGGCCCTCAATGAAATTGAGTTTAACACCCCTGCGATACGTCATACGACGTCATGTGATGTCGCAAGTTTGACATGTCTGCTCTACAGTATTCGTCATCCAGAAAAAAAATAAAGTGTGAAAGAAACTGCTCCATTCCAAGTGTCTTTCGTATAAAAACATGTCACACTTTCAAGAGTTCTGGTATTACTTACAACACAGCACCGATGCCTGCACAATCCATCGTCTTCGACTCTACTTCCAACACCGACTTAATCTTCCAATGCCAGTGGCAAGGGTAATGGCAAATTCAGTGGTGGTACCTCTAATCTTAACTTGTCTCCAAACTAATTTAATGGATAAACAGGGATAAACACCAGAATACCAGATCAACAATCAAACAGTAAACAATATCCCAATCAAAGAACTACCAATTCAGACAAAAACAAACAGTAAGCAATAGCCTAAATCAAGGAACAACCAAGGAAAAAACAACACTCCCATCAACACTGATAGGGCAAGCCACTGCATATAAAGAGAGCGCAAATACCACTCCCTTCTAACACTGAAGATGTTATCTAGTTGGGTAATGAAATGTCTGCAAGAAAACAACAAAACTAACAAGGACTCCATAGTTCAACCCTGAGCTACAAATGCTCCCTTCTATGGGATGTAATGGAGCTGCTTGTATTATTTTCTACCTTCTTGCCAAATCTCATTCACCTTTTAGGGCCTCCTCCTCACTATTGACTGCTATTTCTTTCTGTTCATCTCCCAATCAGAAAACATCCAGTATTCAGTAGCAAGCAATCACTCCACGATTGCAGAATGTACAATCTCTCTCTTGACCTGCTATCTTTGGCCACCCATACAAAGGATGTCCCTAAACAAGTGATATTTTGAAACATTTTTTCCTCTTTTCTTTTTCTAAAACACTCTTTTCTCTCAATTGGTATTTCTTTGATTGCTTCCTTCTGTCCTCACAAAGTTGATGACTCTTCTTTACCAGTATGATTGTACATGTGCACTGGGAGGCATGGATTGGGTATCACAGGATCATATCAAAATGGGGTAACAGAATGTGGTGCAGTTACCAACATTCTGAGCTGCTATCCAATGGTCTCATTAAAACATATTAGGGAAAATGTTGGGATATTTTTCTCTGCAGGTCTAGCCTAAGTGGTCCATTTTAAAACTCCTTTGGCAAGCTCTGCCCCCTACACTACAAATCTGATCCCATTCTGTTGAACTTTCAGATAATTATCATCCCAGAGAGGTGACAAAGTCCCCATTTCCTTTACATAGTTTATTTCTCATATTCCATTGGTTGGAAAAGAATGAAAATGAGAACATGCACATATTTCTATAGAAATGATGATCTGAAGAATTTATTTCTGGTTCTGTATCACAGCAGTGGGCTGTAAAGATCTCATTTGGGAATCTTTTAATGATGTTCTTATAGCTGTGAATGAGACAGTCAAGCAACGCAAATGATGTGATAAAAAATGTAGGTCTTGGTTGCCTGAATGAAGCTCTTATGAATACTGTTTCTGCTTTGAAGATGTCAAAAAACCCACGTCTGAACATGCAAGTTGGATGTTAATAAATATTCTTATAACATTAATTATGTTCTTTTTCTTAAGGAGGTCTCTAGTCATTGATCTTAACTTTCAATCAAAGTTTCTCAAGTTACCACCAGAATTATCTTGCATGAACTCAAGTATATGTTATTAGATTATGGCAATTAATTCAGTTAACCATGAAATACTGCTTTTACTCTTACAATTCTCTCAGTGGATGTAGTCACAAACAGTAGGTATGTGCATTAACTGCATTAACCCCATGAATTATGAGAATCAATCCTCAAAATACATTTGTACCACCTTTAGTGTCATCAGCATCTACCATTTCAAAAGTATTTTATAGTAGTTTTCCAGACACATTTGTGTGTGTGTGTGTGTGTGTGTGTGTGTGTGTGTGTGTGTGTGTGTGTAAGGACTGGTACATAACCCATAGCTCTGTGCACATACACCAAAAGAAAAACCCAAAATAAATCTCTTGTTGAAATAGATATAAAGAACTTCACGATATACACCAGCAAAAAAATAACTGATAAAAAAATGCATGCTTTGTTTATGCAATAAGCTCTCCTTTCTGTTTGGATGAATATACAGATTTTCCCAATATACTTTAATCATGTTTGACCATGATAGAGTCTAGCCAGCACATCTGATATTGCAAGGTAATGTTATTGGAAGAGGAACATCAAGAAGATTCAAGTGTGTACAAATAATCTAGACAGGAAAGATGTAAGCCTTGGTACAGCTGGCTAGAGCATTATTAATCATGACAGGACAGTCTTTCTTGCTAAAAACAGCTAAAATGAATACACTGTTAAATATTTACAAACAGTAGCAATCAGCCATAGTAATGAAATGTCTAGTATGCACATTTTCTGAAATAATGTTGTAAATGTATCCATGTCAAGAAGAAATTTAGGTGAAAGTAAAACAGTTTCCAAACTCACAGCATATGGTTGCAATGTTCATTTAATATATCTCCCGACAAAAGACTTTAGTGTTCAAAACAAGGAAGGCCAATGTAATATATACTGCAACATATTTTGACAATAAACACTGTGCAACAGCTGTGCTGAAGAAAGCAGGGGGAACAAAAATAATTTCCGCACAAAATATCTGGAATAGATTAATGGATGGTTTGAAGTACTCTGTTAAGGACTGCTCACTGTGACAACAATTTGTGAACAAAATAATGAAATACAGGAAACATCAGGACCAAAGTTCTTTTATAGGGCTAAAGAAAACATCACACGCATTAAAGTCTATTTTTATTACGTTGAACAAAATGCAGAGAAATAACAAATATTACTGAAATTGAAAGGAACTTACTGTAGTAAATAGAAAACACAAACTATAATAATGGAATAAATATTGGACTAAGTTCGTTTTCTAGCCAATATTTTCAATAGTACCAGGATGAGTCTTTTTAACTGGGGAAAAGAGGAACAAACTTTAACATAAACATTGACCAAACATCTTCTTACAATATCAACTAATACATTTCAGGGAAAAAGATAATCCATTCAAGATATATGTACCTGCTAATGACTGTTTTAAAAAAATCACATTGATAGAAATATCTAGTTTAAATAGTTGGATTCAGAAATAATTGTTGAACTAATTCAACTTTTAGCAGCAGTATTTTTTTTTCTGCCAGGGTGAGAAAGCCCTGGGAATTCTATTTATTTTTCAGCAAAAGATGAAAGCTGAATTTGCCAATCTCCTAATAACTAAAACTTCCTGTTCTGACTTGATTTAAACTGCTTATTTTTTTTAAAAAAAAATCATATTTCATTGAAATGGGCATTTTGGTTAAAAAAATTGTCATTTCAGAAAACTAGCCAGATTAATAATAAAAGTGGATAATGGCTGTTCGCCCAGGATATTATGGCAAAATATTTTTCCAAACATCCACAACAATAATTGTATTGGAATTCAATTCATTGGTTCCAATAGAAGGGAATATATATATATAGCTCAGAGTTCAACTATGGAGTCTCAGTGATCTCTGAGCTTGGTGGTTTGCTTGCATATGTTTGATTGCAACTAGGTAATAGGTGAAAGTATGGTTTTCTCCTTCAAAAGATGCAATAAAAAAAAGCTAAGGAAGAAATAAAAAGACACATCCTCTCCAGTAACCAGCACCCAGATAAGCAGGGATTAGCTCCAGGCAAACAATCAAGCGGAAAACAATTCCCTCATCAAGGAGGTATCAAAATATCAGCTTGCTTTATATTAAAGCCTTTATTACCATTTGAGATTAAAATTAAACTGATTTTTTTTTTGGATGCATCTTCCCAAAAGAAAATCTCAGTCTCTAAGAGCTAAAGGACATGTACTAATTACATCAAACTAAATTATATTTTTACTAGAAAATCTGATTGTAGATTATTGCTGAATAGCAAATAATTCGTGATTTAATTAAATAGATTTTAATCAAACCCATACTGGTAAAAATTATGCCGCAGGAACTCTTTTCTCCATTGAATCATTATAACTCCTCCACTGAGAACAGTACATACAAGAGAAAGGTACATTATTGTCTTCAGACGGTATTTCTGTTTTCACCAAAGAATCCAGTTCTTTGTGAATTGAATCTTCTTTGCATAGTTCAACTACTATTTTTCTGTTAACCCAGATAGTTGTCAAAGGATAAATAGTGCAATTATGTCTGCAGGAATGTATTTAATCTGCTTGCTCAGAAGAGAAAAATCTGTAACATTGGAACTGGAAGGAATTCTTTCTCCTGGACATTACTGGGTTTGTTCTTAAAATAGAAAGTGGAAGTTTTTAAGAAGAGTCTGGACAACCATTTGTCTGAAATGGTAAAGGTTTTCCTGCCTGAGCAGAGGATTGGACTAGAAAAAGGCTTTTCAACCTTTTCACAAATTGTACCACTTTTAGGACCTGACAATATTCGAATACCACCAATGCTTAGCAAGATGTCAAAAACTTGATGACTAAAAAAAAAGGGGGGATTTTGGGTTTTACTGGTTAGATTCATTTGTTGTTATAGAAATAGCTAGTTTATAATATTATGGAACAGTAAAAAGTTGAGGTTCAATGTTAAGGTTTCCTTCTATCGCAACAGAGGAAGTTGGAAGTCAATGCCTTTTCTTTTCTTTTTCCCTTCTCACCCTCACTTTTTCCCTCTTTTTCTCCCCACTGTATCCTACTATTTGCTTTTGTATTTTATTCTATAATGTAATAAAATGTTACAAACTGTAAAAAAAAGGAAAAAAGTACCAGTTTTAATTTCCTCGGTGGCGGTTCCTTTGCTGAATTATTTTCCCTTTACACTGACAAATGTATGATGAATTTCTCAATATTTATTAATATGCACCACTACCTTGATGGTCAGGTGGCTGGTAAGCCCTGCTTCCCCCCCCCTCTCTCTCTCTGCTCACAAAAGTTCCCCTCTCTCACACACATACACACTTCCCCCCAAAAGCCTTTCCTCTCTGCCTCTCTCTCAAACACACCTCCCCCAAAAGCCTTTCCTCTCTCACACACATTTTCCCCCAAACCTTTCCTCTCTCACACACACAACCTCCCCCCAAAAGCCTTTCCTTTCCCTCTCACACACACTTCCCCCAAAAGCCTTTCCTTTCTGCCTCTCACACACTTCCCCCCAAAACCTTTCCTGTTTCACGCACACTTCTCCCAAAGTCTTTCCTCTGCCTCACATACACACTTCCCCCCAAAAGCCTTTCCTCTGCCTCACATACACACTTCCCCCCAAAAGCCTTTCCTCTCACACACATTTCCCCCAAAACCTTTCCTCTCCGCCTCTCACACACACACTTCCCCCAAAAGCCTTTCCTCTGCCTCACATACACACTTCCCCCCAAAAGCCTTTCCTCTCTCACACACACATTTTCCCCAAAACCTTTCCTCTCCGCCTCACACACACTTCCCCCAAAAGCCTTTCCTCTGCCTCACATACACACTTCCCCCCAAAAGCCTTTCCTCTCACACACACATTTCCCCCAAAACCTTTCCTCTCCGCCTCTCTCACACACACTTCCCCCAAAAGCCTTTCCTCTCTGCCTCTCTCACTCACACACTTCCCCCCAAAAGCCTTTCCTCTCACACACATACATTTTCCCCAAAAGCCTTTTCTCTTTGCCTCTCACTGCTACTCTGACAAAAGCCTTCTCGTCTCTTTCTCCGTTGTCTTTTTTTTCTCTCCCTCCCCCGCCAAAACTGCCTCCTTTTATAGCCTCTCCTGTCTCTGCCCCCCTCCTCCTCTTCTCTTCTGGGTGAGCTGGAAGTGCCAATCCTGGGGCCTTTGTCTCGCCCCAGCAGCCCTGCAACTCCTGAGGACTCCTTCACGGCAAATCCTGCACTGCGCCGCTTTGGCTTGTTCCCTCCCCCGCTACCTTTGTCTAGGCTGGACAGGCCACATACCACCTGCCAGGTGCCAATGTACTACCGGTGGTACACGTACCACCAGTTGAAAAGCCCTAGACTAGAAGACCTCCAAGGTCCCTTCCAACTCTTGTTATTCTGTTAATAAGAAATGTAGAGCAGCAGGAGAGCTGACATGAACAAACTATATATTTCTTTATTTAAATGGTCTAAATTAATACACTGAAGTCTATTTCAGACAGATTAATATGTTTTCATAAAGGAGTCCCTGCTAATTTTGCTCCGCTATGATTGCCAACTATAGGGGACAGTGCTCATCTCCCTTTCAAGGCCACTGACCCAGTGCTGTCTGAAGACATTTCCGTGGTCATGTGGCCAGCATGATATCATGGAGCACTCTTACCTTCCCACTTAAGTGGTACCTATTTATCTATTTGTATTTGCATGCTTTTGAACTGCTAAGTTGGCAGAAGCTGGGGCAAGGATGGGAACTCATTCTGTTCCATGGCACTTGGGTCTCAAACTTGTGCTGCTAGCTTTCCAGCCAACAAAATCAGCATCTTAACTGCTGAGCCACCACATTGTCCCTAATATATTTTCATAACCTATTTAAATTTTAAAGCATTACAATTCAGATATGTTTAAAACAAAACCATCCCCTTTTTAAATTTTTTCTGCGTATTTATTTAAGCCATAGGTCTAAGATGATGAACTTAACACAAGTTTATGTTGCCAAAATGTGTACAACTTTAAACCAATGGAGTTGAAGACTGCAGTCATAATCTAAAAAATCATTCATTCACTCTGCATACCGTCACTGTCTATTATGCATTACATCAACTTTTATCTTTTGTCTTATATTGTTCAGATAGCAACTGAACCCAGTGCTGCATGTTATTGTGCTACATGAATGCATAAAGGTTTTCATTCTTTTGTTTGGTACAAATTTCTGTTAAGCTATTACAATTGATTTATTTTTCTCTTTGATATATTTTGTTGACCAACTAGTATAAAAACATAACACTTCTCCAACTGAACACAGTTGCTATTACAGAAAACATCACCTGAGGAACAATGTATTAAAAACATCTATCCCTAAATTCACTCTTTAATGTAAATGTAAACATAAAAAAAATTAAAAGCACCTTCAAAATGAAGTATTGAAAGTAGAGGAACAGCAGGAATATAATGCTTCAACTAATCTTCTCAATCTAGCCCTTCCTTCAACAGTGTTTAAAAAGAGAACACTATATTGGAAGAAAGTTAGCTACCAGAATAATTAGACATTTCTATTATTCCAAGCTTAAATGGACTCCAGAAGATGGCAGAGGACAGGAAAGCCTGGAGGAACATTGTCCATAGGGTCGCGATGGGTCGGACACGACTTCGCAACAACAACAACATTATTCCAAGAGTCCATCCCAATATTGATTTTTATTTTTAAACCTGATGTGGATAAGCTATATTGGAAAGGTTTGTTTTTCAAGTGGAAATATCTAAATATCTATCTATATCGGAAATGAGTACTTAATATTGTATCGTGCATAAAATTATAATGAAATTCCACATTCTAACATGCAGAAATTAGTTTACATGCTTTTGATCTTTTTTTAACCACAAATTGAATTCAATTATTTGATTTATTTATAAAATTTCTATAATGCCCATCACACTTGCCACACCTGATGGATGTCATGTTTAAATTCATATTTGTCAATCAAAATAAGTGAGAATTAAGAAATTTTTGAATAGTTTACTACTGTAGAGCAGGGCTTTTCAACCGGTGATACGCGTACTACTAGTAGTACTTTGGCAACTGGCAGGTGGTACATGTACAATGGGTTGAGCAGCACTGTAAAAAAAATGTAAAAAAGTGTAAAAGTGGATGAGGTGAAGGGAAAGTCAGCTGGAACTGCACTTTGCCTGGGTCCTACTGAGAGCCCAGGATCAAAGTGCACAGCTCCAGCTGATTAAGGGCGGCCTTGGGGGTGGCAGGCAGCGTAATGTAGTCTTCAGGTGGAGATTCAGCTGGAGCTGCATGAGGCATTGCCTGCCTGGGTCCTGTGGAGAGCCTAGGATCAGCAGGATCAGTGCACGCAGCTCCAGTTGATTTGGACTGGCAGGCAGCCTCACCCAGTCTTCAGGCAGAGATTCAGCTGGAGCTGCATGAGGCATTGCCTGTCTGGGTCCTGAGGAGAGCCCAGGATCAGCAGGATCAGCACATGCAGCTCCAGTTGATTTGGAGTGGCAGGCAGCCTCACCCAGTCTTCAGGCAGAGATTCAGCTGGAGCTGTGCGAGGCATTGCCTGTCTGGGTCCTGAGGAGAGCCCAGGATCAGCAGGATCAGCACATGCAGCTCCAGTTGATTTGGAGTGGCAGGCAGCCTCACCCAGTCTTCAGGCAGAGATTCAGCTGGAGCTGTGCGAAGCATTGCCTGGGTCCTGCTAAAGGGAGGGAAGAAATGATATTAAAGGGGGGGTGAGGGAAGTGATGATATTAAAGGGGGGTGAGGAGTACCTGTACTTTATCACTTTTTTCTGTTGTTTTTTTTTGGGGGGGTTGGTCATCAGGTTTTTGACACCTTGCTAGGTGACTGGTGGTACTTGAATATTGCCATTTTCTAAAAGTGGTACAATCAGTGAAAAGGTTGAACAGCCCTGCTGTAGACTACAAAAACACATGTACAATGGAATAATTTTTTTTGATGTAGTACATGTAAAGGAATTCTTAACATCTTAATTATAGATATAAACAAAATGTCATTTTAAGAAATTGCTTAAATTCTAAAATGGAACACAGATGGTTTATACATGTATGATAATTTGAAAGTTCTGCATTGTTACTTGAATCAGCATAAATAACTGCTTCGTAGTTAAAACAAAAGCTAAAACTGCCTTCAGATCCACTTCAAAATTCTTTCATTCTTTCTGACAAAGTTGAACATACTAATTCAAAAAAATTGGAAAAAATAAACAAACAAAAAAAGTTCTCACTTGAGACACAAATGACCTGGCCCCGCATTACCTTGTTCCAGGCACATTAAGATTCAGCCATCTGGAAAAGGCTCTAATGCTGGGAAAGTTGGAAAAAACCCCGAAGAAGACGACTAGCAGAAAAATGGATAGTCTCAGTTACAATGCCAATGAGTGCACCCTTGAGAGACTTGAAAGAACAAGTTAGGGATAAATTGTCATGGAGAAATTCTACCTATGTGGCCCCAGGAGTTGGAAAAGACTTGATGGCACATATTCATAATCAAGGTGACATGAAGGAGTTGAATTAATACAACACTAATAATTTCTCATTATTTTCATAAATAACTCAAAGTGGCACAACATTCCCTATTTTCCCCACAACAACAACCCTGTGAGGAGTTGGGCTGAGAGAGTACCTGGCCCAAAGTCACCCACCTGGTTTTCATGCCTTGAGGCAGGACTACAATTCAAAGTCTAGATGTTTCTAGCCTGGTGTCTTAATCACTAAAATATTGTTACAATAAATCCACCATTCCCAAAATTTCAGTGTACTGTTGTATTGCTCAATTGAGTTCATTTTGGTGTTTGGACTTTTAGGGGAGGTATGTACATTAAGATTACACTAAAGGGAGATGTGATGGCAAAAACCTTTGGAACCACTGGACTTCCGTGTCCCAAATTCTGTCCTCAATAAGTCTTGTTACTGGAAACAGATTGAGTCCTCCTTCAATTTTAGCCTAGTTAGCCACTAGTAAATTACAGTGGAAAGTATATTTTATAATATCTGCTGGCCTATTGGCACTAGACCTTTCAGATGATTACGTGAATCCTGGACATCTTTGTTAACAGGAAGCATGCGGTAAATAGGTATTAATTTGACAAGGTTATCAGGTTTAGATTATTCTTCAGCAAATGCTCAAATTGAACAGAAGATACTTTTAGACATCACCCATCAAGATCTGCAAGCAACACCTGAAGTACCTTGTACCTCAGTATACTTTGGAAAAAATGCAAAAGTCTTTTACCTTACACTAAACATCTTTCTGCATTAAAATATAGTTGGGCTCTTGCCAAGGTTAAGCTACTGTCTTCCCCTCCCATAAAGCAAGGGGAAGATAAAAGGTAATTAACCCCTCCAAAAGATTTAGTAATAGTATAATAATATAACATAATAAACAAGATATATAGTCAATGGAACATATAGTGTGAGGTATTTTGGTGCTCTCTGAGCTTGGTTGTTTTCTTGCAGGTGTTTCATTACCAAACTAGGTTACATCGGAGCTAGTAGGGAGGGGTTTGCAAAACACACTCCTTAATAGCACTGATGATGTTACCTAGTTTGATAATGAAAAACAACCAAGCACAGAATGCACCAAAAAACCCACAGTTCAACCCTGAGCTACAAATATTCTCTTCTACTGGAACATATACTGTATTGTAGCTTTTATCTTAGTTTGTGTAATGACCCTATTAGTCCTATTTTAACATTTTCCTGGATATTCAAATCAGTGTTACATTGACCATCTCTCTGATCAAATTTCTAAAATTACTTTAGCAATGGCAATGTTTCTAACTGGTACTATTAGGATAAGGAAGCAATTTGACTTTAATTTATATAGGAAGACTGATGATTATGTTTAAGTAAATTATATAACTTTAAAATAATTTTGTTATGCTGTGTATACTTTAAAGTGACTGATTAAAATCATAACATACAATGCTTTCTATATTCCCTATAATGCCTCTAACATTTCACAGCAAGAATAAGCGCACTCAACAACATCCCAAATGATTTTGAACAGCCATGTACTGAATCACTTCCTAAATAGCATATGTAAGATGTTCCATGAGAGGGAAGCTCCTATAAAAATGTCTGAGTCCATTCCCATCATACTTCATGGAGGGGGTGGGGAATGGACATTTTCAGCAAATATTGATCACATTTGGGGCACTTAGCAACCGGCTCAGCTTTATGGCCTTTTGCAGGGTTCTACATTCACATGAACATGATTTGTGACTTTTTTATGGTTTCCCACCTTTACTTCAATTTCCAGCAAAAAACACCCACTGGGGAAAATTAATTTAATAGCCACTATAAAAAAATGTAACACAAAAACACTCAGGTTTAGCCCATGATGCCTTGATTTATGACTGCAAGGACTTACAACTGTAATTTTGGGCTCAATAATAGCCATAAGTCGAAGACTACTTGTAATTGGTACATTAGCTATATGCAAAGCTTCTCCTGGACTCTCATTTCTGCTGGACAGCAAGGAGAAACTCTGTTGTAGCACAATCCTAGCAAGAACCAGCCTTGATCTCTGAACCAACAGTCAATCTATCTTGCTAGAGTTAGGTCCTAGCACATTCCTTCCCATCCAGATCCTTATAGCCTTCAGATCAAGTTATGACTTCTACTCTGTCCCTAATGGACTGGAAATGTATAATTGAGTATTATTTGCATACTGGTAACACCATATCCCAAGCCACTGATTAACTCTCCAAACAACTTCAATTGGATGGAAAGATGGTTTTACTCCCCCCAAGGGAGTATATACTGAAGTGACATTGGGCTTGATCTCTCTGCCCCAACACATACGCGGACTGAACTGGCCACCTAGGAAGAAGAATTACTATGAGTACTTCCAATTCTTGCAAACATTACAAAAGGATTCCATCATTAACCACTGAAAGGTTGAACAAGACAAGTAGAGTTGCATTCTCCCTATCCAAGGGCTCCCATAGGTCCCTGATGAGACTGACCACTTTTCATCACTTGGCAGGATCTGAAAAGGTTAAGATAAAAACTTCTTCCAGAATCCTAGTTGCCATCCTTCCACCTTCTAAACAAGGAGGGAAAGCTTGAAGACTAAGATAATATTAATTAATATTAGACAACCTGTGACCCACTGGATCATTATTTCTTTAATATTTCCGTACTTATTTTCAGAAATATTTCCTTACCTAAACACAGACAGAATAACCAAGGTGGGCAAAAAACAAACAAACAAACCAGTGGGATCAGAAGTGTCTTCTGACTTCCAGATGGCTTCCCCATTGAGCTTCCTTACGAAAAGCTGGCTCCAAGTGTTGGAAATCTTCCTTCCCTTCCCAGCTGGCAGGTAAATAGCTGCAGCTGGTGGGGAAGGGAGTGAGGGAGTTCATGAGTAGTTGGTGCAGTGCAAGTGTAGAGGGACTGGGTGTAGAGGGTGCACCATTTTTCCACTGACCTTCTCCCTGAAAGCTCCCACAAGCAAAATCTTTTCTAGTAGGAATGTGGCTAATGAGGATCATGTTCTTTTCAGGTTCCCCATCAACTTGTGGGAATCTGTCAAGGAATGTTGAAAATGAGGATCATGTGACTATGGCTGACCAGCGCTGGCCACCACCAGCGCAATGGTGCTAAAACGGCCAAAAATTCCCCAAATTTCATCCCCTCAGGAGTACAGGGCCCGAGCGTTCTGTAAGTTAGCTCATTTGTGATACATTTGTTAAAAAGGCTTTGCCCTCTGATGCAATGTTTCAACTAATTGAATGTTACAAAGTATTAAATGGATACAAGACTTTTAGCAGTATTAATACTGCTGGACCTAAAGTCTGACTATTAAAGAGATATATCAGTGCCTCCCCTCAATAGAAAAGCATTCACAATTGTCTATACTAGGGGTCGGCAACCTTAAACACTCAAAGAGCCACTTGGACCTGTTTCCCAGAGGGGGGGGAAACACTGGGAGCTGCAAAATGCACGCAGGCCCGCATGCAAAGGGGAGAACTTGATTGAAGAGTTTAATTAAAAAGAAATAGAGGCTGCTGTGCATGAGTTCTCTCTCTCTCTCTCTCTCTCTCTCTCTCTCTCTCTCTCTCTCTCTCCCTCTCCCTCTCCCTCTCTTTCCCTCCCTCCCTCTCTCTCCCCTCCCCTCTCCCTCTCTCCGATCTTCTGCTCACCTGGCAAGCTGGCTTCACGCTGTTCTGGACAAGCTGACACACATATTCTCATTCGGCTGGCTCCCTCCTGCCCTGCTTTCTGCTGCTTCCTGAACAGCAAAGGAAGGAGCCCCGCCCAATAAGCTTGTCAGCTTCTCAGAGAACAGCGTGAGTTACACACACACACACACACACACACACACACAGAGAGAGAGAGAGAGAGAGAGAGAGAGAGAGAGAGAGAGAGAGAAAGAGAGAGAGAGAGAGGGAAAGTGCAAGTGCCCCCCCCCCTCTCTCTCTCTCTCTCTCTCTCTGCAAATGGCTGGGAGCCGCAGGAGAAGGCTGAAAGAGACGAATGTGGCTCCAGAGCTGCGGGTTGACTAGACCAGGGGTCGGCAACCTCGGCTCTTTTATGACTCGTGGACTTCAACTCCCAGAATTCCTGAGCCAGCTATGCTGGCTCAGGAATTCTGGGAGTTGAAGTCCACGAGTCATAAAAGAGCCGAGGTTGCCGACCCCTGGACTAGACTCTAAGATGCCCCCAGGCTATATATGTTCTCTTTCTCCAGGAGGTGAAGCGGTCTTAAGATTACCACTCAAAAAGCTCACCTCACCAAGCACTCTATAAATTTCCTAAAGATCAATAGGTTAAAACTCTTTCCAAATAATATTACATGATGTCACCCTCAAGACTTTAGATTCTGCCCAACCAACTCCAAACAAATGCAATGATTTTATCTGCAAAATCGCACAGTAACCCATTAATGTCTTTCTACTTGCACACCCCTAAAAGAAACTGAGTCATTTTAAAAAGGGTTGGCAGATAGCTCTTTATGGAACAATAAGGATAGAGAAGTAACTCTGCTTCGACTCTTTGAATTTATAGGCTAAAATTTGGGCTTATGCCTCTATCTAACTAATTATTTGCCTTCTGCCAGTATTACTCTAAATATCTCTTCTCTTCTCTCTAAGTATCTCTAAGGAGCTCTTTAGAAATCAAAGGAACCAAAACTGAGCTATTTACAATTTTTTTCTCCTCTGACAGATTAAGTACTTTGAAATAGAAATCAGTTCTGACAGGATGCCTTTCCCCCCCCCCCATCACACACACGGACACACATGCACACACACACATAACAGGCACATGATGACCTAGGTCTGTCCACTGTTCCCATGGAAGCCATGAAATCCTAAGCCTCCTCAGAACTAACCCAGGGATGAAATGTTGAAATCACACAAGATAAACAGTTTTGGTATATCAATCATTACCCCAAGGTAAGACCGACAACTCAGGCAAGGATGCCACTGTTCAGATGTGAGGGTGCTGTAACAGTAGCATCCCTATCTTGTTCCTGTATCTCAACTGCTACAGAAATGGACAGATTTATAGATCTTTTTAAAACAACACATTATCTTGGGAAGCTATTAACTAGCCCAGGTTCAATAGCACATGATGGAATGCCTATTGAAACATGGGTAATTACAAGTTCGAGATATGAACTACTGCTAACTGCCTATTCTTGCTTTCCAATATTTATAATCTACTATCTAAATAAGATTATCGATCAGAGTAACTAATGAAAAACATTTGTCTATTCCATATGTCAAAGTAAATTATTAGGAAACTAGGAAGAGGATAGGAAATACAGAATATGTAAACCAGAAATGCACACTGAATTTTGCTGAATCCCAAACTGAATCAGACCACTCTATAGACTATATGGCTTACAAATGAAGAAAGACTGCCTTCACAGCTTACAGAACAGGATGTAGAACATGTTGAAGCATCTCGTATTATTTATCTTGAAGGATTCCAGAAATGCATTTTAGATAATGTCACACTATGGAGTAGAGATTTCTAACACCTTTGTCTTGTCTACTGTCCCGGTCTTCTACTGCTCCTTTCACTCTCTCTTTTTGTCCCAAGTAACTCATAACAAATGATCTTCAGAGTGAGGAGCAATAATCTAACTAGCGTAGCAATTGTTTGGGTTGCAGCTGCATAGATGGCTACCATGATTACCTCACTCATGATTTATTTTTATTTTTTTAATTTTAATTCCATTTATATCCCGCCCTTCTCCGAAGACTCAGGGCGGCTTACAAGCTTAGCAGTAGCCTTCATTCTATGTATATGCCTGCTTATTAGGGCTTTCACACACACACCCAAGCGGCATTATTACAGAGTCAGCTTAATTGCCCCCAACAATCTGGGTCCTCATGATATCCAACATCGAAGACCTCATTCTGAAGCATTTAAACCAGGAAGGAGTGATGGAAGTGCAGTCATTGAGTGATAGGCAACGCAACATATAGCATAGTCCACGGGTGTTAAACTTGTGATGTCACGTGATGTGTCGTGACGTATTGTGACTTTTTTCCCAATTGCCGGCAATGGGGTGGGGGCGGTTTTGGCGTGACGCACACCCCTGGCAGTGCAAATATGTAGCATGAGAACCTGATAACAATCCAATTGTTTTTTCCATTCATTCATCCAAAGCTACCTTTCTCCAGCCTTGCTGACAGGATTATAATACAAGGGTTCTGTATTAACAGCACTTTTTGGAAAGATACACCTTGCTGTTCTTTGTTAGATCTGTTTTGTCTGAGCAGGAATATTCAAGACATTTTGCTGAGAGATTTGTTTGTAATTTGTGTTCTTTTAAATATTGCATTATTTCAATTGAACTCCATTTTTCTAATACATTTTTGTATTAGTTTCTATTATTTTTCATACAACTTTTCCAATCTGGTAAAAATCATACACACTGTTCTTTCTCTAAAACAACATTTACTTTTGCTGTTGGTTTGTACATGCCTAATTGCATAGGCAATGTCATTAATCATAGCGTGTGGTGAATGTAAAAATCCCTTCAACTTTCCTTCCTTCTTATATATCTAATAAATCTCTACACTTACCCACCATTCAACTTTTAATTAGGGGGTAAGTGTTACAATATGTATTCTTTTCACAGAACCTGCCTGCCAAACAACATAAAAGTCGTGTCTGTGTGGTTCAGGACCCCACACATCTTTAAAAACAAAAAATCAAAGCAAAACCATACTGTATCCCAACTATTTCAAATCTGATAAAATGTATCTCCAAATAAGAACCAATGTGCCTGCAAAAGTAAAGTTGTAGCACCTTTTATATAAATAATCTATATGCTCTATTATCCAAACTCCCATACTTATTTGTTGCATCTTGGCTTCTTCCTGATAACAATGTCTCTTAAACTTTCAATTTGTCCTGATATATATTTAAAAGTAAAATATTGTGCATACTTGTGGGTTTTTCATTGTAATTAATGGGAGATATAAAGTTTTGGTTTCACTTCAATATGACCCTGACAAAAATTGATTGGCCTCTGAACTTGACCAAATCAAACTTTATACTGAATTATGTTCTAAAATCACATGCCTATTTTAAGTCAGTAGGATGTTATTAATGACCCTCTGGTTTTACAGTAATGCTAAGGGTGAACCAAGGGCCTTCAGTTTGCAGAGGGTCTCCACCATAACAATAAGATAGCCCCTCATTCTATTTTTATACACTGATAAATACAGTTGTCATCTATAGTTCTCTTTCTTTCCTAGCATAGATGGCGTTATACATGCCCCCAAAATTTGCATAACTTTTTTTCAGCAGCATTCAGGAGATAAGCTGTTAATACAATCTAGTAGTGTATTTTCCTTCTTTTGGATGGTCAGCTTTGATCATTACTGCCGCCTTTCTCCAACCAGGAAACAAGGTAAGATGATAAACCAAAGGCAATTATATAATTATGGAGTAGCAATAATAAAGTATCAATGAAAACTAGGAAGGAGAAATCTTAAGTAGGTGACAGAATTCAGCTACAAAGTTGAAAATCTATTGCAAACATTCCTTCTCCTTTACAGATCTTACAAATATCTACTTTCCCAAATGACTAAGCTAAATAACAAGCAACAATTATAAAGGTTGTAAGTTAGTAGCAGCTGCAATATGTTTTGCACAGTGTTAGGAAGAGAGGCTTTGGAACGCTGAGAAGACATCAGCTGTCAGCAACGTGTTAAGGCAGCTGGGTTTTTCTCCAGGATGTGTGGCTACTCACCGCTTTAATGAATTGCAGTCAGATGTTGTGTCTGTATCACATATGTGCCAAAGTATCTATTCTGAATTATATCCAAAACACTGCACATTTCTGCTATCCAATTTATTTTGGGGGTTTTAAATGTATGCAATAATGTTTCTTCGTTAAAGCAGAGAAGATTCTGTAAGCAGTGAGGCAGAAAATAACTCAAAGCCCATGAATAAGATTACCAATGAGCCTGCAATTCAATTCTGATAGACCTACTAAAATAATTTCTATTTGGGGCTTTTTCTAGAAAAAAAACTAGAATCACAAAAGAAGTAATCCAGTATTAAAACAAATGTAAACGTAATTAGCCTTGATTATGAAACAAAAAGGGAAACTAGTTAATCTGGTCAAGTAACATTCAGAAGCTTGGTTTCTAAATATTATTAGGAGTGCAGAAAAGCATTTGCATTTTCTCAAAATGGCACCTTCTATGCGCAGTGCATTGTTACATAGACAGAAAATGCAGATTGTTGGCATGGGTTGATTAATCAAATTATGTTGTTCTTGTATCCAATCTATGTTTCCTCATAATCAATGGGCTCAATGTAAGAGGCCCATTATAAACATTTAAACTCCGCAACAGCTTGGGATGGGATACTCTGAAGAAAGCGTTCTTCCTTATCCACTTCTGTATATAGTAAACATCTGAGATTCTGTTCCTGCTGCCTTGACAATGGTGATTTCCAGACAACAAAGGTTCCCAGATACAACAGCACTTTGGTCCTGGGATGCTGCTCAAAAAAGAAACAGGATCCAACTAGAGCAGGGGTAGGCAATCTTGGCTCTTTTATGACTCGTGGACTTCAACTCCCAGAATTCCTGAGCCTCTGGGAGTTGAAGTCCACGAGTCACAAAAGAGCCAAGGTTGCCTACCCCTGAACTAGAGTCACCACACTGTTCTTCTGCAATCGTGATCAATATTCTAGATCTCATTTGCCATGGGATATACATGCATGATATTAATATTGCTAGGACAAAGACATTAAGTGATAGAAAATATAGAAGAGTTGCTTTTCTGATTATCTCAGAATCGTCAAGGACATACCACATTTTTAAAAACTGTAATATATATACTGTTTACATAAAAGAAATGTACAGTTGTAACTAACTACAACAAGAAACATGTTTACTGCAGGAACAGCCATTTCCTTGTAATATCTCTGGAGACATGATTCAAGGAACCAATGAACTCTTGCCTATAGATATAAACAAGATAAGGAATAAAGCTGAAGTCATATGCAGTTATCCTATTATGCAGAAAACAAAATCTCTGTCCATGTCAAATTGTACATATCGCTAAGAAATGTCATATTACTATAGAGTGTGAAAAATAAATAGGCTCCTTGAACATAATTATAGATCCAGAAAGCAACACTACCTCAGCCACTTGTCTGGATGATTTTTCTACATAATTTCTGCAGAACCCTCATAAATCAGGCTGAGAAATCAGACAACAGTCCAGAGTTCAGGTCAGTTTCTCCACCTACCCAGGCGGACTAGATGATGTTGGGGCAAGTTAAAAAAACTGAAACCACACCCTCTGGGTAGCACACTTCTCACTCTGCGATCAGGAGCCACCATTCGCTATTTTCCCTCATGGACAGAAGATAGTGCTTTAGGCATATAAGATGAACTTGAGAGTTCACGCAAATGAAGTAGGGAACCAGTGAACACAGCTGCAAACTGCCCTGCATGATCCCTCATTAGGAAAAGCATGGCACTTTTCCTGGCAATCCAAACGGAGTACCTGCAAAAGTGACTGTCAATTTCAGCCACACTATACCTTTCCCTCTGTAGCAAGGCATCATCTGTACCCTAACAACATGAACTGTTAAGAAATTACTCAGGAAACAAAGAAGAGTTTAATTTATATTTTAAAATAAAATCCATAATTGTGAAAGTGCTCAAGAAATACAAAGAGAATAGATCAATGTATATATACAGATATCTGTATATTTCAGCTAAAACCTTTCACCGCTGACACAGATCAGTTAAAAAATCTCAAAAACCACTAATTTTGAAAGTTCACGGTACAGAAAAGTGTTAAAATAGACAAGGAGACAATAATATATTACCAAGTCTATAAGCTAATTAATTAAGCAATAGCCAAATAAAATTAAGCAATAGCCAAATTGCAGCTTTCTACACCTGTGAGACAGATAGCCAGCATATTATAGGAAACAATTTAAGATAATATGCAGAATGATATAGTACAATTGTAAGAAAGCAGAAGAACAAATTTGGGACAAGTAGAGCAAAAAACCCTGGTAAATATATTGTCCAGATGTACAGGAATAGAATCAGATTTAGAGAATCTATTTTCAAAATATTAAACGTAACAAAAAAAACACCTCTATCAGACAGTTCTTTCAAGTCAGTTAAGAAAATAAAAATCCATAATGGCTAAACAGTTGACTGACATGCAAAGGAAATACAGAATACCATTGGTAAGCAAATCACTCCAGAAAAAATACACTATCATCCTTTTTATAACCCTATCAAACTCTAACTATCCATAAAAGGATATGCGATTTCGGATAAGGCTTGCCAAATGTATTCACAGCTGAAATAATATTTGAATCATTTATATTTGAAAGAAAATAAAACATGAAAAGCAACTAAAGAAACAAATTAACAAACAGAACAAATGGTTCTATTAAAATACTTGCTAAACAAAAACAAACTCTGGCACAGAAAAGAAAACCTTGGGACTTTCTAGAGAGGCCAAAGACAAGTACCCCCTGATAAACCCCCCCCCCGTGGTCATAGCAATTTTTTTAGAAAGTAATAAAAATACATTAAACCCATGGGGGGGTTTCAAGTTAAGCTTGATTCCAGGAATTTTCTTAGAGACAATATATAGTTAATACCATTGGCAACAACACTGAAATTGTTTTTGGCACAAGGGAAAAACGTGTTTAAGCTCCCAAATAGGATAAGGAAGGGGGGGGTGCTCTGAAAATCGAACACAGTTTGAAGCAATCTAGTTGTCATCAATTATACCTTTCAAGCTATATTCAAACGCCGTCCCATACACAGTATACTACAGGTAGTCCTCAACTTGCAACCAAAAATTGAGCCCAAAATTTCCATTGCTAAGCATGACAGCTGTTAAGTGAATTTTGCCTCATTTTACAACCTTTCTTGCCACAGCTATTAGGTGAATTACTGCTTTTGTTAACTTAGTAACATGGCCGTTAAATCAATCTGGCTTCTCCCTTGACTTTGGCTGTCAGGAGGTCACAAAAGGTAATCACGTGACCACTGAGAAGCTGCAAGAGTTGTTAAGTGTACAAAATGGTCATAAGTCATTTTTTCCAGTGCATTTAACTTCTAATGGTCACCAAACCAATGACTGTAAGTTAAGGACACCCTGTATAGTGCCCCATAAGCTGGCATTTATGCTATTAACTACGATGCACCATAATTATTTTTTCAGGTATTTTCTGTAACGAATTAAGAAAATGTATTTATATTTACATATTAAATAATCCAGAATAGAATTTTGAGTAAGCACACACACAGGCATACTACAAGACATTTATACATATAAGCTAGAGAAAAGAAGGACTAGGGTGACATGATAGCAGGATTCCAGTATTTGAGGGGTTGCCCCAAAGAAGAGGGGGTCAACTTATTTTCTAAGCATCAGAAGGCAAGACAAGAAATAATGGATGGAAACTAATCAAGGGGAGAAGCAATCTGGAATTAAAGAAAAACTTCCTAACAGTGAGAACAGTTCCTAGCCAGTGGAAGGAGCTTGCCTTCAGAGGTTCTGGGTGGTTTGTGGAGGTTTTTAAGAGGAAACTGCACAGCCACTTGCTCAAATTATATAGTCTCCTGTTTGAGTAGGGGGTTGGACTAGAAGACCGCCAAGGTCCCATCCAACTCTATTCTGATTCCAGCTTTGCAATACAAAATCTCGTAACAGGTACAAGATCACAAATGTGCTTTCCAACAGAAAATTATTAACAGGAATTGTGAAATCATCCTTTACATAATAATCTTATTACAATGAAAGAAGAAAACTATGAAGTTTAAAACTGTAAAAGTCAGAGAACCTATATATTTCTGTTATTTTAACTGCAGTCTGGGGTAAAGACTGAGGCAGATGGCCATCATTTCATATTGTAGACCATCTGCCTCTGATTCCAAGAGTATCTTATCAGAAGGCAACTGGTTACTTCATTTGAAGTCCATAAACCTTTGTAGAGAAAGCCAAAACAATTAAATTTGTCTAAATGAAGGTCAGAAAACTTGTATGATTTAAGTCATGAATTATATTAATCCTAATCCCAACACACTGATATTAGAAAAAAATTAAGAAATCTGGCATAAACACCATTGTTTTAAACTTATTTTTTTAAAAATGAAACTTTTATTCTAGAAGCTATTAGTAATTTGGAAGTTTGTAGTAAGTTTACCAGTTTTTATTATTGGACTAAATGCCTTAACCAACCTGATACCCTCCAGATACCATCCAGTATGATTTGAAAATCAATGCAGCTGTGTCTAATTTAGTAAGGTTCTTCTTAAACAAGAATTCACATTCAGTATCTATCCAATTGTCATAGAGTATGAACATTCATTTTTAATCTTTTAATTAATTTAAAATATAGTCAGTCACTGATTGTTACATAAGACATATAAAGCACATATAAAAGTTAAGACTTCGTTGCTATGTATGCAGCAACCTTAACAAAGATTCCTATTCAGTACCCATATCTTTCTTATTTATGACACATATCCTCACTTTGAAATCCAGGGCACTCAAAAATAAAGTGTGAACAAACATTATTTTCCACTTAAGAGAGTGAGCACATCTACTTTCAACAGCAGAAAAGTAGCAAGTATAGTAGAAGTGTGACATTTCCACAAATGCTTGACTATGTATCATTTATTACAGAATATTTAACATCAACTTTTTCCAATCTGACACATTCCAGCTATGGCATCTATCACAAGCTAACAAGAGCATTGCCATGCTGCCTATTAATAATGGAAATATTGTCCAACATACTGGAAGACACACAATTGTGAATTTAATTCAGTCTTTTCTGAACACTGTGTAAGATCTTCACACCCACACTTCACTATTAAATAAATATACATTCAATATTCACTATTTCTCAATATTTTCCCTTGACGTCTTAGAAAACTTAGGACAAATTATTTAGCATCAAATGCATCTATGAGCCTAAATCTAAATCCTTTATTTTTGGCTTAGCTGTCTATTACAAACATTCAATATTTTAGTAAAATAAGCAGCATGACTACTGCAGCACATCTGAATTCAGTGCTAACACATCATGTAAATCATGTAAAACATATTCTGTTCAAACTAATCAGAACTAAAACCAATGCATTCACTAAATATCTATACTGCATGACCAAGGACCTGTTTCAGTATGTGCACAAAATGTTACATCTACCTCATATAATATGCATTCCAAGGAAGAATTTAATATTTTGTTAACAACCTTAAGTCAAGGATGCAAAATATATGTATTACACTTGGAGAAAGTAAAGGCTTTCTAAAGTATGTTATCAAAAAGCCAAATAGTAATCACATTATTAAAGCTATGAAAGGGTCTATTTCACTATTTCACAAAAAATATTAAATGCGTAAGATCTCATGATTCAAATAATGTTTACTGACAAATACAATACTTTTTCCCCCTGTAACTAAGGTACTCTTAAACATCATATTCATATTTGAAGCCTTTTCTCTGAAAAGCTCAAGCAGCATATGCAGCACTCCCTTCTCCATTTTTTCACAATGATACTACAAAGTACATTCCATGACTAGACCAGAGTCAATGCACTAAAGTTTGGTGGTTGAATGGGTATTTAACCTGGGTCTTTAACAACACATGCTGAGTTCAAACAGCAAAATATCTAATCCTTCAGGTAAAAGTGTTCTGATAGACACATGTACTGAAAGAACTATTCCCACCTCTGAAAATTGTTCTTTATCATATCTAATACTTTGCACAAGGGAAAACAAACCCACACATCCAGGCTTTTTTGACACCTTAGAAAAGGTGTTAACAGATCAACTTTCTCTTTAATTTCGAAGATATTCCTCTTGAGGCTTCAACATTCACAGAGCACTAGATTAAGTACAACTTTGGCTAATAAAAAACATTTAAAAACCGTGAGTTCCATCACTGCCCTCAGAAACTTAATCCAACATTTAGGATACCTGCTTTCAGCCCTCACAAAGCTCAAAGAGTATCTACGCTGCCTTAAGGAAATTATATCAAAACTTTGCAAAGTACTCCCCCCATCTGAAAAACAAAGCAAACCCAACCCATCCCCTTAATTATCAGAATCCCGTGTAAGGTGCACGACCGAGCTAAACGTAACAACTTTGCTTCCGCAAAATCAAGAAAAAGACTCCTATTTTCAAGGTAACCACTTCCATTCAGAAACGACAGGGAGTAGGACCGTGCATCCACGGAAAAATAAACCGGCGTGGAAACCCCTTGTTGACAACCACGGTGTGCCGGAGTTTGCTACACCACCCGGCCGACCCCTTGCTAGGGATGAGCAAAAAGCCGGAAGACCGATCCCCTAACGCCTCCTCCTCACCCACCCACCCACCCGCAGCAGTGCTGGCAAACGGCGCTCCCTCCCTCCTCTTCGGCGCCTTACCTTGCGGACCCCCTTGTAAATGTAGAAGTAAAGCTCCCGGCCCACATTGAAGCAGAGCCGGTCCCCATTGCCACTCTGGTCGTTGACGTTGACGAACGAGACGCGAACGGGGTTGGAGCCCTGCGAATTGAAAGGCACCCGGTTGGGCCGGCTGTACTCCGAGTGGCTCAGGAGCTTGTAGAGCCCCTCGCGGGTGGTAAACTGGGTCTTAATCTCGTTCATCTCCTTCCCTCCTCCCTCCGCCGCCATCTTGGAAAGGAGCATTCATCGTCTTCCAGTACCCGGATGCAAGGCCAGCGCGCAGACGCACCAAAGAGGGAAATTGTTTCTCGTGCCTGAAAGCGCAGGAAGGGAAGCTCGCGAAACGTTTCGTGCCATGAAATGGGAGGAGCGAAGCCTTTCCCTGTTTACCGCGATGCTTGCGCATGCGTTACTTCGGCCTGGTGCAACGGGATGAGGTGGAAAAGATTAAAAGAGATGAGCCTTCGGAGTGAAGGAAGCGATGGGAAGATTAAAAGAGCGGAGCTTTCGGAGTGAGCATGCGCCGAAGGAGGAACTACTTCCTGCTGCTTTTGCGTTGTAATTTTGTATTAATAGAGGAAAGTTTCAACAAGCGTTCCATAGGTACTTCCGTGCGAAAATACTGCAGATAACTGTGATGTGTATTTGGAAAATATATTGCACACATTCTTCGTTGTTTAATTCATACTATATTCTTCATTTGTATTACTGAGATTGTATAACAGCTGTTATATCCAGTAATTCAATTTTTGTTACTCAGCTTTTCCCAGATACATAACATATAATCTGTACCTTTCTTCTTGCCTCCCAAGAATGGGGAGGATTTTCTGTATAAATGCATTTATGAATACAGTGGAAAGTTGCCACACCCGTTAAAATGCCAGATTTTTGAAATGTAAAAAAAAATCAGACCAAGATAAATCACTTTGGAATTTTTTCCATCTTTAGTATAACATATGTGCACAGTTCAGTTGAAAAACAAATAATCTAGGGGGAAAATAAATTAGAATCTAGCTGCATAAGTGTTCACAGCCTCTTATAAGTAGGAATATGGCTGTGTTCAGAATCTTATTGATGGATTAATCTTATTAATCATAATTAATCTTATTGTTGGAAAGTATCAGGAAAAGGGTATAAAAAATTTCCAAGGTATTGGATATATACCATGCATCACAGTGATCATCAACAGACTGTCACTTTGAGAAAATATGCCACAACATACCAAGAATTAGATACTCCTTCAAAAATTGAAGAAAAAAACAAGAAAACTGGTTCAAGAGGTTGCCAAGAGGCTTACAGCAATGTTAAAGAAGCTGTAGGAATTTGTGGCAAATATTTTTCATATTTATTTTCATATTTTTCATATATCTGGGCTATAGGGTAGGTTAGCAAGATGGAAATCTTTTCTTACAAGGAAAAAAACCCAAGCCTGCCTAAAGCTTCATGTAAAAAACTACATCAAGTCTGACAAAAGCATGTGGAAAAATGTGTTATGGTTTGATGAGACCAAGGTTGGCCGTAAGTCCCAGAAGTATGATGCAAAAACAACACTGTGCGTCACTCAAATGGCTTCACCAGAAGATCAAAGTTTTAGAATGGACCAGCCAGAGCCTGGACTGAATCCATTTGTGGAGTGACCTGAACAAATCTGTGCACAGGAGATGGCCTCACAATCTGACTGATTTGGAGCACTTTTTCAAAGAAAAGCGAGCAAAGCTTCCCAAGGCAAGATGTGCCATGCTGATATACCCAAAAGCCTGAATGCTGTCATAAAAATCAAAAGGTTCTTCAACAAAGTATTAGTTTAAGGATATTATCTTTATGTAACTATATTATTGTAAGGTTTTTTTATTATTTTTCCCCCTAAACATTTTGGTTTGTTTTTCAATTAACTGTACAGCTTATGTGTTATATTAAAGGTGGAAAGAATGCTGAAGTAATTTCTCTTGGTCTGATTTTTTTACCTCTCAAAAACCTGGCATTTTGACTTTCCTTACCTATTGTACCTTGCAACAATTTCTTTTATTTTCCAGATACTTAATTGCATTAAAATTTTACCTTAAAAGACTTGGAAAATTATTACATTATGGCATAAGACAGCCTACTTCATTAAATGCACAGAGATTTAAGCAAGTAAATGTACTTAAGGGCTGCCATATCTGAACTGAAAAAAATCTTAAGTAATCACCAGATGACAACAAAAGATAAAGGGGCATACTGTATATGATGCCTGAGATTTTAGAAATGGATATGAACTTTAATACAGTCCTGCACTTTGCAATCAGATGCATCTGATCTCCATAATATTTTACATGTTACAACCTAAGCTACATAATTAGATATGCAAATATACTCAGGTTGTATGTTGCTAATTCATTTTAGAATGCAAATACAGTAATATAAAAAAAAATCTTCCTCAACAGTGATAAGGAAGTATGTAAGGAACTACTTTCCAAAAAGTTGGAAAAACCATTAGCTGCCCTCCTTTTCTAACAGCCTCCAAAGTACTACAAAACATTTTTCAGGACTGAATAAAACAATCTCTCTCTCTCTCTCTCTCTCTCAATTCAATTTCAATACTGCTTATTTTTAGCATTGCAAAGTATTACCTTCAAGATGTGATGTATAAACACATATTCTGTTTGAGCTCCCACACACAGCCTGTTTATTGTTGTACAAAAATGTCTCACTTACCTACCATTTGCTGTAGGGCTTTGTGCCTCCATGGCTCTTTGTGCCAGAACATTTTGTTAATGAGCCATTTTTTGGGGGTTGGGTAGTTTGGTGAGAAAAATGTTAACCTAATGCAAAGTTGAATGTGGGTCTTCAAGAAGACCAATATTTCCATTGATAAGTAAAATTAGATTAGTAGAAACCAGTGCCATTTTTCCCCAGTTCAGAGTTGGGAAGAATAGTCACATCTGTACAGCATGTCTTCCATTTGGGCACCAATGTAGAAGAAAATTATATGGCCAAATTGTTTGCTGTGGGGTTGCAGTCATTTTTGTAATCCATTTTGTAGTGTGAGTGTGCATGAGCCAAGCAGGGGCCTTCTTAACCTTAATCAGGGATTGTACGGCCATGGTGCAGGAGGCTGTGCTTTTCCTCCATTACTTCCTCCTCCAACTCCAGTTTTAGCTGTATTTACCCCTGCATATTCTGTAAGGGGTATATCATAGAAGAGCCAAAATGGTAGAACTGTAGGCATATCAGGGAAACTTGACTGGACATCCTGCAAGAGTGAAAAGAGCCACTTGTCCCAACAGGTAGTAAGAGGAGTGTTATGGCAGCTACATTATTTTTCTTTTTGAGATTTCTTTAGCTTTGGAAGAGGGGCAGTTTAATTTATGCTGAACTAGGCTGTTGCTATTGTATGCAATGTCTAAAAGGCAAACATATACACATGCCATTTGTCAGTAGTTGCATTAGATGCAGTTATAAACGTGTGCATTCACACATCACCTGCCAGCCTGGGAGGTAGATTCTGCCAGATGCTCCTCATCTCTCCTTCTCTCGTGTAGTTTTTTTTTAGTCCAGGAGCAAGTAACCAATGCAGCTATGAAACTAGCAAGTGTTCAGTTGAAGGCAAGCAGATTACAGGTGGTCCTTGACTTATGACAATTGGGACTGGGATGTTGGCCACTAAGTTATACAGTTGTAAACAAGTAATCACATGACTAGACCCAATTTTACAACCATTTTTACCACAATCATTAAGTAAATCACAAGGTCATTAGGTAAATTTGGTTTCCCCAATAACTTTGCTTGTCGTAAGTCAACTGGGAACATTGCAGATCGCAACTAGGTGACCACAAGATGCTGCAACCATTGCAAAAGTAAGCTGGTTGCCAAGCATCCAAATTGTAGTCACATGATGGAGGAAGGTAGTGCAGGTCATAACTTTGAGGATAGGTCATTAGTAACTTTTTCTGAGGCCAATGTAACTGCAAACCATTGCTCAATGAATGGTCACAAGTCAAAAATTACCTGTATTGGCCTTCTTACTAAGCTGCTATAGAGAATATGTTGTAAAACGAATGGTTTTTATATCAGTATATTTTCTTCTCATCTCAAGAATTGGAAAAAAATACCAATGTGTGGATGAGCTGATAAGTAGGTATTCTGTGCTGTAGAATATAATGCCCTGAATGCCATATAAAAAATGTTAGAACATGATCTACAGACCCTTATAAATCAGTACATAAGCAATTTGTCTGAATTAATTTCATTTAACCAGTCATATTTATAAATACTTTCAGCAAATCATAGCTGTGAAGATCGGCACCTTGAATGACATCCAGAAACCAACTGATAACCAATACAGCTCGCGTAGCATTGGTGACATATGCATACAGGGAGAAGTGACTGTTACTGCTTGCACCACTGCATTTTGAACCATCTGTAGCTGCTGGCTGGTCTTCAAGGGCAGCCTTGTTTTGTATTGTCTGATCTTGTAGCTTCATTTCTGCATTTTCACTGCTATTGTTACAAATGGCAGTTTTGTAACCATCTATTACTGTCTTCCTTCAAATCATATAAGGATAAGGACTTTTCTCCATGGAACATACACCATAATAACTTGATTAACCATTGCAGTGCTACTACAAGACAATTGTTTTATTTATTCGTAAGACTTATATAGCCGTCCACCTTCAGACACAACTGGGTGGCTCATAGCAATTGTACAGAACAAAAAACATCATAGAAAAATGATACACATAATAAAAAAGCAATAATGGCAAAAAGAAAAACTTGAAGCCACAACCAATAACCTCCAATGCAGCTAGCACCATGCTCTCCAGGCTACAACCCCGCCCTCTCCCAGCACTAAGGGGGAAGGAGTAGCCTTTAACAGCCTTCCAGAAAGTCAAGAGGCTGGTGACCTGCTGAAACTCGTAAGGGAAGAGTATTCCACCAGGCAAGAGTTACTATGGGAAATGGATCCTTCCTTGGTTTCCACTAAATGGCAATATTTAAGGGAGGGAATCTAGAGCAAATCTGCTCTTTCCAGTTTGGTAGAATCGGGCAGAATCACTTTGGGAGAGGTGATTGTGCAAATAACTTGGCCGTGTGCTATGTAGAGCAGGGGTGTTTAACTGCTGGCCAGCGGGCTGGACAAGTCATCCGGAAGCTGTGCCCACCCCATTGCCGGCAATGGCAAAACTCTCCCGATACGTTGCGTAATGTCACGTGATGTCGCGAGTTTGACATGTCTGGTGTAGAGCTTTAAAGAAGATAAATCGGCACCTTAAATTAAAACTGGGGAAAAACTGGGAGTCAGTGTAGCTTAGACAATAGGGGTTCTAATGGGCAAATCTAGGGGCATCCAACACCACATATACTGTTACATTCTAGATCAGTTGTGACGTCCAAGTGATCTTCAAGGGCAGTCCCATGCAGGGCATGTTGCAGAAGTCCAATCAGAAAGTGATCAAGGTGTAAATGAACATAAATTGTCTTAATTGGCACTCAAAAGTTACCCTATGGTAAGATGGATGACCAATAAATATAATCAATAAAATGAATCTTTGCAAAAGCTCCTTACCCACAGCTATGATCTGCTCTTTGAGTAGGAGCTGTGAGTCTAGGAAGACATACAAACACACAAAACATTTGTGGGAATTGACAAAGACAGGGGAAGACCTCAGACTAAGGCAATGGGCTGACAAGCGGCAGCTTATCCTGCAGCAGAAATGTGGTTATGGTAAACATCTCAGAAGGAACCCATCTTAGTTTCTTTGCCTGTGAAGCAAGAGGGAGGGTGAGAGATACTTTTAGACTATTCCCATAGTCCCCTAAGAAAAAAATGTGTCATGAGTTTGAGAGTGAACTATATATTACAATAAAATTATTGTAAATAATATGTGCACAACTCATACCACATGCTTATCCATGATTTACTCAAGTAATCTAACATTCTGGGTCACCATTGCAAAAAAGATAAAGATAAGCTCAGTTTCTGCATTCTTCCATGCAGTTTTCTTGAAAGTGTTTCTACTCAGCTTGGATTTGTATAATATGATAGCCTCAGGGCTTTTTTTGTCATAGAACACCCAGAACGGAGTTCCGGCACCTTTTTTGGATGGAACCTTGTAGGGTAGGCAAGGCGGGTTGTATGACGTGTGTGAGTTCCAGCACCTTTTTTTTTAACAAAAAAGCACTGGGTAGCCTAAATATGATTGGCTGCCTTTTGCCTGTGCTATGTCTATTAAACCAACTAGATGAGAAGGAATACTTATATATGTATTATCTGGGTTAAATATATCTAAACAGCAATGAGAATTATAGTAGTTGAACAAAATGTTAATGGTTAGGTAGAGAGATGGGCAGGAAAAAAAAGTGTTGATTTTTCCCTTCAAAATCTGAATGTACTGTTTTAGCTCCCTCTGCAGAATCTATGTCAAACTGCAAGAAGTTAACGCCTCTATTTTTAACACAAATTATATTACAGTGCAGTATTGACAGTTAAGGGGCAAGATCTTCTCTTTGCTTTTCCATGTCTCATCTCCCTCTTTCTCCAGGTCTATAAATATGCAACAGAATTTCATTAGTTAGAATTAAATGGGAACACAAATGATAAAGTGTATAATTTTGCTGGATTAGCAAAACTGTACGCATCATTTCACATAGCAAGTCTTGAATGATAGAAATTATCTCATCAAAATATTGTGATTACATAGTGAATATTGCTAAGCACATTGGTTTGTGCTTAAATTGTAAGCCGCCCTGAGTCTTCGGAGAAGGGCGGGATATAAATGGGATTAAAATAAAATAAATAAATAAATAATATACACATGGTGTTTCTGTCATACTTATATTGATCCAGCTAATGATTAAACAGCCTGGGATGTTAGAATGCAAAACTGCACGGGGCAAATAGCTACAGTGCTCAAAATTGCACTTCCACTTTGAAAAATGTTCAGACCTTGACATATAATCCTCAAGACGCTAGATTACCTGATGGATTTTGGTGGACTTGCAGCATCCATGGTTTTAAAACTCTACCAAAGGTCTGACAAGGAATTTGTACAATATCTTGTCTATGGCCAGGAGGGATTCATCTGGACCCACCAGAAGAAATTAAATGATAATTTAGACATAATAGAACATGGAAGGCAATCACTCCTGGAATGCATTACATAGAAGAAAACAAATTTGGAGAGCAATATTTACAGCTGTTGGAGTTGCTATGAACTATGAAGACATTCACGATTTGGCTCAATTTGTTGCAAATTTGTCTATAGCTTTTGAAGCTTTGTAAATAACACCACAAAAAGTTGTGAGCTACTTCAGGATGAAATCCTTTTCCTGAAAGATGTAGTACTGCAAAATAGGCTGGCCTTAGATTTGTTTCTAGTAGAACGAAGGGTCTATATGTACATGAATCAAAGCTGCTGTGTGTTTCATGAAAGCTTTGTTACCCAGCAACAGAAATTAGTTAAAATTGTTTCTACCCTGGTAACAAACAGGGAAACCTTTCAAGAAAACCAAAAACACTTGGGACATAGTTGACAGATTGGGATGAGTGAAATATTTACTGCTTGTAGAAATGGCTAAGATTGCCCATGCCTTGCCTGGATGCTGTCTTCTTCAATGTATCTGCAAGGCAGTGTTGCCATTATTCTTAGTTCTGCCCCCAGGAACGCTCCCATGCAATTTCAGATGTCAACTGTTCACTTGCTTACTAAAAATAAGAGTGATTAAGCAAATAATTAATAGGCTGCAAATCAAGTGGGGGATTTGTATTCTGGAATATTAGGCTTGTCAGCTTTTTAATAAAGGTGATGTTATCATTTCAGCATGGTATCCGTGCTCCTTTTGAAGTTTAGGAAATTGTGTTTCAAATATTAGCCTATTCAGAAAGTAAACACGGTTGTATTCTGAAGACATGAATGTTGCAAATGTTACAGTAAAAAGTATACCTCACACTGAAATAAACCCACCTCCAATTCCTTACCACTATAGGCAGCAAAGTGGGGCACTATGATCAAAGAGCACAAAGAATGTTGCATTCCTTCCATCCATGTTCCACCATTCAGACAACCAATCTCAATGCTGTACCCAGAAGTACATCTACGTTAGTTGCAGGATCAGGTCTGCCATGTTGTTTCTTAATATTTATGAGAATTTTCTTTAAATTGACTGGTTTTATTTATGCAAATATAGTATAGGCTTGCCACTGATTGCCTGAAAAATTACAATGTCATTGTCTAGCATGCACTGTTTATTAATAATATATTTGAATGGATTGAGCTGAGCTGTAGGTAACAACCAGTGGTGTTCTGTTGTTTTATATTTATAGTCTATCTTTTAATCAATTCTCCTTGGGAATTGATCAGGCTGTATTGATTTTGTTGGATGAGTTGTTCTGTCTTCTGAATGCCTAGTTTAATTCTATCAGTTGAGCCGCTCTCTCAAGTGGGTCTGAACAAAGTAGTTGTGGTATAGAGCAGGACTTTGATATGTAGGTTTATTGCATAATATGGTATTTGTGTGTCCACTGTGTAGTTTTACAAGGACATTAAGGAAGTGGCCTTTATGATACATGGGTGTATTTGTTTATGCTTTAAAGAAATGAGGAACTTTATCATTGATATCTGTTTTAATCTGCTTGTCATTTTTAATTATCTCGGCAGTACATTTTGTCAACTTCCTCAAAGAACTTCTACATCCGATTTGCAAGTGGACATGTAATTCTGAATTTGTGATTCTAGTCTAAGATCACAGCAGAATCTGTTAATTGCAAATATTTGCAGATAAGTATCAGCTACCTGAAAAATTATTATCTGAGCTTGCAAGATCTGATGCTGCAGAAGTAAAGGGAAGTGGTGTAATTGATAGCCTTGGACTTTGATGGGTAATACTGGATTGGATCTAGCTATATCAATGAATGGACTATCTCTCAAACTAATATTCTTTTGTCTACTATTTTGTAGCTCTTTCAAACAGCACAATGACTTTTGAATAGGATAATACTGAAAATACCAGTTTGGTCTGGTGGTTAAGGCATCACGCTTAGTAACCAGAAGACTGTGAGTTCTAATGGGTGACTTTGGGCTAGTCACTCTCAGCCCAACTCATCTCACTTGGTGGTTCTTGTGGAGCAAATAGAATGATTATGAATATAATTCTATCCTATGACAGCAACTTGGTGAATTAAAGTTCAAGATTGTTAGAAGCAAAAAAAGGACTATAAAGTTGACTTATTTGATCAGGATTCAGATAAGAAATATTTTTATAAAGTTCTGGAAACTCTTTATGGTCTTTTTGCCAACAATTGCTATTGGATACAGGGGTATTATGAGAAGACGTGAAACATGTATATAATATTATAGACAGTGGGGAAATTAAATTGTCTAAACTTGTTGCAAGAAAGATTGGGAGTCAGTTCTTTAATTGTTTTATGTAATAGTTTTTTCTTGCTTTAATCATACTTTTTTCTTTTCCTTTTTCATTTTTTACACTTGTATTTCTTTATTTTCTTATTTTCTCTGATTTTGGTTTGAATGACCTTTTAACATTATTAAATTCTTTAATAAAAGTATTTTAGAAAAAAAAATAAAAGCATGAGAATTTTATTTCTGATTTTGTTGTCTTTATTTTCACTTGTATTATTTTTACATTTATTTTTAGTGAAGGCATGATTAGATAGCTAACCTTTGGATAACGCTGTTCTTCTTGTAACCACAGCTAAAGCAAGAGCAATATTAAAATAGTAAAGACTGTATAAATGATTCATAAAATAGGATCAGCTTACCTGAGAGAGGCCCCATTCAAGAAATCTGTTGCTCATATGCAAATAGCTGTAAGCAGATTCTCCTCTCTTTAAAGTTGGGCTGTTAAGGTCAATGAAGATCCACTTGTCTTATATGAACACGTGATGGGCAGAGCTTTTTGCATCATTGTGACCAGCATCTTATCTTTTTTTTATCATATCTGTGGATGCCTCTGCCATGGCTCCTTTCAGATAGCTCAGGAACATTCATAGAGAGGTAATAAGCACTAGCTTGGTGCTTTAGGCAAAATGAAGGACTTATTTTTAGATTCCTATCTTGGAAGAGAGTTTGCAGATTAGCCTTGGTGGATTTGAATTGACAACAGCCAAAGGACCAAATCAACCAAGAAGAAATGAACAAACTAACATCCAAATGAACCCTTATTTATATTGCTCTGCTTTGGATCTACAATTCAATTTGCAGTATTCAATTCAGTCAGTTCGCTTTTCTACGGTGTGTCTGGGAGTTATAATGAATATTTCATTTTGCTGAAGAGTCTGACTTGGTAAGATTAAGCTCATTGGAAGCAGAGACAATGGTGGAGAGACCTAAGAGCAGGTTAAACCAGCCAGCCCTCTTTTTTTTCCTTTTCTCTCTCTCCGCTCCTCCTTTTGTCTCTCTGTCACTAGGTATCAAATGAGTTCTCTGGCTGGAACTGTTCTTCCATTAGTTCACAATATTTTAGGGCATACTTGTGGACTGTGCAGATCGTTTATACAGCCTGCAAAGCTATAGTCATCCTGCTCTTCAACTGGTAAAGCATCAGCTGGTTTATCAGGAAACAGATCACTTTTCCACATTATTCTCAATAGTAGGAAAACTGCCATTATGATCTTAACCACTGATATTATTTCTTATATCGGGATTGTGGGAGAAGCGAAAAATTTCATATTCCATCCTTCCTATCAGATGCCCCTGTGCAGATTCTCTCTGCTGGCAGATCTTAGGAAGCTCTTGGTGCTCAGAAGTGGTGGTATAGGAGAAAACGTGGCAGAAGAGATTCCTATAGTATGGCTGGAAGAAAACAGAGAGCAAATGTAATAAACCAAGGGTAAGATCCTTTATTAAGGGTTACTTTGTGGTAATAAAGCTATTTACAAAATAATTTCCTACTCTTACTTTGCCCGGAGGCAGTTGGCCAGTAGACTTGTTCAAGGTGACCTGGTCCTTCTTAAGTAAGGAGAGGTCTAAGGAACAGCTACAGGTCGAAAATGTAAACAAATGTAAAAGAATATAAAAATAGCTAACATAAGTAAATAAACACTAAAATATAGACAGCCAGCAAATCTAAAATATCACAGGACTAACAAATTATAATACATCATTAAAAGTTTCATATCCATTTCATATCCATTTTCTAATCGAACATCACAAAGTAAACTTGAGTTTACTACATGGTACAGCTGCAAAAAAAAAAGCAATCCTACACTGTATCAACAGCAGTAGGGTCAAATTCAAGAGAAACATTGATCCTGTATTTTGCATTAGTTGGATTGTGCCTAGAATACTGGGTATAGTTGAAGTCACCAAAGGGCTATCATGTGGAACACAGACCAGAGTTCATCCAGAAAATAGAAAAAATGGATTTAAAATATAAGGAAGCAAATTTTAGCTGGAAATCTGAAACAGAACTAGTACATTCACCTTTGCTGGAGATAGTTAAACAGTAACCAGATGGCAATCTATCCAGATTCCGTAGCTTAGGATGCATATTCCAGGCACAGTATTGTATTAAATTATCACCAAGGTATTTTCGAACCTTTATATTGTATGATTATAAGATAGCTTTATAGGGACGCGGTGGCTCAGTGGGTTAGGACGCTGAGCTTGTCGATCGGAAGGTCGGCAGTTTGGCGGGTCAAATCCCGAGTGCCGTGTAACAGAGTGAGCGCCTGTTACTCGTCCCAGCTTCTGCCAACCTAGCAGTTCGAAAGCACGTAAAAATGCAAGTAGAAAAATAGGGACCACTACGGTGGGAAGGTAACAGCGTTCCGTGCGCCTTTGGCGTCTAGTCATGCCGGCCACATGACCACGGAGATGTCCTCGGACAAGCGCTGGCTCTTTGGCTTTGAAACGGAGATGAGCACCGGCCCCTAGAGTCGGAAACGACTAGCACGCATGTGCGGGGGAAACTTTACCTTTACTTTTACTTAAGATAGCTTCACAAGAGATGTTTTCTATTATTAGTAGAGGGAAATAACCATATTGATCAGCATACTGGTGGCATGAAGTGAGACAGTATGTTTTCTATAGGAGTGAGAACCTGAGAGTATCGGAACTACAGTATGTGGCTGAAGGAATAATAATATGAAAGTATGATACCCAAATAGCTACTTTGGATTGGGGGGGGAGAAAGGAAAGTATAGGCATGAGAATATGTATTTTCTGGCTTTACACCACTCACCACCACTCTTGCCCATTTGTACAATTCTCAAAGGGCTGTGCTAAAACCAGTTCAGATCCACTTCTCCAAAACGGTTGTTATGGATTTGTGAGTCAAGATTCACAAGACTCTGTTGCATAAACAAGAAATTCCAATAAATAGCAAACATCATTAAACAATGTTAAAAGAGCAAAATAGTACCAGTATAGCAGCAGCATAAGAATGGCAAAGTACCAGTTCCTAATAGTCCAGTATAATTTTAGCTAATGAAATAATTTAACACTAGATCAGTTGACACTACCAGCGTATATTTACCAAGAAAATGTGTGTCTTCAATAACCATTTAAAGGCTTGCAATTATGTAGCTATTCAAGTTTCCTTTTGAATAAAGACATATAGTTTGAGGGCTTCTAGAGCCCCAAAACAGCAATGCTGGGAAGGTGGCTCAGACTGAGAAAAAGTGACTAACCCTAAAACCCAGTACATTTCTATGGCCAAAGATAGACTTGACCTGGATATCCCTAACCCTAATACATCACCTTCACCTCAACACTACAGTAGCCCATATTGATATTGTCTAACCCTAATCCAGCTTGCTGACTGGAGAATTCTGGGAATTGAAGTCCATGCATCTTAAAGCTGACAAGGTTGAAAAACAGTGATCTAACCTACCATACTGTCCAAAATTGAGCCTTCCTGAAAATGTATTTATTTAGTAGACTTGACTGTATATGCTGCCTGTCTTGCCTAGAAAGGTGACTACGTAAAATAACCACCCTATATATACTAACTTCGGCTTTGCTTCTCTGTTACTTTTTAATACTTTTTGTGACACTACTCTGCCAGTGGCACCAAATGAGACAAGGCATGCATATTATTTGTTTATATGTTGTAGGAACGGTAGGAAGCAGATTTTGATACCAAACTTCACTTATCAGTGGCAGTTTTGCATCCCATCTAATTCTCCCCTAACATACCACATCAGCTAAAAAGGGTTTCAAGTTTTATCACTGATGCCATTTCCTACCCTGGAAAACATTTAGTATATTAGAAGATCTGTGGGTTATATATATATTTATTTATTGTTCCAGACACTTTGGCTCCACACATCTCATTATTTCTGATGTTATTGTCTGGCAGCTTTAGGTATAGCAAATAATGCTGAGTCTGAATGAATTTCAAAGCAGTGCAGCAATTTCAAGGACATACTGTACTTTTTTCAGTTCCTTTCTGTGGGGGCTGACTCTCTGGGGCTGATTTATATAAGATGGGTTTTATATAGTATCTCTGCTGAGCAGTGTACATACATAGGATCTGTTCCAACCAAACGTTCATCCTTATTCATGCATCAGGAAGTTTAAGAGATTGCTGGTTTCCCATAATGTGTACATAGAATAGTCACATAAGGTGTGCTTGAAATTCTAGATACAGTTGAATTGTCTTTGGAATTAATTATAATGTTCATATGAGAATTAGGGATATAGGTTGTTAGGAAAAGCCAATACAATTGCGCTAATGTTGTTTCATATCCTATCCCTTTTCTTGTTAGGATGAGAATCCCTAAGAGCAAAGGCAGTCTGCTCAGAGGTGAATATTGCATACAAATAATCTCATATATAATTTTTGTCATCTCGAGATAGAAGTGGGGGGAAGCCTTTTTATAGAGGGCCAAACAGGATTGATAACTGGTTTGTCTCTCAGTGAACTCTAAACAACCTTATGACATTTTTTTCCTCATTAGCATCTTAAATTTAACACCCCTGCTTTTGTCAGATCTCATTTAAATGGACATATTGTTGTCAGATGTAATATGTTTAATTCCTGTTTGACTCCATGTAGTTTATTTACTATGCAAAGGGCAAGTTACGTTGGTCCTATCTAATCAATTTTTCTCCTGCATTTTCTGTGATGTGTTAATTATAAGAGAGACTGAGAGCTGAAGATCGAGGCTCCCTTTGACTGAGAGGAAACCTTTTTAGTCAGAAGGTTCTGAATAAATAGTAATAAAATGATCTTCCTGTCTCGGTCTGTTTCATTGGAAACTATGAATGCCCAGCCATGAGCCTAGGAAGCCCCATTTGGCTAACATTATGAAATCATGAAGAGCTACTACCATCCATTGTAAGTGAACCAAAATTCTAAATTTCTATAAGACAGTTTGTTAATACCCTTCTAAATTCAGTATTGAGTTAAAAAAGGAAAAATGAATAATTTTTCAGGTAATTCTGGTGGTTTCCTATGTAAAACATGTTTGGTAGAGCAAACGGAGTAGTAAGTCTACAAACCTATATTTATTTGCCAAGGAAGTAAGTCACTTTAACGTCAACACAATTTGTTTCTGAAGGGTAACAAGGGTAACAAGAGGATTGCAGGGGCGAAAATCGAGTATAATTTTCATTTTTTTTATGCTTACTGCATTCAATAAGGGTGATATGTTCCGTTCTAGTTTTTGTCTGATATATCATCGAACAATAAACAGTAATCTCTCCTTCTGTCCCTTATTTTGCAATAAATATTTGAACAACATGGAGGGAATACCGTACTTTCTAGCCAGGAAGCCCCTTGGAATCCCCATTCTGCAGCTTCTATTGTTAGTCCTTCCCTGAGGAATCATGAAAAAAAGCATGTAAACAACAGATGTTCCTCTCCTGATTATCCTCTCTGTGACCAAGTGAGCCTATGGTGCTGCTTAGAAATTGTAAACAGGTACCTTACTACTTACTTGCACTCTGTGTGTGATGCAGGAGTTGGATGTTGAAAGGAGCAGCTGTATCATCCATTCACTCACTGATTAGCATTCTGTTTTTGGTCTTCCTGAATCCAGGTTCAACAACACACTGAATTGTAAACTGGCCCGGTCTAGTCTAATCACAGTCTGTGTGATTAGTTTTAAGTTCAGTCTATTGTACAAATATAAGAAATTGGGTTTTCAAACATGACCAAGAAAAAAAAATATCCATGAAACTATACACCAATCAGCCTAACACCTGGGAAGATACTGGAAAAGATAATCAAAAAAACAGATCTGCAAACCTCTAGAAACAAAGTAATAACTAGTAGCCGGCATGGGCTTGTTAAAATCAGATCACGCCAAACCAATCTTATTTCATTCTCTGACAAAGTGACTAAATTAGTAGACCAGCAAAATGCTGTGGACATAGTATACTTAGACTTCAGCAAGGCATTTGACAAAGTAGACCACAACCTAGTTCTTGATAAGCTAGAAAAATGTGGGATAAATCCATCACCACCGGATGGATTTCTAACTGGCTGATAAACCATACTCAATGAGTCGTCCTTAATGGTACTACATCTACATGGAGGGAAGTGAGCAGTGGGATGCCACAAGGTTCTGTCTTAGGCCCAGTACTCTTCAATATTTTCATAAATGACTTAGATAAGGGAATAGAAGGGGAACTCATCAAATTTGCAGATGACACTAAGCTGGCAGGAATAGCCAATACCACACAAGACAAGCTCAGGATCCAAAAAAATCTTGACAGATTTGAACAATGAGCCTTGTCCAACAACATGAAATTTAATGTGGAGAAAAGCAAGGTTTTACACTTAGGCAGGAAAAAACAAAGGTACAAGTACAGATTAGGTGAAACCTGGCTCAAAAACAGTAACTGTGAGAGGGAGTTTTAGTGATCACTTAAATGTGAGCGAGCAGTGTGCAGTAGCAGCCAAAAAAGCTAATACAATCCTTCGTAGTACAGAGTCACAGAATCAAAATCCCATGAAGTATTAGTACTGCTTTATAAAGTAAGACCACACCTGGAATACTGCATTCAGGTTTGGTCACATTACAAAAAAGTTGAGACTTTGGAAAAAGTGCAAAGAACAGCAACTAAAGATGATTAAAGGCCTGGAGACTAAAACATATGAAGAACGGTTGCAGGATTTGGGTATGGTCGGTCTAGAGAAAATAAGGACTAGGGGGGACAGGACAGCAGTATACCAGTATTTGAGGGGCTGCCACAAAGAGTAAGGGGTCAACTTATTTTCCAAAGCACCTATAGGCAGGACAAGAAACAACTGATGGGAGACTAATCAAGGAAAGAAGCAACCTTGAACTAAGGAGAATCTTCCTAACAGTGAGGACAATTAACCAATAGAGCAACTTGCTTTCAGACGTTGTGGGTGCTTCAGCACTGCAGGCTTTTAAGAAGAGTCTGGGCAGTCACTTGCCTGAAATGGTATAGGGCAGGGGTCCCCAACCCCCTGGGCCGTGGTCTATTTGGAACCGGGCCCCGTGAGGAGCGCAAGCAGCTTAACTTGCGTGAGTGGCAGGCTGGCGTGTGTGCAAGTTGAACTGCGCACGCAAGCACGTGCGCGTTGGCCCACCGCTCACGTAAGTCAAGCTGCAGGCCTGCCAGCCCGCCGCTCGTGCAGCCCAGTTCCTCTTCCCCTGCCCCGCCGGGCCGCCAAGCCGGAAAGATTGGGGACCGTTGGTATATAGCAGGGGTAGACAACCTCGGCTCTTTTATGACTCATGGACTTCAACTCCCAGAATTCCTGAGTCAGCATAGCTGATTCAGGAATTCTGGGAGTTGAAGTCCATGAGTCATAAAAGAGCCAAGGTTGCCTACCCCTGGTATGTAGTCTCCTGCCTGAGCAAGGGGTTGGGCTAGAAGACCTCCAAGGTCCCTTCCAGCTCTATTCTGATTGAAGCGGATGCCATGCTAAAAAAAATGCTAATATCACCTGTATTAAAAAAAATAATAATAACGAAGCCTTAAAGGCCAGGTAAGAACTCCCATCATGTCAAGTTAAAAAAAACAACTCCCTAGAGTAGCTTTATCTGTTTCTCCAACCGGTTTGGAGGAAAGCATGCAATACAGTTTTGGTCACCACGATGTAAAAAAGATGTCGAGACTCTAGAAAGGGTACAGACAAGAGCAACAAAGATGATTGGGGGACTGGAGGCTAAAACATATAGGGAACGGTTGCTGGAATTGGGTATGTGTAGTTTAACGAAGAGAAGGGTGAGGGGTGACATGATAGCAGTGTTCCAATATCTCAGGGGCTGCCACAAAGAAGAGGGAGCCAAGCTATTCTCCAAAGCACCTGAAAGCAGAACAAGAAGCAATGGATGGAAATTAGTCAAGGAGAGAAGCAACCTAGAACTAAGGAGAAACTTCCTGACAGTTAGAACAATTAATCAGTGGAACAACCTGCCTCCAGAAGCTGTGAATGCTCCAACACTGGAGGTTTTTAAGAAGAGACTGGACAGCCATTTGCATGAAATGGTATAGGGTTTCCTGCCTTAGCAGGGGGTTGGACTAGATGACCTCCAAGGTCCCTTCCAAATTATTATTATTATTATTATTATTATTATTATTATTATTATTATTATTATTATTATTATTATTATTATTATTATGTAAACGACGGAAGTTTAGAGCAAATCGATTTGCTGGAGAAAGTCCCCACCGAAGCCGCACGTCTAAAAAAAATAGGCTTGCTAGAAAAACGCCACCGTCGCTTCACGTAGCTTCTAGATGGATCTTCTGGGCGGGGAAAGGAAACGTCAATCCCTTCCCGCCACTTCTAGCAGGGAAGGTCGTCCCGGGAAGAAATGTAATCCTTCCTCCCCCGCCCACGGGGGGGGGTCCAGGGAACGCCTTACTTAGGCCAAGCTTCGGGGGGGCCTGGGCGGGGCTAGCTAGGGCAGAGCGGGATCGATCTGAGCAGCAGTGATGATGTCATTATGCCAGCTCGGCGACTTTCCTTCCCCCCCCCTCCCAAAGCCTCCCGCCTTAAACAGGCGCCAACGGCAAGGGAGCCGGCGTAAGAGAGTGCAAGTGGCTGGCATTCGCGCATGCGCAGTCTTTTCAAGCGCCTAAGAACGGCAGCGAGGAGGAAAAAAAAAAAAAGCTCTCGCGCGCCAGAGCGCGTGGTAGACCCAAGGCACACCAAATCGTTAAAAGGAGACCGCTCTGAACCTGGGCCGTCCGGTCGAAGGAAAGCGAGCCTTCTCGCGCAAAGAAATCGAACTGACGTTTACGTGGGCTGTCGCCGAGGCCCCACCCCCTCCCTTCTCTTTTCCTCCCATTCTCCGCTTTGGCTCCTCCCCCTTCTTTCGTTGGAGAAAGTTCGGAAGAATCCCCGCCCTCTCTCCGCCCCCTCCCCTTTTCTCTGTCAGTGAAGGTTCCCGATGGTTCTGGAAAGAGGCAGCGGCGCGGGTATATAAGGCGCGCGGGAGGCGGGGGCTCCGCGCAGTGCAGCTGGTGAAGAGTTGGAGAGGTGCGGGTTCTTTCGGCAAGCGGTCGTGCAGCTGGTGATTTCGCAGCGTTAAGGTGAGGACGCGGCCGCTTGCGAAGGAGGTGGACGCTTAAACCCAGGTTCTCCCCTCAGAAAATAGAGCTGTCTTTCCTCAAGAGGGCCGGATTAAAAAACCAGGGCGGGAGGTGAGAGCCCAAGGATGCCGGGTTTACTTTGGGCCTTAAACAGCTGATGGAAACCGACCCAGAGACCTATAAAAAAGCGAGACGGGAGTGGCCGGTTTGGTCGCACGCCTCACGGAGCGACGAAGGGTTAGGGAAGAATTGGAGAAAGGAACGAGGCGGTCGTGCTGCGGGAAAGACTTCAGCAAGTTACTTAAAAAGAGGGGAGGGGGAGGAAACCGGTATGAGGAGCGACCTTGATCACAAAGGAAGCGAAGGTGTTTTTTGGCCTTCGGTTGGATTAACAAGGCGAAGCAATGTGGACGGAGGAATGAATGGAAGAGCTTGCATGGCCGCCTGGGGGTGGGCGGCGAGGACGACGAATGTTCTCGGCCTGGATAGGCGGCGGGAGGCCAGAAAAGCGGTTGTCGGGAGGGGGAGGGAAGGCGGACGCCGAGAGAGGAGCCGCTCTCCTGGATTTGGCGGCGCGCGACCAACCGACCGGCCAGCCTCCGCGTCGACGAGAGAATTGGCTCCTGGGCGCGTGGGGGGGGAGGGAATGGAGGGGCGGGGGCCAAACGGATGTGTGGGAGCAAGAAGACTCTAGCAATTTCTAGAATTCTTTCTCGTTTGGCTCAACCGCCAGCAGGTGGCGCAGAGGTTGGCTGTGGAATCCTCGAGACCTCGCGCTTGAGCGTTCGGCTTACTTTGTGGGTGGGTTAACCGAGGGACGGGACGACGTGTGGCAGTCATTTTTTTTCCTTTCATTTTTGTGCCATGTCCAACGTAAATACTCCCACTTGGCTAATAACTTGTAAAATGGATTTTATTCCGTGTCTTGCCTATTCAAATGTTTGAGTTCAACAGCCGTAAGCTTAATGGTATGCTCAAAACACACACTTCATTTTTATCGAAGCAGGTGCTGAAACTTATTTTAATTGCTTTTAAATCTACATGAGAAACAATCTAATAGCGTTATGTTACGCAATGCAATATGTCAATATCTGAGCGTTAGAAAATTTGGTTTTCCTCTTTTGACAGATGCCTGAGGAAGTACATACACAAGATCAACCAATGGAGGAGGAAGTGGAGACCTTTGCCTTCCAGGCAGAAATTGCTCAATTGATGTCTCTGATTATCAATACCTTTTACTCCAACAAGGAAATTTTTCTCAGGGAGTTGATCTCTAATTCTTCTGATGTAAGTACAATTTCTAAGGATCTAGAATAATGTTTCCTTTATTATTATTTTATTCAATGCTTGTCTGATGTTTTTGCAGGCTCTTGACAAAATCCGGTATGAAAGTTTGACAGACCCAAGCAAATTGGATTCTGGAAAGGAGTTGAAAATAAGTCTTATTCCTAACAAACAAGACCGTACCCTAACCCTTGTGGATACTGGCATTGGGATGACCAAAGCTGACCTAATAAATAACCTGGGTACCATTGCCAAGTCTGGCACCAAGGCTTTTATGGAGGCTTTGCAGGCTGGAGCAGATATTTCTATGATTGGTCAATTTGGTGTTGGCTTCTATTCTGCATACTTGGTGGCTGAGAAAGTGACAGTGATTGCCAAACACAATGATGATGAACAGTATGCCTGGGAATCTTCAGCTGGTGGATCATTCACTGTCAGATTGGACAATGGTGAGTCCAATTATAATAACTTTAAGGATTAATATTAGGGGGACAATCCAAACTGCAGCTGTCAGGTCAGGTTTGAAAGCACTTTGAGAAGTAATGGGGAAATATATTTTGTTACTAAACTTATATACTGTAATAATTGCTTAATCTTTCCAATCTAATAGGAAACCTTGCTGCATACATCAAAAGAATAGTGCTATGAATAATGCAGCATTAAAGACCAGATATTTTTACTGTTGCCATAATCTAGAATAGTGTATGTCTCGAACCAGTAATTTGCATTTTTAAAAACTTGTTTCATGAATCTTTTAGTGCAACAGTAGTTAAAACAGTAATTTATTTTACAGGTGAGCCTCTAGGTCGTGGTACAAAGGTTATTCTACATCTGAAAGAAGACCAGACTGAGTACTTGGAAGAAAGACGAGTTAAGGAAATTGTCAAGAAGCATTCCCAGTTCATTGGCTATCCAATAACACTATTTGTGAGTAACTTGTTCTCAATAAAATAGTATCTGAACCTTTGTTTTTATCTAAATGAAGAATTGCTCTGAAGGTGAGATAATTTTAAATTAACTGCACAGAGGCCATTATACTTGCTGGAGCAATTTGACAACTGTTGCTACTTTTAGGTTGGATTAGCAATATTAGAAGCAAATTAAATTCATAATTTGATATAGCAAGCACTTAATGTGAACAAAGGATTGTCCAAGAGTTTATGCATAACTTTGTCTTGCTTATATTTATCAGTGGATTATTTTTCAGAGAACTGTTTCTTCAATTTGCTCTTTATCAGACTCACAGAATTCTAGCCTTTTTCTGTTTTTCTATGCTTAATATAGGTAGAAAAGGAGCGTGACAAAGAGGTGAGTGATGATGAGGCAGAAGAAAAAGAGGAAGAGAAAGAAGAAAAAGAAGAAAAGCCTGAAGATAAGCCAGAGATTGAAGATGTTGGTTCTGATGAGGAAGAAGAAAAGAAGGATGGTGACAAGAAAAAGAAGAAGAAAATCAAGGAGAAGTATATTGATCAAGAAGAGCTGAACAAGACCAAACCAATTTGGACCAGAAACCCAGATGATATTACTAATGAGGAATATGGTGAATTCTACAAGAGTCTGACTAATGACTGGGAAGATCACTTAGCAGTTAAAGTAAGATTATTTATTCTTCTTTTGGGAATGGACCATTTGTTCTTTATATGAATTTTATGTGAAACTCAATCTGACAAAATGATATATAAAAAGTGGCTTGTGTTTAAAATATATTGACCCTTTATGTAAGTAAACATTAGTTCCCATTGTTTAACCATAAATTTATAAGAACATCTTTTATGATATTGTAACACTTACCTCTTCAAACAAGCTGGCCTGGCCTGATGGGATGGGGTTGGGTTTTTTTTAATGTATTTTAACTTATTGTAAGAGTTGTGGGCATTTTGTTTAATCTCTTAATTTTTGTATTTTGTCTTTTAACATGCACTGCCCTGTTCACCGCCCTGAGTCCTTCGGGAGAAGGGCGGTATACAAATAAAATTAATAAAAATAATAATAACACTTCAGATAATTGGATCCTTTGATGTGAATTTCAATTTATAACTCTTTGATATTCTATGCCAAAGATGTTTTGCTAATTTATTTTCTTAATTTTGCAGCACTTCTCTGTGGAAGGGCAGCTTGAATTCAGAGCACTCTTGTTTGTCCCAAGGCGTGCACCTTTTGACTTATTTGAAAACAGAAAGAAAAAGAATAACATCAAGTTATATGTGCGCAGAGTATTTATCATGGATAATTGTGAAGAGTTAATTCCTGAATATTTGAGTAAGTAGTTCTTGTTAAAAGTTGCAGATTGCTAGAAGATTGAAAATAGTTATTCATTGTGCTTAAGGTAGAGGACCTGTCAGGTCATAATTTATGGAAGTGCAGCAGCTATTTGAAAAATCACACACAAACCTTAAACTGAGCTGGTGTTCTCTTTCTAGAAGGAGAAAGTGTAACACCATTAAAAAAGATAATGAAGATGAAAGCAGGAAATTTTCTGAAAAGGGAAGCTTGCATTTTATAATTAGCTAACTTGTTACACTTTAAGCTCATAAGTCAGCTTTTAAACTTTATCTTATATCTTGTGTATCTTAAGATTTTCTAAGCTACCCTGAGAAATAAGAACATGGTTATAATTTAATCTTATTTACAGACTTCATGAGAGGTGTTGTTGATTCAGAAGACTTGCCACTGAATATCTCACGTGAAATGCTTCAGCAGAGCAAAATCCTGAAAGTGATTCGAAAGAATTTGGTCAAGAAATGTTTAGAGCTTTTCACTGAGCTGGCAGAAGATAAAGAAAACTATAAGAAGTTCTATGAGCAGTTTTCCAAAAATATTAAGGTTTGTTGGTTTGAAATACTTACTTCAATTTTGCCATAAATGTTTGCATGCAGCTTACAAAAATGGAATTTTCTTGTAGCTTGGCATTCATGAAGATTCCCAAAACCGTAAGAAATTATCAGAGTTACTAAGATACTATACTTCTGCCTCTGGGGATGAGATGGTATCACTTAAGGATTATTGCACCCGAATGAAGGAAAATCAGAAACATGTGTACTACATTACTGGTGAGTATACCTTCAGATCATCTGGTTTCTACTTAAATGGGTTTAACCGGGGTCAGAATGTTTACAGGTAGTCTTCATTTAGCGCAACTATTTGTCATTACAATGAAAAAATAACTTGCAGGTCTGTAAAGCAAAGGAAAGTTGAAGTAAGATCATAAACAGTTGTGCTTAGCAACTGCTTTACTTATGGTTGCTAAATGAGGAATAGCAGTAGCACTTAAACTATATACTTCTTCATAGTGCTTTACAGTAGGGGTCCACAGCATGCCATAAACCGGTCCGCACAAAGACCTCATCCATGGGATGCAGGTAGCACATGAAACCACGCCCCCTCTGGTCTGTGGGGAAAAAAAACCATTGAACCAGTCCCTGATGCCCAAAAGGTTGGGGAGTTCTGCTTTACAGTTCTCTCAAGCAGTTTATATTGCCCCCAACAATCCGGGTCCTCCTGATGCGAATCAATCTGCTGGAGTCAGCAGAATTAGCTTGCAATATTGCATTCTAACCTCTGCATCATCACCGCTCTTGTAGAGCATTATTCTTGACTTAAGTGTCTGCTCTTATGTTACCTTAGTCGTTGTCAGGCATGTTCACAAGTTAACAGATTTGCATTAAAATTTGCACCATAAATTGGTTGAAATTCTGTTGAACTTTAGTTGAAGGTATAAATTTTTTCTTTTAGGTGAAACGAAAGATCAGGTGGCTAATTCTGCATTTGTGGAGCGACTTCGTAAACATGGCTTGGAAGTAATCTATATGATTGAACCTATTGATGAATATTGTGTACAGCAGTTGAAAGAATTTGAGGGGAAGACTTTGGTATCTGTAACAAAAGAAGGTCTGGAGCTTCCTGAAGATGAAGAGGAGAAAAAGAAACAGGAGGAGAAGAAAGCCAAGTTTGAAAGTCTCTGCAAGATCATGAAAGATATACTTGAAAAGAAAGTAGAGAAGGTATAGTATACTTAAGCCCCCACTATAAGTGAATATAATTTTTTGTTGACAGCCCCTTTATAAAGGACAGGAAGGCCTGGAGGAACCTTGTCCATAGGGTCACGATGGGTCGGACACGACTTCGCAGCTAACAACAACCTTTATAAAACAGCATATTTATTGTCTTTGACAAGTTCAGTGTGCTATACAGTTTAGTCAAGTAGTAACTGGTTTTTTTCAAAATTGGGATAAAATATTTTTTAAAAGGTGAATTGTAGCTTTCTATAGAGGGTGGGCTTTTCTCTGATTTAAATACTCTTA